>NC_133459.1:102527500-104927500 GCF_048565385.1 Saimiri boliviensis
TCATAGCTCACTGCAGCCTTGAACTTGTGGGTTTGTCATTTTCATGCCTCAGCCTCCCAAGTAACTGAGCCTACACTGTAGCTGGCTAATTTTTTTCTTAATTTTGTTGAGAGAGTCTCACTATGTTGTCCAGGCTGGCCTTGAACTCCTGTCTTCAAGCCATTCTCTTGCCTCAGATTCCCAAAGTTCTAGGATTATAGGTGTGAGCCACAGTGTCCCGCATCCACTTTGTTTTAAGTGAAGTTCTCTCTCTCTTTTTTTTCTTTTTGAGACAGTCTCACTCTGTTGCACAGACTGGAGTGCAGCGGCTGGATCTCAGCTCAGTGCAATCTCTGCCTCAAAGGTTCAAGTGATTCTCCTGCCTCAGCCTCCTGAATACCTGGGATTACAGGAGTGTGCCACCATACTCGGCTAATTTTTGTATTTTTTTTTAGTAGAGATGAGGGTTTTGCCATGTTGGCCAGGCTGATTTCAAACTCCTGACCTCAGGTGATCCGCCCACCTTGGTCTCCCAAAGTGCTGGGATTACAGGGGTGAGCCACTGTGCCTGGCTGAAATTGGTGTTTTTTTTTTGTTTTTTTTTTTTGAGAGTTTTGCTCTTGTTACCCAGGCTGGAGTGCAATGGCGCAATCTTGGCTCACCACAACCTCCACCTCCTGGGTTCAAGCAATTCTCCTGCCTCAGCCTCCTGAGTAGCTGGGATTACAGGCACGCGCCACCATGCCCAGCCAATGTTTTGTATTTTTAGTAGAGATGGGGTTTCACCATGTTGACCAGGATGGTCTCGATTTCTTGACTTCGTGATCCACCCACCTTGGCCTCCCAAAGTGCTGGGATTATAGGCGTGAGCCACCGCGCCCGGCCGTAGAGACAGAATTTCTACGCATTGGTCAGGCTGGTCTCCTACCCCTGACCTCAGGTGATCCGTCCACCTCGGCCTCCCAAAGTGCTGGGATTATAGGTGTGAGCCACCGCACCCAGCCAATTTTTGTATATTTTAGTAGAGACGGGGTTTCTCTATGGTGGTCAGGCTGGTCTGGAACTCCTGACCTCAGTCGATCTGCCCCCATCAGCCTCCCAAAGTGCTGGGATTACAGGAGTGAGCCACCACGCCCAGCCCTTGAATCTGTTTAAAGGAGAAGCAGCCGTGGTAGTGCTTTGTTCTCCTAAAGCCTCACTTAGGTTAATACCGTCTTGGTTAGGTGCTACTAGCTCTGAAGCACAAAGCTCTTTGATGTGTGTGTGCTAGTAATGGAAGTGGAGCTTCTAAAACAAGTTCTTTTAGCTCCACAAACTTCCCCTGAATTCCTTCAGGCAAAGATTCCTAGCTTGGTCTTGTACTCAGACTTCTTTCTTCTATTTGGAGGAAAACCAAAAACTTCTCTTCTCCTTTTTAGAAGTAACATTTGAAAATCATATGAAAGGGCCGGGCGCGGTGGCTGAAGCCTGTAATCCCAGCACTTTGGGAGGCCGAGGCGGGTGGATCACGAGGTCGAGAAATCGAGACCATCCTGGTCAACATGGTGAAACCCCGTCTCTACTAAAAATACAAAAAATTAGCTGGGCGTGGTGGCGCGTGCCTGTAATCCCAGCTACTCAGGAGGCTGAGGCAGGAGAATTGCCTGAGCCCGGGAGGCGGAGGTTGCGGTGAGCCGAGATCGCGCCATTGCACTCCAGCCTGGGTAACAAGAGCGAAACTCGGTCTCAAAAAAAAAAAAAAAAAAAAAAAATTAGCTGGGCATGGTGGCACATGCCTGTAATCCCAGCTACTCAGGAGGCTGAGGCAGGAGAATCGCCTGAACCCAGGAGGCGGAGGTTGCGGTGAGCCGAGATCGTGCCATCGCACTCCAGCCTGGGTAACAAGAAACTCCGTCTCAAAAAAAAAAAAAAAAAGAAAATCATATGAAAAGAAGTCCACCTTAGCCTATAGGCATTTAAGTCACAAAGCACCATGAATCATTCTGTCATGTAAGAACCTGCATTTCCAACTGATGCCTAACCTAGTTCCTGACCCAGAACAGGCATTCAGTTAATATTCGGTGAATGATTGAGGCAGTACCTTGGGATCTGAGGATAGTCCTTCCTCTAAGCAAGCCTTGTCCTCTTGGAACAATTGACTACTATTGCAGCAACTAGAGTGAAAGGCAAGAAGATTTCATCTTAACCAGTGTGGCTGAGTATAGAAGGAAAGGTGATACCTTAGGCTACCAGCTATTAAGGTTGTAGTGTAAACCTTGTTGTTACATTAAGAAACAAATATACAGTGAATGCATTTATCAGTGTGCAAGTGATAAGATGTACCAGATGTCTTGTGTTGCAGAGCCTGTTTCCTTCTCTTCTTCCACCTTCTTTTTTCTGGAAATATAATGGTGGTATATTTGCTTCTGACGATGCTGATTCCTATTCATTGAAAATGCATAGGCAGATAGCATGATGCTATAGGGTACGGGGAATATAAACATTAATAAGACCTCTTATCTTCTCTACCTTTTCAGAATAGAGTCCATTTTATTCAAGCTAAAATTTCTGGCTGAGCATAGTGGCTTAAGCCTATAATCCCAGCACTTTGGGAGAGAGTACAGTGACACAATCATGGCTCACTGCAAGCCTTGAGCTTCCAGACTCAAGCTATCCTCCCGCCTCAGCCTCCCTAGTAGTTGGGATAGCATGTTACCATGCCAGGCTAATTTTTTAAAAAGTTTTTAGTAGAGAAGAGGGTCCCACTATGTTGCCTAGGCTAGTCTTGAACTCCTGGGCTCAAGGGATCCTCCTGTTTTTGGCTTCTCAAAGCGTTGAAATTACAGGCATGAGCCCCTGTGTCTGGCACTGTTTTCTTTCGGGTTGTGTGTGTGTGTGTGTGTGTGTGGTTTTAAGGAGCAGAGTGGTTTTTTTTGTGTTGTTTTGTTTTTTTAGTCAGAGTCTTGCTCTGTCTCCCAGGCTGGAGTGCAACGGCGCCATGTTAGCTCACTGCAACCTCTGTCTCCTGGGTTCAAGCAATTCTCCTGCCTCAGCCTCCTGAGTAGCTGGGATTACAGGTGCCTGCCACCATGCCCAGCTAATTTTTGTATTTTTAGTAGAGACAGGGGTTTCACCATTTTGGCCAGACTGGTCTTGAACTCTTGACCTCGTGATTTGCCCACCTTGGCCTCCCAAATTGTTGGGAGGCATGAGCCACCGCGCCCAGCAAAAAGCAGAGTGTTTAATAGGCAAGAAAGAGAAGAGAAGGCAGAAGGAAGAGGCTCCCTGGTACAGAGACAGAGGGAGAGGGAGCTCCAAAGCCAAAAGAGGAGGTCCCCCACCTTTTTTTTCTTAAGATGGAGTCTCGCTCTATCACCCAGGATGGAGTGCAGTGGCACGATGATCTCGGCTCACTGCAACTTCCCCCTCCCGGGTTCAAGTGAGTCTCCTGCTTTAGCCTCCCGAGTAGCTGGGATTACAGGCACCTGCCACCATGCCTGGCTAATTTTTTTGTATATTTAGTAGAGACGGGATTTCATCATGTTGGTGATGGCCCCGAACCTCATGATCTGCCCGCTTTGGCCTCCCAAAGTGCTGGGATCACAGGCATGAGCCACCACGCCATGGCTGGCCCTCAATTTTTTTTTTTTAAATTAGCTAGGCGAGGTGGCTCATGCCTGTAGTCCTAGCTATTCAGGAAGCTTAGGCTGGAGGATAGTTTGAGCCCAGAGGTTTGACACTACAGTGAGCTATAATCATCCCACTGTACTCTAGCCTAGGTGACACTCCAGCCTGGGTGAGAAAGTGAGACCCTGTGTTTTTCTTTTCTTTTTTTTTTCTTTTTAATAAGATGGGGTTTCACCATGATGGCCAGCCTGGTCTTGAACTCCTGACCTCAGGTGATCCACCCACCTCAGCCTCCCAAAGTGCTAGGATTACCATCGTGAGCCACTGAGCCTGGCTGAGACCCTGTGTTTTAAATAAGTAAATAATGAAATAAAATTTCCAGTTAATGTAATGTGGTAGAATGAGGCAGGGCACGGTGGCTCACACCTCTCATCCCAGCACTTTGGAGGCCTAGGCTGTCGGGTCACCTGAGGTCGAGTTCAAGATCAGCCTAGACAACATGGTGAAACCCCCATCTCTACTAAAAATACAAAAGCCAGGTGTGGTGGTGCACACCTGTAATCTTAGCTACTTGGGAGGCTGAGTCAGGAGAATTGCTTGAACTGGGGAGGCAGAGCTTGAAGTGAGCCAAGATTGCACCACTGCACTTTAGCCTAGGTGACAGAATGAGACTCCCTCTCAAAAGTAAAAAAATAGCCGGGCACGGTGGCTCAAGCCTGTAATCCCAGCACTTTGGGAGGCCAAGGCGGGTGGATCATGAGGTCAAGAGATCGAGACCATCCTGGTCAACATGGTGAAACCCCATCTCTACTAAAAATACAAAAAAAAATTAGCTGGGCATGGTGGCGCGTGCCTGTAATCCCAGCTACTCGGGAGGCTGAGGCAGGAGGATTGCCTGAACCCAGGAGGCGGAGGTTGTGGTGAGCTGAGATTGCGCCATTGCACTCCAGCCTGGGTAACGAGCGAAACTCCGTCTCAAAAAAAAAAAAAAAAGGCTGAGGCGGGTGGATCACGAGGTCAAGAGATCGAGACCATCCTGGTCAACATGGTGAAACCCCGTCTCTACTCAAAATACAAAAAATTAGCTGGGCATGGTGGCACATGCCTGTAATCCCAGCTACTCGGGAGGCTGAGGCAGGAGAATTGCTTGAACCCAGGAGGCGGAGGTTGCTGTGAGCCGAGATCGCGCCATTGCACTCCAGCCTGGGTAACAAGAGCGAAAACTCCGTCTCAAAAAAAAAAAAAAAAAGTAAAAAAATAATGTGGTGGAATGGGAAAAGAACGTTTTAAGAGTCTGAATGGTTAGAATCCTGTCTCTGCTACATACTAGCTGTGTGACTTTGGCCAGGTTATTTTCTTTAATCTCTAAAATGGAAATAATTAATACTGTGTGTGTGTGTGTGTGTGTGTGTGTGTGTGTGTGTGTGTTTTTGAGACGGAGTTTTGCTCTTGTTACCTAGGCTGGAGTGCAATGGTGCGATCTCGGCTCACTGCCCAACCTCCACCTCCTGGGTTCAGGCAATTCTCCTGCCTCAGCCTCCCGAGTAGCTGGGATTACAGGCACGTGCCACCATGCCCAGCTAATTTTTTGTATTTTGAGTAGAGACAGGATTTCACCATGTTGACCAGGATGGTCTCGATCTCTTGACCTCGTGATCCACCCGCCTCGGCCTCCCAAAGTGCTGGGATTACAGGCGTGAGCCACCGCGCCCGGCCTATTAATACATGGTTTTTTTTTTTGTTTTTTTTTTTTTGTTTTTTTTTTTGAGACGGAGTTTTGCTCTTGTTACCCAGGCTGGAGTGCAATGGCGCGATATCGGCTCACCGCAACCTCCGCCTCCTGGGTTCAGGCAATTCTCCTGCCTCAGCCTCCTGAGTAGCTGGGATTACAGGCACGCGCCACCGTGCCCAGCTAATTTTTTGTATTTTTAGTAGAGACAGGGTTTCACCATGTTGACCAGGATGGTCTCGATCTCTCGACCTCGTGATCCACCCGCCTCGGCCTCCCAAAGTGCTGGGATTACAGGCTTGAGCCACCGCGCCCGGCCAATACATGTTTTAATGGAAATTATGAGGCTTAAATGAGAACCTAAGCAAAGCATTTCATTTTGTGTTCAATGAATGCCAAAGCCAATGTAATACCTCATCCAGCCTTCCTTCCTTCATTCCTTCCTCCCCCCTCCTCCTCCGCCTTCTTCTTCCTTCTTCTTCCTTCCTTTCCTTTCTTTCTTTCTTTTTTTATTCTGATGTGACTCTAGCAGCCTTATATTTAAAACTCAAGAAGGAATCAACTGCATTCCATAACAGCTAACTATGCAGGTCCACCCAACCAAGATATGTATGTATGTATTTATTTATTTAGAGACAGAGGCTGGAGTACAGTGATGCGATCTCAGATCACTGCAAACTCTGCCTCTCAAGTCCCAGCAATTCTCCTATCTCAGCCTCCCAAGTAGCTGGGATTACAGGTGCCCACCACCACGCCAGACTAATTTTTATATTTTTAGTAAAGATGGCGGTCTTACCATGTTGGTCAAGCTGGTCTCAAACCCCTGACCTCAAATGATCCACCCACCTCAGCCTCCCAAAGTGCTGGGATTACAGGTGTGATACACTGCACCTGGCCATGAAGGTATTTTTTAAACTACCAATTCACTCTGAAGCCCATTCATCTTCAGCATCCCACAGATGAAGCACATGTTCCACTTAGCTAGGTAATAAAGTGGCACACACTTTGTGCCTCTGATGTCACAGGACGGCTGCCTATAAAACTAGACTTCTGTTGCTGGGCTCCAGTTTCATTCTCCTAGGTCATCATCCTTATCTAGGAGAGCAGTTGTCTGAGCAACCTCTAAGTCATGCTCATACTGCTCTCTCAAAGCTGGGTCCATGATGTTGAAATAGTGAACCCGAAGTTTCTCTTCAAAGAATCAGTATATCCATATGTTCAGCTCTCTTATTCTTTAATTCAACATTTTAAAGTTTAACTTCCTTGTAGTTTCAGTAAACAACCTTTTCCACCAGTTCTAATCAGTAGTTCACATCTGTTCCCCTGGTCCGCTGCTCCATGCTGACTCATTCCAATCACCTGCTTTGGTCCTGCTCCAGTCACCTGCTTTGACCCCTGGCTACCTGCTCTGACCTACCTGTAACCGTCCTTCCCACCAAGCTACCCACCCTGCCACTCCAGCTCCTACCTCTGATCCCTTTAAAAATAACCAATGGGATTAGTCTAGACTGCGCGGTCTAACCCTAGCCATTAGGGGGATGACACAGCAGTAGGGGTGACCTCTGTCAGGAGTAAGTACCCCTTCCCGTTCCTTGTCCAGGTGTGTGCTCTCCATTGTTCCATCTGAGCCGCACCCTTCTATAGAAGTAAATTGCCTTGCTAAGGAAATTCGTTTTTGTTTTTGTTTTTTTGTTTTTTTTTTTTGAGACGGAGTTTCGCTCTCGTGAACCAGGCTGGAGTGCAATGGCGCGATCTCGGCTCACTGCAACCTCCGCCAACCTCAGGCAATTCTCCTGAACCCAGCCTCCTGAGTAGCTGGGATTACGGGCATGCACCACCATGCCCAGCTAATTTTTGTATTTTTAGTAGAGACGGGGTTTCACCATGTTGACCAGGTTGGTCTCGATCTCTTGACTTTGTGATCTACCCTCCTTGGCCTCCCAAAGTGCTGGGATTACAGGCATGAGCCACCGCACCCGGCCCCTTTTTTTTTTTTTTTTTGAGACAGAGTTTCACTCTTGTTACCCAGGCTGGAGTGCAATGGCGCGATCTCGGCTCACCGCAACCTCCGCCTGCTGGGTTCAGGCAATTCTCCTGCCTCAGCCTCCTGAGTAGCTGGGATTACAGGCACGCGCCACCATGCCCAGCTAATTTTTTGTATTTTTAGTAGAGACGGGGTTTCACCATGTTGACCAGGTTGGTCTCGATCTCTCGACCTTGTGATCCACCTGCCTCGGCCTCCCAAAGTGCTGGGATTACAGGCTTGAGCCACCGCGCCCGGCCGATGAGGTTTCACCATGTTGACCAAGATGGTCTTGATCTCTTGACCTTGTGATCCACCCACCTCAGCCTCCCAAAGTGCTGGGATTACAGGCGTAAGCCACCACACCCGGCCAGGCTAGAAATTCATATTTGATTGCTACTTTTGCAGCACTGAAAATTGTACTTATAACAATGACAGCCTCCGGTAGGGGAGAGCGGGGGTGCAAACCCCAAGTTAGAGCCTCCAATGAGCTTCCTAGCAAGCCAGAGAAAGGGCTTTTCAAAGTTGTAGTTACTTTTGGCAGTAATGTCATAGTACTGAAGATTATTCTTTCAGTGGAAGACAATAGATTTTGTCTTCACTTTCCTGTCGTTAATATCCGCTTCGTTGCCACACAACACCAGGTGATGTTTTCACACACTGGCACCAAATCTCTATGCCAGTTGGGCTCATTTTTCTATCTAACTTTTGATTTTACATCAAACATTTTGATGGCACACTGGACTATGGCTTAGATATAATAGCCATCTCTCAGTTCACCACATTTCTCCTGGCTGGCTGTATCCCATTTATTGAACTTAATATGTCCTCTTTTGGTGTGGAACACTTGGGTGATGAACCTAAACACCCAAGGTGGCTACATACTTCTCAAATTCACCAGACAAATGTCGTTTCACGAAAGTAGTTTTTCCAGTACCACCACCATCAACCAGTACAAGTTTGAACTAGACCTGGGGCTCTCCCTGGGAAGCCATCATGGCATTCCTTCCAGAAGCATCTCCTGCCTGTCAGACTGAGTGGCTCTAACTTTTTTTTTTTTTTTTTTTGAGATGGAGTTTCGCTCTTGTTACCCAGGCTGGAGTGCAATGGTGCGATCTCGGCTCACCGCAACCTCCGCCTCCTGGGTTCAGGCAATTCTCCTGCCTCAGCCTCCTGAGTAGCTGGGATTACAGGCATGCGCCACCATGCCCAGCTAATTTTTTGTATTTTTAGTAGAGACGGGGTTTCACCATGTTGACCAGGATGATCTCGATCTCTCGACCTCGTGATCCACCCACCTCAGCCTCCCAAAGTGCTGGGATTACAGGCTTGAGCCACCGCGCCTGGCCCAGCTCTTCCTTTTTTCAAGCACTGTCCCTAGCAGGTGATCAGTTGTTTGTCACCTTGTCCCTGATTAGTTACCTTTCTAGAGCTAGTAGAATATGTAAATATTTAAAGGATGCTGGGTTGGGTTCGGTGGCTCATGCCTGTAATCCCAGCTCTTTAGGAGGCCAAGCAGAGAGGATCATTTAAGTCCAGGAGTTTGAGACCAACCTGGGCAACACGGTGAAACCCCATCTCCACAAAAAAAAAAAAAAAAAAAAGCCAGGTGTGGTCACTTGCATCTGTAATCTCAGCTACTGGGGAAACTGAAGTGGGAAGATTGCTTGAGCCCAGGAGGTCTAGGCTGCAGAGAGCCGTGATTGCATCACTACCCTCCAGTTTGGGTGACAGAATGGAGACGGTCACAAAAACAAAAACAAAAAACAAACAAAAAAATTCTCTAAAATTATATGATCCTGACTCAGTAATCATTAACAATTTTTTTCCTAACAATTTGTTAATAAATATAATTTCTAGGCTAGGCATGGTGTCTCATGTCTGTAATCCCACCCTTTGGGAGGCTGAGGTGGGTGGATCACTTGAGGTCAGGAGTTCAAGACCAACCTGGCCAACATGGTGATACCCTGTCTCTACTAAAAACACAAAAATTAGCTGGACATGGTGGCATGGGCCTGTAGTCCCAGCTATTCAAGAGGCTGAGAAAGGAGAATTGCTTGAACCCAGGAGGCAGAGGTTGCAGTGAGCCAAGATTATACCACTGAACTCCAGCCTGGACAACAGAGCAAGACTCTGTCTCAAAAAAATAAGGAAATATAATTAATTAATAAGTTTCAGAATATGGGTCCATGGTAAAAAGGTTCTAATTGACAAAACTGTTGGAAATGGGATAAAAAATGAAGTTGAGGGCCGGGCGCGGTGGCTCAAGCCTGTAATCCCAGCACTTTGGGAGGCCGAGGCGGGTGGATCACGAGGTCGAGAGATCGAGACCATCCTGGTCAACATGGTGAAACCCCGTCTCTACTAAAAATACAAAAAATTAGCTGGGCATGGTGGCACGTGCCTGTAATCCCAGCTACTCAGGAGGCTGAGGCAGGAGAATTGCCTGAACCCAGGAGGCAGAGGTTGCGGTGAGCCGAGATCGCGCCATTGCACTCCAGCCTGGGTAACAAGAGCGAAACTCCGTCTGAAAAAAAAAAAAAAAAAGAAGTTAAAAAAAAAAAAAAAAAAAGGATGCCTTCTTGGGCTACCCAGAGGTAAAGAAAAAAAAAAAAAAAAAAAAAAAGGATACTAGTCTTGAAACTTACTGTTTGAGCATAAAGATTTAGAAGTGGTTTCTTAGACCAACTATATTGGCAAAATAATCGAGAGACTACTTCCGGGATATAACGTATCTGCCTACTTTTTCAATTTAAACACTGTAAAGTGTTGTTTGTTTGCTTGTTTTGTTTTCAATATCAAGATCCTGGGTAACCTTCAACTATATGTATATTTAATACATATATATTTATTTTTTGAGACAGAATTTTGTCACCAGGCACCAGGCTGGAGTGCAGTGGTGTGATCTTGGCTCACTGCAACCTCCGCCTCTTGGGTTCAAGCAATTCTCCTGCCTCAGCCTCCCTAGTAGCTAGGATTATAGGCGCCCACCACCATGCCCAGCTAATTTTTTGTGTTTTTAGTAGAGATGGGGTTTCACAATGTTGGCCAGGCTGGTCTGCAACTCCAGATGTCAGGTGATCTGCCTGCCTTGGCCTCCCACGTGCTGGGATTATAGGCATGAGCCACGGTGCCTGGCTATATGTTTATATTTATTTGCCTGTCACTTATCATTAAGAGGGTTCATAATGAAGACTTTCTTCCAAGAGTTATTGACTACCCAATTGAAATTTTGTAGTTCAGCTTTTGTGTGTTGTTTTCTCTGAATGCATAAGTATTTTTCTTTTTTTTCTTTTCTTTTTTTTTTTTTTCTTTTTTTTTTTGAGACGGAGTTTCGCTCTTGTTACCCAGGCTGGAGTGCAATGGCACGATCTTGGCTCACCACAACCTCCGCATCCGGGATTCAAGCAATTCTCCTGCCTCAGCCTCCTGAGTTGCTGGGATTACAGGCACACACCACCATGCCCAGCTAATTTTCTGTATTTTTAGTAGAGACGGGGTTCCACCATGTTGACCAGGATGGTCTCGATCTCTTGACCTCGTGATCCACCCACCTCGGCCTCCCAAAGTGGTGGGGTTACAGGCTTGAGCCACCATGCCCGGCCAAGTATTTTTCTTAGAAATATTCCCTCGGCTGGGCGCAGTGGCTCATGCCTGTAATCTCAGCACTTTGGGAGGCCAAGGCAGGGAGGATCACTTGAGGTCAGGGGTTCGAGACTAACCTGGCCATCATGGTGAAATCTCGTTTCTACTAAAAATACAAAAATTAGCCGAGTGTGGCAGCGTGTACCTGTTATCCCAGCTACTCAGGGGCCTGAGGCATGTGAATTGCTTGAACCCAGGAGGCAGAGGTTGTAGTGAGCCGAGATTACACCACTGCACTCCAGCCTGGGTGACGGAGTGATACTCTATTTCAGAAAAAAAAAGGAATGTGTATCCTCAAGCTCTCGCTTCTTTTATCTTGAATTGGACAAAATTTTTTATTCCCAGAAATGTGGTTTAAATTTTATTTTATTTTATTTTATTTTATTTTTATTTATTTATTTTTTTTGAGACGGAGTTTCACTCTTGTTACCCAGGCTGGAGTGCAATGGCGCGATCTCGGCTCACCACAACCTCTGCCTCCTGGGTTCAGGCAATTCTCCTGCCTCAGCCTCCTTAGTAGTTGGGATTACAGGCACGTGCCGTGCCACCATGCCCAGCTAATGTTTTGTATTTTCAGTAGAGACGGGGTTTCACCATGTTCACCAGGATGGTCTCGATATCTTGACCTCATGATCCGCCCGCCTCAGCCTCCCAAAGTGCTGGGATTACAGGCTGGAGCCACTGCGCCCCGCCATGTCTAATTTTTTATTCTTGTTTTTGTAGAGAGGGAGTCTCACTATGTTGCCCAGGCTAGTCTCTAACTCCTGGCCTCAAGTGAGCCTCTGGCCAAAGCCTCCCAAAGTGCTGAGATTTAAGGCATAAGCTACTGTGCCCAGCCATTTATTATTTCTTTGTGTTGGGAACATTCTGAATCTTCTCTTCTAGCTATTTGGAAATATACAATAGATTGTTTTTTATTTTTTTTTATGGCTGGGTGTCAATAAAACTTTATTATTGGACACTGATATTTGAATTTTTTGTTTGTTTGTTTGTAGAGGCGGGGCTTTGCTGTTTTGTGTAGGCTGGTCTCAAACTCTTGGTCTGAAGCAATCTTCCTGCCTTGGCTCCCAGAGCACCTGGCTTTTACTAATATGTCTTTTACAACTTGATTGCTATCATTATGAACGCTGATATAGCTGGAAAAGGTCTCTTCCAAAAATATATTCCCGAAATTTTGTGGTAAAGTCAGCATTTCTCCCAACATTAAAACTTCTGCACCATTAACAGTTGAAGGATCATCTCTCATCAGCTGGTTAAAGAGATCACCAGGTAAGTCTTTCTCTTCACAAGTTACTGGGATATTGGTGAATAAAGTAGGCTTAGTCAGCCGCATCACTTTCAGCGCCAGCAGGTGCTCCTGTTTAGGGGGATTCACTTCCATTTTGACCGATACTTTTGACTCACGGCCTACGGGGGCTGGACAGGTTCAACTTGGCCCAGAAGAAAACGGAAAACCTCGCCTTGGGGAAGACCAAGAGTCAAACGCACACTCGACTTCTCTCTGGTGGTTGTACCTTAAATTCTCTTACTATGTCCTTTACAGACTGGCTTCTTTTCGCCAAATCCATCTCTTTTATCTTAGAAACCTATACTATACATAAAGTACTTTGTTTTCTATCTGCAGTCACACATCTCGACTTCAGGAACCCACCCCTCGGCAACAATACGCACAGATTATTGTTAACTATAGTTACCCAATTGTGCTATTAAGCGCTAGAATTTATTCCTGCTATGCAACTGTATTTTTGTACCCATTAACCTCTTTATACCTCCTCGCACCACACTACACTTCCCAGCCTCTGGTAACCACCATTCTATCCACTACTTCCGTGAGATCAAGTCTTTTAGTTCCCACATATGCATGAGAACATGGAATATTTTTCTTTTTGTGCTTGGTTTGTTTCACTTAACATAATATCCTCATGTCCCATCCATGTTGCTGCAAATGACAGGATTTCATTCTTTTTTTTAGTGGCTGAATAAGATTGCATTGTGTGTATGTACTGCATTTTCTTTACCCATTTGTTGATTGACATAGATTGATTCCATATTTTGGCTGTTGTGCATAGTGCTGCAATAATACGTAGTGACAGAAATATTTTCAATGTTTATTCTCTTTACCAGACTCTTACCCCATTTTCCCTTTTGGGTGGTCTAGCTCACTCTGGACATTTGCCTCTATGAGGATGATGTTATTTTTTATTTTTTATTTTTATTTTTTACAACCACCGTGTTGGATGATGATGTTCTTTCTTTTTTTCCTTTTTTTTTTTTTTTGGTGACACTGTCACAGGCCGAAATGCAGCGGCAGGATCTCAGCTCACTGCAACCTCCGTCTCCCAGGTTCAAGCAATTCTCCTGCCTCAGCCTACCGAGTAGTTGGGATTATAGGCACCTGCCATCTTGCCTGGCTAATTTTTGTATTTTTAGTAGAGACGGGGTTCCGCTCTTGTTGGCCAGGCTGGTATCAAAATCCTGACCTCAGGTGATCTGCCCGCCTTGGCCTCCCAAACTGCTGGGATTGTAGGCGTGAGCCACCGGTCCCGCCCGAGGATGACGATGTTCTTACAGGTTTGTGTAATTGTAATCTTCCTTATGGTTATACTTCCTGGATGCTTAATTCAGCTCGGTTGAGCATCACATATATTTGTGGAATAAGGGGGTTTACGACCAACAGCAGTAGATAAAAACTGAGCATGTTAAATGTTAAGTAACTGAAAATGCTTTCGGCCGGGCGCGGTGGCTCACGCCTGTAATCCCAGCACTTTGGGAGGCCAAGGTGGGCGGATCACGAGGTCAAGAGATCGAGACCATCCTGGCCAACATGGTGAAACCCCGTCTCTACTAAAAACACAAAAAAAATTAGCTGGACGTGGTAGCGCGCCTGTAGTCCCAGCTCCTTGGCAGGCTGAGGCAGGAGAATTGCTTGAACCCGGGAGACAGAGGCTGCAGTGAGCCGAGGTTGCCCCACTGCACTTCAGCCTGGCGCCTGGTGACGGAGTGAGGCTCTCAAAAAAAAAAAAAAAAAAAAAAAAAAAAAAAAGATCGGGACCATCCCGGCCAACACGGTGAAACCCCATCTCTACTAAAAATACAAAAAAAAAAAAAAAAAAAAAAAAGCTGGACGTGGTGGCGTGCACCTGTGGTCCCAGCTACTCCGGAAGCTGAGGCCGATCGCTTGAACCCAGTAGGCGGAGGTTGCCGTGAGCCGAGACTGTGCCACTGCACTCCAGCCTGGCGACAGAGCAAGACTCTGTCTCAAAATAAATAAATAAATAAAATAAATAAAATAAAAATGCTTTCAAGACAGATCAGTTTTACAAAATGAGAAACCCGGAAGGGGACAAACTACTGGAGTTTTCAGGGAGGAAGCGGGACCTGGGAAAGCGGCGAGAGAAGGGAAAAAGGGAAGATTAACTTTCTTTTTTTTTTTTTTGAGACGGGGTTTCGCTCTTGTTACCCAGGCTGGAGTGCAATGGCGCAGTCTCGGCTCACCGCAACCTCCGCCTCCCGGGTTGGAGAGCCTCAGTTTCCTGAATAGCTGGGATTACAGGCACGCGCCACCATGCCCAGCTAATTTTTGTATTTTTTAGTAGAGACGGGGTTTCACCATGTTGACCAGGATGGTCTCGATCTCTTGACCTTGTGATCCACCTGCCTCGGCCTCCCAAAGTGCTGGGATTACAGGCTTGAGCCACCGCGCCCGGCCAAGATTAACTTTCTTAACCTTTATTAATTATCGGGGAGGAGTATGAGGAGTCAATCCTAATGCGCTGAGGTCTTCTCTATTTGGAGGTGACAACCCTGTTCGCGCTATTTTGGGACATGGGGTCACCGGCCGGATACGGGTCTAAGTCCCTGCCACCGGTCTCTCGCGCTATTGCCGAGCCAGTTTTTCCGTCTAGTACAGCTGGCCCCTAGCAGGTCCCAACCTGACCCCGGCCCGCCCCGGCGCGCCCCGGCCCGCCCCGGCCCGGCTTTGGGTCCGCCCCTCCTCGCCGCGCCCCGCCCCTGCCGCCTGGGCTTTGGGCCCGCCCTGCCCCGCCGACTCGCCCTTCGGCTCAGGCACCTGCCTGGCCGCCCCGCGCGGCGGGGTCCTGAGGCGCCTCGGGGACGCACAGCGATTGGCTGCTACTCGCGGGTAGAGCTCGGCTCCCCGGCACTTGACAACCGCAGTCTGCAAGAGGCTGAGCTGAGCGGTCCCCGGGCCGGGTGGGGCGGACGCGAGAAGGACGGACTACCGAACTGATGGATTGACGCGCGGGCGGTAGGAGGGAGGATCGACGCCAAAGCCAGACCGCCGCCCTCGCGCTCCCGCCGCAACCCAGAGCCGGCCGCTCCGGGGCCCTGGCCGCCGGCCTCCTAGCTGCGTTCTCCTCCGCCGCTCCTCCGGGCTTGCCCTGGAGCCCCCAGGTGAGTGCGTCCGGGAGGCGGAGTCGGGGTCGGGCCGCTGCACACCTCGGGTTGCCATGGTCACCCGTCGCCTCCTGTCACTACTTGACACGGCTCGGACCGGGCGGCCCCGAGGACGGTGTTTGCGTCCCGGAGAGGGGTCTTGAGCAGGCTTGGGTGCCGACTGGGAGGGAACTGGGGTCGTGGGTGAGGCCCCAGCATTGCGGGATGAGGACCTGCGAACTGCTGGGCTCGGGTTCGAGGCCACCGCTCCTGGACCACACCTTTCCCACACTACCAGTCGGATTCTGGGAGCACAGCGACGCCCCTCGCCCTGGCACTGAGAAGCAAGTTAGCGCGAGGTTCGTGCCCATCTCGCTGCCGCGCCGATTCTTCCTTCCTCGCCCCTTGGCCGAACCAGTGCGAGAACTGAGGGGAGCGCTCGCGTCCCTTTCTGGACACGCCTTGGCCGGGAGGAGGAGAGGGAGCAGCGGGGCTGGGAGCCCCGCGAGGGCCGTGTTTGGCCTTTCTTACATCAGTGGTCTATGGTAGCAGGCCTTTGGGGGTCTGGGTGTGGTCGGGAAGAGGGGCAGCCACTCGATTTAGAACAGGGATTGGGCTGGAGGGGCGCCTGCGTAGAACGCAAGGTTCTTGAACTCAAAGGGTTAAGCCGCTTCCCTTTATTGGGGAGAAAAATATTGGGACTCTAGCTCTGGGGCGAGGCCTTGGGCAAAGGGGGCAGGGGCGAGGGGAGGCCGGGGCAGCATTTGGGCTTTTGACCAGATGATTTTTCCTTCTCTGTACCCAGAGGTGCAGTTAGTAACCGTGCGTGGTATCTGAGGGGACCATTTTTTTTGTTTTTTTTTTTGGCAACTTCGTTGTCTCTGCATAATGAAGGGAGAAGTCTTTGTTCCACCCAGATTCATAGGTTGTGATCCTAATTCTTATTTCTCTCTTTGTTGTAGACTCCGTAGAATACCTCAAAAAGTTAATGGCACAGAAATTAACATGTAGGTTTAAAAAATGCTATATATCTTTTTTCACAGTGAATCCAAGTAGAATTTTTTTTGTGTCCAGTGTTGGCATATGTTGCATTGACGTTTAACTAGGAAGGAGAAACGCCTAAGAGCCCATTTTCTTTATATGGCATATTTTCGAGGTCTCATTTAGGAAGAAGATGAAATGAATAATTCTACCTTAGGTTTAAGAGGTTAGGGTAGATTGCTTCCAATAGGAAGGAAACATTATGACACGGTAATGGAAAAGTCAAGTAAGTCACAACAGTATATTGTTAGGTGAAAAAGCCAAAACCCAAACACTTGAATTTGGTTGCTGTTACGAAGATGAAAAAAATTTTAACCTGTGTTTATTTCTCACTCGTCCACTTCCTGGTTTTTTTTCTCCCTTAAAAACCAGTAATATTAAAAATGTATCATAAGAGAACAGGGGTACTATCTTGTTACTGCTTACATAATGGTGTTCAACTTCTTTTCCTGTTTGTGAAGCAGAATTTATCAGTTATTTAATGGACAGCATGTGAAATGTTTAATATATGCTGCAGTTTCAGAAACACTTCAGGTATTAGAAGATGCGAAGTTTTCCTTAGTAGATCAGTAAGCTGAAAAATCAGATTATCTGGATTTGAGCTTTGTTTTGCTGCTGATTGCATTCTTGAAAGAGCTACTGACCCTCACATTGACTGATTTCTCATTCTGTAAAATGATGATAATGCTTGCTATTGTTTTAGTCTGAGAATGCGTTCTGAGTTCAAAGAATTTTGGAAGGCATTGTTGATTACATTTTTTTTTTTTTTTTTTTTTGAGACAGAGTCTCACTCTGTCATCCAGGCTGGAGTGCAGTGGCATGATCTTGGCTCGTGGCAGCTTCTGCCTCCTAGGTTCAAGTGATTCTCCTGCCTGAGCCTCCCAAATAGCAGGGCTTACAGATGCCCACCACCACGCCCAGTTAATTTTTGTGTTTTTAGTAGAGATGGGGTTTCACCATGTTGTTCAGGCTGGTCTCTTAACTCCTTGACCTCAGGTGATCTACCTGCTTCGGCCTGATTGCAAGCATTAGCCACCACACCTGACGCTCTATGTTATTTTTCAAAAGAAGACTTGAACCCAGGTCTTCAGATTCCAAATCCAATGCTGGCCCACACCTGAGGATACTCTGGTTATGAGACTGTTACACCGAATAGCCAAAACTTGCATATTTCAACTAATTTTTCTCTGTGTTGAGTTTCTGTTCAAGTGAAAAGAGATCCTTAGAAAAGCATTTATGCCAGCCAGGCACGGTGACTCACACCTGTAATCCCAGCTACTCAGGAGCCTGAGGCAAGAGAACCTGCGAGCGGAGGTTGCAGTGAGCTAAGATTGAGCTTGCCGCTGCACTCCAGCCTGGGCGACAGTGAGACTCCGTCTCAAAAAAAAAAAAGGGAGATTAATAAATATTTAGAGGAGCGTGACAGGAATGGGAAAGGATCTAGAAGCTATGTTATGGTAAAGAATGGTTTTTGTGGGCCGGGCGCGGTGGCTCAAGCCTGTAATCCCAGCACTTCGGGAGGCCGAGGCGGGTGGATCATGAGGTCAAGAGATCGAGACCATCCTGGTCAAAACCCCGTCTCTACTAAAAATACAAAAAATTAGCTGGGCATGGTGGCGCGTGCCTGTAATCCCAGCTACTCAGGAGGCTGAGGCAGGAGAATTGCTTGAACCTGGGAGGCGGAGGTTGCGGTGAGCCGAGATCGTGCCATCGCACTCCAGCCTGGGTAACAAGAGTGAAACTCCGTCTCAAAAAAAAAAAAAAAAGAATGGTTTTTGTAAGGATCAGTTAAACAACGAATGTAAGTACCAAGTAGTTTTTGCATTGTAAACAAAGCAGTTAATCCTGTTTTGGGGATTTTACTCTAGTTGGTACCTTGATGTGGATTAGAACCTTTGAGCTCTAATCCTTAAATATATATATATATATATATTTCATTTTCATAGTTCTTTTTTGCTTTAAAATTAAAAATGGAGCCAGGCGAGTTAGCATATAGTCTTAGCTACTCAAGAAGCGGAGGCAGAAGTATCACTTGAGCTCAGGAGTTTGAGGCTGTAATGTGCTATGATCAAGACTGAGAATAGCAACTGTGTTCTAGTCTGGGCAACATAGTAAGACTCCTTCTCTTTTTTTTTTTTGAAATGGAGTTTTGCTCCTGTTGCCCAGACTGGAGCGCAGTGCTGTGATCTCGGTTCATTGCAACCTCCGCCTCTTGGGTTCAAGCGATTCTCCTGCCCCAGCCTCCTGAGTAGCTGGGATTACAGGCAAGCGCCACCACGCCCGGCTAAGACAGGGTTTCTCCATGTTGGTTGGTCAGGCTGGTCTCCAGCTCCTGACTCCAGGTGATCCACCTGCCTCAGCCTACCAAAGTGCTGGGATTAAAGGCATGAACCACTGCACCCCCGACTTCTTTTCTAAAAAAAAAAAAAGGGTACAAAATTAAAAATTGGCTATGTGTGGTGTCTCAACACCACACACAGAGATGGGGTGAAACCCCATGTCTGCTAAAAATACAAAATAACCATGCGTGGTGGCAGATGCCTGTAATCCCAGGTACTTGGGAGGTTGAGGCAGGAGAATCACTTGAGCCCAGGAGTCAGAGGTTGCAGTGAGCCAAGATTTTGCCACTGCACTCCAGCCTGAGCGACAAGAGTGAGACTCTCTCTCAAAAAAAATTAAAAATTGTATTCATGTAAGAATTGTAGGTATTAACATACAAGTAATACATGAATATATGTTGGTTGTTAACTCTTCCGATAATCAAACTACAAAGAGTAAAAAATAAAAAGTCTCTCTTTAACCCTTTTCTCCTCCTAGATCCCTGCCTTACACCCCAATCCCATTCCTCTCTTCAGAGATAAGCACA
The DNA here is from genome assembly GCF_048565385.1 of Saimiri boliviensis. NCBI lineage: Eukaryota > Metazoa > Chordata > Mammalia > Primates > Cebidae > Saimiri > Saimiri boliviensis. The sequence continues at coordinate 102,546,785 of NC_133459.1, forward strand.
CTGAACAGTTTGGCATGCATCATTGCAGACGTTTCTTTTTGTGTGTATGTGTGTTTTTGTTTGTTTGTTTGTTTTTGAGATAGGGTCTTACTCTTTTGCCCAGGCTAGAGTGCAGTGGTGCAGTGTCGGCTAACTGCGGCTTCCACTACCCAGACTCACACAATTCTCCCACCTCAGCCTCCTGGGTAACTGGAACCTCAGGCGCGCACCACCACACTGGGCTAATTTTTTGTTTTTTTGTAGAGACAGGGTTTCGCCATGTTGCCTACGCTGGTCTTGAACTCCTGAGCTTAAGCTATCCTCTGACCTCAGCCTCCTAAAGTGCTGGGATTATAGGCATGAGCCATTGTGCCCGGCCTCAGACTTTTCTTTGTATATTTATTTAAACACAGAGATATCATGCCTCTCCCCTTTTACATAAATGGGCCTGTTTATATTCATTCATTCAACAAATGTTTATTGATAGCTATACTATTGTCTGATGTACTTTTCCTTTTTGGGATGGGTAAACATCACTGCACTAGTATTCTATAGCAGCAGTCCCCAGCCTTTTTGGCACCAGGGACTGTTTGGTTTACTGGCTTCCTGGAAGAAAATTTTTCCTCAAACTGGGGGTTTCAGTATGAAACTGTTATACCCCAGATCATCAGGCATTATATTCATGTAAGAAAACCGCAGTTTAGATCCCTCATATGTAGGGTTCGTGTGCCTATGAAAATCTAATGCCAATGCTGATCTAACAGGAGGCAGAGCTCAGGAAAGAATGCTCACGTGCCTGCATCTGACCTCCTGCTGTGCAGTTCAGTTCCTAACAGGCCATGGACTGGTATTGACCTGTGACCTAGGGGTTGGGGACTCCTGTTCTATAGTGTGATTTTTTTTTTTTTTTTTTTTTTTTGAGACTTAGTCTTGCTCTGTCACCCAGGCTTGAGTGCAGTGGTGTGATCCCGGCTCACTGCAACTTCTGCCTCCTGGGTTCAAGCAATTCTCCTGCCTCAGCCTCCTAAGTAGCTTGAACTTCAGGTGCATGCCACCATGCCCAGCTACTTTTTGTATTTTTAATAGAGATGGGGTTTCACCATGTTGGCTAGGCTCGTCTCAGACTCCTGACCTCATGATTTGCCTGTCTCGGCCTCCCAAAGTGCAAGGATTACAGGAGTGAGCCACCGCTCCCGGCCTTATAGTATGAACTTACCATACTTTATTTACCAATTTTGTTATTAATGAGAGTTCAATTTATTTCTAGTTTTTCTCTATTACAAATAAATTTTCAGGGAACATCTTTATATGTGTATCTTTTTGTATTTGCGAGTATTTTTTCAAGCTAGGTGTCTATAAGAATTGGAATTAGTACCCAAAGAACTATAAATTGTTCTATTATAAAGACACATACACACATATGTTCATTGCAGCCTTGTGTACAATAGCAAAGACCTGGAACCAACCCAAATGTTCGTCAATGATAGACTGGACAAAGAAAACGTACTACATATACACCATGGAATACTATGCAGCCATAAAAAACGATGAGTTCATGTCCTTTGTAGGGACTTGGATGAATCTGGAAACCATCATTCTCAGCAAACTGACATAAGAACAGAAAGCCAAACACTGTATGTTCTCACTCATAGGTGGATGTCGAACAATGAGAACACATGAACTCAGGGAGAGGAACATCACATACTGGGGGCAGTTGTGGGTGGGTAGGGGAGAGACAATGGGGGTGGGGAGGGAGGAGAGGGTGGGGAGATAACATGGGGAGAAATACCAGATATAGTATGCACCTAAAGTAAAATAAATAAAAATGACAACACAGTCCTGCATATATACGAAAGAATTGGAATTGGGTGGTCAAAGGGTATATGCATTTAATTTTATTGATTTATTTTTTTGAGATGGAGTTTCCCTCTTGTTGCCCAGGCTGGAGGTTAATGGCACAATCTCAGCTCACTGCAACGTCTGCCTCCTAAGTTCAATTAATTCTCCTGCCTTAGCCTCCCAAGTAACTGGGATTGCAGGCAGGTACCACCACGCCGGGCTAATTTTGTAATGTTAATAGAGATGAGGTTTCACTATGTTGGTCAGGCTGGTCTGAAATTTCTGACCTCAGGAGACCCCACCCACCTTGGCCTCCCAAAGTGCTGGGATTACAGGCAGGAGCCACCACCCTCAGCTAACATTTTTGTAGATAAAAATTTCATGCTGTCAAATTCTCTCAAAAAATCCATCCCAGTTTACATAATTAACAGCAGTAAATGAAGGCATTTACCCACACTCTTGCCAAAATTAGATATTATCAGGTCTTCTTTTTTTCTTTTTCAAAACTGGTAGGGCATAAATGGTACCTCATTTTATTACATATGCTATGGTAGTGAGCGTGTTGGTACCTTTAATAATGCTATTATTGAAGTTGAGCATCTTTTCATAAATTTATTGAGATTCATAGTTCTTTTGTGAATTATCTTTATTTTTCGCTCATTTTTCAGCTGGAGTTTTGTTGAGGGTATTGATTCGAAGATGTTATTTATATGCTCTAGATAATAACCTTATAACTCTTTGTGTGTGTTTTACTTAGTCCTACTTTGTGCCTTGTCGTCTTTTAACATTGTTTGTGGCACGTTTCTGTTGAATGGAAGATTTACATTTTACATCTTTTTTTTTTTTTGAGCTGGAGTCTCTCTCTGTTGTCCAGGCTGGAGTGTGGTGGCACAATCTTGGCTCACTGCCACCTCTGCCTCCTGCGTTCAAGCGATTCTCCTATCTCAGCCTCCTGAGTCACTGGGATTAAAGGTGCACGCCACTACATCCTGCTATTTTTTTTTTTTCTTTTTGAGAGGGAGTCTTGCTCTGTCACCCAGGCTGGAGTGCAGTGGCATGATCTCAGCTCACTGCCACCTCCGCCTCCTGGGTTCAAGCAATTCTCCTGGTTCAGTCTCCCGAGTAGCTGGGACTACAGGCGCATGCCACCATGCCTGACTAATTTTTGTATTTTTATTAGAGATGGAGTTTCACCATATTGGCCAGGCTGGTCTCGAACTCCTGACCTTGTGGTTTGCCTGCCTTGGCCTCCCAAAGTGCTGGGATTACAGGTGTGAGCCATCGCACCTGGCTGGCACACCTGGCTAATTTTTTTTTTTTTTTGAGAGGATGTCTTGCTCTGTCATCCAGGCTGGAGTCAGTGGCACGACCTTGGCTTACTGTAACCTCCATCTCCCAGGTTCAAACAGTTCTCCTGCCTCAGCCTCCCAAGTAGCTGGGACTACAGGCGCCTGTCACCATGCCCAGCTTATTTTTGTATTTTTAGTAAAGATGGGGTTTCACCATATTGGCCAGGCTGATCTCGAACTCCTGATCTCAGGTGAGCCACCCGCCTCAGCCTCCTAAGGTGCTGGGATTACAGGTGTGAGCCACCATGCTTGGTCTGCATTTTACATTTTTAGTGTCAAAGTTGACAATTTTATTTTTTTTGAGATGGAGTTTTGCTCTTGTTGCCCAGGCTGGAGTACCCAGGCTGGTGTGATCTTGGCTCACCACAACCTCTGCCTCCTGGGTTCAAGTGATTCTCCTGCCTCAGCGTCCCTAGTAGCTGAGATTATAGTCATGCACCACAGTGCCCAGCTAATTTTGTATTTTTACTAGAGATGGGGTTTCTCCAAGTTGGTCAGGTTGGTCTTGAACTCCCAACCTCGGGTGATCCACCTGCCTCGGCCTCCCAAAGTGCTGGGATTACAGGCATGAGCTACTGTGCCCAGCTGACAGTTTTTCTTTCCTTTACCTTTTCTGGATTACATGACTTAATTGAGCAGTTTGAGTAAGAAAATCGTTTTGTGTTTTTTCTCTTTTCTTTTCTTTTCTTTTCTTTTTTTCTTTTCTTTCTTTCAGATGGGGTTTCATCGTGTTCATCAGGCTGGTCTTGAACTCCCAACCTCAGGTGATCTGCCTGCCTTGGCCTCCAAAGTGCTTGGATTACAGGCGTGAGTCATCATGCCCGGCTGTTTTTTTCTTTTTTTTTTTGAGACTGAGTTGTGCTTTGTTGCCAGAGGAGTACAGTGGCTCAGTGGTCTGGGCTCACTGAAACCTCCGACTCCCTGGTTCAAGCTATTCTCCTGTCTCAGCCTCCTGAATAGCTTGGATTACAGGCACACGCCACCACGCCCAGCTAATTTTTGTATTTTTAGTAGAGATGGGGTGTCACCATGTTGGCCAGGCTGGTCTTGAACTCCTGACCTTGCGATCTGCCTGCCTTGGCCTCCCAAAGTGCTGGGATTACAGGTGTGAGCCACTGCGCCAGGCAGAAAATTGTTTTTATATTGTGAATTTTTAGTACTTCAGTAATTTTTTTTTTTTTTTTTGAGACGGAGTTTCGCTCTTGTTACCCAGGCTGGAGTGCAATGGCGCGATCTCGGCTCACCGCAACCTCTGCCTCCTGGGTTCAGGCAATTCTCCTGCCTCAGCCTCCTGAGTAGCTGGGATTACAGGCACATGCTGCCATGCCCAGCTAATTTTTTGTATTTTTGGAAGAGACGGGGTTTCACCATGTTGACCAGGATGGTCTCGATCTCTTGACCTCGTGATCCACCCGCCTCAGCCTCCCAAAGTGCTGGGATTACAGGCGTGAGCCACCGCGCCCGGCCTAAAATGTACTTTTTAAAGGAAACTTCACAATTAAAAGACAAGGATGAAAGGAAAAAAAGAATATAGATGTATTTATTACCATTGAAATGTACACATAAAAATGGTGAAGATGGTAAATTGTATATGTATTCTTAAATACATATTAAATTAAAGTGTTAATAACCTCAATTAAAATGTTATTTAAAAAGTCATTTAAGGCCGGGCGCGGTGGCTCAAGCCTGTAATCCCAGCACTTTGGGAGGCCGAGGCGGGTGGATCACGAGGTCAAGAGATCGAGACCATCCTGGTCAACATGGTGAAACCCTGTCTCTACTAAAAATACAAAAAAAATTAGCTGGGCATGGTGGCGCGTGCCTGTAATCCCAGCTACTCAAGAGGCTGAGGCAGGAGAATTGCCTGAACCCAGGAGACAGAGGTTGCGGTGAGCCGAGATCGCGCCATTGCACTCCAGCCTGGGTAACAAGAGCGAAACTCCGTCTCAAAAAAAAAAAAAAAAAAAAGTTATTTAATATGGAAATATTGAGACATTCAGATTGTTTTCTGTTTAGTTTTTCGTTTTCAGTGGGGTACATCCTTACTGTTTACCCTACATAAATTTTATCTGGTGAACACATTGTTTGTTCACATGTACTGTGGGCTGGCAGGTCTACCTAAGAAGCTGTCAGAGTTAACTTAGGCTAAATAGTTGGATTGCTGGCCGGGCACAGTGGCTCATGCCTGTAATCTTAGCACTTTGGGAGGCCAAGTTGGGCGGATCACCTTAGGTCAGGAGTTTGAGACCAGCCTGGTTAACCTGGTGAAACCTCCTTTCTACTAAAAATACAAAGAATTAGCTGGGTGTGGTGGCGTGCATCTATAATCCCAGCTACTCTGGAGGCTGAGGCAGGAGAATCACTTGAACCTGGGAGGCGGAGATTGCTGTGAGCTAAGGTCATGCCATTGCACTCCAGTCTGGGCAACAAGGGTGAAACTCCGTTTCAAAAAAAAAAAAAGTTGGATTGCTTCAGTCAGAGCTCCATCCTTTTCAGTGGGTTTTTGAACAATTAGAAACAAAGTCATGTGGGCCAGGCATGATGGCTCATGCCTGTAATCTCAGTGCTTTGAGAAGGTTGAGAGGGGTGGATTGCTTGAGCTTAAGAGTTCAAGCCATTAGACTAAGCCTGGGCAACTTGGCAAAACGCAATCTCTACAGAAAAATATATATGTCTCTACACACACACACACGCATACTCTAGCTGGGTCCACTGGCATATTCCTGTGGTCCCAGCTACTTGGGAGGCTGAGGTGGGAGGATTGCTTGAGCCCAGAAGGCTGAGGCTGCAGTGAGCCATGATTGAGCCACTGCACTCCAGCCTGGGTGACAGAGTAAGACCTGTCTCAAAAAACAAACAAAACAACAAAACCATAGTCATCTGTACTTTTATGGAGACATTTCTTCAGTGAGTTTTTATATCTCCAGTTAATTCAGCTAATATTTATTGAACACATATTATATGTGCATCTCATTTTAAAAGATAATTTTAGTAGTTCCTAAACTCATTAAAATCTTAGAGATTTATAGTTCCCCCAGAGGAGAGGGGAATTATTATTATTTAATTCTATTTGTTTGAATTAGAGAAAAGTTCTAACTTTGTGGTGAATAGTTTGAGAGATTAGAAAATGTTAATTCTATGTTATTTATTTATTTATATATTTATTTTTGAGACAAGGTCTCACTATGTTGCCCACCTCAGCCTTCCAAGGTAGCTGGGATTACAGGAAATGGAGGTTTAAAATAGGTATATCTATTACTTAGAGAGGTAGGATTTTGGGAGCCTTTATAAATGTTTCCGTAATACAAGTTAGAAGGGAGTAATTCTAAGATATAGTCATCAAGCATATGCCTATGCCTAGGTTTATGTTGCATTCAACAACAGTGAGGCTTATAAGAATTAAAATTCTGGTCCAGATGCAGTGGCTCATGCCTGTAATCCCAGCACTTTGGGAGGTCTAGGAGGGCGGATCACCTGAGGTCAGGAGTTTGAGATGAGCCTAGCCAACATGATGAAACCCCATCTCTACTAAAAATACAAAAATTTAGCCGACTGTGGTAGCGCATGCTTGTAATCCCAGCTACTAGGGAGGCTGAGGCAAGAGAATTGCTTGAACCCAGGAGGCAGAGGTTGCAGTGAGCCAAGATCCTACCACTGTACTCCAGCCTGGGTGATAGAGCGAGACTCTGTCTCCTCCCGCCAAAAAAAAAGTTCTGGGTTGGGTGATTAAAATATACTATTCTACTGGGAATTTCAAGGTATAGAATTAAAACTTGTCTTTTTTAATTAGTTTAAAAAAAAACTTGAACCAATTCTGTTAATTAGGATATATTTTTTGTTACCTTCAACTGTCAGTATAAAATAGGTATTTGTAAGACTGTAGTTCTTTTTTTTTTTTTTTTTTTTGAGACGGAGTTTCGCTCTTGTTACCCAGGCTGGAGTGCAATGGCGCAATCTCGGCTCACCGCAACCTCCGCCTCCTGGGTTCAGGCAATTCTCCTGCCTCAGCCGCCTGAGTAGCTGGGATTACAGGCACACGCCACCATGCCCAGCTGATTTTTTGTATTTTTAGTAGAGACGGGGTTTCACCATGTCGACCAGGATGGTCTCGAACTCTCGACCTCGTGATCCACCCGCCTCGGCCTCCCAAAGTGCTGGGATTACAGGCTTGAGCCACCGTGCCCGGCTTGACTGTAGTTCTTTTAAGCTTTATTAAACAAAAATGACTACAGCATTAAACTTATAGTTATTATTTAAAGTGGGACTATTGCTGTAAATTCCATTCAGAATAACTTTACTTTATATCTAGACTAATATTTAGATTGAATGTTGAATATGAGGCCTATAAAATGTTTAGTATCTAGCCGGGTGTGGTGGCATATACCTGTAATCCCAGCTACTCGGGAGGCTGCGGCAGGAGAATTGCTTGAACCCAGGAGGTGGATGTTGCTGTGAGCTGAGATCATGCCATTGCACTCCAGACTGGGCAACAAAAGTGAAACTCTGTCTCCAGACAAACAAACAAAAATGCTTAGTATCATTGGTATATTGAGCTATATTAGAAAATTATAGTCTCAGGCCGGATGCGGTGGCTCACACCTGTAATCCCAGCACTTTGGGAGGCAGAGGTGGGTGGATCACAAGGTCAGGAGATGAAGAGCATCCTGGCCAATATGGTGAAACCTGTCTCTACTAAAAATACAAAAAACTTAGCTGGGCATGGTAGCAGGCACCTGTAATCCCAGCTACTTGGGAGATGGAGATTGCAGTGAGCCACGATCACCACCACTGCACTCCAGCCTGGGTGACAAAGGGACAGTCCGTCTCAAAAAAAATAAAGAAAGAAAATTGAGCCGGGCGTGGTGGCTCAAGCCTGTAATCCCAGCACTTTGGGAGGCTGAGGCAGGCGGATCATGAGGTCGAGAGATCGAGACCATCTTGGTCAACATGGTGAAACCCCGTCTCTACCAAAAATACAAAAAATTAGCTGGGCATGGTGGCACATGCCTGTAATCCCAGCTACTCAGGAGGCTGAGGCAGGAGAATTGCTTGAACCCAGGAGGCGGAGGTTGCGGTGAGCCGAGATTGCGCCATTGCACTCCAGCCTGGGTAACAAGGGCGAAACTCCGTCTCAAAAAAAAAAAAAAAAAAAAACTATTAAAAAAAAAAAAGAAAATTACAGTCTTACAGTCTTAATTCTGCATTAAGTTTGTGTGGTTGGTACATGGCCAAGTATCTGATGTTCCCTCTAAGAATCTACAGAGGAGGGAATATTTTTCTGGGAGTTAAATTAGTAAAAGCCATTCTTTTGCTAGTAAGAATTATCTGAAGGGCTACTCTGGGCACACTGCCTGTGGGGTAGCCTGTTCGGCAAGGAGCAGTTAAAAAAAGTCGGGCGGGTGTGGTGGCTCACACCTGTAATCCCAGAACTTTGGAAGGTGAAGGCGGGAGGATTACCTGAGGATGGGAGTTTGAGACCAGCCTGACCAACATGGAGAAACTCCATCTCTACTAAAAATAGAAAATTAGCTGGATATGGTGATGCATGCCTGTAATCCAGCTACTCAGGAGGCTGAGGCAGGAGAACCACTTGAACCGGGGAGGTGGAGGTTGTGGTGAGCTGAGATTGTGCTATTGCCCTCCAACCTGTGGAATAAGAATGAAACTCTGTCTCAAAAAAAAAAAAAAAAAAAAAAGAATTATCTGAAGATTTGAGGAATGCTGGAATCACTAATCAGTGTGCCGTATAAATAATATTAGGGAGACAGTTCTGAAGTGATCGGAATTTACTGAGTAGGTTCCACAGACACCCTGAAAAAGAAAAAGGTAACATAGGTAGATTCCGTCTCTGCAAAAAATAAAATAAAAAATTAGCTGGGTGTGATGGCCCATACCTGTGATCTCAGCTACTTGGAAGGCTGAGGCAGGAGGATCACTTGAACTGGGGGGTCAAGGCTGCAGTGAGCCATGGTCATGCAACTGCACTATAGCCTAGGTGACAGAGCAAGATCGTGTCTTAAAAAAAAAATGAATTTAGTTAGTGGAAATCTTATTCATTTTATTATATCCTCTTTTGGAAGAAATCTATGAACAGGAGGATGGTGGTCAGCTCAGAAGATAGCAAAGGGAAGCCTAAAGCATGAGTTGGGCAGCTGGTTTGTTGGGAGAGAAGTTTGTGATTTACTGCTTCCTGAGGCAGGCATATTCTTACTGAGCAGAGGGATTTGCCTCGTTTGATGTCATTAAATATTTCAGTGAGTCATACAATTATTTTTCCATGGGCTGATGCTTGTTTACCCTAGCACCTTTTCTTTCTCCCCCCGCCCCCCTCCCGAGATGGAGTCTTGCTCTATTGCTCAGGCTGCAGTGGCGCACTCTTAGCTCACTACAACCTCCGCCTTCTAGGTTCAAGCAATTCTCCTGCCTCAGCCTCCTGAGTAGCTGGGATTACAGGTGCGTTGACACCAGGCTTGGCTAATTTTTTTTTTTTTTTTTTTTTTTTTGAGACGGAGTTTCACTCTTGTTACCCAGGCTGGAGTGCAATGGCGCGATCTCGGCTCACCGCAACCTCCGCCTCCCGGGTTCAGGCAATTCTCCTGCCTCAGCCTCCTGAGTAGCTGGGATTACAGACACGCACCACCATGCCCAGCTAATTTTTTGTATTTTTAGTAGAGACGGGGTCTCACCATGTTGACCAGGATGGTCTTGATCTCTCGACCTCGTGATCCACCCGCCTCGGCCTCCCAAAGTGCTGGGATTACAGGCTTGAGCCACCGCGCCCGGCCCGAAGTTGCACATCTTAACCAACCTTCTTTTGTTTGGCTCTGCTGTACTGACCAGGTCATCTTTTAGGTATTGCTGCTGGACTAAAGCTTCTTAAGGCAAGGCCAAAATCTCCTGAGTACAGAATTGTGTCTGTCACAGAGAAAGAGCATTAAGTACTTATCGAGTGAGTGTATTAGAACATACCTGGGACAATGTATTTGTGACATAGCTAAACATGGTTTGGTTATTAATGACTTTTTAAAATACTCTTTATTACAGAAAATTTTAAGCATGTAAGAATGGACAAGATCTGAAGTTTGTAGCTCCCTCATCTGCCTATCACCCTGATTCAGTAACCATGATCACTCTTTTTTTTTTTTTTGAGACGGAGTTTCGCTCTTGTTACCCAGGCTGGAGTGCAATGGCGCGATCTCGGCTCACCGCAACCTCCGCCTCCTGGGTTCAGGCAATTCTCCTGCCTCAGCCTCCTGAGTAGCTGGGATTACAGGCACGCACCACCATGCCCAGCTAATTTTTTGTATTTTTAGTAGAGACGGGGTTTCACCATGTGGACCGGGATGGTCTTGATCTCTTGACCTCGTGATCCACCTGCCTCGGCCTCCCAAAGTGCTGGGATTACAGGCTTGAGCCACTGCGCCCGGCCACCATGATCACTCTTGTTTTATCTCTATTACTTCCTACTCTCCTCTTCTTATATTATTTTGATGTAAATCACAAAATTTTGATTATTTTGATGTAAATCACAAATTATATATATCATTTAATCTGTAATTATTCCAATATGTATTTCAAAGATACGGACTTTAAAAAATCATGGCCATGCCATTATCACACATTAAAGAATGACTTGGCGCCGGGCGCGGTGGCTCAAGCCTGTAATCCCAGCACTTTGGGAGGCCGAGGCAGGTGGATCATGAGGTCAAGAGATTGAGACCATCCCGGTCAACATGGTGAAACCCCGTCTCTACTAAAAATCCAAAAAAATTAGCTGGGCATGGTGGCATGTGCCTGTAATCCCAGCTACTCAGGAGGCTGAGGCAGGAGAATTGCCTGAACCCAGGAGGTGGAGGTTGCAGTGAGCTGAGATTGCACCATTGCACTCCAGCCTGGGTAACAAGAGCGAAACTCCGCCTCAAAAAAAAAAAAAATGACTTGGTTTTGATAAATATTAACTTCACTTCAGAATATGTATACTAAAAATTCCTAATAAACCTGTTATGTGTAATTTCCAGGCAGTTAAACTTAGAAATAAATCAATAGGACTAGCTTTATTGTTATTCTGTTTCATGTTTAGGCTATCAATATGACGGCTGAAGAAACAGTGAATGTAAAAGAGGTTGAAATCATTAAGCTAATTTTGGACTTCCTGAATTCAAAGAAGCTTCATATTAGTATGCTGGCCCTGGAGAAGGAAAGTGGAGTCATAAATGGCCTGTTTTCAGATGATATGCTTTTCCTGAGGTATGATTTCGTTATATTCTGAAGTTGTAGCTCCTTCAAAGAAATGTTAAATATTAATAAGGTAATATGTATAATACAGATAGAACTTTATAATCATGAAAAGACTATGTAAGGATAATTTTAAAACATATTTTAAAAACCGAACATGTACAAAATAGGCTGGGCCCGGTGGCTTACGCATGTAATCCCAGCACTTTGGGAGGCTGAGGCAGGTGCATCATTTGAAGTCAAGAGTTTGAGACCAGGCTGGCCAACATGGTGAAACCCCATTTGTACTAAAAATATAAAAATTAACCAGGCATGATGGCGCCTGCCTGTAATCCCAGCTACTTGGGAGGCTGAGGCAGAAGAATCACTTGAACCAAGGAGATGGAGGTTTCAGTAAGCCGCGATCTCACCACTGCACTGCAGCCTGGGTGGCAGAGTGAGACTCCTTCTCAAAAATAAAAAAAAGAACATTTACAAAATAATACTTTCTGTAGAATGTTTTTAATAGTAAGATCCAGAGGTCTGTTCAAAAGAAAGAGTCACAACTCCATTGTGGTTGTGCTATCAATGTAAAAGATATTTGACTAAGAAAATAGAGACTTTGAAAAGGTGAGGAAAATGTTTCTGTAATGCCATTTTTGGCCATAGAAATAAAATGTATTCATTATAGAAAATATAGAAAAATAAAGAAAAATCACCCCACCACCCAGACATAATATTGTTTTTACTCCTTGCTGTTTTTATTTTTATTTTATTTTTGAGACAGAGTCTCATACTGTCACCCAGGCTGGAGTGCAGCATTTAAATCTCGGCTCACTGCCACCTCCGTCTCCTGGGTTCAAGGGATTCTCCTGCCTTAGCCACCCAAGTAGCTGGGATTGCAGGCGCCTGCCACCATGCCTGGCTAATTTTTTAATATTTTTAGTAGAGATGGGGTTTCACTATGTTGGCCAGGCTGGTCTCGTACTCCTGACCTCATGATCTGCCTGCCTTGGCTTCCCAAATCGCTGGGATTACAGACATAAGCCACTGCACCTGGCCTGTTTTCATTCTTAGAGTGTAATTTCTGTGCATCTTTTAAAAATAACAATTCTGTTGTATTTATAATTTAGAGTTGTGCCTTATCTATTAACATTACAAGGTTTCTCTGTGTGATTACAAATTTATATTAAAAAAATTTTCAGGCTGGATGTGGTGGCTTACGCCTGTAATCCTAGCACTTTGGGATGCCAAGGCAAGAGGATTACCTGCAGTCAGGAATTTGAGACCAGCCTGGCCAACATGGTAAAACCTCATCTCTACTAAAAATACGAAAATTAGCCAGGTATGGTGATGCATGCCTCTAGTCCCAGCTACTCGGGAGGCTGAGGCAGGAGAATCGCTTTAGCCTGGAAGGTGGAGGTTGCAGTGAGCCAAGATGGTGCCACTGCACTCCCACCTGGGTGACAGAGCGAAACTCCATCTCAAAAGAAAGAAAGAAAGAAAGAAGACCAGGTGCGGTAGCTCACGCCTGTAATCCCAGCACTTTGGGAGGGCGAGGCAGGTGGATCACCTGAGGTCAGGAGTTCAAGACCAGCCTGGCCAATGTGGTCAAACCCTGTCTCTACTAAAAATACAAAAATTAGTTGGGCATGGTAGTGCATGCCTGTAATCCCAGCTACAAATAAAAATTTTTTATTTACTAAATTTCCTAATGGTTTCCCTGATTTTACACAATTGTTCCCAATTTATCTTAAATAATTGCTCCACAGAACATCTTTTGTACATGAGATTTTTTTGTTTTTAAAGACAGAATCTTGCTTTGTAACCCAGTTGGGGTACAGTGGCACAATTTTGTCTCGCTGCAACCTCCGCCTCCCAGGTTCAAGCAATTCTCTTGCCTTAGCCTCCCAAGTAGCTGGGACTACAGGCACACGTCACCACACCTGGCTAATTTTTGCATTTTTAGTTTCACCATGTTGGTTAGGCTGCTCTGGAACTCCTGACCTTGAGCAATCTGTCCACCTCAGCCTCCCAAAGTGCTGGGATTATAGATGTGAGTCACTGCGCCTGGCTGAGACTTATTCTATATATTGGATTATTTCCTCAGGACAAGATTCTTAGAGGTGGAATTTCAAGGCAAAGTGAAATAACATGTTTGCCAAAATGGAACGCTAAATATATGCTAGTTTGAATTGGATGGAAACAGAAAATCCCAAATTTGCAGGCAGAAATGTTATTCTATTTTTAAGAGATACCAAATATCCTTGACAAGAAGTACAGATTCTTGGACATGTGGCATTTTGTGACTTGGAAAGCCTTAAGAAATGAAGTATTTCTAACTTATGAAAAGGAACTATTAACAACAACAAAGCTTTATTATATTGGAGGAGTCTTTTTCAACTTGTTGCACTTCCCTGTACTTTGTGTTATGAATATCCTCCAGCCCCAGGGAGCTTAGTTAATGGTGTAGCGAGGAACCCATACTGAGACAGTATTTTTGTGGGCACTGTCTTTCAGGCATTAATACCCCCAGAATTTAACTGTGGCTGTTCTCAACTACTCGCCTGCTTGAATTACGATGAAATGTTACTGGTCTTAGGTGGAATGCAAAGATATGATAGAGTAGTAGGTTTTTCATTAAACTGAATGTGTTCATCTTAAAGGGCTGGCCTTTGAAATTGTGTTCTTTCTTTTTAAATATCGAAATGTACCTTTATAAAATGATGATGATATGCAGTGATTGCTTTTATTTAAAAATTTCTTTATTTTAAAATTTTTTACGGAGATGGGATCTTGCTCTATTGCCTTTGGCTGGTCTTGAACTCCTGGCCTCAAATGATTCTCCCACTGTGGACTCCCAAAGTGCTAGGATTTATAAGCATGAGCCACTGTGCTCATCATGCTTTTATTAATATTTCTTCTTTGTAGAATATTGTTAATCCTATGTAGGTCTTCCTGCCCATCCTTCCCATTTAAAATTTCTCTGTTCTAAAAAATTCAAAAATAGAGAAATTGCCATTGTGAAAGAAAAGAGATAAGAATGCCTTGTAACTTTTGGAAATTCCCATAGACCATTTAAAGTAGGATGAAACTTGTTCTTATTCCTTGCTGTTTTCATTCTCAGAGGGTAAACTGTATTCTCAGATTTCTGAAAGCCATAGATTTCATGTAGAATTCACAATGTAGAGTAGAGTTTCTTAGCCTTGGCACTTCTAGCATCTGGACCAGATAATTATTTGTTGTGGAGGGTTGTCCTTTGTTGTAGGATGTTTGAGCATCCCCGACTTCCACCCACTAGACGCCAGTAGTATCCCCAGTTGTGACTGCCAAAAATGTCTTCAGATGTTGCCAGATGTCTTGAGGGTATGCAAAATCACCCACAGTTGAGATGGGTTTTTGACATGCTGCCTCAGCCTCCTGACATGATGGGATTACAGATATGAGCCACCACTTCCAGATTTTTTTTTTTTTTTTTTTTTTTTTTTTTTTTTAACATGAAGTCTCACTCTTGCCCAGGCTGGAGTGCAGTGGTGTGACCTTGGCTTACTGCAACCTCCGCTTCTCAGGTTCAAGTTATTCTCCCTGCCTCAGCTTCAGGCACCTGCCACCATGTCTGGCTAATTTTTATATTTTTATTAGAGTTGAGGTTACGCCATGTTGACCAGGCTGGTCTCCAACTCCTGACCTCAGGTGATCTGCCTGCCTCGACCTCCCAGAGTGCCGAGTTTACATATGTGAGCCACCATGCTTGTCCCACTCCCAGCTTTTAAAAATCTTTCCATTTTCTTTCTTTTTTTTTTTTTTTGAAACAGGGTCTGGCTTTGTTACCTAGGCTGCCAGGCTGCAGTGCAGCGGCAAGACCATGGTCACTGCAGCCTTGACTTTCTTTTTTTTTTTTTTTTGAGACAGAGTTTTGCTCTTGTTACCAAGGCTGGAGTGCAATGGCACGATCTCAGCTCACCGCAACCTCCGCCTCCTGGGTTCAAGCAATTCTCCTGCCTCAGCCTCCAGAGTAGCTAGTACTACAGGCACGCACCACCATGCCCAGCTAATTTTTTTGTATTTTTAGTAGAGACCGGGTTTCACCATGTTGACCAGGATGGTCTCGATCTCTTGACCTTGTGATCCACCTGCCTTGGCCTCCCAAAGTGCTGGGATTATAGACGTGAGACACCACGCCCTGCCAGCCTTGACTTTCTTGACTCAAGCGATCATCCCACCTCAACCTCCTTGGTAGCTGGGACTACAGGCATGCACCACCATGCCCAGCTAATTTTAATTTTTTGGATAGAGATTGGGTTTTGCATGTTGCCCAGACTAGTCTTGAACTCCTGGGCTCAAGTGATCACCTGTTCTTTCCTTTTTTCTTTTCCTTTTTTTTTTTTTTTTTTTTTTTTGAGACAGGGTCTCACTCTGTTGCCCAGGTTGGAGTGCAGTAGTGCAATCTCAAGCTCACTGCAGTCATGACATCTGGACTCAATTGATCCTCCCACCTCAGCCTCCCGAGTAGCTGGGACCACAGGTGTGCACCCCCTGCCCAGCTAATTTTTGTATTTTTTGTAGAAACAGGATTTGCCATGTTTGCCAGGCTGATTTCGAACTCCTGAGCTAAGTGGATTGTCTCCCTTAGCCTTCTAAAGTGCTGGGACCACAGACATGAGCCACTGCGCCCAGCCACTTGTTCTTAAAATAATATATAGTAGCTTTAAAACTGTAAGATGAATATGGAAATAAGAGAACTTTTAAGCTTAGTCCAATGTTTTTACATAAGTAAGAAACCACAATCACATTAATATGAGCGGTTGCAGATTCACAAATTCTTCTCATATAGTATGTGTTCTTACAAATAAGTTATGAAAAATTTAGATCGGGTGAGGTGGCTCATGCCTGGAGTGCCAACATTTTGGGAAGCTGAGGCAGGTGGTGGATCACCTGAGGTCAGGAGTTCAAGACCAGCCTGGCCAACATGGTGAAACCCTGTCTCTACTAAAAATACAAAAAAATTAGCAGGATGTAGTGGTGTGCACCTGTAGTCCCAGCTCCTCAGGTGGCTGAGGCAGGAGAATCACTTGAACCCAGGAGATGGAGGTTTCAGTGAGCAGAGATTGTGCCATTGCACTCCAACCTGGGCCACAAAGTGAGACTTCATCTCAAAAAAAAGAAAAAAAAAAAGAAAAAGTTATGAGAAATTTGTTTTAGGAATCAAATGAAATGTTAATCTCATTGTGTGCTTTATGAAGTTTAAATGCTGTTTTGTCATCTATTCTGCTTTTAATTAGTATAACCTGAATTTGGTGACATGCTGGGTTTTTTTGTTTTGTTTTGTTTTAAATTTAGGCAACTAATACTTGATGGTCAATGGGATGAAGTTCTTCAGTTCATTCAGCCTCTAGAATGTATGGAAAAATTTGACAAAAAAAGGTAAGATTTCATCTGAAGTTTTTAGTGTCTCATCATTGGTAGAAGCTTAGCAAAACAAAACAATAAACATAAATTTTCATTTTTATTTTTCTTTCTCCACTGGCTTTGAGCAGAGAGTAAACAAACTGATCTCTCTCTGTCATCCAGTTTGGACTGTGGTGGCATGATCATGGCTTACTGTAGCCTTGATCTCCTTGAGCAGTCCTCTCACATCAGCCTCTCAAGTAGCTGGGACTCCAGGTGTGTGGAGTATTTTCGTATTTTTTTTAAGAGATGGGGTTTCGTCATGTTGCCCCAGGCTTCCCCTATGTTCTTTGGGTTATTTTAAATTAATTTAATGTTAACTGACCCTTTCTTTTGCTATTAGCAATCTGGTGATAAATTTTAAGACAGGTTCTTGTTTTATCACTCAGACTGATTTGCAGTGGCATGTGTATAGGTCACTGTAGCTTCAAATTCAACAGTGAATTTTTCATTTCAAATATTGTACTTCTCATTTTCAAATTTTATAATTTTTTTGGTAAGATTTTCCTGTCTGTTCATTCATTATGATTATATTTTCCTTTAGGTCGTTCAACATACTGAGAGTGGCTCCTTGTTTGCTAGTGTAGTCCTTGCTTGGTAATTTGGACTTCTGTTTCTATCAGGCTATTTCTAATGATTGCCTTTTCTCTTAACTCTGAGTCACTTTTTTTTTTTTAACTATATCTAATTATTTTATGAATGTAATCTGTACATTATAGAGTCACTCTTGAGGCTCTGAATTCTGTCTTCTTCCTATATAAAAGCTTTGATTTTTATTTGGGCAATTATTTAACTTAGGTAGCCTCAAAATTCAGACTCTTTCTCCCCTCTTGTGGGCACCAGCCAAAATTTCTGCTCAGTTCTTTGGACTTCCATCTGTTTTCTACAGGCTCCTTGGAGTCTCCCTTGCATCTTTACAGTTTAGGGGATAGCCAGGGATTTGGGCAACTAAGTTTATGCAGTAGATTTTGATATGTTTCCTACTGTGGCTCCCTCTGTTTTTGAATCTTCCTCTCATTTTTTAGCTGCTCTGGTAGTACCAAACTTTTTTTTTTTTTTTTGAGACATGGTCTCATTCTGTTGTCCAGGCTGGAGTGTAGTGGTGTGAACACAGCTCACTGTAACCTTGACCTCCTGGGCTCAAGTAATATACCTGCTTCAGACTCCTGTGTAGCTGACCACAGGTGTATGCCATCCATTGGCCTAATTTTTTTTTTTTTTTTGAGGTGGAGTTTCACTCTTGTTACCCAGGCTGGAGTGCAGTGGCGCGATCTCGGCTCACCGCAACCTCCGCCTCCTGGGTTCAGGCAATTCTCCTGCCTCAGCCTCCTGAGTAGCTGGGATTACAGGCACGCACCACCATGCCCAGCTAATTTTTTGTATTTTTAGTAGAGACGGGGTTTCACCATGTTGACCAGGTTGGTCTCGATCTCTCGACCTTGTGATCCACCCGCCTCGGCCTCCCAAAGTGCTGGGATTACAGGCTTGAGCCACCGCGCCCGGCCTCTTCTTTTTTTTTTTTTTAAGGATTGACTTCCCTCTAGTTATGCCAGTTTTTGATTGTTTTCCAGTGCATTCAAGACAGTAATTTTTTGAAGCCGGGCACAGTGGCTCACGCCTGTAATCCCAGCACTTTGGGAGGCTGAGGAGGGCAGATCACCTGAGGTCAGGAGTTGGAGACCAATCTGGCCAGCATGGTGAAATCCTGTCTCTACTAAAAATAAAAAAAATATTAGCTGGGTGTGGTGGCAGTTGCCTGTAATTCCAGCTACTCAGGAAGCTGACAGGAGAATTGCTTGAACCCTGGAGGCAGAGGTTGCAGTGAGCTGAGATCATGCCATTATACTCCAGTCTAGGCAACAGAACAGGACTCTGTCTCAAAAAAATAAATAAATAAAATAAAACAAAATAGTCATTCTTTATATTTTATCTAGGATTTATTGTTGTTATATGCAGAAAAGTTAGCCAGATAGAAGTTACTCTATCATTATCAGAAGTTGAACCTCTTATTTTTTGATTTGCTGTTCAGACCATGCTATTTGATAGTTCTTTGCATTCGTACATTCTTCACTTATCTGGAATATTAATCCTTTCACCATCTCTTGCCTTTACCTGGTACACTCCTGATTGTCTTCTTAGAGTCAGTTATTATGTCTTTTTTTTACTTCCTGCCCCTCGGTAGAATTGGTTTCATACTTTTTTGAGACCTTGCCAAACTCTGAATATTTCATATAATTTATTAGGTGACCCTTTTTTTTTTATTGGACATAATTTGCTACTACAACAGTGGCTGAAAGAATGACTGAAGGTTCATTATTTTTTTCTTTCAAGCCTTAGAAACACTTTTTCTAGGCCCGGCATGATTGCTAACTCCTGCAATCCCAGCACTTTGGGAGGCTGAGGCGGGCGGATCACCTGAGGTCAAGAGTTGGAGACCTGCCCGACCCAACATGGAGAAACCCCATCTCTACTAAAAAATACAAAATTAACCAGCATGGTGGTGTATGCCTGTAATCCCAGCTACTTGGGAGGCTGAGGCAGGAGAATTACTTGAACCTGGGAGGCAGAGGTTGTGGTGAGCCAAGATCATGCCATTGCACTCCACCCTGGACAAGAAGATCAAAACTCTGTCTCAAAAAAAAAAAAAAAAAGAAACACTTTTTCTTTAAGTTGCTTCTTCAGGCAATAAAGCTTTTGATTCTTAGATAAGTTAGGCAGACTCTTTTGCTATCCCTTCCCCTCACTGAAAAATTTTTGTTAAAAAGTTTTAGGTTGGGACTGGGTGCTGTGGCTCATACTTGTAATCTGAGCACTTTGGGAGTCTGAGGAAGGAGAATTTTTTGAAGCCAGGAATTTGAGATCAGCCTGAGCAACAAAGCAAGACCCAGTCTCTACAAAACAATTTAAAAAATTGGCCAGGTGCTGTGGCACACAATTGTAGTCCTAGCTGCATGGGAGGCTGAGGCAGGAGGATTGCTTGAGCTGAGAATTTGAGGCTGTGTTGAGCTATGATCATGTCACTGCTCTCCAGTCTGGGTGACAGAGCAGAAGACTCTGTCTCTAGCCGGGCGCGGTGGCTCAAGCCTGTAATCCCAGCACTTTGGGAGGCCGAGGCGGGTGGATCACGAGGTCGAGAGATCGAGACCATCCTGGTCAACATGGTGAAACCCCGTCTCTACTAAAAATACAAAAAATTAAGGCCGGGCGCGGTGGCTCAAGCCTGTAATCCCAGCACTTTGGGAGGCCGAGGCGGGTGGATCACGAGGTCGAGAGATCGAGACCATCCTGGTCAACATGGTGAAACCCCGTCTCTACTAAAAATACAAAAAACTAGCTGGGCGTGGTGGCGTGTGCCTGTAATCCCAGCTACTTAGGAGGCTGAGGCAGGAGAATTGCCTGAACCCAGGAGGCGGAGGTTGCGGTGAGCCGAGATCGCGCCATTGCACTCCAGCCTGGGTAACAAGAGCGAAACTCCGTCTCAAAAAAAACAAAACAAAACAAAACAAAATACAAAAAATTAGCTGGGCATGGTGGCACATGCCTGTAATTCCAGCTACTCAGGAGGCTGAGGCAGGAGAATTGCCTGAACCCAGGAGGCGGAGGTTGCGGTGAGCCGAGATCGCGCCATTGCACTCCAGCCTGGGTAACAAGAGCGAAACTCCGTCTCAAAAAAAAAAAAAGAAGACTCTGTCTCTAAAAAAGAAAAAGAAAATAAAAGCTTTAAGTCTGTGGTTATTTTGTGACTTTTTAGAAATGTTCATTTCCTCCTACCCTTTTAGCTGCATTTTAATTAGACTTTTCTAATATTTAAAAAGAAAATAACTTGATTTAATCTTTCTGCAATGTATAGGTATTTAAAAATGTAACACACCCTATAAATATATACTGTTATTTGTCAATTAAAATTTTTTTAATAAAGAAAAAACCAGATGTATGTTAGGTAAACAAAACATTGGATATAAAAGACTTTTGATTTAATATTAGGTAACATTTGATATCTTCCATAAAAATTGGATTTTTGTTTAGAATTAATATTGGAAATAGAAATTTATTCTCTTAGTGTTAAATTGTGATTATTTGTGACTGAAATTTCTTCATTTATGGCTTCAATGTGATAGGAAGCTTAGTAAATTATTTGAATAATTTTCCTAAAGCAAAGATACTTATATAGTAACTTTTAAGTATGTTTGACATCAGACATTGGAGAATTAATGTTTCATTTTTTCCCGCAGGTTTCGTTATATTATCCTGAAGCAGAAGTTTTTAGAAGCTTTATGTGTTAACAATGCAATGTCAGCAGAAGATGAGCCCCAGCATGTAAGATTTTTATTCCTGAAGGTTTGCGCCCTAGTCTTGTTTTCAGTCATAAGTATTTTAGTCACTAAAACAAAAGATTAGCATCTCAAATTTTCAAAGTTTTTATGAACTGGGGTGGGGCAAGATCTGTTGTTTTCTAGATGTCGTATTTTCAAAGTTTAGTGCTTCTAAATTTGTTCTATGGTTTAAGCCAATATATATAACTAGTTAGCTAGTTGAAGAGTGTGTGCGTCTCTTGTTTAAGGTAAGTTAGCAATAGATAAGGTTTGACCTGATGACTCTTCATCATTTCTTTTTTTAACCAAGAAGTGTATTGCTTTTGTTTATTTTCTTTTTCTCTGTCTTTTTAGTATTTTCTTTGATTTAGAGATAGTTTTTTGCTGAAATGTTTGTCTTCATGACCATTTAATGAAATTAAATTCATTTTGATTAGAAAAGTGACTTTTAAAGTTTCAGTGTTAATAACTAAAACTGAGAAAACTTATTAAGTTCTAGCAACTGTTCACCGAAGTAAAGCATCTTAGTCCTTTTGAGCTGCTGCAACAAAATATCATAAACTAGGGAGCTTGTAAACAATAGAAGTTTCTCACGGTTCTGGTAGTTGGGAAGTCCAAGATCAGGGTACCAGCAGATTCAGTGTCTGGTGAGGGCCTGTACCCTGGTTCATGAATGGTGCCTTCTAGCTGTGTCCTTCACCTGGTTAAAGAGGCTAGCTAGCTCTCTGGGGTCTCTTATATGGGTACTAATCTAATTCATGAGGGCTTAGCACTCCTGACGTAGTCACCTTGCAAAGGCCCTACTTTTCTAACACCATTACATTGTGGGGTTAGGATTTCAACATAGGAATTTTAGAGAGACACAAACATTGAGACTGTGGCAAAAACCACATTTTATAATTTTTTATCAGAGTTTACAGTGGCAACTTTCAGATAGAGAAATATTTGCCAAATAAGGATGTTCAAAAGTGAAAAGAACACTGGAACGTGAGTTAGGAGACCTATTTTTTATTCTGTCTTTGCCAGTAATCAACTGAATTACCTTGGTAAATGTGTTCCCTGAATTTTCCCTTATGTAAGATATGGAGGCTGGACTAGGTGAGCTCTGAGGTTACATCATTAAAAGCTTATGATTCAAAGACAGTATTCACTATACAAATTGTTATCTTTTGTCTCTCAGCTAAGCCTCCTTTATATTCTGTCTGTGGATTGTTTTGTAGTAAGTCAACTGTAGGTATTCCCTTTTCTTGACTTTTATCTCCACACAATTTTGCCCTAAGGTAAGTTTGGACTAACAGAATGGCTCTTTTGCCTTTTGGGTAAGCTGGAGTAATAGCAAGCTTTATAAACAATGAATGTTGGCATGCTTCAATTTTCATTTCTAGAAAACTTAATTATTCTTACCCTTAAAAAATTGTATATTTGAGAGCTGGGCACAGTGTGGCACACCAGTGGTCCCAGCAAGTTTAGAGGCTGAGGCTGGAGGATCACTTGAGCCCAGGAGTTCAAGCCTGTAGTGCACTATATTTGTGTGAATGAATAACCACTGCACTCCAGCGTGGGCAGCATAGTTACATCTCATCTTAAGCCTGAATTACAGTAAAACACTCTTTTTATAGATAAAAGTTTAATGTGCTAATTAACCAAATTTTTTATTATTTTTATTTTACTTGTGAAAACATTTTGGTTTCTTGAAAGCTGTTACATATCCTACAAATTATATGAGTATTCTGTGGCAACATAATTTATTCTTTGTATGCTCATTGTTTTCATATTTCACAGTGTGTTTTTTATAGTGATTATTTGATCGTTTACATTTTTCTTACAGCTGGAATTTACCATGCAAGAAGCTGTGCAATGTTTACATGCTCTAGAAGAGTACTGTCCTTCTAAAGATGACTACAGTAAGCTCTGTTTGCTGTTGACTTTGCCTCGTCTGACCAATCATGCTGAGTTTAAGGACTGGAATCCCAGCACTGCACGAGTTCACTGTTTTGAAGAGGCTTGTGTCATGGTTGCAGAATTCATCCCTGCTGATAGGAAGCTAAGTGAAGCCGGTTTTAAAGCGAGTAACAATCGTTTATTTCAGCTTGTAATGAAAGGCCTACTTTATGAATGCTGTGTAGAATTTTGTCAGAGTAAAGCAACTGGAGAAGAAATTACAGAAAGCGAAGTGCTTCTTGGCATCGACCTCTTATGTGGTAACGGTTGTGATGATTTGGATCTGAGTTTACTGTCATGGCTTCAGAATCTTCCATCTTCTGTCTTCTCTTGTGCTTTTGAACAGAAAATGCTTA
The DNA here is from genome assembly GCF_048565385.1 of Saimiri boliviensis. Lineage (NCBI taxonomy): Eukaryota > Metazoa > Chordata > Mammalia > Primates > Cebidae > Saimiri > Saimiri boliviensis. The sequence continues at coordinate 102,570,224 of NC_133459.1, forward strand.
ATATTCATGTTGACAAACTTCTGAAACCTACAAAAGCTGCATATGCTGATCTTTTGACTCCTCTTATCAGCAAACTCTCTCCCTATCCATCATCCCCCATGAGAAGACCTCAGTCGGCTGATGCCTATATGACCCGCTCTCTGAATCCTGCTTTAGATGGCCTCACTTGTGGACTAACCAGTCATGATAAGAGAATTTCAGACCTTGGAAACAAAACTTCTCCAATGTCACACTCCTTTGCTAACTTCCATTATCCAGGGGTACAAAACCTCAGTAGAAGTCTCATGCTTGAGAATACAGAATGTCACAGTATTTATGAAGAATCCCCTGAGCGGTAAGCATTTGCTTATAAAACAGGAAATCTTCAGAAGTTTGAGGTAATCTAATTATAGTGTGTTTTTCTTTTCTTTTCCTTTTTTTTTTTTTTTTTTTTTTTTTTGAGATAGAGTCTGGCTCTATCTCAGGCTCGAGTACACTGGCACAATCTCCCGGGTTCAAATCAGCCTTCCTGAGTAGCTAGTACTACAGGCACACACTACCATACCCAGCTACGTTTGTATATTTGATAGAGATGGGGTTTCGCAGGCTGGTTTCAAACTCTTGGACTCAAGCGATCATCCTGCCTTGGCCTCCCAGAGTTTTGGGATTACAGATGTGAACCACCACGTCTGGGAGTGTGTGGGAGTGTGTATGTTTTCTTAATGTTCAGGTCCCTTTAGTTGAAAGTTAGTCCTTAATACTTTAGTAAGGTTTTAAAATTTTTGATAATTAAAGTTATATAAGAAAAACCTTTTTTTTTTTTTTAAGACGGGGTTTCACCACGTTGTCCAGAGTGGTCTTGAACTCCCGACCTCAGGTGATCTGCCCGCCTTGGCCTCCAAAGTGCTTGGATTACAGACGTGAGCCACTGCGCCTGGCCGAAAAATCTTTATTTTTATATGTTTTTAATTTTAGGATCCTGGCTTGTTTCTACTTTTTTCTCCTGTACGTAGTACTGTAGCAGATAACTAGAACATAAAACTCTATAATTTCCACTTTTTTTGAGATGGAGTGCAGTGGCGTGGTCTCAGCTCACTGCAACCTCCGCGTCCCGGGTCCCCGTTCAAGCAATTCTCCTGCCTCAGCCTCTTGAGTAAATGGGATTACAGGTATGTGCCACCATGTCCAGTTAATTTTTGTATTTTTTAGTAGAGATGGGGTTTCACCATGTTGGCCAGGCTGGTCTTGAAAACCTGACCTCATGATCTGCCTCCCGAAGTGCTGGGATTACAGGTATGAACTATTGCGCCCAGCCTAGTGATTCTTATATATATGAAGGAAATAAATGTTAAAGCCACTATTCAGTTTTTCCTTTAAACCTGGCATGAAATAACAAACTCTTTTTTTTTTTTTTTTTTTTTTTTGAGACGGAGTTTCGCTCTTGTTACCCAGGCTGGAGTGCAATGGCGCGATCTCGGCTCACCGCAACCTCCGCCTCCTGGGTTCAGGCAATTCTCCTGCCTCAGCCTCCTGAGTAGCTGGGATTACAGGCATGTGCCACCATGCCCAGCTAATTTTTTTGTATTTTTAGTAGAGACGGGGTTTCACCATGTTGACCAGGATGGTCTCGATCTCTTGACCTCGTGATCCACCCGCCTCCGCCTCCCAAAGTGCTGGGATTACAGGCTTGAGCCACCGCGCCCGGCTGAAATAACAAACTCTTGATCAACAGTTGTTTATTTTAGGGTTAGGAAACTTTCTGCCTCATTTTTCCAGGAAACCCATGAGGATGTATGGCTAGTTATCCATAATTTAGAGTTGCCACCATGAAGTATTAGTGTTGACTTCAATAAATTTATTTTGTGAAAGAGACAAAAGTGAAACCTTTTCACATTACATAGGATAGTTGGAACCATTCTTTGCAGAGGACTCGTAATTTGTTTCTAATGAGAGCAAGTGAGCTGGGAGCAGTGGCTCAGGCCTATAATCCTAGCAATTTGGGAGGCCAAGATGGGTGGATCACTTGAGGTCAGAAGTTCAAGATGACCAACCCGGCCAATGTGGTGAAACCCCATCTCTACTAAAAATACATAAATTAGCTGGATGTGGTGGTGCATACCTGTAGTCCTAGCTACTTGGGAGGCTGAGGCAGGAAAATCTCTTGAACCTGGGAGGCAGAAGTGGCAGTGAGCACGCCACTGCACTCCAGCCTGAAGACAGAGTGAGACTCCGTCTCAAAAAATAATAATAATTAGAGCAAGTGGAGATCTTTAGTTAAGGCATAAGGCAAGACCCCATCTCTATTTATTTAAAAAAAAGAAAAACACATATATATGGAAGCTCAATTGGATTATAAAGAGTACTACTTGAAATACTTGAAGTCAGTATCTTTTTTTTAAAGTCAGTATCCATTTAAAATATATTTCAGGCTAGGCATGGTGGATCACTGGAACCCAGGAGTTCAAGACCATCCTGGGCAACATGGTGAAAACTTGTCTCTACAGAAAAATACAAAAATATTAGTCAGGCATGGTGGCATGTACCTGTAGTCACAGCTACTTGGGAGGCTGAGGTGGGAGGATTGATTGAGCCCAGGAGGTTGAGGCTGCAGTGAGCCTTGATTGCATCACTGTACTGCAGTCTGGGTGACAGCAAGATCCTATCTCAAAAAAAAATTTTTTTTCCAGTGATTACTATGTGCGAACAGCACACTACAATAACAGGCATACAGTGATTGAACTACTGTGGTGAACAAGAAGATAAAACATGAAAGGGAGTGTGTAATATTTTGTAAGGATATCTTTTCACTTGAACAGAAACACTTAAAATGGAGAAAAATTATTTGAAATATACAAGCTCGTAATGCATGTATTTCGGGCATGGACCAGCGTTGGAGTTGGAGTCTGATGACCTGAGTTTAAGTTCAAACTCTTATTTTCTAGCTATGCAATCTTAGGAAAATCACTTGTTTTTTGAGTCAGTTACCTCTCTGTGAAATGGGTCTTATAACCTATTTCACAGGTTGTTGTGCAAGTTAAATGAGATAATGCATATGGAAGTTCTGCATATGTTGCAAAATTAAATGAAATGTTACATTTTGAAGATTATTTTATTGTTTATACAGTTAATAGCTCTTACAAATTCTTCTCTGTGGACATAAAAGGGGACTTGTTGTGGTCATTAGTAGTTTACAGTAGAGCCTGATAGCCAAAAAACGCTTCCTCAGTCTTTCTTCTCTAGATGTCTGTGTATGTATGTTTAGGTGCTCAGGAGTATAGGCTCCTAACTGATGATGCTTTGTGAAGATGACTATCCAGCTTTGCTTTCCTGAACCCTAGAACTGTATTTTGTTATGTCTTGTGTACTTAGAGAGGCCATTATCCACCATGCCTGGCTAATTTTTGTATTTTTAGTAGAGACGGGGTTTCACCATGTTGATCAGGTTGGTATCGAACTCCTGACCTCGTGATCTGCCTGCCTCGGGCTCCCAAAGTGCTGGCATTATGGATGTGAGCCACTGTGCTTAGCCTAATTTTTGTATTTTTAGTAGAGACGGGGTTTCGTCATGTTGGTCAGGTTGGTCTCAAATTCCTGACCTTGTGATCCACCCACCTCGGCCTCTCAAAGTGCCGGGATTACAGGCGTGAGCCACCCTGCCTGGCCTCAAAGAAAGTCTTTTAATAAAATCTCAAAAATTCTTAAAATCGTATAGAAATATATTGGAGGGAAAAAATGTTTAGATAACACCACCATAAGTCTATAAAGAGAATTTAGGCATTATATTATGTAACCTATTATTCATATTCATCAGTCTGTTATAAGCTGGACCACAGAGAATGTAAGTGACTGTCCCTAGGCCACACAAATGATTTTAAACTGGAGACCTTACTCTCACTATCCCTGCCTAATAACACGGTACTCCTCCATTAAGACGTTCCTTTTTTTTTTTTTAAGGTGGAGTCTCGCTCTGTTGCCCAGACTGGAGTACAGTGGTGCGATCTTAGCTCACCATAACCTTCGCCTTCCAGGTTCATGTGATTCTCCTGCCTCAACCTCCCAAGTAGCTGGGACTACAGGGACACACCACCATGCCTGGCTAATTTTTGTTCTTTTAGTAGGAATGGGGTTTCACTTTGCTGGCCAGGCTAGCCTCAAACTCCTGACTTCATGATCCGCCTGCCTCAGCCTCCCAAAGTTTTGGGATTACAGGCGTTAGCCACTGTGCCCAGCCCAAGACCTTTCTATTTTTAAAAATCCTTTTTGAGGTGTTTTTAAGAGAAGAAAGAAAAATAAATTTATTTGTATATGGTTTATAAACACTTAGGCTAAATCTTCTTTTTATATTTTTTTGAGACAAGGTCTCACCCTGTCACCCAAGCTGGAGTGCAGTGGTGTGATCTTGGCCCTCTGTAATATCTACCTCCCAGGATCAGGTGATCCTCCCATTTCAACCTCCCAAGTAGCTGGGACCACAAACACCCCACCATGCCCAGTTAATTTTTTTTTAAGAGACTGGGTTTCATCATGTTGCTCAGGTTGATTTCGAACTTCTGAGCTTAAGTGAGCTGCCTGCCTTGGCCTCCCAAAGTGCTGGGATTATAGGTGTAAGCCACTGTGCCTGGCCTATTCATTTTTTTTAATTAAAATTTCTTGGCCAGCATGGTGGCTCATGCCTATGATTCCAGCACTTTGAGAGGCTGGAGAGGGCGGATCACTTGAGGTTAGGAGTTTGAAACCAGCCTAGCCAGTATGGTGAAACGCCATCTCTGCTTAAAATACAAAAAATTAGGTGGGCGTGATGGTGGGCCTTGTAATCCCAACTACTCTGGAGGCTGAGGCAGGCAGGAGAATTGTGTGAACCTGGGTGGTGAGCAGAGATTGCGCCACTGCACTCCAGTTTCTGGGCTACAGAGAGAGACTCCATCTCAAAAATAATAATAAAATAAAATTTCTTTAACTAAAATATATTTTCCTTTACTCCTACCTCTGCCTTTTTTGATTTTTTGCACGTTTCTGGAAGAAGTGATACACCTGTTGATGCACAGAGGCCTATTGGCAGTGAAATCTTGGGCCAGAGTTCAGTTTCAGAAAAAGAGCCTGCAAATGGAGCACAGAATCCAGGACCAGCTAAACAAGAAAAAAATGAGGTAATATTTACTATACCTAGTGTTTTTCAGAGTTACTCTCTTTGTAAGAAGTAATATAATTTACTTAGAATGTAAAAATAATTTTCTGATATTTGGGTGTAGTAAAGAAGATACATAGACTTTCTTCTTCTTAGTTTATTTTCTCTCCTCTCCCCAACAAATATGTAGCATGTTTAGTTGCCATTGTGTATTCTGGAACAATTTTAACAAGTGAATTTATTAAAAATCTAAAATACCACAGTTGACATTGCATGTTTTATATGCTTTGGGACTTAAGTAATTGAGCTTACATTAAACATGGCTAGTTTGCATTATTAAAATATACGCCCCGTTTTTTACCAATTAGATTTAAGAATAAGAAATTAGACATTTTAAAGATAGAATAAAACTTTTATCCAAGTCCAGGGTTCTAGATTATTTTTCTTTGGTGTTTTTGTGAGGAAATGGTATTGTGAATAAGGGTATAAGTTTTATATAGGCTGGGTGCAGTGGTTGACACCTGTAGTCCTAGCACTTTGGGAGACTGAAACAGGTGGATCACCTGAGCTCAGGAGTTCAAGACTGGCCTGGACAACATGGTGAACCCGTCTCTACTAAAAATACAAAAAATTAGCCAGGCTTGATGGTGCATGCCTGTAGTCCCAGCTTGAACCCGGGAGGCAGAGATTGCAGTGAGCTGACATTGCCCCTCTGCACCCCAGCCTGGGTGACAAAGTGAGACTGTCTCAGACAAACAACTGACAAACAGTTTTATGTAGTATGCCACTTTGAAGGGGTTAAGTGGTTTTCATAAGTTGAATATGTTTTTTATTTGTTTTCAGCTAAATATTAAGAATGTATTTCTTTATAGCAATGCAAGAAAAAACATTAAAAAAATAAAGTAGAAAAATTACTATGAAAGTACACGGATATGCACCAAACAATAGAGTTTTAAAATGTAATGCAATTAATGATGAGAGAGCTGAAGGGAGAAACAGTTTTGCAATGATAATTGGAGACTTCAATACCCTACTCACAATAATGGATAAAACATCTAAATAGAAGATCAATTAGGATATAGAGGACTTGAACAATACTGTAAACCAACTAGACCTGACAGACATATGTAAAACACTCCACTCAATAATAGCGGAATACATATCCTTCTCAAGTCTACATGGAACATGTTTTAGTGCTATGTGTTAGGGCTATTGGGAATTGTGCTGCGATAAACATACACTTGCAGGTGTCTTTTTGATACAATGACTTATTTTCCTTTGGGTGGATACTCAGTGGGATTGCTAGATTGAATGGTAGTTCTACTTTTAGTTTTTTGAGAAATCACCATACTGTTTTTTTCCGTAGAGACTGTACTAATTTATATTCCCACCAGCAGTGCGTAAGCATTCTTTTTTTACTGCATCCATGCCTACATCTATTGTTTTTTAATAATGGCCATTCTGGTTGCGGTAAGTTGGTATTTCATTGTGTTTATTAACTATTAATGCAATCCCTCAGTATGGATATTTTTAAAGAAATGCCAGATTTGTATTCGTCTTTATCTACATTCATATTCTGTGACCATGTCCCCCTGGTAACCATTATAATTTGTATTTTTATTTTGGGTTTTTCAGGGAACCAAGGCAACCATTCATTTTGGTCAGTCTGTTGCTGTGGAATAAAACAAATTAACTGATCCACTTGAGAATTAAAACTCATACTGTTTTTTAAAGAGCAATAGATGAAGTATTTTGTGATTATTAAATATAGCTAATGGTATATTTTATTCGGCATTTATAAGAGGTACTGTTGAGTCAAGACATATTCTGTCATAGTTTGCTCAAATATATTCTTTTTATCTAATGTTTTTAAGCTTCGAGATTCAACAGAACAATTTCAAGAATATTATAGGCAAAGATTGCGCTATCAACAGCATTTAGAACAGAAAGAGCAACAGCGGCAGATATACCAACAGATGTTGCTTGAAGGAGGCGTGAATCAGGAGGATGGTCCTGATCAACAGCAGAATCTTACTGAACAATTCCTTAATAGGTTGGTCCTCTAGTCACTTTTTAAAATATGGAGTTATTTGAAAGCTATTTAAAACATATAATAACTGCTACTTTCTATGTATAGTTTGACATTTTAAGACTTTTTAAGTGTTTCAAGTAATGTAGAGTTACATATTGCTTTCTAGTCACAGCATTCTGAGAGCTCATCTAGTTTTGTCTTTGTTCCCTAAACAACTAGAGCAGAAGAGTACAGAGGGTCAGTGCACAGGCTGAACCTTTGGACAGTCGACTGCCAGGTGGATCCAGCTGTCCCAGGTTAACTGAGGATCTAGTGAAAGTTAATCTAGTTCTTTTTATCTCCTTATCTGCTGCTTTTTTTTTTTGAGACTGAGTTTCGCTCTTGTTACCCAGGCTGGAGTGCAATGGCGCGATCTTGGCTCACCGCAACCTCCACCTCCTGGGTTCAGGCAATTCTCCTGCCTCAACCTCCTGAGTAGCTGGGATTACAGGCACGCGCCACCATGCCCAGCTAATATTTTGTATTTTCAGTAGAGATGGGGTTTCACCATGTTGACCAGGATGGACTCGATCTCTTGACCTCATGATCCACCTGCCTCGGCCTCCCAGAGTGCTGGGATTACAGGCTTGAGCCACTGCGCCTGGCTGCTTTTTTTTTTTTTTTTTTTTTTTGAGACAAGGCTCTCACTCTGTCGCCCCAGACTGGAGTGCAGAGGTGCGATCTTGGCTCACTGCAGCCTCAACTTCCTGGGCTCAAATGAGCCTCCTGCCTCAGCCTCCTGAGTAGCTGGCCCTACAGCACACACCACTACACCCAGCTAATCTTTGGGTTTTTTGTAGACACGGGGTTTTGCCATGTTGCCCAGGCTGGTCTAAAACTGCTGGCCTCAATTGATCTGTCTACCTTGGCCTCCCAAAGGGCTGGGATTACAGGCGTAAGCCACTGTGCTGACCTTACCTACTTCTTATTTCTTCTAACCTTCTTATGAGGTTACCATGAGGATAAATAGAGTTAATCTATGTAAAGTGCTTAGAACAGTACCTGGCACACTGTAAGCACTATGTTATTAGCAGCTATTTTTATTGTTACTAAAGTGCTTAAACCTACAGATTTTTTTTCATGCAATATATTGAAACAATTCTTATAATTTCTGCCAAAACAATATGAATTACATTTATTGTTTCAAATTATAGGAGAAATATATACACACATATATGTATGTGTTTTTCATTATTTAATTTATTCTTTTTTTTTTTGAGACTGAGTTTCGCTCTTGATACCCAGGCTGGAGTGCAATGGCATGATCTCGGCTCACCGCAACCTCCACCTCCTGGGTTCAGGCAATCCTCCTGCCTCAAACTCCTGAGTAGCTGGGATTACAGGCACGCGCCACCATGCCCAGCTAATTTTTTGCATTTTTTAGTAGAGACAGGGTTTCACCATGTTGACCAGGATGGTCTCGATCTCTTGACCTCGTGATCCACCCACCTCGGCCTCCCAAAGTGCTGGGATTACAGGCGTGAGCCGCTGCACCCGGCTATTTATTTATTCTTGAGATGGAGTTTTATTCTGTTGCCCAGGCTGGAGTGCAGTGGAAGGATCTTGGCTCACTGCAACCTCTGCCTCCCAGGTTCAAGCAATTCTCCTGCTTCAGCCTCCCGAATAGCTGAGATTACAGGCATGCACCGCCATGCCTGGCTAATTTTATATATATTTTTTAGTAGAGATGGGGTTTCACTCTGTTGGCCAGCCTGGTCTTAAACTCCTGGGCTCAAGTGATCCACTACCTCAGCCTCCCCAAATTCTGGGATTACAGGTATAAGCCACTGCACCCAGTCTTGTGTGTGTGTTTAGAATTCAGTAAAATAATATATATTTAAATAAGCAAGGATTGTTGGAAGATTAAGTGATTAATATGTGCAAATGTACTTAGAACAGTTCCTGGCACATAGGAAGTATGCTATAAATGTTGGCTATCATCATAATTATGATTAGGTGACTGTAATGGTGCCTGTTAGCTCTTAACTTGATTCAGTAGTATTGGAAGTAATCTCCTTGACAACTCTTGAGTGTTGTACAAGTCAGTGAGCCTGAAATTGATTTTGTCTTCAAACCTTTACAAAGGGAGTGGTTGTTTTGTTTTTTGTTTTTCCAGAACTAAAAAAGAACTTACTTATGGAGGGCAAGGGGATGCAAACAATACAAAAATCAAAAGCTTGTCTGGCATTTAACTTTTCTTTCTCTGCTCGTCAAATGGGAGTTAGATTTTATTTGTACACTTGCTAAGGGTCCTGATCTGCTCATGAAATCCTTATATGGGGGAAGCTGTGGGGCAGATTCCTTAAGTGACCCTTTGGGACAACTCTTATCAGGGCCGGGGGAATTGCTCGTTTCTGCCTACTTCTTTCCCTTCTGCTTCATGTGTACTACAAAATAGTCATTGCATGCAGTGGTGAGGCCCGCAGTTAGGGAAAAGAAGCTCTGGAAACCCACTTTGCCGTCTCTGCACTGGTCCAGGTCCTTCATTATTTTGTCCATGGCCAGAGGGTCTTTTTGATTTTTCCAAAAATCCGAGGAACTCCTTTTCCATGAGTACTCTCAGGTCCTCCTTTGTTAAGTAGCCTTTATCCCCAGCAAATCTGTGAAATGTAAACATCATGGTTTCCATGGCATGTTCCATGTGAGATGGCATTTTGATGTGGTCTGTTGAAGCCTTGGCCAAGGCACAGTGGATGCTGGGCTAGCTAGACACGGGGTGGCGAAGTGAGTGCAGTGGGCTGTGAGCCTTTTTTTGGCTTTGTTTTTGTTTGTTTTATTTTGAGACGGAGTCTTACTCTATCGTCCAGGCTAGAGTGCAGTAGTGCGATCTGATTATGGCTCGCTGCAGCCTCAACTGCACAAGCTAAAGGGATTCTTCCATCTCAACCTCCCAGAGTGCTGGGATTACAGGTGTGAGCCACCACTCCTGGCTCTTTTTTTTTTTTTTTTTTGAGACGGAGTCTTGCTCTGTTGTCCAGGCTGGAGTGCAGTGGCGCTGTCTCAGCTCACTGCAACCTCTGCTTCTAGGTTCAAGGGATTCTCCTGCCTCAGCCTCCTAAGTAGCTGGGATTATAGGCGCACACCACCATGCGCAGCTAATTGTGATTGTACTGCCTCAGCCTCATGAGTAGCTGGGATTATGTGCACACCACCATGCCTGACTAATTTTTGTATTTTTAGTAGAGACCGGGTTTCACCGTGTTGGTCCAGCTGCTCTCAAACTCCTGACTTCATGATCCACCTGCCTTGGCCACTCAAAGTGCTGGGATTATAGATGTAAACCACTGCGCCTGGCCTTTTTGTTCTTCAAATAGAGACAGTCTTGCCCTGTCACCCCAGGCTGGAGTGCAGTGGTGTGATCATAGCTTACTCTAACCTTGAACTCCTGGGCTCAAGTGGTCCTCCTGCCTCAGCCTACCAAAGCTCTGAGATTACAGGCATGAGCCATTGTACCTGGCTCACACAAGGATTGTTTAAACTGGTGGTCTCAAGTGTCTAAGTAGGCCTCTGAACATCCAGTTTGGGAATCATTTTCTTATCACCTCTGATCAAGTCTGTGGCTTGTCAGAATTATTCTTACTTGATGAATTGCCATTTCTGGTTTTTGGATGTTTTCTTCATAGCCATAAAAGTCATGGATGCAATTTGAATTTCTGACCAACTTATTTTGCAGTGAAAGCAGCTGTCTAGCAGTGAGAAGATGAAATGGCAAGGTTCTATGATCCTCTTCCCCAACAGTGGTTAGCAATGTACTTCCTCAGAAAAAAAGCTAAGCTATTTGGGAAGATTCATTTTTCCTTTAAAGACATTCATAAGCCGGGCACGGTGGCCCAAGCCTGTAATCCCAGCACTTTGGGAGGCTGAGGCGGGTGGATCACAAGGTCGAGAGATGGAGACCATCCTGGTCAACATGGTGAAACCCCGTCTCTACTAAAAATACAAAAAAATTAGCTGGGCATGGTGGCGCGTGCCTGTAATCCCAGCTACTCAGGAGGCTGAGGCAGGAGAATTGCTTGAACCCAGGAGGTGGAGGTTGCAGTGAGCCAAGATCGCGCCATTGCACTCCAGCCTGGGTAACAAGAGCGAAACTCCGTCTCAAAAAAAAAAACAAAACAAAACAAAAAAAAAACTAGCTGGGCATGGTGGTGCGTGCCTGTAATCCCAGCTACTCAGGAGGCTGAGGCAGGAGAATTGCCTGAACCCAGGAGGCGGAGGTTGCAGTGAGCCGAGATCGTGCCATTGCACTCCAGCCTGGGTAAGAAGAGCGAAACTCCGTCTCAAAAAGAAAAAAGAAAAAAAAGACATTCATAAATAGAATTTAAATTCATTTTTTTTTTTTTTTTTAATTTGAGACAGGGTTTTGCTGTGTCGCCTAGTCTGGAGTGCAGTGGTGTGGTGACGGCTAACTACAGCCTCCACCTCCCACCTACCAGGCTAAAACAATCCTCCGGCCACCACAACTAACTAGTTTTTGTATTTTTTGTAGTGACAAAGTTTCATTGTGTTGCCCAGACTGATCTTGAACTCTTAAGCTCAGGCAATTCTCCTACCTCGACCTCCTAAAGTGCTAGGATTACAGGTGTGATCCACCATACCTGGCTTAGAATTTAAGTTCTTTCTTGTAATTTAGGTTTAGTTTAGAGTATATTTATTTTTTTGTTTTTGAGACAGAATCTCGCTCTGTTGCCAACGCTGGAGTGCAGTGACACAATCTTGGCTCACTGGAACCCCTGCTTCCCAGGTTCAAGCAATGCTCCTGCTTCAGCCTCCTCAGTATCTGGGACTGCAGGTGTGCACCACCACACTCAGCTAATTTTTTAGTAGAGACAGGGTTTCACCATGTTGACCAGGCTGGTCTCAAACTCCGGACCTCAAGTGATCTACCTGCCTTGGCCTCCCAAAGTGCTGGGATTACAGGCATGAGCCACCATGCCTGTCCTAGAGCATATTTATTGTTAAACAACTATTTTCAGTTTCTTTAGCAATCAGAGTTTAAAATTACATTAAAAGGTAAGTATGTTATGAAAATCCATAGGATAAGCAGGTTTATAAATATGAAAGGATGCTTATTTTTATTTATTTATTTTTAAACTTTTCTTTTTTGAGACAAGGTCTTACTCTGTCGCTCAGGTTAGAGTAGAGTGGCACAGTCTTGGCTTACTACAACCTCTGTCTCCTGGGCTCAAGTGATTCTCCTGTCTCAGCCTCCTGAGTAGCTGGGAGTACAGGCATGTACCACCATGCCTGGCTAATTTTTGTTATTTTTTATAGAGACAGGGTTTTGCCATGTTGTACAAAACTGATCTTGAACTCCTGAACTCAGGTGGTCTGCCCATCTCAGCCTCCCAAATCTCTGGGATTACAGGCATGAGCCACTGCGCCGAGCCTAACTTTTTTTTTTTTTTTTTTTGAGATGAAGACTTGCTGTTGTTGCCCAGGCTGGAGTGCGATGGTGTGATCTCAGCTCACTGAAACCTCCGCCTCCTAGGTTCAAGCGACTCTCCCGCCTCAGCTTCCTGAGTAGCTTGGATTACAGGCATGCCCCACCACACCCGGCTAATTTTGTATTTTTAGTAAAGACAGTATTTCTCCTGTTGATCAGGCTTGTCTCAAACTCCTGACCTCAGGTGATCCACCCGCCTTGGCCTCCCAAAGTGCAAGGATTACAGGCATGAGCCACTGCATCCGGCCACGTTTTTTTATTTGTACAAATTTGTAGGGTAGATAAGAAATTTTGTTACATAGATACAATGTGTAATGATCAAATCAGGGGTTTTAGGGTGTCTGTCACCCAAGTACAATAATATGTCTTTGTTAAGTATAGTCATCCTATTTTGCTATCAAACATTCAATTTATTCCTTCTATCTTACTGTATGTTTGCACCCTTTAACCCACTCCTCTTCATCTTCTCTCTTTCCCCACTCGCCCCTTCTAGTCTGTTACCTACTTTTCTACTCTCTACCTCCATGTGTTCAAATTTTTTAGCTCCCATATATCAGTGAGAACATGTGATATTTATCTTTCTGTGCCTGGCTTATTTCACTTAAGATAATGACCTCCAGTTCCATCCATGTTGCTGCTAATGACACGATTTCATTCTTTTTTACGATTGAATAGTACTCCATTGTGTGTATGTGTCACATTTTCTTTATCCATTTACTCATGGATACTTAGGTTGATTCTGTACCTTGGCTGTTGTGAATAGTGCTACAATAAATATGTGAGTGCAGGTGTGCCTTTGATAACTGATTTCTTTTCCTTTGGATAGATACCCAGTAGTAGGATTGCTGGATTAAATGGTTATTCTGTTGTCAGTTTTTTTAGAAATCTCTATACTGTTTTCCATAATGGCTGTACTTACTTACATTTTCACCAACAGTGTATGATTTCCCTTTTCTCTGCAGCCTCACCATCATCTGTTTTTCTTTCTTTTTTTTTTTTTTGTCTTTTTATATGTATGTACGTATGTATGTATTTTAAGGCTAGTCAAGTGAAGCAGTGAGAGTGGGGAAGGCACAAATAAATCTGTAACTGGTTGTGATATTTTTTTTTAGTTATAAACACCACTGCACTTGAACCAGCCTGTCTTTTTAATAATTGCCGTTCTGACTGGGAGCAAGATGATATCTCATGTGGTCTTAATTTGCATTTCTCTGATGATTGGTGATTTTGAGCACTTAAAAAATATACCTGTTGGCCATTTGTATGTCTTCTTTTGAGAAATAGCTATTCATGGCTGGGTGCGGTGGCTCACACTTGTAATCCTAGCACTTTGGGAGGCTGAGGCGTGTGGATCACCTGAGGTCAGGAGTTCAAGACCAGCCCGGCCCCGAATCTATAAATTAAAATGTAGTTTTATGTTTTAATGTTTATTCTTCCAAATTACTCTTGCAGCAGGTCATTATTCCCAGATTTAAATTTTGCTTCTTCCTTTTGAGGGGCATAGAAAGAGAAGGCCAGGTACGGTGGCTCATGCATGTAATCCCAGCAGTTTGGGAGGCCGTGGCAGGCAGATCACAAGGTCAGGAATTTGAGACCAGCCTGGCCAACATGGTGAAACCCTGTCTCTACTAAAAATACAGAAAAAATAGCCTGGCATGGTGGCACATTCCTGTAATCCCAGCTACTCAAGGGGCTGAGGCAGGAGAATTGCTTAAACCTGGGAAGTAGAAGTTGCAGTGAGCTGAGATTTCACCACTATACTCCAGACAGGGCAACAAGAGCAAAACTCTGTCTAAAAAAAAAAAAAGAAAAGAGAAATAAGTTGTGTTATATAATTAGATCTTTAAAAAATTAAATATAGCATGATAGGAATTTTATTACTAGTTCTGTATCATTACTTTATACCTCTTGATCTCTTGTTTTTACTAATACTAATAGTTGGCATCATTGATTTGACAATTGTAGCCTCTCCTCTATCCCACTCCATTTTAAGAGAGTTAAAATGCGGCCGGGCGCGGTGGCTCAAGCTTGTAATTCCAGCACTTTGGGAGGCCGAGGCAGGTGGATCACGAGGTCGAGAGATCGAGACCATCCTGGTCAACATGGTGAAACCCCGTCTCTACTAAAAATACAAAAAATTAGCTGGGCATGGTGGCACATGCCTGTAATCCCAGCTACTCAGGAGGCTGAGGCAGGAGAATTGCTTGAACCCAGGAGGCGGAGGTTGCGGTGAGCCGAAATTGCGCTATTGCACTCCAGCCTGGGTAACAAGAGCGAAACTCTGTCTCAAAAAAAAAAAAAAAAAAAGCCAGGCGCGGTGGCTCAAGCCTGTAATCCCAGCACTTTGGGAGGCTGAGGCTGTGGATGACGAGGTCAAGAGATCGAGACCATCCTGATCAACATGGTGAAACCCCGTCTCTACTAAAAATACAAAAATTAGCTGGGCATGGTGGTGCATGCCTGTAGTCCCAGCTACTCGGGAGGCTGAGGCAGGAGAATTGCTTGAACTCAGGAGACGGAGGTTGCGGTGAGCCGAGATCGCGCCATTGCACTCAAGCCGGATAACAAGAGTGAAACTCCATCTCAAAAAAAAAAAAAAAAAAAAATACCATTAGCCACAACACCTCTCAATTATACTCCCTGTGTTAGTCCTTTCTTATATTGACTCAGCTGGAGAAAGTGATGCTGGGCTATTTCTGCATCTAAATCTTTTTCTTTTGTTCTTTTTTTTTTTTCTGAGACAGTATCTCACTTTGTTGCCGGGGCAGGAGTGCAGTGATGTGATCACGGCTCACTGCAGCCTTGACCTTCTGGGCTCAGGCAGTCCTTCCACCTCAGCTTTCCAAGTAGCTAGGACCATAGGCATGCACCACCATGTCCGGCTAAGTTTTTCTTTTTCTTTCTTTTGGTAGAAACAGGGTCTCCCTCGGTTGTCCAGGCTAATCTCAAACTCCTGGGCTTTAGCAGTCCTTCTGCCTTGGCCTCCCAAAGTGCTGGGATTATAGGGGTGAGCCACTGCTCCTGGCCATGGGTCAAAATATTTTTTTTGTTTGTTTGTTTTTTGGAGATGGAGTTTTGCTCTGTTGCCCAGGCTGGAGTACAGTGGTGTGATCTCTGCTCACTGCATCCTTTACCTCCCAGGTTCAAGTGATTCTCCTGCTTCAGCCTCCTGAGTAGCTGGGATTACAGGTGTCTGCCACCACACCTGGCTAACTTTTGTATTTTTAGTAGAGATGGGGTCTGACCATGTTGGCCAGGCTGGTCTCAAACTCCTGACCTCAGGTGGTCTGCCCGCTTCGGCCTCCCAAAGTGCTGGGACTACGGGCATGAGCGACTGTGCCCAGCCCATGTCTAAATATTGAGATCAGTGTAGCTTCCTCATTGTGCCTTTTGTAGCCTGATACAACATAAGGAGTCAGGCTATGGCGATAGAGAGACTATTTGTTGAGGGCAAGGCCCTGAGGCTAACTTGTTTTGCTCCCTGTTTTATCTCCCAGTTGTCTAGATCAGAGCCTGGCACAGCATTTGTAGAATGAATGAATGAGTGCATGTGGAGTAATAGGGATGCTACTTGACTTTTTACTCATCATGGCCTACTCTAGTCATCCGTTTCTTACTTGACATAACATTACTTGAGGCAGATGAAACAAAAATGACTTGTTTTGTTGATGAGCAATTTTGGTAGTGGTGGTATTGTTATTGACTCTTTGAAAATTAAATTTTAAATGGAAAATTAAACCAAAGTTTTACTGGGGAAGAAACAGATTTTTTAATCTATTTTTATTATAAAAGCTGCTTTTTAAAAGTCTGTGATACTGGCTGAGCACAGTGGTTCATGCCTGTAATCCCAGCACTTTGGAAGGCCAAGGCAGGAAGGTAGCTTGAAGGAATTCAAGACCAGTCTAGTTCATATAGCGAGACTCTGTGTCTCTACAAAAAATTTAAAAAGTTAGCCAGTCATGATAGTGTGCACCTGTTGTCCCAGCTATGCATGGAAGGTGGGAGGATTGCTTGAGTCCAGGAGGTCAAGGCTGCAGTGAGCCATGATCACGCCACTGCAGTTCAGCCTGGGCAGCAGAGCGAGACCCTGTCTCAAAAAAAAAAAAGTCTATAATACCTATCTTCTTTAGTGTTATACTATGGGAAAATTTGGATCTTCTTTCAGTATCATGGTTGTGTCTTAAGTTGATGATGGTAACTTTTAATACTAAATTTGCAATAGATTATATGTGCATATATTTACCTTTTCAGACTTTTAATCTTGTATATATTAGGAATGCAATTAAGTTTTTATTTTAAAATGATTACATTGTTTAATTTTATAGGTCCATTCAAAAGCTCGGTGAATTAAATATTGGAATGGATGGCCTTGGTAATGAGGTATCAACACTCAACCAGCAATGTAATGGGAACAAAAGCAATGGATCTAATAGTTCTTCTGTGACTAGTTTTACTACACCACCCCAAGACTCTAGTCAGAGATTAACACATGATGCTTCAAATATTCATACAAGCACTCCTCGTAATCCTGGATCAACAAATCACATACCTTTTCTGGAGGAATCACCTTGTGGAAGCCAAATGTAAGTGCTTGACTTTGTAAAACTTGGAAATATTAACTTACTACTAATGAATAGAAGGTTGAACTTCACTTTAGAGCCTTATAAATAAACGTTTTGAGAGCTTACTGGCCTACCAATGTTTTTTTTCTAATCTGCCTTCATTTGTCTATGTTCTTGTTTACCAACTTTTTTTTTTTTTTTTTTGAGATGGACTTTCACTCTTGTTACCCAGGCTGGAGTGTAATGCCGTGATCCTGGCTCACCGCAACCTCCACCTCCTGGGTTCAGGCAATTCTCCTGCTTCAGCCTCCTGAGTAGCTGGGATTACAGGCACGCGCCACCATGCCCAGCTAATTTTTTGTATTTTTAGTAGAGACGGGGTTTCACCATGTTGACCAGGATGGTCTCCATCTCTTGACCTCGAGATCCACCCGCCTCAGCCTCCCAAAGTGCTGGGATTACAGGCTTGAGCCACCGTGCCCGGCCTCTTTTACCAACTTCTGAGTCTCTTTATAGTTTTCATTTTCCTTCTCTTTTTCTTTTTGCTTCCTCATCACCACCAAGGCGATTATATTTTTTATAAGCCATCCTACTCAGAGAACCTACAGTTTTAGAATCTCTAAATCTCCTTGATTTTCTTTTTTCTTCAATTGGCATCTTTGAACAAATAATCTTAAAATTCAGACTTTCAGGGCATAGGAAGATGTTTTACAATATGGTGGAATGATTGCAGCTGTGCTGCAGTGTTGACCACTTTGGCAATTACAGCAGTGGAAGACTGCGTATTTACGTTTTCACTACTCAGGGAAAATTTTTATCTTGCTATAATTAGTATACAAGTGTTAATTTATGCAGTGGGAATAGTTAAGGAGCATTTTCTTTATTCTTAGCATAAAACACTTTGCAGGGTGGTTCATTAAAAAATGTACAACATGAGATTCCCAGCTTTTGGCTGAGATTAAGTACAAAAATGCATAGCTTGCTTTTGGCACTTGTATGCTTACAGGAATTCACTTTATAAATAATTAGTGTCAAAAACCTAGTTTTACTTCAGAGCGTACATTTGTTTAATTTTTGCTTCCT
Organism: Saimiri boliviensis; assembly: GCF_048565385.1. Taxonomy (NCBI): domain Eukaryota; kingdom Metazoa; phylum Chordata; class Mammalia; order Primates; family Cebidae; genus Saimiri; species Saimiri boliviensis. The sequence goes on from NC_133459.1 coordinate 102,588,487, forward strand.
TTCTGAATTTTTATTTTTTTTGATATTTGCTTTTTTATTACAGTTTTTATAATAGTCGTTTTGAGTACTTTCAAAACAAGAACTCAAATTTTAAAATTTAATTTTTGTTTTTGTCCATGTTATATATATACATGGTTTCAGAAGACAAATAGTACTAAGGCTTAAAATAAAACCCATCTTTGTCCATGGTTTTATTTCTTGTTCACTGCCATTTTCAACCCATATGGTTTTTCTTTTGATATATATACGTAAAATTTTTTTTTTTAAGATGAGATCTCACTGTGTTGCCTAGGCTGTTTTCAAATGCTGTGCTTAAGTGATCCTCCTACCTCAGCTTCCCAAAGTCCTGGGATTACAGGTGTGAGCCACCACATCCAGCCTTTTGCTATATATTTCCGTATTTCTGAGTAACATACTTCTATTACTGTTTTTGCTATCCATTGATTCCTTACCATACTCTTCACGCATAACACCCTTACTTTGTCTACCCCTTATTTTTAGTATATATCAATTTCTGTTTAAATCCATATCAGATCAGACCAGGTGCAGTGGCTCACACCTGTACTCCCAGCACTTTGGGAAGCCTAGCTGGGTGGATCATGAGGTCAGGAGTTCAAGACCAGCCTGGCCAACGTGATGAAACCCCGTTTCTACTAAAAATACAAAAAAAATTAGCCAGGCATGGTGGCAGGTGCCTGTAATCCCAGCTACTTGGGCAGCTGAGACAGCTACTTGGGAGGCTGAGAATTGCTTTGAACCCGGGAGGCAGAGGTTGTAGTGAGCGGAGATCATGCCACTGCACTCCAGCCTAGGCGACAGAGCAAGACTCTGTCTCAAACAAAAAAAAAATCAGTATCAGTGTTATCATTACTATGATCTTGTAAATGTTATTTACAACTGGGTCACGCAGTGCAATGTGAATATATTTCTTTTTCATATAACTTCTTGTTTTTCTTGGGGACAGTAATTGCCTCAAGTTGATATACATGTGTCTGTACATGATTAGTTTTCTTAATATTTATCACTAAACTGTAAGTGCTTTAATAGAATTATAAAATCATAAAACTTCTCTTTAATAAAAGAGAAATATTTAAAAAATCAGAAATTTTTCTATTCCATTTTTTTTCCCCTTGGGAGATGTCTCTCCAGAATCGCTCCTGCTTTACTTTGTATTTTCTGGGTTTTGATCACTTTATGTAGGTCTAGATAGAATCCTGGGACTTACCTCACTGTTCCCCTGGGATTTCCTTTGCCTTATCTCTTTATTAGATTCCCTGTTTTTAGCATCTCACAGTTTCCTAAAAAGGGGTAATTAGAGGTGAAGTTTCTGAGACCTTGCGTGTCTAAAAAGGTGTGTGCTATATATTTCCACCTTTTTTTGTGAGTATTGCCGCGTGTAGAATTCTGGGATGAAAATCATTTCTCATTATTTCAAAGGCGTTGCTACATGATTTTCCAGTCTTAATGTTCTGATTAAAGAGTCTGATGCTGTTTTGATTCCTTATTTTTATTATTTTTTATTTTTTTGAGATGGGGTCTCGTTCTGTCGCCCAGGCTGGAGTGCAGTGGCGCAATCTTGGCTCACTGCAACCCCCGCCTTCTGGGTTCAAGTGATTCTTGTGCCTCAGCCACCCTAAGTAGCTGGGACTACAGGCATACACCACCATGCCCAACTAATTTTTGTATTTTTAGTAGAGATGCGGTTTCACCATGTTGCCCAGGCTGATTGATTTCTCATTCTTTGGGTGAGGCTTATTGCTCTTTCTAGTCTGAAATTTTTCAGATTCTTCTTTTCCCTGATAGTCTGAAACTACAGGATGATATAGAAAATAGACCTTAGAGTGAGTCTGTTTTTCTTCATTCTGCTGGGTACTTTATGGGCCCTTTTTATGTTGGAAACTTGAGTTCTAGGAAATAAAAAAAAAAATTAGTTAGCAATATCCTCACCTCCATTTTCTATGGATTTCTTTTTGTTTTTGAGACGGAGTTTCGCTCTTGTTACCCAGGCTGGAGTGCAATGGCGCAATCTCGGCTCACCGCAACCTCCGCCTCCTGGGTTCAGGCAATTCTCCTGCCTCAGCCTCCTGAGTAGCTGGGACTACAGGCATGCGCCACCATGCCCAGCTAATTTTTTTTTTTTTTTGTATTTTTAGTAGAGACGGGGTTTCACCACATTGACCAGGATGGTCTTGATCTGTTGACCTCGTGATCCACCTGCCTCGGCCTCCCAAAGTGCTGGGATTACAGGCGTGAGCCACTGTGCCCGGCTTTCTATGGCTTTTTTTTCTACCATCATATTTTAATTTTCTAAGAGGTCTTTCTTATTCTATAATTTCTTGTCTTTTTTATTTTTAAAATAGAGCTTGGTTTTGTTTCCTTAATCCATTATTTTCTCTTATTTCTAAGGACTTAAATTATATTTTTGTAGCTTTTGTTCCCTAAATTGCCTCTCTTCTCCCAAGTTCATTTTTCTCTATACCTTTTTCTCTCTCTGTTCATTTTAGTCTCTACTTTTTATCGGGGAGGATTTTTTCAGGTATCTAGAAAGTTTTGGCTGGCTGTAAACAGTGAGGCATTAAAACAAAAGCTGGCTGGGTGTGGTGGCTCACACCTGTAATCCCAGCAACCTGGGGGGTTGAAGCTGTAGGATTGCTTGAGCCCAGGAGTTCGAGACCAGCCTGGGCAACACAGGGAGACTCCATCTCTATGATACTAAATAAAAAATTTAAAAACTGATTGGAAGAAAGGGCTACATATGTGGGTAGATCTGTCTACCTGTTGGGCTCACAAAAAGTGATTAAGTGGTTATTTTACTAAGGAACCCTCAACTGTAAGTTTCTGATAATTTTATCTCTTGGGTGGGATAATTTTCCTAAGGAGCATTCTCTAGTGTCCTGTCTGGGGTTGGATTTAAGCATAGCAAACAGGATTCTGGAACTAAGCAAGGGAAGCATACTTGACATCTCACTCCAAAATATGTCAACTTTTGACTTAATTTTCTTTCCAGAATGGCTTTTCATCTCCTCCTTAAAACTGTCTTTGGTGCTGCTGAATCTAGAGCATATTTTAATGAATGTCTCCAGAGAGTAACTTTGGAGTCAGCTTGGATTGTTTGCTAAAAAGAAAAATTAGTGTTTGAAAGGGTAAATTAATTTAGTTTGTATTTTGATACACAGAGTAAACTTTACTTGAATGTCTACTCCCACAGCTCATCAGAACATTCGGTCATTAAGCCACCTCTGGGAGATTCTTCAGGGAGTCTGTCAAGGTCAAAAGGGGAAGAGGTAATACTTTGGGGAAGGAAGTTTCATTGTTTTCCTATACACTTGTAAATTTTGCTGAGGAATTCTCAATTCAAAAAACCATTTTAGTCAGACATGGTGTTGCATACTATCCTGGAGGCTGAGGCAGGAGGATGGCTTGAGTCTGGAAGTCTGAGGTTTTAGAGTACTAGAATCGCACCTGTGGATAGCCGCTGCACCATTCCAACCTGGGCAACAGAGCCTGACTTTGTCTCTTAAAAACAAACAAACAAGCTGGGCACGGTGGCTCACGCCTGTAATCCCAGCACTTTGGGAGGCCGAGGCGGGTGGATCACGAGGTCCAGAGATCGAGACCATCCTGGTCAACGTGGTGAAACCCCGTCTCTACTAAAAATACAAAAAATTAGCTGGGCATGGTGGCGCATGCCTGTAATCCCAGCTACTCAGGAGGCTGAGGCAGGAGAATTGCCTGAACCCAGGAGGCGGAGGTTGCGGTGAGCCGAGATCGCGCCATTGCACTCCAGCCTGGGTATCAAGAGCGAAACTCCGTCTCACAAAACAAACAAACAAACAAACAAACAAACAAAAATTTAAAGTAATTATTACTGCTAATGTTGGTATTTATCTCAAGGCTCAAGGCAGTTGATCTCTCAATGGTGTAACTGAAGAGGGAGCCTTGGAAAGCACATTTGGACTTTTGGGAATATTCATATTAATGGCCTAGTACTGGCCTGGGGACATGAATTGAGACTCTGTGTTATTCTCTTTACCCTGTGGTTAATTTCAGATGTTATTGGTATCTCCTTTGGGCTTTTCATCAGTATACCTGTTTTTTGGCTTTGGAACCAAACATCCGTCCCTAACTAGTATACATTTTTACTCTATCTTACTTTTCTTAGTTCAGATTTTAACCTCATAAACAAAGGTGTTATTTGAGATGCTTTTAGGGATGAAATAGATAAAATAAATTAATACAATTGACCATTTTTATGATAAGCACAATGGAGTATTTGTCCCTTGCAAAAGAAATATGCAAGCCCAGTGTTTCCAATTCCTTTGACTTAAAAAAAAAAAAATTAGGCTGGGTGTGGTGGCTCACGCCTGTAATCCCAACACTTTGGGAGGCAGTGCAGCCATATTATCAGAGATCGAGAGTTCCAGACCAACATGGCCAACATGGCGAAACCCTGTCTCTACTAAAAATACAAAAATTAGCCAGGTGTAGTGGCTCATGCCTGTAATTCCAGCCACTTGGGAGGCTGAGGCATGAAAATTGCTTGAACCCAGGAGGCGGAGGTTACCATTGCACTCCAGCCTAGGTGACAGAGCAAGACTCTGTCTCAAAAAAAAAAACACTAATAGAGACATGGTTTCACTGCATTGCCCAGGCTGGTCTTGAATTCCTGGGCCCAAGCAATCCTTCCACCTCAGCCCTCTAAAATGCCAGGATTACAGGTGTCAGCCATTGCACCTGACCTGATTTTCAAGAAGTTAGAAATCTAGATTTTTATGCGTAAGTGTGAAATCTTCTATTTTTTTTAAATGACGACAAATTAAAAAAATTTTAAGGCCAGATGCAGTGGTTCACACCTGTAATCCCAGCACTTTGGGAGGCCGAGGTGGGTGAATCGTCTGAGGTCAGGAGTTTCAGACCAGCCTGGCCAGCATGGCGAAACACCATCTCTCTACTAAAAATACAAAATATTAGCCAAGTTTGGTGGCAGGTGCCTGTAATCCCAGCTACTTGGGAGGCTGAGGCAGGCGAATTGCTTGAATGCGGGAGGCAGAGATTGTGGTGAGCCGAGTTTGTGCCGTTGCATTCCAGCCTGGCCAACAAGAGCGAAACTCCATCTCAAAAATAAAATAAAATAAAAACATACAGAGGACAGCAAATAAAATTAGTTTGTGTGGCTTCTGCTATAAAGCAATCTTTTTAAATTATGGATGTGCTATACGCCATTTAGTTAATTAGTCATTTTATTTTATTTTTTTGAGTCAGAGTTTTTCTTGTTGCCCAGGCTGGAGTGCAATGGTGAGATCTTGACTCACTGCAACCTCTGCTTCCTGGGTTCAAGCAGTTTTCTTGCCTCAGCCTCCTGAGTAGCTGAGATTACAGGCAAGTGCCACCATGCCTGGCTAATTTTGTATTTTTAGTAGAGATGGGATTTCTCCATGTTTCTGTTGGTCAGGCTGGTCTCAAACTCCTGACCTCAAGTGATCCCACCTACCTCGGCCTCCCGGAACACTGGGATTACAGATGTGAGCTCCCACAACCAGCCATATTTTCCCTTTTATCTACCCCATGCTATTACATAATTTTGCAAACAGTCACATTCCCTGTGTATGTATTAATGGAAAATGTAACATTTCTAATCAAATTCATATGAATAATATCAGAATTCAGTTCATTTACATAAGACATACATAGTGTAACACATTAGGTTTTCCCCCTACTCCTGCAAGGAGGATGTATTGCATGAATAAAGGCTTAGGTAGAGAGAGGCATAAGTCTTTTCATTGGTGTAGTCATTATGGGTCCTAGACTTCTCAGAATACATCAGAGTTGAAGTGATTTTTCTTTGCGTGTGTACTTGACATTCACACTTCTCAAAGACAGGGTTTGGTTGAGTCCGTTGCCCATACCCAGTGTAGAGGTTCCTGCACCATGTCCAGTCAGTCCTGTTCAGGATAACAGAGTGGTTTTGAGTGACATCAGTAGCAGGAGTCACCAAAACTTTTATACAGAACTGCTTCAGCTTCTGTCTTCAGAAGAGAACTCTGGATGGACAAGTTGACAGTTTAAAGTAAAAATGAGTCCAGGTGTGGTAGCTCACACATATAATCTCAGCACTTTGGGTGGCTGAGGTGAGCAAATCACGTAAGTTTAGGGGTTCAAGACCAGTCTGGCCAATATGGTGAAACCCCATCTCTACTAAAAATATAAAAATTAGCTGGGTATGGTCGCTCATGCCTGTAATCCCAGCTGCTTGGGAGGCTGAAGCAGGAGAATCACTTGAACCTGAGAAGTGGAAGTTGCAGTAAGCCAAGATCATGCCACTGCACTCCAGCCTGGGCAATAGAGGGAGACTCTGTCTCAAAAAAAAAAGAAAAAAAGCAGAAATGAAACACTCAAATGTTTCTATTAAAATTATTTCTATAGTTTTAAAGGGATGTTTGCTTCTTTATCTATTTATGTATTTAATTTGAGACAGAATCTTGCTTGGTCACCTAGGCTGGAGTGCAGTGGTGCAATCTCAGCTCACTGCAGCCTTCACCTCCCAGGCTCAAGTGATCCTCCCACCTCAGCCCCCTGAGTAGCTGTGACTTACAGGCATGCGTCACCACACCTGGCTAATTTTTGTATTTATTTATTTATTTATTTTTGTAGAAATGGGTTTTTGTCATGTTACCCAGGTTGTTAAAGGGATATTTTATAACTTCAGCTTGAAATACTGAAATAATCATTGCTAGAGATAATGGGAAACATTTTTTCTTTTTCTTTTTTGAGACGGAGTCTTGCTCTGTCGCCAAGCTGGAGTGCACTGGCATGATCTTGGCTCACTGCAACCGCCACCTCCCAGGGTCAAGTAATTCTTGTAGCTCACCCTCCTGAGTAGCTGGGACTACAGGCATGCGCCATCATGCCCAGCTAATTTTTGTATTTTCAGTAGATAGCAGGGTTTCGCAACCTTGACCAGGATGGTCTCGATCTCTTGACTTTCTGATCCGCCCACCTCAGCCTCCCAAAGTGCTGGGATTACAGGCATGAGCCACTGCGCCCGGCCAACATTTTTTCTCAAGGGGATTAAATAATAATTCTTTATACTTCCTTCGTTTAGAAACACAAATGATACTTTATTATTTTTGTTAGAACTTCTAGTGGGCTATTTTTTTTCTTGATAGTTAAAGAGAATTTATGAATGCATATTTATGCTTTCCTTCCTTCTTGCCCTGTCCCTCCCCCTCCTTTCCCTCCCCTCTCCCTTCCCAACAGGGTCTCACTATTGCCCAGGCGTACTACAGTCTTGACCTCCAAGACTCAATTGATCCTCCCACCTCAGCCTCCAGAGTAGCTGAGACTGCAGTTGCACACCACCACACCTGGCTAATTTTTCTATTTTTTGTTTTCCATTTTTATAAAAATGGGGTTTTTCCATGTTGCACAGGCTGGTTTCAAACTCCTGAGCTCAAGTGATCTGCCCACCTTGGGATCACAAAGTGCTGGGATTACAAGCATGAGCCACCATGCCTGGCCCATATTTATGCTTATATTTTGTCTTAGTAATTGAAGAAAAACTTGAGCATTTATGAACTGAGCTTAGCTTAGCAATGAGTAATGAAAAACAGATAAAGCAGGGAATTTGAATTTGCTACTTAATATATGGAGACTGCTGTCAGAAAAACTTAATGTAATCATATGTATTTTAAAAAATTGGCCGGAGGTAGGTGCGCTGGCTTATGCCTATAATCCTAGCACTTTAGGAGGCCCAGGCGAGTGGATCACTTCAGGTCAGGAGTTTGAGACCAGCCTGGCCAAAACAGTGAAACCCTGTGATTACTAAAAATACAAAAATTAGTCAAGTATAGTGGCAAGCACTGTAATCCCAGTTACTCAGGAGGCTGAGGCAGGAGAATCGCTTGAACCTGGGAGGTGGAGGTTGCAGTGAGCCAAGATTGAGCCACTGCACCCCAGCCTGGCCAAAAGAGCATGTCAAACAAACAAAAAAAAAATTGGCTAGGTCTAGTGGCTCACACCTATTATCTCAGCACTTTGGGAGGCTGTGGTGGGCGAATTGTTTGAGTCCAGAAGTTCAAGACCAGCCTGGGCAACATGGCGACACCCCATCTCTCTTTTTTTTAATGAAAAAAAATTTTTTAAATTGTTTTAAATAAAATCAGTACTGTATTTTAAGAGTCATCTAAAGAATACAGACATGGCCCATGGACAGGAACCTGAATATGAACATAGTAAAATGGAATTTCCAAATTATAAACAGTGGAAGATAGAGAAACACCATTAGAAACTTCCAGGAGAATTTGGCTGCAGGAGGGCTAAGGGATCTATGGGGCTCTAAAGAAGCTTGGAGACAAATGGATGACTTTGCAAACAATGTTTCCTCTGATGTTGCCTTATTAAAAGGACACAAATAAAGATTTGCTGCATTTGCGGTAGCTTAGGAGCTGAATATTACCTGGTATCCCAGAGTAAAAATAAGAAGCATCATCGAAGATAATACCTGGAAATATTTTAGCTGTTTCTTAACTCTCTAAAATAAGATTTCTTCACCGTAGCCTACTCATCTGTGTGTTTGCCTCTTAAAGAATATTAGTAAGATTTAATAAAGTAAGAAAAACAGAAAATAACGTGATTATCAGTGGTAAACCTAACATGATCCAACAAGAACAATACAGTTCAAATGAATTTAAAGTGGGAGAAAGATGAATTCTTTCAAATTCATTTTTTAGTAAGATGACTAATATTCATTTCTTTCCATAGGATGACAAGTCAAAAAAGCAGTTTGTTTGTATTAACATCCTAGAAGACACACAAGCTGTTAGAGCAGTGGCTTTTCATCCAGCTGGCGGTTTATATGCTGTCGGTTCAAATTCAAAAACTCTGAGAGTATGTGCCTATCCAGATGTAATTGATCCAAGGTAAGGATCAATGATTTGTGCTGCCATTCTTACCTTAATTTTTAATTTAGCCACATAGGTTCCTTTTCCAGAATTGCCATTCAGTGGTGTTTCAAATCTTTCTTTCAATTAAACTTTATTTTCTGCTGTGAAACAACTTTATTTTCAGTGCTTAGGAAATATATTTAAGTCATTGATTATAATTTTTTCTAAAATGTTTTTAAGTACAACATTGCTCATTTATTGCTTTAGAATTCTTTATTTTCATGGCTTTTGTATTTTGTTTTTTATCTGAAAAGTATATAGTAGTTCCCCCTTATTTGCAAGAGATTCATTTTAAGAACCCCATGGATGCCTGAAACCTTGGCTGGAACTGAACTCTATTTGCGCTATTTTTTTTTTCTATTCATACACACCTATTTATAAATTAGGTATGTAATTTACACACAACTCTTACTCTTACAATTCTTTTTTTTTTTTTTTGAGATGGAGTTTCGCTCTTTTTACCCAGGCTGGAGTGCAATGGCCCGATCTCAGCTCACCACAACCTCCGCCTCCTGGGTTCAGGCAATTCTCCTGCCTCAGCCTCATGCATAGCTGGGATTACAGGCAGTTGCCACCATGCCCAGCTGATTTTTTGTATTTTTAGTAGAGACGGGGTTTCACCATGTTGACCAGGATGGTCTTGAACTCCTGACCACAGGTGATCCACCCACCTCGGCCACTTTACAACTCCTAAGACTTTTTAATTGTAACCCTACTTTGAGAAACAAGTGGTGGGATTCTTCATTTATTTGAATTTTTTGCTATCTCTATGTCTGAAATCAATAATTTTGGCTCTTGGACCGTGATAGCATTTAAAGATTGGGAAAGGGTATATAATAAGGCCCATGTTAGATGATTGATGGTATTATAATCAGTGGTGCTTATTGCATTATTTAAGTAGAAATACTTAAGAAAGAAGGGCAAAATTCTCTATAAGGGAGTCGAACATGGAACTTTTGGTTTAGTGGGGAAGATGAATATAATGCAAATGAACACAAGTAAACATTTTGGTACGTATTATGAAGAAAGATTACAAGGTGCTGTGAGAGAATAAAATGGGCATGTGGTAGGGTGCAGACTGGCAAGTCAGAGAAGGACTTTGATCTTGGAGATCTGAGGATGAGTAGAACCTAACTGTGTAAAGAGAACGGAGAAGAGAGTAATACAGAGGGAACATGATGTGAGAAAGAGCTTGGCTTTTTTTAGGAACCGAAATAAATTCAGATTGGTTGGAAAATTGTGAGCTGAAGTTGGATAAGGCCACAGACATAGGCATGAACTAAATTAGGCAGAGCTTTCTAGCCGTTTTAGATTTCATGCTGAGTGCAGTGGGGCACCACTGAAAGTAGCAAATCAAATGTAACTCTGTTTTGAAATGATCATTCTGCTGTGATTGATTGGCAATAAGAGGAGAAATGGGAGGAAGGGAGGAAGTTGTTTGTAGTTGATGGCTAGTGTGATGGCTGTGGAGGTGGAGCAAAGTGAGTAGATTTGAGAGGTACAATCCATTTAAAGAAGGAGTCAGTGGATTTGGTGATGACTTGGTTGTGCAGTTGAAAAGAAACTCTTTTTATCTGGTTTGTTCTCTAGATCAGTTTTTTTTTTTTTTTTTTTTTTGAGACGGAGTCTCACTCTGTCACCATCCTGGAGTACAGTGGCGCAACCTTGGCTCACTGCAACCTCCACCTCCTGGGTTCAAGCAATTCTCTTGCCTCAGCCTCTTGAGTAGCTGGGATTACAGGCACGCACCACCATGCCTAGCTAATTTTTGTATTTTTAGTAAAGACAGAGTTTCACCATGTTGCCCAGGTTGGTCTCGATCTCTTGACCTTGGGAGCCACCATGCCCAACCTAGATCAGTATTAAACACTTTTTAGATATTAGAGATTTGTTGGTCTTGTTTTGCTTCATTCATCTTTTTTTTGTTTGTTTGCTAAAATATTTAAAGTAAATCTCAGATATCATGTCATTTAACCCTTTCATCCTTCAGGATGAATCTCCAGAAACATATTTTCTACATACACTTGATTTCATCATTATACCTAATTTAGAAATCTTTAGTATCATATTAGTCTGTGTTTCAAAGTGTAGATAAAATACTATTCCCACTCTAAACCATTGTTTGTCATTAAAGGACAAACTCTTGAGGCGCTTGGCATTTAGAACCCTCCGCAGCTGAGCTTCCAGCGCCTCACACACCACATCCCTTCTGCTCACTCTGCTGAGAACCTCGTGCTTTTCACCGCTAGCCCCACAGACTCTTTCCCTTGCTACATGCTCAGCCAGTACTTTCCCTACTATATTTTATTATTACTAAAGTGCTAATAATATTATTCTCCTGCCTTTTTCTTTTTCTATTCACCTTATCCTTTAAGGCCTAGTGCTTTATACTGGACTGTGTAACAACTTATACTTGCGTTACTGTATATGGGTAGTCATGACAATATCTACCTGTGCCAGATTTTAAATTCTGCACAGAACTCTTGCACATTGCTCATATTATATGTTTATTACATATTTATTACATTTTAAAAAAATTTAGAAGTATTGTTAGCTTTTTAAATTTTCTTTTGTTTCTAAGCTTAAAATTTGTAAAAAAAAAAAAAAAAAAAATGAGAAATGGAGATTTTTATTTTTAAAGTCATATATCCTGTTCCCTGTATCATCTGAAATGAGAGTTAGTTTAGTGTGATTTGATTTATTATTTTACTTTTTGGGTTTTAAGTATGCTTCTAATTTTATTTCTTCTCTGATTCTGAAAACTGTTAATAACCTGTTGAATAACCTGTTGTCTGACATGCTTTTTGTTTCTTCCTTCAAGAACAACTATAATATTGAAACTCATAACTGATTGCAGCAAGCAAGAAATTGAAATACCTTTCTGTAATTTTTGTTTTCAGTGCACACGATACTCCTAAGCAGCCAGTGGTACGTTTTAAAAGGAATAAACATCATAAAGGATCCATTTACTGTGTGGCCTGGAGTCCTTGTGGGCAGTTACTAGCAACAGGGTCAAATGACAAATACGTCAAAGTGCTACCCTTCAATGCAGAGACTTGTAACGCAACAGGTAGGGCCCAAGTATGTAAGCAGTAGCTAGCTTACCAGTATATACGTTATGGTTTCTCCATGTCGTATTTCTGTATTGCCTTTAATGAAATCCAAGAATATAATCTTAAAGTAGAATTTTTTTATATTCTAATTGTTTAGTTACATTCATGAGATTATTCTTTCTTAGTAAATTCTTACTTGTGTCCAGTTGGTGTTTGAGTTTTAGAAAATTATTATTAGAAAAATAACCTTTAAATAACTACCAGATGTTTTCTAGAGACCACCTCTTTTCTTTCCTTTTCTTTAGGATAAAAGACAAGATAACTCTATGGTAATAACTATTTTGATAAAAATCTTTGCTCAGTAAAGTGAAATTGCTTATAATGTCAATCTCTAAATGAAAATACAAAGCATATTTCTAAATCATTACTCTTAACCCATTTTGAGGTAGTTTAGCAGTCTCAAGTTATCACAGTAAGTTGAGCAGCATTTTTTTTTTTTAATTCTTATTACTGTTTCAGGACCAGATCTGGAATTTAGTATGCATGATGGAACAATTAGAGACTTGGCATTTATGGAAGGCCCAGAAAGCGGAGGAGCTATTTTAATAAGTGCTGGAGCAGGGGATTGTAACATTTATACAACAGATTGTCAAAGAGGACAGGGCCTCCATGCTTTGAGTGGACATACTGGTATGTAATATCAGTTTCAAGTGCTGCTTGTCTTTTTGTTCAATGTATGCTTTTTTTCCTCTCTGCATTTTCTTTTCTAAGAGACAGAGCCTTGCTCTTATTGCCCAGATGGAGTGCAGTGGTGCAATCACAGCCTGCAGCCTTGACCTCCTGAGCTCAAGTGATCTTCCCACCCAGCTTCCTGAGTAGCTGGGACTATAGACACATGCTACCATGCCTGAGTAATTAAAAAAAAATTTGTAGTTACTTGGTCTCACTGTGTTGCCCAGACTGGTCTTGAACTCCTGGGCTAATGCAGTCATCCTTTCTCGGCCTCCCAAAGTGTTGGGATTACAGGCGTGAGCCACCATGCCTGGCCCAGTATGGTTTTGATGTTGTGCATTTTACTGAATTTTATTTTTAAAATTGTTAATCTCTTTGATAAATATGAAAAATCCCTATCACATAGTGTATTTGATTAACAAGACCATCAATTGCCCTGTAAATAAGGAGTACTTAGCTTTTTTTTTTTTTTTTGAGACGGAGTTTCGCTCTTGTTACCCAGGCTGGAGTGCAATGGCGCGATCTCAGCTCACCGCAACCTCCGCCTCCCGGGTTCAGGCAATTCTCCTGCCTCAGCCTCCTGAGTAGCTGGGATTACAGGCACGCACCACCATGCCCAGCTAATTTTTAGTATTTTTAGTAGAGACTGGGTTTCACCATGTTGACCAGGATGGTCTCTATCTCTCGACCTCGTGATCCACCCGCCTTGGCCTCCCAAAGTGCTGGGATTACAGGCTTGAGCCACCGCGCCCAACCGCTTTTTTCTTTTTTCTTTTCCTTTTTTTTTAGAGACAGGGTCTTGCACTGTTGCTCAGGCTAGAATGCAGTGGCAGGATCATAGCTCACTGCAGCCTCTAACTCCTGGGCTCCAGCAGTCCTCCTGCCTCAGCCTCCTGAGTAGCTAAGATTATAGGCATGAGCCACCATGCCCACTCTAGAGTGCTTAGCTTTGAATATGTTATGGAAAGATACTCTCATACATTAAATATGATCTTTTATAGGGCATATTTTAGCACTTTATACCTGGAGTGGCTGGATGATTGCATCTGGTTCCCAAGATAAGACTGTTAGATTTTGGGATCTTCGAGTACCAAGTTGTGTTCGTGTTGTTGGCACAACATTCCATGGAACTGGTAGGTTTTTCTTTAATTTAACTGAATTTATATGAGAAAAAACTTTGTAAATTGCACTAGCCTGCTTCCTCTCCCCTGCAATATATAAAATAGAAAAAATTGTGAAATAAATATTTGATATTTTGTTAGTTACTTTCAGTTCTTTCAGAATACTTTCATTTGTTACCTTATTTGTAAAAATAATACTCAGCTTAGGAAACCAAGGCCCGGATATATTAAATATAAGGTCCCAGATTGTCTGTTAGCAAGGCCATTTTAGAACTCAGAACTTTTGAAACATTTTTTAAAATGCATGCACATGGCAAAAAGTGAAATTGAGCAAAAGAGTGTACTATTTTCTTTCCATTCCTATTTCTTGGTCTCTTTTTCACTAAAGGACCAGTTTCTTATTTATTCTTCCAGAAATACTCTATAAATATATAACCAGAAAGTTTATATATATATCCTAATCTCCCTTCTCCTGTAAACACATATGCACTCACACATACACACAAATGGTTGCATGCAGTACGAATGTTTCTTTCTAAACTTAACAGTATGTCTTGGATTGTTCCATGTACTGTTCTTTGCATTGTACCACCTTTTAAGCACGGTATCTAATAGTGACATAGTATTCTGCCATTATTCTTATTTTAAAATACCTTTTCTGCCTTTTTTGTTGTTGTTGTTTTTGTTTGTTTGTTTGTTTGTTTTTGAGACGGAGTTTCGCTCTTGTTACCCAGGCTGGAGTGCAATGGCGCGATCTCGGCTCACCGCAACCTCCGCCTCCTGGGTTCAGGCAATTCTCCTGCCTCAGCCTCCTGAGTAGCTGGGATTACAGGCACGCGCCACTATGCCCAGCTAAGTTTTTGTATTTTTAGTAGAGACGGGGTTTCACCATGTTGACCAGGTTGGTCTCGATCTCTTGACCTCGTGATCCACCCGCCTCGGCCTCCCAAAGTGCTGGGATTACAGGCTTGAGCCACTGCGCCCGGCCATGTTTGTTTTTAAAACAGAATCTCCCTCTGTTGCCCAGGCTGGAGTACAGTGGCACAATCTTGGCTTACTGCAACTTCCGCCTCCCAGGTTTAAGTGCTTCTCCCGCTTCAGCCTCCTAAGTAGCTGGGATTACAGGCATACACCACCACACCTGGCTAATTTTTATATTTTTAGTAGAGACGGGTTTTCACCGTATTGGCCAGGCTGATCTCAAACTGCTGACCTCAGGTGATCCACCTGCCTTGGCTTCCCAAAGTGCTGGGATTACAGGTGTGAGCCACCTCGTCTGGTCCTTTGTAGCTTTTAAAAGCATAATTAGCCAGGCATGGTGGCTCACGCCTGTAATCTCAGCACTTTGAGAAGCCAAGGCAGGTGGATCACGAGGTCAGAGTTCAAGACCAGCCTGGCCAAGATGGTGAAACCCCATCTCTACTAAAAATACAAAAAAAAAAGTTAGCCAGGCGTGGTGGTGGGTGCCTGTGAGCCGAGATCCTGCCACTGAATTGCAGCCTGGGTGACACAGCAAGACTCCATCTCACAAAAAAAAAAAAAGAAAAAAGCAGAATTAGAAGAGAATTCTATGGCACTATTCCAAGTGAAAAGGTCTGCCTTATATTCTAAATTTTTTTTTTTTATTGCCTTGCTTATTCTTTTGAGTTTCATGGACCTTTTTCTGCACTTTGATTCAAACCAGATTGATGTATTACAGCATATTTGAGTCTGTGATCATTGATTTGTTAAAGTTTAGTTTGTATCATTTTCAAAATTAATGTATAATATAGTTTAGAGCAGCAGTCCCCAACCTTTTTGCACCCACCAGTGATCAGTTTCATGGAAAACAATTTGTCCATGGGTGGGCAGGAGAGGTAAGGATGGTTTAGGGATTAAACTGTTCCACCTCAGATCATCAGGTATAAGATTCTCATGAGGAGCACACAACCTGGAAGCCTCGCATCCGCAGATCACAATAGGGTTCCTGCACCTGTGAGCTTCTAATGCCACCACTGATCTGAGAGGAGGTGGAGCTCAGGTGGTAATGCTCACTCACTTGTCACTTACCTCCTGGTGTGCAACCCAATTCCTAACAGGCCACAGACTGCTATCAGTCAGTGGCCTGGGGATTCGGGACCCCTGGTTTAAGAAATCAAGCAATTCAATAAGGCTTATTAAGGAAAACAGCATTGCCCTGGTTAAAATAATATAAATAATGACTACTGATCTAACCAAAACTGAACGGTATTGAAAAATGTGGCGAGAGGAATAATTTGTATGTGACTACAGGAAATATTCATATTTATTTATTTTCTTTTTCTTTTCTTTCTTTCTTTTTTTTTCTTATGCGGGAGGAGAGGAAAGGAGGCGCAAGGGGTCGGGCGGAGGAGGGCTGCAAAGAAAGAAAGAGAAAGAGAAAGGGGGAGAGAGAACAGGAGTCTTGCTCCTGTTGCTCCAGAGGCATTCTCCAGGCTGGAATGCAATCTAAAAATAGGAATTGAAAACCTCTTTTATGCCAATAATGGTACTTAACAGCTGAGACAGGAAGGAATAAGGGAAGAAAATAGCAAACAAACGGCCAACCAATATTTCATTTAAATCTGTGAAATGCTGTGCAAATGCTGAAGAGTGATTTACTTCCAATTATGTCATCACTTTCAAAATAGGTGTAATATGATACTGAAAAAAATGTATGTTCTGTGGACCTGGGGTGAAGAATTCTACAAATATTCACTGAGTTTACTTGTTCCAGGTCTGAGTTCAAATCATAAATGTCCCTGTTAATTTTCTACCTTGTTGATCCGTCAAATATTAACAATGTAGTGTCAAAGTCTCCAGCTATTATTGTGCTGGAGTCCAAGTCTCTTTATAAGTCATTAAGAAGTTGTCTTATGTATCTGGGTGCTCCTGTATTGGGTGCATATATATTTATGATCATTGACTCCTGTTGTTACATTGATCCTTTTACCATTATGTAGTATCCTTCTTTGTTTCTTTTACTCTTTGTTACTATTAAAGTCTATTTTGTCAGAGACAAAAGTTACAACTCCAGGTTTTTTTGTTTTTTGTTTTTTTTTTCTCTCCATTTGCTTGGTGAGTCTTCCTCCAACCTTTTGTTTTGAGTCTTTGTGTGTCCTTGCTTATGAGAGGGATCTGGATACATTGTGCCAATGGGTTTTGACTTTTTATTCAATTTGCGTGTCTGTGTCTTTGGGGCATTTAATCCATTTAAATTTAGGATTAATATTGATATTTGTGAGTTTAATATTATCATTTAATGCTAGCTGGCTATTTTGCACATTAGTTGATATAGAATCTTTATTATGAAGATACTCTTTACCTTTTGGTAAGTTTTTGGGATGACTGATACTGGTTGTTCCTTTTTGTGTGTAGTGCTTCTTTCAGAAGCTCGTGTAAAGCAGGCCCGGTAGTGATGAAATCTCTGAGTGCTTGCTTGTTCACGAAAAATTTTATTTTTCCTTCATTTATGAAGCTTAGTTTGGCTGGATATGAGATTCTGGGTTGAAAAATTCTTTTCTTTGAGGATATTGAATATTGACCCCCACTCTCTTCTAGTTTGTAGAGTTTCTGCTGAGAGATCTGCTGTGAGTCTGATAGGCTTCCCTTTATGGGTAACCTGACCTTTCTCTCTGGTTGCCCTTAGAATTTTCTCCTTTATTTCAACCCTGGTGAATCTAACGATTATGTGTCTTGGGGTTGCTCTTCTTGAGGAATATCTTTGTGGTGTTCTCTGGATTACCTGGAGTTGAGTATTGTCCTGCCTTACTAGGTTAGGAAAGTTTTCCTGAATAATATCCTGAAAAACATTTTCCAGCTTGGATTCATTCTCTTCATGACATTCAGGTACACCTATCAAACGTAAATTAGGTCTTTTCACATGGTCCCATATTTCTTGGAGACTTTGTTCATTCCTTTTACTTTTTCTTCTCTAGTCTTGTCTTCTAGTTTCATTTCATTAAGTTGGTCTTCGACCTCTGATATCCTTTCTTCTGCTTGATCAATTCAAGTGTTAAAACCTGTGCATACTTCGCAGAGTTCTCATATTGTATTCTTCAGTTCCATTAATTCACTTACATTCCTCTCTAAATTGTCTATTCTCATTAGGATTTCGTTAAACCTTTTTTCAAGGTTCTTAGTTTCTTTACATTGGGCTAGAACATGTTATTTTAACTCACAGAAGTTTCTTATGATCCACCTTCTGAAGCCTAATTCTGTTATTGGAACACACTCATTCTCCATCAGGCCTTGTTCCCTTGTTGATGAGGAACTGTGATCCCCTGTAGAAGGAGAGGCATTCTGATTTTGAGTATTCTCAGCCTTTTTAAGCTGGTTTCTTCCCATCATTGTAAATTTATTCACCTGTAATCTTTGTAATTACCGACTTTCAAATTAGGTCTCTGAGTGATGTCCAACTTGTTGATTCTCAGCGCTGAAATCTGAGCAACCCACTGCACCAGCAGTGTTAAGATTCTTGGTGCTTTTCTGCCAAGGAATCTCTGGTCTGGCTTCCTTCTTGAGTCCCTTTTGCAATCAGCTGAATGGGCGACTCTGCCTTCCCGGAGCTCCAAACATCGACCAAAAGGGGACCCAGACCTGTTTACTCTGCACTGAGAACCGCCGCGCCAGGGCGCCAGCTGCAAGAGTTGTGCTGGTGACCTGTGGGGGTCCTCTGCTGGGAATCTCCTGGTTCATGAGCAACAAAAATTTGAAAGTGTGGCATCCTCTCGTTCTCTGCGCTTTCACTGGGAGCTACAATCCTGAGCTGCTAGTAATCAGCCATCTTGGATCTCTCCCCCATATTTATTTATTTTCTTATCTTTAGGATTATTTATTGACTTCCTACCATAGATGATGAAGATTTAACTTTTTCATGTGCCTTTCCAACTCCCACCATCCCCCATTCACATCTGTTTTCTCTCTGAGTTTTTTTTGTTTGTTTTTCTGAGAACAGGGTCTTGCTCTGTAGCCCAGGCTGGAATGCAGTGTCGCAGTCATGACTCACTGCAATTTTGACTTCCAGGCTCAAGCCATCCTCCCGCCTTAGCTTCCCGAGTAGCTGGGACCACAGGCATGCACCACCATGCCCAGACCCTCCACATCTTTTTGATATATCAATTTTGGCTAGTTCAGTTAGTCATTGTTTATATTATTTTAACCAGGGCAGTGCCATTTATAGCTTATTTTGTCTTGTATATATTTTCCTTGGGGTTAATAATTGTGTTTTTTTATTTGTGTAGTTTCTATATACTTAACCACTAATTTATTTTTGAACTCTAGCAGTCTTCATTATTTTCAGCCCTTTTTTCTCCATTTCAGAGACGTCTAGTTTTTTATCATCTCTTCTCTCCGATAATATTAATGTCTTCCTCTTACTGTATCTCTCCTCTGCTTCCCGACCATGCACGTACAAACATTTTATAGACTTGGCAATGCCCAAAGTTCATCTTTTGACCTCCGTATCCCTCTCCCAGCTCTTACCCTCTATTTTTGCTTCCTTTTTTCTCAGATATCTTAAAAGTCTTGCCTATATATACTGTTAGCCATTTCCTGAAGATCACCAACAAACTTCCTGTTGTCAGATCACTTTTATATCCTCATTTTGCTTCAGCTCTCAGTCTCATGCAACACAGCTGACTTCTTCCACTTTTCTTTTGGGCTTTCTGTTACTCTCTTACCTTTCTGGATAATTATTCCTGTACTGGCTCTTTCTCTTTGCTCAACTTCTAAATTCTGGCATTCCCTAGGGCTCAGGACTTTAGTCTCCTTTCTTTCTCTAGAAGATTGCATCCATTCTTCCAGCTTTAAATGTAACTCATATGCTGAAAGACCTTAAATGTTATCTCTAGCTGAAACCTATTCTGTGTGCCAGCCTCATAAAATTCTTTTTTTTTTTTTTTTTTTTGAGACGGAGTTTCGCTCTTGTTACCCAGGCTGGAGTGCAATGGCGTGATCCCGGTTCACCGCAACCTCCGCCTCCTGGGTTCAGGCAATTCTCCTGCCTCAGCCTCCTGAGTAGCTGGGATTACAGGCATGTGCCACCATGCCCAGCTAATTTTTTTTTTTTTGTATTTTTAGTAGAGACGGGGTTTCACCGTGTTGACCAGGATGGTCTCGATCTCCTGACCTCGTGATCCACCCGCCTCAGCCTCCCAAAGTGCTGGGATTACAGGCTTGAGCCACCGCTTTTTTTTTTTTTTAATTAAAGAAAAGGATGGACTTGAATCTGTATTTACAGGACACTGTGAGGTACAGAAATTAAAACCCATTTAGAGGACAAGCTCCATACACTATATACAGTTGGAACTGTTCAAGTATAATTTCTGTGTAAAAAGTGCTACGGTAACAAGCCACATTTACAAAGAGTTTTTTTGTTTTTTTGTTTTTGTTTCTGTTTTTTTGAGAGGGAATCTCACTCTTGTTGCCCAGCCTGGAGTAGTGCAGTGGCATAGTCTCTGCTCACTGCAACTTCCGTTTCCCAGATTCAAGCGATTCTCCTGCCTCAGCCTCCTGAGTAGCTGGGATTACAGGCATGTGCCACCACACCCAACTCATTTTTGTTTTTGTTTTTGTTTTTGAGAGAGACTCTCATGTTGTCAGCCTTGCTGGAATGCAGTGGTGCAGTCTCGGGCAACCTCCGCCTCCTGTGTTCAAGCGATTTTCATGCCTCAGCCAGGCATCACCATGCCCAGCTAACTTTTGTATTTTTGGTGGAGGCGAGGCTTCACCATGTTAGCCAGGGTGGTCTCAAACTTCAGACCTCAAGTGATCCGGCCGCCTTGGCCTTTCAAAGTGCTAGGATTGCAGGTGCGAGCCACTGTGCCTGGCTGACTTTGAATCTTAAAGTGCACACTTGTTATCCATGACCTACAAGACTGCTTGATTTGGAATTTGTACCCTTCTAGTCTCACCTGAGATCACTTTTTTCTTTCCAGTTTCTGGAACATGCCAAGCTCCTCCCATGCCCAGTGAAGCCATATGCTAATTCCTTAGTTTGAAATGTTCCTCCCCTTGTCTTCTCATTGTTAGGTTCTTCTTGTCTTTAGGTCTTAGCTTCAATATTACCTGGCCAGGAGGCCTTCTTTGACTTACCTAATTGGGACCTCACCATTATTTTCTTTAAGTGAACTCTTATCACTGTTTAAAATTATGAACTTGTTTAACTCTTCAGTTTTATTTATTTTTTTGCTTACCTCCTCCAATAGATTTATTGTTTACCTCTTCCAATAGAGTTTCATCATACCTGTTTTACTTTCAGAAGAGGTTAGTGCCTGCCACAGTGCCTGGCCTAAGGGAGTAGTGATTTAATAACTTTGTTGAGTAAATGAATGAAGATTTTTGTTGACACTATAAACTTTGTTATGTGTAAAACATAACTCAGTTATTCTTCCCAGCTTCCCTACTGTTTGGTTTTTGCTTTTGCATCTTCTTTAGTTTTGAAAATGGTTCTCTCATTTCCTCATGCAACTAGATTTGAAATCTGGGACTCATTTTTGCTTTATTTTGATTAACTGCCCCATATAGGCAGTTAATTTCCAAGACTGTTGACTGTTTATTCAGTTTTTGTTCCTGAAATCTGCCTTGTCTTCCAGTAGCCTCTTTTATTCTACAGTCTTTTTTAATTTGATACACATTTTCACTTTTACGCAAAGTACTGCTCAGATCATATAATTCTGTTGCTTAGAAACCTACAATGATGCTTCACTGTCTACAGAGATAAATTCAAAACTTTGCAGTTTGAGATTTAGACACTTGATAGGCTGGCCCTAACCTACCTTTTGCATTTCAGTTTCAAGCTGCCTTTTATGTTAACTTTTGTTAAAAGTTAAAGTTTTAACCCCAGCAAACTGATCTGCGTTCCTTTAAGCTGTTTTATATTTTTCCTCTAAACTTTTTCTCATGTAATTCTTCCTGACCGTAGTAGCCCTCTTCTCTTCTAATATTTCAAGGAAATATTATTCTTGGCCAGGCGTGGTGGTTCACGCCTGTAATCTAAGCACTTTGGAGGCCAAGGCGTGTGGATCACCTGAGGTCGGGAGTTCAAGACCAGCCTGACCAAACATGGTGAAACCCCATCTTTAAAAAAAAAAAAAAAGGGAAATATTACTCTTTATTACATATAAATGTACATGTTTGCATGTGTATACATATGTAAACTTACACAGTTTATTGTTTTTCAATATCTAACTTGCGTCCCATTTTTTGTGACATCTTCCTAGACCACTTTGGTCTAGAGCAGTGTTACTCAAACTTCTATTCTTTTTTCTTTTTATTTATTTTTTTGAGACAGGGTCTTACTCTGTCTCAAAAATATTTTTATTTTTTATTTTATTATTTTTTTTAGACCGTGTCTTGCTCTGTTGCCTAGTCTGGAGTGCAGTGGCATAATCTTGGCTCCCTGCAGCCTCCACCTCCCAGGTTCAAGCGATTCTGCTGCCCTAGCCTCCCCAGTAGCTGGCATTACAGGCATGCACCACCAGGCCCAGCTGATTTTTATATTTTTAGTAGAGACAGGGTTTCACCATGTTGACCAGAGTGGTCTTGAACTCCTGACTTTGTGATCCGCGTTCCTTGACCTCCCAAAGTACTGGGATTACAGGCATGAGCCACTGCGCCCTGCCTGTTTGTTTACTGTATTTCTGGGAGATGTGGATTCAAGTTGCCCTGAATATATGCCCCCAAGAGCTTACAGTTCCCATTGGCAGTAATCATGTGTTGCTTTAGTACATTTCCTATACTGTTGTCCTAAAATATATTTTGTTACTGAATTTCTTAACCTCTTTATCTAGACTGTCAGCTGGGTGTAGGAGCATTTCTATATACTTACTCAGCAGTGAAAACACTGGATTGGGAAAAGTGGTTTCTGTAGCCTGGCTCATCTGTTGCACTATAGGTAATGCTGTTCTACAGAGTTCTCGCAAATGACGAAAAATGGACTCTCTTGTTTCTTACAAAATCTTGTTTAGGCCTTGCCCCTTAAAAGGACACAGTGTTTATTGGTTAACTGTTAATTTGGATTTTTTTCATAGCTGAACAGTATTGATAAGCTACATTAAATCATTAGCATATGGTTCAATGAACATAGCTGTGTTTTCATTTGGGTATATTGATTTTCCATATTTAAACTTTCATTCCTACTACCACAGGCAGTGCAGTGGCATCTGTAGCTGTCGATCCCAGTGGTCGTCTCTTAGCCACAGGTCAAGAAGATTCTAGCTGCATGTTGTATGACATAAGAGGAGGAAGAATGGTACAAAGTTATCACCCTCATTCCAGTGATGTTCGATCAGTTCGATTCTCCCCTGGAGCTCACTACTTGCTAACAGGCTCTTATGATATGAAAATAAAGGTGACAGACCTACAAGGTGATTGAGATTGACTTCTCCATTTCCTATTCTATTTGGGACCTTTGTTTTTCTGTTAATGTGGTGTGGTCGATTAAATAATATTTTCAATTATTTTATAATATTGAGCAGATGACTAAGACTGTATTAAGATATGTAATAGCAAATTATTAAATAAGCAGTGAATAGTCTTATTGTTAGGGTTAGGTTTAGGGTTAGGTTTTGGTTTTGGTTTTGTTTTTATAGAGTCAGAGTCTCACTGTGTTGCCCAAGCTGGTCTCAAAATCCTGGGCTCAAGTGATCGACGCCGCCCCTTCCCCTCCCAAAGTGCTGAGATTACAGGCGTGAGCTACCATGCCCGAGCTATTTTTGTTTTTGAAACAGAGTCTTGCTCTGTCACCCAGGCTAGAGTGCAGTGGTGTGATCTTAGCTCACTGTGGCCTTTAGCTCCCCTGCTCAAGTGATCCTCCAGCCTCAGCCCTGCAAGTAGCTAGGACTACACGTACATGCCACCATACCTGGCTAATTTTTGTATCTTTTGTAGAGACAAAGTTTTGCCATGTTGCCCAGGCTGGTCTCAAACTTCTGAGCTCAAGTGTTCTGCCTGCATTGGCCTTCCAGAGTGCTGGATTACAGGCATGTAATCCATCACACCCAGCCTTATTGTTAGTTTTTGATTTTTTTTTTTTTTTTTTGAGGCAGGGTCTCACTCTTTCACCCAGGCTAGAGTGCAGTGGCACAGTCACAGCTCACTACACCCTTGACCTCCTGGATTCTAGTGATCCCACTGCCTCACCCTCTGAGTAGCTGGAACTACATCTGTGCACCACTGTGGATGGCAAATTAAAAAAATTTTTTTTGTAAAGATGGGATCTTGCCATGTTACCAAGTGATCCTCTCACCTCTCCTTAAGATATTTTTTTTAAATCAACATATATTATAGTGACTCATTCTAAAATAAATGATGGATTTATGTACTCTTATTAGCTTCTACATTTAAAAAGTCATTGGCATACAATCTTTGTAATTAGGTCTTAGTGTCTAGTTTTATTTTTATTTATTTATTCATTTTTTTGAGACGGAGTTTCACTCTTGTTAACCCAAGCTGGAGTGCAGTGGCGCGATCTCGGCTCACCGCAACCTCCGCCTCCTGGGTTCAAGCAATTCTCCTGCCTCAGCCTCCTGAGTAGCTGGGATTACAGGCACGTGCCACCATGCCCAGCTAATTTTTTGTATTTTCAGTAGAGACGGGGTTTCACCATGTTGACCAGGATGGTCTCGATCTCTTGACCTCGTGATCCACCCGCCTTGGCCTCCCAAAGTTCTGGGATTACAGGCTTGAGCCACTGCGCCTGGCCTAGTTTTATTTTTAAACATTCATCAAACAAATATTTATTGTGTATCAGCTAGGGACAGACAGATGAATAAGGCAGTTATTTCCCTCCTTGATAGAGCTTATATTTTAGAGGTCAATAAAAAGTAAACCAATATACAATGTAATTTTAGTTATTAGTGCTGTCTAAAAAATTAGCATGGTAGGGAGATAGTGACTGGGGTGAATGGGGGAAGGCTATTTTATTTATATATTTTGAGACGGAGTCTCGTTCTGTCGCCCAGGCTGGAGTGCAGTGGCACCTCTTTGTTCACTGCAGGGGGTGGGCTATTTTAGGTGAGATAACTGAATAGGTCTCTCCAAGGAAATGCCATTTGCACAGGACCAGAATGTTAAGTAGGAACAAGCCAGGCTGGGACCCTAGGAGAAGAGCATAACAAGTATAAGGATGCTGAAGTAGGAACCAACTTAGCACGTTCATGACACTGCAAGAAGCCAGTGTGGCCGGAACTTAGTGAACTAAGAGAGAGAGAGAGACCAAAGAATAAATGAGGCAGGGTTTTATAGCCTTTTTTTTTTTTAAAGGGCTTTATTTTTAATAGCACTTATAGGTTAACAGCAAAATTGAGAGAAAGATACAGGGATTTCCCATATACTCCCAAATCACACATGCATAGCCTGCTTCCCCCATTGTCAGCATCCCCTGCATGCTGGTACATTCATTACAGTTGGTGGGCTGTAAACATTTTAAAAAGTATAATGTGAAGCCTTTGGAAGATTTTTTTTTTTTTTTGAGACAGAGTTTTGCTCTTGTTACCCAGGCTGGAGTGCAATGGCGCGATCTCGGCTCACCGCAACCTCCACCTCCTGGGTTCAGGCAATTCTCCTGCCTCAGCCTCCTGAGTAGCTGGGATTACAGGCACGTGCCACCATGCCCAGCTAATTTTTTGTGTTTTAGTAGAGACGGGGTTTCACCATGTTGATCAGGATGGTCTCGATCTCTTGACCTTGTGATCCACCCGCCTCGGCCTCCCAAAGTGCTGGGATTACAGGCTTGAGCCACCGCGCCCGGCACCTTTGGAAGATTTTAAATGGGAGTGTTAGGACTGAACGCTGAGTTATGTTTTTAGATAATTTGGCATTCTGTGGGGAAAGTAGATTGTAAGCAGGGCAAGAGTAGCGATATAAATGTCAATAAGGAGGCTGCTGGAATAGTTCAGGTGAGATGATGGTGGCTCGGACTATGGTGGTAGAGGTGAAGGTAGTAAGAAGTGATTAATTTGAGATATATTTTGTTAGGAGTAGATTTGGGGAATAAGGGGAAAAGGAATCAGTGATGATTCCCAGGTTTTTGTCATGAGCAACCAGATGGTGCCGTTGAGATAAGGGAGACAGGTGAGGGGAGGAACAGGTTTAGGCAAGAAAACCAAGAGTTTGGTTTTAGACAAGTTAAATTAGGATGACTATCTGGCAGTCATGTGAGATGTTGAATGATTATTTGGATACCAGTCTGGAGCTTAGGTGAGAAGTCAAGATTGGAGATAAAATACATATGAATTATAAATATATAAATGACCATGTTGCTAGATGAAATTCTGCAGGAAGTTAGGTACAGAGAGAACAGAAGAAATCTGAGGGTTGACTCCTGGTATTCACCAAGCTTTAAGTCAAGAAGAGAAGGGAAACTAGCAAAAGATAGAATGGCACTGAAATCGGGGAGAAACCATGTTGAGAGAATTTCAAAGAGAGAGGCAGCTTTCGAAGAGAGGTATATAATTGGTAACATATACCCATGCAGATGTTACTGCATGGGTATATGTTACCAAATCCTAATAATATAATTAGGTAGTTGGTAATTTATCCATGTATAAACCTTTCAATGTATTATATTAATGTAGTTGAGGATTTTTTATACTGTAATGTCTTAAAAATCACAGGAGGTCTATAAAATCTATACATATATTTTGCATTGTAAATCAACATCTCTTTTCTTTTTTAATTTAGGGGATCTTACTAAGCAGCTTCCTATCATGGTGGTGGGGGAGCACAAGGACAAAGTGATTCAGTGCAGATGGCACACCCAGGATCTTTCCTTCCTGTCTTCCTCTGCAGATAGAACTGTCACCCTCTGGACTTACAATGGGTAGAGCACACCCCATGTCAGTCTATGCAGTGAAAGCACAGAGACTTAAGACTACTGAGTTTGAAAATTACAAACCTGAAGAACGTAGACTGTCCAGGAAAGTGGTTTAGCACAAAGAGGCCCCTTTTTACCATGTATCCCACTGATAGGACGTGTTGGGTGGTGTTATTCTGCAGTGCTTTCAGTCTTCCATGTGAGCTCGTGCTGCTGTGACCTGCTGTATGTAGTCTTGTTGCCAAAGTCTGCAGAAGAGCTCTTCCGTTGTTGGTGTGCACTCCAAGTCAAGGTGGACAGTGTGTTTACAGTTTAGTATTAAATGCATTCCTTGGTCTTTGCCTAAATAACAGTTTTATATGCACATTGAAATGGAATTATACTTCAACTATATTATTAAATGTAATGCAACCAAGTTCCTCCCAGATTAAACTTCCCAGGTGTTCATAAATTACTTTTGCTCTTCTCACAATCCCATATTGTATTGTCACTTGTCTTCTAGAGGTCAGAATTCTATAACATGTCACTCAAAAGTTAATGGTTAATTTCACTTAAGGATCATTATGAAGTTTAAACATGAATGAAAAACTGCTTCTTAGTTCACTACGTGGTATAGGCCCTTACTTTTTTCTTAAACCCAGGGATATGATTATTTTGTCACATAATTTTGTTTCAGGCTAAAAGGTAAATGTGTTTCCTTCAAAAACTTGTTAACTTCAGTTTTTTGAATGCAGCAAGATACCTCCCTTCCCGACTGTACTGTAGAAGCAGAGCCGCAGCAGTTATGTGATGCAACACTTGATGGTACAGTAAATTTACTGGTTAGCATTTTTCCTCTTAAAAATTAAAATCCTTGCCATAGACCATAGCATGGCTTGAAATGCTATGTCTGCATGATAATTTAAAATGGAAAATTTTAACTTTGCACTCCAAAAGCTTATTTGGATTTTTTTTCTTGCACTGTTTTATGTAATGCAGAATAATGATTTTATTTCTATAGCTTTGTAGATTCTAACATTTATGTATCTTTATTTTCATATTGTACAGTAATTTTACTTTAAATTATTTAAATAGGCTATTTATTTATAATGCAGTTTTATTGGTTCTCATTATTGAACTGTCTGTGCACTGTATGTAGCAAGCATTTTTCATCTGTTGTATCCAAGTGGAAAGGGTATTAGAAGTGTAACTGTGCTATTATTTCAATAAAGACTTCTTGACACCTAAAACTCTTTCTGTTCCTCAGAGTCTTTGGCTTTTGAAAGAATGTTATTTTTTCAGTTTACTTGGAGGAAGTGAGGTCCAATGGATGAAGCCCATCATCAGTTTCTTAGATTTCTTTCCAAAGTTCTTCAACTAATTTCTTGTTAACCCTTGTTGGGGGAAGCAGCAAAGGAGAAAGGACTTACAGAGTGCCTCCATACATTGGTTATGAGTGACATGTAAACTGGGAACAACAAACCACAGCAAACTGTGGGAGGCCTCTTGGGAGGCAAACTTCTCTATGCTTCATGTTCCAGTGCAGGGTGACCTTGGCTCTGTTACCATTAACATTGTGCTCAAGGACGTGAAACCCCTTCATAGCAGTAAGATGTAACCAGACTTGTAGGCTCCTTGTAAGGTCTGAGTTCCACCAGCTGCACATAGGTAATGGGCTAAAGATAACCACATGTTCTTGTTTAGTGAAACTCCCAAACTGCCACTGTTATCAGTCTTTAGAATGACACACCAATTCCGTCTCACGGATTCACCCACCATCACCTCACCCTCTCCCCACCATCACTCCACTGCCTACCCTAGAGATCAAAGTGATTGTAAGCAATAAATACTGTGGAAGAGCAGAGCTTGGGGCCTTTACTGCCTCTGGTCCCACATTTTGCATTCTTTTTTTTTTTTTTTTTTTTTTTTTTTTGAGACAGAGTTTCACTCTTGTTACCCAGGCTGGAGTGCAATGGCGCGATCTCGGCTCACCACAACCTCCGCCTCCTGGGTTCAGGCAATTCTCCTGCCTCAGCCTCCCGAGTAGCTGGGATTACAGGCACGTGCCACCATGCCCAGCTAATTTTTTGTATTTTTAGTAGAGACGGGGTTTCACTATGTTGACCGGGATGGTCTCGATCTCTCGACCTTGTGATCCACCCGCCTCGGCCTCCCAAAGTGCTGGGATTACAGGCTTGAGCCACCGTGCCCGGCCACATTTTGCATTCTTAATCTGTCTTTTTCTCATTTCTTTGTTGCCACCAAACTTGGGGTACCTAGGGTGGGGTGTCAGGCTGGTTCCCTGCAAACCCTTGGCAACTGTATAACTTAACAAAAAATAATTTTTGTAGAAATGGGGTCTTGCCAGATACAGGTGAGGGGACGGAAGACAGCAAACCACACTGCCATGTGTGTACCTATGCAACAATCTTGCATGTTCTTCACATGTACCCCAAAACCTAAAATACAATAAAAAAAAAAAAAGAAATGGGGTCTTGCACTCTTGGCTCAAGTGATTCTCCTGAGTCAGCCTCCTGAAGTGTTGGGATTATGGGCAGGAGCCATTGTGCCTGGCCTGTATAACTTTTGTGTGTCTTCTATCTCTTTTATCCAAGATTTAGAGAACTTTCTTTCTTTCTTTCTTTTTTTTTTTTTTTTTTTTTTTTGAGACAGAGTTTCACTCTTGTTACCCAAGCTGGAGTGCAATGGTGCGATCTTGGCTCACCGCAACCGCTGCCTTCCGGGTTCAGGCGATTCTCCTGCCTCAGCCTCCTGAGTAGCTGGGATTACAGGAATGCGCCACCATGCCCAGCTAATGTTTTGTATTTTTAGTAGAGACGGGGTTTCACCATGTTGACCAGGATGGTCTCGATCTCTTGACCTCGTGATCCACCTGCCTCGGCCTCCCAAAGTGCTGGGATTACAGGTGTGAGCCACCGCGCCCGGCCGATTTAGAGAACTTTCTATCCTTAATGTGTGAAAGTTGATTAATAAAAGCCTAACAACATGTATAAATTCTTAAGAGTATGAATATGTCAAATTAGGTAATCACCTAATAGATTCATTATGCCCTCTGCCTAGACAGAGCCAATTTATTTAAGACAAGTGAACTATAATAGAGAAAGAGTTATGCATGCAGAGCCAGCTGGGCAGAAGACTGGAGTTTTATTATTCAAATCAGTCTCCCTGATCATTCCAGGATCAGAGTTTTTAAGGATAATTTTGTGGGTGGGGTTCACTCCTAGTAGGTTGGGAGTGCTGATTGGTTGGTTGGAGATGAAATCAGAGAGTCAAAGCTGTCTTCTTGAGTCAGTTCCTGGGTGGGGGCCACAAGATGAGATGAGCCAGTTTATCAATTATGGCTGGTGCCAGCTCATCCATCAAACGCAGGGTCTGGGAAATACCTCAATCTCTCATCTTAGTTTTTACAATAATGATGTTATCCCCAGGACCAATATGGTGAGGGTCAGAATCTTGTAGCCTCCAGTTGTATGAATCCTAAACCATCATTTCTAATCTTATGGCTAAATTGTTAATCTTCAAAGGGAGGCAGTCTAGACCTCAGGCAAGAAGGAGTCTTGTTTGGGAAAGTGCTATTAGGTTTTTTCTTTTTTTTTTTTTTTTTGAGATGAAGTCTGTTCTTGGCACGCAGGCTGGAGTGCAATGGCATGATCTCAGCTCACTGCAGCCTCCGCCTCCAGCGATTCTCCTGCCTCAGTCTCCCCAGCAGCTGGGATTACAAGTGTGCACCACCACACCCAGCTAAGTTTTGTATTTTTAGTAGAGACACGGTTTCGCCATGTTGGCCAGACTGGTCTTGAACTCCTGACCTCAAGTGATTCGTCCATCTCGGCCTCCCAAAATACTGGAATTACAGGCGTGAGCCACTGCACCTGGCCAGAGCTGTTATTTTTGTTTCAAACTATAAAGTTCCTCCCAAAGTTAGTTTGGCCAATGCTCGGGAATGAACAAGGACAGCTTGGAAGCAAGATGCAGTTGGTGAAGTCAGATCTCTTTCACTGTATCAGTTACGATTTTGCAATTTCAACTGAGGAAGAAATAAAATACAGCTAGCTTGTGGGTATTCAATAGGTACACAAATTTTCTATCTCTCAGGCATGCAGAAGGGAATTCTAAAAGTGGGCACAGTCTTGTCTTTAGTTTACTTTCATGTTGAATTTCACACATTTTAGATATTAGTTAAGTTTGAAACTAGGGGGAAAAAGGCAATTTTACAATATAGACCAGTTCAAGTTCATGGTTAAAATATTCATTAAATTGTGTATTCCACCTTCATCACTGTCAGGGAGAAAAGGTTCTCCTGGATTTGAGGTATGGAATTCATTTCTTTTACTGCAGTATAATAAGCACCAAGGCTGGGTGTTGTGGCTCACACCTGTAATCCCAGCACTTCGGGAGACTGAGGCAGGTGGTTCACTTGAGGTCGGGAGTTCAAGACCAGCTTGGCCAACACAGTGAAACTAAACTCTGAATTTTTCTTTGTTAAATCTTGCCCAAATTCCTATCTAAAGGGTCTGGGGAGTCAGGCTTTACAAACCACAAATTCTCATCAGATGGGTTTTATTCTATGCTGCATGTCGTGATTTACATTCCAATCCTGACTCTGGCATAACAAGGAAGAAAATTAAAATGTTTTACCCCAGGCCGGGCGCGGTGGCTCAAGCCTGTAATCCCAGCACTTTGGGTGGCCGAGGCGGGTGGATCACGAGGTCGAGAGATCGAGACCATCCTGGTCAACATGGTGAAACCCCGTCTCTACTAAAAATACAAAAAAAAGTAGCTGGGCATGGTGGCACGTGCCTGTAATCCCGGCTACTCAGGAGGCTGAGGCAGGAGAATTGCCTGAACCCAGGAGGCGGAGGTTGCGGTGAGCCGAGATGGTGCCATTGCACTCCAGCCTGGGTAACAAGAGCGAAACTCCGTCTCAAAAAAAAAAAAAAAAAAAAAATGTTTTACCCCAAAATACATTTCCTTGCCATACCTTGAAATTGCCCTGCAAAGTCTCTTGTGGGAAAAATCCACATTCTATAGAGAATTCCCTTTCCCCTTTGTTTTTCTTCCTTTCCAGATCCAGGAGATAATCATCTAAGAGCCAGGCACCCTTTTAACTCCTATGAGAAACATTTTACAACCTGCTTTCTCTGAAGTCTTTTATCTGGGAGCTTCTGTGAACAATAAAATTGGGTCTCCACAATCCTTTTTTTTTTTTTTTTTTTTTTTTTTTTTTTTTTTTTTGGAGAAAGAGTCTTGTTTTGTCGCGAGGCGCCAGGCTGGAGTGCAGTGGTGTGATCACGGCTCACTGCAACCTCTGCCTCCTGGGTTCAAGCAATTCTCCTGCCTCAGCCCTCAGCCTCCCGAGTGCTGGGACTACAGGCGTGCGCCACCACGACCAGCTAATTTTTGTATTTTTTAGTAGAGACGGGTTTTCACCATGTTGGCCAGGATGGGCTCAATCTCTTGACCTGGTAATCTACACACCTTGGCCTCCCAAAATCTGGGATTATAGGCGTGAGCCACTGTGCCCAGCCTCCACAATCCTTTATCTTAACCCGAACATTTCCTTTGATCTGAGGTCTTCAGATAAACTCAATAAATTGTCAACCAGAAAATGTTTAAATTTACCTATAGCCTGGAAGTCCCCATGCTTTGAGTTGTCCCGCCTTTCTAAGCCAAACCAATGTATTTCTTAAATGTATTTGATTGATCTCTCATGCCTCCCTAAAATATATAATCTAATGTGTACCCACCTTGGGCACATGTTCTCAGGGCCTCCTGAGGGGCTGTGTCATGCACCAGGGTCACTCATATTTGGCTCAGAATAAATCTCTTTTTTTTTTTTTTTTTTTTTTTTTGAGACGGAGTTTCGCTCTTGTTACCCAGG
The DNA here is from genome assembly GCF_048565385.1 of Saimiri boliviensis. Classification (NCBI taxonomy): domain Eukaryota; kingdom Metazoa; phylum Chordata; class Mammalia; order Primates; family Cebidae; genus Saimiri; species Saimiri boliviensis. The sequence goes on from NC_133459.1 coordinate 102,621,030, forward strand.
CTGGACTGCAATGGCGCCATCTCGGCTCACTGCAACCTCCGTCTCCTGGGTTCAGGCAATTCTCCTGCCTCAGCCTCCTGAGTAGCTGGGATTACAGGCACGTGCCACCGTGCCCAGCTAATTTTTTGTATTTTTAGTAGAGACGGGGTTTCACCATGTTGATCAATATGGTCTCGATCTCTCAACCTCGTCATCCACCCGCCTCGGCCTCCCAAAGTGCTGGGATTACAGGCTTGAGCCACCGCGCCCGGCATAGATTAAATCTCTTAAAATATTTTACAGAGTTTGACTCTAGTCAACAATGGTGCAACCTCGTCCCTACTAAAAATACCCAAAAACAAACAAACAAACAAACGGATTAACTGGGGGTGGTGGTGGTGTGTGCCTGTAATCCCAGCTACGTGAGAGGCTGAGGCTGAGGCAGGAGAATTGCTTGAACACCAGAGGTGAAGGTTGCAGTGAGCCAAGATTGTGCCACTGCACTCCAGTCTGGGGAGCAGAGAAAGATTTTATCTCAAAGTAATAATAATAAGCACCAGAAATTATAATATTTGCTTCTGGTCGGGCGCGGTGGCTCAAGCCTATAATCCCAGCACTTTGGGAGGCCGAGGCGGGTGGATCACGAGGTCGAGAGATCGAGACCATCCTGGTCAACATGGTGAAACCCCATCTCTACTAAAAATACAAAAAATTAGCTGGGCATGGTGGCACGTGCCTGTAATCCCAGCTACTCAGGAGGCTGAGGCAGGAGAATTGCCTGAACCCAGGAGGCGGAGGTTGCGGTGAGCCGAGATGGTGCCATTGCACTCCAGCCTGGGTAACAAGAGCGAAACTCCGTCTCAAAAAAAAACAAGAAAAAGAAGAAAACTATTTGCTTCAGGAAGTAGCTGTTTACATATGTCCTTTTTTGTCTCCACACCATCTTCTGATGGGGGTGAATAGATTCTTTGAGGTTCACATATAAGAGAAAATGAGAGGACTGAAGTATCTATACTCTCGGAGTCCATCTCATATGGGAGTGCGAGGAAGGAGAGTTGGGTGGGCGGGTAGTGCAGAGATTTTTAGTTATTTCCAGGCAGAACCTTCAGAGATCTGTTCCAATTTTATTTGTTTTCTTTTTCTTTCTTTCTTCTTCTTTTTTTTTTTTTTTTTTGCCTCATCAAGTTGAGAGATTATTTCTATCTTTTTTTTTTTTTTTTTTGAGACAGAGTTTTGCTCTTGCTGCCCAGGCTGGATGCAATGGCACGATCTTGGCTCACTGCAACCTCTGTCTCCTGGGATCAAACAATTCTCCTGACTCAGCCTCCTGAGTAGTTGAGATTACAGGATGTATCACCATGGCTGGTTAATTTTGTGTTTTTAGTAGAGACGGGGCTTCCCCATGTTGGTCAGGCTGATCTTGAACTCCCAACCTCAGGGGATCCACCCACCTTGGCCTCCCAAAGTGCTGGGATTACAGGCGTGAGCCACCGCACCCCGCCTAGTTCTATTTTTAAAATTCAATTTTTAAATTTATTGCATTGTGTTGTATTGACAAAGTCTTGCTTACTGTATCCTAGAACTCCTGGGCTCAAGTGATCCTCCTGCCTCACTCAGCCTCCCGAGTAGTTAGGACTACAGGCACATGCCATGATGTGGGGCTAATTTTTTTTTTTTTTTTTTTTTTTTTTTGAGACGGAGTTTCACTTTTGTAACCCAGGCTAGAGTGCAATGGCGCGTTAACCACAACCTCCGCCTCCTGGGTTCAGGCAATTCTCCTGCCTCAGCCTCCTGAGTAGCTGGGATTACAGGCACGCGCCACCATGCCCAGCTAATTTTTTGTATTTACTTTAGTAGAGATGGGGTTTCACCATGCTGACCAGGATGGTCTCGATCTCTTGACCTCGTGATCCACCCGCCTCGGTCTCCCAAAGTGCTGGGATTATAGGCTTGAGCCACCGCACCCGGCCCGATGTGGGACTAATTTTTTTATGGAGATGGGGGTCTTACTATGTTGCCCATGCTGGTCTCAAACTCCTGACCTCTTAACAATCCTTCCATCTTAGCTATCCAAAATGCTAGCATTACGGGCATGAGACACCACATCTGTCCCCAAATTATATTAAAAATTTTTTTTCCCCCAAAATTGTAATGTCTGCTAGTGCAGAGAAAAAAATTGTGGGCTGGGCGTGGTGGCTCATGCCTGTAATTCAAGCACTTTGGAGACCAAGGCAGGCGGATCGCCTGAAGTTGGGAGTTCAAGACCAGCCTGACCAACATGGTGAAACCCCGTCTTTTAAAAAAAGAAAAAGAAAAAAAGAAAATTTGTAATGTCAATGGAGTCAAACTCTGTAAAAGTATTTGAAGAGATTTATTCTGAGCCAAATGTGAGTGACCACAGCCCATGAGAGCCTCAGGAGATCCTGAGAAGATGTGCCCAAGGTATTTGGGCTACAGCTTGGTTTTATATACATTTTAGGGAGCATAAGACATTAATCAATACATGTTAAATGTACATTGTTTAGTCTGGAAAGATGGGACAACTCAGAGGTGGGGTTGGGGGGATGGACCTGCTGTCACATTGGTGTCTTTTTTTTTTTTTTTTGAGACGGAGTTTCGCTCTTGTTACCCAGGCTGGAGTGCAATGGCACAATCTCGGCTCACCGCAACCTCCGCCTCCTGGGTTCAAGCAATTCTCCTGCCTCAGCCTCCTGAGTGGCTGGGATTACAGGCACGTGCCACCATGCCCAGCTAATTTTTTGTATTTTTAGTAGAGACGGGGTTTCACCATGTTGACCAGGATGGTCTCGATCTCTCGATCTCGTGATCCACCCACCTTGGCCTCCCAAAGTGCTGGGATTGCAGGCTTGAGCCACCGCGCCCGGCCTTGTTGGTGTCTTATTGCTACAAAGTGTGTCAATGTTAAGGTGTCTGGGTTTTGTGATTTTTTTTTTTTTTTTCTGAGACAGAGTCTCCCTCTGTTATCCAGGCTGGAGTGTAATGGCCTGATCCTGGCTACTGCAACACCCACCTCCCAGGTTCAAGCAATTCTCCTCCCTCAGCCTCCTGAGTAGCTGGGACTACAGGCACGTGCCATCATGTCTGGTTAATTTTTATATTTTCAGTAGAAATGGGGTTTCACCATGTTGGCCAGGCTGGTCTCAAACTCCTGACCTCAGGTGATCTGCCCACCATGGCCTCCCAAAGTGCTGGGATTATAGGTGAGCCACTGCGCCTGGCCAAAATCTCTGTGTTTTTTTTTTCGAGATGGAGTTTCGCTCTCGTTACCCAGGCTGGAGTGCAATGGCGCGATCTTGGCTCACCACAACCTCTGCCTCCTGGGTTCAGGCAATTCTCCTGCCTCAGCCTCCTGAGTAGTTGGGATTACAGGCATGTACCACCATGCCCAGCTAATGTTTTGTATTTTTAGTAGAGACGGGGTTTCACCATGTTGACCAGGATGGTCTCGATCTCTTGACCTTGTGATCCACCCATCTCGGCCTCCCAAAGCGCTGGGATTACAGGCTTGAGCCACCGCACCCGGCCACAAGATCTCTGTTTTAATGCTGGTCAGCTGTGCCTGAATTCCAAAGGGCTAAGGGTATAGTGAGGCATGCCACCCATTCTCAGCACATTATGCCTTGAACTAATGTTTCAGGTTTCCTTTTTATTTATTTATTTATTTATTTTTGAGACAGAGTCTCACTCTGTTGTCCAGGCTGGAGCGCAGTAGTGAGATCTTGGCTCACTGCAACCTCTGCCTCCCAGGTTCAAGCGATTCTCTTGCCACAGCCTCCCACATAGCTGGGATTACCGACACCCACCACCACACCTGGCTAAGTTTGTGTTTTTAGTAGAGACAGGGTTTCACTATGTTGGCCAGGCTGGTCTTGAACACCTGACCTTAAGTGATTACCTTGTGCCTTGGCCTCCCAAAGTGCTGAGATTACAGGCATGAGCCACTGCACCTGGCCTCAGGTTTACTTTAGAATGCCCTTGGCTGAGAGGATGGGTCTATTCAGTTGGTTGTGGGGTGGTGCTTAGAATTTTATTTTTGGTTTATAGTAAGAAGCCAAAGCACACAACAGAGTGAAAAGTCAATCCACTAAGAGGGAGAAGATGGGGCCAGGCTTGGTGGCTGATGCCTGTAATCCCAGCACTTTGGAAGGCTGAGGCAGGATCACCTGAGCCCAGGAGTTTGAGACCAGACTGGGCAACACACGGAGACCCTGCCTCTAAAAAAAAAAATAAAATAAAAAGTGGAAGAAGATATTTGCATATCCTATCCGATAAGGTGATTAATATCCAGAACATATAGAGAACTAAAATGCAACAAAAACCCATTAAAAAATGGGCAAAGCCAGGAGTTCAAGGCTGTAGTGAGCCATGATCATGACACTGCACTTCAGCCTGGGTGACAAAGCAAGACCCTGTCTCTTAAAAAAAAAAATTGGGTAAGGGGCGGGGCGCGGTGGCTCATGCCTGTAATCCCAGCACTTTGGGAGGCCGAGGCAGGTGGATCACGAGGTCAAGAGATCGAGACCACCCCGGTCAACATAGTGAAACCCCGTCTCTACTAAAAATACAAAAAATTAGCTGGGCATGGTGGCGTTTGCCTGTAATCCCAGCTACTCAGGAGGCTGAGGCAGGAGAATTGCCTGAACCCAGGAGACGGAGGTTGCGGTGAGCCGAGATCGCGCCATTGCACTCCAGCCTGGGTAACAAGAGCGAACCTCTGTCTCAGGAAAAAAAAAAAAAAAAAAAAAAAAATTGGGTAAAGGACTTGAATAGACATTTCTCCAATGAAGATATACAAATGGCATGGCCTATAAACACATGAAAACATGCTCAACATCATTGATCATTAGGGAAAGGCAAATCAAGACCACAATGAGGTACCTCACACCTATTAAGATGGTTACTATACAAATATAAAAAGATGTCAGCAGAGATGTGGGGAAATTGGAACTCTTGTGCACTCCTGTGGGAATGCAAAATGGTGCAGGAATTCCACTTCTGTGTAGATATTCAAGAGTTGAAAGCAACAGATATTTGAATATCGTGTATATACCCAAAAGGGTTAAAAAACAGATATTTGTATATCCATGTTTATAGTATTATTTCGAAAAGTGGAAACAACCTGTTATCCATTAACAGATGACTGGATAAACTGGTATATATATAAAATGGAATATTATGCAGCCTTAAAAGAAATTCTGACACATTACCATGGATGAACCTTGAGGACAGTATGCTAAGTGAAATCGGTCACAAAAAGACAAATGCTGTATGATTCCTTGTATGAAACACCTAGAGTAGTCAAATTCATACAGACAGAATGGCAGTTGGTGCGAAGGAGGGAGGGGAAGAATGAGGAGTTGCCATTTACTGGGTACAGAGTTTCAGTTTTGCAAGACGAGTGCTGGCGACGGATGGTGGTGATGGTTGTGGAACAATGTGAATAAATTTAATGCCACTGAACTGTACCCTTAAAAATTGTTAAGATTGTAAATTTTACCATCTTTACAGTTTCCCAAGATTGCAAGGCCAGTTAAATACAAAAACTAAACTTACTATTTCCAACTGCCCTATAGTGTGCAGACCTTTCCCTTGTCCCGCCCTGAGTAGAACTACAATTGTCATTTGGGATCCCTGGTTTAAAAAAATTATGCTGTGGCCAGGCCCACTGGCTCACGCCTGTAATCCCAACTCTTTGGGAGGCTGAGGCGGGCGGACCACCGGAGGTCAGGAGTTTGAGATCAGCCTGGCCAACATGGTGAAACCCCGTCTCTTTATAAGACACAAACAAGCTTGGTGTGGTGGCGTGCGCCTGTAGTCCCAGCTACTTGGGAGGCTGAGACAGCAGGATCGCTTGAACCCGGGAGGCAGAGGTTGCAGTGAGCCAAGAGCACACCACTGCACTCCAGCCCGGGCGACACAGGCTCTTGCCTCAATAAAAAGAAAAAAAAAAAATCATGCTTGCTTATCATGGTGAATGTTACATATTCAAACTTAACAAATATATTAATACTAAGAAAATGTTTCCTATCCGTTCTATACATTTGGGTGCCAGGCCCGACTTCGTTCGCAGAAGGAATTCCGCAGATGAAAAGTAAAAGAAAATCCGTGACCTAAATAACCTGCGCGCAGAGGCCGGCCCCGCCACTAACCCCGCCCCGCAACCGGACCAATCAGCGGCGCGCGCGGGAGGGACACGCAGCCGCCGGCCGAGCGAGTCGATGAGGAAGCACGGGCGGGCCCGCGCGCGCTGAACCGCTGGGCGGCGGCGGGCTGCGCGACGTCTTCTGCGGCCGGCCTGGGCAGGTGTCTTCCTCGAGAGACAGGCGGGGGCTCCCGGGCGTGAGTCCGTGCAGTTGAGTGTGTTGTTGGGCGGGTGGGGCGGGGCGTTTCGCCCCGGCGGTTTTCGCGTGCCATGGGTGCCGACGCCAGGGAGGCCGCAAGCGTGACTCCGGGCGGGGACCGCGCTCGCAGCGCTGCGGCGGCTCCGGCGGCTCCGGCCTATGGGCGCGCCGGGCTCCCCCTCCAGCGCCGGCGGCTGCCTGCGCGTTCTGGCTCCGCGGATTCCCGGGAGGTGCTCGGCCCGGAGAGCGGCCTACGGAGAGGGCACAGCGAGTGCAAAAGCGAGACCCGGGCGAACGTTCAATTCTTTTGGCTTTGGTCATCTCTGAAAACTTTAAGCATAATTTGAGTAAATGCTTTCAGCCGAATAGCTCGGATTTAGTTGTAGTTAATTTTCTAAAACTTCAAGTCCGTGAATTAACACAGTTAACAAAAAAAAACTGGACACAAAGCAACCTCCAACTCTGATTTTTTTTTTTTTTTTTTTTGTGGCGGAGTCTTGTATCACCCAGGCTGGAGTGCAGTGGCGTGATCTCGGCTCACTGCAACCTCCGCCTCCCGGGTTCAAGCAATTCTCCTGCCTCAGTCTCCCGAGTAGCTGGACTACAGGCGCGCGTCAGCACACCCGGCTAATTTTTGTATTTTTAATAGAGACGGGGTTTCTCCATGTTAATCAGGCTGGTCTTGAACTCCTGATCTCAGGTGATCAGCCTGCCTCGGCCTCCCAAAGTGCTGGGATTACAGGCCTGAGACACCGCGCCTGGCCTTTAGCTGCTGTTATATATAATTTAAAAATTATTAGTAACGAAGCCTGAGACAGGAGAAAAATGGTAAAAATAGTAGGGACTGCGGGAGAGTGAGGAGTACCCACTGACAAGTACTAGAATGACATAGGCGCCACCATTAAACTAAACCAGCTTAGGATGGTTACTTTTGATTAACACTTTGCTACTCAGAGTGTAGTCTGCAGCATCACCAGGAGCTTGTTAGAAGTGGATAATTTCAGACCTACCTCAGATTTACTGAATCTGTTTTGTTTTAACAAGCTCTTCAGCAGGTTTAGATGCAGCTTTGTTTGGAGGAAGTGTGAGATCTGTTCGAAGATTTCTCAAGGAGTTCCAGCCTTCATTCAGTGACCATGGGGATCTGGCAGGGCTTGAATTTCTAGCGGATTCTTCTGTTCTGTCGTACCCTCTGGTCTTCCATCATTTGTAATGCTGATCTCTATTCCTGCATAAATCTATGGATCTGCTGGTCATTAGTGAAGAAAGTAACAGTTTGTGGATGTCACAGTCAAAACTCAGCTGCCTGGTTGACACAATGGCTCATCTGTAATCCCAGCGCTTTGATAGGGCAACATAGCAAGATCCTGTCTCTATAAAAAAGAAAAAAAAACCTCAACTGCTTGATAGGCTTTCATTCACCTCTCTGTATAAAGCCTTCTGTAGTACTTTTATACCCTCCAAGTCTCCATTTGCCCGTTTCAACCTCCTTGCATACGGTGTAAGAAATGCAAATTACTCTTAGTAATTTCTCTGCGCTTGAGATCATATTATAATATGAACTCTGTCAGCTTCTCTTTTTACTTTAGAAATTTTGTCTTCATTTCTGTTTATGGAGTGTATAACCTCGCTGCCTGTGAAGAACCCTTCCGGTAACCTTGATTTCATCCACTTCCATCTTGGAGCCTCTCTCCAGTTTACACACTCCCTTTGTCGCCTGCTTTTTAACCACTTAGAGAATTAGGTCTCTCACTGTCATTCTCTGAAAATTCATAAATGGCCAACTAATTATAATCAATCCAATGGCTTTTTTTCAGACTTTATTCCTCTCCACTTCTCTGAAGTGCTGAATATGCTTGATACCTCTTTGTGGAAGTTAAGCCCCTCCTTGGTTTTTGCCCATTGCATTTTTTGGCCTGCCCTCTGTTGCCCTTATTAGCCTTCCTCTTCTCTCTTGTATTTGCTTCTTCCATGGCTTTCTTCCTTAGCCGAACTCTAATTTTTTTCCCATAAAGTATACAGTTACTCAGTATTTCAAAGTATCTCCAGAGCATAACAGCGGTTTTAGTGTTTTGGCTCTTTGTTGTTGCTATTGAGGCAGGGTCTTGCTGTATCACCCATGCTGGAGAGCAGTGGCGGGATCATGGCTTACTGCAGCTTCAACCTCCCTGGCTCAAGTGATCCTCCCATCTCAGCCTCCCCAGGTAGCTGGGACTATAGATGTGCACCACCACACCTAGCTAAAATTTTTTTTTAAAAGTTTTGTAGAGATGGAATCTCCCTGTGTTGCCTAGGCTGGTGTCAAAATCCTGGGCTCAAGTGATCTTCCCGCCTTGGGTTCCCAAAATGCTGGGATTATAGGAGTGAGTCATCACAACCGGCCAGAAACTTTTGTTCTGTATATTTTGTGCAGAGTTTTGGTTGTTCAGGCAGGAGGGTAAATTTGGTCCCTGTTCATCCATCTTGGCCAGAAGTAGGAGTTGGTGAAGTGCATTGGAGTACAGACTCCCTACTTTACCCTTGGGGGATACCTTCCAAGACCCCCAGTAGAGGCCTGAAACTTCAGATTGTACTGAACCTTATGTATATACTATGTTATTTCCTATACATCCATACCTCTGCTAAAGTTTATGAGTTAGGCACAATAAGAGATTAACAGCAATAACTAATAAAATAGAAAAATTGTAACAATACACAATAATAAAAGTTATGTACTGTGGCTAGAATTTTTTCACTTTGAGCTAGGACAGCAAAACTAGCATGAATTTCTTTTTTCTTCTGTACAATTTCATGGATACAAGATTTGCTCTTGGAACCATAGATCTTAGCAACCTCATCATGTGAATTTTTTCCTTTCTTTTTTCTTTAATTTTTTTTTTTTTTTTTGATACAGTTTTACTCATCACTGAGGCTGAAGTGCAATGGTGTGATCTCGGTTCACTGCAACCTCCACCTCCTGGGTTTAAGTGATTTTCCTGCCTCAGCCTCCTGAGTAGCTGGGATTACAGGTGCCCACCATCACACCCGGCTAATTTTTGTATTTTTAGTAGAGATGGGGTTTTGCCAAAGTGGCCAGGCTGGTCTCAAACTCCTGACCTCAGGTGAACCACCTGCGTCAGCCTCCCAGAGTGTTGGGATTGCAGGTGTGAAGCACTGTGCCCAGGCTTTTGTTTTCCTTTGAGACGGATTCTCACTCTTACCCAGGCTGGAAGTACAGTGATGTGATCTCAGCTCACTGCAACCTCTGTCTCCCAGGTTCAATCGATTTTCTTGCCTTAGTTTCTTGAGTAGCTTGGGAATACAAGTATGTGCCGCCACACCTGGCTAATTTTTGTATATTTATTTAATTTTTTTTTGAAATGGAGTTTCACTCTTGTTGCCCAGGCTGGAGTACAGTGGCATGATCTGGGCTCACCACAACCTCAGCTCACCGCATCATCCACCTCCCGGGTTCAAGTGTCTCCTGCCTCAGCCTTCCCAGTAGCTGGGATTACAGGCATGCGCCACCATGCCTGGCTAGTTCTGTGTTTTTAGCAGAAACGGGGTTTCTTCATGTTGGTTAGGCTGGTCTCAAAGTGCTGGGATTACAGACATGAGCCACCACATCCAACCTACTTGTTTATTATTTTTTTTGAGATGGAGTCTTGCTCTGTTGCCCTGGCTGGAATGCAGTGGCGTAATCTCAGCTCACTGCACCTCCACCTCCTGGGTTCAAGCGATTCGCCTGCCTCAGCCTCCCAAGTAGCAAGGACTACAGGCGCCCACCACTATGCCTGGTTAATTTTCGTATTTTTAGCAGAGACGTGGGTTTTGCCATGTTCGTCAGGCTGGTCTCAAACTCCTGGGCTCAGGTGATCTGCCTGCCTTGGCCTCCCAAAGTGCTGGAATTACAGACATGAACCACTGTGCCTGGTCAATTTTTGTATTTTTAGTAGAGACAGGGTTTCACCATGTTGGCCAGGCTGGTCTCGAACTCCTGACCTCAAGTGATCCACCTGCCTTGGCCTCCCAAAGTTTTGGAATTACAGGCATGAGCCACTGCTCCCAGACATTTTCTCTATTAAGTTGAGAACTTTCACTTTTTCACTTAAATAAAGCACTTTATGGCTTCTCTTTGTCATATCTGAATTGCCAGCATTGGCTGGCCTGTGCTGTAGTGCCATTATTAAGTAAAATAAAGATTCCTTGAACACACACACTGAGATACCAGAGTAGTTGATCTGCTCATCTAGATGGAGTGTGATACCTGTAGTGTGTAGGTATCTCAGGTGGTTTGGAACAGGACAGCAAGAGGGTTCCTCACAGTACCCAGAGCTGCACATAATTGAAAACTTAGGAACTGTTTACTTCTGGAATTTTCCATTTAATATTTTCAGATTGCAGTTGACTATGGGTAACCGAAGCCTCGGAAAGTAAAATGATAGATGGAGGTACCATCGTAGAGTTACTGTGTCACCTTGCTCCAAAACCTCCACCTGAATGATTCCTTTAACTGTTCCTGCTAGGCTTTCTCTGTTAAAGCTGCTGTACCAAATCCAGGGGTCAGTTTGCTGCCCTCTGATTGCCTCACCTCTTAGCAGCATTCGACATAGCTGTCTGTTCTCTCCACTCGGCTTCTGGAATTCCAGCCTCTCCTGGTTTTGTTCCTGCCTCATAGCACTCACCAGAAGTATCTCTTGCCGGTTCTTCCTCCTCTTTCTGATCCCCAAATAGTAGGTTGCCCTGGACTCAGTCTTTTGTCCTCATAGTAGATCTTACGTGATCGTACCCAGTCCATCTCCTTTAAACCCCATCTACATCCTGATGACTCTCGTGCAGTCCCACTGCTCTCCTTAGCTTCATCCTGCATATTTGCAGTCTCCACTTGGACATCAGTGGACACCTCAAATTTATTATATCCAAACAAAACTCTTGATCTTTCAGAACTTGCTGTCTTCCTCAGTCTTTTCCCTTCTCCCAGTTGCCTTGGCCACAAACCTAGGCATCGTCCCAAATCTTCACTTGTCTTTACCGCTATCCAAATTTTCAGCAATTTCTACAGTGTATTATTTCTGTATTAGAATAGCAAGAGATGTTACAAGAAATAAAGCCCTATATCTCAGGATTTGCCATAAAGGAAATTAATTTTTGCTCACATGAAAGGGAAAAGCTGTATTCCCACTTAGTGGGTGGCCTTCTAGGTGGTCATTTAGGGGTCCAGGTGCCTGCATAGTTTGGTTTCCATCCTCCAGGGGTCAGCGTCCTGGGCATTCCCTGGTGGGGAGAGGGCAGCTGGGAGATTTTCAAGGATGTGGTGCATATCCCTTCCATGCACTGCATTGGCTACAACTTTACTATCACATGGCCATTCTTAACAAAGAGAGGCTGAGACATACAGTCATCATTTGTCCAGAAGGAAGAAATGTACCTAGTGACCTATTAGCTAGTCACTTTGCCAAATGTAGTAGGGTCTACCTACAGATTTGATTTGAAAAATCTGACCATTTGTCATCACCTTTGCTGCTATCTTAGCTCATGTCACCTTCATCTCTCAACTGGACAACTGCAGATCCTCCTAACTTCCTGATTTATCATTCCATTCTAATCTCTACATAGCAGCCACAGTCACTTCTTTTGGAATGTAAACTAGATTCTATCATGCCCCTGTTTTTTTTTTTTTGAGACAGAGTTTCGCTCTTGTTACCCAGGCTGGAGTGCAATGGCGCGATATCGGCTCACCGCAACCTCCGCCTCCTGGGTTCAGGCAATTCTCCTGCCTCAGCCTCCTGAGTAGCTGGGATTACAGGCACGCGCCACCATGCCCAGCTAATTTTTTGTATTTTTAGTAGAGACGGGGTTTCACCATGTTGACCAGGTTGGTCTCGATCTCTCAACCTTGTGATCCACCCGCCTCGGCCTCCCAAAGTGCTGGGATTACAGGCTTGAGCCACCGCGCCCGGCCCCATGCCCCTGTTTAAAAGCCTCAAGTGGCTTTCTGTTACACATGAGTAAAAGCCACCCTCTTTTTTGTAAAAGCTTTTTTTTTTTTTTTTTTTTTTTAGAGACGGGGTTTCACCATTTTGGTAAGGCTGGTCTTGAGCTCCTGATCTCAGGTGATCCGCCTGCCTAGGCCTCCCAATGTTCTGGAATTACAAGTGTGAGCCACCGTGCCTTGCCTGGCCTTTTTTTTTGAGATGGAGTTTGACTCTTATTGCCCACGCTGGAGTGCAGTGGCACAATCGGGGCTCACCACAACCTCCGCCTCCTGGGTTCAAGCAATTCTCCTGCCTCATCCTCCCAAGTAGGTGGGATTATAGGCATGCACCACCACGCCTGGGTAATTTTTTTATTTTTAGTAGAGACGGGTTTTTTCCATGTTGGTTAGGCTGGTCTCGAACTCCCAACCTCAGGTGATCTGCCTGCCTCAGCCTCCCAGAGTGCTGGGATTACAGGTGTGAGCCACAGTGCCCGGCAAAACCACACTCTTTACTGTGGTCTACCACTTCCTCCCTCCCCACCTCCCAGGCTCATTCCCAAGACCCAGCTGTTCCAGCCTCCTTTCTGTTCCTTGACTGCTTCAGCTTCTTCCCCACTCAGGGCCTCTATGCTTGCTGTGTCTTCTCTCTGGATATTTTTCTGTAAATGTTCCGAAGATTACCTTATTTTTCTGCTTACATGTTCTTGTAGTTATCTACTTGCTGTGTAACAAACCACTCTAGAGTGTAATGTCTTTAAACAACACTTTTATTACCTCTGGTGATTTTGTGGTTTTATGGGATATGATTGGGTTCAGCTGGATAGTTCTGTTATTCTACATGATGTTGGCTGCATCACCAAGTCAGTCACCAGAGATTGGACTGCAACCATTAAGATGGCTCACCCACATGGCTGGCCATTGATACTGGCTGCAGGCTGGGAGCTCAGTGTGGCCCTGCACCCAACCTCTCCTCGTGACTTGGTCTTCTTACAGGGTGGTAGCTGGGTTCCAAGAGGGTCTTGTCCCATGAACATATGTTCTGTCTTAGGGTTCTCCAGAGAGACAGAACCATTGAGGATGGGAGGATGGATGGATGAGAGGGGATTTATTAGGGGAATTAGCTCACATGATTACGGGGGCCAAGAAGTACCAAGATAGGCTGCCTGTAAGCTGGAGACCCTGGAATGCCAGTAGCCTGGCTCAGTCCGGGTGTGAAAGCCTCAGAATCAGGGAAGCTGATCATGTAATTTTCAGTCTGAGGCTGAAGACCTGAGGTTGAATGTAGGGGCTGCTGGTGTAAGTCTTGGAGCTGAAAGAGTGGAGAGCCTGGATTTCTGATGTCTAGTGACAGGAGAAGAAGAGAGTCCCTGTTCCAGGGGAGAAAAGAAATTGCCTTTTCTCCTTTTTGTTGTGTTAGGGTCCCCAGTTGACTGAACGGTGCTTACCCCTGCAGAATGTGGATCTTCCACACTCAGTCAACTGACTCACAAACCAGCCTTCTGTGGAAACCCCCTCAGACACATCAAAAGGGATGCTTTGCAGTTCTCTAGGCATTCCTTAGTCCAGTCAAGTTGACGCTTAAAATTAACCATCACATGTTCCAAAGCAAAGTAGAAGCAGCAACCCTCTTGAAGGCTAGGCCCAAAACCATCACAGCCTCACTTCCACCAAAAGATTTTGGTTCAGTAGTCACAGGGCCAGCCCGGATTCAGGAGAGGGGGAAATACACTTCATCTTTCCGTGGGGAGAGAGACAAAGCATTTGTGGCCGTCTTAGATCTTAGGGGCCTGCTCTGAAATAGCCAGCATCGCCTCATCCATATGTACCACTGTCTTGCTTTATCTTCTTAGGATTTATTACTGTGTCAAGTTATGTTTTTGTTTTTTGCCAACTGACTGTCCTTCCTCCCTTGAGTGTAAGCTTCTTGAAGAAGACCTTGTCTGTGTAGTTTCCTGGTATCGCTCACTTAAGACGGTGCCCAGTATACAGTAGGTATTTGGTAAATGTTGAACAAATGATGCTGAACTCCTTCCACACTATATTCTCATTCTGAATTTCTTTTTAAAATTAACATCACCATTTTTGTTGCTGGTAGACCGAGGTCTGTAGAGTTGATCTTCAGAGTGTGCCACGTGTTCTTTCTGGTTTTGTTGCCTCCACTCTTCCAGGCCGAGTACGATACACTTTTTCTGTTTCAGCTTCTGTTGGATTCTAAATTCAGGTTTTCCTCCTCCTATGCCCTTAGTGCTAGGTGGTTTTTTTTTTTTTTTTTTTTTTGAGACCTTGTTTTACTGGTTCACCCAAGCTGGAGTGAAGTGGCATGATCTCAGCTCACTGCAATCCCTCCCACCCCTGCATGGTTTAAGCAATTCTCCTGCCTCAGCCTCCCAAGTAGCTGGGATTACAGGCATGTGCCACCACGCCCAGCTAAGTTTTGTATTTTTAGCAGAGATGGGGTTTCACCATGTTGGCCAAGCTGGTCTCAAACTCCTGACCTCAAGCCATCCGCCCACCTCAGCCTTTCAAAGTGCTGGGATTGCTGGTATGAGCCACTGCTCCCGGCCTTGGCTCCCATCCTTCGTGAGAGTTAGAGCTGGTAAAGTTAGTCATAAGCTTTTCCTCAGCAGTACCATCACCACCTGCCCACCTCTCTCTCCCACCACATCCATCCTTGCAACTGCAATTGCTGAAGCAAACACTTTGCCCTCTGCCTCGGCCTCCCCTATCTTGAGCACTTAAGATGTTCCCCATACTTCAGACTCCCATTTCTGTGCCATTCCTCTGTGAAATCTTTCCCGTTTCTCCCAGTCACATGTGCTTTCTTTATCCTTTGAACCTCTAAAATCCTTGAGTTCTTGCTATGGCTTTGAGTTTGCTGCTTAACAATTACTGAATGTCTTTCACATGTCAGCCACAGGCTTTGTATTGAGGTCGGGGAGATGGAGGGGTAAGATGGAGAGGCAATGGGAAGGTGATTTCAGATTTAGGTAAGCTATTAACCTTTCCCTAGAGAAGTTCACGTTACAGTGGTTTTCTCCATTGATTTTCTATCTTGGCTATACACTAGGATCACTTGGGGAGCTTAAAAAGTCCCAGTGCCTGGGTCCCGATCCCAGAGATTGTGATTTATGGCCAAAGCATTGTGAGTTTTAGAAGCTCCTTGGGTGATTCTAATTTGGAGACAAGGTTGAGAGCCATTGTGCTAATGGAAGAGGCACACTGATAAATGATGAATTTCATTGCTTCCAATGCTAGAAGAATATACAGGGCACGTGGGAACAGGAGTATTTAATTTAGCCTAGATTTACTTTTATTGTATGTTAGACTGTCAGCTGTTTATGGGCAGGGCCCAGGGCTTTGTCATCTTGGGGTTCCCTTGCCTGATTTTTATATGTAGTAGGTATAAGATAGGCTGCCCAACAGAACTTTCTTCGATGATAAAAATGTTCAAATGTTCAGAATCCACCCTGTCCAATATGGTAGCCACTACCCATATATGGCTATTGAGTGCTTGAAATGTAGCTAGTGGGATTGAGGAACTGAATTTTAAATTTTATTTAATTTTAATTACATTGCTACATGTAGGAGTTACTAAATATTTAAATCATTTTGCTGTTTATACAAGGGCTTAGGCAAGGCAGGTTATTTTCTCCAAATGGTTTTGAAGTTTAGTCACTTCATTTGAATCGTAATTTCTCACTTTTCTTTTTCTTGGTTTTGTTTTTTTGAGGTGGAGTCTTGCTCTGTTGCCCAGGCTGGAGTGCAGTGGCATGATCCTGGCTCATTGCAACCTCTGCTTCCTGGCTTCAAGTGATTCTCCCACCTCAGCCTCCTGAGTACCTGGGACTACAGGCACATGCCATTATGCCCAGCTAAGTTTTTGTATTTTTAATAGAGACAGGGTGTTAACATGTTGGCCAAGCTGCTATTGAACTTCTCATCTCAAGTGATCCACCTGTCTCAGCCTCCCACAGTGCTGGGATTATAGGCATGAGCCACCGTGCCTGGCAGTGTCCCACTTTTCTTATTTCTTATTTGTTAAAACAGAAGGGGCCGGGCACCAGTGGCTCATGCCTGTAATCCTAGCACTTTGGGAGGCCGAGGCAGATGGATCACCTGAGGTCAGGAGTTCAAGACAAGCCTCTCAACCTCAGAGATGGAGAAACCCTGTCTCTACTAAAAATACAAAATTAGCCAGGTGTGGTGGTGCCTGCCTGTAACCCCAGCTACTCAGGAGGCTGACGGAGGAGGATTGCTTGAACCTGGTTGGCGGAGGTTGCAGTGAGCCAGGATCTTGCCATTGCACTCCAGCCTGGGCGACAGAGTGAAACTGTCTACAAACAAACAAGCAAACAAACAGGGGAGGTTTGTTAAAATGCCTGTTTTTAAATTAACTTTATTGAGCTATAAATCACATACTATATAATCTACCCATTTAAAGTGTCCAGTTCCATCAGGTGCAGTGGCTCATGCCTGTAATTCCAACACTTTGGGAGGCTGAGGTGGGAGGATAGCTTGAGTCCAGGAGTTTGAGACCACCCTGGGCAATGCAGTGAGACCTTATCTTTACAAAAAAGTTAATTAATTAAAAAAAATTAGCCAGGTGTGGTGGTGCAAGCCTGTAGTCCCAGCTACCCTGGAGGCTGAGGTAGGCAGATCACTTGAGTCTGGGAGGTTGAGGCTATAGTAAGCTGGGATTGTGCTACTGCACTCCAGCCTGGGCAACAGAGGGAGACCCTGCCTCAAAAAAAAAAAAAAAAAAAAGTATACAATTCAATGTTTTTTGGTATATTTGCATGTATTTGCAACCATTTTCACAATTTTAGAACACTTTTCATCACCTCAAAAGGAAACCCTGTACTCTTAAGAGCTACTATACTCCCAAACCTTCAGCCTTAACCACCTACTAATCTACTTTCTGTCTATAGATTTCCCTATTCTGGACATTTCTTATATATGTACTCATATAATGTGTGGTCTTTCATACCTGGTTTCTTTCGTATAATGTAACATTTTCAAGGTTCATCTATGTTGTAGCATGGTGTTAGCATCCCTTTTTATGGCCAAATAATATTCCATTGCATGGCTATACCACATTTTATTTATCAGTTGATGGAAATTTTTTGTTGTTGTTTTTTCTGTGATGGGGATCCCACTCTGTCACCAGGTTGGAGTGCAGTGGTGTGATTTTGGCTCACTGCAGCCTCCGCCTCCCAGGCTCAAGTGATAAACCCACCTCAGCCTCCCGAGCGGCTGGGACCACAGGCTTGCACTACCTCGCCTGGCTCATTTTTTGGTTATTTTTTTCTGTTGCTTAGCCTGGTCTTGAACTCCTGAGCTCAAATGATCCACCTGCCTTGGCCTCCCAAAGTGCTGGGATTACAGGTGTGAGCCACCACACCTGGCCCTGTTGATGGCAATTTGAGTTGTTTCTGTCTTTTGGCTGTTATGAAAAATGGGCTGTAAACGTTCATATACAAGTTTTTGTGTGGATATGTATTTTCATTTCTTTTGGGTATATGACTAGGAATGGAATTGCTGGCTGTATGGAAAAATATCTATTTTTTAATCTTAATGGTCATATTTTGTATATATGCATGTTTTAAAAATATATGAACAATTTATTTTTATTTTATGTATCTTCTTCCTTAGTTACTATTCAGAAAGTGTTATCTTAACTCTAGAAGAAAATAGTTTTCATTACAAAACAATCAGTTGGGTGCAGTCCTAGCACTTTGGGAGGCCAGACTGTGAGGATGGCCGCCAGGAGTTTAAGACCAGCCTGGTTAACATAGGGAGACCCTGGCTTTACTAAAAATTAAAAAAAAAATTAGCCAGATGTGGTGGCACATGCCTGTGGTCCCAACTAGCCAGGAGGATCCCTTGAGCTCAGGAGTTGCGGGATGCAGTAAGCTATGACTGTTATCACTGCACTCCAGCCTGGGCAACAGAGCAACACCCTGTCTCAAAAAAAAAAAAAAAAAAAATTAAAAAACCTGAAACCCAGTTTATTTTAAAAATAATTCTGTTTCATAATATATATTAAAAATTGTTTTAGCCTTATACAGGATGCTGTGGTCTTTGCTCCTTTGTGAATGTCTACTGCTGGTAGCTGGTTATGCTCAGGATGATGACTGGATTGACCCCACAGACATGCTTAACTATGACGCTGCTTCAGGAACAATGAGAAAATCTCAGGTATTAAAAAAAAAATTGTGCGTGTGTATGTAAGACCTTATTAGTCCCATGATGGAAATAATCTAGCTCTCTTGTTTTGCACAGAGCTCTGAGGGTCATGTGTCCATGATTAGCAATTAAGCAGAATATTTTCCTGACACTGTTAATCTGAAATTATTTCAAACCTACCTGGTACTGATTTTGAATGTAAAGCCCTTGAAGTAGCAAAATAATTTGATTTTAGTTCTTAGGATGTACATTTGAAAGTTCTTTTTTGTGATTCAGTACAATTTAAGAATCTAACATGCAGAGTCATGAAATGATGAAGTCAGAATCTTAGTCTTCATTAACCAAAGGTTATTTTTGTAACTAAACTATAAAGAAATAAAATGTCTCTACTTTGTTTTAGGCAAAATATGGTATTTCAGGGGAAAAGGATGTCAGTCCTGACTTGGCATATGCTGATGAAATATCGAAATGTTATCACAAACTTGATTCTTTAACTTATAAGGTTAGTTTTTTTCATTCATAAATTTCATATTTTTATATTGTTAAATTGCTCTGTTTTCTTGTCTCTGGTTATATATTTGTGTTTCTAGTGTTTCCATGTACCATATGATTTTTATATGTCAAATTTTTCTTTGGATACTCTAACCTTGGTTTCCCATTAGTTATTCTAGCCTTGGTTTTCCTAATAGTACCTTGTATTTTCGTGTAATTACATTGACCTCTCTGTGTTGTATTTCTTTACCAGACTGCAAACTTCTTGGTGCAAGGAGTACGTTTCATTCATCTTAATTCTCTATCACCTATCACAGCTCGGAGGCATTGTAAACTCTCAACAAATGTAGCAAATGAAGAAATGTGTCTATTACCAGGTTATAAGCATAAGAGTTAATCTTACAAAGGATTATTATAATTTAGTGTGTAATCACTGTTCATTCCTTCATTTATCCAATCCTCTTTATAAAATGTTAGCTGAAGTAGTTTATACAAAAATCAATAAGTCAAGAGATGTGAATGTAGTTATTTGCTGTGGGAGCTGCCTTCAGTTGGCTGTGTAGGCAGGGTGAACTGGTAGCTGTGTGGAGGGGCCTGGAACGGAGAGGAGGGTGTCAGTGAGATCAATGGAGGCTGCAGAGGTCCAGCAATGCTGAAGGTTTGAAATGAGTCAGTGACGGGTTGAAGATAAGAGGCAGGCCTTAAACTTATAAAACGTAGAACAGGCAAATGTTGATGGCTTAGGGAAGTAGGGGGGATAAGGGATAGGGAAGAACTAGAGTGAATAAGTCCCAGCTTGAGAGAGTGGGAGAATTTGTTCATTGAGATCCAGATATAGCCCAATAAGAGCTATACTCACCTTCTTGTGATTCTTATTAAATGTTAATAGTCTCAACTGAGCGCACAGGAAGATGTGCTGGGATAAAATTTGCTTTACTCTCATGATTTGAGGAAGCCACAAGAAAAAAAAAATATATATATATAAAATTGCTTCACTTGGTGTATTACTGTATAGTGAGCTAGTGTGGTTGCACAGCAAAGTGCAGAAATGCCTTTTTACAGAAATTTTTTATTCCATTGTTTGTGACTTGTGTAAACATTGCAAGAAACATTGGTAAAATGGAGTCTCAAATTCTTTTTTTCTCCTAAGTTGTTTCTTTAAGGTTTGGAAATAAAACGGTTTTACAAACCTGGCCTGAAAGCAGAGGAAACTACTGCGTCCCTCTGTGTCCTTCTCTGTGCTCTTTATTTGTTGCCTGTTTGCCCTTTGCAAAGAGAACATGGGGAAGCAGGCCAGGTCTGCACTGTGATGATGTATTATAGCTGATAAATGCAAGCTTGATCAAAACAACTAGCTCTTTACCTTGATTTCAATGGCAGCACTAGGCTAGAAGCTTAACCCTTATATTACACTCTGACTGTAACTAATGTTGAATTGATTTTATGATTACAGATTGATGAGTGTGAAAAGAAAAAGAGGGAAGACTATGAAAGTCAAAGCAATCCTGTTTTTAGGAGATACTTAAATAAGATTTTAATTGAAGCTGGAAAGCTTGGACTTGTGAGTATTTGATGGTGTTATACTAATCAGTATAGTGGATATTTTTATTGATTAGTTTCAAATAGTATAAAGAAGTGAAAGCATCATGATGCTTTTTTTTTTTTTTTTTTTTTTGAGACGGAGTTTCGCTCTGGTTACCCAGGCTGGAGTGCAATGGCGCGATCTCGGCTCACCGCAACCTCCACCTCCTGGGTTCAGGCAATTCTCCTGCCTCAGCCTCCTGAGTAGCTGGGATTATAGGCACGTACCACCATGCCCAGCTAATGTTTTGTATTTTTAGATCTCTTGACCTCGTGATCCACCCGCCTCGGCCTCCCAAAGTGCTGGGATTACAGGCATGAGCCACTGTGCCCGGCCTGTGATGCTTTTTTTTTTTTTTTTTTTTTTTTTGAGATGGAGTTTCGCTCTTGTTACCCAGGCTGGAGTGCAATGGCGCGATCTCGGCTCACCGCAACCTCCGCCTCCTGGGCTCAGGCAATTCTCCTGCCTCAGCCTCCCTAGTAGCTGGGATTACAGGCACGTGCCACCATGCCCAGCTAATTTTTGTATTTTTAGTAGAGACGGGGTTTCACCATGTTGACCAGGTTGGTCTCGATCTCTTGACCTCGTGATCCACCCGCCTCGGCCTCCCAAAGTGCTGGGATTACAGGCTTGAGCCACCGCGCCCAGCCTGTGATGCTTTTTAACAGAGACCACCTGACTGACTTTTTAACCAGAAGCTAATCCTACAGGATTAAAGGTACCACTATACTGCTTTGCAGTGGTCTGGTAGAAGATGAGCAGTGCAGAGTGCTCTTTCTCCTCTAGTTTGCATGGATTTACTTACTCAACTCTGTGCACTGCTCTACCAGTTAATGGAGGTGGGGAGGTGGGGTGGTAATTCTCTCCTGACCCTACTCCTTCTTTTCTCTCAGTATATGCTGAGGAAAAGCAAAATGTGTTTTATGTAGTTTTTATCCTTGTTGTGGCGAGTGCTACTTTGTAAACATACTGTTCACATAATTGTGTTTTTTTTTTTTTTTTTTTTTTGAGACGGAGTTTCGCTCTTGTTACCCAGGCTGGAGTGCAATGGCGCAATCTGGACTCACCGCAACCTCCACCTCCTGGGTTCAGGCAATTCTCCCTCCTCAGCTTCCTGAGTAGCTGGCATTACAGGCACGCGCCACCATGCCCAGCTAATTTTTTACATTTTTAGTAAAGACAGGGTTTCACCATGTTGACCAGGATGGTCTCGATCTCTTGACCTCGTGATCCACCCGCCTCGGCCTCCCAAAGTGCTGGGATTACAGGCTTGAGCCACCGCGTCCGGCCTGTTTTTTTTTTTTTTTTGAGACGGAGTTTCGCTCTTGTTACCCAGGCTGGAGTGCAATGGCGCGATCTCGGCTCACCGCAACCTCCGCCTCCTGGGTTCAGGCAATTCTCCTGTCTCAACCTCCTGAGTAGCTGGGATTACAGGCATGCACCACCATGCCCAGCTAATTTTTTGTATTTTTAGTAGAGACGGGGTTTCACCTTGTTGACCAAGGTTGGTCTCGATCTCTTGACTTTGTGATCCACCCGCCTCGGCCTCCCAAAGTGCTGGGATTACAGGCTTGAGCCACCGCGCCCGGCCCTGTTCACATAATTGTTAAAATTTCTCTTTTTTTTGGAGATGGAATCTTGCTCTGTTGCCCAGGCTGGAGTGCTGTGGTACAATTTTGGCTCACTGCAAACTCCGCCTCCTGGGTTCAAGCAGTTCTCCCTGACTCAGCCTCCTGAGTAGCTGGGACTACAGGCACCTGCCATCACGCCTGGCTAATATTTGTATTTTTAGTAGAGATGGGGTTTTGCCAGTTGGCCAGGTTGGTCTTGAACTCATGACCTCAGGTGATCCGCCTGCCTTGGCCTCCCAAAGTGCTGGGATTACAGGTGTGAGCCACCAGCCAAAATTTCCATTTTTAAAAAGTCACTATTTTCACTTTGGGAAGTAAAAACATCAAGAAAACGTATAACAACTTATAACATTTAGAAAGCTCATAGACTTTTTTTTTTTTTTCTATTGCGTATGGCACCAGAATTGATTTAGAGAGTTAGAGACCAGCCTTTGGTCTTGATGTGGCTACTAGCCCCACCTACCAGAACTGGTCACAGGCAGATCCCCAAAAATGAAAGGCCCTTACATCAGCATAGTGCAAGCTGGCGAAACTGGCCATACTCCCATCATTCTGGTACAGTAAGAAGTTGCCAAAAGAGAATGG
Source organism: Saimiri boliviensis (assembly GCF_048565385.1). Taxonomy (NCBI): domain Eukaryota; kingdom Metazoa; phylum Chordata; class Mammalia; order Primates; family Cebidae; genus Saimiri; species Saimiri boliviensis. The sequence goes on from NC_133459.1 coordinate 102,643,803, forward strand.
AATGTTAGATGAATAATTTGACAACGCCACCTTATTCTGGAAGTTTAGAAGCAGATGAGTTCTCACATGTGCACCCTCTAATTTGAGTCTTATAACTGCGTACAGGGTAGAGCAGAACCTAGATCAGGAAACAGATTGAACCAAAGATGGAAATGCCTGAAAATCTTTAGTTTCTGATTTTTAAAACATGTTATTATTAATCAATGATGGCTTTTTTTTTTTTTTTTTTTTTTTTTTGAGATGGAGTTTCGCTCTTGTTACCCAGGCTGGAGTGCAATGGCGCGATCTCGGCTCACCGCAACCTCCGCCTCCTGGGTTCAGGCAATTCTCCTGCCTCAGCCTCCTGAGTAGCTGGGATTACAGGCACACGCCACCATGCCCAGCTAATCTTTTGTATTTTTAGTAGAGACAGGGTTTCACCATGTTGACCAGGATGGTCTTGATCTCTTGACCTCGTGATCCACCCACCTTGGCCTCCCAAAGTGGTGGGATTACAGGCGTTAGCCACCGCGCCCGGCCTAATCAATGATGGCTTTTAAAAATGCTTCCTGGTGATTTGTGATAATTGTGACTTTTTTTTCATTTTATATTTACTTTTTTTATATCTGTATTTTTTGAAACAGAGTCTGTCACCAACCTGGAGTGCAGGGGCACGATCTTAGCTCACTGTAACCTCTGCCTCCTGGGTTGAAGCGATTCTCCTGCCTCAGTCTTCCAAGTAGCTGGGATTACAGGCACTTGCCATCATGCCCAGCTAATTTTTTTGTATTTTTAGTAGAGACAGGGTTTCACCATGTTGGCCAGGCTGGTCTCGAACTCCTGACCTTAAGTGATCCACTCGCCTTGGCCTCCCAAAGTGCTGGGATTACAGGCGTGAGCCATGACACCTGGCCTCGTATTTACTCTTGTAAAAGAAAAAGGAATTTTTTTTTTGGTATCAACTGGCTAATTAATGCAGAATTTGTTTACAGTGATTTTACTAAGCTGAACTGACACTAATAAAGATAGTTATAAATACATATTTCATGGAAACCCATTATTTTGTTGCTGTTTGAGATCCCTCTTATTTTTCTTGCTTGAACTAATACAGATTTTAGGCTATCTGCAAACTGTCAGCAAATGAAGTCATGCCATGAATCATAAAGTAAAGATGCACAGTAGATGCTAATTTTTCAGACTCCGTATTTATGAATTGACCTCATTAAGTTTGTGTAACCCCAGAGTCAATACTTGAGGTGTTTGTGGTTACTCTTGGACACTATGAAGAGTGGCACAAAATTTGGGCGGCCTGTTGCATGCATTCCTGGCTGAGATGGAATAAAACAACTGAAAGTGTTTTTTGTTTCACTCCCATACTGCAAACAAGTGTGTTTTTTTTTTGTGGTCTATTTATTGGTATATTTTTTCATGCTTTTTTGAGGGGAGAGTGGTGATTTTTAAATTTTTAATTATTTATTTAGAGACATTTATTAAACAGCATGATTTTGTGGTTTAAAATGGCCCTCTGATAATAGTGCTGAACTGAGGTCTGGTGTTTCTGAGTTCAAGAAGGTTGGGTGTTACAGAACAGTTGTCCATATGTTCAATGTTAATGAGTCAACTATACATATATTAAATGAGGTGTCCTTAAACAGCAATGTACAGAAACACACATAAAGCAATCAAATGATGAAAATGCTATTACAGAGGTTTGCAGGAACCAAACCCTATGTTTACTATAGGAGTAATGGTTCAGTACTTGCTAATCAGTGTTTGAGGTGACTTTATAGACGATAACTACTATAGTTAGCAAGAATCAACTGTATTTTAGTAAAATTTACAGTATCTTTTTTGCATAGAGTGTTAGAATTTTTAAATTTTTTTTACGTGTATTATCTTTGGTTTTCATGTTGGCCTATGAAGACAGGTGGATATTATTAGTTTTTTTAGAGACAGGGTCTTGCTCTGTCTCCCAGGCTGCAGTGCAGTGGGTGCTCAAAGCTAACTGTAGCCTCAAATCTGGGGCACAGACAGTTCTTCTCCACACCACTGCACCCAGAGTTTTTGTAGCGATGGGGTCTCACTTTGTTGCCCAGGCTGGTTTTGAAGTCCTGGCTTCAAGCTGTCCCCTCACTTTGGCCTCTCAAAGCGCTAGGATGATAGGTATGAGCCACCTTGCCCAGGCTATTATTCTTATACATATGAAATACTGCAAACTACTATTTAGTTCCAAATTGGCTTTTGTCTTAAGATGGTTCACCGAGTAGTAATAAAAATCTCTTTTTCTATTGTTTGTGTTTGGTAAATTTCATTTAGCCTGGTGAAGACAAAGGCGATATGCATTATGATGCCGAGATTGTCCTTAAAAGAGAAACTCTGTTAGAAATACAGAAGTTTCTCAGTGGAGAAGACTGGAAACCAGGTGCCTTGGATGATGCACTAAGTGATATTTTAATTAATTTTAAGCTTCATGATTTTGAAACATGGAAGTGGCGATTTGAAGATTCCTTTGGAATGGATCCATATAATGTGTTAATGGTAAGATGGGATGAGGGCAAGGGCAACGTGATTAAGTTCCCTTTTTCAATACTTTCCAAACTCAACCATAATTATGTTAAGAACCTGTACTAGATCATTCATGCTGTATTGATGAACAAGCCTCAAAATTGTAGAAATGATTTTGTGTGTTTGAGTCCAGTTCTTTATAGTTGCCCTATAAAGGAGAGTTTTACAGTTTTAACGCATTTATTCACAATAAGAGAATACTAATCCATTGAGAGCAATCATGCCTTGCATGAGGCAGGAGAATTCCTTGAGCTGAGATTGCGTCACTACTAAATACAAATGTTTGCCCGGAATGTTTTTGGTGGCTGATTTCTGCTTCTCTCTGTTTTGAGGTACTTCTGTGTCTGCTCTGCATCGCGGTTTTAGTGGCTACCGAGCTGTGGACGTATGTACGTTGGTACACTCAATTGAGGCGTGTCTTAATCATCAGCTTTCTGTTCAGTTTGGGATGGAATTGGATATATTTATATAAGGTATTACATGGGTGGAGAGTTTTACAGTTTCAACACATTTATTCACAATAAGAGAATACTAATCCATTGAGAGCAATCTTGCCTTGGATGTGGGTTGGAGGCAGTGATTAGAGGTGGTCCATGGTAGGGAGGAATTAAATCGACAATTCTCAGTTAACTGTTTTTTGATTCCTTGACCAGTTAATGGGTAAAAAGGTTCAGTCCTAATTTTCATAACCTAGTTACTACTGTTAACATCAGCCAGGGGGGCTGAGCATGATGGCTAATGTCTGTAATCCTAGCGCTTTAGGAGGCTGAGGCAGGCAGATCACTTGGTCAGGAGTTTGAGACCAGCCTGGCCAACATGGTGAAACCCTGTCTCTACTAAAAATACAAAAATTAGCTGGAAGTAGTGGCATGTGCCTACTCTCACCTACGCAGCAGGATGAGGCAGGAGAATTCCTTGAACCTGGGAGGTTGCAGTGAGCTGAGATCGTGCCACTGCCTTCCAGCCTGGGCCACATAGTGAGGTCTGTCTCAAAAAACGGGGCGGAGGGGGGAAGAAAGAATAAAGCTAGGTGGACACATTTAAAAATTCTCATGTAGGTAATTTAGGGCATATCATTTTATTCTTTGCTAGAAATGATGCCAAAATATTTTGTAAAAAATTAGGTTATTTTTTGAATATATAAGTAGTATGTTCATGGCAGAGAATTTAGAAAAGACAAAGATAAAAAGAAATTAATTTTTAAAATCACCTATAATTTTTAACACCTAGAGATAATCTTTCAATATTTTGAGGTATTTCTTTCCAGTTTTTCCTAGATTTTATCTTTCAAAATTGGGATTATACTGTATATAGAAATTTGAAAGGACCACTACTATTCCCATCAACATAGCATAATCATTGAAAGAAAATTTTAGATCTTTCTAGAGAGTGAGTCAAGTAACTAAGTATTTTCAATGATTTTACCTGGTTAAAGCATTGTGACATTTCCTTAACCTTTTGCCCTAAGTATTGAAATATCTAGAACTAATTATTTACAAATTAAAAGCAGATTCCATGTGGAAGGAAAAGTTGTAGAGTATTGTCACCTGAGTGATTTTATATTGGTCATTGTGCTGGAAAGTATCTAGTGCAAAACAGGATATTATGAACTATAAAAGAAAATAAGGACCGGGCATGGTGGCTCACGCCTGTAACACTTTGAGAGGCCAAGGTGGCTGGATCACGAGGTCAGGAGTTCAAGACCAGCCTGGTCAACATGGTGAAACCCCATCTCTACTAAAATACAAAAATTAGCCAAGCGTGGTGGCGGGCACCTGTAATCCCGGCTACTTGGGAGGCTGAGGCAGAGAATTGCTTGAACCTGGGAGGTGGAGGATGCAGTGAGCCAAGATTGCGCCACTGTACTTTAGCCTGGGCGACAGAGCAAGACTCTGACTCAAAAATAAAATAAAGAAGTAGTCATTTAATTTGTGTGGTTAGAACTAATTTTTGTTGTTGTTTTTGAGACAGTCTTGCTCTGTCCCCCAGGCTGAAGTGCAATGGCAAAATCTCGGGTCACTGCAACCTCTGCCTCTGGGGTTCAAGTGTTTCTCTTGTCTCAGCCTCCTGAGTCTCTGGGACTTCAGGTGCATGCCACCATACCTGGTTGAACTAATATTTAAAAACAGTATTTTTAGTAAAGTTTTCATTATAATTACTTACAGACAATTGGAGTTAGTACTACTTTATGTATACTTGTTGCATTAAGGCTGTACTTTTCCATGAGCTGAAAATAGCTACTCTTTAAAAATACTGTGTTTTCCTACAGTCCAGCACTTTGGGAGGCCGAAGTGTGCAGATCACTTTAGGTCAGCAGTTTGAGACTAGCCTGGCCAACATGGTAAACCCCATCTCTACTAAAAATACCAAAATTAGCTGGGTGTGGTAGCGGGCGCCTGTAATCCCAGCTACTTGAAAGGCTGAGGCAGGAGAATCGCTTGAACCCGGGAGGTGGAGGTTGCAGTGAGCTGAGATCATGCCACTGCATACCAGCCTGGGCGATAGAGCGAGACTGTCTCAGAAAAAAATAAATTGTTTTTTTTTTAATTAAAAATTTAAAAAGTCTGGTTTGGATGCATGGTAAAGACACTCTTTGAATGAAGGTCTTTTGGGTGTGTAGGCCTAATCTTCATTGGTAATGGCTTCTCCTGGTTCCCTTTCGGTCAGCTAGCTTTTGCACAGCATCAGGCTGAAGTCGCCAAGATGGAGCCATTTAGCAATGTGTGTGCCGAGAAGATGGACTGGACTGGAAGTATCTGGGGTAAGGTGTTTGTGCACTTGGCCTTATTTTGAATAGAAATTCTGAGAATGAGAGGAGAACATAGAACAAAGAAATGATAAAACAACAGAGGAGGCTTTTCATGACTGAATCTTTAATATAAGAAGAACATGCAAGAAGCATTTCAGGTTTAAAACCAGTGACCTTCACTTGCCTAAAAAAGTTAAAAAAAAAAAACCAGTGGCTTTTTGTGTTCATGTGAAGTCACAGGGAAGGAATGGAAGTTGTGTTGTGTATGTGTTGAGTCTGATATTATCGATCTTCCTTCATTAGACTGTGAAGGATCCAGTGCTCACTTTTGTTCATGTCGTCCTTAGCACAGTGTCTGGTATATTCTAGGTCCTCAATAGAAGTTTATTAAACAAGTGAATGAATGTATATATTAATATCCATTTTAAGTTTGATGGCCTTATATTGACTTGTGAAATTTTATGTTGTAGCTTTACTTTTTTTAAACTAAAGGAAAATGTATTGAGTTTTTTATTCTTTCACATTTTATAAACATTCTCATGAATGTTCAGTACTTCTCGTTGTGTATATCTAGCAATGGCAATGGTTTAATAATATTCTAAGGCATTTTATAAATGCAAGTTAATGACTGACACAGAATTCTATAGATGGGTTCCAAAATAAATGTTTCTTAAAAAGTTATGGATCCCAGCACTTTGGGAGGCTGAGGTGGGCGGATCACGATGTGAGGAGTTCAAGACCAGCCTCGCCAATATGGTGAAACTCCATCTCTACTAAAAATACAAAAAATTAGCCAGGCATGGTGGTGTACACTTGTAATTCCAGCTACTCAGGAGGCTGAGGCAGGAACCTGGAAGGCGGAGGCTGCAGTGAGCTAAGATTGCACCATTGCACTACAGCCTGGGCAGCAGAGTGAGACTCCGTCTCAGAAAAGGCAAAAAAAAAAGTTGTGGGAACTAAACCAATTTAGCCTTGCTTCCTGACTTTAGTGGACAGTGAAATGCCTCCTCTAGCTCAGGCTAGTTTCCCAGTGTATATAAGCCTGACTTGGAAAAATTAGAACCAGTGTTCTACTTTATTTTGTAAACTCCATAAAGAGCTGGCTTTTTAAATTAAAATTTTATTGAGGTAATTGTGCATTCACAGGCAGTTGTAAGAAATACTACAGAAAGAGCCTGTGTGCCCTTTGTCCATTTTCCCCCAATGGTAACATCTTACACAGCCTTAATAGTATTAATACCGGGCTGGGCGCGGTGGCACATGCCTGTAATCCTAGCACTTTGGGAGGCTGAGGTGGGTGGATCATGAAGTCAGAAGGTTGAGACCATCCTGGCTCACATGGTGAAACCCCGTCTCTACTAAATACAAAAAAAATTAGCTGGGTGTGGTGGCACATGCCTGTAATCTCAGCTACTTGAGAGGCTGAGGGAGAATAGCTTGAACCTGGGAGGTGAAGGTTGCAGTGAGCTGAGATTGCGCCACCACACTTGAGCCTGGGTGACAGAGACTCCATCTCAAAAAAAACCAAAACAGTATCAGAACCAGGATATTGACTTTGATACAATCCACCAGTCTTATTTAGACTTCCCATTTTGCCTGTACGCATTTGTGTGTGTGAAGCATTGCTTTTAATTACCTTTTAGACATTTTTATAAAATATAATTTATCTGAATAAAACATGTATAATTTGAACGGATTTTTTAAACATGGTTTTGGAGATAAGATGAAAAATTTAAAAATCAGCATTTGTGGGTGATCAGGGAGGATCAAAACCAAAGTAATGTCTTATTTGGGGGTGAAATGCAACATTTAAAAAATGATCAGTGTTTTGTCTGTTTCTCTCAACAGAATGGTTCAGAATTTCATGGACCTATAAGGATGACCCATGCCAAAAATACTATGAGCTCTTACTAGTCAACCCTATTTGGTTGGTCCCACCAACAAAGGTATAGCATATATTTTATAAAAATTACTTACACAAAGTAAGTCAGAAATCCCTTGTATTTTAAAGAAATTTAGTGTTATTTTGCTGATAAGCCTTTGTCCAAGAAAAAAATACTATTGCACAGTGATTTTCACATTAAAAACGGCACATTTTAATTTATGTAACATACATTTTAATTTATGTAACCTCAGTACAGAATGAATTTTGACTCATTCTGAACTTTAGTCCTGTGAGGAGAAAATTAAGTTTTTGCTTTTCTTTTGTTTTAGGCACTTGCAGTTACATTCACCACATTTGTAACGGAGCCGCTGAAGCACATTGGGAAAGGAACTGGGGAATTTATTAGAGCGCTCATGAAGGAGATTCCAGCGCTGCTTCATATTCCAGTGCTAATAATCATGGCATTGGCTGTCCTGGTTAGTAGTAACATAGCAGCACTGTCAGTACTTAGCAAGATTTACAGAAAAAAGGCAAGGCTAAAATCATTGGGGTTCTTCAGTGTCGTAAATCAGGCTGTTACGCTTAATGAGAAGATGATTTTCAAGTGATACAGATTTTTTCCTCCCCTCCGCCCCTCTAAGTGATGCAGATTTATTATACTTGTATATTTTTCCTTTTTTGTTTTGTTTTTTGAGATGGAGTCTCGCTGTGTTGCTCAGGCTGGGGTGCAGCAGTGCGATTTTGGCTCACTGCAACCTCCGCCTCCTGGGTTCAAGTGATTCTTCTGCCTCAGCCTCTTAAGTAGCTGGGACTACAGGCATGCGCCACCATGCCCGGCTGATTTTTGTATTTTTAGCAAAAATGGGGTTTCGCTGTGGTGGCCAGCCTGGACTTACCTGTATATTTTCCTAATCAAGAAAGTAGTTCTCTAGTTTGATTGCATATGTTGTAGTAGTGGTTTAGAATAATAACATCTTTTTAAATTTGTTCTTTAACCTTGGTGAATTAATACACAGGAAATAGGAAGTTGATTACTGCCTCCTTGCAAGAGGGGCCTTCTTATTTCTAGTCTGAATTTTTGCAGCACTGAGAAGGGAAGAGCATTGAGTTTGACATAGAACCAGAAAGGGATCTGGAAGAACCTGGGTATGCTGAGATAGAGTTTGGGGATCTAGGAGCAGGCATTTATTAAGCAGAAATATTACAGCGCCAGGCGTGGTGGCTCACGCCTGTAATCCCAGCACTTTGGGAGGCTGAGGCGGGCGGATCACCTGAGGTCAGAAGTTCAAGACCAGCCCGACCAATATGGTGAAACCCCGTCTTAAAAAAAAAAAAAAAAATTACTCGTCATTCATCCATGGTCTATTCAGTGTTTCTGTTGTTGATTTTTTTAGCTATTACCCAAGTAAAGCAGTTGTTGCATAAAACAAAAAGAACTTAGATGTGCCATGGGAAATTCTCCTCCCTAAGGATACAAGATGCACTGTGCTCTATTCACTTGGAAATCATTCCTTTTTTGGTTTTTGTTTTTTGGCTTGTGATTCCAGGACTCAGTGGTTCATGGGCACTTTTTAGGTGACATTAGTTCTATAGTCGTAGTTTAGTTTCTGAAACAAATTATCAGCAGAATCTTCATCTGTTTTTGTTTCATGGGCTCCCTAAGGAAAGTTTCACTCTTTGATTTTTGCTTCTGTCTTCAGATAGTAGTATTTGAAAAATTAGTACAGAAATTTTCAAAGTTTCTGTTCGTAGGACCCCTGTAGTCTTAAAAATTGAAGCCCACAAAAGCTTTTAACGTGATTATATTTATTGATATTTACATATTAGGAGTTAAAACAAATTTTTTAAATACGGGCACTGTATCTACAACCACGTATCCCATGAGTCCGAGTGTGGCTGTCACTCTAGCCTCTGGAACACTCCATTGTGCACTCATGAGGGGACAGTGAGAAAGACAATGTCTTTGTATTATGAAAAGTTTTGATCTCATAGATCCCCTGAAAGTATCAGGTATCCCCCGAAGGGTCCCTGGGCCACACTGTCAGAGTTGCTGCCTACTTTTTCCCATGGAATGTGAATCAAAACTGGTTGAATTTTAGCTGTAACTTAAGCCTAGTTTGTATTTATAAAAAATAAGTGTACAGGAGATTGTTTACATAATGATATACAACTTTACTTTTAGCATTTACCTTTTATGATGGGCATAAATCTAGAAACATGAATAATTATCAGACAACTAGAACCTACTAATTTAAATATCTAGGCTTCAGCCTGCCATTGTTACAGTTCAATCTAGCTGATTAAAATGTCTACTGAAGCCGGGCGCGGTGGCTCAAGCCTGTAATCCCAGCAGTTTGGGAGGCCGAGGCGAGTGGATCACAAGGTCAAGAGATCGAGACCATCCTGGTCCACATGGTGAAACCCCGTCTCTACTAAAAATACAAAAAAAAAAAAATTAGCTGGGCATGGTGGCGCGTGCCTGTAATCCCAGCTACTCAGGAGGCTGAGGCAGGAGAATTGCCTGAACCCAGGAGGCGGAGGTTGCGGTGAGCCGAGATCGCACCATTGCACTCCAGCCTGGGTAACAAGAGCGAAACTCCATCTCAAAAAAAAAAAAAATGTCTACTGAATACTGAGTGATGTATTAAATTACTCCGGCCTTATATTACAAATTAACGATTTTGTCTAAATGCCACAAGTTAAATTACATAATTTTGTTAACACTTTGAATAAAATGCCCCATAACCCCTTTGTAAGTTAGACATTAAGTCCTCAGGAAAATGTATTTATTTTCCTTATAGAGTTTCTGCTATGGTGCTGGAAAATCAGTTCCTGTGCTGAGACATATAGGTGGTCCTGAGAGAGAACCTCCCCTGCCACTGGATAGAAGACGGCAGAAGGAAATTGATTACAGACTCGATGGTGGAGCAGGTGATGCAGATTTTCATTATAGAGGCCAAACTGGCCCCATTGAGCAAGGCCCTTATGCCAAAACATATGAGAGTAGAAGAGAGATTTTGAGAGAGAGAGATGTTGACTTGAAATTTCAGACTGGCAACAGGAGCCCTGAAGTGCTTCGGGCATTTGATTTACCAGACGCAGAGGCACGAGAGCATCCCACGGTGGTACCCACTGTAAGTCAGCAACTGTTTATTCATTACTGGTCCTAAATGCTTCTGGAAGAGTTCTGATTGTCTTTGCTCTTTTACCTTTCATCCTTAATTATATCATGAGTGATATAATTAAGTCACTCTCGCTCTCCCCTTTCTGGTCAAAAGTTAGTTCAGCTTCCTCAGAAGAAATAAAATTAGATTTAACTTTTATGTAAAATACAATGTAACAGTAGTTTCTCAGAACAGATGATAATTCATAGGAACCTTCATGGGAAGCCAGCTTGTGAGCATGACTGAAATTTGTCTTTGAAGAAATCAGAGAGGAGGCATCACTGAAGGCCTGGAGCTCTAGGGAAGGGGCAGTAGAGCCCTAAAGGCTTAGCTGGATGCAAGAATGGACTGGGGCCAGGGATCAAAAACATTACTTCTCTAAAACTTCTGTGTCATTGGCTGGCTAGACTGTACTTTTTACCTGTAGAATGCTGAGAAGTTTCTCATCATTATCAGTCTGTTTTTTATTGTCACCTGAAAAGTTTTAAGTTGCAGCTGTAAACCTTTGAAATAGTTATGAGCATAATAGAATCTGGGAAACTATCCCATAGAGTTAATATAAAAATAAACTTATCTATATGTTTATAGATAACCTAGAAAACTTTAAGCTGGGCCAGGTGTGGTAGCTTATCAGCACTTTGGGAGGCCAAGGCAAGCAGACCACTTGAGGTCTGCAGTTCAAAACCCCCTCTCTACTAAAAATACAAAAAAATTAGGCCTGATGGTTTACACCTATAATCCCAGCTAATTTGGGAGGCTAATGCAGAATTGCTTGAATCCAGGAGGCAGAGGTTGCAGTCAGCTGAGATGATGCCACTGCACTCTAGCCTGGGTGACTATTACCTGTCACCCATCTCAGAAGTCTTCCAGTGACTTCCATCTCACTTGATGGGAAAGCCACTTAATCACAATGGCCTAGACGGGAAAGCCACTTAATCACAATGGCCTAGAAGCATCCTTGGTGTCCCCTTCCCCCACATCCACTGCCTTTCTGGTCACCTCCTGTTGTCCCTCCATGCTCACTCTGCTTCAGCCTAAAGGCTCCTGACTGTTCCTTGAACTGAGAGCCTTTGTACCTGCCATTCACTCTCTCTACAGTGTTCATTCATATAGCATATGGTAACTTTCTTCAGGCCTTTACTCATTTTTATTTTTGGAGACAGGGTCTCACTCCAGCCAAGGCTGGGGTGCAGTGGTGTGATAGCTCATTGCAGCGTCAATATCCTGGGCTAAAGCAATCCTTCTACCTCAGCCTTCTGTGTTAACTAGGAATATAGGCATATGCCATCATGCCTGGCTAATATTTTTTATTTTTCATAGAGATGGGGGGCTTGCTCTTGGCTGGTCTCAAACTCCTGGCCTCAAGCACTCTTCTCACCTTGGCCTCCCAAAGTGATGGCATTACAGGTATGAGCCACCATGCCCGGCCTCATCACTTTTTCAGACCACCTTAAACTGTAATTTGACCCTACCAGCCCACCCCACATTCAGCACTCATCTCTTTTCTGCTTTTTCTACATAGCCCCCTTAATTGAACATATATATAATACTTGAGATTTTCTTCTAAACTAAATATAAGTTCCAGTGAGAACAGTTTTATGTATTTTGTTCTTGTGGTATCCCTAACACTTAGAACTTAATATATGCTCAATAAATATTTGTCAAATGAATTATTCTCACCAGGCAAGAGAAATTAACAATACTGATTACCAATTCTCTTGACCCCTTCTAAGCTGGGCCACTAGACCCCAAGTGTACCCTAAATGTTCCCACTCCTCCGTGGTAGTTCTCCTGTAGAGTATGGTGAGGTTTTAATCAACATTTATATAATTATAATCCAGCACTGGACCCTGGATTTGACAGAGTCTGGAGCTTGCTACAACCGATTTAGGTGGGAACTTGTAAGGTATGTTTGATTACTAAGACTCCACATTACATTAAATGGTTAAAACAAAATGTAATTTTGTACTTTATAGCATAAATCACCTGATTTGGATACAAAGCCCACGGAGATTCGTGGAATTCCTGGGGAAGGCACACTGAAAGAAAGCAGTACTGAAAGCAGCCAGTCTGCTAAGCCTGTCTCTGGCCGAGACACATCAGGGAATACAGAAGGTCCACCTGCAGCAGAAAAGGCCCAGCTCACGTCAGAAGCTGAGGGCATCCCAGACCAAGGCAGCACATGCAGCCCAGCAAGAAGTACGGCTGGACCACATGGACAGGATTCAGTTAGTGGCAAGCATCAGCTCTCAAATCTTTGAGCTTTGTGAAGTATACTGTCTGTTCTCTCTTATCTGCAAGTATTCTGATTACTACACAGGTGCCAACTTCAACATTCACCTTTTTACTGACAATTAGAATTAACGCACACATGTATGTATATAAAAGCTTTTGATTTCATCTTTGATATGTAGTAGGAAGTGCTAATTTTAGAAAACGGTCTCAGAATTTGTTTTAAGATGAACAGATGGCAGGCATCACTGATTCTGGCTAGTTAAGGAGGCCAATTGGAATGGGGGACATTGGAAAAGAAATTTTATTGTTACAGGCACGTACAGGAACCCACTAACCAACTTACATTGCCTAGTGGAATCCACTGTAGTTCCGACCACCCACTTGATGCACTCCAGCATCTTCCTGCAGCCATGGAGTATGTGTTACCAGGATCAGTCTGACACCTCAGCTTGTCTCTGTGTAGGCTGCCCACAGGTCATTGTGGCTTTGTAGTTTCATCTTTTCTGCAGCTATTACTAGGCCTGCATCCTTATTTTCCCTTTTACTTTGTTTACTTAGACAAAACTGAAGACTGCCAGGGCAATTTAGATAACATAGCTTGTTACATTGGTAATCTGTTTTACAGAGTCAGTCAACTGAAAATGACTTTCTTTCTGTTCCCAACAGATGAAGTGTATGGGCTTTTTATAAGACCTCTTTTTCTTGTTACTCAGAATCCTAGCAGTGGAGAGACTATTAGATATTAGCATATCTTATTTATATTGTAGCAAATCATATTGTTTGTCCACTGGACGTTTGAATTTTTAGAGATCTCTACACAGAGAAGAATACCATGATGAGGAAAAAACAGTTTGGTGCCTGCCTTAACTGCAGACAGGCCATGAGTCAGCACTTTAGTCTGATTATCAAAAGCATTCCTCATTTTAAACTTTTTTTTTTTCTTTTTTGTGCCCTTCTCCTGATTGTACATTTTAAACTTTTTAAAAAGCAATGTATAAATTGTGTACCTGTCCTTAGCTAGAAGCTAGCAGATTCCATATACATCAGGTATCCTTTGTTTTAACCATATTCACAACTACAAGTTATGTTCAGCTGCTAACCAAAAATGATGCCAGTAAGGAATAAAGTCTTTAAATTTTCATGCAGACATTTGTATCCCAAGCACTTTTTGATTTTTTTTTTTTTTTTTAAATATAAAATGCAGAATACACATTTTGGATACAAGAAGTGTTACTTACATGCCTGTAACAATTTCATTTTAGGCCAGGTGCAGTGGCTCATGCCTACAGTCCCAGCACTCTGGGAGGTCAAGGCAGGATGATGATTTAAGCCTAGGAATTCAAGACCAGCCTGGGTGACAAAGCAAGACCTCAGTCTCTACTAAAAATAAAACTAGCCAGGCATGGTGGTACATGCCTGTAGTCCCAGCTACTTGGAAGGCTGAGGCAGGGGGCTCGCAAGGTGGCAGTGAGTTACGATTAAGCCACTGTACTCCAGCCTGGGTGACAAAGCAAGACCTTGTCTCAAAAAAATTATACATGTTAATATATTCTAGTTTAATACTGCAAACATCTTTAGTATTTCATCAGAAAGGTTATTTTTTCTAAGAAGTGCAAAAGGATTTTAAGATTTTTAACACGGCATGTAACAAATGAATTCTGACAGACACCTGTGGTTTAGAATAAATTTGTGAACATCCATGCATATAAAGTAGTCCTCTGGGGACAAGATGTGTTCACACTGATTGGGGAATATGCCCCCATGATGAGAGCTGTCTTTTGATCTGTGATCTGATTCTGAAAAGTAGTGAATCCCCAGGTGATGGACTTTAACTGTGAGTGGAATTAATGCTGCTTGCAGTTACTGCCTTTTAATCCAAAAACAAAAATTATTTTTAAAAAATTTTAAGTAAAATTTCACCTCTGTATTCTTTCATTACAGATATCCATTTGGGGACGAAATCTACTTTGACAGCAAGGCACCATGCAACTGCTGTTGAATGACAACAGCAATTCAGGAAACACTTAAGTATGAAAGCAAACTGAACACACAAGGCCAGTTTATCACCAGAAAAGACATAAGGCTTGTCTATTGACTAGGCAATATGTCATTAAAATTAAGGTTTAGAGTGAAGCTTTTTTAAAATTTAATTTTACTTTATTTTTTTCTGAGAGTTTTGTTCTGTCACCCAGGTGGCACAATCCTGGCTCACTGCAGCCTCCATCATCTCCTGGGTTCAAGCGGTTTTCCTGCCTCAGCCTCCCAAGTAGCTGGGATTTCAGATGTGCGCCACCATGGCTGGCTAATTTTTGTATTTTTAGTAGAGATGGGATTTTGCCCTGTTGGCCAGGCTGGTCTCGAACTCCTGACCTCAAGTGATCCACCCTCATTGGCCTCCCAAAGTGTTGGGATTACAGGCATTGGCCATCATGCCCAGCCTATAGAGTGTGAAGCTTTAGGAAAATCAGAACAAGGTAGACAGCTGTTAAAAACAATGTTTAAATGGAATAATGTTGAATATTTACAGGCTGTAAGAACTATTGTATACATAAAATAAACTTATTTTTACATTGGGGTTTGACTGAATTTTCTTATAAGAAAAGCCCCATGATGCTATCCAGGACATCATACCTTAATAGTATACATGAAACATAATGTGATCCAGGTTTCAACTCAGCCCTAATGTAATTCCAGATTTTGACTTTTTTTTTTTTTTTTAAAACATTGGCCATGTAGAGAAGTAGTTCTGTTTGCCCATGAAAATCCCCAAGTGACTTTGAACAGGGGTCCACATCCCCAGATCCCATCCCAGCTGTGCAAGCAGAGTGGAACAAACTGTCAGCTTGTTCCAAGGGTGGGCTTTTGCAGTCTGATTCAGTGTTACTCCAGGCCCTGCTCTGTCCCATTCTTGTCTTTTGCTGCAGTTACTTTGTTATCATCCCCTTCTAAACTGTCTTTAGCATCTGGGATAAGGAAGACAAGGCTTAATGACCACTAAGGCTCTAGCTAGCATCTTTCACACTGAATGTCTGTGAGTAGTCACCTGTTTTCTGTTGGTGTCCTAGGTTCTTGACCTAACCACTTCTTTTTTTTTTTTTTTAAAACATGAGAACTTAACAAAAGTTTGTTTTATAGCAGTATTATGGAACAGAGGAGACCATTTTAAATGATACGCATGTATATATTTTTTAACATATGGCCCAAACATACAAAAGATTGTTTTCTTTTTTTTTTTTTTTTTTTTTTTTTTTTTTGAGACGGAGTTTCGCCCTTGTTACCCAGGCTGGAGTGCAATGGCACGATCTCGGCTCACCGCAACCTCCGCCTCCTGGGCTCAGGCAATTCTCCTGCCTCAGCCTCCTGAGTAGCTGGGATTACAGGCATGCACCACCACGCCCAGCTACTTTTTTGCACTTTTTAGTAGAGACGGGGTTTCACCATGTTGACCAGGATGGTCTCGATCTCTCGACCTCGTGATCCACCCGCCTCGGCCTCCCAAAGTGCTGGGATTACAGGCTTGAGCCACCGCGCCCGGCAAAAGATATGTTTTCTAGGGACAGGGTCTTGCTCTGTCACCAGGCTGGAGTGTATGTAGCCTCTACCACCTGGGCTCAAGCGATCTTCCTGCCTCAGCCTCTTAAGTAGTTGGGACTACAGGTGTGTGCTACCATGCTTGATATATATATATATATATATATATATATATATATATATATTTTTTTTTTTTTTTTTTTTTTTTTGAGAGAGAGTCTTGCTGTCACCCAGGCTGGAGTGCAGTGGCTTGGTCTTGGCTTACTGCAACCTTTACCTCCCAAGGGTTCAAGCGATTCTCTTGCCTCAGCCTCCCAAGTAGCTGGAACTACAGGCGCGTGCCACCAAGCCCTGCTAATTTTTGTATTTTTACTAGAGATGGGATTTCACCATGTTGGCCAGGCTGGTCTCAAACTCCTGCCCTCATCTGATCTGCCCATCTCAGCCTCCCAAAGTTTTGGGATTACAGGCATGAGCCACTGCACCTGGCTGCTAATGTATTTTTTGTAGAGATGGCAGTCTTACCATGTTACCCAGGTGGTCTTGAACTCCTAGCCTCAAGTGATCCTCCTGCCTCAGCCTTCCAAAGTGCTGGAATTACAGGCATGAACCACCATGCCCAGCCCAAGAAGTTCACTTAAGAGTTTCTTTATACTGGCTTTGGCCTAAAAAAATACTGAAAATAGATTTTCATGGAGGGAAAAAAAAAACCTAGCTTTTTAATAAGACTGTTTTATATACTTTTTTACATTGGTCAAGTACATTATTTTTACTAAACAGCATTGTTTCCCACTATACATCCATGGTTATGTATAACAAAATGCCACTGTCAATTAAGATTTTAAAAACTTAACTTCCATAAGAGGATTAAATTCTAATCTATGATTCATTTAACCTACTGTACAAACACTAGGTAAAGTAATCTAACAAGCTGCCAAAGAACACATCCCAAATAGTAATCACAGATGATGAAGCACCTTACAGGACACCTCCACCTTGAAACACGTGAGTGTCCAGAGAAGTATTAAAGCCTTAATAATAGACTACTGAAGGTTAACTATTTACATTATTCTAAAAATATTTTAAGACGTGTTACAGTGCTATAAATTCTTCTTTTAAGGAAAGAAGTAATAGATTGTTTCCTTACCGTATTCTGAAAGGAAAAAAATACATCCATAGTAACTAGTGGTCTGCTGATTTTTTCCTTGAATTTTTAAACTCCAACAAAGCATTACTTTGCAAAAAGTCCTTTAGCCCAAAGTCAGTGTCTCTGTTTTGATCTCTTTGTAAAAGAACTCTCTGTTCATCCATTCTTTTTGCCTGAGATCGTAAAATAAGGCTGAAAAAGTCTTCATCTGGTACTGTCGGACCCTTTGTGGTAGCAGGTGGCGGAGTACATCTTTGATCATCTAACCTGGATCCCTAAAAGTTTATGAGAAAGAAATTTAAAGACATACTGTGGGAAAAAAAAAAGCATGAAGCTATGTAATATCTCTGTCAGTCATAACAAGAAAATGCAGTTGTAAGCTATTTTTTTGGCTTCTCAGAAATTAATCTTTAGACCTCAAACTACATAAAATTCTTTTTAAAAAATGAATTAAGTATAGCTGCTTCCATAAGTATAGCTGCTTCATGGGTTTAGTATGTGCATTATATTAAAGTCATACTATTTTAATTATAATTGGTCACAAGGAATAATCTGAGACAAGGTCAACTGTGTATAACAGTTCAAGATTATAATCTAACAGGCATCAACAGTGCAACAACAAATCTTTAGAAGTATGTACAAAACCCATGAGGAACCACATTTAAAAAATCACATCTTAGGCTAGGAGACAGCAAACTATAAGCCAATTCCTGCTTCTGTAAATGAGGTGTCATTTTCATTTCTCCATCAATACATTTGTTTATATATTGTCTATATGGCTGCTTTCCTACTAAATGGCAGAGTTGGGCAGTTGCAACAGAGACCATATGGCCTGCAAACTGTAAAATATTTTCTATCTGATCCTTTACAGAAAAAGTTTGCCTGCCTCTGTCTTAGGCAGTTAAATCTGTTAAGAAATAGCCCAAACTGAATTTTTTTTTTTTAGACGAAGTTTCGCTCTGTCACCAGGCTGGAGTACAGCGGTGCAATCTCGGCTCACTGCAACCTCTGCCTCCCAGGTTCCAGCGATACTCCTGCTTCAGCCTCCTGAATAGCTGGGACTACAGGTGCCTGCCACCACACCCAGCCAATTTTTTATACTTTTAGTAGAGACGGGATTTCACTATGTTGGCCAGGATGGTCTCGATCTCCTGACCTTGTGACCCACCCACCTTGGCCTCCCAACGTGTTGGGACTATAGGTGTCAGCCACCATGCCCGGCCTATGATTCTTATATTAGACATGCTACTCATCAAATAAAAAGTACAAGCAGTAACAAGTATACACCATAGTTTCTGGCATTGTAGCTCAATAATAAGAATAAAAGTGTGATAGCTGATATTTGAGTACCCACTACATTGTTGGGGATAGTGACAAGCACATAGATCCCTCAACATTTACTCCCACAACCCTCAGAGGGTACAGTTAACTGCCCTCCTAAGTCAGTGCTGCCTCCACACATACCCTGCTCACTCATTTCTCCTTCGCTCAGTTGATAATTTCAGTGTCCTCCAATTAACCCAACACTTGAACACTTCAGTTCCTAGACTTCTGATTTAGTGTTCTCATCCTTCACTTCAGCCTTAACCATCTGGCTCCCCTGGTTATAGTCTAGCCTCTTGTTATATCCACAGAAATGCCTTTTCCAGTTCTTTGCACATTCTTTTCTTTGCCCACTTTTGAATCAAGTTGTTTTCTGTTGAGTTTTAGTTCTCTATATATTCTGGAAATTGATCCCTTACTGGATATGTGATTTCCAAATATTTTATCTTGGGTTGCCTTTTTTTTGAGACAAGATTGCCAGGTTGGAGTGCAGTGGCGCAATCTCAGCTCACTGCCTCAGCCTCCCGAGTAGCTGGGATTACAGGCACATGCCACCACGCCCAGCTAGTTTTTGTTTTGTATTTTTAGTAGAGATGGGGTTTCACCATGTTGGCCAGGATGGTCTTGAACTCTTGACCTCGTGATCCACCTGCCTTGGCAGAGGCTGACAGAGCTCCTTTCTGTTTTTGGAAGGAACAGTTTGAGAAGGCATGGTGTTAGTTCTTTAAATGTTTGATAGAATGCACCAGTAAAGCTATCAGGTCCAGGGCTTTTATCAGGTTTTTGGTTACTGATGCAATCTCCTTTTACTATGGGTGTATTTTCTGTTTCTTCATCATTTCTTCTTGGTAAGTTTGTATTTCTAGTAATTTGAATCTTCTTTTAAAATTAGTCTGTCTAGCTAAAAGTTTGTCAATTTTGTTAATGTATTTTCAAAATGTCTTGGCTTTATTGATTTTCTCTATTTTTTTCTGTTCTGCATCTTATTTATCTCTGCTATAATCTTTATTTTTCTTTCCTTCTGCTAGTTTAGGGTTTTGTTCTTCTTTTTTTAGTTCCTTGTGTTGTAAAGTTAGGTTGTTGACTCGAGATCTTTTGTTACTGTAACATTTACAGCTGTGAATTTTCCCCTTGGCACTACCTTTGTTGTGTCCCATACGTTTTAGTATATTTTTTTATTTGTCTCTATTTTACAATTTCCATTGTGATGTCTTTCATGGATTAGTCGTTTTAGAGTCTGTTTAATTTCCACAAATTTGTGAGTTTTCCCCATTTTCCTTTTGTTACTGCTTATTTTATCCCATGGGGTCAGAGAAGGTACTTTTTATTTATGTTTTAAATCTATTGAGAATTTGTGGCCTAACATGTGGACTGACCTGAAAACGTTCCATGTGCACTTAAAACGACTGTGCATGCTGCTGTTGTTGGTAGAGTGTGCTATATACACACGTTAGACCTAGTTGGCGTACTCTGTTGTTCAAATCCTCCATTTCCTTATCTTCTGTGTAGTTGTCCTATCCATTAATGAGCATAGGATACTGAATTCCTCAACTATTTTTGTAGAACTATCCATTTCTCCCTTCAATTCTGTTAATTTTTGCTTCAGATACCTTGATGATTTGTTATGTATCTTTAGTATTCCTTGAATCTACTGGGACCACTGCTACTTTTTACTTCACACCTTTCATTTCTTTATTTCCCTTCCTACAGCCTAGATTCTAAAGTCCATTATTAAAACCACTTCCTGGCACATGTCTTCAAACTACCAGTCTCTCCCCTATATCCAGTTCTCCTGGTAAAATATCAATCTTGGTTTATCTCTCTGCCTCAAGCAGCTGGTTATGACTGGATAAAATACACAGTTGCACTCACCAGTTTTACTTCCAGTGACTGAGCTTCAGGTGGGGTTTTAAAAATTTTTTTGAGATGGAGTTTCACTCTTGTTGCCCAGGCTGGAGTACAATGCTGCAATCTCAGCTCACCGCAACCTCTGCCTCTCGGGTTCAAGTGGTTCTCCTGCCTCAGCCTCCTGAGTAGCTGGGATTACAGGCATGCGCCACCATGCCCGGATAATTTTTTTTTTTTTTTAGATGGAGTCTCACTCTGTCACCTGGGCTGGAGAGCAGTGGTGTGATCTCGGCTCATTGCAACCTCCGCCTCCCGGGTTCAAGCAATTTTCCTGCCTCAGCCTCCTGAGTAGCTGGGATTATAGGTGCCCACCACTATGCTCAGAGAATTTTTTGTATTTTTTTTTATAGAGATGGGGTTTCACCATGTTGGCCAGGCTGGTCTTGAACTCCTGACCTCGTGATTTGCCTGCCTCAGCCTCCCAAAGTGTTGGGATTACAGGCATAAGCCACCGTGCCCAGCCTAATTTTGTATTTTTAGAAGAGACAGGTGATCCGTCTGCCTCTGCCTCCCAAAAGTGCTGGGATTACAGGCGTGAGCCACTGTGCTGGGCCTCAGGTGGGTTCTTAGCACAGCACGGTATTCTTGATACTTTTCCACAAGTTTGTTTCTCTAAGTCAACTATTTCCCACTTCCATTCTCTTCAAATTTATAGTGTTCCCCAACCCCAATCTTAATGAATGACTCTACTTCTTTCTTGGGTGAGAAAATAAAAGCAGCCAGAGAGAATTCCTACTTGCTCCCATCTCCAAATCTATACTCTGCTTTCTCTCTGTCACCTACATAAAAACTGTTCTTCAATTATCCCAGACTCACCTACATCACTTGACTCCCTTCTTTACTTGACTATTTCTGTCTGTAAACTATGTTATCATCCAAAATAAGAAAAAAATTTTTTTGCCTTATACTTCTTTTCTAGCTAATGATCCACTGAACTCATTAAAGTTTTCTGTATTTACTGTCTCTCACGTCCTGTTTTCTCACCCCACTCAATCCTTTGTCCCCACCCTGCCACTGAAACAGTATCTTTCAAAATTATTAATAAAACTCCATGTTACCAAATCTGGTAGGTTCAGATATCATCTGACTCAGGTTCTTAGCAACATTTGCCACAGTTGAACATTGCTTAAGATACATTCTTCACTTGATTTCCACCACATCACATGCTCGGGGTATCCTTTGAACTCTCTGGCTATTGCTACTTTGGCAGCTCATCTTCCTCCATCTAACTAGTAAATTCTGAAATGCTCAGGGCTTAGTCTTGGACCTCTTTCTGTCCTATTCTTTAGGTAATTTCTTTCCAGGGCTCTCCCAAATTTATTCTCCCTTGGGCTCCAAATTTTACATCAAATTGCCTATTTAACACCTCTACTTCATTGTCTATGCCAGTCTCACCTGCCATTCCTTGAACAGGCTAACAGCTTACCAAATTGAACATGTCTAAAACAGAACTCTTGCTTTTTCTCCCCAAACTTGTTTCTCCTCTAGTCATCTCTGTTTCAGTAAATAGAACCATTCATTTCCCAGTTGCTCAAGGTATAAGTCATTCTTGATTCTCTCTTTCCCTGAAACGCTTTATCCAATTTATTAATAGGTCCTGCCAACTAACCATAATATATAACTGATATAATAACTAATAATACAGCCCTGTGCTGACTACTTCTCACTGCCACCACTCTAGTCCACATCACCAATATTTTTTGCCTGCATCACTATACAGTCTTCCTGGCTGGTTTTCATACTAATAGCCTTGCCACTCTACATTCTTCTGTCAGTAGCCAGCATCCTTTCTGAGGACACTTCCAGTACATCCTAATACATCTAAAACACAAGACTTCATTGTGGCCTCCAAGAGCCTATATGATCTAGGCCCTGATTACCTCTCCATCATTTTGTACCACTCTTCCCCTTCCCCTGCTCATCCCATGCCAGTTACATTTGCCATTCCTTGAACTGGCTAAGCTTTTATATCGAAGAGGGGACTTGCTGCCTCTGCATGGAATATTCTTTCTCTAGATACTCACATGGCTGACTGCTTCACTGCATTCATGTCTCTGTTCAAATGACAATCCACAAACGTCTTCTCTAACCACCCTATCTAAAACAGACACTCCCCCTCTACCAGCACCACCTTTGCTTACCCACTATTCCTTTATAGTTCTTCATAGCAAGTATGATTACCTAATACAACACACATACACACACACACACACATTCTCTCTCTATAACACACACTTGTACCCACTTCTGTGTCCTAAAATGTAAGATCCTTTAAAAATTTAGCATATCCTCAATGCCTAGAATAGCTCCTGAAACGTAATCAGTGTTCAATAATGATGGACAATTAAAGCCTCTAATACAAAATAAGCCCTTCCTGAATGAGAATTATAACACTGCCAATGTTCTTCATGATATCTGAGCTGTATGCAGAATGAAAAAAACATGCAGACATACTTGACATTTTACAAGGATGTCAAAGAAATCTTCATCAGCATCTTTGTTGTCATTAGTCATCAGGTGGCTAAGTACTGACTGGCTGTTGTTTTGTGTTAGACGAAGCCCTGGCAAATTACTGAAACTGGCCCTCTGGTCATCCAGACGGCGGCTCTGTGAGCTGGCGAGAAGGTCCAAAAACTCATCCGTATTGGGGGATACCACAGGAACAGATGGTGCTAAGAACAGACGAACAAAGACAAAGGTTAAAAAAAACCCTAAGCACATTTATTGTATACCTAGATCTTTTTGGCCTTGCCAGTCCCAGTACCTGCCCTGCCCTCCAGCTGTAGCGCTGACACTGACGTTAGATAGGTGCGGTTTTTATTGGTGGGAGGGAATAATGAGCCTCAGAGTACTTCAAATGACCCACTTGGAGGTTACTCAGATTTGGTTGTATTTATCTGTTTAATGCTCACTCAAAATGTAACTATAAGATACGTGACTAGATTTTAGAAGGTGAATGAACTGTTTTTCTTACATCATCTTTCAGACCAGGATGTATGAGACGGTGCTTTTTTATTCCATGCCCTGGATACAAATCATTTAGTAAACTAACAGTTAAGTGCTGCTGGCAAGTCTTGGTCTATGGTGTAAGAAGCCTTTTGGTAGCTGAAATAGAAAAATTTAAGTACCCTATTTTAGTCCTTTCTAAGTCAGCCAGGCCTTAGCCTCAGCCTTGGCCATAGGTTCCTCTTCAGTCTGTCTTCATTTTTCTTTTTTGATCCAGATATGAAATATTGACATTTTATATGTAATCACAAGGTATGTATAACTATCTTTCCTCCTCATTTTTATTTTTAAAAGTTATATTTAGGGTGGGCATGGTAGCTCATGCCTGGAATACCAGCACTTTGGGAGGCTAAGGCAGGAGGATCACTTGAGGCCAGGAGTTCAAGACCAGCCTGGACAACACAGCAAGACCTCGTCTCCACAAAAAATAAAAAAAAAATTGGCTGGGCATGGTGGTGTGTGCCCGTAGTCCCAGCCACTTCGTAGGCTGAGGTAGGAGGATCGCTTGAGCACAGGGGTTCAAGGCTGCACTGACTATGATCATGCCCAGGCACTCCAGCTTAGCTAACATCAAGATCTTGTCTCTAAATAAATAAAACCAGATTTTATTTATATATATATGTTTTAGACATAGGGTCTAACTATGTTGCCCAGTCTGGAGTGCAGTGGCTATTCACAAACACAATCATTGCAAACTATAGCCTTAAACTCCTGGCCTCAGTGATCCTCCCACTTCAGCCTCCCAAGTAGCTGAGATTACAGGCATGCAGCACCACACCTGGCTCACAGTCACATTTTCCTCAACAGATTTTTCAAAGAAAACTAGGGAGGTAGTATGATATAGTTATGAAAGCACACTGGACTAAAAACACAGATATACTTCAGGGAACTGAAAAAACCTTGTTTGAACTGTATAAACAGCATTTCAGATACACCTGGATTCAGGCTCATTTATCATATCTCTTATGATGGGAACTAAATTCTCAGAAATAAATCACAAGCATATCGAAGAGAATTATTAAAACTGGGGGAGAAAGAGATGACTTACTTTTTAGCATCATTTTGGGGGGAGTAGAAGAAGTTGCTGTTGAAGCTGTATGGCAGTTCCTTTCTTGTAAACAACATCTCTGATCATCCATCCTATTGCTTTGAAATCGGCTTAATAAGTCAAAGAACCCTTCATCGCCAATAGTATCTGCACTGATTTTCTAAAATATTGAGAGGAAGTCCAGTTCATTTGAAATATTCCAGTATTATCTTTATATCATCAGTGAACATCATGATGCATTCAAATGCAAAAGGTAAACGATGGATTAAAATAAAAATAAATTAAAAATATAAATTGACCTTTTATTTTAAAAAAGAATACAAGATGGAAAATATTGGTAATAAAAGGCTATTTTAATCCAGCTAACAAAAAGCACTTCTAGTTTTTAATTCCTGTTTCTAAGGCTAAAGAAACATATCTCAGACTTAAGAGAACTGCTACAGATACTGAATTATGCAAACACTGGTGATACAGAGGCCTGTACTTCAGGCTCCACATTCAGTTCTAAACATTATATACAGTGGAATTTTAGTATACTTATCTCTTTGTAAGAGCTGTTAAAGAAAACAGGTATATTTTCCTAGCATAGTGATTTCTAAGGTCTTTTTATTATAAGATTTGAAGATCTTGAAAAAATACAAACTTCAAATAAATGAATATTTGTGAGGAGAGGAAGACCTATATTCTTCATTTGGAAGGCTTCAAAATTAAAAGGATGAATGCAGTGCTTAATACGAGTAATTATTACTTTTTTCATAATGATGTGTTATAATAAAAGCACATATACAAAAAATGTTATGGGCCTGAGTAGAATAGAGGAACTAACTTTTAGGAGAAGTAGGGAAAATTTCACAGCACATCTTTGTGTCAGCTCCTTAAGAATGAGTAGGCATTTGCAGGTGAGAGATGTTTCATACTAGTTAATATGCAGTCCAAAAAGTTTGTAGTTTTTTTTTTTTTTTTGAGACGGAGTTTCGCTCTTGTTACCCAGGCTGGAGTGCAATGGCGCGATCTCGGCTCACCGCAACCTCCGCCTCCTGGGTTCAGGCAATTCTCCTGCCTCAGCCTCCTGAGTAGCTGGGATTATAGGCACGCGCCACCATGCCCAGCTAATTTTTTGTATTTTTAGTAGAGACGGGGTTTCACCATGTTGACCAGGATGGTCTCGATCTCTCGACCTTGTGATCCACCTGCCTCAGCCTCCCAAAGTGCTGGGATTACAGGCTTGAGCCACCGTGCCCGGCCTAAGTTTGTAGTATTAAAGAGATGATGAACTGAAGGGTAGGGGTAGGTACAGAGGAGGAAAGAGGCCTTTGTAAGCAATACTAACAAACGTAGACTTTATCCTATGTGAAATAAGATGAGCAATGGCAGTAGTCAATTTTAATCTGTTTTGTTTAGATATAATAATGGAGGCAGGGAGATCAGTTGCAGGTACCTATTGAAATCTAGGTAATAGAGTAAGAACTAGGCTAAGACATGGTAGTGGATTTTTTTTTTTTTCTTTTTTCTTTCTTTTTTTCTTGAGAAGTCTTGCTCTGTCATCCAGGCTGAAGTACAGTGGTGCAATACTGGCTTACTGGAACCTCTGCCTCCTGGGTTCAAGCGATTCTCCTGCCTCAGCCTCCGGGGTTTCACCATCTTGGCCAGGATGGTCTCAATCTCTTGACCTCATGATCCACCTGCCTTGACCTCCCACAGTATTGAGAATACAGGCGTGAGCCACTGTGCCCATCCGATTTTATTTTTTATTATTTATTTTCTTTGAGATGGGTCTCACTCTGTCACCCAGGTTGGACTGCAGTGGGGCAATCTCAGCTCACTGCAGCCTCTGCTTCCCAGGCTAAGGAGTCTTCCCACCCCAGTCTCCTGAGTAGCTGAGACCACAGGTGTGTGCTATCACACACAGCTAATTTTTTGTATTTTTGGTAGAGATGGGGTTCCACCATGTTGCCTAGGCTAGTCTCAAACTCCTAAGTTGAGGAGATCTACCCACCCTGGCCTCCCAAAGTGCTGGGATTACAGACATGAGCCACTGTGCCCAGCAGAGAAATGGGTTTGGAAATGGAAATACCTTCTTTGTAACTTACTTTGATCCTTTTATCAGATTATAGGGTAGCTGCATTAGGGATTTCCTGATACTTATGAGTAAACCCATGATATTTTAATTTCTAAGTAAATTAAACAAACTGATTGCTATGATCATTTTACTTTTTTTTGAGACACAATCTCACTCTGTTGCCCAGGCAACAGTGTTGTGCAGTGGCATGATCTCAGCTCACTGCAACCTCCACCTCCTGGGCTCTGGGACCATAGGCACACAACACCATGCCCAGCTGACTTTTTATTTTTTGGTAGAGACAGAGTTTAATCATGTTGCTCGGGCTCATTTTTCATCAAAAGTTTGTAGTTCTATCATTATAGTTTCAATAATGTGATTAATAGAAGTAGATGCTAACAGACACACTTCATTCTAAACTAATATTTAAAAATCCTTGAGCATCTGAATTTAATTTGTTCTGTCTTCTGAGCTGAGTAGAGGGTAGTTTTACTGGGAGACAATGCAGTGAAATAAATGGTAGTATTTTTCCAAACAATAGTTATTCAAATTAATAATTGGCCAAGCGTGGTGGCTCACGCCCACAATCCCAGCACTTTGGGAGGCCAAGGAAGGTCAGTCACTTGAGGTTAGGAGGTGAAACCCCATCTCTACTAAAAATACAAAAATAAGCTGGGCATGGTGACCCCACCTGTAATCCCAGCTACTTGGGAGGCTGAGGCAGGAGAAATGCTTGAGCCCGGGAGGCAGAGGTCGCAGTGAGCTGAGATTGCGCCACTGTACTCCAGCCTGGGTGACAGAGTAAGATTATGTCTCAAAAAAAAGAAAAAAGTAATTTTTGTCCAATACAAGGGAGCAATTTATCTACTAAGATAGTAATTACCATTTCTAGTTTTGAAGAAGATAGAAAAGATAGGCAACTATGAATACAAAGACATTTTATGTTAAATGTCTAAATTACTAAAAATCCAGTATGAATACAAGAAAACCCAAATGTAGGTACTCAAACAACAATACTTGAAAAAAAAATCTATTTTAAACGTACCCTCTGAGAATTTGGAATTCGGTGGTCGATAGAGTTACTGGCATCTTGGAGAACTTTAGTGGAGGAATTAGTTTTGTATTTTTTCCCCTTCAGTCTGTTGACAAAGAGTAGCTTTGCAGAAGGTTTGGCAATAAGAGGTTTTTGCTTAGCAAGAATTTCACTGTTCCAGTTCTGTACCTAAAAAATTACAAATGGAAAGGTGAAAAAACATCTCCCAAACCCCAGCTCTCTTCTGGTTTCCTGTAATATTAATCTGACATATTCACGTATTTACTATTGGGAGAGAGAGGAAGAATTTTATATCTCTTTTAAAAAAAGATATTTTGGTATACTGCGCTATTTTCAAGAGCTTATGCCCAGTGCATGCTGTGGATTCCTCATTATCAAAATATTAAAATGCTGGTTTTTAAGAACCTAAAATAAGAAAGCAAGGTTTGCCAAAACCATATAAAAATAAAATATGAATGGTCAGAGAAGGAGCCAAAGTTTTGCTCTAGACGTGAGTTACTCAAAAAATCTGTTACAACTGGAAATTTTAGATGTAGAATTTTTAAACATAAAAATTAATATCTAAAAAATAGCAGTAATTTTTAATAAAATGGTTTATGTTTTTATGAATATCATACTACATTATCAATAGGCAAAATCAATTTATAAAGGTCTAAATCTGGCTTAACTAATAGCTCTGACATTTGCAGCTTAAACATTCAGTCTTAAATGTTTACAAGTAACTCTAAAGGTTCATGCCATGTAGTAACTTTAGTGACACATTTTTTCATAGGTAAAATTTACAGTCAAATGCACAGATTTTAAGTCTGACTGGCTGTGTGTGTGTGTGTGTGTGTGTGTGTGTATTTGTTGCTGTTTTTAAAACATGTAGCTATAAGTGAACCAAGCCATCGATTCCTTTTCACATAGAGGTCATAAGGGAAAATTATTTACTACAGTGATTTCATGGTCTCTTGTTTCGAAAAAAGGAAAATGGTCCTTGATGTGAGAATATAAAGCTACACCCAAAACCCAAGAAGAAAATTAAAAATGTTTCCTATATATTTATTTGAACCTCTCAACAATACTGAAAACAAGAATAGAGGGCGAAGCAATGTCTTAAAAACTGTGAAGAAAAATTATTTCTAACCAAGAATTCTATAGTCAGCAAAATTATCAAATGTGAGGTTAATAAAACATTTTCACATATCCAAGTTCAGGCATCGAAGCCTCAAAAGTTCCCTCCCACTGCATACTCTCCCAGGAAGCCTCTTAACCTAGAAATCTTCCTTTTTCCTTACATATGCTTCTTTACTTTGTTGAGAATAATGAAATAATGAATTCTTTGACAGCTTATTATGAGGAAATGAAACCAATACAAAGAACTAATTCCACTTAAACGTATTTGAAATTAAAGAGGGCCGGGCACGGTGGCTCAAGCCTGTAATCCCAGCACTTTGGGAGGCCGAGGCAGGTGGATCACGAAGTCAAGAGATCAAGACCATACTGGTCAACATGGTGAAACCCCGTCTCTACTAAAAATACAGAAAAATCAGTTGGGCATGGTGGTGCGTGCCTGTAATCCCAGCTACCCAGGAGGCTGAGGCAGGAGAATTGCCTGAACCCAGGAGGCAGAGGTTGCGGTGAGCCGAGATCGCGCCATTGCACTCCAGCCTGGGTAACAAGAGCTAAACTCCATCTCAAAAAAAAAAAAAAAAAAAAAAAGAAAAATTAAAGATAAAATTTTATCACTTGACTCTTAGAGAATTACAAAGTCTAATCTGGTCAGCTTCTTGCATAACACTGCTAGTACCAGTACATAAGTAGGCAGAAGATAGATTATTTTTGCTACTTATTAGTATGTTCCTAAAAGAAAAACATAGACTAAAATTGCCTTAAAAGCTTTTTTAAAAACATTAATATGTGGATTTAACAAATTTATATTTGAGAACCACTCAGAGAACAGCTGGACATTTTGGGAGAATCACAAAGTCCTTTAAAAATTACTAGAGTTGGCCGGGCGCGGTGGCTCAAGCCTGTAATCCCAGCACTTTGGGAGGCCGAGGCGGGTGGATCACGAGGTCGAGAGATCAAGACCAACCTGGTCAACATGGTGAAACCCCGTCTCTACTAAAAATACAAAAAAAAATTAGCTGGGCATGGTGGTGCGTGCCTATAATCCCAGCTACTCAGGAGGCTGAGGCAAGAGAATTGCCTGAACCCAGGAGGCGGAGGTTGCGGTGAGCCAAGAACGCGCCATTGCACTCCAGCCTGGGTAACAAGAGCGAAACTCCGTCTCAAAAAAAAAAAAAAAAAAAAAAAAAAAAAAAAAAAAAAAAAAAAAAAAATTACTAGAGTTTCCAAATAACTCTGTGAATGACTGGAATAAAAATATCTTGGATTCTTTTTTTTTTTAATTTTTATTTATTTATTTAAGATGGGGTTTCACCATGATGGCCAGGCTGGTCTTGAACTCCTGACCTCAGGTGATCCACCCACCTCAGCCTCCCGAAGTGCTAGGATTACAGGCGTGAGCCACCGCGCCCGGCTTGGATATGATTCTAACACAATTTTATATGTTGGTTTTTTGAAGACTATTCACACATAAACTATCACTATTGAAATATATGCTATTATTATGATAGGGCAGAAGAATACTTAATAACATGGAAAGATGTTCCTTTTTGTTTCTTTTGATTCTTTTTTTTTTTTTTTGGAGACAGGGTCTCACTCTGTCATTCAGGCTGGAGTGCAGTGACACAATCATGGCTTATTGCAACCTCCACATCCCAGGCTCAAATGATAGTCCTGCCTCAGCCTCCCAAGTAGCTGTGACTACAGGCATGTGCCACCAAGCCCAGCTAATTTGTGTGTTTGTGTGTGTGTGTGTGTGTGTGTATGTATGTGTGTGTATATATATATATATTTTTTTTGGTAGAGACAGGGTTTTACCATGTTGCCCAGGCTGGTCTCAAAATCCTGGGTTCAAGTGATCTGCCCACCTTGGCCTCCCAAAGTGCTAGGGTTACAGGTATGAGCCACTGTGCCCAGCTGGAAAGATATTCTTGATAGAATTACCACATATTATAGTGTCTACAACATCCATATGAAAATGCCAGATGAATAGATGCCAAAATAACTGTAGTTACTATCAGGAGGCAGGATTACTGATTATCTTGATTGCTGTGTTCATATTTTCTAAAGTTGCTATAATGAAGATATTTTACAAAAAGTATCTTAAAAAATACATCACAGCTGGCGCAGTGGCTCACAGCTATACCAGCAACTCAGGAGGCTGAGGCAGGAAGATTGCTAAAGGCCAGGAGTTCAAGACCAGTTTAGACAACACAGTGAGAGACTGCCTCTGAAAAAGGAAAAAACTTAGCCAGGCATGATGATGTACGCCTGTAGTCCCAGCTACTGGGGAGGCGGAGCCAGGAGGATCACTTGAGCCCATGGCTCTACTGCACTACTGCACTCCAGCCTAGGAGACAGAGAGATCCCAACTCTAAAATAAATAAGTAAAATAAATTTAAAAATACACGCAAAAGAATAAGAGCCTATTTGACAATGTAATATTCAGTTAAAAGGAAATGGAAGAAAGTAGCCTTGATGTGTTCTTGAGTCACCTGTTTCCAATTATGAAGTCCCTTCCCTTTTACTACGCACCACCTCCCCCAAGACAAAGCCTAGGGAAGATGTATCTTCAATACAAAAGTACTTGTTTAAAAAAAAATGCTTTTCAAGAATGCAGCTAGAAAAACAACTCTCCTCTTAATCATAAATTTGATTCATCTTGGCAATAATGTTGCTATGAAGTTGGGGAAAAAGACTTTGTTTTGAGCTTCCTGATCTCTTAAAAAAAAAAAAATACATTTACATGGTAAATGATTCAAACTGTTCAAACTGATACATAAAGTATTTCTAGCCTAACCCAGACACTCAGTCCTCTTCTCAGAAGCAGTAATTGTTAGCCAGTTTCTTACATATTCTTCCAGGAATGTTTTTTGAATCTACAAAGGAAATATATGCAGGCATTTTTCTTAAAACAGATGGCAGCATACTATATGCATTCTTTTTTTTCACTGTACTTTTTCTGATTTTTTTAAAGGCAAATTTTTAAGTGACATCTACATAGGGCAAGCCTTATTTAAATTATTTCATTAAATTAAAAGTTACTAAAACATTTTATAATAGTTCATGAAATTTAAAACATAAAAACTGCCACCCACCTTTTCCGGGGTTAACTTCATAAGTTCCATATTTTCCATACTATGCCGGCGTCCCAACTTGGGGCGTACACCTTTAAAAAAAATCAATTCAGATAAACCAAGGAGTACCTAAGAGTACAAGTTCATCATCATTATATCATTCAATTCTAAAGTCTGATACACAAACCCATATGAAAGGAGAAAACATGGACAAGTATGTATTCTTCTAAGAATAATAACTTTCCATACCAGCTACACAAAAATAGAATATACATTCCCCTCTAAAATGCTTTGATGTAAGGAAGTTACAGTTTGGTTGGAAAACTCTCACTGGTTACTAAATTACCCTTTACTTTGAAAAAGGCATTTTATAATAACTGGTTTTATACTATCCATATAGTTTCAAATATAAATTGTAGAGCAGTTTACTCCTTATAACATAAGGAAAAGGCTGTAGGCCTTCGATTGTGTGAAAAGAATCAAACTAGCACCCCACTACTATGCTGTTACTCCTTTCTAAGTTACCCCTTTCCATTTAAAGATCTCATTAGAGGACAGACTTACTACCAGTCAGAAAACAAGTAAACAAGACCTCAGTTTTTTTCAGTAAAGTTATTAGAGAATTTCCATATCCATTCAATCTTTTAAAATATTTAGCACTTATTTTAAAAGGCATAAGAAATAACTAATACTTAGCTTAAAAAAATGAAACATTTATGAACACATTAAACTCCCCTTGTGTAACTCCCCTCGTAATTTCCCTTGTCTTCCCTGCACTTTTATGCATTTTCATTACAAATGTATGTATCTCTTACAAATATAGCATTTGCGGGTTTTGAAACATTTATAAATGGTATCATACTATATGTATTCTGCAACTAGCTTTGAGAAGTCTTATGTCTGTGAGATTCATCCAAGTTATATGTATACCTTAATTCATTTTCATTGCCTTTTTAGGCAAAGGTTTTATAATAACTGGTTTATACCATCCACACAGTCTCAAAAATAACAGACTGTAGAGTGGACTAGGAAATTATCCATTTTACTAGTGACAGATATTTAGGTTGCTTCCAACTTTTTGCTATGATAAACAATACTACAGATACTCTTGGAAATGTCTCTCAGTGTACATGAACAAGCATTTCTTCCAATTTGGTGGATATCAGGAGTATGTAACTGGGAGTGGAACAGGAGTGGAACAGCTGGATCATACAGTTGGAACACTGAACAGTACACAAATAGCTCATAAATATATGAGAAGATATTTGACTTCATCTCATCAGCAAAAATCACAGTGGAGTACTGTTAGAAACCTATGAGGTAAACAAAAGTTACTACCAGTATTGAAATGATGTGCAGTAACCTCACCAGAATGTTGCTGGATTGTACTTCAGAGTATACCAATTTCTATCCCATCAGTACCACATAAGAGTTTCCATTACCTCACATCATTTTATTTTATTTATTTAATTTATTTATTTATTTTTGAGACGGAGTTTCACTCATTACCCAGGCTGGAGTGCAATGGTGCGATCTCGGCTCACCACAACCTCCATCTCCTGGGTTCAAGCAATTCTCCTGCCTCAGCCTCCCGAGTAGCTGGGACTACAGGTGTGCACCACCATGCCCAGCTAATCTTTTTTTTTTTTTTTTTTTTCTTTTCTGAGATGGAGTTTCGCTCTTGTTGCCCAGGCTGGAGTGCAATGGCGCGATCTCGGCTCACCGCAACCTCCGCCTCCTGGGTTCAGGCAATTCTCCTGCCTCAGCCTCCTGAGTAGCTGGGATTACAGGCACACGCCACCATGCCCAGCTAAATTTTTGTATTTTTTTTTAGTAGAGACGGGGTTTCACCATGTTCACCAGGTTGGTCTCGATCTCTCGACCTTGTGATCCACCCGCCTCGGCCTCCCAAAGTGCTGGGATTACAGGCTTGAGCCACCGCGCCCGGCCTAATTTTTTGTATTTTTAGTAGAGATGGGGTTTCATCATGTTGACCAGGATGGTCTTGATCTATTGACCTCGTGATCTACCCGTCTCGGCCTCCCAAAGTGCTGGGATTATAGGTGTGAGCCACTGCACCCGGCCCCCTGACATCATTTTAATACTGGTAGCAATTTTTGTTCATCTCTTAGGTTTCCAATGGTACTCCACTGTGATTTTTGCTGACGAGATGAAGTTAAATGTCTTCTCATATATTTATGGGCTATTTGTGTACTGTTGGTTATCATATTGGCTAAGCTGGTCTTGAACTCCTGACCTTTGACCTTGTCCATCTTTGACTCCCAAAGTGTTGGGATTACATGCATAAGCCATCATGCCTGGCCAGTCCCTGACCTCTTTTTTGAGAAGGGGTCTTGCTTTGTTGCCCAGGCTGGAGTACAGTGGCACAATCACGGCTCATTGCAGCTTTGACTTCTTGGGCTAAGCGATCCTGCCACCTCAGCCTATCAAGTAGCTGGGACTATAGGCATGCAACACCATGTCCAACTTATTTTTGATACAGTCAGGGGTCTCCCTATGTCACCCAAGGCTGGTCTTGACTCCTGGATGCAAGCGATCCTCTTTCTTCATTTCCTTTTTTTTTTTTTTTTTTTTTTTGAGACAGAGTCTCACCCTCTTACCCAGGCTGGAGTGCAGTGGTATAATCTTGGCTCCCTGAAAATGCTGCCTCCCAGGTTCAAGAGGTTCTCCTGCCTTAGCCTCCTCAGTAGCTGGGATTACAGATGCCTGCCACCATGCTCAGCTAACTTTTGTATCTTTTTTTTTTTTTTGAAATGGAGTTTTGCTCTTGTTACCCAGGCTGGAGTACAATGGCGCGATCTCGGCTCACCGCAACCTCCACCTCCTGGGTTCAGGCAATTCTCCTGCCTCAGCCTCCTGAGTAGCTGGGATTACAGGCACGCGCCACCAGGCCCAGCTAATTTTTTGTATTTTTAGTAGAGACGGGGTTTCACCATGTTGACCAGGATGGTCTCAATCTCTTGACCTCGTGATCCACCTGCCTCGGCCTCCCAAAGTGCTGGGATTACAGGCTTGAGCCACCGCGCCTGGCCTAACTTTTGTATCTTAAGTAGAGATGGGGGTCTCACCATGTTGGCTAAGCTGTGATCCACCTGCCTTGGCCTCCCAAAGTGCTGGGATTACAAAGGTGACCCACTACACTCAGCCAACCTTCTTCATTTCTAGTAAGACCTTTTGCCTTAAAGTACTTTTTATCTGATATTAACATGCTATACTGGCTGTCTTTTGGTTAGTTTTGCATGATGAATCTTCTATCCTTTTACTTTCAGGCTTATTATTTATATACATATGTATACATATAATTTACATATACTTTTAAAATAAAAATTATATATACACACACACTTTTTTTTTTTTGAGATGGAGTTTTGCTCTGTCCCCCAGGCTGCAGTGCAGTGGTGTGATCTCGGTTCACTACAACCTCTGCTCCCGGGTTTAAGCGATACTCCTACCTCAGCCTCCCGAGTAACTTGAGACTACAGGTACATGCCAGCACGCCCGGCTAATTTTTGTATTTTTAGTAAAGACCGGGTTTCACCATGTTGGCCAGGCTGGTCTTGAACTCCTGACCTCGTGATCCATGGGCTTGCACCTCCCAAAGTGCTGGGATTACAGTTATGAGCCACTGCCCCCAGCTTACTTTTCTTGTATTGTTCTTGTCCAGTTTGGCTATCAGGGTTACATGGTTCTCAGAAAGACTGACAAAAGTATTTCCACGTATTCAGTTGCCTATAAAATTTTTGTGTCAAGTGTTATTAGTTTTCTTAAGTGGCTGGTTTATCTCACTTGTAAAACCATCTGGGCCAGGTATTTTCCTAGTGGGAAGATTTTAAGTTAATTATCTAATTTTTAAAATAATTTTAGCCATTAGCATGCCATTCACATTACATTCTACCATTAGATCAGTTTTGGCAACTTGTTTTTCCAGAAATTGCCCATTTCTCCTAGATTTTCAAATACTTTGTCATAACGTTATTCAGAATCTCTTTTTAATCTCTGCCTATTTATTATGCCCCTTTTGAGCAATCCTGCTGTAGATGTAGTCAAAATTAAACAATTTGTAACCAAATTTTGACTTGAAAAAAAATCTCTACTGAATCTTTAATTTTATTAAATTCTGCCCTGTATTAATTTTTGCCTTCTTTCAGTTTTTACTTTTTAAGCTAGATATTTAGCTCACTTTCAGCCTTTTTCCTTTTTAAATACAACATACACTTTGCTCTAAGTACCAATGTAAATCATGTGCCACAAAACTGAAACAGTATTTTTATAATTCAGTCCTATTTTTCTTTTCTTTTTTTCAAGAGGGATTTTTGCTTTTCTTGCCCAGGCTGGAGTGCAATGGCGCGATCTAGGCTCACAGCAACCTTTGGCTCACTGCAATCTCCACTTCCTGATTTTCCAGCAATTCTTCTGCCTCAGCCTCCCAAGTAGCTGGAATTACAGGCATGTACCACCACGCCCAGCTAATTTTGTATTTTTAGTGGAAATGGGGTTTCTCCATGTTGGTCAGGCTGGTCTTGAACTCCCAATCTCAGGTGATCTGCCCACCTCCAGCCTCCCAAAGTGCTGTGATTACAGGCATGAGCCACTGAGCCTGGCCTCCTAAGTTATTTGCTAATTTTAAGATTTCTTTTTCAACCTATAAGTTACTGAGAAGTGTGTTAAGTTTTCAGATGAATGTTGTATATATTATCTTAATTTCTAAATTAATTGCACTGTGCTCAGGGCATGTGTGATGTAGATGTGATACAAATACTTTTAAATTTGTTGAGATTTGCTTTATTGTCAATTTTTTGTGAATGTTTCATGAATGCTTAAAAATAATGTGAATTAGCGCCGGGCGCGGTGGCTCAAGCCTGTAATCCCAGCCCTTTGGGAGGCCGAGGCGGGTGGATCACGAGGTCAAGAGATTGAGACCATCCTGGTCAACATGGTGAAACCCCGTCTCTACTAAAAATACAAAAAATTAGCTGGGCATGGTGGCGTGTGCCTGTAATCTCAGCTACTCAGGAGGCCGAGGCAGGAGAATTGCCTGAACCCAGGAGGCGGAGGTTGCGGTGAGCCGAGATCGCACCATTGCTCTCCAGCCTGGGTAACAAGAGCGAAACTACGTCTCAAAAAAAAAAAAAAAAAAAAAATGTGAATTGAGTGGTTAGGTATTTCCATTAAATTGGTGGTTTTCACTTTTAAGCTGTGACCCCATATTAAAAAAATACACGTATATACCTAGGACAAACATACAACAAAATCTTCACACAACAGTTTTATATATACATATACACATATGTGTGTAGATTTTTGGGTTTTTTTGAAGGTAGCTTCTCCTCTGTTGCCCAGGCTAGAGTGCAATGGCACACAATCATGGCTTACTGGAGCTTCGACTTCCTGGGTCGAAGCTCCCACCTCAGCTTCCCAAGTAGCTGGGACCACAGGCTCATGCCACCATGGATGGCTAATTTAAAAAAATGTTTTGGAGAGATGGGGGTCTTCCTAGATGCCCAGGCCAGTCTCAAACTCCCGGGCTCAAGCGGTCCTCCGAAGTTCTGCGATTACAGGCATAAGCCAATGCCCCGGCTCCTGTATGTGTATTTTTAATGCTAGCTGCAATCCATGGGCTGATTTTATAACTCATTAAAGCATCAGAGACATAGTTTGCAAAATATTGCATTAGATGAAGCCTATTAATTGTGTTGGTCAAATCTCTATTTTATTATTGATACCTGACTTCTCACTGATTTTTATCTATCAATTATTGAGGTGTGTTAACATCACATTAAGACGTAACTATCACATAAGATGGATTCTGGAGCCATAGTGACTAAGTTTAACTTCCGTCTCTACCACTTACTTCACAGGTAACCCT
The DNA here is from genome assembly GCF_048565385.1 of Saimiri boliviensis. Lineage (NCBI taxonomy): Eukaryota > Metazoa > Chordata > Mammalia > Primates > Cebidae > Saimiri > Saimiri boliviensis. Next base: position 102,681,533 of record NC_133459.1, read on the forward strand.
GGGAAATTTACCTAACCTCTCTTGCCTCCATTTCTCCATCTGTAAATTAAGGATAACAGAAACTTAACTACTAGAATTGTTTTTTTTTTTTTTTTTTTTTGAGACGGAGTTTCGCTCTTGTTACCCAGGCTGGAGTGCAGTGGCGCGATCTCGGCTCACCGCAACCTCCGCCTCCTGGGTTCAGGCAATTCTCCTGCCTCAGCCTCCTGAGTAGCTGGGATTACAGGCACGCACCACCATGCCCAGCTAATTTTTTGTATTTTTAGTAGAGACGGGGTTTCACCATGTTGACCAGGATGGTCTCGATCTCTCGACCTCGTGATCCACCCGCCTCGGCCTCCCAAAGTGCTGGGATTACAGGCTTGAGCCACCGCGCCCAGCCTAGAATTGTTACAATTAAATGAGTTAAAACATGTAAACCACTTAAATCAGTGCCTAATACATCACAAGCACTCAATAAATGTTAGCTTTTTTTTTTTTTTAACCCCCTCAGGCTACCTAACCATTTTTGTTATTTTCATTTTCACTTGTTACTCTGTAAAGAACTGAACCCTGGGCACTACAAACTTAGAGGACAGAAAGATGGAGAGGAGAGAAAAGAATACAGACAAGAGTGGCTGACCAGAAAAATACAGAAATCCTGAAGGCTGAATGAAGAAAGTACTCTCAGAAGGGAATGATTGGCTATAGAAAACATTGCTGAAAAAAATCGAGTGAGCTGACATTGATGTATTTGGTAAAATGAAGGTCTGTGGTAACCTTGAAAGGTGGTTTCAGAGTCATGGAGAAGGCAAAGCCCAACGGGAGTGGGTTGAAGAGAGAATGGGAGGCAAGGAAGTAAAAACAATGAACAATTAGTATCTTTCCAGGTTTTGTTATAGAAAGGAACAAAGGAACAGGTCTATAGCTAGAATGGTCCATGAAGACAAGCGACTGTTTTTGCTTTTTAAAGATGAGAGCTCTTATGGAATAACCTATATGAAAGTTCAACACAGAAAAACTTTTTGGCCCATCATCTAACCACAAAGCATGCAGTCACAAATTATTATATGGCTCACACTTCAGAACTTTTCACTAAATATTCTTTAAAAGTATAAATCAGATGAGTAGTCAGTAATACCTTTTCCCTTTTTTTCATGACTTTAAAGAAAAAAAGTGGAAAGAGAAAAGGTAGATTTATCACTGACTTTCAACTTCAAAATATTTGTCAGTAGTTTTTTTTTTTTAGACTGAGAATTTCTCAAGCTTCGGAAAATGATCTCATACAGAATCACATACCGATGAAATTAAAAAATGTGAACCTAATCTTATTCCTTTTATTTCTTAAGTAGACTTTTTTCACTCAAAAAGAGACATTATAGCAAGTTTCCTCTCTATAGAAATGTCAAACCAAACTGGCACCTAAGCAAAGTTTCCTAAAAATAGATTTTGCCACCAAAAAAAAAAAAAAGAAAAAGAAAAATAGAGTATCTTAGATTTTCTGAATTAAAAAAATAAAGTCCTAAGAAAGTTCACCTTGGAAGTGAAATGGGGGAAAAAGAACTAAACGAATCAAATATGTAAAACTGTATGAGATAAAAAGAATAAACAACATTTAAAAATTTTGGCACCTCCACATTTATAAATTTTTGAATGAGCTGATAAATTTTTTTTTTTTTTGAGACGGAGTTTCGCTCTTGTTACCCAGGCTGGAGTGCAATGGCGCGATCTCGGCTCACCGCAACCTCTGCCTCCTGGGTTCAGGCAATTCTCCTGCCTCAGCCTCCTGAGTAGCTGGGATTACAGGCACACGCCACCATGCCCAGCTAATTTTTTGTATTTTTAGTAGAGACGGGGTTTCACCATGTTGACCAGGATGGTCTCAATCTCTTGACCTCGTGATCCACCCGCCTCGGCCTCCCAAAGTGCTGGGATTACAGGCTTGAGCCACCGCGCCCGGCTTGATAGAGAATTAAAATGTATTTTTACAAAAGAAAAGAATGATACCATCGCCATTCCTAAGTTCATGATAAAAACTATAAAATATTGTTTTCCATTTACAAATTATATATTACATATAATTACATATTTATGCTTACAAATTAACAGAGCTGTGTACAACAATAAAAAATATAAGTTGATCTTCCTATGTTATGTATTCTCTCTGAATATGGCAAACTTGTGATAAATAACTTTAAATATTGAGGATAAAAAAATTGGGTTTTAAAAGTCCTATTACTTACCATTCAAACTGCTATCGATTTCATTATTTTCAGACATTGTGGAGTTATTTGTGCTGTAGCTCAGACCAAGAACCATTTGAAGATCTGAGAGATTAAGTCGTGCTGTTAGTTCACCGCTTTTATCCCCAACCTACAACCACAAACATTTATATTTTACAGTAGTACTTACAGACAAAGAATGAAGATTATTTGTAAATGTAGGGAAACTACAGCTGGAAGAAAATATAGAGAAATGAAAATAGTATATTAGAATTATGGGACTGAATGAATATTTTTTTTCCATGAATAGTTTTTCTTAAAGAATATAGAAAGAAAAAATAATTTTCTAAAATATCACAATAGGACAGCTAATTGTACTCTTAATTCTTTACTTGTCTAAACATTAGATGCTCTTGTTCTCTGGCATCATACTAATAACATAGATTATCCTGGCCACATTAATTTGGTATATGAATAAAATTTCCTTATTTTATTTCCATAGTATAATAGTTAATGTTTATTAAGCCAGCACCAGACATTATGCTAGGCACTTGTAATATATATTATCTCTAATCGTTATAACACTTTGCAACCTAGATATTATTATTCTCCTTTTGCATATGAGAGAAATTGAGGCTCACAAAAGGTTTCCAAGCTCAAACAGCCAGTGAGTGGCAGAACTACAACAAGAAGCCGTCCTTGATTCTAAGAACCATGCTTTTCCTTCAATACCATGCTACTTTTCTCCATGTAGACATTGGGGTAGAGTAGAGGCGTATTTTAGTATTCTCCTTCCATTTCCCCATGCCCAGCCTTACCTTCCTATCTTCCTACAGCAAAGCCAACACAAACATAACTGTGATCTGTACCTCAAAATGCTTTGTGGGGTTCTATGCCAAGAGAATGATATATAATCAAATTTATTATTCAGCCATATGATCAAACTGGAGAAATAATAGGGTTCCCTTTCCCAACCACTAATTTGTAAATTATAATAGCACAGACAGCATTTTCTTTTAGTTTCATACCTCTCTTGAAATTTCCAAGTGCTTTTCAGCAAAATGCATTGCTTGATCATGATTTCCTAGTGCTGTGTATGCATTTCCTAAGCTCCAACATGCTCTTCCTTCGCCAATTCTAAAACATTATTCAAAACAAACATGCTGTTATTTGAAAAGAGGTCTTATGTAGAGAATAAAAGCTATCTAGCAGGAACTAAAGGTATAAAGAAACCTTTGGATTGATTTGGTCTTTCATATAAAGAATATGCTATCATATTATAGATATATTAAGCTACCCAGATTTTTTTAAAAAAAGTATATCCACATAATACTAAACACATAGTCAAATATTAGAAAATAGAAAAATTCTTTTAAAATATGAAATATCATGATAAAGTAATAAATCTCAGGGATAGGTATTCTGGTCCACTACCCCATTTTCTTTCTATAACAGCCCTACCAGGTAATCATCCAGTGTGTTTGAGCAGCAGGGGGGTCTCACTACCTCTTGAGGTAGCATACTTCATTTTGAACTGCAAGGAAAAGTTCTCTCTCTCATTCTTAGGTTAAAAAAAAAATCTGTCTTCTAAAGCAAACATTACAAACTAAATGCTGGCAAAAATACACTTTTTTTTTTCATACAGTAAAACAAAACAACTGAATTAGCTACTAACGTTTAAAAATCAGATTTCATATAAAACTCAGCACTTCCAGCTTCTCTTTAAAAGACAGGAAGATCTGGACATAATGGATTCCTATTCCTGCCTGGCAACAATTAGTTGGACTTGGGTACCAGGCATTATCTCTTAAGTTCACCACAATTCCCATACTTACGCAGTCAGGAAGACTTTTTTTCTGGCGATGGAGTCTCACTCTGTCACCAGGCTGGAGTACAGTACGCCATGATCTTGACTCACTGCAAACTTTGCCTCCCGGGTTCAAGTGATTCTCCTGCCTCAGCCTCCCATGTAGCTGGGATTACAGGCACGTGCCACTACGCCCACCTAATTTTTGTATTTTTAGTAGAGTCGGGGTTTCACCACGTTGGTTAGGATGGTCTCGATCTCTTGACCTCGTAATCTGCCTGCCTTGGCCTCCCAAAGTGCTGGGATTACGGGTGTGAGCCACTGTGCCTGGCCCATCAGGAAGACTTCTGAAGAGGTAATTGAGTTTGGGACCTAGTCACTGATCTTGGGTCAAGGGCATATGGAACCAGACTAATCCTCTATCACAGACTAGCCCTTCAAACAACAATATATAGAGGATATCACTGAAACAGAGAATTCCTTAAAAGGGATATTAAGGAAAATAAAGGAAAAGAAACAAGGAAAAATTCTAGGGATTCAATAACGCATCTATATTTTACCTTAGTTATGGCAAAAAGATGTAGAACATACCTATCATTCAGCTCTTGAGCAATTGCTAAGTGCTTCAGATGATAATCAATGGCCTTTTCATAGTCTTGAAGTAAAGTATATGTATTCCCAAGACTGTAACAAGACTGTGCTTCTACAGCTCGGTCTTTAAGCTGTCGAGCCAACAGTAGTGTCTTCCTACAAGAAGAAATTAATTCTTACAGAATGATCATTCTCAGTTTGGGCTATAAGAATAAAAAAATAAAACTCGTTTTTCCTCTCTGCTGCCTTTGAATCTCTGAGAGCCTAATTTTCATATCCCATACTTTTCTCCATTACTTTTAGACAAAATGAAAAGATGTTTTTGAAACACAGAAAGCAGAGTCAAGACTTACTTGTAGAATAAATTTGAGAATCCTAACAATTTACCCAAGAAATAATGAAACATGACAAGAGTTTCTAGAGATTAACATAATTATCTTTAACAGTAAAAAAAACTTTCCCTTTAGAATTGACAATAGCTAAAAGAGGCTTTTGTCCACATAACACCTGTTTTTCAGTCACACTGTCACCTTTGCATTGTCAAAATTTAAAATATTTAGGTAAAATTCTTATGTGTAGGGCATTAGTCACAAATTCATGAAAAATACTAAATACTGCATTTAAACCTTACCCAAATTCCACCTGTGTTATTGTCAGTGAAAAGCTAGCATAGCAGTTAAGACCAGAGATCTTGGAGCTACACTGGGTTTAAATCCTAACTTTGCCAAATTACTAAGCTAAGGGCAAAGTCACTCAACCTCTCTGTATACCAGTCTCCTCATAAATAAAATGGGGGAAATACCTCGAAGAACTTCTGTGAGGATTAAATGAATATATATAAAGTGCTTAGAATAGCTCTTGTGCATAGTAGATACTATATAAATGTTAATGTGCTATTTTATTATCAGTGCTTAAACCTACAGATGCTTTTGGATTCAATAATTTAAATGACTTTCCCATCATTTCTGTCAAATAGTATAATTACTTCATATCATTTATAACTGTATGACAAATTACTCTATGGTAACATAGTTTTTTTTTTTAAGCAAACAAATCTAAAATTACATATTTAATGATGATATCTTCTAATCAGTCACCTTGGAAGGCTATCTACTTATTCAAATGTTGCCTGTCTTTTCAAATATTTTTTGAAAGGTTTTTGGAATTGCCTTCAGATCCTGTGGCATAACACTTTCTGGCATATCATTATTCTTTGATGGTATAGTTGATTTGTAAATGATCAGAAATCTTTTTGGAACCAAATTCAATTACTAACATAAGTTTATCAAACTACTGCTTTGTATCCGTAGGGCTATGGATCTATAATGTTATATCAGTCTTTTTGTTTGGCCCTGAAAACAATTCCAGGCTGGGCGTGGTGGCTCACGCCTGTAATCCCAGCACTTTGGGAAGCCGAGGTGGGCTGATCACTTGAGGCCAGGAGATCGAGACTAGCCTTGCCAATGTGGTGAAACCCCATCTCTACTAAAAATACAAAAATTTGCTGGGCGTGGTAGTGGACACCTGTAATGTCAGCTCCTCAGGAAGCTGAGGCAAGAGAATTGCTTGAACCCAGGAGGCAGAGGTTGCAGTAAACCAAAATTGTGCCATTGCACGATTCATCCAGTCTGGATGAAAAAAGCAAAACTCTGTCTCAAAAATAAAATAATAATAATTCCAAAGAAGAGTCTCAAAAATGTTTCTAACAAACAATTTGGAATATAAAGTTCTGAGTTCTAGCCTGCTTATTGAGAGAAAAAAAGTAAATTTCATTACTTTCTATTCATACTTCTTTAGTCAAATAGCCACTATTCACTTTATGATAGAACCCTTCGGTATTTAACACAGATAAGCCATTTAATAATTAAGATTTCTCTGTAGGCCGGGTGCGGTGGCTCAAGCCTGTAATCCCAGCACTTTGGGAGGCCGAGGCGGGCAGATCACGAAGTCAAGAGATTGAGACCATCCTGGTCAACATGGTGAAACCCCGTCTCTACTAAAAATACAAAAAATTAGCTGGGCATGGTGGCGCGTGCCTGGAATCCCAGCTACTCAGGAGGCTGAGGCAGGAGAATTGCCTGAACCCAGGAGGCGGAGGTTGCGGTGAGCCGAGATCGCGCCATTGCACTCCAGCCTGGGTAACGAGTGAAACTCCGTCTCAAAAAAAAAAAAAAAAAAAAAAAAAAGATTTCTCTATATACCTTGGCTTTAAAATAAAAACTTTTATATTTAAAATAAAAATATATACTCCTTCACATAGTGATATATTTTATTTGGGAAGCTATTTCATATCTAACTAACCTAACCAACCAGCAAGTATTAACCACTAGTTAATGTTTAAAGCAAGGTGGAATGCTATTCAATTTTTTTTTTTTTTTTTTGAGGCGGAGTTTTGCTCTTGTTACCCAGGCTGGAGTGCAATGGCGCGATCTCGGCTCACCGCAACCTCCGCCTCCTGGGTTCAAGCAATTCTCCTGCCTCAGCCTCCTGAGTAGCTGGAATTATAGGCACACGCCGCCATGCCCAGCTAATTTTTAGTATTTTTAGTAGACACGGGGTTTCACCATGTTGACCAGGATGGTCTCGATCTCTTGACCTCGTGATCCACTCGCCTCAGCCTCCCAAAGTGCTGGGGTTACAGGCTTGAGCCACTGCGCCCGGCCCTGCTATTCAATTTTTTAGATCAGCCTAAAACAATTTTACTTTTTTTTTTTTTTTTTTGAGACAGTCTCGCTCTGTTACCCTGGCTGGAGTGCAGTGGCATGATCTTGGCTCACTGCAACCTCTGCCTCCCGGGTTCAAGCGTTTCTCCTGCCTCAGCCTCCTGTGCAGTTGGGACTACAGGCATGCGCTGCCGCACCATGCTAATTTTTTGTATTTTTAGTAGATGGGAGTTTCAGCATGTTAGCCAGGTCATCTCCTGACCTCGTGATCTGCCCGCCTCAGGCTCCCAAAGTGCTGGGATTACAAGTGTGAGCCACTGTGCCTAGCCCAATTTTACCTTTTTTATAAAGATGACACAATATCCAGAACTCATTAAAGAATCATTGGATTAACAAAATACAAATCGATCACTGTGTCTTCTGTTTAGTCAAACTGGCTTCTACTTGAAATCTATAAGGGCCTTCGATCTTCGCTGACTATGGAAAATTCAATCTAGAAAGCGCAGATCAGGCAACTTGAAGCTGTCTAAACTTTCTATCACCTATGTCTCAAACCTACTGATAAGAAAGATCCTGCCATAGAAGAAGCTGCAACTGTCAACTCTTCAGGTAAGTGAATGGGGACTCAGCTTACAGTGATAGCCAAATATGGGCAAAAACAGGGTAAAGGGAGAACTGCTCAATAAGAGGGTGGGAAGGTAGAGGAAAAATTCAGTGATCACTGGTAGAGATTATTAATATTTTTGTTACCAGGCTTTCTTTTGACCTCTATTCTAACCCATAACCGAGTGAAATAAAGCATATACACAATATATATCACATATGCTAAACAAGTTTAAAAGACATGCAAGGTTGAAAATTTCATTTAAAAACAATTACTTTTAAAGATAAAAACCAGTAATATAAAGCATTCATACAGCGATTAAACCTTAGGTACAATAATATTTATTGAGCACTGTGTGCCAGGTACTGTGCTAAGTGCTTAAAATATTATTTCATTCAATCCTCACAGCATTCCCCAAAATAAAGTACTGACATTTTCTGTTACAGATAAGGAGATTGAGGTTTAGATGCTAAAGGTCCTGCTGCAATCAGATTTTAAACCCAAAGCCTATGAATTAATGGGATTGAATAACTATTCATTTTACATTTATCTACAGAAATATTAGACTGACCTGTAGTATTCAGAGGCAGTTTCAAATTCGCCAAGAAATATATATGCATTTCCAAGGTTGCTATATGCTCTTCTTTCAGCTGCTTTATCTCCAAATTCTTTTGCAATAAGGAGACGCTGAAAAAGCAATTAGATGTAGCTATAATAAAATTAGATGTAGCTATAATAAAACTGAAGAATGATCTAATCAGTGTTCAGAACTTTAATAAAGAAATGATCTGGCTCCAAGGCCTTCCACTGTACCTGCTCATGGGCTATAACTGCATCCCTGAAGTTGCCAAGGAGGTAATGTGTGTTTCCAAGATTTCCAAAGGCACGTCCTTGTGCTGCTCGGTCACCCAAAGCAGTCACTAGTGATAGGTTTTCCCTAAGGGACAGCAAAAAGTGATGAAAAAAATAAATCTGCAAAACAATTTTATTTGATTTACATATCTAATTTTATCAGGAAAAAATGTAAGTAAGTTTACAGCCATAATGTGCAACATTTTAAGGATGACATCTGTGATGAAGAGCAATTATAGGAAATAGCTGGGAACACTTTATTTAACCATTCAGATAGGTTTCTGCCCAGGGTCAAGCACAGAGTTAATCTTGGAACCCCTATAGTTAAGAAGTTCTATGAAATTCTGTTGGTAAAAGACTAAATTACTCTAAATAACAGACTAAGCATTGATATTTCTTGTTTTTGCCACTAAGTGGCACTGGTCTGCAACTTAAATGAAAGCTGCAGATTACTAATATAACACTATAACAGTTAACCAACTGAATTGATGATTTTGCTAGTTCATAACTTTAAAACTTTTGCCAAACTTAAAACTTACTACTGAATAAAGAACATACAGCAGATCCACAACTTAGATGGGCCTACATGACTGCACATATCAGCCCCTACTCACTCATAAAAATCCACGGCTGCCTGAAGAGCATTTCTCACTTCTTCTGGAAATTCTCCTACGTCCTGGGGACCAGGACAACCAAAACTTTTCCCTTTGGCATGGTACACATTTCCAAGATTATAAAGTGCTCTTGCTTCTCCCACCTACATGAAGACATCAGCAAAGTTTACATTTTGAAAACAGAGATCAGGTTTATCATATATATTTGTAATATCCTTAGTATTACAGTCAAGGGAAAGAAATTTTTATATTGGCTCTCCATACAGAACCAATCAAATGATTACTTATGAAAGAAAGCCCTCTTGCTACTTCCTTTTCTCCATTAAAATTTTTTTTTCTCTCTTTTACTTCTATAGTCTATAAATGTTTTCTTTTTTGGCATTAATTTTTAAATAAACTATAGAATAATTAAATAGTATTAAAATGCAAAGCACTTTGAATAAAAACATTGGGCCTACCATTTAATGCTGTGGTATTACCTTGTCATTAAGCTCTCTGGAAATATCTAGGTGTCGCTGACAACAAACTATGGCTTCATCAAAATTCCCAAGAACTTTTAATGTGTTTCCCAGATTACCACTAGCTTTGGCTTCCCCCAACTGGTCTCCAATAGTCCTAGAAAAAAAGAAAAGAAAAGAAACAAATGGTATTAAAATACAAATGGTGTTAAAATATAAAGCAGCCAGAGTAGTTTTCCTAGAGGACAAACTGACATGCTTTAAGGTAAGAAAAATCCATTGGCTTTGAAACCTACTTTAAATAAATATTTAAAACTTACATTTCTGTATTTGAATGTAATTAGTTTTCATTCATTTAATTAAACTCTAGGGTCCTTTCACTACTATTCATTCAATTAAACTGTGTTCAGCCTAACAATTAGTTTTAAAAAGCGATGCTACTGAAGTAGAACTCATTAAATGTATTAAGTTAGTTTTTGTTAATTGGATAGAAATATTTTTAAAAATAATAGCTAATTTCAGAAGGAAGAATATTTAAAAGATTAAATTAATTACCTTGCAAGAGTTAAATCATGATGGTGATATTCTAATGCTTTGGCATAATCATGCAAATAGAAATAAGCATTGCCCAGCTGGCTGTAAATAGCACTAAGTGTTTTTAGGTCTTCAGTTCCAACTTGAACTGCAGCTTCAAAGAACGACACGCCAGCTCGGCAGTCTCCTGATTTACACAGACGCTCCCCTTCCAAGGCCAGCTCTAGGCAAGACGCTTCCATTCTACAAAATTATATAGGACAGACATTTAAACATAACATTACAGCTGCAACACAGTATTTTTAACTTCCAGTAATATAATTTAAATGTAGACTATGTGGCTACTCTTGTTCAGGACAGCTGCCTCTATAACTGAAGTCTATATACATTCCTGATAAAACAGCAAAACAGTTATCTGTAGCAAGAGGTAATTTGCCTATTCAAATTTATCTGAGCCTGCTCAGAGAGGTCTATTATACAGGATAGCTAAATATCTTTATGTGGAGCTCATTTTAATTGGCGCAGAGCAATTCACATTACTAGTGAAAGGATCTAAAGCAGTATTTCCCAAACAATTCTGAGTTGTGACAGACCTCTAGACTTCCTGAGAGTCTGAGGAGACGAGTATTTGGAAAGTGAGGCCCCACAATTATTAATATTGTTCTCTACACAGGTATCCAAGTAATCTAGTCACCTGTCCATCAACCCCTCTGACCATCCATCCATCCCTCTCCCTCCCTCTTATACACACACAACACACATTCTCCTTCCTCTTCTTACCACATGATCACTTATACCCTAGAAAAATACAGGAACAAAGTATTCTTGATCTGTAAGGCACATTTTCACAAGAGAACTAAGTATCAAGAAACTTAAAGTTAGAAAGCAATGATTCAAAAATTTGCAGAAATACACATTTTCAAAGTCTGTCCCTGAATTGAAAAAGCCCGAAGGATTAAATAACTGTAAACATATCTGGGAGAAAAAAATACTGATACTTTGGATTCAAATCCTAAACTTTAGATGGTGCCCCTTACTAAAGTTGTCATTGTGTTTATTCAGTATCTTCATGATTTCTGTGATATGTATGAAGTACCTATTCGTTTAATTATTTCTATAATTTGGCAAATTTCCTTTAAATTGGCACTCTAACTTACCCGTTAAAAAAACAATTGAGCTTCAACCAAATCAGTACTCATGAAACTGTGAATTTGATATGATATTTCTATTTATTTTCTTTTTCTTTTTTTTTTTGAGACGGAGTTTTGCTTTGTTACCCAGGCTGGAGTGCAATGGCGCGATCTCGGCTCACCGCAACCTCCACCTCCTGGGTTCAGGCAATTCTCCTGCCTCAGCCTCCTGAGTAGCTGGGATTACAGGCATGCGCCACCATGCCCAGCTAATTTTTTGTATTTTTAGTAGAGACAGGGTTTCACCATGTTGACCCAGGATGATCTCGATTTCTTGACCTCGTGATCCACCCGCCTCAGCCTCCCAAAGTGCTGGGATTACAGGGTTGAGCCACCGCACCCGGCCCGATACTTATATTTATTTTCTAATATAGCAGTCTCCAACCTTTTGGGCACCAGGGGCTGGTTTTGTGGAAAACAGTTTTTCCATAGATGGGTGACAGGGGATGGTTTTGGGATGATTCAAGCATATTACATTTACTGTGCACTTTATTCCTCTTGTTACTACATATTCACCATAATGTGCAATCAGTGGGAGCTCTGAACTTGTTTTCCTGCAACTAGATAGTCCCATCTGGGTGTGATGGGAGACAGTGACAGATCATCAGGCATTAGACTCTCATAAGCAGCACACAAACTGGATCCTTTGCATGTACAGTGCACAATAGGGATTGCACTCCTATGAGATGCCACTGCTGATCTGACAGGAGGCGGAGCTCAGGTGGAAATGCTCACTCGCCCTGCCCACTTGCAGCTTACTTCCTAATAGACCACAACAGTACTGGTCTGTGGTCTGGGAGTTCGGAACCCCTGTTCTAATATACACTGAACAAATATGTAATTATTAAAATCTGAAAGTGAGTAAATGGGTATATGTACCACCAATGGTATACATATCACTCTTTGAAAAGCTCTGATAGGGCTCACATTTTAATTTTTGGAACAGCACTAAATTACTCCTTACTAGAATGAGCTTTGAGCCACACCAATAGAGCAGTGGTTCTCAATGCTGGCTGTACAACAGCAGAGCTGACCTAGACAACTCTCTAAAATTCTCAATGCTAAATTCTACTCTCTGGGTGATGTCTGGCCATCTGCATTTTTTTTTTTTTAAGCCCCAGGTAATTCTAAAGCACAAGTTGGGGTTGAGAATCAGTGCTTTTATAAGAAATATGAATTAAACCACCACTCACCCTAATATCATTCAAATATGATACTTTGTATATCTAGTGGTAGATCGATGAACATGTTTGAGTGCAATTTTTCAGTCTGTAAAATTTCAAGATTCCTGAAAGCCATAAATTAAAATGGGATTGTAAAGTGGAAAATATATCTGATGAAGCTAAAAGCCTGGACAAAGATTAACAGAGCCTGTTGCAAAGGTTCAAAGCAGGCTTTTGGTTCAGAAAAAGCAGATGTATGTAGCCAATTCCAATAGGTAATTTTCAAGTTCTTTTTTTTTTTTTTTAAGAATTCAAGTGACTTAGCCAATGGCTACTGCTTGCTGATCTTCATTTTTTTTTTTTTTTTTTTTTTTTTGAGAAAGAGTCTCTCAGACTGGAGTGCAGCAGTACAATCTCAGCTCACTGCAACCTCTGCCTTCTGGGTTCAGTGATTTTTGTGCCTCAGTTTCCCACACAGCTGGGATTACAGGCATGTGCCATCATGCCTGGCTACTTTTTGTAATTTTAGTAGAGACAGGGTTTTGCCATGTTGGCCAGGCTGGTCTGAAATTCCTGACCTCAGGCAATCTGCCTGCCTTGGCCTCCCAAGGTGTTGAGATTACAGGGTGAGCCACCATGCCTGGCCCCATCTTCATTTTATGGATCTATGCAAAATAAGGCAAGTAAACCTCTAACATTTTGCTATAACATTAGACCACAAGCCAATTAGATACAGAAAAGAATATTGAAAATACATAGAAAGATAATCAGTTAAATCAGAAACCTTAAACTGCTACATTTATGTTTCTCTGTCACTTCACAATAAAAAATTATTTTTTATTAATTTGATTAATAAAATTTTATTAATAAAAATTTTGGTCTTCCAAAAATGAAAACTGTCCTTTAGAATTGCATTTCTGAAAGTGAGAGATTTCATAAAAGAAAAACTGAGTATATCTAAGATTTTACGAAGTTATTATCATATTCTCTGTATAAAGAGAAATAAGTCAACAAAAGATTTATATGTAAAAATGTGATTTTTTTTTTTTTTTTTTTTTTGAGACGGAGTTTTGGTCTTGTCACCCAGGCTGGAGTGCAATGGCACAATCTTGGCTCACTGCAACCTCTGCCTCCTGCGTTCAAGTGATTCTCCTGCCTCAGCCTACCAAGTAGCTGGTATTACAAGCGTGAGCGACTGTGTCCAGCCAAAATGTGATTTTTATTAACAGATAATTTTGCCAGATGACTACCTGAACTGGTTGTCTTTATTTGTCTAAAAACTGAAACCAATGAACTTCTAAAAAATATTATAGAAAAAAATTCAAAAAGACATTTTTATATGTAAAATATAATTTCCTATAAAAAGTTTTTAATTTAAGCATTCTAATTATGTTAAAAATTATATCTCAAACATTTTCAGTGCTAGGAATTGATCTTAAGGTATACTCATACAAATTCAAGAAGATATTTATGAAAGGATATACACAACAGCAAAAAAAAAAAAAAACCACAAATGAATTAAATGTCCACCAATAGATACTGGAGCTTAGAATATAGTAAAAAAAAATTACAGGCCACCATACAATGGAATACTAATGATGGCCCATCATTTCACTCAGGGAGAGGTGGGGAAATGGTCACACATGATAACATCATCAGTTCAGGATGACTGAGTTGCTGGCCAGGAAATCAGGAATAAGGCAGAATTGGCTATTCATGTGAACAACATTTAAAAATCGTAAGTATAAAAGTGTTTGCCTATATTCATATAAAGCTGAGAACTATCTTCTTCACACAAGTAACTTCACCACAAATAACTGATCTTCTGGATTTAAGCTTACAGAATATTTTACTGGAACCATTGAGCCAAATGATGTGGCATCCAACAAAACTTAGCTATAGGTTGAATGGCACTGTAAGTGGGACACATTTTTTAAAAGGCATTTTACGTAACTGTCGTAAGAAACAGCGGTAGCAAACTGGAAGCTTGATGGCCATGTGGCTGTCCTTGAAGTCCATGTAGTGAGAGTGCCCTACAGGACAGACTATCTTAGAAAACTTATTTCAGTGACTAATACCTGAAATAACGTCCAAAACTCCCTAGTTTATGATTAATTCTTAGATTCCAGCTCTGGTGTATTTTATTAGAAAAGAAGTCAATATTCTGGCAAACATCTCTAACCTCTGAATCAAATCTAGGTTTATGCCTGCAAAATAGGGCAGGTTGGTTTATAAATTTTTTAGAAGATCATTAAATAGTAACAGAGAAAGTAATTTCATATCCTCTCTGTCTCTATGAGAGAATAGAATTACTTTGTTTATCAGTTGGGTTGAAAACAAAGAACATACCCAGATGTAGAAGAAAAACCAAGAAAATACCCCTCTATTAAAATACATCCCACATACAAAGTTTCTTTTATTCTTCTGATAGCCTATCTAGTTGTATAATCAAAGAAAATATATTGCTAATACAGTTCAAATAGACATAGTACTACCATCCTTAACTGAAGTGTTTTCATTTTTGCTAATAAAGTGAACATTTTAGCTAAAATTCCTCATTTCCTGTGCAAACTATTTCATTTAAAATAATTTAACTTTTCTTCTACACTAGATTTTGCACTTGATTATCCTCTTTACCGCCTTAATTTTGTTTAGTGTTCACAGTATGTCAATGAGTGCAAAAGATAATTAAAATCATGATGTTACATCATTCTAAAAGACTTAATAACATTGATTTTGTCCATACCTGACTCTCGCTTCAAAGGGCTTACATAGTATTTAAGAATAAATGATGGAATTTAGGACTTAAGAGCCGAAACAAGAGTACTCTCCATTTTTTCTATTATGCTTTCCATTTCTGTGGTTGTGGAATCTTCTTTCATAAACCCTAGCTTGTATTCTAATTGGGCATGGACCTTTTCACCAGTCTTAGCCCCAGTAAACAATTTTCATCCATTCAATTTACCACATATATCAAGCTTTTCTTGTTTATTTTTTAAAAGGAAAAGTGTGCTCAATTATCTTGATTTATATTTTGTATGGTTAGGATGATTAATAACATAGAATAAGAAGAAAATGATTAAAAAATAAAAAACAAAATTGTGGCCAGGCACGATGGATCATGCCTGTAATCCCAGCACTTTGGGAAGCTGAGGTGGGTGGATCATGAGGGTCAGGAGATTGAGACCATCTTGGCTAACATGGTAAAACCTTGTATCTATTAAAAATACAAAAAATTAGCCAGGCGTGGTGGTGGACACCTGTCATCCCAACTACTTGAGAGACTGAGGCAGGAGAATTACTTGAACTTGGGAGGCAGAGGTTACAGTGAGCCAAGATTGTGCCACTGCACTCCAGCTTAGGCAACAGAGACTCTGTCTCAAATCAATCAATCAACAAAATAAAGCAAGCATGGTAATTTAGTTTTAAAAACTTTGATCAAACTTAATTCTCAAAATAACCCTCTGAGGCTGGATGCAGTGGCTCACACCTGTAATCCCAGCACTTTGGGAGGCTAAGGTGGGTGGATCACTTGAGCCCAGGAGTTTGAGACCAGCCTGGGCAACATGATGAAACCCCATCTTTACAACAACAACAACAAAAAATTAGCTGGCTGTGGTGGCATGTGCCTGTAGTCCCAGCTACTTGGGAGGCTGAGGTGGGAAGATACTTTGAGCCCAGGAGGCAGAGGGTACAGTGAGCTGAGATCATACAACTGCACTCCAGCATGGGTGACAGAGCCAGATCCTATCTCAAATAAAATAAAAATAAAATAAAATAAAATAAAATAAAATAAAAATAACCTTCTGAGATAGGCACTGCTACAGAAGGAGAAACTGATGCTTAGACTGGTTAAATGACTTGCTTAAGATCACAGGATGGCAAAGCTGAGATATGAAACTTTGTGTTTGTCTCCAGATCCAGTGTTCTTTCCATTACTCCATGTTACCTTAAACTATCCTTCAAAAAAGCACATTAACAACTACATTGGCTGGGCGCAGTGGCTCACGCCTGTAATCCCAGCACTTTGGGAGGCCGAGGCGGGTAGATCACGAGGTCAAGAGATCGAGACCATCCTGGTCAACATGGTGAAACCCCGTCTCTACTAAAAATACAAAAAATTAGCTGGGCATGGTGGCGCGTGCCTGTAATCCCAGCTACTCAGGAGGCTGAGGCAGGAGAATTGCCTGAACCCAGGAGGCGGAGGTTGCGGTGAGCCGAGATGGTGCCATTGCACTCCAGCCTGGGTAACAAGAGTGAAACTCCGTCTCAAAAAAAAAAAAAAAAAAAAACTACATTGATCTAACAAAATTAAAGAATTCAACACTGTATCTGTATTTCTTCACAATTTATGTGCAATAATCTTTTACAATATTAAAGTACTGAAATGTTTATTATTCACAGTAACAACTATAAATGACATTTCCGAAAGAAATACAAAACTAGAGAAAACTAGTGTTAGAAACCCAATGTATCTGTTTAACTTCAACAATTACACATATATAATCAATATATGTTTCATCTCTACTCCCATCCTTACTATTCCAACCCCAGATTAGTCTGAAGTACATTCCAGAAAGCATATAACTTCATTTGTAAATACCTTAGTATATATTTTTAAAAGATTAATGTTTTTCAAAGAACATAATCACAATACCATTATCATACAGAAAAAAAAATTCCTTAAAAATCAACCATGTAATTTTTTAAAACTTAGAAATAAACTATTTTAATATCAGTCTCCACCTTCTGAAATAGGTGAAAAATATTTCATAAAGCATTCTGATGTCCCTTAGGAGGTTACTTAGTATCTCAAGAAACATTGCATTTCAAAATTAAAAATTCACTGTGCCACAGAAACTCCTCCAGGGATAGATGAGGACATCCACAATGGAAGAGGCAAGTGGATAAAACATTTCACAAGTATTTACTAGAGTAGAAGAGTAACTTATATTAGGCTGTGGGCTAACATAAAGGGTTCAAATCATTACCCCCAATTACACAACAACCCAATCAATATACAGAATGCTGATCTTAGAGCACTGATAACGCCAGGGATTTGTTCGGTATAGCCCTATTACAGACAGTACAGATTTTTAAGTTTCCCTTGGTGAAGTCCTATAGTAATGTGCAGCCATGTTTGACCTAAACTGTATCACGGAAAAAAGACAATTCTAAGATCTTCCAACAGGCAGAGGTACAAGCCATTCCTCCTTACCTACTGTTCTTACAATATTAGAAAGCACACTACTCTTCAAAATGCTCAGCAAGAAAGATAAACATCTTATTACATTCATATTCCATTGAAGTTCAATATGTGCCACACAACATGCTAATTATCATGGTTGCTGAGGAGCGACCATAGCTGAAGAGCTAATGGTCAAAGGGAGAGGTGAGGAGGAAGAGAGCACCATAAAAACAGATTCATTTAATTTTAACATAGTTGGTGCTAAGAAAGAAAAATGCACAGATTATAATTTGAGCACAGGGAGGGCACAGAGCCTAACCATGGAGCTTAGAAATGGTTTCTGGGAGGACATAATCTCTGAGCGGCATCTTAGGTATTCAGTAGAATTAGCTAAACAAAGAAAGTGGGAAGGGAATTCAACACAGGGTACAGCATGAGCAAAGACACTGAGAGATGAAATAGCATGACATGCAGGGAACCAGAGCTCAAAGTGCAAGGTGAAGAATGGCAGGAAGTAAGGTCCAAGGAGTAGGCAGAAGCTAGATAACGGGAGATCTTCTGTTCTATGTTCAGCTTGGCTCAGTGACTAGGAGCCACCCCAGGTATTAAGCAGAGGTTGTACAGTTAGCTCAGTGTTTGGAGACTGAGCCCACAAGTGGCAAATCAAAACAATGGGTTCCAAGAGGTGAAGAATAGAGGGAGTTTGGAAGGAAGAGCCTGGGGATCCCAATTAAAGCTATGGTGGGGAGGACGCACATGAACAGATGAATCCGAGAAACATTTAGGAGATGAAACTGGCAATACTTCATGCTGAATATGGAGAGAAAGGAAAAAAGTATATAACTCCTAGGTTTCTGGAAATTTATGTAAATGGTAGGATGAGAGCATTTTATATGTTAAAAGTTCATCTTAATCATCTTATATGTCTGGTTTTATTTTACTTAAAACTCTTATTTTTAATAGACATGTCCTCATCTTACCTACATTAACTTCCTTGGCATGATCCTTCCTAACATGAACCATTTGCTCTACAGGATGATAAATCTCCTATTTCCTAAATATGTTAAGACATCTAAAATTTGGTAGAAAACACTCTTGTTCTAGGAGGCTGAGGCAGGAGAATTGCTTGAACCCAGGAGGCGGAGGTTGCGGTGAGCCGAGATCACGCCATTGCACTCGAGCCTGGGTAACAAGAGTGAAACTCCATCTCAAAACAAACAAACAAACAAACAAAACAAAACAAAACAAAAACACCGTTGTCCTGAAATTTTTAATTCTATTCATTGCTACGATATTCTGATGTTTATCTACTAATTAGCTTGTAACAATTTTGATAAAGAATCTATTACCAGCTGAGCACGACAGCTCATTCCCGCAATTCCAGCACTTTAGGAGGACAAGGCAGGTGGATTGCTTGAGCCCAGGAGTTCAAGACCAGCCTGGGCAACATAGTGAGATCTCGTATCTACAAAAAGATTAGCCAGGCATGCCTGTAGTCCCAGCTACTCAGGAAGCTGAGGTGGCAGGATTGCTTGAGCCCGAGAGGTTGAGGCCGCAGTAAGCTGTGATCATGCCACTGCACTCCAGTCTGAACAACAAAACAAGACTCTGTCTCAAGGAGGTGAAAAAAGGGCAGGAACGGTGGCTCATGCCTGTAATCCCAGCACTTTGGGAGTCTGAGGCAGGTGGCTCACCTGAGGTCAGGAGTTCGAGACCAGCTTGGCCAACACGGCAAAACCCCATCTCTACGAAAAATACAAAAAATTAGCCAGGGATGGTGGCACAAGCCTGTAGTCCCAGCTACTCAGTCCCAGGCTGAGGCAGGAGAATTGCTTGAACCAGGAAGGCAGAGGTTGCAGTGGGCCAAAATTGTAGCACTGCACTCACTCCAGCCTATGTGACAGGGAGAGACTCTATTCCAAAACAAAAACCAAAAACCAAAAAAACCTATTACCTAATCACCTTACTAAATGATTATGTTTAGGTTTGCATTTATCATTTAGTGAAATTGCCAGAACTTCCAGAATAAATGTTAAATAATAATCATAGTGCAGATAGCCTTGTTTTGTTCCTAATTGCATCAGAAATGTCATTAATATTTTATCACTAAATATTAAACGGGCTACTGGTTATCATGTTTATGAAGCACCCACCTATTCTGACTTTGATACCCATTCCTTCCAAATGCTCATTTATGAAGGCTGAGCTCCACACATGGATGGGGGTGGGCTGCATGCTCTCATGGACTGACACTGGGTGCCCAGTGTCTGTGGGTGACACTGACCTAAGCAACCCATCTAGAAGGATGCAATAGGAAGGTCTGTATGCAACCCTCCAGGAGTGAGGAATGAGAATGGGAGCCTGGCTTGCAGGTAGTGCCCGGGAGGAAGGCAGGTAATGAATTCTAGGCCATCCAAGGAATAACGGGCAAAGTCTGGGAGGCAGAGGAACCAGTGGGGCTTGGGGAATGGAGGGTGCGATGCGGAGACATGGAGGGTAAGGAGGTGGGCAAGACCAGGAGATGAGGACTTCACACTTGGTGCTCTGGGCCTTGAGGTACAGGAGGGTTAGCGCCTCGGAGTCCCAGGGAAAGTGTATGTTTTGTCCTGGAGAAAAGCTTTCTCAAAACCTCGGGCTCTACCTCTTCGACCTTGCCTGTGTCGTTTTTTAGAGTTGGGTCTGTTACAGGCCTTTCCCCCCCACTTAAAATGTTCAACCCACATTTAAAAAAAATTTGCATTAGTTGCCAACATTTCAGAATTTGGCAACAGGATATTAAAGATTTAGATTTCCTGCCGGGCATGGTGGCTCATGACTGTAATCTCAGGACTTTGGGAAGCCGGGGGAGACAGATCACTTGCGGCCAGGAGTTCAAGACCAGCCTGGCCAACATGGCAAAAGCCTGTATTTACTAAAAATACAAAAATTTACCTGGGCATGGTGGCACACACCTGTAATCCCAGCTACTTGGGAAGCTAAGACAAGAGAATTGCTTGAACCTGGGAGGCGGAGGTTGCAGTGAGCCAAGATTGTGCCATTATACTCCAGCCTGGGCGTCAGAGTAAGACTGTCTGAAAAAAATTCAGATTTTCAGATTTCCTGTGCTCTCCTGAAAAATCAGGAAGACCTGCCCACTCTGTACCTTTTCTGCCTAGCAGCAATTGCTTTGAGCTGACTGGCTGCTATCTGGCCAGTTTGACTCCTTTCCTGATGTATATGTCTGACTTGGATCCTGATCTAGATCAGTGGGGAGCACCACCACACTCCTGACAGACATACATGTGTATAACATTTATATATAAGATGTAGCCAAAAGGAGTATGTTGTACTTGTGAAAGATACTTGTAGATGCAGAACAAAGGTGGTAACGCTGGTCCCTACAATCTGCAACCTTCCACCTGGAATGCGGACAGTCCATTTGGGCATCCAAGGGAATGCTGTAAGTCCTACAGGAGCTAGGCCATTTCCCTCGGGCCCACGATGCTTGTGAGAGAATGTGGGTGCATTTCCTTAGCCTGATTTGCTATCTGTAGTAAACTAGGGACTACCAAACCACTACTTCATGTAACAATCTGGTCTTATGTATTAAATCAGCAAAACACCACAAAACGTCACTAGACATTACGCTTAAAAATGACATTTCTTGGCCGGGCGTGGTGGCTCAAGCCTGTAATCCCAGCACTTTGGGAGGCCGAGGCGGGTGGATCACGAGGTCAAGAGATCGAGACCATCCTGGTCAACATGGTGAAACCCCGTCTCTACTAAAAATACAAAACATTAGCTGGGCATGGTGGCGCGTGCCTGTAATCCCAGCTACTCAGGAGGCTGAGGCAGGAGAATTGCCTGAACCCAGGAGGCAGAGGTTGCGGTGAGCCGAGATCGCGCCATTGCACTCCAGCCTGGGTAACAAGAGCGAAACTCCGTCTCAAAAAAAAAAAAAAAAAAAAAAAAAAAAAAGACATTTCTTTTGAGCAATGCTTGTTTTATTTTAATAATGTATATTAATATGGATTAGGTAAATATTTAAAATAGTAAATGGTTGTGAAATAAAATTTCCTTTAAAGATAAAATAAGAAGCCAGGTGCAGTGGCATACACCTGTAGTTCCTACTACTTTGGAGGCTGAGGCAAGATTGCTTGAGCCCCGGAGTTTGAGACCTGCCTGGGCAATATAGTGAGACTCCCATTTCTAATAATACAGAAGTCAAAAAGTAAAATAAATTAAATTACAAATATACAGGAAAGGAAATAAGAAGGGAATCAAAATACCCTAGAAAAAAAAACAAAAAGTTCATTTCTAAAAGATCACCATTCAATTACAATGTAAAGGTGAGGTCCTTCAGCAAACAACATTTTTTTAAAAAATCCATCTTTCAGCCCTAAAGATTTTCAAACACATTTCATTCACATATTTGCATTTTATAAAAAGTCACAGATTATAAAGAAATTATTCATAAACTGTTCCCAAGAACATTAAACAAACCATAGTACATAATTGGTCTCTACTACCATTTTCCTGTAGAAAGGACACAAGAACTTAGAACAAAAAGAAAACATTGTCTACAGACAATACCATGGCTGGTATATTTTGAGTATTTTCAACTGAAACTTGACATGGTCAGAGATAAAAACATTTTAAAATAAGGATTAAAAGTCATACACTAAGACAGCAATAGTCTTACCTGTAACGAACATGAAAAGAATGGTCTTCCCTCATGCTTATCAAATTTTCCTCCATTGAGGCATATTATAAGCTGAATGAAATAATTTTATTTTGTGCCAATCCAGTCATTTACAATGCAGAATTGTTTGCAGAACAGTGTCCAGTTAGTATATTAATGAGTTGGCGTTAATACATCCTAAGCTCCTGCTTCTTCTTTATTAATAATGAAAGGAGGTCAATGTCAGACAGCTTAAAGGTTCAAAATGTGTCCCAAATCCTTGCATCTCTGGCCCTTTCAGCAGCACTTCAGCAACATTTCTGCAAAAGGAATACAAGATGCTTTGCATGAAGTCCTATTTTCAAAGAATAACCTACAGTAACCCTGACCTGTACATAATCACAAGCTAACTCCACAGACTGCTGTCATGTCAATCACTACAGAAGCAAGCACAGGGCTTAACTGTCATCATGGAGCTTCTCAACAGGGGTGGAATATAAGAGATTTGAGAACTGTACAGTTTAATTTTTTAAATAGGTTTGAAATTCAGTAATTGTATGCAATATTTTCTGCTATAAATGAATAGTACCATGTTTAAAAAAATTGCTGCTTCAAATTTTTAAAAACTACTATTAATAAATCTAATGGGCCGGGCGCGGTGGCTCAAGCCTGTAATCCCAGCACTTTGGGAGGCCGAGGCAGGTGGATCACAAGGTCAAGAGATCGAGACCAGCCTGGTCAATATGGTGAAACCCCGTCTCTACTAAAAATACAAAACATTAGCTGAGCATGGTCGCACGTGCCTGTAATCCCAGCTACTCAGGAGGCTGAGGCAGGAGAATTGCCTGAACCCAGGGGGCGGAGGTTGCGGTGAGCCGAGATCGCGCCATTGCACTCCAACCTGGGTAACAAGAGCGAAACTCCGTCTCACAAAAAAAAATAATAAATAAATAAAAATAAATCTAATGAAAATTCAATAATTATTTGAAATAGTCAACTCGAAACTGACAAAATTTATTTCTTCAAAGAAGATATCACACTGATAATTAGGTCATAGTTGGATTCAGTTGCTCTCAAAATATATTCTACTTAAACTCTTTAAGGTCCTTAAAATGTTTTTTATTAATATTGGGTAGGTACAAAAGAAATTTAGAAAATTTATATATAGTAAAAACAATGACACAACAAATATTTATGTAATATTATTCAGTTTAAAATAAAGCACACTACCACTGCCTTTAAAATCTCCTGGATAGGGCCGGGCGCGGTGGCTCAAGCCTGTAATCCCAGCACTTTGGGAGGCCGAGGCAGGTGGATCACGAGGTCAACAGATCGAGACCATCCCGGTCAACATAGTGAAACCCCGTCTCTACTAAAAATACAGAAAAAAATTAGCTGGGCATGGTGGCGCATATCTGTAATCCCAGCTACTCAGGAGGCTGAGGCAGGAGAATTGCCTGAACCCAGGAGGCGGAGGTTGCGGTGAGCCAAGATTGCGCCATTGCACTCCAGCTTGGGTAACAAGAACGAAACTCCGTCTCAAAAAAAAAAAAAAAAAAAAAATCTCCTGGATAGCCCAACCTAACCCATCTCCTTCCTTTTTCCTCTAAGGTGATTTCTAAACTAAAATTTGTTCCTTATTCCTTTGCTTGTCTTTACAGCTTTACAAATGCCTGTCTAGTCCTAAATAAGATACCATGCAGTTTTGTATGATTTTGCTCAACATTATGTTTGAGATTCTTCTCAATTGTTGTACACAGCTACAACTTGCATGTATCATATTCCATTGTATACCAAATATATTTTTCATTCTGCTGTTGATGGACATTTGGATTGTAGTTTTTTGCTATTATTAAAAGTATTAATGTTCACGGCACTGTACTCCAGCCTGGGTGACAGAGTAAGACCCTGCCACAAAACACAACAAAAAACTACCAGGAACACTGACATGAATAACTCAATGTTAAGGCCAGCTGCAATGGCTCATGCCTGTAATCCCAGCACTTTGGGAAGCTGAGGCAGGTAATCACGTGCGACCAGGAGTTCCAGACTAGCCTAGACAAAATGGTAAAACCCTGTCTCTACTAAAAATACAAAAATTAGCCAGGAATGGTTACGCATGCCTGCAATCCCAGCTACTCGGGAGGCTGAGGCAGGAGAATCACTTGAAGCTGGGAGGCGGAAGTTGCAGTGAGCCAAGATCATGCCATTGCATTCCAGCCTGGGTGACACAGTGAGACCCCGTCTACCCCTGCAAATCAACAACAAAAAACCCTCAATGTGCTAGTTAAGCAGCTAAAGAGAGAATGATAAACAGACAAAAAAAAAAAAATACTAAAGAGAAGTTCAGAGAAAAGGAGGACAGCATGAGCAGCTCTAAAATATATCTAATAGGAGGATGAGAAAGAAAAATAGAATAAAGGCAAAATCTTCAGTGATGAGGACCGAGAACTTTTAAATAAAAATGAATATATACCAATATATTAGAGCCGCAGCACATAAGATATAAACTATAACCTCTGAGATAACACTTGTAAAAGACAAAGGAAATACATATATATATGAGATAAATTAGTAGCTATACAATAATAAAGTCCTGGAATCTCAGTGTTATAAACAACCCCAGAGGTCAGCTAGTCCCCTATCTTACTATGGCATTCCTAGATAGGTCATAAAGCAGCTAATCCTAATTTTGAATATTCCTGTAAGAAAACTGTTCCATACTTTGAGCAGTCCTTCCATTTCTACCGATTTGTTCTACTTTTTCCTTCTGCTGCCATATACAATAAAGCGTAATTCCTCTTCTAGATAACATGCTTTTAAGTATTTCAGCTATAACATAAACCAGACTCTAAAGAATACTCACTGCTCTGCTAATTAAGTACAGCGAGAGGTTAATACGGAACAGAGCAGTAAGGAGAGAGGAAAGAAGATAGAAACAGCTTTGGGAATACTGACAAAGTTTCCTAGAGGAAATAAGGTTTTCATATTAACAACAAGTTTAGCATGCAAGAAACACAAAATATTATTCCTCTTATCCCTTCCTTTTGCCAACAAAGGAAGCGCTATCTTTTCTTGTTATTTTGTTTTTAGAGATGGGATCTTGCTATGTTGCCCAGGCTGGAATACAGTGGCTTTTCACATCTCATTCACAGCACACTGCAGCCTGGAACTCCTGGCCTTCTGTGACCCTCTTGCTTCAACCTCCCAAGTAGCTGGGATGACAGCTGCATGCCACAGAATTGGCCAGGAAGAGGTATTTTAAGAAAGGACAAAAAGACAGGGAGCAGCTATCAACACATCAAATCTCTTTTCCTTTTGTTCAGAATTTTATTGTGCCTCTTTTTCCTTAATAAAACAAATAAAGGGAATTAGTGTGGATACTCATAGCAATAGCTCGAAAGTGCTTCTAGATTACACAAATAGCTAAACTGGCAATGAAGTTATCTCTCGTTATCCTCTATGAGGTTTGGGCTGTTATTTATAAAATGGAGAAGAGAGGTATTACAATTAATTTACCTTAGAATTAAGTTACAGTAGGCCCTCCAGATCTGTGGGTTCTGCATAGTAGATTCAACCAACCACGTATCAAAAATATTCAGGAAAGAAAATGAATAGTTTTGTCTCTACTGAACATGTACAGACTTTTTTTCTTGGCATTATTCCCTAAATAATACCATTTAATAACTATTTACATAGCATTTACACTGTATTAGGCATCATAGGTAATCTAGGGAGGATTTAAAGTTTGTGGGAAGATGTGTATAGGTTATGTGCAAATATTATAATGTCTTATATAAGGAACTTGAGTATCCATGGATTTTGATATCCTCAGGGGGTCCTGGAACCAATTCCCCACAGATACTGATATTAAAGTTAAATATTTATCTCAGCCAGGCCCGGCAGCTCACATTGGTAATCCCAGTACTTTGGGAGGCCAAGGTGGGAGGATTATTTGAGACCAGCAGTTCAAGACTAGCCCAGACCACATAACAAGACCCTCTTTCTACAAAAAATTAAAAAATCAGTCAGGTGTGATGGCCTGTGCCTGTAGTCCCAGCTACTTGGGAGGCTGAAGCAGGAGGATTGCTTGAGCCTAGGAGTTGGAGGTTACAGTAACCTATGATTGCACTACTGCACCCCAGTCTGGGCCAAAGAGTGAGATCCTGTCTCTAAAAAATAAAATAATTTTCTCATCCATGAGTTCTTAATAAAATTCTAAATATCACATTATGAAATGTTAATTTCATACTCATTAAGATGTAAACATGTAAGCCGGGCGCGGTGGCTCAAGCCTGTAATCCCAGCACTTTGGGAGGCTGAGGCGGGTGGATCACGAGGTCAAGAGATCGAGACCACCCTGGTCAACATGGTGAAACCCCGTCTCTACTAAAAATACAAAACATTAGCTGGGCATGGTGGCGCGTGCCTGTAGTCCCAGCTACTCAGGAGGCTGAGGCAGGAGAATTGCCTGAACCCAGGGGGCGGAGGTTGCGGTGAGCCGAGATCGCACCATTGCACTCCAGCCTGGGTAACAAGAGTGAAACTCCATCTCAAAAAAAAAAAAAAAAAAAAAAAGATGTAAACATGTAGCATTTATATGTTTAACAAGTTAATAAATTAGTAAATGAATATAAATCAATGAAGTTTCAAAATACTTGATGGAAACTGCACAGAGAACCATTTTTAAGACCATTAAAATAAGCAAGAAGACAGAAAGAATGCTATTTACTATTTTAGTAAGTGCAATTTATAATATGGTGTTACTATTCTCAAAGGAAGAATATCCAAAAAAGTGCCTCTTACATTACAGTCTCCATAACAATTAGGTAGCATTTCACAAAAAAATTATTCACTGAACAAACAAGCAATTCTTGATTCATGATTCATGTTTCAAGAACTCTCTATAGTCAATTCAGCAACAATGTGTTCACTCATGTTCCTCATTACATGGAGTTAACAAACCTACTTCCCAGATACAATGTGTGTGTATACAGCGTAAGACTAGTAAAATTTGCAACAAATGTTAAATTACAAATTTGTTCATTAGGATAAGAAAATTTAATCACAGGATCAAGAATTGAAAAATAAAAGTTTGAAAGGAAACTGAGAAGTCATCAAGGTCAACCTCTAACCTCCATTACAATTCACAACAAACAATTTGCAAGGAACAAATCTGTCTCTTAATAGCATCTTCCAAGCAATGCTCCAAAAACCTCACGATTAACAAAATTGCTATTATCACAGCATCTAACATAAAGAAAAAGCAATCTTTTTTTTTTTTTTTTGGCCATATCCCAGAAATTGACAGAAGCATAAAGAAAGATCAACTAGTACATAGCTCTCACTGCCTCACATTGAATTATCTGATTAGAAAGTCAGAATAGACTCTCTTTAGACAATTAGGTGTACTTTCAGGCACTGTCCAAGGTATGCAATCAGAGTAGACAAAAAAGGCTAGCTCTTTATCAAAGAAGTCCTAGCCCTGCTTTACTCCACTGGCAGTAAAAAGTTTGCAAACCAAGTTACATTTTGTGCTTCCTTCAATTTATCTAAACTAAACTATCTGATCCTGACTGCCACTTAAATGCCAATAACTTTTGGTCTGTTTCTTTCATCCATGGATCTATATAAACTAGTAACACTCATCAGACAATAAATATAACTTACTTTTCTTGCCTCCAGGTTAGATCATTTGAACTATACGTAAACCTTTTCGGTAAGCATAGCCATTTATTACTACCAATGATGGTCAGTCATCAGCTTCAATCAATGAATACATACACATGATAATTTTAAAGCTCATTAGTGAAATAGAAAAGAAATGGCCCTTTCCACTAAGCATTGTTCTTGAGTTAGTAAATGACAATAAATCAGTTTTCTTAACAGAAGGACTTTAAAAAGGCAAAATTGGCTTCAGACACTTTTTTTTGAGATGGAGTCTCTGTCGCCAGGCTGGAGTGTAGTGGTGCCATTTTGGATCACTGCAACCTCCACCTCCTAGGTTAAAGTGATTATCCTGCCTCAGCCTCCCGAGTAGCTGGGATTACAGGTGCCCAGCACCATGCCTAGCAATTTTTTTCTATTTTTAGTGGAGACGGATTTCGCCATGTTGCCCAGGCTAGTCTTGACTCCTGGCCTAAAGTGATCTGCCCACTTGGACCCCTCAAAGTGCTGAGATTACAGGTGTGAGCCACTGTGCCTGGCCCAAACACATTTTTAAGCAGAAATAAATCCCATATTCAGAAAGATTATAAATGCTTAGAGAGGGTCCCTAGAGAGTTTGAGTTTAGAATTCTCCATAGGAAAACATATTAAACATGATTTTGTTTTCTCGTCCCAAAAGTTGTTACCATTCTGTGGGAAAATAAATGTTTCTATTCAACAATGTTTTGAGATAATATGGGAAGAGCAATTCTAACTAAAAGGGACGAGGAAAAGCTTTTTGGAAGCAAGGAATTTTGTACTGCATCCTGAAGGATGGTAGATCTTATTGAGCAAATGAAGGAAAGGCAGAAAGTCAAGGGAAAGAATGGCCCCCCAAAAAAGGGAGAGGTAGAAATGCACAGAATGTGTTCCAGGATAAGCACATTGGGTTCAGCATAGGGGAAGAGAAGTCTGAGAGGGCAGAGCAGTAACAAATTGTGAGGGACTCTGAATATGCGGCAGTAGCACATATTCAGTCTTTTATCTGCACAATGGGGAACCCTGCAGGATTTTTTCCCCACAAAGGAATAGTCAAATTGGATCCCTGCTAGGAAGACAAACTGGTAGCAACAGGTAAGGCAGGAATGGGGAGGGGGAAAGAAAAAAAAAACTACAAAAACTCCAGAAACAACTACTGAATAGGAAGCATTCTTTTGTCATCTCACACCACCAGACATTGCTTTGCACATAAGAGATGCCCAACAAACTTTCATTTCTTGCCTGGGAAGAAGACAGAAATTATGACGAGGCAAAAGAACCACGTAATAGTGAGAAAATCGGACTGTAATACATTTCTTCTCCACAGTAAATATTGTATTCATATTCATGTAAAAAACTCAGAAAAGTCTTACTCTTCACTTACAAATGTTTTGCATAAAAATGATTAAAAGGATATTGAAAATATGTGACTGATGATTTATGAGATAATGAAGCAAGATAGTTCCAGCAGAAAGACCAAAATATTTCTGCCAAGCTACAACAAAACACAGCACCTACAGGCATCTTTAAAGTAGAACTTGTCCCTGCAGATGGAATCCAGAGACACAGCAGAGATTTAAATGGACACACAGAAGCAATACAGCATATACTTTGGGATCAGGCCATGATTTGAATCTCAGCACAATGACTTAACTAGTTATATGATCTTACGCTAGTTAAACTCTCAGTTGGTGCGGGCATACTGACACTTACCTAACATGTATCGTGATAATTACAGACACGATTTATAAAGCATCTCACACAGGACCTGGCTCTGATACATAACAAAAGTACTTAACATAGTGCTGTAGTAATAAGAGTAACTGTTATTATAGCATAGACATATTTAATACATCTAAAATAAATTTAGAATAATCTAAATCGATGTCAGGTTTTCAATTTTAAAATCCCAGAGAACTAATCACAAAATTTTTTTAGATAGATGTTAGAAATACTTTATGAAAAAGTCATTTTTAAAACTACTATAGCTTATCACTGTTGTAATTAGTCTAGTACCAAGTCTCAGATTTATATTAAAATGTTTGTAAAACCGAATTTCTGATTTAATAACGTCAGAACATACAATTAAACTGCTTATCTGGCCAGAGAGGATTTTGGAGACATGCCTCTACAACAATATCGCACAACTTTTTACTTTGTAACCTCTCCAATACTTAAATTACAAATAATGGCCTGAGAAACTGCTTGCGAAAACGACTCCATGTAGTTGTAAAGAGGAGGAGGTGTGAGACCGCTCCGATCCCAGAGGCTCCACTCTTCTTACACACATCATGTCAACCCACAGTGGTCTTCCCGTTTTAATGTTGTTTATTCACTTCTAAACAATCAACTAAATCTGCTTTTGAATAGTGAGAACCCAAGCCAAAGCGGCATTTATCAGATGCAATCACACCGGCTGTTATCAGATCAGAAATCTTCGGTACACCCTTCTAAACTGGCAGCTGAAAACTCAGCTCGGTTGGTCCTGTTAACTTCCAACACACCCCACGAACGCTCCAGTGCAAACTCGACAGAAAGGAAAGCCAAGAACCTTCTTCGTTTAATTCTACGGTGCGGTTAAATTACGCATTAAGGAAAATAAAATTTCCATCGTTACTCGTTTTCTTTAGCAGAGTTCAAATGCTACTAGCTCAAATGCTCTAGTTGGTTACTATTAAAACAAGGAAATTACAGACCTTTTTCACTTTTTATTTGAAGGTATCCTATATATTTCAGGAAAGAGTTTTCTTCATATTTTATGTTTACTTACACTTTTTGTAGCAACTAGCAATTTCTGTGGCAAATCGACCAGGTGGTGCCCCAAAATTCAGTAATTTAAACATGGTCCACGCAGGTGTTTGCTATAAACTGCCTGGTTTAGGTGGCACGCGGCCGACTCCAAGTGACTGCAATCAGCCTCGGATTGAACTCCACGGAGATTCGGGCTTTAACTCACGATTTGTTACTCACATTCAGAGTACGCATGAGGTCGCTGGACTCTAGCATACTTTTTATCTTAAAAAGAGACTCGGGAACGAGGCTCTGGCGCTTTACTCGCATTTTAAGACTTTGCAACAAAAAAGCAGCAACTCCTCGCGCCGAGTTTCTGGTTTCTGGAGCCGGACGCCCTGGATGGACGCCGCGTCCCCGCAGCGCCCGGAGGTGCCGCAAGCCCCCGGCCCGACCTCCGCCCGGAACAAAGGACGTCGCCCCCAGACCTCTAGACAAAAGAAGCCCACTCGCACCCCTCCCTACCACCTCCCTCCGAGAGCCCCTCCAACGCCTCAGACCCCGAGTCGCGGCAGCGCTCACCTCCCGCGGGCCGGCGGGTCCTGAGTGCGCGGCGAGCCTGCAGCGGCGGCCGCCTCGGGCGACAGGGGGTGGTCACGCCCCTCCCCCAGGCAGCCCCCTGCTCCCGCCCCCGGCAGGTCACGTGGGCAGAGTTCTGGGCGCCCCTCGCTTCCCCCGAGCGTCCCTCCGCCACCCAGGGGATCCAACTGCTCCGCCGGCCTCAACGCCGCGCTCCTCTGCGCCTGCGCCCCGGCTCCAGGCGCTCTCATTCAAACCGACCACGCCCCGCGTCTTTCGGACCGGCCAATGGCGGGCGGAGCAGCGGGGCGGGGCGGGGCGGGGCGGGGCGGGGCTGCCCCCTCTTCTTAGTCCTGGTAACCCAGCTGCGTGTCAAGGTGACGGGGGACTTGGGAGCTTGATCCTCCTCTGCTCCGGGACGTGTCCTCAACGCTCAGATCGAAGTTTCTTTCCTGTCCTCTTCTTTATGCTTCAGACATTAAAAAGTAGAGCAATAGGCCGGGCGCGGTGGCTCAAGCCTGTAATCCCAGCACTTTGGGAGGCTGAGGCGGGTGGATCACGAGGTCAAGAGATCGAGACCATCCTGGTCAACAAGGTGAAACCCCGTCTCTACTAAAAATACAAAAAATTAGCTGGGCATGGTGGCGCGTGCCTGTAATCCCAGCTACTCAGGAGGCTGAGGCAGGAGAATTGCCTGAACCCAGGAGGCGGAGGTTGCGGTGAGCCGAGATCGCGCCATTGCACTCCAGCCTGGGTAACAAGAGCGAAACTCCGTTTCAAAAAAAAAAAAAAAAAAAAAAAAAAAAGTAGAGCAATAAATATCGTCCAGAGTTGGCCAGGTGCGTGGGCTCAGGCCTGTAATCCTGGCACTTTGGGAGGCTGAGGCGGGCATGGTCGGACCAGCCTCCCCACCTCAGAGATGGAGAAACCCATCTCTACTAAAAATACAAAATTAGCCGGGGGTGGTGGCGCATGCCTGTAATCCCAACTACTCGGGAGGCTGAGGCAGGAGAATCGCTTGAACCCGGGGGGCGGACGTTGCAGCGAGCCGAGATTGCACCACTGCACTCCAGCCTGGACGACAGAGCAAGATACTGTTTGAAAAAAAAAAAGTATATACATATATATACACACACACATATATATACACACACACACATATACATATACATATGTGTCATCCAGAGTTCAGGTAGGGACTGGCCTATACCCCTTTAAAAATGGAGCGCAAAACCAGCGCCGCCTTTCTGGAAGGCTTGGTGGCGCCCTAGAGAAGGAGTGTCCCAAGCGGCAGATGCGGGATGTAGAAGAAAGAGTCCTCTGTGGAAGGAACAGAGGGGCCGTGTGAAAGTCTGAACAAGGCAGCCTCAGTTTTTGAGGCTGTGCCACACCCCTGGCGTTTCCAGCTGTTGGAAAAGCAAACTTCTGTCAACTGCAGAATCGCTGGTTCCCAGGAAAATTGGGTGGCAGTTTTGCTCAGTTTCAGCACCGACATTCTAAAAAAGACACTAGGAAGAATAAGTTTTATTTCCATTCACCTCTCATTCATATCAAGGTGACCCCAAAATGGTAGTCACCTTGTAGTTGATTCTTCACAAAATACCAGCCGCGCAGCTCATGCAGGTAATCCCAGCACTTGGTGAGGGAGATGTGAGTGGATCACCTGAGTCCAGGAGTCTGAGACCAGCCTGGCCAACATGGTGAAACCCCGTCTCTACTAAAAATACAAAAATTAGCCTGGCGCAGTGGCTCATGCCTGTAATCCTAGCACTTTGGGAGGCTAAGGTGGGCGAAACACCTGAGTCCAGGAGTGGAGACCAGCCTGGCCGATATGGCAAACCTCATCTCTACTAAAAATACAAAAATTAGCTGGGCGTGGTGGCGGGTGCCTGTAATCCCAGCTACTCGGGAGGCTGAGGCAGGAGAATCGCTTGAACTGGGAGGCGGAGTTTGCAGTGAATGGAGATCGCCCACTGCTCTCCAGCCTGAGTGACAGAGTGAGACTCCGTCTCAGATAACAACAACAACAACAGCAACAACAAACAACAACAAAACCCCAGATACCAAGACCAGAGTTTCTCTGGGGTAGAGCATCTGATGAATTTACTTAGATTATTTCTCAAATAGATATTTCTCTACTGACATGAAGTTTAAATGTTTCTACAGGGTTAAGGCTATGTTAAAGAAAACCGCGGGTTCAGTATCTGTGAATGATATCCATACCCAGTGATCCAAGCAACATTTCCCATTAGGTGCATGTTACAGCAAATTGCTTAAAGGGACAGCTTTGTCATCAAACTAGACCTGGATTTGAATTCCAACTCTGCTACTTACTGGCTGATTGACCCTGAATGAGTTATCCTCTTTAGCCTTAGTTTCCCCAACTGTAAAACATAATAAAGCCTCTTCTAATAAGGCTTGCTATGATGCCTCAGTGAGGTAAGGTTGTTAACTGGTTGACATAGGGCCTGACACATAGACACTGCTCCGTACTTGATACCTATTATCATTATTATCAACAACCACCTTTAATATCAGGTTCTTATAAATAGCAACCGAATTGGTTGGCAGTGCTTTTTCAGAGGTAGGTATTAATTCCCTCTTAATCATGAATTCTTTTAAAGTATGGATACTATGAAAGCCACAGAGGAAGTTTTATATAGAGACAGGATCTCCCTCTGTCACCCAAGCTGGAGATCACAGCTCACAGCAGCTTCAACCTCCCAGGGCCAAGTAATTTTCTTACCTCACCCCACCCCTACCCCCCAGTAGCCCAGTAGGTGGGACCACAGGAGCTTGACACCATGTCTAGGAAATTTTATTCTTCAGTAGACACAAGGTCTTACTACGTTGCTCAGGCTGGTCTCCAACTCCTGGGTTCAAAGGATCCTCTTGCCTCAGCCTCCCAAAGTGCTGAGATTACAGGCATGAGTCCCCTTGCCCAGCCCAAAGTACATGACATTCAGCATTTCCAAAATTATTTGCCCTCTGCAAATCTTCTCTTATATGTGTGATTTCTGTATCTGATATTAGTTACTTCCATCTTCCTAATCAAATTGGAAAATAATTTTTAAATGGCACGTCAGATAGTGTCACTATCCTACTCGAAAGCCTTTAGTGAGTATTGGATTTAAAATAAAATCCAAACTCCCTATGGGGAAAAAGGCCTTAAGCCATCTTGCTCCTGCCAATTTCTCTCTTCTCAATTTCTTCCTCCTGCCGCCTTACTTTCCTCCAAGTACACAGGGCATTCTTGGTGCCCCGTAACAGACTAAGCCTCAAGGTTGTCTCAGGACCTCCTCCCTGCCTAGATTTTCCCCCGAGCTCTTTAAATGGTTGGCTTCTTTTCATCCTCAGCTTTTCATCTTATTCATTACAGTATCAGCAAGTTTGTATTAAGTTTCTGCTGTGTGTCAGGAACTGTTCTAGGTATAGGGAATATGGTAGTGAGCACAATAGAACACAGCCCCTGATCTCTCAGAGCTCAAGAAAAATAAATAATAAGAAAAATATCAGGACTGGGTGTGCTCACACCTGTAATTCCAGCACTTTGGGAAGCCGAAGTGGGAGGACTCTTTGAGGCCAGGAGTTTGAGACCAGCCTGGGCAACATAGCAAGACCCTGTATCTACAAAAGTAATTTTTTTTTTTTTTAATTAGCCTGATAGTGTGGCACACACCTTTAGTTTCAGCTACTCAGGAGGCTGAAGCTGAGGCCCAAGAGTTCAAGGCTCCAGTGAGCTATGATCCAGCCACTGCACTCCAGCCTCGGTGACAGATTCAGACACTGATTCAAAAAAAGAAAAATATCAGGTTATAATAGGTACCATGCAGAGAGTTAAAAGAACGGTGATGTGAGAGTGAATAAGTGACTACTTTAGATTGGGGGCCAAGGTAAGGAAGGCCTCTCTGAGAAAATGGCATTCATACTGAGATTTGAATTATGAGATGGAGCCAGCCTTCAAACAAACTTCAGCGAAAAGCACATTAGGCAAAGGCAACAGCCAGAGCAAGTTCCTGTGAGAATTGTGCAGGATTTGAGAGCTTTGTGGATTTGAGAAACTGGAGGAAGGCCACTGTGGCTGAAGTGAGAAAGAAGAAAACATGCAAAAGGTAGTATAGGCCTTTGTAAGCCAGGGTAGTGAGTTTAGCCTTTCTTTTCTTTTTTTTTTTTTTGAGATGGAGTTTCACTCTTGTTACCCAGGCTGGAGTGCAATGGCGCGATCTCGGCTCACCGCAACCTCCGCCTCCTGGGTTCAGGCAATTCTCCTGCCTCAGCCTCCTGAGTAGCTGGGATTACAGGCACGCACCACCATGCCCAGCTAATTTTTGTATTTTTAGTTGAGACGGGGTTTCACCATGTTGACCAGGATGGTCTCGATCTCTTGACCTCGTGATCCACCCGCCTCGGCCTCCCAAAGTGCTGGGATTACAGGCTTGAGCCACCGCGCCCGGCCAAATTTTGCTTTTATTATTATTTTAACTATTATTTAATCTTCACAGCAACCCTATGAATTAGGTACTAAAATCATCCCCATTTTTTACAGTGTCTTAGGTAGGTTTCCCTGGAAGCCAATCCCAAGATGGGACTGAGATCCCTATGATTTATTGAGGGAGGGTTCTTCAGGAGGAACCCATTAGGGAGAGAGCAAAACAGGATAGGGAAGGGAAAAGATCCAAGCAAGAATGGATCTTAGGAAATCCTAGCCTCGGTCTGCTCCATTGAGGGAGGGCTTTAGAATGTAGAGCATAAACCATACTGCAGAATTAGCCGCCATCTTACACAAAGGTGCTGGCTGTTTGTACCTTTCTAGCAGGATAAAGTGGGGCGTAATCCCCCCAGGTGTGGCTGCGCTCCCTAGTGTAGACTCTCTAGAGAAAGGAGCACCTGTGAGCTCTTGCAGCCAACCTCACAGCAGCAGAGAGACAGGTGTTCTGGTCAGCAAAACGTATTTAAACAGGGCCCCTAATGCAGCATCCACCAAGGCTAGCAGATGGCAGAATCAATCTGTCTCAGGAGCCATGCTTTTACTCTCTCTATTTATACTGACTTTTACAAATTCAGTATATTACTGACAGAGTTAATACTAAATACTCAGTATTTAAATGAAATAATCTTGCCGGGCGCGGTGGCTCAAGCCTGTAATCCCAGCACTTTGGGAGGCCGAGGCGGGCGGATCACGAGGTCAAGAGATCGAGACCATCCTGGTCAACATGGTGAAACCCCGTCTCTACTAAAAATACAAAAAATTAGCTGGACATGGTGGCACGTGCCTGTAATCCCAGCTACTCAGGAGGCTGAGGCAGGAGAATTGCCTGAACCCGGGAGGCGGAGGTTGCGGTGAGCCGAGATCGCGCCATTGCACTCCAGCCTGGGTAACAAGAGTGAAACTCTGTCTCACAAAAAAAAAAAAAAATAAATGAAATAATCTTACAGCCTAACCTCTTATGAGGAAATAATCCAGAAGAAAAAAAAACAATAGCACAATTGCAAAGGACAAGGACCAGCACTTAAGTGACCATAATGAGCTCACATATGAACTTCAGCTTCGTCATTATTTAAATAAATTTTCTAAATTATTTAAATAAATGTTCTAGTTTAAAGAAATAAACTAGAACAACAATGGGACTCCTATTTTTGCCCATCAGACTTCAGATTTTAAAAAATTATGTTACCCACTGTTGGTGAGGATGTGATGAAATGAGTCCTGTCATAAGCTATTGTTGGAGCTGCAAATTAGTATAACCATTTTGGAGGAAGATTTCGTTATATGTGTCTAAAGCCTCAGAACCTCTTAATCAAACAAATGCATTCTTTAGGACTTTACCTACATAAACAATCAGGCAAGTGTACAAAATAAATGCACCAGGATGCATATCACACATCATTTTTTAATATTTGAACATTTGAAACTAGTTACATGTTTGAAAGATTGGTGAAAACAGTTCTCGGTCATCCATACAGAGAAATACCGTGCAGCAATTGAATTTTTTTTTTTTTTTTTTTTTAGACAAAGTCTTGCTCTGTTGCCCAGGCAGGAGTACAATGGCAATGGCACAATCTTGGCTCACTGCAACCTCCACCTCCTGGGTTCAAGCGATTCTCCTGCCTCAGCCTCCAGAGTAGCTGAGATTACAGGCACGTGCCACCATGCCCAGGTAATTTTCGTATTTTTAGTAGAGATGAGATTTCACCATGTTGGTCAGGCTAGTCTCGAACTCCTGACCTTGTGATCCGTCCACCTCAGCCTCCCAAAGTGCTGGGATTACAGGCATGAGCCACCGTACCTGGCAGCAGTTGAATTTATTTGCTAGCTAAGATACATATTGGTTGACATGGAAAGGTATTCACAATGTATTGGATTCAGTTTCCTTTAGGAGCAGGTTGTAAAGCACTATAAGTATTAATGTTTTCTAGTATGTTTTACAGTGAACATGTATTACTTGTAATTAAAAAACAGTCATATTGTAGATAATAGCTAAATGTGCAAAGGACAGAGATAATTCACAAATGAAGAAATAAAAATGGACAGTAAACATGAAAAATGTCCAACTTCATGAATTATCAAAGTACTGCAAATTAAAACACTAAAATACCTTTTCTAATTAACAAAGATTTTAAAAAATATTACAATTTAGTGTTGCAGAGAGCATACCAGTATATTATTCCCACAATGTTGATGAGTATGTGCTTGTAGTCAATTTGTTTTTATATTAAGAGCATTAAAATACTCATACTCTGTCCTAATACTTTCCCATCTAAGAATCTATCCTAAAGAAATAATTAGACATACAGGCAAAGATGTTTTATTGTTGTGTTTTTTAAAATACTGAGGCCAGTTACAGTAGCTCACTCCTGTAATCCCAGCACTTTGAGAGGCTGAGGTAGGAGGATCGCTTGAGTCCAGGAGTTTGAGACCAGCCTGGGCAACGTAGCGAGACTCCATCTCTACTGAAAAAATAAAAATTAGCTGGGTGTAGTGGCACACACCTGTGGTCCCAGCTACTCGGGAGGCTGAAGTGAGAGGATAGCTTGAGCTGTAATTATGCCGCTGCACTCCAGCCTGGGTGACAGGGCAAGATCCTATCTCAAAAACAAAAATAAAAGAAAATGTTGAAAACTTGGATATACCCTAAATGTCTGTCCTTAGGGAAATGATTATAACATAGCCATGTAGTGGATATAACTATCAAAAACAAGTATTCATTTCAAAGTTTTTAATAACATGGGGAAATGTTGTTGACATTAAGTGAAAAAAAGTATAGTATAAAATTTTTTATATGTTATGACCTCAAAACACTAGAAACAATTATGCTAAAGCACTGTCTCTCTATACTTTTCTCTATTTTTCACATTTTCTACAATAAGCTGATAAATATAAAACAATATAAGAAAGTTAAAAACTGGCTGGGCGCGGTGGCTCATACTTCTAATCCCGGCACTTTGGGATCCCAAGGCAGGCAGATCACCTGAGTCCAGGAGTTCGAAGCCAGTCTGGCCAACATGGCAAAACCCTGACTCTACTAGAAATAAAAAAATTAGCTGGGCGTGGTGGCACACGCCTGTAATTTCAGCTACTTGGGGGTCTGAGGTGGGAAGATCACTTGAGCCTGGGAGGCAGGGGTGCAGTGAGCTGAGATCACCTTAC
Organism: Saimiri boliviensis; assembly: GCF_048565385.1. Lineage (NCBI taxonomy): Eukaryota > Metazoa > Chordata > Mammalia > Primates > Cebidae > Saimiri > Saimiri boliviensis. The sequence goes on from NC_133459.1 coordinate 102,720,700, forward strand.
TGCACTCCAGTCTGGGTGACAGAGTGAGACCTTATCTCAAAAAAAAAAAAAAAAAAAAAAGAAGTTAAAAACTAAGAAAAACCACTATGGATTTGTACATACTTCCCACACGTGCCTCTCTCTATCATTTCCTTCTGGTGTCTAGTGAGGGGGATAATATAGATGTTAGTGGTTGGGTGGGGTGGAGAGTTGGTGTGACCAGTCATCCCAAGACTGAGAGGGTCCCAGGATGAGGGACTTTCAATTTTAAAACTTTGAGCTGTTGGCAAAGGCAACTGATCATGGAAACCCTTTAGGACTTGTAGACCAAAGAAGGTAGGTTTAAGAAGCCTGTCTGAGAAAGAGAAGCAAGTAGGTAGCTTAGGGCTTTAACCAGGAGACATCTCTCTTCTTTTACAGAATTGGTGAAGATATATTGATACCTTTTGGGGTTCACTAAAGTTGAGGTGGGCACTATTACCGGTTAACAGCAGATCTAGAGGCTGCCTTTGCTTTGCCAACAAAGCAATCAAGTGCTTTTAATTCACACGGTGTCAGATGTAAAGGAAGTTGCAAAGAAGCTGCCTGGTGAAACTTCATTACTACCACATTGTTCAAAAACTCAGTAGGGTGGCTTGCTTAGAAAGGAAACAAGACTCTTATGATGACCCTAGACACTCTCCATGTACCTAACTTCTGAGTCTGTTTGCCTTTAGGGTAATACGCTTGCTCATATGCTGTCCTCTGAAGATAATGCCACTGTTTTATGATGCTATTATCAGTCTTAATAATGGGATTGCAAATGTGCCCAGAGGTTTAGGCAAATCATACCAATCCAAATTGTCATCATTTGGAATTCTTTCCACTTTAGTGGCTAGACTCTACTAGTTGTCAACTAGATAGTTGTCACTGACCCTTCCCAAACCATTGTGTTTTGCATTAGTAGAACCTTGGTAGGGCTCTGGTCTCAGAGACATTAACCCATTTATGCCTGAGGTTGCAATTTTTTTGAATTTTTGCAGTCAGACCTTCACGATGACCTTGTGCAGTAGGATATAAATAACTCCCACATGCTTAGAGTTCCAATAATGGAGCACCAGGCATAAGAACTAAGTAAATTTTTAGTGGTGTCTCACTTCCCCACTGGGTCACATTCTTTCCAAGAAACCAGGTGTAGTCATCCTACAGATACTTGCTAGCTCTATCATGTTGGAGGGATTGTGCAGAAAAGCGTAGATTTTAATGAATATTTGAGCAACACGACCATGCCAATGTCTATGAATTCTACCCATTGCCCACACTCTCACCAATTATGACTGTTCATCCCCTGACCACAGGCTTCCTTTAAGACATTTTTGTGTTCACAGAGCCTCTCAAATCCGTTTAGGAGGATTATAGATGTTCTCTCTAGCAACCTAGGTACAAAGGCTTTTCCAGTCCACCTTTCTCAGTTAAATTCTCACACTTACTTGCTCTTCCATTTGGGGAAGAGGAAGAAGGAGAGAAAGTAAAAGGATTTGACAGTTTTTGAGCACCCACCATGTGTCAGATACTGAGCAAGGCACTTCCATATACTTAGCTAATTTAATTGCCATGAGCACCCTTTATCCCCATTTTGCGGATGTGGGAACCAAGGTTCAGATCACTTAGATCACTTATCCAAGGCCCTTGACTACTAAGGAGCAGAGTTAAGGGTCAAATTTAGGGTTTTTTTTGTTGTTTTTTTTCTGATGGAGTCTCTCTCTGTTGCCGGGCTGGAGTTCAGTGGCGCGATCTCAGCTCACTGCCAACTTCCAAGTCCCTGGTTCAAGCTGTTTCCTGCCTCAGCCTCCCGAGCAGCTCGGATTCTAGGCACATGCCACCATGCTCAGCTAATTTTTGTATTTTTAGTAGAGACAGGGTTTCACTATGTTGGTCAGGATGGTCTTGGTCTCCTGATCTTGTGATCTGCCTGGCTCAGCCTTCCAAAGTGCTGACAGGCATGAGCCACTGTGCCCGGCCGAAACTCAGTTTTTTGTTTTGTTTTGTTTTGTTTTTTTGAGACGGAGTTTCGCTCTTGTTACCCAGGCTGGAGTGCAATGGCACGATCTCGGCTCACTGCAACCTCCACCTCCTGGGTTCAGGCAATTCTCCTGCCTCAGCCTCCTGAGTAGCTGGGATTACAGGCACGAGCCACCACGCCCAGCTAATGTTTTGTATTTTTAGTAGAGACGGGGTTTCACCATGTTGACCAGGATGGTCTCGATCTCTTGACCTCGTGATCCGCCCGCCTCAGCCTCCCAAAGTGCTGGGATTACAGGCTTGAGCCACTGCGCCCGGCTTGAAACTCAGTTTTAAAACAACTTGTGCTTTTCCACTTCCTCCAGCAGCCAAACAGGTCTGCCTCCCTTCCTTCCCTCCTCTCTATCTGCCTTCCCGTTTCTCACTCTCTCCCCTCCCTCCTTCCACCAGTATTTTATTATTGTGGTAAATGCTACTAAGGAGATACACGGAGTACTCTGGAGGCTTACACCGGGGACGCTGGCCTACTGTAAGAATGAAAGAAGGTTCTGGAGGAAGCAGCGTGCTAAGAGTTGAGTAAGAAGTAATCAGGTAGGAAGGCAGGAGGAAGGTGGAGTGGACACTTCAGGCCCTGGGAACAGATGAAGGGAAGGTCTAAGGTGGGCAGGAGGCAGTGTATTTGAGAAAGAAAAGAAGTTCAGGGGACAGGGGAGTCCCAGGGGCCAAAGAGTAAGTGCAGAGAATGAGCACTTCAGGGAGAGGATTCCAGTTCTCATCACTAGCGGCACATCACACTCACATGAAGCACTAAGGAAGAGGAGTATTTGCAGCCTTGACAGAAAAAAAAACACGTGTTATCCTTGAGTAGCGTTTCTTACTGGGGGCCCTACTGACGTTTTGGACAAGAGCGTTCTTATTTGCACAGGACTGTTCCATACCTTGCTTCCACTGTGGCCCCTGAGTACCAAATGCCAGCTGCACTCCCCCTCCATTTCCAAAAGCCTCTGGGTGGTCCTGCCATCCTATTGAGAACCAACTGCTCTAGTTCAGGCTGCAGGAGCGTCACTGCCACCAACTTCACGACCATGCTTTATCCCTCCATCCAGCAACACCCAAACTCCTCTTTTGGTGGATCTTCCTCCCTGTAGACACCATAATGGTTCCCATGTATACCACCGTGACACACTGGGAGCATTTTCAGCTCCATGAAATAAATGTCAAGACCCTGCCATCCCTACCATATGCCCAGGTTGAGAGTACAGATAGGCTAGTGACAGGACAGGTTTGAAACAATTAATTACAAGATAGCGGGGAAAGTGTAACCGAGGAACCTTGTACAGGGCATGAATTGGCAAAGGACAAGGGGTTGACCTCTCTTGGCCAAGAAGGCCAGAGAGGAAGGGTATTCCAGGCATGTCTTGTTCAAAGACTTGGGGACATAAAACACCAGGTGAGCTTGGGGAGCTATAAATAGCTTGGGATTGTTGAAGCCTGAATTTCGAGGCAGGGTGTGGTAGGAAGACTGGTTGGAGAGGTAGGCTGCTGCAGTTCACAAAGGGCCTTAAAGGCCACGTGGAGCTTAGACAGCATGCAAAATAAGCTCCCAAATGCGCTACACTTGCAAACCTGCAATTATCCTAAAATGGTAGCATCTGAATGAGGTCACTAACAATGTTGTGAAGAGCTTTATAGATAAGGTTACTGCTGTCTGATACAAGTTTCTCCCTGGCTTTATAATCTCATTTTATGAAGCTGCCTGTGTGCCTTGGAGGATTTTAAAGTTTCTTTTCATGGATTAATATTATGTTTTTGAGACAGAGTCTCCTTCCCTCTGTTACCCAACCTAAAGTGCAGTGGTGTGATCATAGCCCACTGCAGCCTCCAACTCCCAGGCTCAAGCCCCTGTGCCTCAGCCTTTCTCTGCCTCTGCCTTTCGAGTAGCTAGGACTACAAACTTGTGAGCTTCTGTCACTATGCTAGCTACTGTGTGTGTGTGTGTGTGTGTGTGTGTGTGTGTGTGTTTTAAAGATAGGTTCTTGCTGTGTTGCCCAGGCTGGTTTTAAACTCCTAGACTCAAGTGATCCTTCAGCCTTGGACTCCCAAAGTGCTGGGATTACAGGTATGAGCCACCAGGGCCTGCTCATGTATTATTATTATTATTATTTTGAGACAGGATCTGCCTCTGTCACCCAGGGTGGAGTGCAGTGGCATGATCTCAGCTCACTGCAACCTCTGCCTCCTGGATTCAAGTGATCCTCCCACCTCAGCCTCCCAAGTAGCTGGAACTATAGGTGTGCACTACCAAGCCCAGCTAATTTTTGTATTTTTAGTAGAGTCAGGGTTTCACCATGTTGGCCAGGCTGATATCAAACTCCTGACCTCAAGTGATCCGTCTACCTTGGTTTCCCAAAATGCTGGGATCATGTATTATTTCTAACAGCTTTCTTGAGCCATAGCTGACATACAATCAACAGCACATATTTAAAGGGCACAATTTGTTAAGTTCTGAAAAAAAATCCCCGCAATCAACATATCCATCACTCCTAAAAATTTCCTCATGCCTCTTGGTCATTCCTATCTGCCTTCTCAACCTCCACCCAACTCAGGCAACCACTGATCTACTTTCTATTATTATATATCACTTGGCATTTTTCACAATTTTATACAACTGGAATGATACAATATATACTCTGTGTGTGTGTGTGAGAGAGAGAGAGAGAGAGAGAGAGAGACCTGGCTTCTTTCAAATAGCTAAATTACAGTCATGTACCACATAATAGCATTTTGGTCAGTGACAGACTACATATATGACAGTGGTTCTGTAAGATTATATTACCATATTTTTACTGAACCTTTTCTATGTTTAGGTACACAAATACTATTGAGTTGCAATTGTCTACATAACTTAGTATGGTAATATGCTAAATTAGGCTTGCAGCCTGAAAGCAATAGGCTATATAATATAGCCTAGGTGTGTAGCAGGCCATACCATCTAGTTTGTGTAAGCACACTCTATGATGCATTTCTCAGAATGTATCCCTGGTGTTAAGTGATAAATAACTATATTTTGAGATTCATCCATGTATTACAGTTGCACGTATCAATGTCTATCCTTTTACATTTTTTAAAACTTTCCAATTTTGAGGTATGCCCTCCTGCTGTAACTCAATAAATTACAATTGTTTTACGGGATAAAAAAAACTTCACATCGAGAGGGGTTTTGGGGTAGTACCCCCTAGAGATAAAATAAATGCTGCTTAGGGATGAAATAATGAGACATAGATCCTATTTTTCAAAGAATCATCCAAAAGAGTACTGTGGTAAGCAAAACAGTGGCCCCAAAAGTTGTCTAAGTATTAATCTCTGGAATCTATGAGTGTGTTACCATACATGTCAAAGGAATTTTGCAGGTGCAATTAAATTAAGGGTCTTGAGATGATTACCCTAGATTATCTGGGTGAGCCCAATGTAATCACAAGGGTCCCTGTAAGTGAAAGACTGAGGCAGGAGTGTCAGAGTCAGAAAAATTTGAAGATGTTGTGATGTTGCTTTGGAAGGTGAAGGAAGGGGCCATGGCCAAGGAATGCAAATGGTCTCTAGAAGCTGGAAAAGGCAAGAAACTTGATTGTCCTGTCAAGCCTCCAGAAGGAATGCAGCCCGGCTTACACCTTTATTTCAATCTAGTGAAATTATTTGCAGACGTTGACCTCCAGAACTTAATCAATTTGTGTAGTTGTACACTACATTTGTGATAACTTTGTGAAATAAAATTTATGAGAGGTCACTGGTTGACGGAGCTCCTGCACTAGGCCCCAACAGACCAGATCAAACCAGAATGGATCACCTGTGCCAGGGACCACATAACCAAACGGAACTTAGAAAGGAGTCCATTTTCCAAAAAGCAGGAAATTCACAGCAACCCATCTAATGGGGCCCAGTCAACTTGATCAGGCAGATAAGGAAGTCCCCTCTGCTTGAAGTCACTTCGAAACAACCAATCCGCTCTTTGTTCCTTGTTCCTTATTTCTGCTTACAACAGTCTTTTCTGCCTATAAAGCCCGGCCTCTCTGCTCAGCTCACTGAAGAGCCCTTCTGTTTCATAGAGGGGATGCGGCCTGATTCATGAAGTGATAATAAAAGCCAATTAGATCTTTGAAATCAGTATGTTGAAATTTTGTTCCTTAACAATTTGTTATAGAAGCAATAGGAAATTAAAACAATAACCAATCTTATTAATAAAAAAACCAAACACTGATGAGTCTGCATCTCTTTCCTCTTCCTGTTTGTGACATGTGGTCTTACAGTAGAAGCATGTTGGCTTTGGATGACCTTTCCTAGCTCTGTTCCTCTGAGCTCAGTTTTGTTTGTTCGTTTGTTTGTTTGAGACAGGGTCTCACTGTTACCCTTGGCTGGAGCGCAGTGGCATGATCTCAGCTCACGGCAACCTCTGCCTCCCAGGCTCAAGTGATGCCTGTGGCTTAGCCTCCTAAGCACCTGAGACCACAGGTGCACACCATCATGCCGGGCTTTTTTTTTTTTTTTTTTTTTGGATTTTTAGTAGAGGCAGGGTTTCGCCATGTTGGCTAGTCTGGTCTCAAACTTTTGTCCTCAAGTGATCTGCCCTCCTTGTCCTCCCAAAGAGTCAGAATTACATATATGAGCCACCGATCCTCAGTTCTCATCTTAAAGAAGCAATGATATTTACCTTAGGGGCTGTGGAAAGGATTGAGGAGACATATACCAAGCACCTACCACACAGTAGGCTTTTAATTCGCACCTCAAATCGGATTTGAAGGGCTTAAATCCTGGCTGCTAGTGGCCTGCTGTGTAATTTTAGCTAAACCACTTCCTCCCCTTCAATCTGTTCCACAAGGTTAAAGGGAGATCCTTAAGTTCCTGAGAGTATTTAATTAGGGTTTGCAATGTGACTGGATACTGTTGATTGAAAAGTATTATTTAGAGGCAAAATGCTGTTATTTTTGAGCAGATAATTGTTTCCTGTCCTAAGTTGTTAACCTTGTACTGAGTTTCCTTCTCTGAGATGATGACATTATGTGAGAGGGTAAAGATACCTTACCTAGGTGTTGTGAGTTTTATTAATTAACGCTTATGATGCTTATGCAAACCTATCATAAAAGGTTATATGTTGATTATTTACCTTTCATATGGTTGTCACTTCCGGTATTTTAACACCGTCCAGTAAAAATTGGCATTGCAGCATTGGATCAGGTAATATTTACTTCATAATCGTGTTGGGGGCGCTAACTTATGACGATGCAAAGAGCTTTGTGCTTTTTACAAGAAAGGGGTTAGGGAAGTATTGATAGCTATTGTTTTTCTATCATGGAATAACTTATAACACATTTACATTTCAAATCCTTATCTCACATAAAACCATACAAACTGACTAAAAAAGCTAAAATTGTGAAATACTGAGAGGATTATTTTACATAATAGTTAATAAGTGTTTTTTTTTTGTTTGTTTTTTTGAGACAGAGTTTCACTTGTTACCCAGGCTGGAGTGCAATGGGGCGATCTCGGCTCACCGCAACATCTGCCTCCTGAGTAGCTGGGATTACAGGCATGCACCACCATGCCCAGCTAATTTTTTGTATTTTTAGTAGAGTCGGGGTTTCACCATGTTGACCAGGATGGTCTCCATCTCTTGACCTCGTGATCCACCCACCTCGGCCTCCCAAAGTGCTGGGATTACTGGCTTGAGCCACCGTGCCCGACCAATAGTTAATAAGTTTTGAAAGCTAGGATGTATCAAGACATGTGCCCCATGCTGTTCTAAAACCTTATGCATGCATTAAAGCTAAAGTAGGCATCAGGGTCTGCGTGGTGGCTCATGCCTGTAATTCCAGCACTTTGGGAGGCCAAGGCAGGAGGACTGTTTGAACGCAGGAGCTCAAGATCAGTCTGGTAAACAAAGTGAGACTCCACCTCTACGAAAAATTAAGACAAAAAACTAGCTGGGTGCTGTGGCAGGAACCTGCAGTCCCAGCTACTTGGGAGGCTGAGGCAGGAGGATCACTTGAGCACCGGAGGTTGAAGCTGCAGTGAGCTGTGATTGTGGCTCTGCACTCCAGCCTGGGCAACAGAGGAAGACCCTATTTCAAAAACAAACAAACAAGTAGGTTCAAGCAATCCTTCCGCCTCAGCCTCCTAAGTAACTGGGACTACTGGCACACACCACCACACCCAGCTAATTTTTTGTATTTTTAGTAGAGAGGGGGTTTCACCATGTTGGCCAGGATGGTCTTGATCTCTTGACCTCGTGATCCACCTATCTTGGCCTCCCAAAGTGCTAGGATGTCAGGCGTGAGCCACCGCACCCAGCTGAGTGATTTTTATTCTAATACTTGGAAAAATACAAGCAAGCATGACAAGCGGTCCTGATTAAATTCTCCCCTGCCTTCACAAACACGTTGCCCTGTTTCGTTGTGACTCAAAAATGTCTTCTGTCTTGAACACATCAATTTGTTTAATCTCTGCCACCATTACGCTAGTTCCTTTCAGCTTTCCCAATAAACAATATTCTTTTCCATCATCAGGTCTTTGCATACATGTCCTCTCAGCCCAGAGTGCTCTGCCCTGACTCTCTGCATGGTTGGTTTGCATCCTTCAGGCTCCAGATTGAAACGCATGGCCTTGGAGAGCCCTTCCCTGACTATCCAGTCTCAAGAAAGCTTTCCCTTCCTTTCTTATATTCTTTCTTCCAGTAGTTTCTTCCTATCATTCACAGCACTTATCACCATTTATAATATAGACAATATTCTAAATCCTTTGCATTCAGTTGATGAATATTTGGAAAGTGTTTAGAATAGCATCAGGCACATTGTGCTACCTAAGTGTTGATTTAAACACCAACTCACATAGTCTTCACAACAACCCTATGTGGTATTGCTATTAATACCCCCATTTTACAGATGAACAAACTAAGGAACAGAAAAGTTAAGCAACTTCTCTAAGATAGCACAGCTCAGTCTGGTACCAAAGTCCACACACCTAACTGTTCTCTATATTTCCTTTTGATTTCAGGACCTAGCATGGTACACTGTGCCTAACAGGTACACTCAATAAGTATTTGTTTAATAAATGAAGGAACAGTTCTAATGAGAAAATAAAAGTTACCTGTAATCCTACCACGTAGAGATGTTGAGATTCATTCTCTAGATATTTCTTCTAATATAAAAAGAGACTTTTAATCAAAATCATAACTTTTAGAAATCATTTTGAGGAGCGTAGATTAAGTATCAATATGCAATATGTTTAACTTTGTATTCATTATTTAAAAAAATTATAATTACAAGTCAATGTTCTTCCTTTAGGCAGGGGGAGGAGGGCAGAGGAGAGAAGGATAAGTCTTTGGTTAAGGGAGGAAGGGGATTTTTCTAAAATATTCTGGCTCTTCTTATGTCCAGGAAGAGGCTGCAAAACTTAAGTTTGAAAGTTTAGGGATGGGCAAAGGAGTTTCAGGGATGAGATAAAAAAAATTATACTTATTTGAGGTTGGGTATGGTGGCTCATGCCTGTAATCACATCACTTTGGGAACCGAGGAGGAGGGTCAATTGAACCCAGAAATTTGAGATAAGCTTGGGCTACATAGCATGACCCTGTCTTCAAAAAAACAAACAAAAAAATTAGCCAGGTATGGTGGTATATGCCTGTGGTACCAGCTACTTGGGAGGCTGAAGCGGGAGGATTTCTTGAGCCCAGGAGGTAGAGGCTGTGGTAAGCCATAATCATGCCACTGCACTCCAGCCTGAGTGACACAGCAAGACTCTATCTTTAAAAATAAAATAAAATTTGAAAATTATGCTTTGGCTGGGCGCAGTGTCTCTTATCTATAATCCCAGCACTTTGGGAGGCCAAGATGGGTGGATCATGAGGTCAAGAGATCGAGACCATCCTGGCCCACATGGTGAAACCCCGACTCTACTAAAAATAGAAAAATTAGCTGGGCGTGGTGGTACATGCCTGTAGTCTCAGCTACTTGGGAGGCTGAAGCAGGAGAATCGCTTGAACCCGGGAGGTGGAGGTTGCAGTGAACTGAGATGGCACCACTACACTCCAGCCTGGCGACAGAGCGGGACTCTGTCTCGAAAATAAAAAAAGTATACTTCTTTAAGTCAGTGTGTTTTAAAGTTTATCACTGGAATTATTTTCAGAAAATCAATTGGTAAGAGTTTTCTAAATGTTCCGAAAGCACAGCAGAGGTCTATGGTTTACAGCACAAACTAGGCTGCGTCAATGGGAAAATTGGATAAAAAGACAGTGCTAACCTCACCAAAGAGCAAGGAAAACCAGCGAAGATTGCTGGTAAAACACAGGCAGGAAGTTTCTCCAAATACTGCTTGACTCATACTTTCAAAAGGCTTTTTTTCTCCCCCTAACTTTTAAAATAGTTTCAGGAAAACAAATTTCTAACAGCTGGTCATCAAATTCAGGTACACTCCCAAAAGGACTCCATCCCTAAGACTGACTATAAATAATCCATCCATCTGGCTCTCGTAGGAGTATTGGATTGACTTGTTGCCCATCACAGTGTCTCCCTTCTGCCACCCCACAATGACGGGGTGAAGCCAGACGGCCTCACTCAATGGTATATGGTTACAGTTAGAGGCACTGCATTGTGGCTCCCCACATTTCTGAGACAAAGTTAGCTGATAGAATTACCAGAGCGTGATCAAATGCAGTCATTACAGTGGGAGCCTATATCACATTACCTTTGAAAATATTTTAATCTAGAAACACCATACGCTGGATACAAAATTCATGAATCCCTGACCCCTGGGCGTGGCCTTCGACATATTATTCTGAGCCATCTCCTATTTTCTTTCATGTGTAAATAGAATTCTTGAGCTAGGAATAGAAGGAGAGAATGAGAAGATTAAAACAGCCAGACCAAGTGTTTTTGAATGCTCTTAAAAAAAAAAAGACAAAAGTTTGAATCACATCAGAAGTTCCCTATGTGGTCGTCAGAGCTGATTTCTTGCAGTTAAAGGAACCCAGAAGAAGCAGGCACGCCATGATTTTGAAGCTCCGTTTTTGTTCTATTATTCGACTGCAGTCATCTTCCAACTGTTGAAAAAAAGATGATTTAAAGGATTGTTTGTGTCGCAAGGCCCTTCGACTTGTTCACCCCATGATATCCAGAGACTTCAGGATGTTGGTGAGTTTCTATTGTAACTGCCATACTGCCACGGTTTTGCCTCTCCGTGTTGACTGCAGCACTGTGTTGGCTGAAGACAGAGCAGCATATTGCTTTGGGCAGGACAGATTATTAATGGATCAGGCACTTAAAGCTTTTAGCTGTACACTATTCACACTCTAAATGACAGATACAAAAGAAATAGCCGGAATTTGGGTTGTTGAATCATTGACTCCAGCAGCCACCTCATACTGTGACAAAGTCAGTAGCGCTGATCTTAGAAGTGTAGGGTGTAGCACTTGCGAGCATTACGTGGCTGTGCTACCTGGTCGGTGCTTTCGTGGAGGAGCAGAGGAGGTGAGAAGAAGCAATGCCTGCTTTCTCCTCCGTGTCTGGGTCCTACGCATCTCCCTCAGTTTGCCTGGTTGGTAGGGGTTTAAACACAGAACAGAGCGTACTGGGAATGAGGTAGAGAGATTATCACGGGAACATGGCCCCATAGTTTTCCTTTGGTGATGAAAATAATCCTCTCAATATGGAAAACTGTATTATCACAAAATAGGCTTAGTGAAAAGAAGAAATTCACCTACCAGCCAGAAACGATGATTCACTGACCATCTTTGGCCTCTTGCCACTAAGGAGTTTTGGCTTTCCCATCTGTAGAAATTTTTAATTGAGTCCATCAGATTCCCAGTCATCCTAGCCATGGTCACCTTCTTCTCTAAGTTGGCAGGTCGGTGAGCTTAGGCTAGCACTTCAGCGTCAAAGTTAGACTTCATGATAAAGTAAATCACACAGGGAAGACCTGTCAGCATGGTGACCACCTTGTTCATTCCTACTCAGGGCCCGGCCTGCAGTGTTTTCACAGGCGGGGTCACTGTGATGTCCTGGGCCTGTTTGCTCAAAGTGTTCATCTCAGAGTGACTTGTGAGCTATTGCTGAGCACATAATGGTCAGGAGAGCTGCATAAGCAGGCGTGGCCCCAGATGTAGTCACCTGGCTTCAGCAAATCAAATTGGGATTCTACAGAAAGGTTCTGTTGGATTCTGACTGGAATCTCTTTGGATGTGCCTTTGGATTTCAAGATTGAGCTGAGTGTTGACCTGGGAAGATGTTCCAGTTCCTCCAGCTATCTGAAAGGAGCCCATTACAATGCTAAGGGTATGGATTGTCCTTTTCCAGAAAAATCCTCTTGATATTTTGCATGCACACACACAAATAATAATAATAACAACAAAAGCTGTCTTCTTGCATGTAATGAGAGAGTTCTTCAGGCTTCTGGCTTATCTTAATGGTATCTCACTTTTTTTTTCTTTTCCTTTCTCTCTCTCTCTCTGTGTGGGTGTGAGAGACAGACAGACAGAGAGAGAGAGAGAGAGAGAGAGAGAAAGAGAAAGAGAAACAGGGTCTTGCTCTGTCACCCAGGCTGGAGTGCAGTGGTGTGATCTCTCCTCACTGCAGCCTTGACCTCCTGGGCTCAATTGATTCTCCGTCTCAGCCTCCCAAGTTGCTGGGACCACAGGCACTTACTACCACCCCTAGCTAATTTAAACATTTTTTTGTAGAGACAGGGTCTTGCTTTGTCACCCAAGCTGTTCTCAAATTCCTGTCCTCAAGCAATCCTCCTGTCTCAGCCTCCCAAAGGGCTGAGATTATAGACATGAGCTGCTGCGCATGGCTGCTTCTTCTTTTTCTTAAGAGCCAGAGCAAAATTCAAATTTTATCAGTTTTAATAGAATTATTTTTTAAAAGTGGGAATTTGGCCAACAAAGTATCTTTCCTTTCTATACAAGAAGGGCATGGAGTTTGGCGATCAGCTCCTGAAAACATAAAGCAAGCACGGGGGTAACTTTGGGGCTGTTGCTTGGGTCATTAAACGTCTTGCAAAACCAGAATGTTTTCTTCTTCTACCCTTCTCTCTGTAGGCATTTAAATATACTCTTAGTCTGGGCACCATGGCTCATGCCTGTAATCCCAGAACTTTGGGAGGCTGAGGCAGGTGGATTACTTGAGCCCAGGAGTTCGAGACCAGCCTGGGCAACATGGTGAAACCCCATCTCTACAAAAAGATCAGGTGTGGTGGTGTGTGCCTGAAGTCCCAGCTACTCAGGAGGCTAAGGGAGGAGGATCAATTGAGCCTGGGAGGTTGAGGCTGCAGTGAGTGTGGTGGTGTCACTACAGTCCAGCCTGGGTGACAGGGTGAAACCTTGTCAAAAAAACAAAAACAAAAACAAAACTCTCTCTTTTTTTGTTCTAAAAAATTATACAATATTTTGTTTTAAATTGTTCAGAGACTTGTTTGTTTGTTTGTTTTTGAGACAGGGTCTTGCTCTGTTACTCAGGCTGGCGCGGTGGCACTATCTTGGCTCACTGCAGCCTCTGCCTCCCAGATTCAAGTGATTCTCCTGCCCAGTCTCCCAAGTAGCTGGGACTCAGGGCTTGGATAATTTTTGTACTTTTAGTAGAATTGGGTTTCAGCATGTTGGCCAGGCTGGTCTTGAACTTCTGGGCTCAAGTGATCCATCTGCCTTGGCCTCCCAAAGTGCTTGGATTATAGGAGTGGGATTATAGGAGCCACTGCACCTGGCCTGATTTTTTTTTTTTTTTACCTTCAAATATATTTATTTACTGGTTGAGTTTTAAAATTGTCTTAAAGTTCTTATAGAGATTATGTTTTACTTATGCAGTTCCTTCTTTATCCTTTAAATAACCCCATGGATAAGGAGTGCCTCACCTCTGGTCCTGGCATCCTTCAGTATCCCAATACTGAAACTGGTTTTGTTTTTTCATTTTTCAACAACCATCTGTGGAATTCTCACTGTACCAATCACTATGCCAAGTACTTTACATGCCTTATCTCAGGTGTTGCTAGTCCTGTTTTTCAGAACAGGAAACCAAGACTCACAAGAGTTAAAGAACTTGCCAGATGACACACAGCTAGAAACCAGAGAAGCCAGAATTCAGGTCCATGTCTCTCCACTCTGCTTTCCCACTGGGCCTTCCACTTTCTTGGGAAGGCTTTTCCTTTGTTCTTCAACTTGGGTTAGAGTAGCCTATAAGTCTACTCATGCAAATGTGCCTCACTTTCTACAAAATATTACCCTCTATGAATGCTGTAAAATCATCCTGCAGTGATATTCTCCTTTCTCTCCACCCTCTCTAAACAGAGAATCTTTGTGATTTGGGTCTCTAATATTGGCATGCGACTATAAATTAAGATTTTTGTGTAAGGTTTCACAGATGCTTTTACCACATTTAGTTTGTACTCCTTTTTTTCTTGGATGACTTAGTTCAAAAAAAATTTTTTTGGGGTCAAACGTGATTTTAGCTTTTGAGGTTACCTAATAAATCACTGATTTATAGACTCATAAAAATTTGGTTGGAGAGAGAACTTCAGAGACCTGCCCACCCAATCTCATCATTGTATGGGAAAGGGAGGCTACCGGCAGCTGCGGTCACGCTGGGCTATGCTCCAGGGACGAGGGGGGAACCTCAGTGACTCCACCTAAAACTTGAGATAATTTGACTACTTCTGAGGAATCATCCCAAAAGTTCACAAATCAGGAAGAGATATCTGAATGGGTGCTTTAAATTTTGAGAAAATAGGACTCAGACCAAATGGCAGCTGATTTTACTCCAGCCATTTTCAGGAACATCCCCAAAGGCTCTGGTGCCACCAGCCTGCCACCTGGAATGTGGTGGCTGGCGGGGGTGGCTCAGGGAAGGCAGCCTCTCTGACTAGGTCCCTGCCCGAGTGTGAATTAGGAGAAGGCCATTTGGCTGCAGACTGGCCTCCGGGTGTTTGAAAGCCTATTTGTCCCATGGTCACATTTCTTTTTCTTTTCTGGAGACAGAGTCTCCCTGTATCACCCAGGCTGAAGTGCAGGGGTGTAATCTCGGCTCACTGCAATCTCCGCCTCCCAAGTTCAAGCAATTCTCCTGTCTTAGCCTTCCCTGTAGCTGGGAATATAGGTGTGTGCCACCACACCCGGCTAACTTTTTATATTTTTAGTAGAGATGGGGTTTTGCCATGCAGGCCAGGCTGGTCTTGAACTCCTGACCTCAGGTGATCTGCTTGTCTCAGTCCCCCAAAGGGCTAGGACTACAGGTGTGAGCCACTGCACCCGGCCCCTTGGTCATATTTCTGCAAGTCCTTCTCTGCCCCTCTTAGACATGCAAGGGAAAGTCAGGAGAAGGTGAGAAGGAGGTTTAAAGGAATAGGCGAAAAAGTACCAGAATGGAGAGGGTGGGTGTTACGTGTGAGCGAGGCTGGCTTCGAGCACCACACAGCTTAAAAGATTGTCAGTGATGTGTG
This sequence comes from Saimiri boliviensis, assembly GCF_048565385.1. NCBI lineage: Eukaryota > Metazoa > Chordata > Mammalia > Primates > Cebidae > Saimiri > Saimiri boliviensis. Next base: position 102,736,153 of record NC_133459.1, read on the forward strand.
GACAAGGCGTGGCTCTGGTAGTTTAAAAAAAAAAAAATCAACTCTTTACTTGCATCCCAAGCTCCTATTTTGGGAGAATAAACACCAAATAGTATCTCCTAAGGGAGGTTGATAAATATTTGACCATTAATTCTAGACCAAGGTCTCCCTCAAAATGTATAAATGAAAAATGAAAAGTCTAACACTCTCCTTTTTTTTCTGTTCCTTGCTTTTATCCTACCGGTTGTGTTAACATAGTGTGGACTGAGGATGGGTCAGCTCGTGGCTGAGCTTTCTGCTTTCCTGTTTGTAACTGAATTTTTTCAATTAAAAAACATCCCCTTTGTTCTGGCAGTTGTATACATTATTCCAATATTTTTAACAATGAGGCTCTCCTCATTTCACACCGAACAGCACACAGTGAAGATGGTCAGTGAGAACCGGAGCTACTGTGAAAATTGACAGCGGCCAGCTCAGGTGGCAGAGGACGAGAGAGAGCGGGCTGCACCCACATGGACGAGGCCGATTTTTCACAAGGCACAACGTATAAGCAGGAGGATTTGCCTTATGACAGGGACCGCTCCCAGATGAAGATATGCAAGGGTTACAATTTTACCGCAAAAAAGGATGCTCTTGAAGTTTCAAATCAAATTATTTTCGTAGCAGATGACCCTCAAGAGAAGGCTATGCATAATGAGACTTGTGGAAATCCAGCTATGACCATGCCCCTGGGCAAAATGGCTGAAAATGCTGCCAATGAAAAAAGTGAGGAAGAGAAACAATACTCTGCAACTCCTCATACTCCAGCTAAGGAAGGAGATGCCTCAAAGTCAAGCGTTTCAGATATTTTACTCCATCATCTTTCCAAAGAGCCGTTCTTAAGAGGTCAAGGCATTGATTGTGAAACCCTCCCAGAGATCTCAAATGCTGACAGTTTTGAAGAGGAGGCTATTATTAAAAAGAGGATTTCATGTTATATTAAGAATTCTTGGCCAAAAGAACAAACCCCAGAACTCACTGACCAACTCAGCCCCCAAAGGAATGGTGAAAACAGTGATAAACCCAGTTTTCCCACCACGACAGAAGAAAATACCTCTGAATTAGATGAGCCAGTGGCTGCTGGAGATAGCAGCCATCAAGAAAATGGAAATGTTTTACCTAAAATCAAGGGTCCAGGTGATAAACAAAACAGTTGTCAAGGGCAGGCTCCCCAGAAACAGCAGACTGAAAGAGCAAGTTTGGGCAATAGGTTCAAATATGGCCAGGGTCCAGTTCATTACCAGCTTCCTGATTTCTCTAAGATTGCTCCCAAAGTGAAAATTCCTAAAAATGAAATAGTTGATAAACCACTTGCAATAGCTACGCAAGCCAGCTTTTCTTCCAAGTTGGGAGATAAACCTGCTCTTGTGCAAGATATTTTAGAAACCACACGTGAGTCGCCCTATGCTGAAAAACGCCATCAAGAGCAGACAAGGGAAATCACTGAACCTTCGCAACAAATCCAGGTAAAGGAAACGGTCTCCTGTAAATACACGAATTGGGACCCCTGCCCATCTCTTTCAGTGTGGGTTTTGGAGCGTGAATAGAGCTTGGTTCTAGTTCCAAGGTTTCATTCAGCACTCTGGGTCACCCTGGCTGAGTGACATGGCCACTCAGACTCTCGATGTCCTCATGAGAAGCATCATGGGCTATGCTGACAAAAACATGTAAGAGAATAAAATCCATATTCCGCAAGCTGGAATTTGGCTCTCCTCACTTAAACTTAGCTGCCTTTCCTCAGGAGTTATCCCCAGTTCCCTGGTTGGCCCCGAACCTCTTCTCAGGCCCTGAGCTCTCTGAGTTCCTGCCTTGCATGACAATCCCATCTTAACTTACCACAAGACCTGCTCGTTTTCATGGCCTCCTTTCAATTCCCCCTTGGGCCATGTAACTTTTCGGGTCTCCCAAGTCACGAGTTTTCCCACACTTGTCTGTTTAGTCCTTTCATCAGTGTGTGTACTTCACCTGCTTCGGATCATAAGGACAGAGGCATCTTCTTCCTCCACTAGATTCTCAGGCTCTGGAGGGCAGCAACCGTATCTTCGCCTTTCCATTTGCTAACTTCCTCCAGAGGCCTAGCCCTGTGTTTTATGTACATTTTGCCCTTAGTTATTAATGCTAAGTTGAATGGAATTAAGATCTTTAATAATGGATTTCAAGCTTGTTATCTTGGTAACCATTTGGTTATAAAACTTCGTTAATGGTTAATTTATGCTATTTCCTCCTTTCCCTTACCCTGTCTTCTCACACCCCCCTACCAACTTCCAACGTGCTGAGGCTCAGGACCTCATGGATTATTGAGGCCCAATAGTGACGTAAATCCATATGAATAATCAGAATAAACATTTTAGTTAGTTGACACTTTGCCTAGACTGCATGGTCTTTCTTTTGAGCCTTGTATGAAGGCATTCTGGACTGAACCACACTGCCTGCCTCCATTTCTATTCTCTCTCTCTTCTTTTCTGTAACCTACCCTTGGAAGTCATTTTTCTCTTTTCTTTCTTAAAATTTCCATTTAGATTCTCATTCCTTAGCTTCCCTCTCTTTCAACTGAATGCTCTGGGGAGTTTGAGCAAAACCCCCTACATCCAAATGTGAGCCAATAGCCCACCTGGCCGTGACGGGGATGCTCTCTAAGTCTGAGAGAAACCTACACCCCCGTGGTATTGGGAGCTGTTGGGGTTCCTTGTCTTGGTTGCAGGAGAACATTCTCACTGTGTCCTGTTCTCAATGCCCGTGGTTAGCAGGAGCAGGTGGATATCTGGCTCATCTTCCTCTGGTATGGGGGTTTGAGGTCAGGTATCTGATTTTTTTCTAGTCCTGTCAATTCAGATTGGAGACTTGGACCCGGCAAGTTTTATATCCATTGTATAGTTGAGATGCTCATAGTAACTCCCTGAGGTAGGTTCACTTGCTATTCCCATTTTCCTGCCAAGGAATTGGAGGCTTATAAGTGGATGAGGCAATTGCTTGGGTCACCCAGCAAGTAAGTGTCAGAGTGGAACTCAGCCTTGGCATCATGGCCCTGGCTCTTGCCTACAACACTGGCTGCGTCTATGATGACCAGACATGCTGACTCGTTCTGAATAGTGTTGTCATTGATCAATATCAACAGTAATGTTTTCTTACCCTTTAATTGTGCAGATGGAACCTACAGTACAAATCCACCAAGAACTTCTCAAAGGTACTAATATTTTAATGTTTTGCTTTTGTCTTTTTGAGACAGGGTCTCACTCTGTCGCCCAGGCTAAAGTGCAGTGGCACGATCTCAGCTCACAGTAGCCTCGATCTCCTGGGCTCAAGTGATCCTCCTACCTCATCCTCCCAAGTAGTTGGGATTACAGATGCATGCCACCACACCTAGATAATTTTTTTTTTTTTTTGTAGAAGTGGGGTCTCACATTGTTGTTGAGGCTGGTCTTGAACTCCTGGCTTCAAGAACCACCTGCCTTGGCCTCCCAAAGTGCTGGGATTACAGGTGTGAGCCACTGTGCCTGGCCTAGCTATATATTTTGAAAACAATATTTCTTCTAAAGCATAGCAAGTGGTGGTGACTGCAACAGCTTTCTGTTTTCGGTACTTAGTAAAACTGTGATAAGTTGAGATGAATGGTAGCCCAAATGTGTTCCTTCTTGTATAGGAATAGAATCTGAGGCAAGTCTCCCAAAGTTGTCACCAACCTCTCAGAAAGGCACTTCCTCAAGTTCTTCTTACATATTTCAAACGTTATCCCAAGGGAAACAGATGTGTCAGAAGTTAAAAGAACAGACGGATCAACTGAAGACTAAAGTAATACTTTTAAAGCTTGTTATTAACAATATAAGTAACCAAATTCATACATGAGACACCATGCTATACTAATGAGAGACTGGAATTTTTTTCACTGCAGGTACAAGAATTTTCCAGAAGAATAAAACAGGATTCTCCTTATCATTTGCAAGACAAGAAGCTGGTAATACATTTTATCCTGTTTAAAAATCTTGATTAGAGAATTTGGCTTGGATAAAAGACAAACGACTTTACAGTGCCATGTTTTCTCGACAGTGGTGGGAATGGAAATGTTTTGCTGAAGATTAAACCATCTTTGTTTATGGGGGCTAAAAGAGCATAGAATTCTGTTTTTGTATCTATTTAGCCCTCTTTCCTTCTCAGGGAATCTATTACTCATGGCTATTACTATCTATTACTCCCTGCCAGTTACTCATAATTAATCTAACACCACGGTAGGTTCAAGAGAAGAACCCATAATCAGTTATAAAGGGTGGGCCTGTCATGGTTGATGGGTTCTGGTGGATTGAGGTTATAAAAAAATCTCCATTATCTGGAAATTAAATATGATTTTGAACACTCATAAAATCAACCTCAAAGCAATGTTTTTCAGGTCAAATTATTTTACTTTTACATCCTTGCGAGTTGCTGCATTTAATAAAACCATTAATTTATGTCATAGCCACAGCAGCCTTGCTGTCAGTGCCAGGGTCATGGGAAGCGGGGTGGAGCAATGGGATAAAGACTGAGGCTTGGCCAGGCGCGGTGGCTCAAGCCTGTAATCCCAGCACTTTGGGAGGCCGAGGCGGGTGGATCACCAGGTCGAGAGATTGAGACCATCCTGGTCAACATGGTGAAACCCCGTCTCTACTAAAAATACAAAACATTAGCTGGGCATGGTGGCACGTGCCTGTAATCCCAGCTACTCAGGAAGCTGAGGCAGGAGAATTGCCTGAACCCAGGAGGCAGAGGTTGCGGTGAGCCGAGATCGCGCCATTGCACTCCAGCCTGGGTAACAAGAGCGAAACTCCATCTCAAAAAAAAAAAAAAAAAAAAAAGAAAAGAAAAGAAAAAAAAAGACTGAGGCTCGGAGAACCAGAAATATGCTGACGTCGAAGATGTACTTGAGGCTGTTGGCTCATCAACAAGGCAGGAGGTCAAAAGTTCTGACACAGAAACAAGCAAGGTTTAGGGCAGGCTGTGCTTCAGAAACCCAGCAGCATGGACAAAAACTGGGGACCCACATGCTAAAAGACACAGTTGATTATTCACTCATTCATCATATTGATTAAATCATTCATTCAACAAACTTTATCAGGCATTTTCTATGTCCTGGACCCCGTACCAGGCACTAGGGATTGAAGATGAAGCAACAGTCCTTTTTCAAGAGGCTTGTAGGCTCTTACAATGGACTGGTAAACAGGTAACTAAAATGCAGGGGGAGAAATGTTGCAGAGAATGCTAATGGCAGCCTAGAAGCAGCTCACCCTTGCCAGTGAGGGGACATGTCAAAGGCTTCCTGGAAGTCACTTCTGAGCTAGGTGTTGCAGGAGAAACAGGAATGAGCTTGGCGGAAGGGGACCAAGGGATATTCTAGAAAAAGGACACGGCAGGTGCAATGGCACAGGGGTGAGGAAGTGCTGCCAGCGTGAGGGGCTGTGGGCACTGCGATTTCTAATACTGTGCTTGGGAGCATGCAGTGATGGCGGTCAGGGAGATGGGAGAGGTGGACAGGGGTACATAATGAAGGCCCTTAAGCCATGCCAAGGAGCTTAGATTTCATCCTGAGGCTGACAAGTTGGGCAGCATTGAAGGGTCTGTTTTATTTTTATTTTTTCCAAGACAGGGTCTCAATCTGTCACTCAGGCTGGAGTGCAGTGGCATGATCTCAGCTCACTGCAACCTCTGCTCCCTGGGTTCAAGCGATTCTCCTGCCTCAGCCTCTGGAGTAGCTGGGATTACAGGCATGTGCCACCACGCCCAGCTCATTTTTTGGATTTTTAGTAGAGAAGTCAGGCAGGAGGCAAGATGTCAAGTTCAGTTTGGAGCATTTTGAGTTTGAGCTACCTTTGAGACATCTAAGTGGAGAGGTCCAGTCGGCACTTAGACCAGTGGATCTGGCCTACAGAGCTGTTTGGGTGAGAAATGTAGATTTGGGCATAGTTATGGGTTGATGCTCTGGAGTGGATGAGACGGACCAGGCAAAATATGCGGAGTAAGAAGCGAAGAGGGTCCAGGAGAGGCTCAAGAGGTGGGGAGGAGCAGAGGTGGAGAAGCCAAGGAAAAAGAGATCTGAAGGAGAGGGGAGTGGACCCAAACAAGAAGTGCATTAGATTTGGCAATCAAAAGGTTATAAGGGTCCTTGGCAAGCCTGCTTTTGAATGAAGTGGTAAACCTGGAAGCCAGATTGCAGGGATTGTGGAGTAAACGATAGATAAACAAGATCTCTAGATAGCTAGGATTTCAGAAATTGGAAGAACACAGAATTTTTTTTTTAATTTTGTGAGGCGGAGTTTCACTCTTGTTACCCAGGCTGGAGTGCAATGGCGCGATCTCGGCTCACTGCAACCTCCACCTCCCAGGTTCAGGCAATTCTCCTGCCTCAGCCTCCTGAGTAGCTGGGATTACAGGCATGTGCCACCACGCCCAGCTCATTTTTTGGATTTTTAGTAGAGACGAGGTTTCACCATGTTGACCAGGATGATCTCTATCTCTTGACCTCGTGATCCACCCGCCTCGGCCTCCCAAAGTGCTGGGATTACAGGCTTGAGCCACCACGCCCGGCCGGAACACAGAATTTTAAAGGGCCAAGCAAAACAGAGAAAACTGGTTCAGGCATGAGCCTTCAGAAGCCTTGATGTGGGAAGTTGCTTCCTGATGTTATCAGGTATGTGGGGATCCCTGCTGACTCAGAGGAGAGTAAAGGTGGCTCCTGACAGTATTAGCCAGTGGTCTGGGACATCTGGGCCCAGGTGGTTCAGAACTGAAAGAAGCCAGACAGGGCTACAAGCAACTGCCTCAGCCCGAGCAGCACCACACAGCAGAAAGCATTTGGATTTTGGAGCAGATGTCCCACTTCCACTTACTGGTTACACAGCTGTAGACGTGTTGCAGCGCGTCTTCCCTCTCAGAGTTGTTAAGAGAATTCAGTGATGCACATTTCTGCCTGGAAAACTGTGCCCTATCTTCTGCAGCATAACACAATTTAAATTCCAAGATCCTGAATTATAATTCATAATGAGTTTTTTTCTCTTTTCTTTCCTTTTTTGAGACAGAGTCTCGCTCTGTCGCCAGGCGCCAGGCTGGAGTGCAATGGCGCGATCTCAGCTCACTGCAACCTCCTCCTCCTGGGTTCAGGCAATTCTCCTGCCTCAGCCTCCTGAGTAGCTGAGATTACAGGCACGCACCACCACGCCCAGCTAATTTTTGTATTTTTCAGTAGAGACAGGGTTTCATCATGTTGGCCAGGATGGTCTCGATCTCTTGACCTTGTGATCCACCCGCCTCGGCCTCCTCAACAGCTAGGATTACAGGCGTGAGCCACTGTGCCTGGCCACTTTTTTTTCTTTTCTCCCTTGAACGCCTAATTCCCCCTCATGGCTTCACCTGCCATTTTCAGGCTTCCAGTTCCTTAATTTCTTGGCCTGACTTCTCATCTATAGCACAGATGTTTGTGTCTATCTTCACTTTGGGCATCCCACCCCCACTGCAAACTCTGCCTTATCCAACATTGACATCTTTGGGCCTGTAAGCCTTTCCAAATTCCCCAGTTTAGTCAGGTCTACCACATTCTTCTCACTTCCCAAGCTCAGACACTCAAGCGTTCTCTGTGAGATTTACAGTGTCATTCAGAGTTCTGGCAGGGACCAGATGGTTACTCAAATAGGGCGCCTGAGGAGACCCGAACAAAGGCATTGTTTTACAACAGTGTGGGCAAGGCTAAGGGAAACCAATGAGGGATGGAAAAGCATCTCCAGGAAGGACCCTGGGGAGCTCCCCTTTGTCCTGAAGGAACAGAGGAAAAGCAGGTCCTGGAGCCTAGAGAGCTGTCACTGTGGGAGTAGCTGACAAGCCCTGCGGCTTTTGATGGAGACATGGAATCAACTCCATGATGGCACAGGGAGGAAAAAAAAGACTCCCATCTCATCCTCCAACACCTCTCTTCTGCTGTTGCCTTCCATTGACTAAAAAACAACCAAAGCCAGGGCACAGGGGAACCTGTGCAGTCCATTAAAAGTCAGCACAGAGAAAGACGGAGGATGAGTGATCCAAGGCGGGTGGATTACCTGAGGTCAGGAGTTTGAGAACAGCCTTGCCAACATGGTGAAACCCTGTCTCTACTAAAAATACAAAAATTAGCCTGGAGTGGTGGTGCACACCTGTAATCCCAGCTACTTGGGTGACTGAGGCAGGAGAATTGCTTGAACTTGGGAGGCGGATGTTACAGTGAGCCGAGATCGCGCCACTGCACTCCAGCTTGGGTGGCAGAGCAAGAGACTTCATCTTAAATAAAAAAAATTAAAAAGAATTACTAATCTGTTGAGTATGCACTATACTCCTGGCACAATGCATTATCTCATTTAGCTTTTTAAATATGAGGCAAGGAGTATTATCTTAATTTTACAGATGTAGAAACCGAAGCTTAGAGAGTTCAAGTTTGCTAAAATCATGCAGTGAGTGACAGTTTGAACTTGAACCCAGTTGTGCCTGATCCCATAAGCTCACCGAGGTATGTTTCTGCCCTGAGCACTTTCTCTCCTGGTCCAGGCCCTCCAGAGCATCCTTTAAACCTGAATTAATTTGCACTCCATCCACTGGGCCTTGGCAAAGGTATCTATCATCTATCTATCTATCTATCTATCTATCTATCTATCTATCCCCAAGCCAGAGCTCTTGAGCTCGTATCTACATCTATAGATATAGATAGATAGAAAGAGAGATGGAGTCTCGCTCTGTCGCCCAGGTTGGAGTGCAATGGCATGATCTCGGCTCACTGCAACCTCTGCCCCCCGGGCTCAAGTGATTCTGCTGCCTTAACCTCCTGGGTAGCTGGGATTACAGGCATACACCACCATGTCCAGATAATTTTTGTATTTTTAATAGAGATGGGGTTTTCAGGTTTCACCATTTTGGCCAGGCCAGTCTTGAACTACTGACCTCAAGTGATCTGCCCGCCTCAGCCTTTCAAAGTTCTAGGATTACAGGCATGAGCCACCATTTCTAGCCTTTGGCAAAGTACTCTAAGCCACAGTCTCTTATCTCAATGGAGTAACATCTCTAAGACCAGTGACTGTGCCTAATATAATTTTTTAATCTCACACTTCTGGTCCAGGGGCAGACCCAGGCAGTGCTCAGGGAACGTTCAGTGACGGGGGATGTGAGACTGAAGCCTCCACACGTCTTCAACATGCCCCTATCCTGCACAGTTTAAACATGTATCTGCCCAAGGCTGCATGTAGTGACGTCTGGAAGACTCATTCACAGCTTCGGCTAAATCTTCCTGCTGTTCCTTCCCCATCTCATCCTCCAATTCCCCGCAGATTGAAACCCAGGCCCTGTAACTACAGTTCGTTTTTAAGATCTGTGTGGCTTCAGACATATCGCTAGAGCTCCAATTTCCTCCTTTGTAAAGCTGGGATAATAATATATACTTTACCGCATTAACATCGATGTGAGGATTAAGTAAGATGAGGAATGGGAAAATGCTTTGTGAGCTAAAAACCATTCTGCAAATATATAGGATTATGAATGTCCCGCTAAGGAAGGCCAGAGGCCTCTGGGTGGGTTCTGAGAGAGAAATCAGAAGTAACTATACTTTTGAGCTTTGTGCTGTGGGGGCTTGTGAATGTTGACATGATCCTTGGGTTGGCTGTAGTTTAGATGTCAGACTCTGAGACAAAGCAGCTAATACTGCTGGGAGCTCCATGTTGACATGACTGTAGAGTACGCCTGCGTCGCATTTTTGGGAAAACGATCACACACACAGGCTTGCGTGTGAATGATTCCAGTGACTTCACTGCTGCAGGTCCTGGAGAAACTGCAGGGACGGCTTGAACTGCTGGAGCAGAACTTTCTGGCCACCAAGGACAAGCATCTGACTTTGCAGCAGCAAGTCCACGAGCACGAGTCAACAATTGTTGGTGACTTTGACCCGGAAAGGTCAGGTTTAAATCAATTGTGTAAGGTGGAGGGGTCAAAGGTGACCCCCTTCAGGTGGGATTCTGGTGTGGCTGCTGGCTTAGTGCTTGGAGAGCCACCCGTTTAGGGTCAGCAAAAACTGTGTCGCCAATGAACAAAGTGTCACCTCATGCCACAGACAGCATGGAGGACCTGCTGAGTGTAAGGTACTGTGCTGGGCACTGATCAGATGGAGCACCCAGAACGAACAATTGCCTCCTGGGACAAAGGCATTGTGCCAAGATTTTGCAATTTGTTGGATGCCATTATAATTGGTTTGGAGACCCAGAGGAGTGTAAGAAAACCCTGGAAAGGCTCACATGATAACTACAGAGGACCCTCTTCTCGAGTTCTCCTCTCCCCTCCCTCTCAGCTTTTGCCTCTCTTATCTCTCCTCACACTGCCTTCATTGTCTTTGCCTGGTTCTCTCTTCTGTCCCTCTCTTTCCCCTTTTCTTTCTTTCTTTTTTTTTTTTTAAGACAGAGTCTCGCTCTGTTGCCCAGGCTGGAGTGCAGTGGCACTATCTTGGCTCACCACAACCTCGGCCTCCCAGGTTCAAGCGATTCTCCTGCCTCAACCTCCTAAGTAGCTGGGACCAGAGGTGTGCGCCACCATGCCCGGCTAATTTTTGTATTTTTTTTTTTTTTTTAGTAGAGATAGGGTTTCACTGTCTTGAACTCCTGACCTTGTGATCGATCCACCTGCCCTGGCCTCCCAAAGTGCTGGGATTACAGGTGTGAGCCGCTGCACTTGGCCTCTTCCCCCATTTCTTTTCCATTCACTGATCATTCCAAGAGGCACTGGGCAGGAGGGGGTCACTGTAAGGTTGATTGGCGTTGGGGTGAGGGACCTACAAATCCTGATAAAGGAAAAGTGTTAAAGCTTAAAGTTAAATGATTTCTGAGTTAATTCTCTTTAGAATCTTGGACACTCACTCCAAACTGAAGTTTCTAACTGGTAGTTTTTAGGGCACCGTATATTCTCCTCTCTTCGTTCCAAATAATTGTAAGCTGTATTCCAGGACTCAAGGAGAGGATTCTTTCCCTATAATTTCCTGGTATAAAGTAAAATAGACTATTTAGTAGGCTTAATATTTGTAAGTCCAGCCCTTTCTATTCATAGCATTTTAATATGGAATTGCTGTTGCCAAAATTTTTAATGGTTTACATTTCTGTCCTAGCATTCTGTGGTATTTTTCCCCCAAGGTATGGTTTTACTTTTTCCAAATGAATGAAATGTCTGTCTACCCTTATGTCAATACTGAGTAATTAGACAGCAAGCATGGGGTTTTAGTATTGATTTTTCCTAAAGGCTTTTCTTGGGGGCTAGGTGTAGAAAGAACTCCACATACTTCCACTATTTAAAATCAATAGAGTAAGGGTATTTATTTTCCAAGAAATGTCCTGTTTGGGCAGTCGTTTTAAAGACAGGCTTCTGAGCACATTAAGACCAAAGTTATTCAACGTCTTATTTATATCCTAGTTATAACCACAAGGTGCCTGGCGCAAGCATAAATAAAAAGAGCTTCAACTGCAATTACATTCCATATACGGGAGAAGCTTTCAACATAGGGGCGAGGGAGGGACCCAGCCTTCCCCAAATCTCAGCTAAAGCCACCTTGGGTCAGGCAAAGACTGATCAGCTCCAGAGTGGTTCACTTGTTCTCAAATGGGCATAATGTGACAAGGAACAGAATCCCATACAGTCCTTGGGTTCTTGATATGGTGAGAACCTTCTGAGTGTTGAGTCCAAAGGCTAATGCAGAAGGCGTTCTTGAGGGGCAAGAATTCATTGACTAGTCCCTTGTTTACATCACCTGCTGTGCTCTTATCAAAGCCTTCTCAGTATTACCTTTACAAGGTAACACGCAAAAAGATTTGCTTGGATTTCATGCATCTTGCTTATCAGAATGTAGTCCAATAGTAACTTGATTCTTTCACAAAGTAACAGCAGAAGCCAAGAATTCAAGAAATGGGGTTCTACCTTCATCAACCACTTCTTGAGAGTTTCAGCATAAAATCTTATCTTCTGCTTTATAGAAAAGATCACAACTCCTCAAAAATGTCTCCTCCATCTCCAAATCCCCATGTTGTCACCTCCTCTCCCTTCCTTAATTTGCTCTCCAATCTCTCTAACCGTGGTCCTTGAACCCATCTCTTTCTACTACCTTGAGGCCTTGCTCCATCATTTCATTTATTTTATTATGATTATTTCTATTTTTTTCTTGGTCAGCACCAACTCGCTGTATATTATTATTATTATTTGAGACGGGGTCTTGCTCCGTTGCCCAGGCTGGAGTGCAGTGGCACAATCTCGGCTCACTACAACCTCCACCTCCTGAGTTCAAGTGATGCTCCTGCCTCAATCTCCAGAGTAGCTGGGGTTAAAGGCATGTGCCACCATGCCTGACTAATTTTTTTGTATTTTTAGTAGAAACAGGGTTTCACCAGGTTGGCCAGGCTGGTCTTCAACTCCTGACCCCAAGTAATCCGCCCATGTTGGCCTTCCAAAGTCCTGGGATTACAGGTATGAGCCGCTTCCCCCAGCCTTATTTCTTTTAAACTTTCTTTCTTTCTGTTTTTGAGACAGAGTCTCACTCTGTTACCCAAGCTGGAGTGCAGTGGCACGATCTTGGCTCACTGCAACCTCCACCTCCTGGGTTCAAGTGATCCTCCTGCCTCAGCCTCCCAAGTAGCTGGGACTACAGGTGCATGCACCACCATGCCTGGCTTTTTATTTACTTATTTATTTTTCCTATTTTTAGTGGAGACAGGGTTTCACCATATTGGCCATGCTGGTCTCGAACTCCTGACCTTGTGAACTGCCCGCTTTGGCTTCCCAAAGTGCTGGGGTTACAGATGTGAGCCACCGCTCCCACCCACTTTTAAACTTTCAGTCTCTCCTTGTCCCCTGCTTATTCTCTTCTGCCAGTAAGATTACAATATATTTTTCTATGTTTTATTCAATTATCACTTTGTTTTTTTCATGCTTAGATCTTTGTCCCACCACTTATTGAATAGGGCAGCCTTTCCCCACCGATTGAAAAAGCCCTTTATAGCCGGGCGCGGTGGCTCAAGCCTGTAATCCCAGCACTTTGGGAGGCCGAGGCGGGTGGATCACGAGGTCAAGAGATCGAGACCATCCTGGTCAACATGGTGAAACCCCGTCTCTACTAAAAATACAAAAATTAGCTGGGCATGGTGGCGTGTGCCTGTAATCCCAGCTACTCAGGAGGCTGAGGCAGGAGAATTGCCTGAACCCAGGAGGCGGAGTTTGCGGTGAGCCGAGATCGCGCCACTGCACTCCAGCCTGGGTAACAAGAGCAAAACTCCGTCTCAAAAAAAAAAAAAAAAAAGAAAGAAAAGAAAGAAAAAGCCCTTTATATTAGATACAAAACCTCCATGTGTATATAGAACTGTTTCTAGTCCATCCATTGATCTATGTTTATATTTCTATATTATCCACATAGTTTAGAATTATTATAGGTTAGTGTATATTTAGAAATGTTTCTTCTTTTTAAAATTTTCTTTTAGCTATTCTTACACATTGATCTTACTAAGAAACTTTACAATCAACTCACCAAGTTTCTTAATAAAATTTCATGAGGATTTTGCTTAGGATCGTATTGAATTTGTAGGTTAGATTGGGAAGAACTGAAATCTTTGCAGTGAGTATTCCCATCTAGGAGAATGTTTTCTTCATGCAGATTTTACACATATTTTTGTTAAGTTTACTACTAGCTATTTTGTGTTTTTTTCTGAGTATTGTTGACAGATGTTTTATCTAATTTATATTATAGAAAATATTTATATATTATATATTTAACTTGTACTGGGCTACCTTATGCAATTCTGTCCTTAGTGTTTTGTTGATTTTTAGTTGATTGTCTTCATTTTTAGGTATGACAATCCATAGTATCTAAAAATATTAATAAGCTTCTTACTCTAGAACATTTTTATTGTACTTTATTTCTTTTCTCTCCAATTCTTACGTATCTCATTTCTTTTTCTTTATTTCATTTGCTATTGTTCATTGTTTTCCAGAACAATATTGGATAATTAATATTGGCGAAAGACAGCATTTAAAAAAAATTTCAGACAAAGGCTCACTCTTGTCCAGGCTAGAATGCAGTGGCACAATCATAGCTCACTGCAACTCAAATTCCTGGAGTCTGGGATCCTCCCACCTCAGCCTTCTAAGTAGCAGAGACTACAGGTGCACGCCACCATGCCCAGCTAATTCAAAAAAAAAAAAAAAATTTGTAGAGACAAGGCCTCCTTCTGTTGTCCAGGCTAGTCTCGAACTCCTGGGCTCAAGTGATCCTCCCACGCCTTGGCCTCCCAAAGTGTTAGTATTACCGGCATGAGCCATGAAAGACAGCTTTCTTCTCATGCTACTAATAATAATGAGAATTCTCCCAAGTATGATTCAAGTAGTAAGCTTCAATCAAGAGAGTTTTCTTCTATTCCTAGCTCTCTAGAATTAGGGCTTTTGTTGTTATTTAATTTAAGAAAATGTTTAATCAAATGGAATTTAGAAATGTAGTTTTTCAGGCTGGGCGTGGTGGCTCAAGCCTGTAATCCTAGCACTTTGGGAGGCCGAGGTGGGTGGATCACCTGAGGTCAGGAGTTCAAAACCAGCCTGGCCATCATGGTGAAACCCCATCATAAAAAAAAAAAGAAAAAGAAAAAAGAAATCTAGTTTTTCTCCTTTAATCTATTCATGTAGTGGAATATATTAATAAATATCCTAATGTTGAACCACAGAATGAATTGGGCAATCTTCCCTTTTCTTTTCATTTTTTCTGGAAGAGTCTAATAACAAAGGATGTATCTATTACTTAAAAATATTGGTAGAATTATGTTTAGTGAACTCTAAGTTTCTATACAAGTGCTTCAGGGGTCTGAATATACTTGATTTAAATCTCTCCTTTAAAAATATATGTTGAAATATATACTTTCAATAAATTACATTTTAAATTACGTAATACATAAGAATTAATGTATTAGGGACACTGAGAAATTTTTTTAAAGGCTTAGTAGAACTCACCCATTATGTCATTCTTCATGTCTTTTGGGGAGATTTTTGACAATTTCCATTTTTCTCTGGTTATTAGTCTTTTCATATTTTCTACTTTTTAAAGTGAATTTTAATAATTTATGTTTTCCTAGAAACTTGCCCAATTCACCTATATTTTAAATGGTGTTGATATGAAGTTTTCAATGCCTTTTGATTTAAAATTTTTCCTTTCTGAGTCTTAATGTTATTTATTTCTCAGTCAGACATCCAGTGGCTCATTTTATAGATATTTTGGAAAAAAACACGTTTTATCTTACTAATCAAATTCTTATAAGTCATATTTATTTCTAGTAATTTTATGAATCCTTTTCTTTTCTGAGGTTTATTTTATACTCCCCTTTCTATCTTCTTATTTTGAATACTTAGTTTATTGATTTTTCCCCCCAATAATGCATTTTAAGACTATAAGTTTTCCTCAGCATACTGCTTTAACTGCATTACATTGGTTTTCATACATTATTCACTCATTTGCCATCGACTTGTAAGTTATCCTTAATATTCATTTTTATTTCCTACTTAGTACAAAGCTAGGTGTAAAATTTCTAATTAAACAGGGCTTTTTTGGGTGGGCTATCTTTTTCTTGTTAATTTCTAGTGACAAGAGAATGTAGGTAATATAATTTTTAATATTTTGGATTTTCTTAAAATTTTTCTTTGTGGAATGATACAAGGTACATTTTTATAAATGTAATGATTTAAAGAAAATGGATTCTCTTTGTTGGGTAAAATATGTATTTATATACACATACACATATGTTCATATAGATTAGAACTTGTTAATTATTCAGCTATCTTATATCCTTCCTCTTTTAAAATTAGCATAACAAGTATTTCCATAGAATCCCAGTTCTTAGAATCCCTTGTAAGGGATCTCAAAATCATCAAATCTGGATAAGCAAGGTACAGTATTGTTATCCAAGGTTGTAAGTGAGACATTGGAGGCTCAGAAATACTACGTGATTTACTCAAGGACACACAGGTAATGGACAGCAGGCGAGGATCACAGCCCAGGCTGTCAGAGAAGTTATGAACAGTCACGTGGGCGCCCATTATCCTTTGTGTCAGAAGACAGGCCACACTAATAATATAAATCAACTCTGTATTCAAGAACTGTTGTTATTAATCAGAACATCAGCTACATAGCCCAGAAGATGCCTGTATGTTTACATTTACTTAGAAAAATGGAAGGTGAAATCTTCAAGTTGGAGATGCTACTTGAAGATGTTAAAGAGAAAATGGATGAAAGCAAATATACTTCAGCTCCTTCTCTTCCTGTGAGTTTTCCATTTACCCTGGATAACTTGGCCTCCACCTCCTCTTCACTCTCAAATGAGGTAATATAGCAATGTACAGCCTAATTTTGTGCCAGGAAAAATGTTTATGCATGTATAGACTCCTAATTCATGGATTCACTGAATTTCATTTTAATATCTTACGAAAATTTAACTTTCCAAAGTCCCATGAATTATATTATTTTAAATGGAACCAGCTTTTAAAGATTAGAAGCTACTTCAAGTGTTAATTTTTAAAACATCTTTATAGTTTAGGATGTAACGATGCTGTTTAAATCCATTAAACTACTAAAGAGCTATTTCTTCCAAATGAATAAGAACGTTTTTGTGGATCATCCCTGGAAAAAATAATTCCTTTTCTTCATAGTTTTGTATTCACCCAAGCTGGAGTGCAGGGGCACAACTGCAGCTCACTGAAATCTCCACCTCCTGGGCTCAAGGGATTCTCCTGTCTCAGCCTCCTGAGTAGCTGCGATTACAGGTGCATGCTACCACTGCCTGGCTAATTTTTTATATTTTTGGTAGAGACGCGGTTTCACCACGTTAGCCAGGCTGGTCTTGAACTTCTGACCTCAAGTGATCCACCTGCCTCAGCTTCCCGAAGTGTTGGGATTACAGGCGTGAGCCACCGTACCCGGCTTGTGCTCCCTCTTCTAAATAAAGAATAGCACCCTCAGCGAAATAATTATTTCCCGTGAATCCACTTCCACATTTTCCTTCTCTCAAGTTAAATTCTTTTGGATATCTAAATATGCAAGATTGGGAATTCAAATCAACCACCACTGTCTTTCTCTATACTTTTTGCTTTTGTAGCCTCAACTATCAGAACATTCAGACTAAAATTAAAATTCTGAGAAAGGGAGTCATTTAAATAAATACCTTATCTACCTACCTAAATGGACTCTTTTTTTTTTTTTTTTTTTTTTTTTGAGACGGAGTTTCGCTCTTGTTACCCAGGCTGGAGTGCAATGGCGCGATCTCGGCTCACCGCAACCTCCGCCTCCTGGGTTCAGGCAATTCTCCTGCCTCAGCCTCCTGAGTAGCTGGGATTATAGGCACGCGCCACCATGCCCAGCTAATTTTTTGTATTTTTTTTTTTTTTTTTTTTTTTTTTTTGAGACGGAGTTTCGCTCTTGTTACCCAGGCTGGAGTGCAATGGCGCGATCTCGGCTCACCGCAACCTCCGCCTCCTGGGCTCAGGCAATTCTCCTGCCTCAGCCTCCTGAGTAGCTGGGATTACAGGCACGTGCCACCATGCCCAGCTAATTTTTTGTATCTTTAGTAGAGACGGGGTTTCACCATGTTGACCAGGATGGTCTCGATCTCTCGACCTCGTGATCCACCCGCCTCAGCCTCCCAAAGTGCTGGGATTACAGGCTTGAGCCACCGCGCCCGGCTAATTTTTTGTATTTTTAGTAGAGACGGGGTTTCACCATGTTGACCAGGTTGGTCTCGATCTCTCGACCTCGTGATCCACCCGCCTCGGCCTCCCAAAGTGCTGGGATTACAGGCTTGAGCCACCGCGCCCGGCAGACTCTTTAATTTCATACAGTATTTGAAGCCACAGCCTGGGGCTGATATTCAAACTTGAATGAGGGCTTTGTCAGAGTGAAGGACAAAGTGATAAAGATTATGTCAATGTTAGCCCTTCCAAAGAAGTGTTTGCCTCCTCAAAACACTTACCTGCCTGGCAAAACCTCACTCATTCAAGGCCTAGCTCTAGTGTCCGGTCACTTACGCACCCCTAGTGCCCAGCCACCCTCCTCACCCCAAGCTTCCCCATCCCCTGCACCTGGAGGAATGCTTGGTCCTGGCCTCTGTGTCCCCACAGCACTGGGTCTCATTTGTCTCTGTGACTCTGCACTCATCTTTAAATCCTGAATGTTCACCTGAATGCCCAGGAGAGTCAATGAAGATAGAGGAAGCCCTGAGCCACTGTGGATGTAACAGCCCATCTCAAGGCATCCAAGCAGTCTCCAGGCTCCCAGTGGCTGCCCTGCTAGTCTTGGACTTGCAGGAGTGGCGAGTCTTTGTGAGGCCACCTCAGGGTGGGTACTGCCCTCCACCTAGTGGCTCCCTGGGGTCTCGATCTGCCCTTCTTTACTAGGTCCCAAGTTTACAGCCACTGTTGTGAAATGATGAGAACTCTCTACATAACTCTGTGATAAGTGGCCCTGGAAAGAGTCTACTTCTGGCATTCTTCATTCACTAAGCAGTATATACTGCTATTTGCTAGCACTTTCCTAGGTATTTGGGATACAACATGAACAATACAGGCAAATCACCTGCCCTCAAGATGCTCACATTTCTGTGAGAAGACACATATATTTAACAAATTAATATAAAATTATGAAATGTTAAAAGTGCAGTGCAGAAAATAATAATACATTCCATGTGACTCTGAAGCCAGGCTACCTGGGTTCACATACTGGCTCTGTCACTTATTAGCTTTGTGATCTTAAGAAAGTTATGCAATGTCCCTGTGCCTCAGTTCTCTCTTCTGTAAAATGGGGATAATAATACTTGCCTCACAGGGCTGTTACAATGTTTAAACGAGTTAATATAAGGCGTGTATTGAAAACAGGGCCTGGCTCACAGTAAGCACATTACTCCTGGGTGTTAGCTATCATGACTATTAAGTAACGGGATATGACCAAAAGCAACTAAATGCAGAAGGTTTGAGTTACTAAGGGAGAAGGTTTTTCAGAGAAGGTGAGATTTGAACTGAGTCTTGGAGGACGAGGCAGCTAGGTAAGGATCTGGGGGAGACAGGGGTGGGGATGCCATGCAGGAGGTTATGGTGCCTTAGGGGTGCTGTAGGGATGCTGAACTGATTTTGAGTCACCTCTCGTGGGACTGTGGCACTAATTTAAGTCCTTTTGTGTGGCTCCCTCAGATTCCCAAGGAGCACCCTGGCCACCCTCCTGGGCCTCAAGGCTCAGGTGGGAGTGAGCAAACAGGAACAGCCCAGGAAGGACTGCAGGAGGGCCCCAACGAGGAGCTCTGTGAGCTGCCCCTGCAAATGTGAGTCCTCATCCCGCAGCTCCAGCAGGCACAGGACATAGCAAGAGGCCCCTTCCTCATGCAGCCTCTAGGGAGGCCACGGGGCTCCCACAGGAAAACTAGTCTTGGACCATGAGTTACAAAGCCTGTGAGCCTGGCTCCTCACCTGCCCTGTGGCAACCAGAAGGTCTCTGCCACCCTCTGGGCAGAGATCTGAGGGGCCGGATGGCTGGGGCTGGGGGACGTGGGGGAGAGGGGAAGGTCGAGTGGCCACACGAGACCCATGGCTCTCTCTGCCTTAGGTTGCTCGCTCCCACTTTCCCAGGGCTGCTAAATTAAATTCCCAGTGACACTTTTCCAAATGAAGCCATAGGATTCCAAATAGTGGAGCTCCCAGGTAGCTCAAGGACTGATTCTAAAATTCAAACTACTTTCTTTTCGCTCATTTTTTTTTTTTAAATTTAGTTACCTAAATGGTCATTATGGAGATACAGCTGCCCAGAACCAACCAGACCAAGTGGCCACGAGGCTGTCTTCTGACTCCAGGGTAATGTCCTGCAGCCGGGACCTGGCTGGGTTCTGCTCATTGTTGGCTTTTTAACTAACACCAGCGTTGCTGAATGTGACTGTGAAATTGGCATAATCAAGATCACTTGCCTCTTTTCCTAATGGCATCCTGGGTGTCGGTGCTGGTGACGGCTGGTACTGCTGACAGTTTCCCGCTTTCAGCACTCCTGAGAAACTTGGCAGGCGTACCTCCACCAGGGCTTCTCCAGCTTCTCCCAGCCTGTGAGTCAGCTGCAGATCTTGTTAAAATGCAGGCTCTAATTCAGTAAGTTTGGGGCGGGCCTGCAGTCCTGCATTGCTAACAAGCCCCAGGTGATGCCAAAGCTGCTGGTTCTGGCCTAGGGACCACACATTAAGTTCCAAGGGTCTAGAGCAGGCGTCCCCAAACTACGGCCTGCAGACCGCATGCGGCCCCCTGAGGCCATTTATCCGGCTCCCTGCCGCACTTCAGGAAGGGGCACCTCTTTCATTGGTGGTCAGTGAGAGGAGCACAGTATGTAGCGGCCCTCCAACGGTCTGAGGGACAGTGAACTGGCCCCCTGTGTAAAAAGTCTGGGGACGCCTGGTCTAGAGATTATTTCATTTTAAATGAACTGGAAATGCTGGGATTAACAACCCTGGGGTCTTAAATGATAGCAATATTATGATAAGCAGTAAACAATGATACAATAATTCTGTTGGCTCAGAGCTTTACAGTTTACAAAGACTTTTTACAGAGGAAGAGTAGTTTAGAAAGGTGAGATTTGTTCAGGGCAAATGGCAGGTGATATTAAAGCCCAGGTCTCCAACTTGGGTGCAGGGGCACCTCCCTGCAGTCTGCTAATGTAAATCTGCCTTAAGTGTCAAGTGCAGGAGTAACCCTGTAAGCTTAGCAGTGATTAAACAACAACAACAACAAATTAAACAAAGAAAACTGAATAAAAGGGATGAAAAAACCCTTATTTTTTAAAATTATAAAATGGATACATGCTTATTACAAAAGAAATGAGCAAATAAAGAAGAAACTTTCACTGAGGGGAAAATCAATCTTTTTTTTTTGAGAGTCTTGCTCTGTTGCATAGGCTGGAGTGCAATGGTGCAATCACCATTAACTCACTGCAACCTCTGCCTCCCAGGTTCAAGTGGTTCTCCTTCCTCACCTCCCGAGGACCTGGGATTACAGGCGTGTGCCACCATGCTCAGCTAATGTTTGTATTTTTAAAGGGGATTTCACCATGTTGCCCATGCTGGCCTAGAACTCCTGACCTCAGCTGATCCACCCACCTCAGCCTCCCGCAGTGCTGAGATTACAGGCGTGAGCCACTGCACCCAGCCCATTGCTAATATTTTGGTGTATATCCTTCCAGTCTTCTTTTCTCCTGTATATACATTTTGGCCGAAATAGGATTTTACTATATATATTGTTTTATGCTTTTCATTTAATGTTATATTTTGGGCATCTCTCCACATCACTTAGAACAAACCTATCATTTCATTTTTAATGACTGCATTATATTTCATTATATTCATTTACTCTGACACATTTAGACAATCTCTTATTGATGGACATTTAGTTTTTTTCCAGCTCTTTGATATCATAAACATTGCTTCAAGTAACATCATTTTACATGCAAACTTTTGTAGTTGATTATTTCTTTAGAATAAAACCCTAGGATTGCAGGTAATGGTTCAGATGGTATATGCTGAAAATTCTGATCACCTGGCCTTAGGAAGGCAGTGGGGGTCTATTGGCTGAGAGCAGTGGTGGGAATGTTGATGTCTTTGGTTTGAGCCTACCACAGACATTTTTTTTCTTTTTCCAACGTTTGCTAAATATGTAAGTGAAAACTGGTAGCTCATTATTATTATTTTTTTTTTGAGACGGAGTTTCGCTCTTGTTACCCAGGCTGGAGTGCGCGATCTCGGCTCACCGCAACCTCCGCCTCCTGGGTTCAGGCAATTCTCCTGCCTCAGCCTCCTGAGTAGCTGGGATTACAGGCACACGCCACCATGCCCAGCTAATTTTTTGTATTTTTAGTAGAGACGGGGTTTCACCAGGTTGACCAGGATGGTCTCGATCTCTCGACCTCGTGATCCACCCGCCTCAGCCTCCCAAAGTGCTGGGATTACAGGCTTGAGCCACCGCGCCCGGCTGATAGCTCATTACTTTAATCTGTTTGACTGTTTTTGAAATTCAATCTATTTTCATATGTTTATTGGCCACTCCCACCTCCTCCTTGACAACATTGATATTTTAAGTTGTTTACAAAACTGAAACCACAGTCAATTTAAAAAAATGTAGACAGGTAACTGAGAAAATATTAAGAGCAAATAATGTTCACTGTTGAGAACTTCATTATATCAAATGTCAAGACAAATTCCCCAGTGAGCAGAACTGTGGTTAAGAACACAAGCATGCTGGCCAGGCACGGTAGCTCATGCCTATAATCTAGCACTTTGGGAGGCTAGGGCAGGTGGATCACTTGAGGTCAGGAGTTTGAGACCAACCTGACCAACACGGTGAAACTCTGTCTCTACTAAGACCTATAAAAATTAGCCGGGTGTGGCGGTGCATGCCTGTAGTCCCAGTGACTTGGAAGGGAGGCTGAGGTGGGAGAATCGCTTGAATCTGGGAGGGAGGCGGAGGTTGCAGTAAGCCAAGATTGCGCCACTGTACTCCAGCCTGGGTGACACAGAGAAACTCCATCTCAAAAAAAAAAAAAAAAAAAAAAAAAGAGAGAACACAGCATACCAGTCAGATGAGTAAAAGTTCAAATCCCAGCTCTGCCACTTACTCATGATGAGACCTTGCCAAGCTGCTTAAATCCTCTGAGCATCAGATTACTCACCATTAAAATGGTGACAACAGGCCAGATGCGGTGGCTCAAGCCTGTAATCCCAGCACTTTGGGAGGCCTAGGTGGGTGGACCACAAGGTCAAGAGATTGAGACCATCCTGGTCAACATGGTGAAACCCCGACTCTACTAAAAATACAAAAAAATTAGCTGGGCATGGTGGCGCATGCCTGTAATCCCAGCTACTCAGGAGGCTGAGGCAGGAGAATTGCCTGAACCCAGGAGGCGGAGGTTGCGGTGAACAGAGATTGGGCCATTGCACTCCAGCCTGGGTAACAAGAGTGAAACTCTGTCTGAAAAAAAAAAAAAAAAAAAGGAGACAACATGCCAGGATGGTGGAACGTTTCTTTAAAACTAACAAATGGTGACAGGAAAACACTGAAACCCTCCGAGAAAATTGATGGACAAAGGACATGAACTAAAAAATCACAAGCAGGAAATACAACCAGTGAATCAGCATATGGGAAGAGACTTATCTCCTTTAGTCACAAAGGAAATGCAAATTAACACAAGGTGACACCCCTCCCCCCTTCAATTAACAGAAACATTTTTAGGTGATAATTCCTGACGCAGAGGAAGGTGTGGTCAAACTGAGCCAACCACATTGTTGGTGGCTGTGAAATCTGCAGTTTTGTGGAAAGCCATTTGGCAATATGGATCATCACACAAACATGTTCGCAACCTTTGGCCCAGACATTTCCTCAGGAAGTAATTTAGGATGTGGAAAAAGCTATGTATACAATGATGCTTCTGCCTAATAATGGAAAAAAGTACATTTATTTTTTGCTTACATAAAGGGTAAGATCTTACTGTAGTAGGAAATACACAGTGGGTGGTGTCAGCCCTCACAGGTCAGTGGAGTAATTGTTTTGTGTTTAAAAGGAACATGTAACCAATCATTTAGGCCTCCAGACAGTCCCTAAACCCTGTTTTAATTCATAGTTGAATATATTTCTTTCTTTTTTTTTTTTTTTGAGATGGAGTTTCGCTTTTGTTGCCCGGTCTGGAGTGCAATGGTGAGATTTCGGCTCACTGCAACCTCCACCTCCTGGGTTCAAGAGATTCTCTTGTCTCAGCCTCCCAAGTAGCTGGGATTTCAGGCATGCGCCACCATGCCCGGCTAATTTTGTATTTTTAGTAGAGATGGGGTTTCTCCATGTTGGTCAGGCTGGTCTCGAACCCCTGACATCAGGTGATCCTCCGGCCTCGGCGTCCCAAAGTGCTGGGATTACAGGTGAGCCACTGCGCCAGGCCAGTTGAATATGTTTCTTTGGAAAGGCTTTTAGAGCTCTACTAGCCAGTGGTCAGATTAGTAATCTAAAAATTATGTTCCTCAATCTGTTCATTCTCGGGTGAAGCTTGGAGTAATGTGAAACTAAAGGAAAGATAAAAAGGGGAAAGTATTCTGTCATCTGTACACCAGATTTTAAAATCTGTTTAGAGGAAAGAGGCAAACCAGGGTGGAAACTTCCATTCTTCAGCCCAGGCCGTTAGAGGCACAGCCCCGACTGAGTGAGACATCAGAACTATGGGTGGGCTTTTTCTTCTTTTCCTCCTGTTCCCCCTGGGGCTCTGTTTCCCCACCTGGAGGAGAGGCTTGGTGAGTCTCTGTCTCGGCCAGAGGTGGCAAGTTCAGCCGGGCCTGAGCGGCTTGCTGGGCTGTGCGCATGCAGCTGTGGCGTGAGTCACATCCTCCATCACTTCTCCATCTGTGTGTGCTTTGTGGTGCAGGAGGACCCCAAGGGCACTTCGGGAAGGCAGGAATGTGCAGAGACGACGGCACCCAGTCCAAGCTGTACCTTCTGCCGCAGGCTCCTTGAATGGTGAGGGATTCTTGCAGCTACATTCCCAGGATGGGTGGGAGTCAGTCCTGGCATAGTAACTCCAGTGAGAGTGGGCGGCAACTGACTGAGGCCACTGGCTGAGATAGAGAGGCACAGATCCTCTAGCAGTGGTTCTCAACTGGGGAGAACATCGAAATCAGCATGGGAGATTTAAAAATCGTGCACATGCCTCCACCCTGTCTACCCTCTCAGCATTGCCAGTGGTGGGGCTCTGCTAGGAATATTGCTTTTAAATCTCCCCAGGTGATTCAGATAAGTCCCTTGGTTACAGCCCATGGAGGGGAGTCCTGTAGGCTTTGTTTGAACATTGCCCACATGGGGGATTCTTATCCTTTATAACAAACAGCTCCCACCATCCCTACTCTCTCCTTATGATGAGCAAAAGTATTCTCTGTTGGGTTTCACCTGAGCCCCCCAGTCCCAGGAACAAGCCTCATCCATCTTCTCAGGACTGACTTCTTCCTATTCCTAAGCAAGAACTCTTCCAGAGCTAACAAGCTGTAAATCATGTAAAATCCTCAGGAGAAATCCTTTGTTTTTGAAACACCTATCGGTGCAACTATTAATCCATGTCACTTCAGTATCATTTATTTGAAGCTGCTTTCAGGTAGCGAGAGATGCTACTTCCAAGCTCACCATGGACTCCAGCCAAAGCTTGGCTCATTGACCTTTGGAAGGTCAAGTCAGGGAGGCAGCAGGTGTTTAGCAACCACTGTTATATGTACGTAATGGACTTTAATAGAAGCAGATAGCAGGGTCTGAAAGACTGAGGCTTCCTGTTAGAAAGCATTCCATCATGGGAATGGGCACCTGCCTTAAGTGTTCTGAGTGTCCACCCCTGAAAAAAGAAACTGCATGAAGCTCATGTTAAAAATGTCACGTGTCATCTTGTGTGGGTCATGAAACCACCGTGTCAGTCATCAGCTTTGAGCTCCCCTTTAATCCAAGAGGCACTCATGAAGCTTACTCACAGAGTCATCCTAGGCCTACTATTTTTATTTATTGAGTTAAAGTCTAATTTTGGATTTTTAAAGTATAATGAAAGCATTTTAACATTTAAAAACATTTTTATTAAGCATTCAAGGTACTAAATCTCTCTCTTTGAAACTCCTGGTCTACACCCTACAGAAGTACATCAGTACCAAGTCAGGGACCAATGTTCCAGACTAAATAAATATACTTTTATGATAGACAAGATGGAAAGAGAAGCACAACCAAGTGAAAATCAGATCTCACAGTGAATCCACTGCTGGGGGGGTGAGGAGATACACATGACTTATGAATTAAAATCCTGGCAAACTACACAATTCCTGAGGAATTATTGATTGAAGGGAGGGCTATATATTCTTTCTGTTAGAAGATTAAATCTCTCTGATGGGACTTGTCCTTTATGAAGCTTGCTGATGTACATACTGTTTTCAGGATATTTGTAAGTTGTTTATATATAAGTGGAGGTTATATATGTGTAAAACGTAAAATATGCTTATCTCTTTATGCTATTTCTAATGCAAAACTTTGGATTTAAGGGTGTACTTGGCTACTTGTGTAACAAACAACTGTCTTCTCCAGTGGAATTAGGTTTGGCCAGAAGATTTCAGTGCCAGGAGTTTAACAGCAGAAAAAGTCCTGTGTTGGACTGCACGCACTTGAGTGAGATCCAAGTTTCCCACTTTGAAGAGCAGATGTTCAAATGCCCCAGAGGAGGAGGGTGGAGACAGAAAATGAGGTGTGAGAAAATATGTGACTCAGGAGGACAGCATGTTTTTCCAAGAGGAGGAAAAGGGCCTGGCTTCTCAGCCCCAGCCTCACGAACCTCCAGCCCCATCCCTTTTCCACCAATAGCAGGCCAGGGCACAGTGCTGTGAGCCTGTGTTTGCTCAGTAATACCTTGGGCTCAAACCCTAGCCCTGGACAATCCACCTCATTCATGCCAGGATGTCTTGGGCATGGTGCCTTCCACACTAAGAATGCACAACTTTCCCTGGGGGCTATTACTGTATCCCAGGAGTTGAGCAAGAGCTTTGTTCAGAGCTGTTATTAATTCGAATTCCTTTGGAGGAGTTGGGATTTCTGAGGAGGAGGGAGGAAACTAGGTGGGCCACAGGAAGGCTCCTGAAGAATGTTCATTGCAGTTGCTTCTTTCTGATGCCCCCTGGTGGCCACATGCAACTAAAATCATCTCCACATGCTCTCACAGTCTTTAGTCCCAGACACCCGACAAAGCCCACTTTGCTGGAGTTGTTGTATATAATCAGCTTGTACTTCCAGGGCCAAAGCTACGTGATCCATTACTGACATATTGCATAGCTTCTTCCCTTGGTAGAAACTCTGTTTTTTTTTTTTTTTTTTTTAAGATGGAGTTTTGCTCTTATCCTTATCTTTTATAACAAACAGCCTGTTACCCAGGCTGGAGGGCAATGGCACAATCTTGGCTCACCACAACGTCCGCCTCCTGGGTTCAAGTGATTCTCCTGCCTCAGCCTCCTAAGTAGCTGGGATCACAGGCAGGTGCCACACGCCCGGCTAATATTGTATTTTTAGTAGAGAAGAGGTTTCTCTGTGTTGGTCAGGCTGGTCTTGAACTCCTGACCTCAGGTGATCTGCCTGCCTTGGCCTCCCAAAGTGCTGGGATTACAGGCATGAGCCACCACACCCAGCCTAGAGTGGATTTTGAGGCATTTGAGGAAAACTCCAAATTTTATAATTCCATACTTCAAATGTGTTTTGTCTATGTGTATACGATGATTAGATATTAACCTCTGCAGAACAAAACATTTATTTTTCATGTCTTGTATACATTTTCTTATCTGGCCAAATTGTGCCAAGGTGCAATTTCTTGTAGAAAAGCTCTCAGACAGGCAGGCAGAGGAGAGCTCTGTGTGGATGACACGCCCCTCCCACGCTGTTCCAGGCTCTAACAAAACTTAACTTTTTAGCTTTACGAAAACTTTCCCTATCTCTATTAGAAATGTACTGAAAGTTTACAGGATCTTATACACCTTTTTTAGGAAGCAAAAAGTGGAGAAAAAAGGCCACAGAAGGATCAACTGTGGAAGATTTTCAATCGTCCTTCATGAAAAGTCACTGCACTCAGATTCAACTCCCAGTAAGTTGATGGGCTTGGGCTGGGTGCTCAGTCTCCAGGGTACCTCCCTGTGGGGTCTGCTCACGGCAGGTACCCACTTGCCATCTGCCACTCCAAGAGCATTTCCTTACACTAGGATGTTGCATGTTCTATTATTTGCAAAATGTAAAGAATTAATAGGGGGGGCATGGGGACTCACACCTGTAATTCCAGCACTCTGGGAGGCTGAGGTGGGTGGATTACTTGAGCTCAGGAGTGCAAGACCAGTCTGGTCAACATGGTGAAACTCCCATTTGTACAAAAAAATGCAAAAATTAGCCAGGTGTGGTAGCTCTCGCCTTTAGTCCCAGCTTCTTGGGAGGCTAAGGTGGGAAGACTGCTTCAGCTCAGGAGGTCAAGGCTGCAGTGAGCCATGAGCGTGCCACTGCACTCCAGCCTGGGTGACAGAGTAGGAACTTGTCTCAAAAAAAAAAAAAAGAATAACTTTCAATAAGATGTGCTTAAGTAGAGTGAAGCATGAACACCTGTTTCTAGCTGAAAATGCAGGGCTCCATGGACTCACTCACAAGGTGTCTTTCAGTCTGTCCGTTCTATCCCTCCCACATGACCCAGAACTGTACCTGGTAAGGGTACTGGCAATGTGAGTGTTGCTGCTGCCTTAGATATATGCATTTCATAGAAGCATAGTGAGTTGGAGCTGGGAGGTGCCCCAGAGAGCACCAGTGCATGCAGTTCATTGGTTTTTCGTATAAGATCCTTTCTTTGAAGACAGTTTAAGGAGAGAAAGTACCTTAAAATGATGCCACTCTTCTCACTGAAATTTTTTGGAAATAGTTATTTTCTTTAAAAACATGCTGTTTTGTTAATATGAAATGGATTTATTATTTTTAAAACACTATAATAAATAAAATTGTCTTTTAAATGTCTCAGTTCTAAAAAAAAAGTGCCTTGGAAATGCTCATTTAGTTTTGGGTAATCTAAATGATTCTGCACAAGCAAAAAATGACTTGTAATCTATAAATCAGTAGCTCTCTACCAGTCCATCTGCAGTGGACTGAACGTTGAATGATAACTGTTCTCCAATGGGGGGGGGGGGGCAGATTTCACCTCAGGTATATAAAATGGTATATATTAGCATTTTATGGTAGATAAAAACCAGAGAAACAAAGGCTCTTTAAGGGTCCTCAATTTTAAGACTGTAAAAGGGTTCTAGAATCAACAGTTTGAAAACTGTTGCCAGTGTATATAGCATAACTCTTACAACATCCCTGCAATGCAGGAATGATTATCTTTATTTTATAGATAAGAAACTGGAGGCTCAGAGAAATTAAGTGACTTGGCAGGATCACAGTGAGTGTATCAGTTATCTATTGCTGTGTAACAAAGTATCCCAGAACTTAAGGCTCAAAACAACAAACACTTAACATCTTACAGTTTCTGTGGGTCAGGAATTTGGGAGCGCTTTAGCTGGGGGGTTCAGGCTCAGGGTCTCTCGTGAGGCTTGGTCAAGATGTCAGCCAGGGTTGCAGTCATCCAAAGGCTTGACTGGGGCTGGAAGATCTGTGGTCTTCCTTCCCTGGCATGTGGATCTCTCCAGCGGGCGGCTGTGTGTCATCAGGACGTGGCAGCCTGCTTCCCCCAAAGTGAACCAAGAGAGAAATACTGAGATGGACGCTTTGGTATGGCCTAGTTTTGGAAGTTATATGCCATCGCTACTGCTTTATTCGATTTGTTAGAAGTGAGTCACTAAACCTAGCCCACACTCAAGGAGAGAGAAATTAGGCAGCACCTTTTAAAGACAGTGTCAGTTGGGTGTGGTGGCTTATGTCTGTAATCCCAGCACTTTGGGAGGCTGAAGCAGGACTGCTTGAGCTCAGGAGTTCCAGACCAGGTTGGACAACATAGGGACCTAATGTCTAAAAACAAAAACAAAACAAAACAAAAACCCCAGAAGGTCGAGGCTTGTGATTGAGCCACTGTACTTCAGCTTGGGAAACAGAGTGAGACCTTGGCTCAAAAATAAATAAATAAGAATAGAATGTTAACGAATTTGTGAACATATTTTCAACCATCATAACTAATAGATAGCAGAGCCAGGCTTCACCCGTGGGCCTTCAAACTCATTCCATTTGCTAATATGAAATGGATTTATTATTATGCAATGAAGTTACTGTATATTGCATGATATGTTAAAAGTCAAGATGTCAGCCAGGGATGACTTCACTTGACTTCACTTGAACAAATTTTGAAAGATAAAGTTAAAGATGAGTGTAACCATGAGTTCAGTAAGGCAAGAAGTGTTGGAAGAGATTTTGTTGCTGTGGCATCTGTCCTGCAGCGAGATGTTGCTTGGCCATCCAGGGCGGACATGCTTACCGCCTGGCCCCAGGCTTTCACACTCTGGCCTTACCTAGAGTGCTCCTCTGTCCACGGCCTACCAGACAGGTTCTAGACCTGTACCAGATACACATGCTCTCTGCTACTAGCCTCTCTGGGGCTAAGAGTGCAAAGTTATGATTCAGGTTCCCTTATAGGCTTATGAATGTCACATAGAAGAAAACCGTCTATCCAGTTGCCTGGATAACGAAATATAAGCTCTTGGCCACAGCATGGTCTGAGAGAAAGAATGTGGATGTATCAGGGCAACTATGGAAAAACAAATACAAATGCAAGATTGTCTGATAGTTCAGTGGGCCAAATTGTCGCTGAGCGGTTCATTCAGCAGACTTTTACTAAGCCTAAATATGTATTACACATCTTGAGATTTTCATACAAGAAATGTTAATTATCAAAACATTTCTCAGTTGTCAGAAGGGAATCCCAAATGTTACCTCAGGCTGGCAACTCCCTTTGGAGTTGACACAGCCAGGACACTAAGCGCTTTGGTGCTGAATGCATACCCTGCACTGTTAGAACTCCACTCTCCACACTGTATTATATGACTGTAATCAAGAAACTTACACTTCTTTCATGCAACTTGGGCTTTTTCAGATTCTGATACAGGACATAGCTTCTGTTCTGATTCTGGCACTGAAATGCAGAGTAACAAATGTCAGGACTGCGGCAGTAAGATTCCTGCCTCCCAAAGAGGCTGCAGGAAAGAACCACCTAAAGGTAAGACTGATCTGGGGCCTCAGAAAGGTGAGAAGGGAGCCAGGCGCTGTTTCCAGGCAATGAACTGTATTTTTAATCTTTTCTTTCCAGAATTTCATTACAGATATAACACTCCAGGACAGAATTACTCAAATCATAGCAAAAGAGGTGGCTTTGTCCAGCCCCATTCTTTAGATGAAAGTAAGAACTCTTCTCCCTGTAAGTACATTTCCTGCATGATCCCATCCATGTCAACAACCTAATGTCCCAGGTATGGAACACCCACATGACACTGGCCATTGCTTCCATCTGGGAAGCCCTGGCCTCTCCATTCTGCTGCCCAGGTCTCATGCACGCGCCTGACACGTCCAAATCCAGCCCTACACCTGGACGGCAAGAGGCTGAGCTGGGGCTGGAAAATATGAAATCGCAGTGACCAAGGACTTTGAAAGTTATTAAGTGCTATGCCAGTGCAAGTTGGTAACAACCCATAAATGTCTGCTGAACAAATAAATGACTTACTGGATAATCACCACTATTACTGTTACTATTCAGAGGTGGCTGATGCTTTAGATACATCCCTCCTGAGAGTCAGCATGTTGAGAAATAGACTATTTTTATACTCCATAGACATCATGTTGCTAACTTCCAATGCAAAAATTTGCTGTCTTTGAAAAAAAATTAAAATCCCACAAATGTATTTAAAAAGATGAATGACATGTCTGCTCTGTCCCAAGCTCTTAAAAGAAAGGAACTCATACCCAAGTAAGGAAAGTTCAAAGCAAAATGGGGTAAGTTCTAAAAGCAGGGCAAAGTGTGCCAAGGGAACAGGAAAGAGGGAAGGAAATACTCCTAGGTTTTTTGTTTTGTTTCGTTTTTTTTGAAATGGAGTTTTGCTCTTGTTGCCCAGGAGTAAAATGGCACGATCTCGGCTCACTGCAACCTCTGTCTCCAGGGTTCAAGTGATTCTCCTGCCTCAGCCTCCTGAGTAGTTGGGGTTACAGGCATGCACCAACATGCGTGGCTAATTTATTTTTGTATCTTTAGTAGAGACAGGGTGTCTTCATGTTGGTCAGGCTGGTCTTGAACTCCTGATCTCAGGTGATCTGCCCGTCTCAGTCTCCCAAAGTGCTGGGATTACAGGCATGAGCCACCGCACCCGGCCAATACTCCTTGTTTTACTGCTGAACGACAGCTATACCTGGTTCTCTGATAGGCGCCACATCCTTTGCCCTCATACCTTCAGAGCTCTTCTCTCCTTCTCTGGGAGAGGGCACCAGGGAGAATGTTTCTTATCTTTCATGATCGCCAGTGCCCAAGAGTTAAGAATGTCATTTACCTGATTGACCTCAGGTGTGTCTCCCCTCCCCACCTCCAGCAGCCAAATCCTCCAACTGCATGTATTCTCTTGAAGTGACAGTTACTAAGACTGCCGAAGCCACAGGGCAGATTTCTTGGCTATCTCCTTGGTCTTGCAGTCTACAGCCTGTGACACTTGTCATGCCAGTGTATGAACGAGGGCTGCAACGGAGTCATCCGCAGTGTGATCTAGAACTCCATTAGCTAACTAAGTGGGTAGAAGTCACAGGGAAGCAGCTCTTCCTCCAGGGTACAAAGACCCTTACAGCACTGGAGCTGACAGAAAATGGAGTAGGCTGTGGCAGGAGGTTGTGAGCCCATCCGTGGACTGGGAGGCAATGTACTTTGTCTGGGTGTTGTAGATGTGTACACTGGACTAGAACTGGACCAGGTGACACTGTGGTCCTTTCTAACTCTGAGTTTCCAGGAAAATCCAAAATTACATTTGGAGACCACCAAAGAATCAAGATTGAGCTCATCAGTGCCTCTTCGTCATGCCCCAAGTCTCGGTGGTCACATGACTAAATCTGGGTTTCTGGGTTCTGCCCTGCCTTGCGTTTCTGAGGGACAATCTCTCCCAGCTTCCGTTATCCAATGGGACCCTCTTGAGGGTGAGGGTAGCCTGGCTACTTGACACCAATGAATAAGGCAGGAGACCTGGAGGGAGAACGAGGGAAGACAGAAGAGAAGAAGAAAAAGAGGGAAAGGGAAGGGGAGAAGGGAGTCTTGGTGATAGAGAAGGCAGATTTGTTGGCCACTGCCTCATCTCTTTTCCTTTCCCTGGCTTTCTTCTTGTCTTCCATAGTGACACTTCCACGTTTTTCTTCTTCTCTGTTTAGTCTCTATTTTCTGAAATTGTCTTCGTAACATGATCATTAGTTTTCATTCCTAGAATCTTAACTCCTAAAATTGAAGAGGATTTCAGGAATCCATTTGGTCCAACCTCTTGGAAGATATTATCCCTCCATTTATCAGATGCGGTAGTTAAAGCCAGAGAAGTCAGACATCATGCACAGGTCACATAGCAAGCACCCAGGGAACCCAAACTCCTGGTTTCTGTCTGCTAATAAAACTCCCCTTATTGTTTATTTTTTTTTGAGACAGTCTTCACTCAGGCTAGAGTGCAGAGGCACTATCTCAGCTCACTGCAACCTCTACCTCCCAAGTTCAAATGATTCTCATGCCTCAGCCTCCCAAGTAGCTGGGATTATAGGCACCCACCACTACACCTGGCTAATTTTTTTTTTTTTTAGCAGAAATGGGGTTTAACCATGTTAACAAGGCTGGTCTTGAACTCCTGATCTCAGGTGATCTGCCCACCTTGGCCTCCCAAAGTGCTGCACTTAAAAGTGTGAGCCACTGCACCCAGCCTAAAACTCCTTTTAAAATTGAATTTCCTTTCCTAAGTTCAGAATACTTCATAGAAATTTCTTTTTAAAAAATTTTATTTTTAGAGACAGGGTCTAACCATGTCACCCAAGCTGGAGTGCAGTGATGTGATCATAGCTCAATGCTTCCATGAACTTCTGGGCTCTAGCGAACCTCCTGCCTCAGCCTCCTGAGTAGCTGAAAAACTTTAGGTACATGCCACCATGCCCAGCTAATTTAACAAAAAATTTGTGGTTAGTATGGAAGGGGTTTATGAATTTTTTTTTTTTTTTTTTTTTTTTTGTAGAGACAGGGTCTTACAATGTTGCCAAGACTGGTCTTGAACTCCTGGCCTCAAACAATCCTCCCGCCTTAGTCTCCCACAGCACTGGGATTATAGGCATGAGCTACCATACCCAGCAAAAGTTCTTTGTTGGGTTGTTTGTTGTCTATGTTTCCCAGTTTTCTGATTTATTAAAATTTTATTAAGTATTTCATTCATATAAAAAGTTCAAGAAATGATACATATGTACCATTTGGGTCTCATTTTGATACTCTGAATTTAATCATAGCTAACATTTTTCAGCTTTTTTTAAACCAAAACGGATCTGTTCTCAGAGAGTGAATTCAAAATCCTTTAAAGGTGAACATGAGCCCACACCAGGAAAGTAAGTATTATTTCATTATTACTAACAAAACATCTCTCACTGGTTGGGTAAATAGAGTGTACTTGATAGTGCATTAACAACCTACCCCAAGTTAACCTAGATGATTATTAGTAGAGCCAGAATTCAAACCTAAACCTATCTAATGCGTCAATCCTTCATTTGTTTATTCAATAAACAAAGTCATTGTGCTAGGTACTGAGGACACAGGACAAAGCCAGCCACGGTCCCTGCTCTCACAGAGCTTACTGTTTTGGCAGAGAAGCCACATAGTGCCAAGAAAGGGATGCACAAAGTCCTACTGATCTAATTTGGTAGTTAAGGGAAGCTGAGCTTCAAAGGGTAAGTATGAATGAACTAGCAAGGGGACCTGGGAGCAGTGAAGAACATTCCAGTCTCAGAAAGCTTCCTGGTGTGAGGAGGAGCTTGGCAAGTTGAGGAATGGTGTGGCTGGAACGCACAAGAGGGAGTGGCAGTGGAGCAAGATGAGGCTGATGAGTGAAGGCTGATGGAATTGCCAGGGCCAGACCGTACAGGGGCTTTTCAGTTCCAGGAAGTATTTCAGAATCTTAGGAGCAAGGGGAAGCCAATTAGGATGGTTATTTTTTTTGCTGTTAATTTGTTTTTATTTTGAGAGACAGGGTCTCCCTTTGTCACCCAGGCTGGAGTGCTGTGGTGATCATATCATGCTGCAGCCTTGAACTCCTGGGCTCAAGCCATCCTCCCACCTCACCTCCTGAGTAGCTAGGACTATCGGTGCAAATTAAAAAAAAAAAAAATTGTAGAGACAAGAGTCTCGCTGTGTTGTCCAGGCTAGTCTTGAACTCTTGACCTCAAATGATCCTCTTACCTTGGTCACCCAAAGCACTGGGATTACAGATGTCTGGCTCCCCCAGTGAAGTTTAAAAAAAAAAAGTTTTTTGGGCCGGGCACGGTGGCTCATGCCTGTAATCCCAGCACTTTGGGAGGCCGAGGTGGGTGGATCACGAGGTCAAGATATGGAGAACATCCTGGTCAACATGGTGAAACCCCGACTCTACTAAAAATAGGAAAAAATTAGCTGGGCATGGTGACGCGTGCCTGTAATCCCAGCTACTCAGGAGGCTGAGGCAGGAGAATTGCCTGAATCCAGGAGGCGGAGGTTGCGGTGAGCTGAGATCGTGCCATTGCACTCCAGCCTGGGTAACAAAAGCGAAACTCTGTCTCCAAAAAAAAAAGTTTTTTTGTTGCTCTGGCTAGAGTGCAATCTTGGCTCACTGCAGACTTGACCTCCTAGGATCAAGTGATCTTCCTGCCTCAGTTTCCTGAGTAGCCGGGAGTAGAGGCATGTGATACCATAGCCAGCTACTTTTTTTTTTTTTTTTTGGTAGAGATGGGGTCCTACCATGTTTCCCAGGCTGATCTTAAACTCCTGCTTTCAAGTGATCTTCCTACCTCGGTCACCCAAAGCACTGGGATTACAAGCATGAGCCACTGTGGCAGGCCCTTCCCTCCACAATTAAGTTTTTTAATCAGAGAATTTAAAATGTTTTTTAGTGTTTTAAAGGATCAGTCTAGCTACTGAGGGAGTAGAAATGAATTAGAGGAGTTACAATTAGAGGACAAAGGCCAAATAAGAAGCTAGTGCAGTAATTCAGGTGAGAATGCTGCAGCTTGGCTAAGGGTGGAGATGGAAAGAGAAAAGTCTGTGTATTCATTCAAGAGCTATTTAAAAGATAGAACCAATGGTGCAGCAGAGTGGCTAATAGTTCAGGCTCTGACTCAGAGCCACTCAGTCTGAACCTACTACCCTCTATCATAGTCTAGCCCAGTGTTTTAAGAACGTTTAAGAATTTAAGAATGTGGCCTTTGGAGACTTCCTGTTTTTTGTTTTTTTGAGATGAAGTTTCGCTCTTTTGCCCAGGTTAGAGTGAAATGGCAAGATCTTGGCTCACTGCAACCTCTGTCTCCTGGGTTCAAATGATTCTCCTGCCTCAGCCTCCCAAGTAGCTGGGATTATAGGCACTGGCCACCACACCTGGCTAATTTTTGTATTTTTAGTGGAGATGGGCTTTTGCCATGTTGGCCAGGCTGGTCTCCAACTCTTGACCTCAGGTGATCACCCTCCTTTGCCTCCCAAAGTGCTAGGATTACAGGTGTGAGCCACCGCACCGGGCCAGCTTTTTGGGTTTGTCTTAGTTCTGTGTCCTTGGGCAGTTTCCTTGACATCTCTGTGCCTCCACTTCCCCAAATGTGAAATGGGAATCATAATAGTGCCAAACTCATTGAGGACTGAATCCATACACACAAAGCACTTAGAATGGTACCCAGTTCATAATGAGTACTCAGCAAGTGATGCCTGTTACTGTATTGTTGACAGTGGAGACGGATGGGATATGGGGAGAGAGGACTCTGCACCACTCTGCCATCCCCTACCGAGAGTATTTCATTAGTTGCGGGCCCCTGATGCTGGACCACCTATTGCTTGGAGGATCAATTCAATGTGTTAAAATAACTTGCAGAACTGACTGATGTTCATATGGCAGGGGAGAGGGAAGAAGGGATGTTTTCTGAAGATGATACTGCTCACAAGTGTTTTATGTACCAAAGAAGTAATGCTTAACAGTGGAAACCTGAAGCTAGGGGAAGATGTGAGGGTGGCTCTATGACAGCCCTGTCAACAGGCAAGTTCTCATGGCATCCCTCAGGGCCACTGCTCATGCTTGAGAAAAGTGTAACTTCAGGCAGTAGCCTTCACAGACTATGCAAATAACCCCCAAGAGCCATGCTCTGCACGACCTGAACAGCCCAGTGGCCCTGCACCCCTAATTCACCTAGAGCAGACTTCAGCCCATCCCTAAGAGACAGAACCCATCGCAGTGCAGCAGGCAAGTGCAGCCTGTTTACTTCAAAAGGAGCGGCTTTTATTTTTTTATTGCTTCTGCCTCCTTGGGGTGAAAAAGCTCACTGGTGCCAGAATTAACTCAACCCAAGGTACCTGTAATTGGTAGTTTTGTGTATTTGTTTTATAAAAATGCAAGGTAGAAAGTTGGCCCCCAAAGAATAAAAACAGAATAAAAAATGTCTTTGGAGTCTTGCCTCTTCCTGTACCAGAGGAAAATCAGATAAATTCTGGGAGGAAAAACCCTCATGGTCATGGCAACAACCTTTTTCTGAAGCTCAGCCGTGGTCAGCCACATGGGAGCATGAGAGCTACGAAGGCAGCGGGTGCACAAATCCACCCACACCCAAACCACACACATAGAGCTATTACCGACCACGGAGCTGACGTGAACAAGAGTGTGGTAGAAGGTGGTGCTTTACACAAGTATCAATGTGCTTTTGTCTTCCAGAAAAAATCGTCACGCTTTCAGGACCTACAGCTCAGACCTTGCAACACCCTCACCCCATTTCTACTCCTGCAGGATATCTGGAAGCAAATCCTTAGATGACTTTGATAGCACTGAAGAAACAAAATCTAAGGTGAGGACTTAGAAAATCATTCAAGAATCCTTGCAGCTCATAAGTTTGATCTTGATGACCAAAGAACTGATAGCTCTTAAGTTACTACAGTATCAGGGCTTCAGAAAATGCTCTGCCTAAAGATATGTGCTCAGTACTAAGCTAAAGACACACAGCCTCAGCGCTGCATGGTCTATATTATTCCTAAAATGGTTCCAAGGGAAATTTCCTGGAGAAAGTGATTTGTGGCTGGTGCCTCAGCTACAGGATATCCCTGGCCCGGGCTTGAACGCAATGGATCTGTTCCAGTGACACTGTGATCAGGGTTGCCAGTGGTTTCCTATTTCAAGTCACTAACTCGAATCCCCAGGCCACTTTCAAATGTTTACAAACGCATGCGCTGTATCCCTGAGTACCCTCTCAGTGGTTATAGCTCCCAAATCCCCATCAATGGCCCTTAAGAGCTGTTCTTTTATTCTTCCTCTGCGGCAGGGAAACAGCCCAGCTGGCGGCTGACCTCACCCTCTGATTCATGCCCATCAGTCACGTGCTGGTCTTTTTTTCAATCCCTTTCCCTAACAAATATATTCCATCTCAGACTGGTCTCCTAGGAAACCAACCCTCAAAAACAGAAATAGACCAAGTGGAAAATAGGAATACTACAAAAATTCCACCTTGTAATGTTTAATGAGAGAACCCAATGAGCAGAAACAGCAGTTAGTTTATGTAATTAAAATGTATGGACTTTTTCTCTGCAGAATTTAAACTTGGCTTTGGATCATGCCCTAAGGACAGCAACCATTTTGAAAGAAACTACAGATCAAATGATTAAAATGATTGCAGAAGATCTTGCTAAAGCACAGAGGTGGAGGAAGCGGCTGAAATACTAGTTCAACGCCAGGCAACAGAAAAAAATGCAAAGAAAACTTGATCTTCCCCCAAAATGTATTTTGCTTGCTACAGAATTTAGGGATATAACTTTCTAGAGAAAACACACAAAACTATAAGAAATGTGTAACACAAAGTACTTACAAGGAAAAAGAAAAAAAGAAGGGATTTCTAATTCTTAAAATCAAAAGCAGTAAACAAGTACTTATTTTTAATAAATCTAGAAAAAAAGAAAGGACTTCTGATTCTTAAAATCAAAAGCAACCAACAGGTATTTATTTTAAAATAAATCTATGTTCTTCCTAACTCATAATAAAAGAAATCAAAACAAAACAATGAGTTTCCTTTTATCTATTAGGTCTGAAAAAAAATTGAAGTGTGAAGGAACCCTGTGTGAGGATGGAGGGAAACTGGTAGTCTCATAGGCTGTTGGCAGAAATGCAACCTTTTTGGGAGACTATTTGATAATATCTACCAAGTTCTACGAATTCTAAATCATGTACCTTCAGAGCAGCAATTCCACCACTAGGAATTTCCTTTATATACAAGTCATACAATGTCGCATGATATATGTAGAGGGAAGGCCACTGGAGCACTGATGGTAATAACCCCAAGGGGGAACTAATCTAAATATCTCCTGTGATGCTTCATAAATGACAATACTTTGTAGCCACCAAAAAGAATTATCTGCAAAATAGTGAAAGAAGCAAGATGCCTAGGCATATATATATATATGTACTTCTAACCTCATTTGTATATATTTTTAAAGAGACAGGGGTCTTACTATGTTGCCTAGGCTGGACTTGAACTCCTGGGTTCAAGCAGTCCTCCTGCCTTAGCCTCCTGAGTGGCTGGGATTACAGGTAAGCACTGTGTGCCTGGTTCTTCATTTGTGTATTTTTTTTTTTAAGGGTATACATATTTTCAGGAAAGATATCTAAAAATTTTTTTTTTTTTTTTTTTTTGAGACGGAGTTTCGCTCTTGTTACCCAGGCTGGAGTGCAATGGCGCGATCTCGGCTCACCGCAACCTCCGCCTCCTGGGCTCAGGCAATTCTCCTGCCTCAGCCTCCTGAGTAGCTGGGATTACAGGCACGCGCCACCATGCCCAGCTAATTTTTCGTATTTTTAGTAGAGACGGGGTTTCACCATGTTGACCAGGATGGTCTCCATCTCTCCACCTCGTGATCCACCCGCCTTGGCCTCCCAAAGTGCTGGGATTACAGGCTTGAGCCACCGCACCCGGCTCTAAAAAATCTTAAGTGAACTTCTAGTAAATGAAACTGGGAGTTTTGGGGGAGAAGGGGTTTTTACCTTATTTTCTGTACTATATGACAGTCTTACAATATACTTACGTTATAAATAAAAATTTTTTGTTTAAAGATATCTTAAAATCAAAAATTTGCAAAAATAATAGCCTTAGATTAATAATATTTTGGAAAAGACAATTCATTAAAACTGTGTACCAGAGATTAAGTAAATATGTAATGTTTCATGTAGACCAGAGCAGGCATTTTATTTTTTCACAGCAAGCTTTTGATTTGCTTCTTTAAGACTGATTTACTACCTCTTTAGTGACAGCAGAGCAGGGTTTGGCTCTTTCCCCCTTTCCTGAAACTTCTGATCTTCATTCACCCCAGACATTCAATGAATGGTTTCTCAACTCCCAAGTTTGGCTCAGTGGTCAGGAGGGAGCTGAATCTGTTCCTACTTTAGATTTTTTGTGCCAATGTGGGCAGTTGCTATTTGTCCAGCTGGCTGGAGAACGGGCTGTTTTTAACTTTGGGGCTTATAAATTGGTTTAGGGTACCCTGGAAGAGATAAAGCAGAGGTCAGTCTGAAAATACCTCTGACTTTATGGTCAACTTTACTTTAGGCTGTGGCACTGTAAAGAAGATAGCAAGGAACTATGGGTAGTATTGTAAGAGAAAAAACAGAGCTTAAACTCTGCATGTTCTATTAAATAAAACTTATGGGAGGTCATTTTCTTTTTTGGACTAAGCTCCTGCATGAGATCCCAACAGACCAGACCAAGCTAGAATGGAGTCACTCATGTTAGGTGCCATGTAATCAAACTGAACTTTAAAATAGGCCTTTTTTTTTTTTTTTAACAAGAACCCAGAACATTCACAGTATCCCATTAGAAGGGGCCCCATCAACCTGAGCTGGCATAAGGAAGTCCCCTCTGCTGCAACCCAAACAAAGACACCTATTGTTCCTTTTTTTCTACTCTCTTCTGCCTTTTCTGCCTATAAAACCTACTCCCTGCACTCAGCCTTTCTATTTCATAGATGGGATGCTGCCCAATTAATTAATTGCTAAAAAAGGCCAATTAGGTCATTGGACTCAATTTGCTGACATTTTGTTTTTTTGGCAGTTCTAAAAGAGGCTTCCAGCTTCATCACATATCTCAAATTAATCACAACGTGCTAACCTGTTTTAAAAGCCAAGTGTCACTATCTCATTCCCAAGTTTAAAAATCACATAATCTCTGGCTTGAAGTGTTCTTACATGATTTATTTGTTCTTAACCTTTTTTGGGCTCATCCTTTTTTTTTTTTTTTTTGAGACGGAGTTTCGCTCGTTACCCAGGCTGGAGTGCAATGGCACGATCTTGGCTCACCGCAACCTCCGCCTCCTGGGTTCAAGCAATTCTCCTGCCTCAGCCTCCTGAGTAGCTGGGATTACAGGCACATGCCACCACGCCCAGCTAATTTTTTGTATTTTTAGTAGAGACGGGGTTTCGCTATGTTGACCAGGATGGTCTTGATCTCTTGACCTCGTGATCCACCCATCTCAGCCTCCCAAAGTGCTGGGATTACAGGCTTGAGCCACCGGGCCCGGCTAGGGCTCATCCTTTTTTGAGAATCTGGTGAAAGCTATGGAGTCTCCCTTTCCCCATGCTTTGTCTTCTCATGGAAAAAAATACATTTTTAAAAGTTCACGGACACCCTGAAACAAAGCCACGGAACCTTGCTTAGAAACATCTACCATTAATGAATATTTCTAAATCCCTCAAATTAACATTTATAGAAATTTGTAATTATAATTATTTTTGATTTAAAAAATATGGCCCATTTCTGCTTTATCAAACCATATTCTAAATGTAATTTTCCATTTCCTTGAAGATTAGGGGTCATTGTGAGCAATCACTGCAACATGACTAATCTAATAAACAGAAAAAAAGAGCAGGCAATGCCCTTAAGGAGTTTTAGTAAGGCACTAGACTCTGATTTACAAGGATAACTTTATACTTACTGATTCTGTAGTCTTGGCCATCTCCTCCCTCATGCAATTCTTTTGTGTCAATTCTTATGATCTCTCTTCTAATTCTGTTCCAGTAATAAACCAGAAAAACAAGCTTATGAAGTAAAAATAATGGTACCCCTAATGCTGGGGGTCAAGGGGCTCAGCATTGCCTGACAGCAGTGGTGCTGTAAAAAACCCTCGGGAGTCTCCAGGGTGCAGAGGACTTTTAGTATTTACTCCAAGGTCTAGCTGTGCTCTGGCTGCTTGAAGCTGCCAGTAGGTTGCAGTGGGACTGTCTGTAGAGGGCTTTTATCATCTTTAAGAGATAACCATCCCCTTTAGTTAACTATTAGATTTTGCAAAAGAAATCTCATCTTTTTATCCTTTCTATTGTAATCTTGTTGTTAATGAATTATATAAAATAGGCCTAATTTGTACTCAAAATGAATATGTATTTATATTTAATAGACAAAACATTGTTTTGGTAGTAAAAATTTTCCTATAGGAGGAAGACATTCCTTGCTCCTTTGATTCTAGAAGAAATCTGCTTGCATCCCAATAGGACTTAGCAAGGGTATAAAATACCTAGGGAAGAACTGAGTTATGGAGGTGTCATATCTTACACGACAATGTGGGGTCAGGCCCTTTGGGGCTCAAATCCAAGAATTTTGAGACCTTGTGAACTCCTGTTGTGACCCTGGAGCAGTTGAGGCTAAGGGTCTAGGAACCAGATAACAGGATTAATAAAGATATCCTTACTTATTTTTTACTAATATATGGTTGAAGAATGTGAATCCACTGTACTTTATAAACAAAGTACATTTCAACAGGAAGCAAAACGGTGCTTCAGAGACAGTGAACAAATGGCTGCTGTTGGTTGCAACAACAAAAAGGTCTTTTTCTGGGTCTTGAAATCAGAACCTGTAGTGTGTGTGTGTTTTTTTTTTTTTTGAGACAGGGACCCACTCTCACCCAGGCTAAAGTACAGTCATGTGATCACAGTTCACTGCAGCCTCCACCTCCTTAGTTCAAGCAATCCTCCTGCCTCAGCGTCTTGAGTAGTAGCAGGGATCACAGGTGTGTGTCTCCGAAGCCACCTTTTTTTTTTTTTTTTTTTGTAGAGATGTGGACTCACTACTTTTGGAATCTTCACAGAGAAAAAGAAAAAAAAAAAAAGATATGGTCCACTATGTTGTACAGGATGGTCTCAAACTCCTGGGCTCAAGTGATCCTTCTGCTTTGGACTGTCATTTCTAATTCTATGGGGAAAAATCAGCTTATACGAGGAATTCATGTGAGATGCCCTCTTATGCCTTCAAATTCATAAGAGATTTACTAAACAAAGGGTCTCTGCAATTCAAAGTTTAACATATATGTGAAATATAGGACCCAAAGCATCCGATCTCAGTGTGATCAGGGTAAAGTGGTCACTGAGATGTTAAGGGATCGAATGAATAAACAGTCCAGTGTTTGCTGTCATCAGACTTTTAGTTCCATTTGTTCCAGGCCATTGGATTAATCTAAGTATCTATCCAGTACATGTTCTCACCCTGGAAAGGGAGTCACTGAGGCATACAAAGATCTCAGATAAAATGCAGACACCAAAAACTAATCCTCTTACTGGAGATGTATTGTTTTCATGCCTAATTTGCAAAGAGGGCTGTTTATTGTGCCAAGCTCTTCCTTTTGACGCACTCATCCACACCAAGTTACATGCATCTCTTTGTGTCTCAGTTTTCTCAGCTTTAAAATAGACATGATAATCACAGTACCTATGCTCACAGGAATACATGAGAAGACTGAATGAGTTAATAAAAGAAAGCATTAATTAAGCATTTGTATATTATTACTTTATTATCAATACTTAGCAAATCAATATTTAGTGAAGTTATAAGATAACGTATCAAAAGTTGGCCAGGCACAGTGGCTCACACCTGTGATCCCTGCAT
Organism: Saimiri boliviensis; assembly: GCF_048565385.1. Lineage (NCBI taxonomy): Eukaryota > Metazoa > Chordata > Mammalia > Primates > Cebidae > Saimiri > Saimiri boliviensis. Next base: position 102,779,830 of record NC_133459.1, read on the forward strand.
TTTGGGAGGCTGAGACAGCAGGATTGCTTAAGGCCAGGAGTTTGAGACCAGCCAGGGCAACACAGTGAGACTCTGTCTATATGAAAACAAACAAGCAAAAAGACAAACCCCCCGAAATTAGCCAGATGTGGTAGCACATACCTGTAGTCCTGGTTACTTGGGCAGCTGAAGCAAGAGGATCACTATGGCCCAGGAGTTCAAGATTCCAGTGAGCTATGATCACACAACTGCACTCCAGCCTGGGTGACATAGCAAGACCCTGTCTCTATTAAATAAATAAATAAATAAATAAATTTTAAAAAATCAAAAGTAGGTATATTTTCTATATAGAAAAAACCCATTTGAAAATAATAGAAGATTCAACCCACAATGAAACTACAAAAATAAGGTATTTTGACAACGTGCAGTAACTATATAAAGAAAATGAAGATTCTGAAGGTTATAAAGATTTAGATAAATGAAAAGACATTCCACATTCCTGAATTATCAAGTTTCAACATTATAAAGATATTGATTTTTCCTAAATTAACCTATAAATAATGTAAAGATCAAAATAACTTTTTTGAGAACTCAACAAAATACTATGATTCATCTAGAAAAATCTGATAGAAAATTTCTGAAAAATAATAGTAATTTAGGTGGATGAAACAGCGACTTCTCCCACTACATATGAAAACATACCATGAATTGAAATAGGGAAAAAGAAATGCAAAACAAACTGTAGGTCATTAAAAGAGAATCCAGACATAGACCACAATACAAATGGAAATTCAGTCTATGATAATGGTAGTATTTCATATTAGTTGGGGAAAGAGAGATTATCCAATAGGATCTGGTATAACATCTGGCTGTTTAGAAAGGAGTGAAGCTGGACAACTATGAGATACTCTATTTAAAGTCAGGGTTCCATGCAAGAAATAAACTTCTCTAGATATTTCAAGCAGAAAGGGATTTAATACAGAGAATTAGGTCCTTACAAAAATCATTGAAAAAGGAGTAGGAGCAGAAACTGGAGACTCGTGATCATTTTACCATCTGTGACCCAAAGGACAGGAAGCTAGTGCTGCTGCCACAGCATTAACTCACACCCACGAAGCAGGTGAGGAGACACTAAGATGTGGAGTCTGGTTGCTACAAACAATTCCTGTCTGCAGGAACTTGTCTACTGGCACAGTAGATAGCCTCTGCCTTCAAATCTTGACCAAGTGCACATCACTGTTAGAATGTAAACTGTTCACACCTTACTTAGAGTCTGAAAAACTTCATGTTTAGCCTTTCATCCACTGTGGTATGGGGTAAGGAGGCATGGGATGCCACACCACGGGCTAATAGAGAACATCTAGCACAAGTTCTTACACTAAAACCAATTCCAGATGGGTGAGTTACCTGTAAAAAAAATACAGTGAATCTGTCAAAATGTTATAGAAGAAATCATGTGTGAATTTATAATCCTGGAGTGTGGAAGGTATTTCTAAGTAGTACATAAAATTCAGAAGCCAAAATGGAAAAGTGATGGATTTATCTATATTAAAATTAAAAATAGATATCCATCAATATTTAAATGCACAAATCTCTTGACCACTGCTAGGAATTTACATTATGGAAATGTTTGTGTAAGTCTGCAAAGGTAAGTACTCAAACAATGCAGCATTATTTATAAGAGCAAAACTCTGAATCAATAAAACTATGGTCTACTGTATGACAGAACACTATGAGGTCAAGTAAAAGAAGAGATCTGAAACAAAGACATTCCCTTTGTTTAACAAAACACACCTGCAGACATACATTATCTAACCTTATATAGTAGGATTGCATTATTTTTGAAAAAGTCATTAGGAGCTATCTTGGTGGGAATATTATGGTACATTCTTGTTCTTCTTTGTTACTCTAATTTAGAACTTTTAAAATTTCAAACTTTCCCTTCTCCCCTACAGAAAAAACAAACCAGGATAATTTTTAAAATTCTATATTTATTTTCTCTTAGAATGTTCGTGATTATTTTTGGTTTTCTAATTTAAACATACATGATTTCAAAATTATATAAAATTGTGTTCTTTAGAAGTATGTGGCAAGATAGTATACACTGTGAAATCACTCCATTTCTACTAATGACTGAATTATTTTACATGTAAAACAAACTGAATTTTAGTTGAAAGAAAAACTGCACTTATAGGAAACAATTCTATCATACATACACATTTCCAGTTTTTACTTCTACAATCTCTTTACTTAAAATCTTTCTTTCTCAAAAAAACTATTCTTCAGCATGAGACAGATATAAGTATCCAGCGGGTAATTAGTATGTACACAGGTGGCTGTGAAAATCACCCACAACTCTAATATATTCTGCTCCAAAGGTGAAAAAATTTTCTTTTAGAAAGCATTTTAACATTTCTTCTCAACATCTACAAGGCAGCAGCAATATTTAAATTATCAAAAATGGCAACTTCAGTAATACATAGTCATAAAGGTCCTTAAGAAATGTATTTGAAAAGCCATTATTCCATAAAATATTTACATTGTTTAAATTACATGACAGCAACATTTTCTTTCTATTTTAGTTCAACATATTAGTAAGAATCTCTAAACCCTCCAAAAAGAAAAGCTATTCATCCTTAATAAAGGAGATTTTATCCTTGGGTTTATTCAGCATCTTTATATCATCCAACAGCTTTTTGGGTGTTAAGATATGCGTAGAACCTGGTAGGAGAAAAGAGAACTTTTCAGAGGCCAGCAGTTAAATCAGTTTTCCTTCACTTAATATAATGTGTTGTCCTTCAAATATGCAAAGTACAGTAGCCTGGGGCAATTTAACAAAATTTCTGTAAGATCTACCTGAAATCTGCCTATGCTACAATGTTTCAAACCTTCCTCACTACTGAGCATGCTCAGTAACTTTTCAGAAACAGGCCATTCCTAGTGCTTTATCTACTTTGTGCTATACATTGGTACACAGAAGGGCAAAACTGGAGATTACCCTATCCTCAGCACTGTAACAGTTATTGTTTAATAACAGAGACCTACTAAGCAGTGCTGCAGGTCAAGGCTTAACACACAAATCCAACACCTCAATGGGTCAGGAGGGTTTACCTATCATTGGCTTTGACTGAAATTCTTACTTATTTTTTGTAGAGATGGGGTTTTGCTTTATTACCCAGGCTGCTTTCAAACTCCTGACCTTAAGTGATCCTTCTGCCTTGGCTTCCCAAAGTGCTGGGATTACAGGCATGAGCCACTAGCCTGGCCTGAAATTCTTAAAACTCAATTCCACACAGGCCTTGCCAATGTCATGTCCATATCCACAAAAACTTGAAAACATATTTGAAGTAGAGATGTATTTGTGCATAAAAAACTATTTAATAGTTAAGCAAATGTACAGAACATACTATTTTAAAGGAGCAAGCTCCTCTTCATCAAATAAGCATATTTAAAAATAAAACTATCAAAAAGTTAACCAGGAAAAACCCTAATACATCAGATAAAACACATTCTAAGATTAACAATGTTTTTTGCATTAAATTTTGTCTCAAATGTATAATGCAAGATAACATTTTACATGTGTATTTTTGCATTTAGAGTCTGTATTTAAAAACAGAAAAATCTTACCAATAATAACTTCACAGGATTTATGTGCCTGAGAAACTTCATAAGCACAACGCATTTCAGAGTATGTAATCCCTCCAATTACAAAAACAATCAGCTTTGACCCGTTTCTGCGGTCTTCTAAATAATTAGCTCTGGGTTTCTGGCGAGCACTAAAAAGCAATTTTAAAAAAGTAAACATGTTATAAACATTTCCAAAGCCATAATGCTTGTAGACTTAAAAAGCCTAACTCAACCAAACTCAAACTTGCTACCAATTACACTGATTTTTAAGGAAATGACTTAACCATAGTATGACTAGAACACCAAGGGTTAAGCAAGACAGCCACATTTCAAAAACAGTTTTAACAAATCACGTATAATCTGGCTTGGCATTTTAACCTATAGAGTAGAGCTAACACCCTCCCTTATTATTTCATAATAAATAATATATGTGAGAAGTCTGCAACTTCTTGAAATTAAAAAAAAAATACAGAGTGGCACTGATAAAGTTTTGAAGTCGTGAAGAGGAAAGAGGCAAGTATTACTTTGGAAGCTGATGTGGTATTTGGTTGTTCCCTGCTGGAACGTAATTCAGGAACTTATGACGGTAGGAGGTTGGCTGTTAAGAATCAGACCTGGGTTTTGATTTGTATTCTGCTTGTTTTTGATTCAGTATGACTTTCAGCAAGTTAATTAACTTCTCCTCTAAACCTTAAAGGACCCAGCAATCCCATTACTGGGTATATATATCCAGTATATGTATTTATATATATAAACATATATATATAAATATAAACTATTTATATCCAAAGGATTATAAATCGTTCTACTATAAGAACACATGCGCTGGGCGCGGTGGCTCAAGCCTGTAATCCCAGCACTTTGGGAGGCTGAGGCGGGTGGATCACGAGGTCAAGAGATCGAGACCATCCTGGTCAACATGGTGAAACCCCGTCTCTACTAAAGATACAAAAAATTAGCTGGGCATGGTGGCACGTGCCTGTAATCCCAGTTACTCAGGAGGCTGAGGCAGGAGAATTGCTTGAACCCAGGAGGCGGAGGTTGTGGTGAGCCGAGATCGCGCCATTGCTCTCCAGCCTGGGTAACAAGAGTGAAACTCCGTCTCAAAAAAAAAAAAAAAGAAAAGAAAAGAAAAAAAAAGAACACATGCACACGAATGTTCATTGCAGCACTGTTTACAATAGCAAAGACCTGGAACCAACCCAAATGTCCATTGATGATAAACTGGACAGGAAAAATGTGGCACATATACACCATGGAGTATTATGCAGCCATCAAAAACGATGAGTTTGTGTCCTTTGTAGGGATATGGATGAACCTGGAAACCATCATTCTCAGTAAACTGACACAAGAACAGAAAATCAAACACCACATGTTCTCACTCATAGGTGGGTGTTGAACAATGAGAACACATGGATACAGGAAGGAGAGCATCACACACTAGGGTCTGTAGTGCGGAAATAGGGGAGGGACAGCGGGAGGTGGGGAGTAGGGAAGAGATAGCATGGGGAGAAATATCAGATATAGGTGATGGGGAGGAAGGCAGCAAATCACACTGCCCTGTGTGTACCTATACAACGATCTTACATGTTCTTCACATGTATCCCAAAACCTAAAATGCAATTTAAAAAGGGGGGGAAAACAAACAAACAAAAAAATCCTCAAAGGTTGTTACAAGGATGAAATGAAACAACGTAGAGAACATACTAAGTAGGGAATCTGGTGTTGGGTAATAATACTCAATAAATAGTAGTGATTACTTTTTAACATTCCTCCTCCAGATTGCTCTAGATTTCCAGACTCCCATATAGTGGCCACTAGCCACATGAGGCTATTTAAATTTAGTTAAAATTAAATAAAATAAGAAATTCAGTTATTCATCCACACCAGCCATATATCTAGTACCCAATAGCCACATGTGGCTAGTGGCTGTCACATACAGTGCCGACACAGAATGGTTCTATTACTGCAGAAAGTTCTATTGGTTAGCACTGCTCTAGAGCATAGGAATTACTTTTTTTGTTCACAGGTTCCACTGGTAAAAATTATTAGCTTTTGTTTGAAAAGTAAATATTTCAAAATAAACAAATGCATTTACAAACAAATATATATTAATGTATAAATGACCTATATGTACTAGAATATATCAGGAAAGCTTAATTTCTTATTTTTTAGGTAAAAATAAGTACCCAATGGTTCACTTTGTTACCTACTTCGAGAGCCACTGTTCTGGATGACCTACAAAGTCTTGCAATATAGGATCTCATAGCAAATTTTTGTTTTTTTAGAGATAGGGTCCTGCTATGTTGCCTAGGCTACAGTGCAGCAGCTGTTGACCAGCACCATCACAGGGCACTGCAGCCTTGAACTCTTAGGCTCAAGCGATCCTCCCACCTCAGCCTCAAGTAGCTGGACATACAGGTGTATACCACTGCATCCAGCCCCATCAAACTTTTAATAAGGTTATTTTCTTTTTTCTTGAGACAGAGTCTCGCTTTTGTCACTAGGCGCCAGGCTGGAATGCAGTGGTGCAATCTCGGCTCACTGCAATCTCTGCCTCCCGGGTTCAAGCAATTCTCCTGCCTCAGCCTCCTGAGTGGCTGGGACTACAGGCATGCACCACCATGTCCAGCTAATTTTGGTATTTTAGTAGAGACGGGGTTTCGCCATGTTGGCCACTTTGAAAGATGAAACAGGAACAAGACACACTCTTGTTCCCATACAAAGTCAAGAATGTAGTAAAAACATAAATTTGGCTTAAAAACTGTATCAACAGAGAGAAATAAAGAAGGCAAAAGAAAAGGAGACAACACCGCTGAAAACAATTCTATTTCTAAGCTTTTGAATAGCAATTTTAGAGCAATGGGATTATATTTAATTTGTTTCAGATACATGTGAAGACTGAGAGATATAAAGATAATAATTAAATTCCTAGATCCTGAAACCTTCCCTCTAAATAGCACCAAAAAGCACTGATTAAAATAAGAGCAAATATGTTTTTAAACCATAGCTGAGAATAAACAAGTCAGAGAAATCTCCAGGAGCTGTTGGTAAAAAGGAGGCTAAATATTAGAATAATAAACTGAGTTGAGGCTTGACCTGCCTTGTGGAGTATTTTCCAATCTTAGCAAACAAGGGGCAAGCCCTGGGTATTGTGCAAGATAGAGATTGGGAGCTGACACCCTGCATAAGGTCAGGACACCCTCAAAGGCAAGGGGAGATGCAAGGAAGCTTCTTACCTGGTAATTTAGCCACACGACTGTCTGATGAGAGTCTTAGGTGTTAATTATACTATATTCATGGTCTGAGGAACCCTAAACTGAGAAATTAACACGAAAAAGAAAAAAACCTCTAATCTGGCAAAAGGACACCACAAACCTGTCTGAAGGGACCTGTTCTCAATGCTGGCTACCATAATAAACTCAGCATTCAAAATTACAAAACATATATGGAAATAAGTAACTATAAGTCTGCAGAAATAAAAGGCAGCAGAATTGAACCTAAAGAGTGTAAAATAGTGAAATTATTAGATACATACTACAAATTAGGTTGTTTAAAATGACAATGGACAATAAAGTAGAAGCATGACAAAATAAGAAATGACAAAAAGTCCAAGTATATTTAAAAAAGAAATGTGATAACTTCTAAAATGGAAAAATAAAGTCACTGAAAATAGAAAAAGAAAAAACAGCTTATACAGCAGATGAGACAAAGTGTAAGGGAGAACTAAAGAGCTGAAAACTAAATCTGAAGAAAAATTTCTAGAGTGAAACACAAGCAGAAGAAATAAAAAAGTGTAAGAGATTGGGAGACATTATGACAGAATAAGATGTTCCAACAAAACCAAGACTACAGAAGTGGCAATATTTGAAGAATTTATGAAAGATATGAATCCTCAGATTCAGGAAACATAAATTTATCCCAAAGAAATAAAAAAAAAAATAAATCCTCAGATGTACACAGCACAGGGAATATACAGAACCAACAACAAAAAACAACCAGAGAAAAAAGGCTTATTACCCACACACGTACAAGAAGACTGACAGAAAACACAATCCCTCTACTTTCCCAAGAACTAAAGTAGGACCTTGGAAACAGCAGAATAATTTTCTACAAGTGTTGAGTGAACACACCTCAGCTCTCAGAAATTCATAGGTGGCTAAGAACAATGACCAAATGAAGAAATGAACGAAACTATGAAGACTACCACCACTGGCTGGGAATGGTAGCGCACGCCTGTAATCCCAGCACTTTGGGAGGCCGAGGCGGGTAGATCATGAGGTCAGGAGTTCAAGACCAGCCCGGCCAACATGGTGAAACCCTGTCTCTACTAAAAATACAAAAACTGGCTGGGTGTGGTGGCACGCGCCTGTAATCCTAGCTATTCGTGAGGCTGGGGCACGAAAATTGCTTGAACCCAGGAGGCAGAGGTTGCAGTGAGCCGTGACTATACCACTGCACTCTGGCCTGGGTGACAAAGCAAGACTCTGTCTTGGAAAAAATAAAAAACAAAGAAAATCTAAAAAAAAGACTACCACCAACAGACTCACATGAAAGGATACACTTCAGAAAGAAAGAAACTGAGCCCACACAAAAGGAGTGGTGGGCAATTTAACAGGTTCACATACACATACAACTGAATTTAAAAAAACAATAATGCTGCTTATTAAATTGGGGGGGGGAGAAGACATAAAGTGAACAAAAATCAAGTATTGTAACATTTAAGGGGTGCATGGTTTATATCCAGTTGGTCTAAGGTTCTTGTATCATTCAAGAGGAGGGCGGAGATACTAATTAATCTTAGACTTTGTTGAGTCAAATATGTGTAGTAATAAACTGCTACAAGAATAAAAACAGATAACATGATCACCAAACATTTTGTAGAAAGGAAAAAATAGAACAAAACTAAAGAAAAGACCTCAGTCCAAGGGAAGTGACCTAAACACTCAGATACATATAAAAAAGAGTGTTCATTGCATACTGTTTGTAATAATGCCAGTTCTGAGACAGCCTAAATTTCTATCATGTGGAAAACAGATTAATAAGTTGCTATACTCATATTACGTATATACAAACTAGCAGTGAAAATTTATGCATGTATCAGTCTGGGATAAATTTCATAAACATAATGTAAGGGAAACAAAAAAGCAGGCTGCAGAAGGACACACAATATGACACCATGTTAAGTTTAAAAACATAATACAGAGAGCACTTGTAGTCATGGCAGAATAAGGTGGTCAGGTGATTCCCCTCTAAGAAAACAAATGTATCCCTGGATAAAATTGTGGGGGAAAACAAAACCAAACCAAACATTTCAGGTTAACTGGAAACCATAGGCAGACAACAAATTGAGAAGCACTTAGTCTTGAATGTCTGCTAACATATGTGGTAGAATGGTGGTGGTGAATATGTAACCTTCTAGCCTGGGCTGCATCTAACCCTCACTGCTCTCCCAGCTCAGTCAGAGAAAAATTATAGCTTTACTGCCATTGGTGTAAGACTTGATTCAAGGTGGAGCAGTGAGGGGAGTGCACAATCCTGCAGCTTTGCTAAGTGTGGTCTCAACTTAAAATGGGCAGTCAATATTGGTTTATTTATTTTTTTGAGATGGAGTCTTGCTCTGTCGCACAGGCTGGGGTACAGTGGTGCAATCTCAGCTCACTGCACCTCTGCCTCCTGGGTTCAAGTGATTCTCTTGCCTCAGCCTCTTGGGTAGGTGGGATTACAGGCGAATGCTGCTATACCCCACTAATTTTTGTACGTTTACTAGAGACAGGTTTTACCATGTTGGTCAGGCTGGTCTTGAACTCCTGACCTCGTGATCTGCCCGCCTTGGCCTCCCAAAGTGCTGGGATTAGAGACATGAGCCACCGTACCAGGCCAGGTAGAAATTTATTAAGGAAATCCCAGAAGTAAAGAAGCCAAAGAAAGAACAGATAAGCTCTCTACACATTATTAGTTGACTGCTAAACTACGCATGTGTGGGGGAAAACCTGAGAAAGTCCAGGGGAAAAAAAAGAGGGAAAAAAGCGGGGCCAGGTGCAGTGTCTCACACCGGTAATCCCAGTGCTTTGGGAGGCTGAGGCAGGAAGGTCGCTTGAGCCCAGGAGTTCAAGAAAAGCCTGGGCAACATAGTTAAGACCCTACCTCTACAAGATATTTAAAAAAATTAGCTGGGTGTGGTGGCATGTACCTGAAACCCTAGTTACCTGGGAAGCTGAGGTGGGAGGCTCATCTGAGCCCATGAGTTTGAGGTCATAGTAGGCTACAATCATGCCACTGCACTCCTGCACTCCAGTGTGGGCAACAGAGCAAGACCCTACCTCTATTTAAAGGAAAAAAAAATTTTAAAAGGAGGGAGACTTAAGAACGGCATATTTTGGAATGCAATCTCTAACCCACACTCAGCTTGATCTGCAGAGGATGGAATCCATACAGGCTTGAAATGTATGAACAGAAACTGACTGACGACTAAACTACACAGACATAGGGGCAACCACTAGAAGCTAAGATACAAAAATTAAAATTAAAAAAAATTAAACAAGGACACCAGTGACTACAAGAGAGCAAGAGAGAAAGATTCCATAGTTTAAGTCCACACAAATTACTAAGACAATTGGAGCTGCTATAATACATTATCTAAAAGGTCATTTTTTTCAATCAAAAATTAGATATGCAAAGAAACAGGAGTGTGTGACTCACACTTGGGGCAAAAAACATTCAATAGGAATTAACCCTGAGTAGACTAAGATGTTAGGGACTTCCAAGCAGTTACAAATACGTTGAAAGAATTAAAATAAAAAATATGCTAACAAGTTAACAGGGAATCTTAACAGTCAGAAATGGAAATGAAAAATAACTCAAATGGAAATTCTAGATGTGAAAAACACAACAAATTTAAAAAAGATGAAAGAAAAGAGAACCTCAGTAACTCACAGGACAGTGTCAAACCCTCCAACTTATGTGTAACAGGAATTTCAGAAGGAGAAAGGAAGGAGAGAGAAATGGGCAGAAAAAAATTAAAAAAAAAGTAATGTTTGAAAACATCCCAAATTTGAGGAAAATTATGAACTTGCAGATCTAAGAAACTCAACAATCCTGAGGTAGAATAAACACAAAGAGAACTACTCCTAGACACAACACAGTTAAAAACGGTGGAAAGTGAAAGACTAAGAGAAAATCCTGCAAGAGGTAACTCAAGACGCTGTTTAAGATACAAACATATGTAGAAAAAGTATACAGACATACAGGCAATAAACACCAAATTCAGGACAGAAAAGAAAGGGAGAATAATAAAACCAGAGTGTGATATACAGGAAGCTTGAATTACAATGATTTAGTTGATAAGCTAGACACTGGATAGAACATTGTAACATTCTCTACATCTTTCTAAATGTTTCAAATATTTCAACACAAAAAAGTTACTGAAAAGGATTAAGGTATCTGCTATGTGAAGGAAGTGTAGGTGGGGAAGGGAATACCTCTTGTTTCATGAAAATATTTTTTATAATAAAGTTACATTTTCATATTGTTTATCTAGATTCATTTAAAACAAGTTACAGTTAAAGAAAAAATATAGGACTGTATGCTTCAAAGAAAGTTGCCAAATATGAGTACCTGTGTACCATTTTAAATTATTAGTCTGTAGAACGAAAATTTCATTGATTTTCAGTTATAAATTTTACCTTACAGCTCCTGAACCATTCCATACTGCTGGATACTGGGAACAATATGGCCATTCTTTTGAATCTAATCTATTATCAATAGCATCCTAGGAAGGAAAGAGTTAATTCCATCAAGAAAATTGTAAATTGCAGGACTCTTTTGCATAAAGGTCAAAACTTGCATTTGAAATTGAGGAACATTAGACATAAATATTTAGTAAAATAAGATTAGCCTTTTCTTTGAAACTCACAAATCTTATTTGCTTCAAAAATTAGTGAAATCATTTACTTATTAAACCAGTATTTGCTGCATGACTCCTTTTCTTCATTTGCAGGGTTCCGACGCTGTTATAAGGATTCCAGATACCTTATCAGGGCCTTTAGTTCTACAGCGCCAGGGGTTTCTAATCATCATTCCAGTCCCGACATACCTCTAAAGCTTTGCCCTTCAGAGCTACTGCTATGGCCTAGGGGTACTCAAGACAATCCAATAGGATATGGGAAGGTTTCCTTTTCATTTTATTCTTAAAAAATTTCCCTCTTTTCAGTGTTAGATTTTATGATATATGTATATGTATTAATATACTGTATACAGATTATACTTTTTTAGTATAGTAATGCATAACTTATAAATAAATAGGTTCATGCTCACATTTTTTATGCTTAGGTGTTCATGAATTGAAAAGTATACAGCATGGTAGTACAAACAGTATTAACAAGTGGGCACGAGGAGTGGGCACAAAGTACTCAGCATCCAAGAACATTTCAGTAAGACTGCAAGAAGGGAGGAAATCAAGTTTCAGGAGAAATTCTAAAAGCCTAAGACTGTCATGGATCCAAATGTGTACTTTCTGAATTTAACATGCACGTACTTGTTCAGGGGTTCAAGAAAGTCAATTCTTATTTTACAAATTACGAGCCATGGTAAACTGATTAGGAATATATTTAACAAAAACTACCCATGAGAAACTACTTAGTTCTACATCATCCTGTGAGAAAGGAAAAAAAAAAATCCTTACAGAAAATAAAGTCTAAATTCTTTAGATTTTTCCTATGTGTTTAAGCATATGTGAATGACATAAAGTTAGCCAAGCAAAACAGAAAAATCATAGTTATGCACTGTACCAAATTAGCTCCAAAAAAAAAAAAGTATAAACTGGGGTTTAAGTTGAAGGAAAAGGGGAATAAATGGAACTATATGATCATGACTGAAGAATCAGTGTCATGATTTTATTAAGCTCATAAGGTAATTTTAAAATTAGCTCATTTTATAATTTCCTATAATTGAATAATCTTCTCTAGGCATAAACAGTATTAAAGCCATGATTCATCTGACAGAAAACTATAATGAGGTTTACATTTTAATCCAAATACATTTCCAAGTATATTGGCATTTAACACTTTCTAATAGTAGTCCACATAGAAATGTTATTTTGTTGACCTTTCAATCAAATAAATTAATTACAATTATGTCACATGTAGTTATTTAAATAAAGCAGTATTTTTCATTAAGCATAATGTGCTTTTAAAAATCTATTTGTTTTGAAACAGTCGGTAGTATGAGTTTGTCTGAGGTCTTTAAGAAAATAATCTTTGGCTGGGTGTGGTGGCTCACACCTGTAATCCCAGCACTTTGAGAGGCCGAGGCAGGTGGATCACAAGGTCAGGAGTTCAAGACCAGCCTGGTCAACACAGTGAAACCCTGTCTCTACTAAAAATACAAAAATTAGCCGAGTGTACTGGTGTAGTCCCAGCCACTCAGGAGGCTAAGGAAAGAGAGTCACTTGAACCTGGGAGGTAGAGGTTGCAGTGAGCTGAGATTGTGCCACTGCAATCCAGCCTGGGCAACAAAGGTGAAACTCTGTTTCAAAAAAAAAGAAAGAAAGAAAGAAAGAAAGAAAGAAAGGAATCTTCAAGAATTTCGTCTCCTCCCTTGACCCCAGATACAGGCTTTTTTTGTGAAGCCTCCAAACACTGCAGAAAACTTCCTGCCCAATACATATGCTCAAACTGACATAAATTACAAAAAGTAAAGAATATGCTAAAGAGGGCACTCAGGTAGAAGAAAAAATTTAATGATTTTTTACCTCCATAATATCTTTGATAAAAGGTGTCCATCGAGAGAGCTGAAAAGTTTCTTCTGCAGACCGATCCTTTCTTAATGGTTTGCCTTGTTGAGACTAATAAAATCAGAGAAAAAAAAGTAAAAACCAGTAATTCTATTCAAATATAATACTCTTATGTTTCCTAACAAAGATATTTAATTTACCAGCAAATACTATATTCTGTATGATTGAAAACTGAGAGTGGAGATGCCTAGTTAAAAAAATCTGAGTTAAGTGTGGTCACATTCCACTGAACAGTATTTTGTGCTTTAATGCTAAAATGTATTTATAATCATATCAGAAAATATGTTTATTAAAATAAAAGTATAAACTTGGTGGGGCCAGGTGTGGTAGCTCACGCCTGTAATCCTAGCACTTTGGGAAGCCGAGGTCAGGCGTTCAAGGCCAACGTGGCCAACATGGTAAAACCCCATCTCTACTAAAAATACAAAAATTAGCTGGGCGGATGGCAGGCACCTGTAATGCCAGTTACTCAGGAGGCTAAGGCAGGAGAACCACCTGAACCCAGGAGGCAGAGGTTGCAGTGAGTTGAGATCACATCACTGTACTCCAGCCTGGGCTACCCTCTGTCTCAAAAAAAAAAAAAAAAAAAAAAAAAAAGAAAAGAAAATTGATGGTATAGAGTGAGATTCTAAATAGAGTTCTTTCAAATTTTTTTTTTTTTTGAGACAGAGTCTTGCTCTGTACCCCAGGCTGTGGTGCAATGGCACGATCTCGGCTCACTGCAACTTCTGCCTCCCGGGTTCAAGTGATTCTCCTGCCTCAGCCGCCTGAGTATCTGGGATTACAGGTGTCTGCCACCACACCCAGCCAATTTTTGTATTTTTAGTAGAGTCGGGGTTTCACCACGTTAGTCAGGATGGTCTCAAACTCCTAAATCTTGTGACCCACTTGCCTTGGCCTCCCCAGGTACTGGGATTACAGGTGTAAGCCATTGCGCCTGGTCTTTTTTTTAAAAAAAATTTTTTAATTTATGTATTTATTTTAAAAACAGAGAGTCTTGCTTTGGGCTGGAATACAGTGGTTTGATTTTGGCTCACTGCAGCCTCGATCTCCTGGGCTTATGTGATCCTCCCACATCAGCTTCCTGAGTAGCTGGAACTACAGATACATACCACCACAACTGGCTAAGTTTTTTGCTTTTTGTAGAGGCAAGGTCTCACTATGATGCCCAGGCTGGTCTTGAACTCCTGGGCTCAAGCAATCCTCCTGACTCAGCCTCTCCCAAAGTGCTGGGATTACAGGTGTGAACCACCATACCTGGTGAGCCTAAATTTTTTTAATCAAGAGAATATATATTTATTTTCTCTGCCAAATTATAAAGGTTACACGTTAACTAAAATTTGACAATTGCTATAAATGAATCACAAAGACAAAAGTATAAGCAGTAAATTATGATAGAAGCCATAAAATAAACTCACTAGAAAACTGATATTTGCCCAAATTACATATGGGAAAGAAAACAAAATTTTTAACTGCTTATTCAAAATCTATACAGTGAACATAAGAATACTGTTCACATAAAAAACACAGTTAATGCAAACAACCATATATACATATATGTGAAGTATATACACAACATAAGACTTCTTACTTGGGGAACAATGGGAACACCAAGGTAACTCCAGTTACGAATCATGTCACTCTCATTTTCTATCTTTACATTCTGGATCAACCTGTCCAAATTTTCTTCTGTAGTTCCTTGAATAGGTAAAAATATGGGTGCATAATCACATAATTGCTACCAAAATAATTTCGGGGGTTTTAGGTAGTACCCACAAGAAACAGTCAATTTATATCTCCTTTAGTCTTCTCTCAATTTCATATTTTCCCTTTTATTTATCTTAACCAACTTCAGCAACTGTCTTTCAGTTTTTAAGGATTCTTTTATGATCAATAGTAAAACACTTATTAAAAAGGGATTATCTCCATTACCATTAATACTGAAGATATAAAGTAGGATTGCTCTTATTTTATCACAATTATCATGATTTTTGTTGAGCAGAACTGGAAGGAGTACTCGCATGGAATCTTTCACCTTCTGTCCTTCTGCATCAGTTCCAAGTGCCAGATCCTTAATGAAAATAAAATATTGTCCATGATCTATAATCGAAATTCATTTTTCAGTTAAAAACATCTATTATTGGATGGGCATGGGTGGCTCACGCCTGTAATTCCAGCACTTTGGAAGGCCAAGACAGGTGGATCATCTGAGGTCAGAAGTTCAAGACCAGCCTGGCCAACATGGTGAAACCCCGTCCCTACTAAAAATACAAAAAATTAGCTGGGTGTGGTGGCAGGGGCCTGTAATCCCAGCTACTCAGGAGGCTGAGGCCGAAGAATTGTTTGAACCCAGGAGATGGAGGTTGCAGTGAGCCGAGATGGGGCCATTGCACTCCAGCCTGGGTGACAAGAATGAAACTCCATCTCAAAACAGAAATAAAAACCAAAACCAAAAAAACAAACAAAATCTATTATTAAATCTTGTCAAATTTTATTGGAACACTGATGACATTACAGAAGAAAATATAAACATCACTTGCAAACTACTGTTTGTACAAAATACAAAAGGTCAAAAAATAAATCAGAGAAGACAAAAATCATTAATCTAAACCTATGCTATCCAGTACAGTAGCCACTAGTCACATATGACTACTGAGCACTTAAAATGGGAACAGTCTGAATTAAGATGTGCTGCAGGTACAGAATATCAGAAGACTTGAGGTAATATAATGCAAAATATCTAATTAATAACTTTTTATATTGATTATATGTTGAAATAATATTTTGAATACATAAGGCTGTCAAACCTTTTTTTTTTTTTTCTTAAAGAGACAGGGTCTTGCCTAGACTGCCCTCAAACTCTTGGGCTCAAGGAATCCTCCTGCTTCAGCCTCCTGAGTAGCTGGGACTATGCATACACACTGCTGCACCCAACTTATTCGTAAAATTAATTGCACTTTTTACTTTTTACCTTTGTAATTTGGCTATTAGAATATTTAAACTTATGTGCAGCTTGTATTCTGTTTCTATTAGGAGCAATGGTTGAAACAATTGAGGCATGATATAAAAGGCTTCTTGTAAAATGAGCTCTGCAGGATGCTACATTAAATGCTGTATCAAGAAAGTCCTGCCAACAATGCTACCCTGAAATAATGCTCCCAAAATTTAAATCATTCCTTAACAAAAAATATACAGCGTATTAGGAGGGACTGTTTACTAAGATACTCTACAGCTACTTGCTAATGTTAGTGGGGAATGACATATTAAATACTGCCTATGTGGGTTCCCTGCTAAGAGAGGGTCTGTGATTCTGTAAAAACCAAGTTTATTCTGGAAATTTATTATGAACATAGACACTTCTCACTCTGCACATACCTGTTCAGTTTTGCAGAGCTTTTCTATATTAAGCTTGAACTTATTCATGCAATCTTCTGCTAAGTTAAGATGAACAACTTGCTGAAAAACAGAAGAAATCAATCATTTAAAACATTTTAATGACTTTTGTGCAACTAGTAATATTAAACTTTTGAGACAGGCCGGAAAGTAAGTATGGGCTGAGGTGAATGAAGATAACATGTAAGCAAGGGACAACTCAAGAAAGGAAGTAAATGACAATGTGATCTACAGGTGATATGGTTTGGGTATGTCTCCACCCAAATCTCATCTTCAATTGTCACTTCCATAATCCCCATGTGCTGTGGGAGGGACCTGATGGAAAATGTTTGGATGATGGAAGTGATTTCCCCCATGCTGTTCTCATAATAGTGAGTGAGTTCTCATGATATCTGATGGTTTTATAAGCATCTGTCATTTTCCCTGCTTGTACTTCTCTCCCTCCTGTGGCTTTGTGAAGAAGGTGCCTGGCTTCGGCCGTGGCTGTAAGTTTCCTGAGGCCTTCCTAGCCATGAAGAATTGTGAATTAATTAGAACTCTTTCTTTTATAAATTACCTAGTCTTGGGTATTTCCATATAGCAACGTAAGAACAGACCAATATAATGGGGGGCAATCAACAGAAAGCATAAATGGGATGGAAGTGTTGAATTTGTTTTGAGTTTGAGAGTAATGAAAAAAAATGTAGAAAAATGCCCAGAAGTTAAGTTCATCAGAATCAAGTTGTATTATAATATTATCTTTATCTTTCTAAACGTTTCAAGTATTTTAACACACACAAAATTCATTGGTTGACTAGGGTACAACATGACAAAAATGTTAAGATTATTCTGATATTTGTAAGGAACAAAAAAATAGTTTACCTGACTAAACAGCTTAAATGCTCTTAAACCTACTAATATCTAACTATTACTTTAAAGAAACACGTAGAATAACATCCACTAGTCAATCTAGTGCTGAATTTCTTATAAGGTTGACAAACATTACTCTGTTAGGCTATTCAAGACAAAGATATAGAAAAGTTTAAGCTGGAGTCAGATATATCTAGATTATATAGGTAGAGAAGTTATGAAGCTTAGATATAGGGGATATTTCTCAGACCTACAGTAAGATTTTAGAGGACAACTAACACCAAGTATTCCATGAAACCCACTGCTAAACTGAACTACAGAACTGAATATAAACTAAAACTAATTAGGCACCTCTTATGCAATACTGCTTACCTTAGTAATCTGTTTACGGAAATGGGGCATCTTTTTCATCAGCTGGGTAAGAGCACTCAGTGATGTCTAGGAAAAATCAAACTTTTTTTTTAGGCAAACCTATGATTCAGTTACTCCATATTACAACTTTGAAATCCTGGAGTTTTACAAATTACCAAATCTAGTAAATTTATAGAATATTTGACAATTTTTTAAAAGAAATATTCAGGAGACTTCCAATTTCACTCACAATAATGTAGCTGATATCAACCTTACCCTCCCTCCATAAATAAATAAGATTAGACACATAAATAAAACAACGGCTTTCAAGTAACGGATAAAAATAGCTCATAGCTAAGACAGCTGAGTGAAGGAAAGCACCAAAGGTGATCCCTGCACTCACCCTGCCTTTCCCCTGAAGATGTTTTCCAAACACTACTGAAAAGAAACAGAGTTCCAAGTAGAGAGAAGTTATCTCTCTGGGTGAAAAAAAAAAAAAAAAAAGGAGGTAAGAGCTTGGGGCTGTGAGGTAGATTTTGGGAAGAAGGGTGCTAGAGAGAAAGGAGCTACATAGAAAACCCAAAAATGTCTACAGAGATTGTCCTTGGATCCCTAAGCTGTACATGTATAGGGCATAACCTTCAAACATGCAATAGAGAACAACTTCTGGGTGGCTAAATGTTGGACACAGAGATTTCAGAAGGGTCTTAGTGCTAAGAAAATACTAGCATCCCCTAATTCAGATAAAGTAAAGTGACCTAAGAGAACATCTTAAACATTCAGTCCTGGGGCTATGCCTTAGGACTAAGAGCAAAAGTGAAATAAACTTACCATAACATTGTCTAACATGAAGTTACAACAGAATCATGATTATTCCTCAGCAACTCAACTGACTGCCAGAACAAAACTCAACATTCTCTGTAGACAAAGCATCATCTAGAACCTCTGCAATGTATCATCCACCATGTCTAGCACAATAAAACATTAACAGGTGAAACAGGAAAGTGATTGATACTCAAGAACAGTCAATAAAAGTAGACCCAAGATAAGGAATAGTTCTAGTGTTTGACAGCACAACAGTGACTATAGTTTAACAATATATATTTCAAAATAGCTAAAGGGGAAGATTAGAAATGTCCTCAACACAAAGAAATAATAAATGTTCAAGGTGATGGGTATTGTAAATACCCTGATTTGATCATTACATACTGAATGCATGTATAAACATATTACATGCCTCATAAATATGTACATTTATTATGTATCAATAAAAAAGCTAAGAAAAGAAAACCTCAAAATGTAAAAAACAAAGAAACTCACCAAGAAGTAGACCTAAGATGGAGTTGGCAGACAAAGACTTCAAAATAACATATTTATGTTAAAGTGGAAACGGGAAAAGATGGACTACATGGATCAAAAGATGGAGTATTTTAACAGAGAATTAGAATTCATTTTTTAAAAATCCAGTGAATGTCCTGGAGTTAAATATAAGACTAAGCTAAAAGTTCAATGACTGACTTTCATACATTGCTAGTGGGACTGTAAAACAGTACAGCCATTTTGGAAAAACAGTTTGAAAGTTTCTTATAAACGTAAACATAACATTTATTATTAATCCTGCAATCCCTCTCTTAAGTATCCTCCCAAGCGAATGATAACATTTGTTCACTGACATGAATGCTGATAATAAAAAGCTGAATGGTTACAGTAGCTTTATTCATAATTGCCAACAAGTTGGAAAAACTCAAATGTTCTGAAATGCTAAGCAAATTGTGGTACATGCATAATATGGAATATTAATCATCAATAAAAATGAAACTACTCTTGCATGCAACATGAATGAATCCCAAATGCATTCATTATGCTAAATGAAAAGTGCCATGGTGTATTATTTGATTGATTGGACATTCTGGAAAAGACAGAACTACAGGGTCAGAAAACAGATTAGTAGTTGTCAGGGGATGGGGACTGAGTTAAGAGGTTGCCTGCAAAGGGGCATGAGGACATTTTGGGGGCTGATGACATTATTCTATATTTTGATTGTGGTGTTTATATGTGAGCATACATTTGTCAAAACTCATAGAATTGTATACTACAAAGGGGAAATTTTACTTTATACCTAAATTTTCAAAAGCATACAATGAATGGGTTAATAGCAGACTGAATACTACAGAAGACAGAAGTAGGGTACTCAAAGTCAGGTCAACAGAGAATATTCAATTGCAATGTGGAGAGATTAAAAAAGAAGAAGAAGAAAAGAGAACAAAATGTAAGAGATATAGCATATAGTCAAGAGAGCTAAAAAACGTGTTGACTGGGGTTCTGGAAAGGGAAAAGAGAGAATGGGACAAAATCAAGATGTGAGGAGATAATGACCAAGAATTTTACCAACATAATGAAAGTTATCAACCTAGTGACTCAAGAAGCTCAGGAAATCCCATGGAGGATAAATACCAAGCAAACCACATTATAGTAAGGCACATCATGGTCAAATTGCTAAAAACCAAAGATACAGAGAAAATATTAATGAACACATTTTATCTTCAGGAAAACAATAATAGTTAACAGCTGCTTTTTTTTTTTTTTTTTTTTTTTTTTTTTTTAAGCAGAAATTATGGTAGCCAGAAGATGATACATTGAAACCTTTAAATTCCTGGAAGGGGAAAAAAAAAAAAAGGCAAACTGAATTCTAAATTCAGCAAAAGTATCTTAGAAAAAATTGCAAAACAAAGATGTCCTCAACAAAAAGAAAGCTGGGATAATTCAATCTACCCAGTTGGAGAAACTGAAAAACAGTAAGAAATACACAGTACCAGACTGTATAAATGTGTGGGTAATATAAAAGTCTACCTAGTGTTTAGAACAAAATAACATTTTTTAATTTTTTTCTAAACAAAATTACATCTTGAGTTTATAACACATGTTGAAGTAAAATACATGAAACAACAGCACAAAAGAGAATGGGGATAAATGAAGTTAAACTACTGTAAGATTCCTGAATTATTCAGGACATGATAAAATTATACTATTAAGCTAGGGTCAAAATACATTTTTAAATTTCCAGTATAACTAAAGGAAGGAATATAATGCAAAACAAAAATGTTTATATTGGAGATGAAACGGAATTTATTTTAAAAAAAGACTTGTTAAAGAAAAAAAATAGATTTAAAAAAATGAAAATGATACTAGATATAAATTTAACTGTATATATACCTATTACATGAAATATACATGAACTAAACAAGCATTCTAATTAAAAGATTTTTGGGCTGAATAAATAACAAAATTCAACTACAAGCTTTTTTTTTTTTTAATAAATAAAGGTATTTTTTAATAATCCTATTTTGGAAAATTGTAAGGACCTGAAATTTTTAATATTTTAAAACAATGGAGCACTTCAATAAAACATGTATTTTCTTTACTAAGAATTATACATGGCTTGTTTTCTAGCTTCTTTTTTTTTTAAATTGCATTTTAGGTTTTGGGGTACATGTGAAGAACATGCAAGATTGTTGCATAGGTACACACATGGCAGTGTGCTTTGCTGCCTTCCTCCCCATCACCTATATCTGGCATTTCTCCCCATGCTCTCTCTCCCCGACTCCCCACCCTGGGCTGTCCCTCACCCATTTTCCCTCGACAGACCCCCAGTGTGTGATGCTCCCCTCCCTGTGTCCATGTGTTCTCACTGTTCAACACCCACCTATGAGTGAGAACATGTGGTGTTTGATTTTCTGTTCTTGTGTCAGTTTGCTGAGAATGATGGTTTCCAGGTTCATCCATGTCCTTACAAAGGACACGAACTCATCGTTTTTTATGGCTGCATAGTATTCCATGGTGTATACATGCCACATTTTCCCTGTCCAGTCTATCACTGATGGGCATTTGGTAGTTGAAAGTAAAGGATGGGAAAAGATGTACTATATAAACACTAACATACAAAGAAGGTATAGTGGTAATCACATCAAAGTAGACATTAAGACAAGAAATATTGCAAGTAATAATAGGGACACCATGATGATAAAAGGCTAAATTCAACAGAAAGATGGCTATGTTAAATGTATAATAAACTTAACATAGCTTTATCAGTTACTGTAACTTTGAAAGTTGAAAGGACTAAAGAAAAACAGATTAATTCACAGTCATAATCAGAGTTTTTAATATGCCACTTCTAATAACTGACAGAAAAAGGCCAAAAAAAATCAGAAAAGAAAGAGAAGATTTGTACATGATTAACTATCTTGATTTAACCAACCCATAGAATTTTTATTTCCTTCAAGTACAGATAAGGCATTTACCAATATATCATATGCTAGGTCAGTAATCAAGTTTATTATTATTTTTTGAGACAGAGTCTTGCCCAGTCTCCTGAGTAGCTAGAACCACAGGTACATGCCACCACACATGGCTAAGTTTTGTATTTTCAGTAGAGATGGGGTTTCCCCATGTTGGCCAGGCTGGTCTTGAACTCCTGGCCTTTTCTGATCTGCCTGCCTTGGCCTCTCAAAGGCAGGGATTACAGGCCCAAGCCTGGGATTACAGGCATTATTATTCTGGGATTACAGGCATAAGCCACCATGCCCAGCCCCATAAATCAATTCTTAACATATTTTAAAAGATTGATGTCATATAGTGCATATTCTCTGACCACTGTATAATTAAATTACAACTCAGTAACACTAAGATAACCAGAAAATTCCCAAATGCTTTGAAATTTAAAAACACATTTCCTATATAACACATTGGCCAAAGAAGAAATCATAATAAAGTTTAGAAAATGTTTGTTTGTTTGTTTGTTTGTTTGTTTTTGAGACAGAGTTTCGCTCTTGTTACCCAGGCTGGGGTGCAATGGCGCGATCTCGGCTCACCGCAACCTCTGCCTCCTGGGCTCAGGCAATTCTCCTGCCTCAGCCTCCTAAGTAGCTGGGATTACAGGCACGCGCCACCACGCCCAGCTAGTTTTTTGTATTTTTAGTAGAGACGGGGTTTCACCATGTTGACCAGGATGGTCTCGATCTCTCGACCTCATGATCCATCCACCTCGGCCTCCCAAAGTGCTGGGATTACAGGCTTGAGCCACCGCGCCCGGCTAGAAAATGTTTTGAACTGAATGTAAATAAGTTATTCCCAAACTCCTGGGATACAGCTAAGTTTGAGAAGGAAATAACTATAAAATACATACAATAGGCAAGAATAAAGGTTGGAAATCATGCTCTAAAGCTCCAACTCAAGAAGCTAGAAAAAAAATTTAAACCAGGGGTATCCAAGCTTTTGGATTCCCTGGGCCACAGTTGAAGAACAACTGTCTTGGGTCACATATGAAACACACTAACAATAGTTGATGAGGTTAAAAAAAATCACAAAAACATCTCATAATGTTTTAAGAAAGTTCACAAATTTGTGTTTGGCCACATTCAAAGCCATTCTGGGCTGTATGTGGCCTATGGGCCATAGGTTGGACAAGCTTGATTTAAAACAAAGAAAACTGAAGGAAGGAAATAAAACTGAGTAAAAATCAACTATGTAAAAATACAAGAGTGAAAATCAACAAAGTCAAAAATTGGTTCTTTGAAATATTAGTAACATATGTAGGGGATTTTTTTTCCTCTTTTTGACACAGAGTCTCACTCTTTTGTCCAGGCTTTAGTGCAGTGGCACCATCTTTGCTCACTGCAACCTCTGCCTCCCAGGATCAAGTAATTCTCCTGCCTCAGTCTCCTGAGTAGCTGGGATTACAGGCATGCATCACCAAACCAGGCTAATTTTTGTATTTTTTAAGTAGACACGGGATTTCACCATGTTGGCCAAGGTGATCTCAAACTCCTGACCTCAGGTGATCCAACTACCTTGGCATCCCAAAGTGCTGGGATTACAGGTGTGAGCCACCACACGCGCCTGTAGGGGATATTAATAACATACAGCTGAATAAGCAAATTAACAATATCAAGATTAGTAAATACAATCTAACTATAGATTCTATACATATTGAAAGGATAAGAGGACATTTCACAATTTAGACGTAATAGACAAATTTCCTGAAAAATGAGGTATCCCGAAACTAATATAAGAAAGAAAATCTAAACAGTTCTGTATGTATTAAATAACTTATAATTAATTATAATAAAAAACTTCCCCATAAAGAAATCTACATGCCTGAACTGCTTCAGTGGTGAATTCTTTCAAGCAGCAATAGAACAAGTAATAGCAATCTTACATAAACTCTTTCAGAGAATGAAATGACGGCGTGTGGATCACAATTCCTAAGACCAAAATAATCTTGCTGCTAAAATCTGACAAGAACATTACAAAAAAGGACTACTACAGAAAAATATTTCTCATAAATATAGAAGCAAACATTCTAAAGCAAAATATTAGCAAACAAAATCCAGTGATAGACAAAAAGGATAATGAATCATGATCAACTGCAGTTTATTCTAGAAATGGTTACTTTTATGTTAGTAAGTCAATAAATGTAATTCATCACAGTAAAAGAATAAAGGAGAAAAAAAAGATAGTATCAAAATGCCTTTGATAAAATCCAACACTGAATTTTCCAGATTAAAAGAAAACGGAAACAGGCCAGGTGTGGTGGCTCATGACCGTAATCCCAGCATTTCGAGAGGCTGAGGCGCCTACTGCCTGAGCTCAGGAGTTTGACAGCAGCCTGAGCAATATGGTGAAATTCCATCTCTACTAAAAACACGAAAAAGTTAGTTGGGTGTGGTGGTGCATGCCTGCAGTCTCAGCTATTTGGGGGCCTGAGGTGGGAGGATCCTTTGAGCCCAGGAGGTTGAGGCTGCAGTGAGTTGAGACTGTACCACCACACTCCAGCCTGGGTGACAGAACAAGACCCTGTCTCTAAAAGAAAAAAAAGAAAGAAAAAGAAAGAAAAGAAATAGAAAAAAAGGAAATCTGTTGGCAAACTCAGAATAGAAAGGAGTATCTTTAATCTGATAAAAGACTAAAACTACCTAAAACTAACATAATACTTAATGATGAAATATTGAATTCATTTCCCATAAGGCTGGGAATGAGACATGGATGCTCATTATCACCAGTTTGATTTCAAGTTATACTGGAGATATTAGCCAGAACCAGGAGGTCTACATTTTAAATGTATGACAAGCTTGTCTAATGCACCTTATTTTGTTGTTGTCCTGTTTTGTTTTCAGCTTTTTGCAGCCTGAAGCCATGGTTTTTAGTTTTTGTCTCTAGTGGTTAAGTGGAAAAGAGGGACAAGGAAGGAAATTTACTTGCCGAAACAGAAACTAAGAACCCATGACTGTATTCTCTCCTTTGGACAACCTTGGCAAATTAATTTAGAAGAGACTAAACTTTCTTTATTCACAGATGATATTACTGTGTATATAAACAATCCAGCTAAGTACACTGGTACCTGCCTGTAGTCCCAGCTACTAGGGAGGCTAAAGTGGGAGGACTGCTTGAACTTCGGACTTTGAGACTAGCATGGCCAACAGAGTTCCCATCTCTTAAAAACAAGAAACAAGCCGGGCGCGGTGGCTCAAGCCTGTAATCCCAGCACTTTGGGAGGCTGAGGCGGGTGGATCACGAGGTCGAGAGATCGAGACCATCCTGGTCAACATGGTGAAACCCCGTCTCTACTAAAGATACAAAAAATTAGCTGGGCATGGTGGCGCGTGCCTGTAATCCCAGCTACTCAGGAGGCTGAGGCAGGAGAATTGCCTGAACCCAGGAGGCGGAGGTTGCGGTGAGCCGAGATCGCGCCATTGCACTCCAGCCTGGGTAGCAAGAGCGAAACTCCGTCTCAAAAAAAAAAAAAAAAAAAAAAAAAGAAACAAAAAAGCCAATCTGTAAACAAAGGTATTAGAATTAAAAAATAAATTTAGTAAGGTCACCAGATTCAAGGTGAATACACAAAAACCATTTACATTTTATATACTAATAAAGTAAAATAGAATTTAAAAAATACCACTTATAACACCAGAAAATAAAATATCTAGAAATAATCAAAGAACAATGTGCAAAACAACTAAGATGAAAATTATAAAATGTGGCTGAGATAAATGAACCACCACCTACATAAATGGAGCTGTATTCTATGTTCATGGATCAGAAGACTCAATGTTTCTGTTAGTTCTTCCCAAGTTGTTGTACAGATTCATGTAATCCCAATCAAAATTTCAGCTAAATGTTTGTTGAAAATGTCAAGCGGAATCTAAAATTTGTATTAAAAGACAAAGGTTATGAACAGCTGAGACAATCTTGAAGAACAAAGCTGGAAGATTTATACTACCAAATTTCAAAGCTAATACAAACATACAGTAGGTAAGACAGTGTGATCTTGGTACAAGGATAGACAAACTGACCATGGGAAAGAACATGGAATCCACAGACCCACACATTTATGGTCATTTGATTTACAACAAATGCATCACTGCAACTGAATGGTGAAAGGACGGTCTTTACAACAAACAGTGCTTGAGTAATCAGATATGCATATCGAAATAAAATGAACCTAGACCCTTACATCATACACCAAAATTAACGTCAATGAATGGCATGGTTTGGCTCTGTGTCTCCACCCAAATCTCACCTTGAATTGTAATAATCCCCATATGTCAAGGGTAGGACCAGGTGGAGATAAATGAATCATGAGGGCAGTTCCCCCCATGCTGTTCTTGTGATAGTGAGTGAGCTCTCATGAGATATGATGGTCTTATAAGGGGCTTCCCCCTTTACTTGGCATTCATTCTCTCCCCTGCCACCCTGTGAAGAGGTGCCTTCCACCATGATTGTAAGTTTCCTGAGACCTCTGCAGCCATGTGGAACTGTGAGTCAATTGAATCTCTTTATAAATTATGCAGTCTAAGGTATTTCTTCATAAAAGAATGAGAATGGACTAATATAGTAAATTGGTGCTAGGAGTAGGGTGTGGCTGTAAAGACACCCGAAAATGTGGAAGCAACTTTGGAACTGGGTAACAGGCACAGGCTGGAACAGTTTAGGAGGCTCAGAAGAAGACAGGAAAATGTGGGAAAGTTTGGAACTTCCTACAGGCTTTTGAATGGCTTTGACCAAAATGCCAACAGTAATATAAACAATGAAGTCCAGGCTGAGGCAGTATCAGATGGAGATGAGAAACTTCTTGGGAACTGGAGCAAAGATGACTCTTACTATGCTTTAGCAAAGAGATTGGTGGCATTTTGCCCCTGCCCGAGAAACCTGTGGAACTTTCATCTTGAGAGAGATGATTTAGGGTTATCTGGCAGAAGAAATTTCTAAGCAGCAAAGTGTTCAAGAGGTGACAGAACATAAAAGTTTGAAAAATTTGCAGCCTGATGATGTGACAGAAGAGAAAAACTCATTTTCTGGGGAGAAATTCAAGCTGGCTGCTTACATTTGCATAAGAAACAAGGAGCCAAATGTTAATCACCAAGACAATGGGGAAAATGTCTCCAGGGCATGTCAGAAACCTTCATGGCAGCCTCTCCCATCACAGGCAAAGAGGCCTAGGAGGAAAAATAGTTTTGTGGGTTAGGCTCAGGGTCTTGCTTCTTTGTGTGGTCTTGAGACTTGGTACCCAACATCCCAGCTGTGGCTAAAAGGGACCAATGTAGAGCTCAGGCCATTGCTTCAGATGGTGAAAGCCAGCAGCTTACATGTGGTGTTGGGTCTACAGGGTGCACAGAAGTCAGAACTGAGGTTTTGGAACTTCTGCCTAGATCTCAGAGGATGTATGAAAAGTCTGGATGTCCAGGCAGGAGGTTCCTGCTGGTGTGGAGCCCTCATGGGAATACTCTGGTAGTAATGCAGGAAGGAAATGTGGGGTTGTAACCTCCACACCAAGTTTCCACTGGGGCACTGCCTAGTGAGTTGTGAGAAGAGGGTCACCATCCTCCAAAACCCAGAATAGTAGATCCACCAAGAGCTTGCATCATGTGCCTGGAAAAGCTGTAGACACTCAACACCAGCCCATGAAAGCAACTGGGAGATGGGATATATACCCTGCAAAGCCACAGGGGCAGAGCTGTCCAGGACCATGGGAGCCCACCTCTTACATCACCATGACCTGGATGTGAAATATGGAGAGCATTTTGAAACTTGAAGATTTCATGACTGCTCTATTGGATTTTGGACTGGTATGGGGCCTGCGGCCCCTTTGTTTTGGCTAATTTCTCCCATTTGGAATAGGTGTATTTACCCAATGCCTGTATCCCCATTGTATCTAGGAAGTAACTAACTTGTTTCTGATTTTATAGGCTCACAGGCTGAAGGGACTTGTCTTATCTCAGATGATATTTGGATTTTAGGGTTAATGCTGAAATGAGTTAAGACTTTGGGGGACTGTTGGAAGGGCGTGACAGTGTTTTGAAATGTGAGAAGATGAGATATGGGAGGGACCAGGGATGGAATGATATGGTTTGGCTGTTTCCCCACCCAAATCTCACCTTGAATCATAATAATCCCCACGTGTCAAGGGCAGGACCAGGTGGAGATAACTGAATCATGGGGGCAGTTTGCCCCATGTTGTTCTTGTGATACTGAGTTCACACAAGATCTAATGATTTTATAAGGGGCCTCCCCCTTTGCTCAGTGCTCATTTTCCCTCCTGCAGCCCTGTGGAACTGTGAGTCAATTAAACCTCTTTTCTTTATAAATTACCCAGTCTCAGGTATTTCTTCATGGCAGCATGAGAATGGACTAAAACAGTAAATTATGGACTTAAGTATAAAAGCTAAAATGATCAATCTTCCTGAAGAAAACAGGGGAATATGTTAATGACCTCAGGGTAAGCCAAGACTTCTTATGTAGGACACAGAGAAACTGTAAAAGAAATAAATTGATGAACTAGATTTCATTAAAATTGAGATACTCTAATGTTTATCAAAAGACATATACATACATAAATACACGTATAGGACTCCTATCCACAAAATAACTTCTATAAATCAGTAAGAAAAACAGACAACTCAATTCAAAATGGACAAAAGATCTTCAATGGGCACTTTGCAAAATAAAACATTCAAATGGCCAATATGCACAAGAACATCAGAGAAATTACAATTAAAACCACAATAAGATACCACCTCATATAACGAAAATTCTTACAAAAGTTAAAAAACAAGAATGTATCAAGTGTTGGTGACAATATGGAGCAACTAGAACACTCAATTATTGCTAACGGGGATGTAAATCAGTTCAAACACTTTGCAAAACTTTGGCATTACCTACTAAAGCTAAACATAATCCTACCCTATAACCTATACCCAAGAGAAGGTGTGTATGTCCACCAAATGACATTTACAGAAAAATCCACAGCAGCTTTGTTCATAATAACCCCAAACTGGAAACAAACTAAATGTCCATCAAAGGGAGACAAGATGAACAAACTGTTGCATATTTACATAATGGTATTACTATTATACACAAATGAAAAATAAATGAATTACTAAAATATGCAACACGGGTGAATCTCATTATGTGAAGTTCAAAAACAGGCTCTCTGGTGATGAAAATTAGAATAGAGTTTACCTCTGGAAGGATGGGTACTGACTGGGAAAGGACAAGAGGGAATATTCTGGAATGATGAAAATGTTCCATGTCTTGATTTAGGTGGTGGTTCCAAGTGTATATATAAGTAAAAGTTATCCAGTATACATTTAAGATTTGTCTATTTTACTTGTAGGTTGTATCTCACTGTAAAATCCCAACAATGTATTGATAAAATTGACTAAACAGTCTTAAAATAAACTTTAGGGCCAGGCATGGTGGCTCACACCTGTAATCTGGGCACTGAGGTGGGCAGATCACTTGAGGCCTGAAGTTCGAGACCAGCCTGGCCAAGGTGAAACGCCATCACTACTAAAAATACAAAAATTAGCCGTGTGTGGTGATGCACACCTGTAATCCCCATTATTTGAGTGGCTGAGGCAAAAGAATCACTTGAGCCTGGGAGGTGGAGGTTGCAGTGAGCCAAGGTGGTGCGACTGCACTCTAGCATGGGTGACAGAGTCAGACTCTGTCTCAAAAAATAAAATACAACAAAACAAAATTTAATGAAGCAGGACAGACAAAATGTTGTTAACTACTGAAACTATGCAATGAGTATGTAGGAGTTCATTCTCTACCTCTGTGTTAGAACTTTCCCAAAATAAAAAGTTAAAGAAATAAAATAAAGATTTTAAACAAAGATTTAAAATTCACCTTCACTCTTATTTCGAAAGTTAAGTAAGACTCTTACCTTTCCTTCCGTTGCTTTCTTTGTTGACGAAATTTCCTTCATAAGCTTGGGAATTTCCCTGTCAAATTGTGAGAGAATTCTTTAAATTTCTAAGCTGTAATTCTTTACAGAACTATTTTAAGGTTATAAAATGTACTATCACATAGTGTCTAAAAATACGGAATAAAAATTAAAATGGATTCACGTACTCTAACACAACTGCGATATGCCGATGCCGGATTCTAACCCAGAGGTCGTCTTCTTCTTCAAGGATGGCCTCCTTTTCTTTTCCATCTGTTTTGTATCTACAAGTAGACAGAAACACTAAAACGTTCGGATGTTTTTCCCTCCAAAAGCAAAAGAAGCATTTTTACTAACAACAATTTCAAGACACAACTCAAGAAACTGAAAAGTACAATCCACTGTTTTAGCGGGGTAATGAATAACTACTCAAAACTACGGCATATTGCTATCCTTACGTTAAAAATAAAAGTGCTAAGCCTACCAAGACATTTTCAAATGTTAGGTTTAGGTGTCATTATTACAGAGTTTTAATTTGGCAAAACTGTACCTTATAAAGCAAAAATTCAATGTCCTACAATTTGCCTTTAAGAACAAGACTGAATATACTAACGATTTGTGTTCTAATTGCCTAAAACAATCTTTTGATGTGTTAATAACCCAAGGTACAATGATCAAAACTCCATTAAGAACAGGAATATCAGCTGGGCGTGGTGGCTCACGCCTGTAATCCTAGCACTTTGGGAGGCTGAGGTGGGCGGATCACTTGAGGTCAGGAATTCAAAACCAGCTTGGCCAACATGGTGAAACACCGTCTCTATAAAAAACACAAAAAATTAGTGGGGTGTGGTGGCATGTGCCTATAATCCCAGCTACTCTGGAGGCTGGGGCAGAAGAATTACTTGTACCTGGGAGGCGGAGTTTACAGTGAGCTGAGATCGCATCACTGCACTCCAGACTGGGTGACACAGTGAGACTCTGTCTCAAAAAAGAAAAGAAAAAGTAAGAACAGGAACACCATCCCCAATATAACCTATTCAATACTGAAGGTGTTTCAGAATTGGTACAAAATTCACAAACACATATCATCTGTTTCTTTATTCTTCCCCAACCCTATAACCATATCTCCTTTACAGAATGAGAAAGGAAATGACAGAAAAAAATATATACTCTATAAAAATTGTGACAGCTTTAATGAATTCTACTGAAGTGAGCAACAATTTAAGGGGTTCATGAAGCTACTCAAAATGGGCTTCCTGATTCCCCTTATCTTTTTATGCAGACACCCTCCTTCCATTTGTGGAACTAGAGAAGTCCAAATCATCCTTGGAACTACTGATTTCCTGAGTCAAGATCAGGAAGGACTGCACTGAGTCTTCCTAGCTCTCAACTAAAAAGAATACATGTAGACTTCTGCTATATGAATATAATCATTTCTAAAATCCCCCAAATTATACATCAATCTATAAAACCATCCACCTGTGTAGATTACAGATGTCCAAAGACAGAATCACTGTGCTCAATTATGTAAGGCTACAGTACTAAGGATGAAAGCCCTTTTGTCATTTAACATACCACTTTGTTCTTATACAATACCTTCGACTTGTAAGTGATCTGTAAATAAAGATAAGAGTAGCAAGCCTGACAATACTCAGGAGATGAATATCCCATTTTAAGAGTAAATTTATTTGGGAGGCCAAGGAGGGTGGATCATTTGAGGCCAGGAGTTTGAGACCAGCCTGGTCAACATGGCAAAACCCTATCTCTACTAAAAATACAAAAATTAGCTGGGCACAGTGGTGCGTACTTGCAGTCCCAGCTACTTGGGAGGCTGAGGCCAGGAATTGCTTGAACTCAGGAGACGAAGGCTGCTGTGAGCCAAGATCGAGCCACTGGGCAATAGAGGGAGACTCTGTCCCACCCACCCCGCAAAAAAGTAAAATTTAAAGAGGTCACCAAAATGAAAACTTGAATCTGGACCCTTAAAGCTTCCTGCTTTGTATTCTGTTTCCAAAAAAAATTGGAAACACCTGTAATCAGGTGGTTCACCCCTGTAATCCTGGTACTTTGGGAGGCCAAGGCAGGCAGATCACCTGAGGTCAGGAGTTCGAGACTAGCCTGGCCAACATGGCAAAACGTCGTCTCTACTAAAAATACAAAAATCAGCTGTGCATGGTGGCAAGTGCCTGTACTCCCAGCTACTCGGGAGGCCGAGGCAAGAGAATCACTTGACTCGGGAGGCGGAGGCTGCAGTGAGCCAAGATCATGCCACAGCACTCCAGCCTGGGCAGCAGAGCAAGACTCTGTCTCAAAACAAAACAAAACGGTAATGGAGCACAAACCACAGGGAGCCTTACTCCCATCTAATTCTTATCTCTGAACTTTGATTCAGAAAGAAAGGGGTATAGTGGCTTTTTAAAAAATAAATCTCTACTTTAAAAAAATTGAAACTTGCTTTGCTTGCCAGTGAACCTAAAGAAATACATATTTTAAATATTAGGTTAGAAATACCTAAAATTTATATCTATGGTCTGGAACTAAATCCTTTACTATCCATTGTTATATTAATTCTCTTAGAAATCTCTTGAGCAATGCAGGTTTACAGACCTAAAGGGTAACAGAGGTTAAGTAATATCCCCTCTGAATAAACTGCTTAAAATAACTTTTAGAAAAATAGCTATGTTATCTAATATTAATATAGGTAATACAGAGAAAAACTCAGAAACCCAGATTCAACCAGAATGCAAATAAAAATACAATAGAAAATGCAAATTTTAACAATATTTAAGAAAAAAAAGTATAACTATCACAAGTGTCTATATCTTAATCTAATAAAACTACCAAATTACTTTAAACATAAAATTTCAGAAAACTAATTTTCATTTTTACTACTGTACTCAAGCAGTAAATCTTAGCTGACAAACACTACTTTGTATTTAAAAATCGTATCAAATAACATCTGTAATGTATGGAATACATATGCACACCCATAAATGAATGATACAGAGATGCAGTAAGATGATTCCTTGATAGAAAAACTATTTCATTTTTCATGTTTTTATTTGACATTACTTTTAAAATAAATATGTTTATGCCAAGATTAACTCAATAAAAAGTATCAAAATGGTAAAACTATGCCTGCTGTTTTCAATAGCCATCCTATTTAGTTTTCCAGTGTTCTGATCTTTTAAAATATGTTACGTTGATAAGACACATACACTTTTGAATGCATGATTCAGAATAATTATAGCCTAACAATTTTGAGTATGGTTTCTACTTCGATAAATATGATAGTGAGTCTGGTATTTACTTTTAACATGAATAAAAGGCCCAAATTCCATGTGTTTAAATATAGCTCTGTTGTCACATAGTTAAGGAAGCAAACACACCAAAACTGCTCCAAAGCAATCAAATTATGCTTTAACTTACAAGGTCAACATATCTGTCAAAGACTATAACTGCAGGAATAATAGAAGGATAGTCACTGAATAGAAAAGGTTACAGGGGTTTTCAGATTTCTGATGCCTACATAAATCATTAAATGCTCATATTCTATCCTGTTTGTATATGCCCTTTATATGCCCTTCAAGTTATACTTGCTTGTATGTATCATTCTCAATTGGTAGTAGATCATATGCCATTGCCTGAAAGGTCAGTTCATGCAGGACAGTGGACACAGGATCAAAGCCACGATCAATTATTAAGAGCTGTGAATGAGTTTTACCCTAGAATAACAAGATAAAATAATCTTAAGCAGCTTCAATTTCTTAGTGTGAACGTATTTTTAATATCTTAGAATACAAAGCAGCCTTTTCCTAAGTTCTATCCCTTTTCCCCACCAAAAGCATACAACAAAAACAAAACAAATGGCTAATTGTCTTAAGAATGTGAAGTTATAATAAAACAAAGAAAAATCTGAGTAGCACAAGAGAGAAAAGATGAAGACTATATAATTAAAAGCTTTTGTAACTAGAGTAAGAGGAAACGTTTAATAACATGGGTTTGAACTGTGTGGGCACACTTATACTCAGAGTTTTTTCAACTGAATACGAATAGAAAACACAGTATTCTCAGGATGTGAAACCTGCATGTATGAAGGTTTGACTTTCCAGATAGAGGAATTCTGCTGGGCTGTCTGTAGGACTTGAGAATGTGTGGATTCTGGTATACACAGGAGGTACTGAAACCAACCCTCCCCTCCTCTGTGTTTACTAAGGGACAATTGTATAATAGCCTGAAAATTCCTTTTAAAAAAGTAACATTTTGTTTGCACTAAATCTATTTTCTTACAAATTCAGTTCCAAAAGCAGGAAAACTGATATAAATTATAACTAGCTACGATCTGAGTTCTATGTATTGGACATTTGACTAAATAAAAATACATGGATTATTTCATTTAATTCTTTTAGTAATCCTGTGAGACAGGTATTATCATCTCTAGTACGCTATGAGGGCATTGCGACCTGAAATGAAGTCACTTGCCCAAATCATACAGGTAGTAAGAGGCAGAATGGAGATTCAAACACAGGTCTGCTCCAATAGCATAACCATTGTGCTATATTAAAAGACTATATTGATACAAACTGAGATGATAAATCACAATGAAAGCCTTGTTATAATTAATTCACAAATATTACTAATCACTAAACAGTGAATAACAGTGTGGAAAAAATTATTGTTAATGTCAGTATCTTTCATACTTCATTTTAAAAGTAATAAATTCTTTGGATTCTTTGAAGCAGTAACAGATAACTACAGCTCATTAAACATTTTCTATTTATTTACATATAACAGGTGAATTATATAGGCTACTTTTAAAAATATTTTAAAGTTAAGCACACTCATTTAATTAAATTTTGAGACAGTATAATATGGTGGTTTACAGCACAGCCTCTGAATTAACTAGGTCTGAATTTGAGTCCAGTTTTGACCATATTCTTGCAGTACAAGTTTGGACAAAATGCTTAGCCTGTTTATATGCCAGTATTCTCTTTGTAAAATGAAATACAATTACAGGATCTTTGCCTTATAAGATTATTGTAAAGATTAAATATAATCATACCATGAAACACAGCACAGTAAGCTCTCAAAAATGTAAGCTATGAATCTTCAGAAATAAACAGGAAAAAGTGCAACATAAGTTCTTTAGCAGGCTTAGGGCTTATGATAGCATGTGGAAGGAAGCATCACTTGGCCTGAAGGGTCAGGAAAGACTTCAAAAATGAGGTGACACTTTATCAGGTATTCCTGAATAAAGGAAAGGTATCAAGTATTTGAAGGATGATTAATTTTCCAGGCAGAAAGAATGGAAAGGACAAGTTTAATTTTTGTGGATTTTACTCTTTTTCCACTGAAAACATAAAGGACTAAAGGGACATTTGATTGTGTATCTCTTCATTCCACAAACATTTATTCACTATATACTACGTGTACTAAGCCATGCTGTCTTCAAAACTACAAGCAGAATAACAGCCTTCACTAGGCCTCTAAACCAAAAACAGGTAACTTTTAAGGTAACTAACCTAACATCTAAGTTTATATCTTCCATTCCAGCCACATTGTTTAAATTGTGGATTTTGCCTTTTTCTCTATTGCCTCTACCAGAAGAATCCTGTTTTCCATGCAATAAACTCCTTTTAACAGCTTATACTCATTCTTCAAGCTCAAGGGCCTCTTCCTGTTGAGATGCCTTCCAGCACTCCCAATTTAGAAGACAAGCCTGAGACTATATTCCCATTATACTCTGTGTATTCTTCTCTCATCCCATTTATTAGACAGTATTGTAATTGGTAGTTTCCTGACACAACTCCTCTTCTAAACTAGCAACGGTTCCTTTTCTTCATTCTCCAGCTACTGTAATATCGCTTCTTAACCCTCTGGCCCCAACTCTGTCAGTCTCCTCAAGCTCTTCATTCTGTCACCCACAGGTAAATGCTGGTATTTCCCAGATTTCAACCTTAGTCTTTGATTATATTATTGCCATAAGATGATAATAGCTGCCATTTATTTAATTCCTATTGGTGTCAAATACTTACTTGCTAACTTAATCCTCATACCGCCAAGCAAGGTATATGTTATTTCATCTATTTCATAGATGGAAAAACAAACTCAAGGTCACAGAGCTACTAATAACAAGAATTCTTACATTTATTAAATGTTTACTCATTGGCAAGCATTATTCTAAGGACTCTGCATGTATTAACTCATTTAATCATAACTTTAAAAATAGGTATTCTCTTATTATCCCCATTTTATAGAAAAGAAAACATAGTTACATAGAAGTTACATAATTTGCTCAAATAGACATTAACTATGAATTAAATGGCAGAACTAGATTTGGACACGACTTCAAAATCCGTTAGTTAACTGATTCTTCTTTAAACCATACCATCTATTAGGGTTTCCACAATTGTGTATGTTAATGATTCTCAAATCAGTATTGGAGATCTATGTTAATGGCTGCCAAATCAATACTAGAAAATGAATGAAGAAATTTCTTTGGCTAATAAAGAAATAAGACAGACTTTATGCATAGTTTCTATTTGCCTTGTGTACATTACCTTTATTAGGCTCTTTTCATCAATCTTATAGTACTCTTCAAGCTTTTTTTCAACAAGCTGTGCAAGTTTACTGGCATTATCTAGGGGTTTACTAGAAATGGAAAAAAGGATCAAACATTATCTTTCTTTCAGTATATACTTTATAATATCACAAAGTTTAATTCTAAAATTAAACCATGGAACTTTAAAAATGTTTACAAAATGAAAAATTTTATAAACATGTAAAAGTTTAGATAATACATCAAATAATATTATATCAATATATTTGGAATTTATAAGGACAAACCTTATCATATCTGCTTCAGATTTTTTAATATAAAGAAAATAAAATATTACATGTAAAGGTGCAGTTCCCTTTATTCTGCTCGTAAGTCCTGGTCCTTTCCCATGCCCCTCCTCCAAACCAAGGCAACCACTATCATTAATTTCATGTATATTTTCCCTCTAGTCATTCCTGTTTCATGTGTGTGCACGTGTTTGTATATGTGTGTGTTTGAGATTTATGTAGACTGACACACATATCGAATTTATTCATTTTATCTCCTATATAGTATCCCATCATGATTATATTGGATTCTATGGATTGATTCCTCTAAAGACAGACATGAGACATTCTTAATATTACACTATTACAAACACTGAAACAAATGTTTGTACATATGCATCTAGGTATATGTACATGTTTCTCTAGGTACATTGCATGTAAAAGTATAACTCCTGGGTCATAGAGCATATATGTTTTCAACTTTTTTCAGTATTATCAAATTACTCTACAAATTAGGTGACCAATATCCCTCCCACCAGCAGTGTGAGATTTGCCCACATGCTAACATCCAGTCAACTTTCCAATGTCTTGCATAAAATCTTGTATATCATTATCTTCTAAAATGATAACGTTGTACTCTAAATTGTAACTTCATGACCAGTGGTATTAGTGTCACTTCCAATTCTACTTAAAAAAAAAAATGCAGAAAAAAGCTCTTTAAAAGAAATTGAAGAGGACATAAAAAACGGAACGATGTTCCATGTTCATGGATAGAAAGCACAAATATTGTTAAAATGTCCATACTACCCAAAGCTATCTACATTATCCAATGCAATCCCTATCTAAGTACCAATGACATTCTTCACAGAGATAGAAAAATATTAAAATGTACATGGAACCACAAAAAACCCAGAATAGTCAAAGCTATCCTAAGCAAAAAGAACAACACTGGAGAAATCACAGTATCTGGCTTCAAATATACTACAGAGCTGTAGTAACCAAAACAGCATGATACTGGTATACAGACAGACCTAGAGACTGATGGAACAGAATACAGAACCCAGAAACAAATCATACATCTACCATTAACCCAATTTCAACAAAAGTGCCAAGAACACAGGTTGGGGAAAGGATAGTCTCTTCAATCAATGGTGCTGGGAAAAGTGGATATCCATATACAGAAGAATGAGACTAGACCCCTATCTCTTGCCATGTACAAAAAAATCAAGTCAAAATGGATTAAAGAGTTCAATCTAAGACCTCAGACTATGAAACTACAAGAAAACATTGGGGAAACTCTCCAGGACACTGAGTTAGGCAAAGAGTTCTTTGCGGAACATTCTTGAGTAATACCCCATAAGCACAGGCAACCAAAGCAAAAATGGGCAAATGGAATCGCATCAAGTTAAAAAGCTTTTGCACAATAAACAATCAACAAAGTGAAAAGACAACCCACAGTATGGGAGAGAATATTTAAAAACTACCTACGTGATAAGAAATTAATAACAAGAATAGATAAGGAGCTCAAATAACTCTATAGGAAAAAAAATCTGATTTAAAAGCAGGCGAAAGAGTTGGATATTTCTCAAAAGAAGACATACAAATGGCAAACAGGTATATGAAAAGGTGCTCATATACATAATTAATTACCAGAGGAATGCAAATCAAAACTATAATGAGATATCACTTTACCCCAGTTAAAATGGCTTTTATCCAAAAGATAAGTAATATTATAACACATGCTGGTGAGGATATGGAGAAAAGGGAACCCCTGTACACTGTTGGTGGGAATGTAAATTAGTACAATTACTAAGGAGAAGTTTGGAGGCTCCTCAAAAAACTAAACTACCATGTGACCCAGCAATCCTGCTGCTAGATATATGCCCAACAGAGAGGAAATCGGTTTACCAAAGAGGTATCTGCACTCCATGTTACTGCAGCACTATTCACAAAAGCCAAGATTTGGAAGGAACATACGAATGGATACAGAAAATGTGGCACATGGACACAATAGAGTACTATTCAGCCATAAAAAAGAATGGATCCTGACATTTACAACAATATGGATGGAACTGGAGGTCACCATGTTAAGTGAAATAAGCAAGGCACAGAAAGACACACTTTGCATGTTCTCAATTATTTGCAGGAGCTAAAAATTAGAACAGTTGAACTCATGGAGATAGTAGAAAGATGGTTACCAGAGGCTAGAAAGGGGCAGGAGTGGCAGGTGAGAGTTTAAGTGGGGATGGGTAATGGGTACAAAAATATAGATAGAATAAGATCTAGTATTTGATAGCACAACAGGGTGACTACAGTCAACAATAATTTATTGTACATTAAAAAATAGCTAAAAGAGTATATTGGATTGCTTATAACACAAAGGAAGGATAAATGCTTGAGGTGATGGATACCCCATTTACCCTCATGTGACTATTATGCATTATATGCCTGTATCAAAATATTTCATGTACCCCATAAATATATACACCTACTATTTATCCAAAACAATTAATTAAGAAAAAAAAGAGAAAAAGAAAAAGGCTCTTCAGCAGCACAACCACCTTGAAAATGGGAGGTCTCATTGTGAGGGCTTCAAAGTGTTACAGAATCTTTAGGTTTTATACCTTAAAAATAAATAATGCAACATCTATAAAGGGTAATTCATTACCCTTTATTTTCAAAAGAAAGACACTTCATTTTAAAATTATACTTTAAAGTCTATAAAGCCTAAAGAAATATATATATATATTTTTTTTATATTGATGGGGTTTCACCATATTGGTCAGGCTGGTTTCAAACTCCGATCCTCAAGTGATCCACCCGCCTCAGCCTCCCAAAGTGCTGGGACTACAGGTGTGAGCCACTGCGTCTAGCCCACCTAAAGAAGTATTTTGTGAAAGCAGGTAGAATTTTAAAACACAGGATTACATATTATTTATTAGTGTAACTCAAAACTAGCCCCCATGTGAGCCACTAAATTATAAATTGGCTATATTTACTCATTTCCCCAATTATAACCAATCACCAACAGTAGAAGCTTCAACAGTTACTAAACTCTTAACAGGAGCCAAACCACTTAGCTCAGCTCCACTGAGTCCAGAGTGTAATTAGCACATCTCTTATAAGAAAAAGGTAATGCCAGCACTTTGGGAGGCAGAGGCAGGTGGGCTGCTTGAGCCCAGGGGTTTGAGACCAGCCTGGACAACACAAAGAGACCCCACCTCGAAACAAAAACAAAAACAAAAACAAAAACGGAAGAAAAAGAATGTTTTTAATACCCAAGGTATGAATAAAGAGCTTGTTTGGTAATACCTGAATTAAGATCACTATATTTTTTCTAAGTATTAATAGTGGAATTTTTAAATGGTAAATTAAGAGTAATATGA
The DNA here is from genome assembly GCF_048565385.1 of Saimiri boliviensis. Classification (NCBI taxonomy): domain Eukaryota; kingdom Metazoa; phylum Chordata; class Mammalia; order Primates; family Cebidae; genus Saimiri; species Saimiri boliviensis. The sequence goes on from NC_133459.1 coordinate 102,820,256, forward strand.
CTTAAAGCACTACATGAATTTAAAATTAAACAGTCCAGCCAACTAACTTGACAAATGCCAATGTTCAAATTAAATAACTTTTAAAAAGACAAATGAGTAATAATACTTATTACAGGTAATGTAGTGTATTTACTACTACCATATTTATTAGTGCTATGTACTATTCTGAATGCTTTACAGATATTCATTTAACTCTAAAAACAACTGTATTATCCTTTCTATTTTATAGATAAGGAAACTGAGGCAAGAGAGTCACACATGAACTAGCAGACCAAAATTAAAACTAAAACTGGCACACACAACAACATGGATGACTCTCAGGAAATAATGTTGAGTCAAGAAATAGAAAACAAAAATTATCATGTGATTCCATTTATACCAGTTCAAAATCAGGCAAAATTAAACTCTGTGTGAGAAGTGAGATAGTAGTCATCTCTGGGGAAGAAAAGGGGTGAGAGAGCTGGGAGGGATCAAGAGAGAGGCCTCTGAGATGCTGTTAATGTTCTATTTTTTAAATCTTGGTGGTGTTAGATAGATATGTTTATTTTGGAATGAATTATCACACCACATTTAGCAGGTCCTCAAATAATGTCATTTTGTTCAATGGCATCTCATTATACTGCTGAGGAAAAAAAAAATCAATTCCTGGCTGGGGCCACTGTCTGTGTGGCGTTTGCATGATCCCTCCACGTCTGCATGGGTTTTCTCCTGATACTCTGGTTTCCTCCCATATCTCAAAGATGTGCATGTTTGGTTAACTGGTATGTTTAAATTGCCCCAGTCCAAGTGAGTATGGATGTGCATGCAGTGTGTCCTGCAATGGGATGGTATCCTAATCTGGGATGGTATCCTAATCTGGGTGGGTTCCTGCCTTGTGCCATGAGCTGCTGGGATGAGCTCTGACCATCCTTCTAATGAGCCTGAACTAGAATAACTGGGCAAAAAATGATCCTGTTTTTATTACTCTTTCTTAAATGTACGTAGTCACATTGCTTTAAGTGTTAATATTAGAAGTGTTTCAGGTATTTAGAAGTGTGGTGACATTACATAACCAAGGAACTTAATTCTTGTTTTTATCAATTAGCATATGGTGAAGTTGGTTTCATCAGTTTCCAAGAAGTCATCAACAACATTAAGTGGGGACTTACTGTATAGACAATTTATGTACTTTACAGTAAACTTCATTTTAAAAAATAAGTATGTAAGTCAAGGTATACAGTACTAAAGTTAAAATTTACCTGTTAAAAAACCCCCAAAAGTTATGTAGAAAAGGTACTGGGATTAGATACTATAGATATTTATACACTGTAACAGGTATCCAAAGAATACTGCCATTTAAATTTGGTGACGATTTAATGAAAAACATTAACTGTACCACTGTATTCCCTATGTGACTACAAAGACATTTCCTCTAAGCATTCCTTAAACTGATGAAAAACTGTCTGGTAAACTGTACCAAATTTAGGTTCTGAAATTCAGTAACAGAAGCTATTTGTTATTCTGAAATTTAAACCACAAGCTTTAAATCTCCTATATGTAGAGTATGGTAATTATAAAAAGAAAATAAATTTTGCAAACCAATATACAAAGGTACAGAGACATTACTTACTTCTATAATGAGTGGTAAATAGAAGCATAACAAGTTCAGGTGCTGAGTGTCTTACCTTTTATATCGTACTCCAGGATTTTCATCCAAGGTGGCACATACTGTAACTATCTGGTCAGCCATTGCTTCCATAATGGCATCTTTTCCCTTTGCATTACCAGGGTCTGGACTGTAACAGTAATAGAATGCATCTGGTACATCAAGAGTATACACCTAAATTAAGCCAAAAAAACTCACTGTCAATATGGAGACCTGATTAAAACATATATATCAAGAAAATGAGGCAATTATTTGGGACAGTTAAAAAAAACACTTGCATTAACCATGCTGTTTCCTGAAACAACTGTGTTTTCACCTTAATCAAATCTCATTTTCTCTGTCATCTTGATTTCATCCTTTATTTCTTTTCTCACTCTCCTTTCCTGCTTAGTCTACCTTTGTCCTTCAATTCCTGTTTCATATACAGATCGTACTGTCTGCTTTTCACTACCTGTGCAACAGATGAAGGAATCTGAGGTAGTCAAACTAAAATAAAAATCTAACTCCTAGCACAAAGAAATACAACAGTATCAAAATTGGTCTACATGTCAGACATAAATTAAAAACCTTAACCCATTACAGAATAACATAGAAATCTCCCACAGCTGATACGTCTTCAGTTCTTTAGCTTCTACTCTTCATGTCCTTAAGAGATAAACTTCCCCAAAAGACATGGCATCGTGCCAAACATAATATAAACCTTACTATATGTATATGCAGCAAAACCTCACAGATTCATTCACTGAATTAACAAAAGAAGTTACTTATGTACAAAGAACTGGATTAGAGGATTTGGAGAATACAAAAGCAGGAGCTCCTAGTTGGTACGGAGAGTTCCCCCATTAAACTAAGTTTTGTTGTTTTTTTAAACAATGATAGTAATTTCTCTTAAAACTATGAAAATTTATTTAAGTAAAAGTAGGCAAGAAATAAACATTATAGGTTAAGCAATGAATTATGAATCAACTTCTTGTATTTCTTTTTGCACACATTTATTTCTCTGGACATAGTCTTGCACCACCAACAGCAGCCTGAACGCGGATGAAAATTTAGCTGTGGCTCAACCACTTATCTCTTTGCTGCTCAAAGGCCAGGATGCTATATTAATTGTCAACAAGCACCCTATACTTGAACTGTCGCTTTCTCATAGTATAATATCCCACAGCAGTGATAATATATTATTTGTTCAAAGACACTGACTGCACAGCCCAAGGCTTTTCCCTCCCACCCACTGATATCAGGTTTGGCCATGGTCATATGCAGGTTTGTTTTTGTCTTTGTTTTTTAAGACGGGGACTCACTCTGTCACCCAGGCTGGAGTGCAGTGGCATGATGATGGCTCACTGAAGCCTCGATATCCTGAGCTCAAGCGATCCTCCTGCCTCAGTCTCCCATGTAGCAAGGACCACAGATATGTGCCACCATGCCTGGCTAATTCCTTTTTTAAGTTTTTTTTTTTTTTTTTTGGTAGAGACAAGGTCTCACTTTGTTGGCCCAGGTTGGTCTAGGACTCCTGTGCTCAAGAAATCCTTCTTGCTCGGCCTCCTAAAGTGCTGGGATTACAGATGTGAGCCACTGTGCCCAGACTGGAATGTGTGTAGAAGATACATGAGTCACTTCCCAGTAGAAGCTTTAAAAGCCACTGTGTGGCTCCACTATTTTCTCTTTTCCCTTGGCTATGTCAGACTAGCCCTTCAGACTCAGTACTAGAATGTAGAGGATGTAGAACAAAGCCCCAGACAAACAACAATGGACAATACGTATGAGAAATAAACCTTTGTTGTTGTAATGCACTGAGATCTGGGGTATTCCGACCACAAATTAACCTAAGCCATCTAATACCCCAATGTACCAAAGATAATCTGGGGGCTGGTTCTCATTCTATACTCACATTTCCTCCATTTCCCTCCTCCTCTACCTCCTTCCTACTTCCTATCACCATCATTGAAAGTTCTTTTAGACTACTGCCACATGCTTTTTTCATTTTTATAAACCCGTATCAGCTTGTTAAATACAGATCCTGTCTTCCGTCTACTCTTCATGCTAACCTATAGCTAGCTTGTTTCTATCTCTACCAGATCCCTTCTAGCATCCTCTCTACTAATCATACCAGACTCTCTATACTCATTAAGGCTCACTGTAAACAAACTCCCTCATGTTCTCAAATGCTTTCTATCTTCAGCTGACCCTTGAAGAACAAGGGTTTGAACTGCACAGATCCACCCAGATGCAGATTTTCTCAATAAAAGTTACAAAGAGTGTATCTGCCCCCTCTGCCTCTGCCACCTCTGAAACAGCAAGACCAATCTCTCCACTTCCTCCACCTCTGCCTACTCAACTTGAAAATGACAAGAATGAGGCCTTCATAATAATCCACTTCTACTTAATAGTAAGTATATTTTCTCTTCCTTATGATTTTCTTAATAACATTTCCTTCTCTCTAGTTTACTTTGTTAGAAAACAGTATATAATACATAAAGTATACGCAGTATGTGTTATTCTAGTGTTGGTTATCAGGAAGGCTTCCACTTAACAGCAGGCTATTAGTGTTAAGTTTTTGGCTAGTTAAAAGTTACACACAAATTTTTCAACCACACAGGGGTTGGTGCCCCTAACCTCCACATTATTCAAGGATCAACTGTACTTGCTATATTGCATACATGACAGAATCATTTACCTTAAATACTCTAGAAAGGGAAAGAAGATCTTTCTTTAATCCCTTTGACTTACAGAATCACCACAAGGAGTGAATTAATCTTCTTCCTTCCTATGTAATTTTTTTTTTTTGGCGGGCGGGGGGAAGGAACAGAGTCTTATTCTGTTGCTAGGACGGAGTGTAGTGACATGATCTCAGCTCACTGCAACCTAACCTTGCGATCTCCTAACCTTGTGATCTGCCTACCTTGGCCTCCCAAAGTGCTGGGATTACAGGCTTAGCCACTGCACCAGCTTCTCCATGTAATTCCTAAACATGTTGATGTCCAACTTAATTTTTCTGAAGCACTATCATATCCAACTTTACCAATCTCTCCCCAATGATCTCCTGACTTCTGGGACTCTACTTTTCCTTAAAGACTTTAGGACCAGTTCCAGAGTTTTCTGCACCAACTAATTTTCTGCCATTATTCTTGGTGGAACCTGGAGCCTCCTACATACAATACAGTTCCAACCTATCAACAGAGAGCCTATCTTTCACTCCTTCACCCTTTATAAGCCACATTCCTGCTGTTCTCCTGAACTCTTCTGATTCCCTATCTTTACTTCAGTTTATTTTCATCTCCTAAAAGGTTCTTTCCCTCTTCATTACTACCTTATTCTTCAAACATTTTCCCAATCTCCCAGTAAGAATTAGCCTCTCTCATGGCTGGGTGCAGTGGCTCATGCTTGTAATCCCAGTACTTTCGGAAGCCGAGACAGGTAGATTGCTTGAGCCCAGGAGTTCAAGACTGGCTTGGGCAACATGGTAAAATCCCATCTCTACTAAAAATATAAACAAAACCTAACAAAACCTAGCTCCAAAATATATGAGATAATGGACACATTACTTTGAATCATTATCTAACAGATATGTATCAAAACATCAAACTGTACTTCATAAATAGGTATTACAATGTATAAAATAAATAAATATTTAAAAAGAGAATCTTCCTCCTTTTGTGGCTGACTACAAGGTGCCTCCCCCCAAAAAATCCTCTCCTTACTTTTTAGTAACTGCACTCCAGTTCTTTGTGAAGAGCAGACATTTTTGCTCAGCTAAAAAATTTTCTCAGTTTCCCATGCACTTATGTGTAGTCATGTGACTAAATTTTAGCTAATGAGATAAAAACGAAAATTATTCTCTCATTGTTTTCTTATATCCTCAAATAATGATGTAATAATTCTACAGTGTGGCTGAGAGCAGTGGCTCATTCCTACAGTCCCAGCACTTTGGGAGGCTGAGGTGGGAGGACTGCTTGAGCTCAGGAGTTCTAGATCACCTTGGACAACATAGCAAGACCTCGTTTCTCCTATAAATGAGGAAAAAATTAGCCAGGTGTGGTGGCATGCATCTGTGGTCCCAGCTGCTTGGGAGACTGAGGCAGGAGGATTGCCTGGGAGAGATCCCCTCTCAAAGACAAAAAAAAAATCAAGCCGCCCACCTTGTACATGTGCCGTTAACGAGGCGGCAGGTTGCGGCAGGGTGCAGGGCTATGGGGCTGAGCCACGTGCAGGCCATTTTCTTTGACCTGTACAACACACTCATTGACACAGCTGTGGTGAGCAGAAGTGGCATGTTGGAGGTGATAAAGCTCTTAAAATCAAAATACCATTATAAAGAGGAGGCTGAAGTCACCTGTGATAAAGTTCAAGTTAAACTCAGCAAGGAATGTCCTCATCATTACAATACATACATTACTGATCTAGGGAATCCACATTGGGAAGATGCAATCCAGGAAACAAAACGTGGTGTGGCCAATAGGAAACTGGCTGAAGAATGTTACCTCCTTCGGAAATTACACATTTACAGCACATGACACTAATTTCAGTGAGTTGTCAAAGCCATGCTCACTGAAATTGGAAAGGTGGTCTGCCTACTTTTAGTAATGAATGGGGTCAGACAGATCCAGAGGGCGAAGACTGAGGGTTGTGCCTGTCAGTCCTATTTCCAGGCTGTTGTAGGTGAACAGTAGAGAGAGGCCTGCACCTTCCATATTTTATTACTGCTGCAATCTCCTTGAAGTACAACCTGTGGACCGTGTGATGGTTGGTGACATGTTAGAAATCGGCACACAAGGAGGCCTCAATGCAGGGTTGAAATCCACAGTATGGATCAAAACAATTGGAATAGGACCACTGAAGTCCTTCCCAGTTCTGTATTACAGTTTCTTTCGTGCTAGAGTTACCAGCTCTCTTAGAAAGTACAGACCACAAAGTCAGTATGTCCTTTTAAGCACCTAAAAGGGCGTGATTATGTTAAGAGTCAATTTGCAGGGTTTGAACTAAAAGAACTGAAGTCTTTCTGCTTACTATGGTCCAGTTCTAAGAACAATTTTACTTATGATTTAAGAGCCAATATTGTGAAGGTCCTTCCAACTCAACTGTTTTTAAGTTTTCACAACCAACCACTAACTGGTATTTATATCTGAAAATTCAGATTGCATTAATACAAGTCAGTAGTGTGGCCCAGAAAACTTGAGGAAATATATTGTTTGCTAGTCTGTGACTGAAGATTTTAAAAATTATTTTATTAACCTTTTAGTATCTTGGGTCCATATCAAGCAGAATAGCTTACACATAGATGCAAAAATGTAATGTTTATGTTCTTGCTTAAAAATAGATATTTTAAAAGAACAGCTATTCTAAAACAGAGACTTATCGGAGCAACTAGATCTGGTTAATATGAAATAAGTACTAAGTCACATGCTCCAAGGCATTTCATAGTGAAATTTTGCATATTTTCTTTTTAAAAAATAAACCTATATTTTTGCCTACTTTTGATACATACTTTTTAAATATTATGATTCTGATTTTCCTGCATGACTTTTTTTGGGGGGGTGAGGGGCAATTTTTCTGTGGTGTATACATGCCAAATAGATTCTTCCAGTTAAAAAAAAAGCTGTTAGGCTGGGCGCGGTGGCTCAAGCCTGTAATCCCAGCACTTTGAGAGGCCGAGGCGGGTGGATCATAAGGTCAAGAGATCGAGACCATCCTGGTCAACACGGTGAAACCCCGTCTCTACTAAAAATACAAAAAATTAGCTGGGCATGGTGGTGTGTGCCTGTAATCCCAGCTACTCAGGAGGCTGAGGCAGGAGAATTGCCTGAACCCAGGAGGCGGAGGTTGCGGTGAGCCGAGATCGCACCATTGCACTCCAGCCTGGGTAACAAGAGCGAAACTCCGTCTCAAAAAAAAAAAAAAAAAAAAAAAGCTGTTAAAATCAGCCAGGGACCATGGCTCATGCCTGTAATCCCAGCATTTTGGGAGGCCAAGGTGGATAGATCATATGAGGTCAGGAGTTTAAGACCAGCCTGGCCAACATGGTGAAACCCTGCCTCTATTAAAAATACAAAAAATTAGCTGGGCTTGGGCTTGGTGGCACATGCCTGTAATCCTAGCTACTTGAATCAGGAGAATCGCTTGAGCCCGAGAGATGGAGTTGAAGTGAGTCAAGACTGCACCACTGCACTCCAGCCTGGTGACAGAGTAAGACTCTGTTTCAAAAAAAAAAAGGCCGGGTGTAGTGGCTCACACCTGTAATCCCAGTACTTTGGGAGGCCAAGGCAGGTGGATCATTTGAGGTCAGGAGTTCGAGACCAGCCTGGCCAACATGGTGAAATTTCATCTCTACGAAAAGTACAACAATTAGCCGGGAGTCGAGGTACATGTCTGTAATCCCAGCTGCTCTGGAGGCTGAGGCAGGAGAACTGCTTGAACCCAGGAAGGCAGAAGTTGTGCCACTGCATTCCAGCCTGGGCGATAGAGTGAGATAACGTCTCAAAAAAAAAAAAAAAAGAAAAGAAAAATTAGCATGTGGTGCTTCTTTACCATGACATTTTCACAGTGAATTTGTAGCTTTCTTGTAGTTTTTAGCTCTTATAGAAATATTTCCACTATCTTTTCCCAGACACACAATAGGGTTGAGGGAACTAGACTGTTTTGCTGGAGACAAGTGCAAGCCACATGGTACCAAAAAGTATTTTTCTTCTGTGGACCAATAAGAGGAAAATTCTCTTGGTGGGGGCCTACCCATGGAACCTCTTGTTTGTTCTCTACTGACAGTGGTTTCACCCATGTGATGAACCTAACAGAAAAGAAGGTTTTGCAGCATGACACTGGTACAAAAACAGACACGTAGATCAATGGAACAGAGAGCCAAGAAATAAGGCTGCACGTGTACAACCATCTGATCTTTGACAAAGCTGACAAAAACAAACAATGTGGAAAGGACTCCCTATTCAATAAACGGTGCTGGGATAACTGGCTAGCTACATGCAGAAGACTGAAACTGGACCCCTTCCATACACCATATACAAAAATCAACTCAACTTAAATGTAAAACCCAAAACTATAAAAGCCCTGGGAGACAGCCTAGGCAGTAGCAGCATTCTGGACATAGGAACTGGCACAGATTTCAAGACAAAGAAGCCAAAAGCGAATGCAACCACAACTGACAAATAAAATCTAATTAAACTAAAGAGCTTCTGTGCAACAAAAGAATCTATCAACGGAGTAAACAGACAGCCTACAGAATGGGAAAAATTTTTGCAAACTATGCATCTGACAAAAGTCTAATATTCAGCATCTATAAGGAACTTAAATATACAAGAAAAAAAACCCCATTAAAAAGTGGGCAAAGGACATGAACACTTTTCAAAAGACATACAGGTAACCAACAAGCATATGAAAAATGGCTCAAAATCACTGATCACTAAAGAAATGCAAATCAAAATCACAATGAGACACTATCTCACACCAGTCAGAATGGCCATTTTAAAAAAGTCAAAAAATAACAGATGTCGGTAAGGTCACAGGGAAAAGGGAATGCTAATATGCTGTTGGTGGGAATGTACATTTGTTCAACCATTGTGGAAGACAGTGTGCTGATTCCTCAAAGATCTAAAAAACAGAACTAGCACTTGACCTAGCAATCCTGTTACTAGCTATATACACAAAAGAATATAAATCTATCATAAAGACACATGCCCGTATATGTTCACTGCAGCACTATTCACAATAGCAAAGACATGGAATCAACCTAAATGCCCATCAGTGGTGGACTGGATTAAAAAAATATGGTATACACAAACACACACACACACACACACACACACACACACACACACACACCCCATAGAACACTAAGCAGCCATAAAAAAGAATGATTATGTCTTTAGCAGGAACATGGATGGAACTAGAGGCAAACTAATGCAAGAACAGAAACCAAATACTGCATGTTCTTGCTTATAAGTGGGAGCTAAATGATGAGAATACACAGACAGAAAGGGGAACAATAAGCGCTGGGCCTGCTTGAGGGTAGAGGGTGGGAAGTGGGAGAAGAACAGAAAAAATATTGGGTACTAGGCTTAGTACCTGGGTGATGAAATAATGTGTTACAAACTCCCTTGACATGAGTTTACCTATAACAAACCTGCACATGTACCCTGAAACTAAAAGTTAAAAAAAAAAAAGTTAGTTTTGCTATGAGCCATTTCCAGAGTGCCATTTTAATACTTTAGTGGCTCTTCTTAGAGTTACCATCTGCCTTAAATCTGTTTTTCATATTTTTGGAAATGTATCATCTTTCACAAATATCTGCTTCATTTCACTTGGAGCTTAATAATTAATGGTTCTATAGCAAGGCATCATCTTACAACCACAGAATTTTTCCTAGACCATTAGGCTAGACAACCTCATGATTACACTAACCAAACCCGGAGTAAAATGGTTGATAAAGGATAAAAGGGGTTATCCAATGGTTAATATAATTTGGGTTGGTTTTTGATAGGTTTTTCCCTTAACTATTGCATAAGAAACTACTAATGTAATATATCAGATTGTACGTTGGACCATATATAGCTATGTCTCTAAGATTGATACTCAAAGAATCAAATTCTAGGTTGTATTTCTCTGTAAATCTATTTCTTTAGCCAGTTGTTTTCTGTCTACTGCCAAGAAACAGGATTCTCTGCCTTGTGCAAATACTCTTTTGTGTTTACTTCTTACTCTTGATTTTTAAAAATGTGATTGTGTCCTAACCTGTCCCAGGATGCTGTTGCTGTAACATCTAACGTGTGTGAAAAGGGTATGTCTGTAGTTCCAGGTACAGTACCCATATGGCCTTGACTGTATTTTGGCTATTTAGAAGTTAGGTTGGAAGATTTTGGTAAAAGCAGTTATGTGTGTGATTGCTCTAATAGACTGGTTGGCATATGATGCTGAGGTGCTGTCCTTTTAGCTGTCCCACAGGATAGGTACAGGCAGTATCACAGTCATTACACTATTGAGAAGGTTCATTGCTCTTACACGATGGTGGCAAATTTCAACAAGATAGCTCCCAGGATGTTAAGTGAGCAGTTCCACAGCAAAAATGAGGTAGGAGGAAAAAACTGAATAACTGAATAATATAATATCATATTCCATTGACACCCTTCCTTTGGGAATAATTTTGTTATCTACTTTCTGAGTGCAATGTTACACAAGATATTTTAAAATACTGAAATAAGCCTATGATTTTTATTAATAATGCTGTTTTAAAATAATATTCCTAGCCGGGCTCGGTGGCTCAAGCCTGTAATCCCAGCACTTTGGGAGGCTGAGGCGGGTGGATCACGAGGTCGAGAGATCGAGACCATCTTGGTCAACATAGTGAAACCCCGTCTCTACTAAAAATACAAAAAACTAGCTGGGCGTGGTGGCGCGTGCCTGTAATCCCAGCTACTTAGGAGGCTGAGGCAGGAGAATTGCCTGAACCCAGGAGGCGGAGGTTGCGGTGAGCCGAGATCGCGCCATTGCACTCCAGCCTGGGTAACGAGAGCGAAACTCCATCTCAAAAAAATAAATAAATAAAAATAAAAATAAAAATAAAAAAATATTCCTTAACATTTTTAAAATGATATAACAGTAAAAAAAAAAAAAAAAAAAATTTACAATCATCTTAGATCATAAGAGCCATGCCTAGAAGACTAGGCCCCTAACAATTAAGTAGAGCCGGCATTAACAGCCTTACATAGCCTATTCCTGACTGCTTTTATATTAGCAAGAATAAATTTCCATGTTGTTTAATCCATTCAAAGTCCAGAGTTTTAATTAGTTGAACCTAATCCTACTTGACTTAACCATGATGTAGTTTTTTTTGATTGATGTAGTTTTTGAAGATGTATAATACCTTCTATCTCTTTATAGTATTCAAATGAGGGTAGAACATATATTTTGCTCATCTTTTCACAGCAGACTGCTTTGCAACTAGCAGATAATGTGCCCTGAACATGATCTTCATAAATGCTCAGTAGGCCTATGCTCATAGTTTAAAGCACCTAGTATATTTCATTTATATTTTCACTTACAAACAAAAATTCAAAATACTTTCACTGTAATTTCTCCAAAACAGTTAGATTTATTAAGTAGACCCTCTTTTTTTTTTGTTTTGAGACGGAGTCTCACTCGACATGTCACCCAGGCTGGCAGTGGCGCCACCTTGACTCACCGCAACTTTCGCTTCCTGGGTTCAAGCGATTCTCCTGCCTCAGCCTCCCAAGTAGCTGGGACTACAGGTGCTCACCACCATGCCTGGCTAATATTTTTTGTATTTTCAGTAGAGACAGGGTTTCACCATGTTGGCCAGGCTGTTCTTGCACTCCTGACCTCATGATCCGCCTGCCTCAGCATCCCAAAGTGCTGGGATTGCAGGTGAGATCCACCATGCCTGGTCAAGTAGACCCTCTTAAGACCTTATCAAGGAAGTAAATTAAAAGAAAAAAATTCTTCTTTTAAAAACCATCAATAAATGGGACTTTACATAATTACAGTATTTTGTAAAGACTGATAAGTAGAAACTTCTCAAGAGTGTTCTCTAGACATGGAAAGACAGGTTATTTCTATTCACCATCAAATTATTCAGGTATCTACATAAATCATTCCTTCAAATACAGCAACTACAGAATTTTAATAACTTCTGGTGCTAAAATCGTATATCTATTTTCTGTGAAGTGAGATGTTCTAGAAATGTTTGTAATATTTCTCACACTACCACTTAAATCCCACATCATTTTCAGAAGCTCATCTTCACCCTAAACTTACATCATATTAAAAGAATAAGTTTAAAGGAAACTTTTGGAAAACAGTTTAAAGTTAAGTAGCTATGTTAAAATTTTATAATTTGGATTATCATCTTTCTTTGTCAAAAACAGCAGTATCAGCTGGGTGCAGTGGCTCACCCCTGTAATCCCAGTACTTTGGAAAGCCAAGATGGGTGGATCACCTGAGGTCAGGAATTCAAGACGAGCCTGATCAACATGGAAAAACCCTATCTCTACTAAAAATAGAAAAAAATTATCCAGGTGTGGTGGCACATGCCTGTAATCCCAGGTACTTAGGAGGCTGAGGCAGGAAAATCACTTGAACCTGGGAGGTGGAGGTTGCAGTGAGCCAAGATCGAACCATTGCACTCCAGCCTGGGTCACGAGAGTGAAACCCTGTCTCAACCAACCAACCAACCAACCAACCAACCAACCAAATCCAACAGTATCTTAAAAGCAGTATATTAGAAATCCCTTATGTAGGACTTGTCTATCCCTTAAAAGGTTGATCTCATAGTTCCAAACAACTGTCAACTATTTCAATTCTATAAAATGCTAGAATCCAAACACAGAGAACAGAGCACAAGAAACCTTAACAATTCATCAGCTGTGTGATTTGAGGCAAGTTACTTAACCTCTTTGATTTCTTGTTCCTCAAAATGGAGACACAAGTACAATCTGTTTCTATGGCTATTGTGAGGATTAAATGAATAAATTTATGTAAACCACTCAGGAAAGTATATGACACATAGGGAGTATTATATGAGTGTCTGCTTAAATCATTATAATCATTACTATTACTAATTGAAGGCTCAATGTTCCAAAGGCAAAATAAGTCAACAAAATCCCTCCATTTTATAAATTAAAATAATTTGTATAATATTATATAAAAAGTTTATTAAAGAGTATTTGTTTTAAAATCACAAAAGGTTACACAAGCTAAATGAAATACTTTTTTTTTTTGAGTCATCTAACAAAGATGGTGCTCAAAACTCTCTTGATTTAATAATCTAGTGGTTCTGTAATTTGACAAACACAGGACTTGGTGTGAGATAGGAAATTTAAGCCCTGCTGTTCATTGTTAATTCCAATTTATTGCTCATGCTTCTGACTTCATTGTAGGAAATGTCTATTTGTGGATTAGGTTCAAAATTCACCAAATACATATAAAAAAATCTTCAGAATATACTTTATTAATAAGCTCATAAAACCAAATGTGAAACCTGTCATGAATGAAAAGATAAAAATAGAAAGTACCTGAGATTCATGTGGAATGAAGGAAATATTTATTTCTTTACATCTTCTTATTGACTTGGAGCAAGAAGCCTTAATTTTGTTAAAGAGATTATCAGGGCAAACTGAGGGGGGAAGAAAAAAAAAAATCAAGCATATAGTTCCATCCAAATGTTTATTCCTTTTAAATAAATCATTCCAACATCCCGGAACAGTTATACATAATTACTGGCTTTCACAAAGTTATTAAAGGACATAAATAACATAAAAATACTGTTTTTTGCTTTACAAAAGATATATATAGTCAAAAAGACTATAACAGAAATGCCATCTTTCCCATTCCCATCCACCATTATCTCAGATGTATTGCCTTAAAGATCTGCTAACAGAGTAAACTGAAATTGTTAGGAAGAAAAATCATGCCCAAGCTTATGACTTAATAAATAGCAGCACTTTCAGGACATCTTAGAAATTTATACTACTTTCCAAATTGCCATTTAGTGATCTATACTACAACCACACAACACAAATGGTTAATTTTTCCTTGAATTAAAGGCAGCTTTCTAACATTAGGAACTTCTAAGACATTATAATACTAAGTTCTGGAACTTAGAGCCAGTGTTTTTCCCCTTTCATCAAAGAGTTTATCACTCCATTAGATCTAGGTTAAAACATCAACCATTGGCTAACATGATATTCTTCAGCCTTAAGATTCCATAAGTTAAAACAAGGTTCATATTCATTAAATTTCATCAATTTCATAAACATGACGCTCTGTATAATAAGATTACATTACAAATACTTACGGTGTGATGTTTTTAAAAATGCAAACTATTAGGCATGAGATAAAAATTTATAGGAAAAATGATATATTACTAAAGTGAGGAACCTCTAATAGCAGAGACCTACACTTAACTTAGATAAATGATATTTTTATTTTGAAGTGTATTATGTAACGTGTTAACATAAAACAGAATTGTATGTGTCTTTGGACTTCTCTGTGATTCTTTAGTTGCCAGTTTTCTAAGTGATCATATGGCAGAGTAAGATAAATGTGATAAGTTTCTCCCTTTATATTTGCCAAACAGATGGCTGTTTTCTTCAGTGCCCTCTCAAAAGGTCTTTGTTTTTTTTAACTAGAGAATCAAATCCCTAACTGAAACGCTGATTAAAAATATTTCTTCCTGTCACCAGCATAGGATTTGAGAGCTAGCCCCCTCCACCTGTCCCTCACATCCCAACAAAATGATTGTCTTTTGAAAGTAGCTGGGAATAGTTTCTTTTAATTTTCTATCACCTCAACATGAATTAGGATAGATATAATCTTACATTTTTAGATTCTTTCTGGCCTAATTAGAATACATGATAAATAGAAAATCACCAGGACTGAAATAATATAAAAAGTAAGCACTTTAATGACATTTTGGGCTGAAGGATTTTTAAAAAGTAGACACTTTAAAACTAATGGGATTTTAAACAATGAAGCAATAACTTTTTAAAAGACTTACAGTCAGTGAAGTATATATATGCTGTTTTATACTTGTTCTCCGATTTACTCCCAAAATCACGTAAGAAACAATCTACAGACTTAAAAAGAAAGGTTAGCGATTAATACACATTTTATTAAATATTAATTTAAATATGTTACCTTTTAAAATAAGTAAGGTTATTTTATTTCAGTGATAAACCAAATCCTTACTGGCTAAAAGTTTAATTTATAAACTGATTTTTTAAGATGCTATGTTCTCCAGCCAGTGATAGCTAATTATGTAGCAAAGTAACAAGAATAAGGTAATATGGACCATTTTTGGTTTTGGAAAAAAAAAAAAAAAAAAAGAGTAAGGTAATATGTATGAACATGGCGCTCTTAATTGGCAATGAAGTGGTCTAGAAAAACTGAAACAACACAGAAGACAAGAGTACTGGAAGATAACAGTTCAAGGAACTAGAAACCAACATACTATAAGTATCATCTACATGGATAATGAAACTGCCAACACTTACGACTGGACAAGTGTTGAAGTGAGAGACACTGACTGAGAAGCTTAAACTATCAAGTGATTAGAAAGACCCAAAGCTTGGTAGGTGACTGCAAGAACGAGGAATACGCAATTTTGTATCTGGCTTTTGTCACTTAACATTCAAAATGAACATTTATCTAGGTCACTGACAACTCCTAAAAAAATTATTTTTAATGGTCACATGGGTTTTATTTATCATTTTATTCATATATTTCATTCATATATCATCATATGGTTTATTATTTATTAATGCTAAAATTTAATTAGACTTATTTACTGCTAGAAACTTAGCTAGACCATTTATTTATTTCCTAACAATAAATTCTAAAATATAAAACATTTTTTCAGGTTCTTGATAAAAAATTACCAATTATTTTCCAAAAAGGCTGTATTAATCTATACTCCTACTAGCAGTATATGGTAGTTTCTGCTCCATTATCCACTGATAACCTGAATAGCTAGAATGTGATATATATACATGTACACATATACACACACCCATATATACATATTTTTAAATCCCTCTGCCAATTTGCTAGATGAAAAACGGTGCTTTTAACTTGCATTTTTTCCAATCACAAATTTTCTTATGGAATTATATTACAGATAAGATATAAAATATCATTAAAACCCACTAGCAGTCAATATGTAGTGACCAAAAAGTAAGTATCTGTTTTTGTTTTTAAATGTCTGCTAGAGTTTTTTGAGAAGTGAAATGAAACAGAGATTGCCAAATTAACATTTTACACGGGAATAAGTGAGAGATCAGGTTTTCAAAAATGCATTCTGAGATACTGCACAGAATAAAGGAATCTTTAACAGTTTATTTTGCTCTAAAAGGTTGGCATCAAATATGAGTTAGGTCATAGAGTCAGATTATAAACTAAAGAATTTCCATTCACATAAAATATATATATACACACATACATATACACCCATCTTCATATATACATACAACTATGCTACAGGAAAGTCACTGAGACAAAGAAGTAATCCAAGACTATAGATTATTTCTTTTACCTACATTTCCATCCCCCCAAATGGTATAGTTCAATAGGAACTGCATGAAAAACAAAACATACAAAGAAATGTTATTTTATACAATATAATTCTGCTTTCATATATAAGGAAAAAAGGAATCCTTTTACTTATATATTCTCACTGGGAAGAATGCAAATAATCTTCTAACACAGAAAAAAACTGTCCTCAGCAAACTAGTTTATGGCAATATTTTTCTATTAAAGCGTACTTTATTACTTTCAATTTTCTATTAGTAATGCATAACAATGGTGAAATATGATGAACCTACTTTTTAAAGCCTCAAAATACTCACCTTTGATGTCGGAGTGATGAAATAAAGAGCTTTCATTTGTCTGACAGGTTCACGATTCTTATGAATATTCTCTACAACTGACAAGAAAAAAGGCCATTTTATATGACCAAATAATTTAAAAATAAACTTAAAATAATTTTAAAATAAACTTTACTTTTCATTTATAATATGAAAACATATTTACAAATAATATGGAAACAAACACATTTACTGGGTTTAACATTTTATTTGTCTTCATTCAATACGTTTAAAAATCCCGAAGAATGAAAAATGTATCTTCCCTGTGTGGCTAAACCTTGGGCTGAACTGCCTTCTCATCATAAGGAGAAAAAGATAAAGCGGTTACTTCATAGTTAGGTAGGTCTAACAGCATAAACAACGTGACATGAAGAAACCAAGAAAAGGCATCAAAAATTAAATGTTGTTTCTTTTAAAAATATACTACTATAATAATAGCAAATATGACACCAGATACTAGACTATAAGCACTTTACATGAATTATTCACTAAAATTCACAATAACCCTGCCAAGTATTTTACAAATGAGGAAACTGAGGCTTAAAGAAGTAACTCAGTGAAACAGGCAGAGTTCTAACCCAGATTTGACTCCAGAACCCAAGTTTTTACCTACCACAATGCTGTTTAAATAAATTGCCAATTAACTCCTATTCTTTTAAAACCACACATAAATATTTATAAAGCATTTTTCAACAACAGAATGTCACTAGAATTTAGTTAATTATATTTTTATTATGGAAGTTAAGAAGTTTGTAAGATTACCTAAAGCAAAGTTAATATAAAGTTATAAACTTTGTCAAATTAACTATTTAAAGCTAAATATATATTTCTTAAAACTAATTTAAAGTATCCTTCAACAAATCCAGAGAGCCATCTTTCAAGATTCATGTTGACAAAGGGCCTAGAAAGAATTAACGTTAATGTGACAGGCAAGAGAGGTTACTGCTGGACTTCTTTTTTAAATACAGTGGATTTCATTTTTACATTCCTAAATGTATATTAGTAATGTATAGGTGTATCATAGCTTCTACTAGATGAATAATATTTCTAAGGAAAAATTTACTCTTTTTATCTCTATTCTCAACTATTATAAATAAAACTATTTGAAAAAAATTAAGGTTTAATCTGTGTTCATTTATTTCAATTGTTTAATACTCAAAATGGAGTATCTTACAGTCATCTTATGCTATAGATACTATTTTGTTTGGTGAATAATGTGCATGTTAACACACTGAAAATACTGTGACATGATTTAGGACATAGGCTCTGAAAATATTCTGAAATCTCTTTATTATTAACAGAAAGTACCATTTCTCCATTCACTGAAAAGCACATATCTATCAAACGACTAAGAAAAACAAAGAGAAAGTTCTTTAATAGTGAAAAAGAATCATCTAATTCCCAGTCTTTTACTTTTTATTTATTTTTTTGAGATAAGGTCTGTTTTGTCACCTAGGTTGGAGTGCAGTGGCACAATCAGGGCTTATCGCAGCCTTGACTTCCCTGGCTCAAGCAATCCTCTTGTCTCAGTCCCCCAAGTAACTGGGACTACAGGTACGTGCCACTATGCTTGGCTAATTTTCTGGAATTTTTGTAGAGACAAGGTCTCACTATGTTGCCCAGGCTGGTCTTGAAACTCCTGAGCTCAAGTGATCTTCCTGCCCCATCTTCCCAAAGTGCTGAGATTACAGGCATGAGTCACTGCACCCAGCTTCAGTCTTTTTTTTTTTTTTTTTAAGGCTTTTACACTTGACTTTATTCTCCACTGAAGTAGCAAATACTGACAGAGCATTTTATTCTTGATTTTGTTTTTTTGTTTGCTTCTTTTTTTGTGTGTGAGATGGAGTTTTGCTCTTTTTGCCCAGGCTGGAGTGCAATGGTGCGATCTTGGCTCACTGCAACATCCACCTCCTGGGTTCAAGCGATTCTCCTGTCTCAGCTTCCTGAGAAGCTGGGATTACAGGCATCTGCCATCATGCCTGGCTAATTTTTGTATTTTTTGAGAGACGGGGTTTTTCTCCATGTTGGTCAGGCTGGTCTCGAACTCCTGACCTCAGGTGATCTGCCTGCCTTGGCCTCCCAAAGTGCTGGGATTACAGGTGTGAGCCACTGCACCTGTCTCAACTTGTTTTTTTTTTTTTTTTAATTCCAAGACACTACTAAATATTTTCACAAATTACCTGAATGACAACAGAAGTTTGACCACTGAACCTGCCAATGCCCAGTTTCATAGAGGGATTCTCAGAATAGCTAATGTGGAACTCAGAGGAACTGTTTTAAGTTAGTAATTATGACTACAATTAAACCATAGCAAACTTAGGTGATTCTGGCAGATATCAAAAGCATCCCACAACAGGGAGTGTTATGATATACAGTCCTATGAAATGCTTCTCAAAAATAGCTTTCTGTTTCCAAGTAAGTTTAGAAAACTGAACACTATCATTTTACCCAGGGGATCCACTTATGCCTTGGCATATAAAAGACTCTGAAAAATCCTAAAGAAACCTGTTGAGCTCTGTTTAGTACTGTTTCCTAAATATACAGGCCACGGAATCCCTTCCTCGAAGAATATCTGTCAGTACTGAGCATACAATACGAAACAATGGTCTACAAAATGTGATAAAACCTCCCTACAGTGCATAATGGCTCTGTAGTTCCACAGAGCTTTTACATGTTATCAAATGGTTCTCACCCTAATTGCACATCAGAATGACTTTTCAGAACTGAAAAAACTTAAGTGGCTTAATCAATATTTCACTTATCCAGTAGTAGAAAAATCACAGCTTTAATTTTCTAATTTCTAGTTTAGAGCTTTTTACACTGAGGATCAAAAAGGCTACAAATTGAATCCGTAATCAACAATAAAGGTTATTTTAAGGCTGGGCATGGTGTCTCACACCTGCAAGTAATCCCAGCACTGTGGGAGGCCAAGGCTGGTGGATCACTTGAACCCAGGAGTTCAAGACCATCCTGGGAAAACATGGTGAAACCCTGCTTCTATCCAAGAAAATACACAAATTAGCTCGGTATGGTAGTGTGTACTTCTAGTCCCAGCTACTTGAGAGACTGAGATGGGAGGATTGCTTGAAAGTGGGAGGAGGAAGCTGCAGTGAGCCAAAATCATACTACTGCACTCTAGCCTGGGTGACAGAGTGAGATCCTGTCTCAAAATAAATAAATATTTTAAAAAGATTATTTTATGTATAAACATCAAAACCAAAATATTCTATGATTAGGCTTTCTTGAGAATACTGGGTATACTTTTGAACTTCATTAAGTTAGGAATGACAGAGGGTACATAAACTCTATTAGGATCCAAAATATAAATGAATTATATTTCACTTGGAGCCTCAGATTCCTCATTACAAATGACAGTATTAATATCTGTCTTCATAAGGTTGTTATGAAGACTAAATTTTAATAAGTGAGTTAAAAGATAATGAATTAAAGACAACATGATTATGAATGTTACAAAATATTGTTATTTCCCTCAAAACGTAATACAGATTAATATCTCAATAACATAATCCTGCCTAGTGGAAGATAACTTCTTGTGACATGATTTTTTATTCAGAATATGTAAGTATTACAAATTTTCATACTAAAACTGATTTAAACTTATAATTGTCTCATTTCTAGTAATAAAGATAAATTTACAAAGTTAGCATTATACATTTGTAAATATGTACAAAAGTTGATTTTATGACATAAATCTTGATATCCATTTTAAAGCAATACATGAAACCATAAACTAAATCAAAATACTGAAGTAAAGCTAGTGTATCAATATACAAAACTGTTATATATGTAAAACATTTAAAGAACAACCTCAATAAGGCAATTGAGTTAGGCTTGGTTAAGGGTATTAATTATACATCTCAGCTGAGGGGGAAAAAAACTGACAGAAGATTCAAAGAATGTTAAATCCAATTGTTGTGGCTACAGTAATTTTTAAAAATAAGTTCCTTAGAAACACAATTACTAACTAAAATTTCTTACTTCAGATCTCCCCAATTACAATTAAAAAGTGTTCATGCCAAGAATAACACTTACCAGTAATACCTTCTTCTAGAAGATCTGACATTTTGCAACACGATGCCAAAAGCTTAGTGGTAAATTCATCTAAAAGCATTATCTTAAAACAAACACAAATTTAAAAATACGATAAGCATCCTATTACCAAGAATTCAAAAAAGAATGTTAATCATTAAACCTTTTAATCCCTTTATAACATAAAATATCAGGACAGGAGGCAAAATGATCTCAACTCATCTTTTATCTTGCATGATCTAGAGATTTTCTCAATATATGTGCATACAGTATTATACATAAGTAAGCAAACAGAAATATTCCTAATTTGAAGCATAGAGCTTAATTTTAAACCTACATTATGTTTAACATCAAATTTTCTTAAAATTTCAACTGCCAGTTGTAGAACAATTATTGCTCAAAGCACTGTTTTAAGCAATTTCCATGGATAAACTCACCTCATATTTACAGTTACCATATAAAGTATTAACCATCACCATTTTTATAAACAAGGAAACAGGCAGAGAAAGGTCAACTTTTGCAAGCAGCCACAGCTATTAAGTGGTGAAGTTAGTATTTGAAGTCAAGTAGTGTAATTCCAGACCCTATCTAGTCATCCCTCGGTATCCATGGGGGTTTGAAGACCCCTGTGTATACCAAAAATCCATGGATGTTTAAATCTCTTATATAAAAACAGTGTTGTATTTGCATATAACCTATACACATCCTCTCCATATGTCAAATCATCTTCAGATTACTTATACTAGATACCTAATACAATGTAAATACTATATAGTTTTTATACTGTATTGTTTTTAAAGTTTGTATTATTTTTTATAAGAGCAAGGTATGCAAATTCTACCTTCCATTCGCCTTCTTTCCTGCAGTCATCAAACACTGTTGCTTTTATCTCTGTTTAAAGAAGAAAGGAATTACTTAGGAATTAAATCAACAGAAACATAGTAATAGACTATTCAAAAGGTCCAAAATGGCTAAGAAAAAAATCCAATTTGAAATTTGTTAAACTACGTAAAAAGCATACATGTGGGGGACGTTCTCATGTGAGACCCCCAAAAGGCGTGGGTCTCACTATACGGTGAGCTTGATCCCAAACACAGTTTCCTACTGGAGGCAGTCGAGCTATCAGAAAGAAGGGACTGAAAGATGACTGATCAGTTTCTAATATTAACCATGATATCGTTTGGGCTTAAACTATGCGGTGCTGCTAGACTAAGTGACTCCCTACCAGCAACCAGTTTCTGCTTTTAACTTTTAATAGCTTTCACCTTTTCTTTACTTGCATGACTGCCTTGTACCCTAGATAATGGTTTAACTTTGGGGATATTTGCAAAGCAAATGCCACTTTACGGATGGCTTTGATCCCAGACTCAGAGACTCCTGAATGGGGGAGTTGAGATAAGTTGAGTCAGGAGCAGACAAAGGAGAATCTGGTTAAAAGATATTCTGATGAGCAAAACCAGAAAACCTTTTCACATGTGAGTCCTAAAACAGGATCAAACCAAAAATACCTGCAGCCATAAGGAATAATGTCTGGATGTAAATAAGCTTTGTGATCACAGGAAATTCTATTACTTTTTACAACCACTGATTGTGTATCTGACTTCTCTATTGTATAGGCCATGTAAGGTACAGATTTGCATTTCCTCTTGCAATGACGTAAACCAGAGCAAAGAAACTGTATTTATTCCTGGCCTTTTGAAAAAATAAATTTGCTGTTTTTAGGCACGGCCTATACAGCCCTCTAGACCCCCGCTTTCTGTCTCTTTTTTATTTCTTTAAGCTCACGCTCTCTTCCAGGTTTTGGGACCCTCTTGCAGGTCGAGAGATCCCCGGCAGACGTGCCGTCCCTACCGTCCCCGACACATATGTATTTGTTAAACCCTAAGGAAAAATCCAATTCTAATACCTAACCTATACAGTACATTTAAACTGTAAACAATTTTTAACTTTAAAAAGTACTGTAAAAAGGGTTACTCTATTTAAGTACATGAACATATAGGGAAAATATTTCTAAAAGTGTTACCTGATTTGGTTTTTCCTATTCTACTTAAGTCCCAAGTAAAACAGAATGAAAACAAAAAACCCACAGGAACATCCTTAAGTTGCCCATTGCTAAATTACATCTGACAATCAAATCTGCATAAACATTTTTCATACTGATTTACTACAATATGCTTTTCTACAATACATATCACAGAATTTGGATACCAATATTCAGTCTTGATTTATAATCAATAAATATAAACAATGATTTTCAAAATTAATCTAAATACATTTTACAAATTAGTTCACTGATTTGCAAACATTTTCTATTATGTATCAAATAATACATGTGGATAATTTACACAAATACCTGTTCTTCTACTTAATAAAACAATTTCCCACGTTTACTATGTTTTATTAATGTTCAACTGATTTTAAAATCTGTAGTAATACATAAAATATAATTAAAATATATAGTAACCTGTTTTTTAATTAATTCCTGTTAATAAGATGGTTGTATCATTAACTTAAGCTTTTCCGTTTCCTAATTTATATTTAAGTTAATACTTTTGGGAAATTTATCAGCAAGTTTTTGATAATAAGTCATGATAAAAAAATGACAGCTCTTATATCAGAGGGTACAAATAATAATAGTTACTGTGGTACAAGAAAAAATATTTGGTTTTTGTTCCCAGTTCCTGGCACAGAGCTCCTAAAGGCTTTGGAATCTCCGGAGTGATAGTGTCTCTTTGGTCTGTGAATGAAATGACTCTTGGGTGAGATACCCCTATACGGCTTTAGGCTGAGGGCTGGTCACCAGACTAAGCCATGATTAGAGGGTTGGACCCCCACCCCCACCCTGCATTCCTTGTGAATACATGGTTTGGAACTTTCAGCCCCACCCCGGGACCTCTAAGAAAGGAAGAGGGACTGAAGATTGAGTTCAGTTACCAATGATTTACATCAATCATGCTTACATAATGAAGCCTCCATAAAAACCCCTTAAGAGAGTCTGGAGAGTTTCCAAGGTGGTGAACAAACCACGTGCCAGATAGAAGCTCCATGTGGATAGAAGCTCCTATGCTTGGGGCCTTTTTGGACCTTACCCTATGTACCTCTTCACCTGGCTGTTCATTTATATCTTTTGTAATAAACTGGTAACAGTAAGTAAAGTGTTTTCTAAAGTTCTGTAGACATTCTGGCAAAGTAATGAACCTGAAAGGGAAGGAGGGTTGTGGGAATCTCTGACTTTGTAGCCAAGCCAGACAGAAGTGTACATAACCCAGGGACTTGCTACTGGCATCTGAAGTGAAGGCAGTATTGTGAGACTGACCCCTTAATCCTGTGGAGTCTGACACTAACTAGTGTTCCTAATGAACTAGTTCCTAACTAACTGGATATCCTACAATCATTTCAGTTCTCACACTAATTCATTTATCCTACAATCATTTCAGTTCTCACACTAATTCATTTGGTGTCCAGAGTTGGAGAATTTGTTGGTGTGAGGGTGGGAAAAAAAACCACATATTTGGTGTCAGAAATGTTGTTAGTAAAAACAATTCAGTTATTTATAGTCATTTTCAGAATTGTGATTTGGAAGATTTTATTGTGATTGAGAAGATTTGAAAGTGTCAAGAAATATCAGCTAACTATACATTGTTTGCTAGGAGGAGTATAGTGTTACATGGGAATTACGGTAAATGTCTGAAATATTTAACCATAATTTAAGCCAAAGTCACTGGCTTCTGGAACCTTTGCCTCTAGAACAGGCAAAAATAAAGGATTTTCTCAGGCAGAGCTCAGATACAGAAATATTATGCTCCTTTCTCTTTCTTTTTTTTTTTTTTTTTGAGACAGAGTGTCGCTCTTGTTACCCAGGCTGGAGTGCAATGGCACGATCTCGGCTCATGGCAACCTCCGCCTCCTGGGTTCAAGCAATTCTCCTGCCTCAGCCTCCTGAGTAGCTGGGATTACAGGCACGTGCCACCATACCCAGCTAATTTTTTGTATTTTTAGTAGAGACGGGGTTTCACCACGTTGACCAGGATGGTCTCGATCTCTCGACCTTGTGATCCACCCGCCTCGGCCTCCCAAAGTGCTGGGATTACAGGCTTGAGCCACCGCGCCCAGCCCCGCTCCTTTCTCTTTCTAAGCTAGCTTCATTCCTCATACCTCAAACAAGCTGAAAGTTGAAGACATTTGCTTGTTTTTATATTAGATTTACGTCTTTCTCTTAAGAAATGAATGCTTATGGAATTTATGATGGAGCAGATTGGAGAAAGGCTCCCTAAGCAGAAGTCATCTCATTATAGTCTTTGAAACCTCAGAACTGCATTGGCCTAGATGGTAGAAACCAGCCACATCTAGCGACTGAGCACCTGAAATGTGGCCAGTCTGAACTGAGATATCCTGTAAGTACAGAATACACACAAGACTTCAAAAACCTTAGTACAAAAAAAGGAATGTAAAAAATGTATTAGGTCAAATATAATATATTAATTTTACCTTTTTCTTTTTACCTTTTTAGGTGACTACCAGAAAATTTAAAATTACATACGTAGCTTGCATTAAATTTCTAATGACAGAACTGTCTTGGAATCTGAAGATAACTTAGATCTGTGTCTGCCAAAGGAAAAAAAAAGAAACTGAAGATACCTGGAGGGTCAGTGTTATTGTCTTAAAAAGAAAGAACTAGTTTTTGGGGATAGGAGGGGCATCCATGAAAAGTGACATAGTCACAGGTAGACATGTTTAGAGAGGAGTCAAAGAAAATCATATCAACAAATACTACAGCACTAAGAAGGTATTTCCTTTAAATACTAATGAAAACCATTTGACCTTATATCCATTTCTCTAGCATCCTAAATATGGATATACCCCAAGACTCAATTTTCTTACCTTCGTTCTGCTTGCTCTCAAGCAAAGGTTTTATTGTGATTGGGAAGATTTGAAAGTGTTTGACAGATGTGATAGGACAAGCTCTGCTTTTACTCAGAGCAAAGGTAAGACAATTTGCTCCTGTGGCTGGTCTCTTCAGAGACCACATTCATCATCAAAGTTTCATCTATCATATTAGTCTTTCAATTTTTCAACAGTCTTACAGCCCTTCTCTCTTTGAACTTCAATCATACAATACAGATTCAAGTACCTACATGCCACAAGTTGAGATTAGAGTACCCTAAAAACTGCTCTAGACTTATTTCTCTAAGTATTATTGTCATTTTCTTAGTCATTGTCTTTGGCTATTTCCTCCCTTCCCCCCCAAGCACCTATCAGGCATATTGATGGTTCTCGTAGCTGTAATTTTTCATTGCCACTGTCACCAGCATCGACTGGATTCTTCTCTCTCACTGAAGTACTGCAATAGAATCCTATCTGAATTTCCTGCTTTCTACCTCAAACACCTTTGCCATTTCAATCAATTTTTCACACTGCTGTCAGAGTCAACTTCCTGAAATACAATCCTTTGTTTATATTAATACACACCTCAAATGCTTACTCTTGCCCACAGAATGAAATCGAAACTCTACTACTTAACTTTCTCCACTGACTGGCTTCTACTTAATCTCTAAATTAATCGTCCACCAGTCCAAATGCTACCCAAATAATAACTTCATTTATTTTTTTTGAGACTGAGTCACGCATTGTCAGCCAGGCTGAAGTGAGTGGCACGATCACTGCTCACTGCAGCCTCAACTTCCCAGGCTCCAGCGATCCTCCCACCTCAGCTTCCCAGCTGGGACCCCAGCTGGTCCCACATGTTACCACACCTGGCTAATTTTTGTATTTTTGGTAGAGATGGAGTTTCACCATGTTGTCCAGGCTGGTCTTGAACTCCTGAGCTCAAGTGATCCATCTGGCTTGGCCTCCCAAAGTGCTGCAATTATAGGCACAGGCCACTGTGCCAGGCCTTATGCTAGCTAGCTAGCTATTGACTGACTGATTTAGAGGCAGGGTCTTGTTCTGTCACCCAGGATGGAGTGCAGTGGAACAATCAATGCCCACTGCAGCCTCAACCTCCTGGGCTGAAGGGATCCTCCTGCCTCAGCCTCCCACGTAGCTGGCAACATAGGTGCATCACCACACATGGTTAATTTATATATTTTTTGTAGTGATTGGGTCTCATTTTGTTGCCCAGGTTGGTCTCAAACTCCTGGGCTCAAGGGATCATCTCACCTTCGACTCTCAAAGTGCTAGGATTACAGGCATGAGCCATAGTATCTGGTTTAGAATTTTTATTTTTTATTTTTTTGACACAGAGTCTTGCTCTGTCACCCAGGCTGGACTGCAGTGGTGCAATCTCAGCTCTCTGCCTCCTGGGTTCAAGCAATTCTCCTGCCCCAACCTCCTGAGTAGCTGGGATTACAGTTATGTGCCACCATCCCTAGTTAATTTTTGTATTTTCAGTAGAGATGGGGTTTTACCATGTTGGCCAGGCTGGTCTTGAACTCCTGACCTCATGATCCACCCACCTCCATTTCCCAAAGTGCTATGATTACAGGCTTGGGTCACCATGCCCAACCTAGAATTTTTATATAATCTTTTTTATGTTTTCTAAGTTACCACTTAATTTTTAAAAGTCTAACCCATACTATCCTATATTTGCTCTATACTTTACTGTCTTTTTATATTTTAGACCTTTATAATGAATTTTTAAAATTTGCTAGAGATGGACTAAGATCATGCCTAAGTATTTAAGAGGAGCAAGAGAGTACAATTAAAACAAACAAACAAAAAAAGATATTAGGCAAAAAGCCTTAAGACAGAAATAATCTGCAATAAAAACCTAATAGCAAATATTTATGTCTCAAACAAAACAACATAAAAGAAAGCTA
Organism: Saimiri boliviensis; assembly: GCF_048565385.1. Classification (NCBI taxonomy): domain Eukaryota; kingdom Metazoa; phylum Chordata; class Mammalia; order Primates; family Cebidae; genus Saimiri; species Saimiri boliviensis. The sequence goes on from NC_133459.1 coordinate 102,848,149, forward strand.
CGGCATAAGAGAAAACTATCAGGAATACAAGCAGAAATAAAGAAAATACAACAAAGTGAAGATCTAAAAAATGGAATCATGGAGAATTCAAGCTGAAGAAAACATGTTGAAGAAAACGTAGTCCAAACCCCTCATGGTTTAAGTCAAGAAACAGAAGTATAACCTGTATGGAAACCAACTTTTGCAATGACTAGTTCTGTATGAAGAAATAATACACCAAGCTTTTATAACTAGTGCATAATGACAATGTTTTTGAAAATCAAATAGCAAAAGTAAAAAGTCAGACTTGCAGGCCATAAGGGAATTTATATTCTCAGAACACTAAAACATGTTATTAAATTCCTAATTATGATTCCAACAGATTCTGCCTCTGGTCCAGGTTATTCAGTGAACAGGTAAGAATCTTTATAAAAGCAAACCCAGGGACCTGGGGTAGGAGAAAAAAGCAATAATCATCACGAGTCAGCTGAATAAAAACAGACTGAACTGTGAATGGGAAAGACCACCCAGAGCTTTCAAGATATAATGATCAAAAATTGTATGAAAGCAGAATATATAAAAACTAAGGACTACTGTAAGACCAACTAAACATATACAAAAGTAAATACTAAAGCAATTATTTCTAGGTAGAAATGTAGTAAATTCAAGATTTATTCTTATTTATTTTTTGAGACAGGGTCTCACTCTGTTTTCCAGGCTAGAGTGCCGTGGCACAACCTCAGCTCACTGCAACCTCTGCCTCTTGGGTTCAAGTGATCCTCCTACCTCGGCCTCCCAAACAGCTAGAACTACAGGTGTGCACAATTCAATATTATTATTGAAGAAAACACTACAATAATAGGTACGGAGGACTTCTCTTAAACATAACAGTGTAAGGGTAAAAAGCCACCATGATATAATTATTTGGTGGTGATGTAATTCAGAATACTGGTTACTCTAGAGGAGAGGATACAGTTTAGACTGGGAAGGGTAATTGGGTGCTTGGAAACATTTTTTATCTTGATCTGGATGATAGTTACATGGGTTAAAAAAAACTCATCCAGCTGTACACTTACCATTAGTGCACTTCACACTAACATTACACTTAATTAAATCTTAGAGTCACTTCTCTTTAGGAACAAGAAAATTGCTTCCTCTCAGCATTGTTTAATAGAATGCCGAAAATGCTGGTGACTATTCCTTGAGAAAGAAGGAAAACAAAATCATTTTTAATGGTTCCCCATTGCCTACAGAATGTGGAAATAATATAGGAACCAGGCCCTTCATAATCTGGCTCCCATCTACCTTTTGGTCTATGTTCCCCTATTCCTGCAATGAATACCCTGTACTCAATCAAAAGGAATTGTTCCCTCTTTCATAATCAACCACTTACTTTGTCACCTTTGGGGTTTGACATATATTTGCCTCAGCCTGTCAAAATCCTACTACCTTTCAAGAAACATCTTATATGTCACTTCCTCTTGAGCCTTCCCTGACATCCTCCTATAGAGGAAATAATTCCTTTTTCCTCTCTTCTTCCAAAACTTCATACTGCTAATACAGCACTAAGTACTTATGGACCTGTCTTCTCCCACTAAATTGTTAATTCTAGAAAATCAAAGAACAGAGTACATACTCAATAAACACTGATTTAAATACATAAATGACCGTGTAAATATCCAAAAATTAAAAAAATTTTGCCCAAAATAAAAGAGAAAGCAATCAGAATGAAAAAAGATAAAGATACTGTAATTGATTAAAACAAAAACATATGATTCTATGTATGCTTGTATTTGCATTAAAAAAACTTGTAGAAGGGATTTATGAGAAACCTAAGAGTGACTGTCTCTGGAGAGGAAGGCTAGGGGTCTGGTTGAAGACTGATTTTATTTTTATTTAAAATTTTTAAAATTTAATTTTACTTTTTTTTTCTTTAAAGACAGTCTCATTATGTTGACCAGGCTGGTCTTGAACTCCTAGGCTTAGGTGATCCTCCTGCTCTGGCCTCCCAAAGTGCTGGGATTACAGGCAAGAGCCACCGCACCTGCCCATAATTTCTTTTCCTTCCTGCTCTCAAGATTTTTTGTCACCTCAAGGTATTTCAAAAGCAATTTAAAACCTTAATTACGAAGATTTTGAAGTGGCATGAAAAATGTTGAGTCAATGTTAGTTGCTTAAAAAAGGAAGTCACAGAAGGACAGATAATAAAAAACGTGGTTTTTTCTACAGGCGGAACAGAAGGAAAATGTGAAAAAGGGAGAAACCTTATGATTCAATAAGAACTGGCTTAAATACATATATGCTGATGTTAAGCACATATATATCTTGGAAATTATTTATACAACACAATTTGTTACCCATTTTCACATAAATGTATTTAAATACCATTGTTTCAAAACATCCCCAAATCTTAAGTCAGCCATGTAAATCCTGAAAAAGCAAATGCCAACCTTAAACTAATCTTTTAAAAGATAATTTCATATTTTTCACCCATTTATACATTTGCTAGTGCGTGCTCTATGTTAAGCACTATCCCAGTTACTAATTTAGATTTTTAATTTTAGACAAGGAACTCTGTAACCTCCAGAATTCTGCTAAATCATTTCTGGTTTTTGTTCAACAGGTTGGACTAAGAAATACTAATTAGAGGTTATTCCCTTTCCACTACTAGGCCATAACTATTTTGAACTCAGCGATGCCAAACAGATTCTTATTCCTGTTGGGTGGTTTCATTCTTTGTCTAACCTGCCGGACCTAAGTTTGGAGCGATGTTTATGAAAGTTGTGGATGATACCGCAGAACATCAGTACCCAATAAAGAAATCCGGTCCTAACAGCAGGGAGAGGCTCCGAGAGTGTTAAAAGTAAAAGGGAGGGAGCAGCTCTGCTCCGGCTAGGCAGGAAGATGTCACGGCGGGACACCTGGTCATTCCAATGGTTCCTTCTCAAGAACTTTCAGGAAGTTGGCTCCTCTCGGAATACAGAAGAGGGGTCTGCTGAACAGTGAGGGTTTTCGGAAAGCACGGGTTGATACCAACACGAGTGAGCAGAAGAAACAGTCCTTGCAAACACCAGCGTGGGGAGGAGACAGGGGCGGAATAAACAGCGCCCGGATTGTCTCGGATGGAGAGACATCCCCAGCTGGTGGGACGCGGGCGGGAGCGGACAAGAGTGGGGAGCTCAGCCGAGGACGCGCGCGGGGCCTGCGGGAGGGAGAGACGGTCCGAGGCAGCTCCCCCAGGGCGGCGCTTCGTGGCCAGAGCTCGGCCGAGGCCAGGGGGTGCCGGACACCAACGAGAAGGCCGCGTCCTGTCGCACGCAGCCCATCCCTGGTGCTGGCGAGGAACAGGGCAGGGCAGGAAAGCGGGAAGAAGTCCTCTCACAAGTCCCAAAGCAACAAGTGCTCGCGGCAGCCCCTCAAACAGACCGCTGGGCTGGGGATGCAAAATGAGGCCCGAAACGCCGTCCTCCCGGTCCTCCCTCTCTCAACCCCTACCCCACCGCACTCACTCTGCCACACGACGCTCTTCAGCCCCCTCTCTGCCACCGGCGGCGCCATCTTCCCAGCACTGCGGAACAGCACTCACCACCTTCCACTCCCAACCTACTTCGGTCGTGGAAGCGGCGTCGGGGGGGCCCCGCCCCTCACTGCGAGGGAGGCCCCGCCCCCTCTCGCGGACTTCGCCCTCCGGTGACGTCACGAGCGTCTGCAAGGGAATTTCCGCCCACTCCCGGACGGAGGCTGCGTAGCACGGGCGGAACCTTCTTGGGAAGTCGGGCGCCCCCTCGTGGGAGGCTGCTGTCGCCCGAGGTTAGACGTCCTGTGGTCTAGGAACGCTAAGCGCCAAATCCATCTCGTGAGTCAAGGCCGGCTGTGAAATTCCGAGTTCACACATACACGAAGATATCCTCCCCTTTACGGAAGAACCCTTCACTTCGCGAGGCGATTCCTAACAGACTTCACTCAGTAGCCAATCCAGCTACCCCATGGAAAATGTACTGTCGCCCAAGATTCCATTCATTCATTTTTCAAGGTCACAGTAATTGCATAGAACTGTGAGATACGCACCAGTGTGCCAAGAACTGTGCTGGACTTTTATGACGCTCAGAGAAATGAGAGGCCGACTTTTCCCCCTGAGGAATTTTTAATCTAACTAAAGAGCACAATTTCTGGAATGCTGCAGGTCGTAAATACTTGGTTTAAAAAGGGAATGCCTTAATGATACGATATAGGTAAATGAACTAAGGAAACAATAATCATTTATTAACAAATGTATGCAAGCCGGGCGCGGTGGCTCAAGCCTGTAATCCCAGCACTTTGGGAGGCCGAGGCGGGTGGATCACGAGGTCGAGAGATCGAGACCATCCTGGTCAACATGGTGAAACCCCGTCTCTACTAAAAGTGCAAAAAATTAGCTGGGCATGGTGGCGCACGCCTGTAATCCCAGCTACTCAGGAGGCTGAGGCAGGAGAATTGCCTGAGCCCAGGAGGCGGAGGTTGCAGTGAGCCGAGATCGCGCCATTGCACTCCAGCCTGGGTAACAAGGGCGAAACTCCGTCTCAAAAAAAAAAAAAAAAAAAAATGTATGCAGCAAATGTAGGGAGGGCCTGTTAATGCTTCAGGATCTAAAATTATCGTTGAAAGTTGATTCACAGAGGAGGAGATCTGGGCTCGGAAAGTTTAGCAGAGATCTGTTTACTAAGATGGTTCTTTTGGGACTTGAAATCAAAGTCATCAAACATGAATCATATCAATTTAGTTGCTGAGAGCCCTAACTGTGAGATAACCATCATGACATTGGCAGAAAGTAGGCTTTCCTAGAGGGATTTGCAAAGAACCAGTGGCTATAAAGTTCAAGCTGGTCACACAGGGAAGTAGAAGTTGTTCGATACTACTGCTACTACTAATGTCTAATATTTACTGAATTCTTACTTAACCATATGCCAGGCACCATGTTAAGTAGATGTAATGCCAGGCACTGATCCCCAAAGCAACCCTTAGAACAAGGAATCTGAGGCTTAGTGAAGTTAAGTAACTTGCCAAGGATGCACTTGGCGGTGGAGTGGGAACAAAGATCAGGCTTGTGCTACACAGAGAGCATCAGAGCAGTCTGTGGGGTAACCTGTAATTTTTAGAAGAGTAAAGGAGAATGAAGAATTAGAACAGGCTGGGCAGGGTGGCTCACACCTGTAATCCCAGCACTTTGGGAGGCCGAGGTGGGTGGATCATGAGGTCAAGAGATGGAGACCATCCTGGCCATGATGGAACCCCGTCTCTACTAAAAATACAAAAATTAGTGGGGTGTGGTGGCACGCGCCTGTAGTCCCAGCTACTCGGGAGGCTGAGGCGGAAGAATCGCTTGAACCCAGGAGGCGGAGGTTGCAGTGAGCCGAGATTGCGCCACTGCACTCCAGCCTAGTGACAGAGCAAGACTCCGTCTCTCTCTCTCTCTCTCTCTCTCTCTAGTATATACATACATATATATGTATATATATATATACACACATATATATACATACATACATATATATATATATATAAAATAAAAATAAAAACGGCCATCACATGGGTTCTGGCACAACCTATGGCATGAGTGGTTTTTCTGTTCAAGGCTTATATGGGAATGGAAGCTGGAGCCCTGACCTCCTTTAAAGCTACTCTAAATGGATTCAATTGCTCAATTTTTAAAACAAATTCACATATGATTTCCCTCTCCCTTTTCATTTAAAATTAAGTTCTGGGCCGCGCGCGGTGGCTCAAGCCTGTAATCCCAGCACTTTGGGAGGCTGAGGTGGGTGGATCACGAGGTCAAGAGATCGAGACCATCCTGGTCAACATGGTGAAACCCCGTCTCTACTAAAAATACAAAACATTAGCTGAGCATGGTGGCGCGTGCCTGTAATCCCAGCTACTCAGGAGGTTGAGGCAGGAGAATTGCCTGAACCCAGGAGGCGGAGGTTGCGGTGAGCCGAGATTGCGCCATTGCACTCCAGCCTGGGTAACAAGAGCGAAACTCCGTCTCAAAAATAAATAAATAAATAAATAAATAAATAAATAAATAAATAAAATAAAGTTCTGCTTAGTTTAGCAGGGTGAAGCCCCAATCCATAAGAAAAATATGTGCCAGGGAAGATTCACCCTTCTGAGGTGAAGCCGCTTGCTCTGGAGAGCCATAGTAAGAGAGAAGAGGGTGATGGGTGAGGTGCCTCCATCTCTTACCCTTCAGGAGAATGACCACGTGCCAGGGAATAACACAGGGGCCCTCTGGGTGGGAAGTTTGACTCTGGTCACATGGAGTGCAGTTGTGGCTCATGCTCCTGAAGTCCAGAGTCCTTGGTAGCACTGCAGAAGAGCAGAGCAACCATGGGCTTTAACTGCACGCAGGCATAGGTCTACATCCTACAAATTCTGGCTCTGCCTCTTACTAGCAGTATGACTTCAAACACCTCTGTTTCATCACACTTGTGCGCTGAATATGAATATATTATCTCAAACCTTGCAACAGCCCAGCAAGATGACTATTGCTATTTTATAGGTGAGAAAACTGAGTCTTAGGGAGGTTAAATAAATCATGTAAAATCTCAAAATGAGCTAGGATCTGGATCCATCTGGCTCCAAGGCCATTGCTCTTTCTAGTGTACCAAATTGCCTGTCCTCCCATGCTGCCCAGTTTTGCATAAGCTCCCTGGGCTGTTTCTCTACATTTCCTCTAGTTTGCTTGCCTGAACAAATTGAAAAATGAATTTGGATTCCCTAAACGTGACATAGCAGAATGGAAGGTAAAATCTACTAACACTGGCCAGGGATGAAAAGTTGCTTTGTATAATTCAGAGCAGGTAAATGGCCAAAATAACCGCGGGTTGAATGTATAAGCATGAGTTAGGGCAGATCACTCACTCATTATCCTATTCCCAGATCTCCTCTAATAATCGATCACTTACTTATAATAATCTAGAGAAATATTTTCCATAAAGATGTCATGGATACCTAACATAAAGAGATGATACATGCTTGAGTTGATGAATACCCCAATTACCATGATTTGATTATTACACATTGTATGCCTGTATCAAAGTGTCACATGTACCCCATAAATATGTGCAACTACTATGCACCCATAATAATTAAAATTAAAATTTTAACTAAAAGATAGCATGAATTAGGAGGTCTAATCAGTGCTACTTACTTGTCTCCTTGAAACTTTGAACTGATTAGCCGCATGAACGTGGGTGGGCTACTTGGCTTTTTGGGGCCTCTTTTTCCCTACCTGGATAAAGGAGCGAATGTTATTATCTAGCTTTTTGGGTTATGAGAATAAAACGAGTATATGGAGAGCACTTACAAGCCAGTAGTTTGTGCTAGTTACATGTTAAGTAAACTGATTTTATCTTTACCCACTGTGGATCACATTTTCTTCTATGGTATTCTGACCAGGGCAGTTTAGCCTTCAATGTCTAGCTAGGTAGAGAGCTATTTCACTTTCTGTGACTTGGTATTTGTAGGGTATTAGATGTGCTCTCTGATGCTTCCAACTCCATTTTTAGAGAGCTATACCTTAGGCTTGTCTCCTTTCGTGTATATATGTTCTGGGGAAGATCTCTTATTAGTGACACATTATGTATCTCTGATCAGTTTCATAGAGAAAGCCTATTGCTTCGCTCTTGCAGCACACATTGATAGGAAGTTGAAAGATTAGAAAGGGAAGTTTGTTCTTTCTTCCACGCTTAGTTCAAACCTAACTCCATGGTCCAATTCCCCCTGGGTGGAGTTTTATGATTGTTCCTAACTACAGACATTCTTGGCTCCATAGCCATGTGTCCAGGGAGTAAGCACTGTAATATGTGTGTGTGTGTGTGTGTGTGTGTGTGTGTGTGAGAGAGAGAGAGAGAGAGAGAGAGAGAGAGAGAGAGAGACAAGTCCTACTCACACTTCCTACTCACACTTTTTAAATTAGGTTACTGATATTCAAAGGACAAACTTTTTTTAGGTATGAGAGATTTATGTTATATTTCATTGCCTTTCCTCTCCAAAGACGAAAAAAGTAAGTGGGGGATATGGCCAATAAGATTGATGGTCCTCCCCCCAAAAAATGCATGTATGTCAGTCAGCCACAGCTTGAGGCTCTCCATTTGACATCTTCTCTTATGCAGAAATCCTAACTACAATCCTTCTAGCAACAGGCTGGCAGCTCTGCATTCCCCGATGCTCCCACGGATGTCATGTCACCTGATGCTTTGGCTCAGCGAACCCTGCAGCAGCTCAGCTTTGCTCCTAAGTTGCGATGAGGGCGTTTGTTATCTCATGTTGCCCTGGCAGCTACTGCTATCCAACCTATACTGAAGTCCTGGTGGAGGTTTGTCTTGGGATAAGTGCTGTCTCCACGTGGGTGGCTTGACTTTCTGGGAGTGAACAATTTCCAGCCCCTGAGGGGGCCGCAGGCAAGTGCTGTTGTCAATAAAACACTCATGAAGTGGATGCGTTGGAGTCTGTGGTGTGTCTGGATGTGAAATCTCAGAAAGAATTTCTGCTAAGCAGACCGTTCGTGTTTCCAGGGTTCTCACAGTATGCTGACTCACACTGGCAGCCGTCCAGGGGACTTTCTGAATCCATTTCTCTCTAGAGTCTTCACATAGCAGATCTCCAACTGCTGTGCAGGTGAGGACACACCTGACCTTGCCCTCAGGAAACAGAGTCAGAGCTGTTCTTCTAAAGGCCAAAGGAGCTTTTCCTACACTACAGGCATTTTGTATTCTAGATTCTAGTAGATCTTTTCCATCTCTAATCACTAACAGTTGAGACAACTCTGCAAAACAAATGGGAAAACATTTTAAACAAAGACAAAAAATTTTGCCATAAAATCACAAAAAATCAATTTACATTACTCACTTTCTGTCAAGTTTCTGTTTTTATCTGGGGCTCACTGTGTCATTCTTCATTTCTCTTCCCTCTATAAATCACTGAAAAGGGTAAGGAAGGGAAGCAGCGAAAGATGCATTCAATATGCAGACATCTTCTTAAAAAGCACCAATGTCTGAGATTTCATGTGTTATTTTGATTTGAGATGCTATTTCTGCAGCACTTCATGGCAAGTAAACCTGAAACTATGACAACTGGCAAAGTGTTTAAACGGATCAGCAGTTTCTAACTAACCAGAGTGATCTCTCTCCTGCTTCACAAAACGAACCCTTCCAGAGTCTCTTCAATCCGAGTCTGCTGGTTCAAAACAAAGGCACTTTCCTTTCCACCCCTGGCCAACTTGCTGTGCTCCTCAGGGAACTGCAAAATTTTATTGACTTAGGGAGTTTTATAGGGGGAACATAAACCTGTTAGGCTGCTAAGTGTGTCACAGAGAGGAAACTTCCTCAAAGTTGCCCAGGATGTGCAGGTGACACTGAAACATTCAGGGTCCTAAAGATGAAGGACACCCCCCCTCCAGTCCCCACTCATGGTGTGATGTCAGGCACAAACCCCTCCCATCTATCTAGCTGGGGGTTAGAGCCCCATCACCTCAACAAGTTTTTTTTTTTTCTTTCCATTCCAACCTGCATCAAATTTTCAGCATTGAAATAGTTTTCTTGAATTAAAGCCGCGCTTCTCATACTTTAGCATGCATCAGAAGCACTTTGAGGGCTTGTTAAAACAAAGACGGCTGGGCCCTAGCCCCAGAATTTCTGATTCAGTAGGTCTATGGTGGAGCCTGAGAAACGGCATTTCTAAGAGGTTCCCAGCTGATGCTGATGCTTTTGGCCCCAGGACCACACTTACAGAATCAGTGAGTAAGTGTATTACGAGGACCAAGGTTAAAATGCAAATATCTTAGTTTTGTGTCCAATAATTTACATTCTGATTTAATCCTTATTCTCTTCTATGAGGGATTATTATTTATTCCAATTTTCAGATGAGGAAACCTAGGCTTAGAGAGAATTTACACAACTTGACTATGAGCAAGTGATGGTGGCAGGATTTGAATCTAGATCTCTCTTAAAAAGTCTGTTTATGGCCGGTGTGGTGTCTCACACCTGTAATCCCAGCACTTTGGGAGGCTAAGGCAGGAGGATCACAAGGCTAGGAGTTTAAGACAAGCCTGGCCAACAGGTGAAACCCCATCTCTGCTAAAAAAATAAAAATTAGCCAGGTGTGATGGTGCACACCTGTAATCCCCAGCTACCCAAGTGGCAAAGGCATGAGAATCGCTTGAACCCCAGAGGCAGAGGTTGCAGTGAGCCAAGATTGCACCACCGTACTCCAGCCTAGATGACAGAACAAAACTCCATCTAAAAAAAAAAAAAGTTTGAAAAGCTTTAGGATACTCCACGAGTCAAAGAAGACCCAGAGTCTTAGACCAGCAAGATTCCCATGGCTCCCCTTAGCATATCCAGAGGCTCCATGTCAGCCCAGGGGCCTGACTGGACTTGCCCTGTGTTTAGGAAGGGGAAATGCTGAAATTGAAGACAGCAATTTAGAATTTCCCCCTAGGTATAATGACTTCCATATGACCTTAGAAACCCTCAAATAATCTGGCTTACTCTTGTGTTTTGAGGGCCTTGCAGGATTTTTTTTAAGAGAGATTGAGCTGAGAGCAGGGGTCTCTCACTATGTTGCCAAGGTTGGCCTCAAACTCCTGGGCTCAAGTGATTCTCCACCTCATGCTCCCGAGTAGCAGGACTACAGCCGTGTGCCACTGTGCCTGGCTCCTACAGGATTTCTACAAGTATCTACTTCAAGAGAGTGGCAGATTTCAGGCTAAAGACTGAGCTGTGGCTAGGGAAGGGAATAGCCAAGATAAACTGAAGCCTAGAAGGACGGAAAAGAGGAGATTAGTGACCTAAAGCAGTGCTCCTCAAACTTCCTGTGTATCAAAATCACCTGGGAACCTGATGGAACTACAGAAGCACTTCACTGGGCTAGGGCCTGGACCTCTGTGTTCATCATTAACTGTCCAGGAGATTCTAACACACAGCAAAGTTTGAGAATAGTACCTAAGCGGTGCTACTCAGACTTCAACACATGCATGAATCACCTGGGGATTTAGTAGGTCAGGATGGGGCCCAAGACTGTACATTCCTAAAAAGCCCTCTGGTGATGCTGGTGTCTCAGTCCGTCACCCAGGCTGGAGTGCAGTGGTGCTATCATTGCTCACTGCAGCCTTGAACTCCCAGGCTCCAGCAATCCTCTCACCTCAGCGTCCCAAGTAGCTGGGACTACAGAGGAACTACAGGCACATGCCACCACACCTGGCTACTTTTTTCACCCTTTTGAGAGACAAGGTCTTGTTTTGTTGGCCAGGCTGGAGTCCAACTCCTGGGCTCAAGTGATCCTCTGCCTTGGCCTCCCAAAGTGCTGAGATTACAGGCGTGAGCCACTATGCCTGTTCTTGCCACCCCACCTTTTTTGTTTTTTGTTAAAACATAGAAACTCTTTCTTTTCAAATATTTAAATTTATTTTTACTTTTTTTTTTTTTTAAATCAGAAACTCTTTCTTTAACAAAACTATAGAGAAGGCCAATGCATCATAAACCACTCCTCTCCCCTGGGGGCCTAAGACACTTCAACCACACCTCTGTGTCTCCCGGGGATACTGATTAAGAATGCACACCTAGGCCCATGGATCTTTACTGAACACCAGGGCTTAGGATCTCCAGTACTTTGGGAGATTTTTTAGAGGAAGTTTTTATAATTAGAAGTGTCTTAACAGTGTTTTCGGTAAGCAAAATCTGTTCCTTATTATAGTCACAGAAAACAAAAACTCTTGAAAAATTAATAGTGACTGTGGTTATTTTGGACCTGCAGGTGGAACAGGAATTGAAAAGTATGTATCCTGCTGTGCTCAGAGAAGCAATGGGCTGGGAGAGGAAGGAAGCCCAGGCAGAGAACAGGCAGTGGAGACTTTAGAGCCAGCTCCTGCCAGTAGAAGCGGGTGTGGGTGAGGAGCCGGCCCCAACTGGAAGACTGTCCAGTGGGGTTTATGGGCAGGAAGGCTTCATTTACACTCACAGCATGGGAAGTCAGCCATGTCTGAATGGGGAGGGGCGGGGCAGGGGGCAATTCTGTAGTTTGGATTGATAATATTCCCAGGGGATTTTTTCCTAAAGCCTCAGACCAAGCTGTCCCCTAAAAGGCTGTGACAAGGACTCCTCATGAAGCAGCACACACTGCTTACTGGGTCAGCACTCATGGCTCCGTTTGCTCATCTCCACTGCCCTGCCAAGAGTCATCTCTGTTGGGGTGACCAAAATAGCCTAGATAAGATCATCACTGAGCAAAACCGAGGAGGCAGTGAGGGTTTCCTTTATTCCAACTGCCCTTTCAGCACCTTTTTCTCTACAGGGTACACCCATTCATGCAAACCAGGAGCAAACATCGAAGCAGGCCATTAACAGATTCTCTCTAACGCCTGGCTACTCCGTGTGTGGTAAGACCAGCAGCCTCACCTGTACCTTATGGAAATGCAGAGCCTCAGATCCTTCCTCTACCGACCAAATCAGAGTCTGGCTTCAATGAGGCCCCAGGTGATGTGCGTGCACAATAAAGTCTGAGCAGCATGGCTCTAAAGTAGCAGTTCTTAGCCTTGGCTATACTTTAGTCACCTGAGGAGCTTTTATAAACCCTGATGCCCAGCTCTCACCCCAGACCAATTAAATCAAACTTTCTGGGGACAGAACCCAGACATCAGTTAATTTTAAGCTCTCCAGGTGACTCCAACGTACAGCTGAGCTGGGAATCACTTTCTGAAGTTTGAGGGATGAAGCGTCTGCACCTCCAAAAACTGTTTACATTTTCCTGTAGGACCCTAGAATACTGAAAAGACTTCAGAATTTAAACAAATTCATCTCAACTGGTGGAATCTGAGAGGAGACACTATAATGGGGAGAAAAAATTACAGGACAAGAGAGCAGGAACCCCTCGTATCAAAGCAAGCAAGCAAGCATGTGCTTTCTAATTGAAGAGTCAGCTGACTTCATTAAGTAACCCAAAAAATGGAGCAACACAAATCCTGTTCTAGTTTATCCATGAGAAAAATAACTTACCCATTCCAAGTATACTTCCAGAGCAAGTTACTGTAATAAAAACACAAGCATTTAAAATAAAATTTATTCATTTATGTATTTAAGATAGTGAAGATTTAACTGAAGAAAGAATAGAAGAAAGTGAACCAAAAATGAACAGGAATGAACTTGGGTGATAAGAGAAGATAATACTAGCAGCATGACCTGGGCAAGTCACTTCACTGTGCCTTAATTTATCTGAAAAGCATAAGAATAAGAACGCCAAGCTTGGTTGAGTGCAATGGCTCCCACCTGTAACCCCAGCACTTTGGGAGGCCCAGGTGGGCAGATCCCCTGAGGTCAGGAATTTGAGAACAGCCTGGTCAACATGGTGAGACCCTGTCTCTACCAAAAAATACAAAAATTAGCTGGGCGTTGTCGTGTGCATCTGTAATCCTAGCTACTCAGGAGGCTGAAGCAGGAGAATCACGTGAACTCAGGAGGTGGAGGTTGCAGTTTGCTGAGAGTGCCCCATTGCACCCCAGCCTGGGCGACAGAGTGAGACTCTATCTCAAAAGAAAAAACAAACAAGAAAGAATGCCAATCTCATAGGTTTGTTATAAGGACTGAGCTAATATACGTAAACCCGTTAGAATAATGCCTGGCACATAGCACACAATAAATATTGGTCGTTGTCCTTTACAATATTGTCCTGATTATCAGAGTGAGGCATCACTGATATTGCAAACAAACAAAACCGAAAAACATCTTCCAAATGTACGGCTTTTACCAGGGACACTGAGCAAAGGAGGATTTCCTAACTTGAGTCTAGATACCTAATGTTACTAAGCTGAAATGGCTGCAGACTTGAGTTGGCATCCCATCAAAGAGCTTGAGTTCTAACTCACAAGGACTTCTGGTGGCTAACCAGCCTTCAGAGGAATGACTCTCTAAGGGTGAAATTGTGGGCACGGAGCAGGAGAAAGAACAAGACTTCCATCACTCATTTAGCTGTATAATCTTTGGCGCATAAATTCATTGATTCATTCTTTTTAAAATTTAAAATATATCAGGCAACAGTTATGTGCTACATACTGGAAGTCAAATAGATAATACTTTATCAGGAGAAGCAACATGCATTCAATTCACAGTAACATGTTGCAGTGCAGATAGGGTGCTGGGGGGTTCATAAAGGAGGGAGAGAGAGGATCAACTCAGCTTATGAGAATTGGAGAAGCCTTCACAGCAAGGAAAATTGGGGCTGGAAGAGTTTTCTTGGTGTGTGGAGGGGTGGAATTTTGGTCAAACAGAAGAGCACTGCAGTAGCTCAGAAACATGATCTAGCATAGGAGGTGTGTGCAGTAGCAGCAAGCATGTGTGAATGATGCCAGATGCCTAGACTAGAGAGGAGCGTCCTCTCAGGACAGATGTTGTGGAATGAGCCTAAAATTTCTCTGTTTAGGTCAGGGACAGTGGCTCATGCCTGTAATACCAGCTCTTTGGGAGGCCAAGGTGAAAGGATTGCTGGAGCTCAGGAGTTTGAGACCAGTTTGGACAACATAGCAAGACATTGTCTCTACAAAAAGTTTTTAAAAATTAGCCTATAGTCTGATAGGTGCATGCCTATAGTCTCAGCTACTTGGGAGGCTGAGGCGGGAGGATCGTGCAAACCCAGGAGATCAAGGCTGCAGTGAGCTGTGATTGTGCCACTGAACTGTAGCTTGAGTGACAAAGCAAGACCCTGTCTCGATAAAAAACAAGCAAAAAAAATTTCTCTGTCCAGTATGGGAGACACTTAAGTGCTACTGAACACATGGCTAGCTTGAACTAAATGTGCTTTAAGTACAAAAGACACACCAGATTTCAAAGACGGTATGAAAAAATATAAAATATCTATTAATTTTTATATTGATTAGATGTTGAAATGATAATATTTTGGATATACTGGGTTAACTAAAATATATTATGAAATTAATTTCACCTCTATCTTTTTACTTATTTAATATGGCTACACGAAAATTAAATTTTTCATACGTGACTCATTAAATTTCTATTGAACAGTGCAGGTATAGACAGACAGGGGACAGATTATAAGGGACTTTGAACACCGTGCTCAGAGGATTGAATGTTATCTTATGGGGAAATGGAAAGATTTTGAAGATCTGGAAGCATAAAAGTAACACAATTGGACCAGTGTCCTGGAATGACAACTCTGGTAACAGTACGGAGGCCGGAGTGAGGATAGGGAGACGGGACTGGTGCAGTAGTCTAGGGGAGAGGTGGTGAGGGCCTGAGGCATAGCAGTAGCTGTGGGAATGAAGAGAAGAAGGCGGATTTAGGAACCATCATGAAAGTGACCAGGACAAGGATTTGAGACTACTTAGATATGGAGGGAGATGGAAGTTGACTCCAGAGTTTTTAGCTAGTGTACCTGAAACAAGGACGATGGGAGGAAGATCAGAAAAAGCAGAGGATCAGGAGTTCCTTTTGGCCCTGAGGGGTTTGAAATGCATGGGCACCTCCAGCTGGAAGTATCAAATTTGAATATGGATTTAGGGGTTAGGAGAAGAGAAGAGTTGTAGATAGAGATTTGGGGGCCTCTGACTTTCAGTTTTCTCATAAAGTGGAGATAATAAAATCTGTTGAGCCCACAACATAACATATTTTGAGCATTGAATGAGATATATAATATGAAACCACTCGATAAATTATAAAATATTATGCAGATATAATGCAGAATTGTTACTGAGCGGTAGACTTATCTTCCTAAGAGCTCATCCTTACTCCAGAAACCTATTCCTGTCCCTTCCCATAGGACTATGCCTTGGGCCAACTTGTCCTGTGGACCAAATAATGGAAAACCAAAGAATCAGAGCATGACAGCCAGGGACAATGAGAATACCCCCTTGGGAGGAACTGGCCTCCTTCCATCACCAAGGGCCATCTGAACCTCTTGTCACCAGCATATCATTGGAAATTCTAGATTCTGGCTATCAGTAAAGGTTTGTGAGCCAATATTTATTCTTTTTTTTTTCTGTGTCCACCTGAAAAATTCTAGGGCTTCATCATCTCTTTTCTTCCAGGAATATATGAAAAATATATGACTGTGCCCTGGGCAAGGTAGCAGAAGGTGCTGGAACACAGAGCGGGAGAATTGCTAATGTTTTCCTGCCAGCTCTGGTGAGATGGCAGTTGCTGACAGCCATGTTTTGTGATCACAGACTGTCTGCCCACTCATATTTCCAAGCCTGGCTTGTGATTTGTAAATTCATTTTTTCTAATCCTCTAACTTTTCCTCAGTCATAATTCTCAGTCTGTGCAAATAAAAGTTAAAGTCTTCTAATTTCCAACATCCCAGGATGTCTACATTATCAAGAAGACTATGTTAAAAATTGATCCCTAAATCTTAAAGCAGAAAATCATCTTAAATTTGCTTCACTAGTTAAGCAGCAAGTATCTATTCCTTTTTAGGAAGGAGGAGAGTGGAACGGAGAAGATAATCTCTAAATTAAATAATAACAAAGCATCGCAATTTCAAAGAAGCTTGGGTTCTTCCACAGCCAGAATCTGCCTGGACTGTGTAGAAATTTTATGCCTTCAGCTAGGCATGGTGGCTCACGCCTGTAATCCCAAAACTTTGGGAGGCCAAGGCAGGTGGATCACCTGAGGTCAGGAGTTCAAGACAAGCCTGGCCAATATGGTGAAACCCCGTCTCTACAAAATTACAAAAATTAGCTGGGCATTATGGCGGATGCCGGTAATCGAAGCTACTTGGGAAGCTGAGGTGGGAGAATTGCTTGAACCTGGGAAGTGGAGGTTGCAGTGAGCTGAGATTCTGCCATTGCACTCCAGCCTAGGTGACAGAGTGAGATGCTATCAGAAAAAAAAAAAAAAAAATTCATGCCCTCTGTGTTCTTCCTATATAGCAAATAAGTTTGATTGCTTTGATTCTTAATTCACAGATCTGAATTCAGGGTTACTTTTTGATAAACTCATAACTTGCTTTACCTGAATATATTTTTTCTGGACAGAAAGTAAGCTTCAATCCTGTTTCAGCAACTGGTGAGACCATCACAGTGTATACATCCCCACAGGGTATCTCAGCGACATCACAGAAACTGCGGCCAGCACTTGGGGTGCATGTGAAAATGCCTTTGGAGCCATAGAGGTCAGTGCTGTAATTGGCAGAGCCCCTGGAGGCTTGCCAGTAGATTCGGATGCCGTTAGGGCCCAACCTATATAATTTCACCCCCAAAGGGCAGCAGGCACCTAGGCAATAAAAATAAACAAATGCAAAATCACTTGTTTTATTCCACCGTCATCCAAACATGGTCTTAATCACTGCAGGGAAAAAATGTAAGTGAACTATTCTAAATAACAGGATTAATTACTGGTTAGGTCAGAGCAAGATTTAAAGGAGTACTCAAGTTCTTTCCATAGTGGGCCATATAATCAGAAATGCATGGGTGGCCGGACACGATGGCTCATCTCTATGATCCCAGCACTTTGGGAGGCCAAGGCAGGAGGATCACTTAAGTCTAGGAATTTGAGACCAGCCTGGGCAACATAGGGAGACCCTGATTCTACAAAAAACAAAAACAAAAACAAACAAACAAAAACCAGCCAGTTGTGGTGGTGCACACCTGTGGTCCCAGCTACTTGGGAGGATGAGGCAGGAGGATGGCTTGAGCCCAGGAGTTCAAGGCTGCAGTAGCTATGATTGTGCCACAGCACTCACTCCAGCCCAGGTGACCAAGTGAGATCCTGTCTCAAAAAATAGGAAGGTAGGAAGGAAGGAAGGAAGGAAAGGGAGGGAAGGAGGGAGAGAAAGGAAGAAGGAAAAGGCATAAAGAAAGAAAAGAAGAAAAAGAGAGAGAGCGAAAGAAAAAGAAAGAAAGAAAGAAAGAAATCCATGTGTGAAGGTGGTGTGTGGTATGAATTTTTAATATAGAACAATGGTGAGTCAGAAAGGTCCACAAATTGGCATGTACATATTGTACATGACTCAAACTGTGAGTCAAAGGTACAGCATCCTTGTCAAGATCTCTCATAGTGCCCTAGTTTCATTTGATTTTTGTGGGATTAAACTTAAATATAATTAACTGCATTTAGCCCTAATTGAAAAAAAAAAAACAATTTTGCTGAGCTGAGTAGCATGACACCTTGGGTGCAGCCATTTATACAACATGCCAGTGACCAAGTTTGCTGGTTCACACTTCATCCATTGTAGTTGATTTGTATTTTTATCCTATTCTAAATACCTTGAGCAAGCCACACATTAGGTGCCAATAAGGGCACCAAACGGATTCCTTAGTAACTAAGTTAAAGATCCTATTGCATAATTTAAAAAAGTTATTATAATCAGGCTTACTTGATTTATTACCTAAAGAATAAGCAATAGGCCATATTCTGAGAACTGGCTCTCAAGGTAAGAACTTAGGCAGTAAATCCGATACAAGATAATGGTCAAAAGAAATACACCCCAGCTGACATATGTGTAGCATGTTCTGAATGTTTTCACATTATGACTTATTTTGATTCTCAAAATGACTTCAAAGGATACATTAGGAAAATATTACTGTTCCTGTCTTTTCAACGAGGAGACAGAATCAGGGAAGATTAGGCAACACAGCTTATAAAAATCCATGTTGGCCGGGCATGGCGGCTCACATCTGTAATCCCAGAACTTTGGGAGGCCAAGGAGGGTGGATCATGAGGTCAGGAGTTCAAGACCAGCTTGGCCAAGATGGTGAAACCCTGTCTGTACTAAAAATACCAAAAAATTAGCCAGGCACAGTGGCAGGTGCCTGTAATCCCAGCTACTTGGGAGGCTGAGGCAGGAGAATTGCTTGAACCCAGAGGGTGGAGGTTACAGTGAGCCAAGATCACACCACTGCTCTCCAGTCTGGGTGACAAAGTGAGAATCCGTCTCAAATCAATCAAACAAACAAACAAAAACCAAAAAAACCATGAAGCCCTGTCTAATTTTGATTCCCCGTTAAGACTCTACTACCTCTGGGATGCCAACATTATATTCCAGCTCTTGCATCTCATGCCCCAGGCAGGTGTAACTGGTCATTGTACTCTTTCTCCTTAAGCCTGAGAAGCATCCTCACAAGTTTTTTCAAAACCATGCTACAAGTAGCCACTTCAGTGGTTTAGAATCATGCAAGAGAAATCTCATTTGGTAACCTTGCACTGCTTTTACCTTCCCCTGCTATTCCCTAATGGTTTTGGTCTTTGTGAAGAACGAGGTACAATACTGTCAGTAGACAGATGTCTTTGCTCTCTTTGCCTGCTGAAATAAGAAACCATTGAAGGAGCTGAAGAAGCTTAGAAAAGAGAGGTAGTAGCATAACAATAATGAGAAGAAAAAAATGCAAACAAAAAAAAAATGTGTGCTCTAATGCTTTCAGTAAACTCTGCGAGGCTGAGTTACTCTGTGTTGCAGGTAGCTGTGCCATCTAAAGATACATGGTCCCTTCAGAAAAAACAAACATGAACATTGTTACCAGGGGAATTAATTCACCAACTACCAACAGAAGCCTCTGAAGCTTTGAGGTTCTAAGTCAAAGGGAAAACTATAACCACTTTAGAAGGTTATCTGAGTTTGTAAGTCAAACTAGGTAGAGATGCAGCATCTTTTTAAATGAGGAGGACAGGCTGGATTTACAATAGTCAAGTGGCTAATGATACTCTAGAGCTAGAATTCACTTACTAGAGAAATAACTTTGGAAGGAGCAATCTGCAGCCAACCCGGTGGCACTAATTGCTTTTAATGTCACCGTGTAATTGATGCCACATGTAATGCATCCCAGGAGGCAGTGGTTTTGATGAGTGTGACACTTAGACTGTCCAGTGTGTGACTCCAGAACGACAACATGGGTTTGAGCCACTGTCCCGATAGTCCAGCTCACATTGATCACTGACTGGGTGATCTGAGTCACTGTCAGACCAGTTGGACAGCAAGGCGCTGAAACGAGATAAAAGAAAAAGAACTGGAGATGTTTTTCCCTCGAAGATTATCCGTGAGAAATGACAAGGAATGGTATGTTGCCTGTGTTTCACTCAATATCCTACATTCCCCAAACTTTCCATTTCCTTTTGTTCATTTCCTCTGATGCGTCATGTGACATTCACTGTGTAGAGCGGGCGCTTTCCCCATGAATTCACTGCACCTGGTTGTTGAAAGTTTCCACCATGTTTTTTTTTTCAGAATAAGAAAGAAATCCTTTGTTGCCCCCATGTTCACCAATTCTGATTGCAAATTTCAAAGCAACGGTTGCATTCGCTCCTCCCAATAGAACATTTTGTAGCATTAGCAATTACATAGAATTTGCCTTTCTTGAAAATTTCATAGGACATCACCAATATAAAGGCTTGATTTCTTAGCTGCCTACAATGCCACAGTCATCTTGATTATTCAGGGACCCATTACCCAGAATATAGGATACCTAACCTCTTCATGTACGCAGTATTTTGTATGGTCTCTATCCTACTGCTGCTTTCTTTGTTTAGGTATTTCAACTTTTACAGTCCAAAATGCTATATATCACTATATATAAGAAAAAAAAAAGTGATGTCCAAAGGCTTGAAGTGATTTGCCACGTTTCATTCACACACAATGCTATGATGTAATAATAGTTTTCTTTTATGGAGCTCTTGCTATGCATCAGACACTATGCTGAGTGCAAAGCAGCATTAGTCAATTTAATACTCATAACCACCCTATGAGGCCATTATCTCCCCGTTACCTATCAGGAAACTGAAAGTCAGAAAGCATTTTCTAAAGACAAAAATTTGAAAGGGCTGAGCCAAAGAAGTAACAACCCAGCTTAGGTGGCTACTCATTTGTTAGCTGGTTTGATAGGTTATGTCTTAGGGGAATATGAACCCAAATAAATGTTTTGAGGAATGCATAAGTATTCCTTCTCTGATGCCAGTGAATGGATGTACTAATCTTGAGGATATTTTTACAGAACCCGTAAAATATTGAAAATTTTATTTTCTATGACCGGGACTCTTTGACATGTCTCTGAGTTGAATGTATTTCTATTGCAGTGAGGGTAGATTAAATAAGGAAGTTCACATCTTGAAACACTTCCTAAGGACCCCACCAAAGTCAACATTCAGGCTGGTGGTTGCTACATACCCGTTTCCAGAGGCACACTGTAGCTGGGTAGGCTCCGTCCTGCCTGTGTTTCAGCCACAGCAGTGACAGAGAACACTGAGCCGCAGGGCAAGCCCCCCATGGTGCAGGACTCTCCCATGCTGCTGCACTGATACTGTCCTTTCTCCCCCTGGGCAGTCACCGTGTAAGTAGCGTCATCATTAGTGGATCGCCAGTGTACGTTAATCATGGAGAATGCATCCCTTGACACATTTTTTATTTCAGGACTGCAAGGAGCTAAGAGATTTTAGAGTATTAATTGAAACAGCATGAGTCAAAAATATCACACGTGCCATTTGGTCTAAAACTGATTTACCCCCCAATGAGATCATCATAGTTTTCAACCATGCCATGTATGCAGGCCAAAATCATAGTGCCTATGTGTGGAAAACTGTTGACATGAACATAGGACATTGGGTTCATACAGTATTGAACTAGCTGGAAAATGTTTAAGAGCATTGTGAACTCCAAAAGTGAAAGTAAATAAGATACACATCTAAAAACCTTCATGGTGTGAGTACAGGCAGGCTTCTTAAAGATAGGAGGAACCGAATGGCTGCGGTAATCATTGGCAAAACCTTCCACTCACCCCACCGTCTCCTCTTTTGTTTTCGTTTTTTTCCACTTTCCTCTTCTGCCTTCTCCTCTGCCTCTCCTTCATACAACAGGGGGTCTATTGGTCCCCACAAATACTGATTAACAGCATTTAACTTTTTTTTTTTTGAGACGGAGTTTCGCTCTTGTTACCCAGGCTGGAGTGCAATGGCGCGATCTCGGCTCACCGCAACCTCCGCCTCCAGGGTTCAGGCAATTCTCCTGCCTCAGCCTCCTGAGTAGCATGTGCCACCATGCCCAGCTACTTTTTCTTTGTATTTTTAGTAGAGACGGGGTTTCACCATATTGACCAGGATGGTCTCGATCTCTTGACCTCGTGATCCACCCGCCTCGGCCTCCCAAAGTGCTGGGATTACAGGCTTGAGCCACCGCGCCCGGCCGCATTTAACTTTTTTATTGGTCTCACTGAATGCCCATCCTGAGGCTCACAGCTGGGGTGAATCATTCAGACACCAGTGAGTGGGATGCTAGCTGTGCCTTACCTGTGGTTATGAACTGAGGAGTACATGACATATTGCTGCCTCGGACTTCACTGAAGGAATACACAGTGATGTTGTACTTGGTGTCACACTCTAGAGCTGAAAGGGTGCATGCAGGAGCAGTGTCGTTGCACTCAACCACATTGTACCCATCGACAGCCTTGGTTTCATAGAGCTCGGCACCACGGACAGGAGACCAGACAATCTCAACTCTGTCACTGGACACCAACACCGGGTTTATGTCACTAGGGCAACAGGGAGCTGAAAGCAGGAGCAGAGGGAAAATGGCGGTCCCATCAAGAGCAATGCAGCCAGGAGGACACTGAGTCCTGACCTCCCAAGCCCGCAGCCTCTGCCACTGCCCTCCCTAATGTCTACAGTGACCCCTTACGGGTCTGTCCAGGTCTAGTCTTGGCCTATATGCCACTGCATAGAGGGTAAATCCTCAGCATGACATTCAAGGCCATCACGAGCTGTAAGGTTCAGCTGTGCTCCCTGACTTTCCACCACACCAGACTCCTCAATTCCCCATGCCACGTGCACCCTCATTGTCTATGCAGAGAAGATTGCTGGAAAGCCTTGCCCCTCTTTTGCCTGGCAAAATGTTATGTAGTCTAACTTCTCAGATTCTGTCAGCCTTTCTAGACACTAAATCAAATAAAGCTAGGGGGTGGGGATCATAGTTATATATGTAATTTTTTGTTTGTTTATTTTTAAAGAGACAGGGTCTTGCTCTGTCACTCAGGATGGAGTGCAGTGGTGTGATCTCAGCTTACGGCAACCTCCGCTTCCCAGGGTTCAGGTCATTTTCATGCCTTAGCCTCCCACATAGCTGGAATTACAGGTGCATGCCACCATGACTGGCTAATTTTTGTATTTTTTGCAGAGACAGAGTTTCTCCGTGTTGCCCAGGCTGGTCTCAACTCCTGACCTCAAGTGATCTGCCTGCCTTGACTTACCAAAGTGTTGGGATTACAGGCATGAGCCACTGTGCCCACCGTATATAGGTGGGTCTTAAGAGACTCTAAAAGAACCCCATTGGCAAATGTCTGATTCAGTTTGGAGTTTCCCTGGGATGCTGTTGCCTACATACATTCCCATTCATTCTTCAAAATCCAGTTCAAGGCCATTCTGGAGGGCCCTCCTGTGTTAGGATCTTGTCAATAGCCTCTTATTCCAAATTCTGAAAAAGCCAATGATTTAGATCCCCTGTCCTGGCAAAATTGACTGTAATTCAGCTAGACTTTTATATAATTATATTTGAGTATTCTTCTTTGTAATGCAGTTATTCAATTTTAAATCACTCCACTCATTCTTCAAAACCTGAGCATCTCCCATATGCTGATCACACTATTATAAGTACTGAGGATGAAGAGATAAATAAAATAAGACATAATTCCTGCCTTGTACAAGATGCAAGCCTAGGCTGTGTGTGGTGGCTCACGCCTGTGGTCCCAGCACTTTGGGAGGCCAAGCCAGGCAGATCACAAGATCAGGAGATTGAGACTATCCTGGCTAACAAAGTGAAACCCCAACTCTACTAAAAATGTAAAAAATTAGCCAGGTGTGGTGGCACATGCCTGTAGTCACAGCTACTTGGGAGGCTGAGGCAGGAGAATTGCTTGAATCTGGGAGGCAGAGGTTGCACTGAGGCAGGAGAATTGCTTGGTTGAGGCAAGAGATTGCACTCAACCAGGAGACAGAGGTTGCAGTGAGCCGAGATAGCACCACTGCACTCCAGCCTGGGTGACAGAGTGAGACACTCTCTCAAAAAAAAAAAAAAAAAAAGCAAGCCTAGTGGAGGAGAATAATAGCAACAGCAATTGCGATGCGAATAAAAATATTTGCATCACACTATATCACATACAAGACCTTTTCACATTCATGTTCTCATGATGTGTCCCATTTTGCAGTAGAGAATACTAAGGAACTAGCAAGGTGGATGGACATCATTGTCCCCACTGAAGGAATGAATTCGTGGTCAAGTTAGGGTGTAAACCCAGGTGTCCTATTCCAAAGCCCTCCATACCATGTAGCATCGTGGCCACTGTATGTCTGTCTTGGTCTCAGGGGAAAAGCGACCTCCTGAAACAGAGGCACTGCCTCCTCTTTGGCCGCAGCACATGCTAGAACACTCACTGAGTACACCTTAGTGGATTTTCTCAGAGCAAGACTGAACAACTACATTTCTTCTCCTCTTTTCACTCCTAAACCTTGCATTCTTGTCATGCTTGGGTCCACAAAGCCAAAATTCCCTACTCTGGAAAGAATGTGAGATAAGAGATTACTTTCTGTAGTTGGCCCTAGAATGACTACCAGGTGGTAGGTCAGTTAGTGCAATAGGTGATCCATTCTGCTGCTGAGGTTAGTGATCTCAGAACTCCCTTGACAAGCATCACATGGGACTTACCTGTGGTATAATTGAATATGTCACCCAAAGGACTTTGCCCTGCCTTATTATAGGCAAAAACACTAATAAAATACGTGAAGCCACACTCAGATAAGAAATTGCACTGAGTGAGAGATGTGTTGCAGTGGACTTCCAAGCCATCATCACTCTTCACAAAGGCCACATAGTAGTCACCCAGATCTACATCGGACCAAGTCACAGACAGGTGGCCAGGGGGCTCTTCTTGGATCATCACTCTTCCAGGTGCACAAGCAACTAGGAAATGATCAATAATAAGCAATCATGAGACTGCTTCAGGAGATTTTCTCTGCATCTTTGCAATTATCCAAGATTTCACTACAACCCAAATCAGCAACTCTGAGCTTTGTGACAGATTGAATGTGATACACAAAATGCAAAACTGTGCACTGGAAGCATAGAACATTTCTTTATAGGAACAAAGGCTACGTTACAGGCCCCAAACCACTACAACAAATTTCAACGACCGGTCACATTCTCTTGTTAAATGAAATATAGTTTGAAATAATGGGTCATCAGAGATTCATATTCATCTTAAGGCATGAATATTTTCATTGTTAGATTATTTGTTGAAATATTTGACTCAACCAGAGATGAAACTAGTCTGGCTTGAGTAGAATAATGAATATCCCAGAAGTATATGTTTTAAAGATTAAAATATAGACATCATTTATTGTGTTTTATATTAATATTTTCTCTAATTCTTCCAGCAACTATTATCATCTTACAATTGAGAAAACTGAGGCTTGTAGAGGTTGGTAAGTTGTCCGAGATCACATAAGTAGGAAGGAATGGAATGAGGTCTTTCTAGGAGTTTATATGTAAAGTCTCCATGGCATGGAAAGTTTTTTTTTAAGAAAACTATTTTTTAAATTAATTAATTTATTTATTTTGAGACAGAGTCGCACTCAGTTGCCCAGACTGGAGTGTAGTGGCATGATCTCAGCTCCCTGTAACTTCCACCTCTGGCTGAGGTGATTCTCCTGCCTCAGCCTTCTGAGTAGCTGGGACTAGGGGTGTGCACCACCATGCCTAACTAATTTTTGTACTTTTAGTAGAGACAGGTTTTCACCATGTTGGCCAGGCTGGTCTCGAACTCCTGACCTCAAGTGATCCTCCCACCTGTCCTCCCAAAGTGCTGGGATTACATGAGTAAGTCAATGTGCCCAGCCTAAATGTTTTTTTTAAATTAATTAATTATTATCATTTTTTAAGTTGAGACAAGGTCTGGCTCTATCACCCAGGCTGGAATGCAGTGGTACGATCTCGGCTCATTGCAACCTCTGCCCCCCAGGCTAAGGTGATCCACCACCTCAGCCTCCTGAGTGGCTGGGACTACAGGTGCATGCCACCATACCTGGCTAATTTTTGTATTTTTTGTAGAGATGAGGTCTAGCCATGTTGCCCAGGCTGGTCTCAAACTCCTGGACTCAAGCACTCCACCTGCCTCGGCCTTTCAAAGTGTTGGGATTACAGGCATGAGCCACTGTGTGCATCCTGGAAAGTTCTAACTGCAGCCTCTCATGCACTGGATGACAGAATACATTCATATGCCCATTACATCCTCCAGGGAGCATCTTAAGCATAGAGTTAACATACTAGATGCTGTGAATAAGGAACCAATCAAATAGTATGTATAACTCAGTACAAATCCAGGAGATGTCCTAAAATTTATCTCACACAATAAATGCTAGGCTATGTCAAAAACAGGCATGGATTAATTCGGTTAATATTG
Source organism: Saimiri boliviensis (assembly GCF_048565385.1). Lineage (NCBI taxonomy): Eukaryota > Metazoa > Chordata > Mammalia > Primates > Cebidae > Saimiri > Saimiri boliviensis. The sequence goes on from NC_133459.1 coordinate 102,874,541, forward strand.
GCTGTTTCTCTGTGTTAAGGCAATATCTCATTTATTCACATAATGCCTCATTTATTGATGGAACAAAATCTTCTGAAAGAATGAATTCAAATAAAGTTGGTTTATTCAAGTGCTAAGCTTCAAAAATTTTAGTCTTCTCTAGTGGAAATCTTCCCAAAATATATTACATATTTCTAGGCCCCAGGAAACACATAGTACTTTGTAAACATAGTTCTTTTGTTGATAAGTCAAGGTCATCCCCATGATCATGACTGTGTTATACACAAGCTGCGTTAGAACCTCCTGGACCCATAAGTGTGAAGGACTACTTCAATGGCACTTAACCCTGACTGCATGGTAGAATCAACTGGGGAGCTTTTACAAACCATTCGTATCCAGATTCTATTCCCAGCAACTCCAATTGGTCTTAAGTGGGACCTGGGTATAGGGATTTTATAAAAGCTCCCCAGATGCTCTTTTTTTTTTTTTTTTTTTTGAGACGGAGTTTCGCTCTTGTTACCCAGGCTGGACTGCAATGGCGCGATCTCGGCTCACCGCAACCTCCGCTTCCTGGATTCAGGCAATTCTCCTGCCTCAGCCTCCTGAGTAGCTGGGATTACAGGCACGCGCCACCATGCCCAGCTAGAAAACTCAATTTGAACTTTTTTTTTTTTTTTTTTGAGACGGAGTTTCGCTCGTTACCCAGGCTGGAGTGCAATGGCGCAATCTTGGCTCACCGCAACCTCCGCCTCCTGGGTTCAGGCAATTCTCCTGCCTCAGCCTCCCAAGTAGCTGGGATTACAGGCACGCGCCACCATGCCCAGCTATTTTTTTTGTATTTTTAGTAGAGACGGGGTTTCACCATGTTGACCAGGACGGTCTTGATCTCTTGACCTTGTGATCCACTCGCCTCGGCCTCCCAAAGTGCTGGGATTACAGGCGTGAGCCACTGCGCCCGGCCTTCCCCAGATGCTCTTAATGTGCATCCAAGATTAAAAAACACTGCACGGTTCTCCCCTACATTAAATGCCTAACTGCCTAATTCAGAACGGCTATGCTTTTGAAAGTGTTTTTTTCTCTCTTCCCCCACTCTCAGCTATGCTGTCCTCATAATCACTTCTAATGTACCATCCACATTAAATTATAGTTATCAAAAGAGAAGCCAAATCATTAAGTTTGTTGTGATTGACCTTAATCTAATATAACTATAAGAAAGTTCGGGCCTGAGAGAATAGCTGTATTTTTTTTTTTTTTCCTGTGGAATGGAGCTTATGAGTTTAGTGACGGCTCCTTTTCTTCCTGCTGAGAAGCTTTTTAAACTTAGAATGACATAACTGACTGTTGAATAAAGTAGACATTATTGTAATTGCCGACATGTTCTTTGGCTTTAAGCATTGAAATTAGGCAAACTTGAGCAGCTTGAATCCCATCTCTACTGCTTATTATCAGTGTGCCCTTGGGAAAATTACGTAACTTCTCTGAGCTTCAATTTTCTTGTCTAAAAAAGAAGATAATAGAATCTACCTCACTAAGTAAGATATAACTGAAATAATATAGTGCCAGAGACACAGTAGGTCTTTATTAAGTGCTAGTTTCATTAAGTGTTAGTTTCCATCCTCAAAACACATAGATATTTCTAAATAGAGGAGTCAACCTCCACATGTGTATGTTGTTATCTCTCTGATAAGAATGAAAATGGGGCCAGGAGAGGTGGCTTACGCCTGTAGTCCCAGCACTTTGGGAGGCCGAGGGGGGGCAGATTATGAGGTCAAGATTTCGAGACCATCCTGGCCAATATGGTGAAACCCCGACTCTACTAAAAATACAAAAATTAGCTGGGTGTTGTGGCATGCCCCTGTAGCCCCAGCTACTTGGGAGGCTGAGGCAGGAGAATCGCTTGAACCCGGGATGGGGAAGTTGCAGTGAGCCAAGATTGCGCCACTGCTCTCCAGCCTGGCGACAGAGCAAGACTCTGTCTCAAAAAAAGAAAAAAAAAAAAAAAAAAAAGGAAAAATATCTAAACACATATTGAGAACTAGAAATATCCTATCTTTATCTGAAAAAAATGGCAACTCCCACCAAACCTAGGTCATGAGACATGATGTAAAGAAGAGGCAGTTATCTGCATGAACAGTCAAACCAGATGTTAGAATTTTCACAGCTTTACAAAGAAAAAAGAAAAAACTATTAATGAAAGATCTGGAATAGAAACCCAGGCCTTCTAATTTTCCAAAAAGTGCTTGTTGCAGTGCACAATATCTTGCTTCACTATCAATATTATTCAAATTCATGAGAATGCCCAACTCAATGCTTTCATTTAGACCAGGCTTTCATTTTCATTTTTTCCAGAGTGTTCAGGAACATTGTCAGTGAATGGCTCCCTTACAGCAGTCACTGCTGCAAGCCCTACAGCAATCTCATTCTTGCTTACATACCAGTTTTCAGGGTCACTGCTGAAGATGATTTGTTAGATCCAGCATCATTGCTTGCTAAAACTGAAATCAGGTATTCAGTTCCACACTGGAGGGAAGAGATGGTGCAGGAGCTCAAAGTTGTACTGCAGGTCAGCTCTGAAGAGTCACTCAAAGCCATCACAGTATAATTGAAAGCTCCTTCTGCTGGTGCCCATGAAAAAGATGCCTTCAGAGCCCCACTATCGAAAGAGACTTGAATGTTGGCAGGGGCCCGAGGACCTACATTTTTGAGAAACAATTAAGATTTTGTAGTAACCTTACAAACGAAGTAAGAGTTGGCATTACAATGTTGCAGAGCCTGGAGAACAAGGTACCCAAGAGTTGGATAATTACAAGTGTTTAAAGTACAAAATTGGGATTTAGGATGATGCCTGGGAACTGGTCATACGTCTCCTACTAAGCAAACCCATAATAAGTTGTGTGACCTTGACCATATTAACGCTTTTTGTTATTTTTTTCTCATATATAAATAGATTTAATAAGATCAATGCCTAACACCTATAGGTGCTAAAAAGCATATTTTGAATAAATTAATATACTATTTAGTAAGTAGTTAAAATAATTACATGAGGCTGGGTGAGGTGGCTCATGCCCACAATCCCAGCTCTTTGGGAGGCTGAGGCGGGTGGATCACAAGGTCAGGAGTTGGAGACCAGCCTGGCCAATATGGTGAAACCCTGTCTCTACTAAAAATACAAAAATTAGTTGGGCGTGGTGGTGTGCACCTGTAATCCCAGTTACTTGGGAGGCTGAGGCAGGAGAATTGCTTGAACCCAGGAGCAAAGGTTGCAGTGGGCTTAGATCATGCCACTGCACTCCAGCCTGGGTGACACAGCGAAACTCCGTCTCTAAATCAATCAATCAATCAATCAGTAAACAAAACAAAAAAAGCCTCACCATATAACAGCTACATACCAGCTACCAGGAGATGTTAAAAAAAAAAGAAAGAAAAAAATAATTAAATAAAATTATAAATGGGAAGGACTAAACGGGCCACGTGGGCATGTTATTACTGATATGTCAAATATTTTCCATCCATCATCCAAAGGAAAGAAGGAAGGTATCAAGTGTGACACTCACATATTAAGGCAGTCTTTTAGTGTCTCCTAAACACTTAACCCCATATTCTTGAAAATATGGCTTCCTTTCTTAACAGCTACCACATTTAAAAAGCATAAGGAGGGGCCGGGCGTGGTGGCTCAAGCCTGTAATCCCAGCACTTTGGGAGGCCGAGGCGGGTGGATCACAAGGTCGAGAGATCGAGACCAACCTGGTCAACATGGTGAAACCCCGTCTCTACTAAAAATACAAAACATTAGCTGGGCATGGTGGTGCATGCCTGTAATCCCAGCTACTCAGGAGGCTGAGGCAGGAGAATTGCCTGAACCCAGGAGTCGGAGGCTGCGGTGAGCCGAGATTGTGCCATTGCACTCCAGCCTGGGTAACAAGAGTGAAACTCCGTCTCAAAAAAAAAAAAAAAAAAGCATAAGGAGGTGTCCTGGCCTGAGGAGAGGAGAAATTGGTCTCGGTTCCTTGGAATCTGTGCTGTAATAACGCCCACCCAGCAGCCCTTAGGAAACTGCTCAGACAGTCTGTGAGCAGAGACCAGCATCCTCTGGACACATCTGGATAAACAGGGAAGGCCTCTTTGAGGACATGAAGACCTAACTCATTCTCTGTAAGCCAGGAACCTGCCATGTGCTTCCTGTGGGCCAGCTTGACGGGCCCCTTCCCGCTCCATGGTCAGCTTGTCTGCAAAGGCAGGATTGCTTTAGGGAAGTGCTGAGCCCAAGGCTGGTAGGGATAACGTGCAGTGTTTTAGGGCAACTTGCTTTTCCCACAGTGGGCATGGGAGAGAACTAAGACAAACAGGCTTTTAGGGGTTGACTTGGGTTCCCTCCAAAGTCATATGTTGAAGTTCTTCCCTCCAGTACCCTCAGAATGTAGCCTTGTTTGGAAATAGGGGTCATAGCAGATGTAATCAGTTAAGATGAGGTCATTAGTGTGGGACCTAATCCAATATGGCTGATTTCCTTATAAAAAGAAGAAATTTGGACACAGATAAACACGTATAGGGGAAATTCCATGTGAATGTGAAGATAGCCATCTACAAGCCAAGGGGAGAGGCCTGGAACAGATTCTTCCTTACATTCCCCAGAAGGAACCAACCTAGCCAACACCTTGATTTCAGACCTCATGGCCTCCAGAACCATAAAACCAAACATTTCTATTGCTCAAGCCAGCCAGTGTGTGGTTCCAGCAGCCCTAGGAAACTAATCCAGAGGTGAAATCTACACTCTGTAAAGCTTTGTAGAACATGGAGAAACCTATGAAGGTGAAGTCTTTCCGAAACAAGTTATTATGTGGGATGCTCTCTCAGTCCCCTAGCCTGATGAAGATGCTCCCTCCTGTGCCTTGCTGTGTCTGCAGCCTTCCGGCAAAGCACTGGTCAGGTGGAACTGGAAACGCTGACTCACTGCTGGTCTCTCCTTTGACATAATTCGTTCTTTGAATGGAGGGATCATGCTGTATTTGCTTTTGTATTCCCATCAGCTAACCTATGCCCAGCACACAGTGGGCCCTAAAGAAATGTGGAAAGAAAAAAGCAGTGTGAAAGGGAAAGGAAAGGGAAGAATGGGAAGGGAAGATAAGGGAAGAAAGAGAGCAAGCCAGCTTAGGAAAAGGTCAAGGGAGACTGACCTGTCGCAGACATCCTGACTCATCACAGACATCCTGACTCATCCAAGCCTGTCATGAATCACCTCAGGGCTATGATTATACTACCTCCCTAGGGAAATAGTATAATAGGCAAACCCCTTTCTTCTCCCTACCCCATAGACTATGGGACTTCCATACCTCTCCAAACGTAGCGAACATTGGAGAGAACATTTCTGGCTTCTTTCCATCCCTTCCTGAGTCCTCCCCAATCTGGTTGGTGAGAGTCTCCTATCTATTAAGGTTACATTGCCAGTGGATGGCTTACTCTGCCTCAAGAAAAGAAAAAAACACCTCTCTCTCTCTCTCTCTCTCTCTCTCTCACTCTCTCTCATTCTCTTGGCTCACTCCAGCAGCTCGATTTGGACCTCCAGTTGTAATGCTGCAGGGTCCTCTGCTTGGGGGACCCCTGGGTGGGACGGTGAGAGAATGCACACCAAGCTCCAGCTATTCCCCACAGCGGGAGGAGCAGTAGTGGGAAGCCCTGTGCTGGCTTCAGACCCAAGCTAAGACCTTTGGGAAACAGATCTGAATAACACGAATTCGCTGCAGCATCAAGCACTGTGCCTGCAGAAACCTTGCTGTGCTTGCTGCTGTATCTGCAGAACAATCCCAGCTCAAAGTTGGCACACACTCACTCGATATCTGCTGAATAAATGAATTCCTATTTGGCCCAGTTCTTATACTTACTTATATTGGCCTGAACCCAGAAAGGGACAAGGGGTGATGGGCAAACCTAAAAAGAATTATCTTCTTCTGTGCGATGTCAAATGTGAATGCTGAAATTGAGTTGGATATTCGAGGGTGGTGCCATGCTGTGTGCATTCTGAGTAGCATTTCTTTATCCATGCAGGAAGCATTTAAACTACCAAGGAGAAATAGACAAGGCACTATAAATAACTTCATAATAAATTTAAATAGCTGCTGCCAGCTGCTCTGCACTTGTCATGTAACACTGCTCTTGATGGCTGCAAAGCACAGCCCCCCTCATTAATCAAAAGTAAGACTGAGGATGGGCTGAGTTCTTACTTGTTCTCTGATTGCAGGTGGAGTCGTCCCCAGGGATTCCGTTGGCATTCCATGCATAGGCCTTTATGGTGTAAAGAGTCCCGGCTTCTAAACTGGTGAATGTCAAGGAGGTGTTTGTAGTATTCTCTTTCCATATACTCCCCAAGCCATTGGCTCGCATAATAGACACAGAGAATCCAATTGCCATGTATACAGCTTCCCACTGCACAAGAATGGAGTCTGAACTTGGAGAGCTTACTTCTAGAATTGGTGCAGCCAACACTAAAAACAAAAACAAAAACACAAACACATGCATTTGTGTTACCAATGTCCAATAGAGGAGAATTCAAATTTAGAAGTAAGTGAATTGCAGTTGGCTATCCATATTATACAATAGTTATTTGCTTTATAAGAGGATTCACAACAGAGTTTCATTAAATAATTGCTATTTAAGTGTAGCAATTATATAAATGACTTGGCAGAGGAATGGGAAACAGAGAAACTCTAAATATCTTTTAACTTGAAGTTGGTCAGAAATTAGATAAAACAGTCCTATAATCATAATATAAATCAATGGGGAAATGACGGGTCACACTATTTTAACGTACACATAACTTGTCAGAAATATGCTTAGGTACAACTTTATCAAATCAATTTCAGTAATGCTGCTGACAAACCATAAATGCTCTTATTTGTTTTGTTAACCTATATGCCATATGGTCAGAGTGCAGCAAAATCCCTTCTACGTGTTCTTCATTTGGCATGTTAACACCAGAAATCCCTATTTCAGAGATTTAAAAGCTGGGATGCTTTCAAAGATGCCCAGAAATGGGCTTTATTTTCCAAAGCAAAGCATCTGGCATTTAAATGCCACCTCCTCCACAGATAGCTGAATTCTCAAAAAGCATCATTTGGTAGCTTTCACTTCTGGGCCCTGAATTGTAGGCACTCATGTGACACCAAATCACATTCTGCATTTGGAGCACCAGAATAACTGATCCAAGTCACAAGCAAACACTCAACAGAGGATGAGCATCCATCCAGCCACCTGTCTTTGCCTGCTTTGGAGGTGATGCCTGGCTTCTCCCAGCAGCGCTGATGGATCTGATGGTGATTTCATACAAGGTTGCAGCCTTTAGTCCCGTCACAGTGCCTGGGGAATTGGCCACCATGGTTTCAATGACTCTGTCCCCATCTTCAGCTCTGAGGAGGTAACTGGTGGCACCCGGCACTGTAGCCCATTCTACAGTGATACTGTTGCTGATTTTTGAATATGCCTGATCAATAGTGGGTATTTCCGGAGCTGAAAGAGGTTTTAGAGTTATACATTAGCCAAGATGCCTACAAGGGTGACTTCTTTCATCATTTTACTCTTCAAGATAAATCATTCTCATGCCTTCCTTCAGACATAAGCTTTGCCCTTATTATCCAGATCAAGGAAAAACAGAGAAAAACAAAGACAAAACTACTTTCCAGAAGAGATCTAGAAAGCTCAACCCTCTCATTCAGGGATGGGATTTCAAAGTTTTCCCCCGTTGCCTATGGAGAAATTTGCACTTTTTGTACCTTTAAAACAGCTAAGTAAGAATGGGAAGTATTGACGTAGGAAAGAACTCTGGGAAGAGAGAGAGAATAATTGAGAGGCTTTCTTCCAGAGGATTCTACTCTAGTTGGGCATTCTGTGAATTTTGCAGGCTGCTTTGCCATTGATCTCCCCTCTGGGTCCCACAATCGTCCCACAGTCTCCAGTTGGACCCATCTCCATTCCCCCACCTCTGCCTCGTGGCTGTGGTCACTCTCTCATGTACTTTGCACGTTTTCCAGATAACATTTAATACAATGGAGGAAGGAGGATTGAGTTCTTTGTTATAATTACTTGATAGCACTTCCGTTCATGTTATATTGTCAGAGTGGAAGAATTCTCAGATTCTCTCACATAAAATAAAAGTAAACTTTATTCCCCATTTCTCTATCAAAATATCTGCCTCAGCACAAGAATGCGACAGCCCAGGCTATGGTTTGCCAGGGACACAAGGCATTCCTACACTTGGGATTGTGGAGCAGGAGATACAGCACCGTAATCAGATAGACTACTTTACAAAGTTTCATAGAGGCAAAAATGTCTTGGATATAGGAGATCCAAATGGAAGAAAAGGTCAAACAAAAATAGCTGGGTTTTATTTGAAACTGGCATTTGGCCTTTCAGGTTTAATGGACTCCACTTGCTGGGTAAAATCACTATATGCCAAATTCAAAACTAAAAGGAAGACAAACAAGCAGAACTATAGGACAAAGAGGGAGAAGGAGTAAAGACAGACAGGTGATTCTCCAGTATCAGCTCCCCTTCTCCCAGAGCCAATTCCCCATGTGCGTGATACAGACAACCTTCTCTTTTGTACCAATAGCCCAGAGAGTTAGCTTTGGCAGCATCTCAGAAATAACCATGCTGCAAAAATGAACAAAGTCTCCTCTGTGCCCTGGCCAGACATTCCTTGAACATCACCCAGGATTGTCTCTTTTGTCATTGAAAGAAAATTACGGCAGTTATATACACCGAGGGAAAGTCGCAGGCCTGCTCATCATAGCCACTTGCCAGTGGAAGCAAATTCTGTAGGAAAGGGCTATGCTCCCTCTCTCCTCTGAGGAACGGAAAGGAGTGCCCAACAGGCACTCTCTCTTTTAACACAGGCACACACACACACACACACCCCTCTTCTGCTCCCCCAGGTAATTATCCTGTGCTATATGCCTTCTTTCCTCTAATTTTCCAGTGTCTCTCAACTCCTTCTGTTTTCTCTGTCTCCACATTTAATCTTATCTCCTATGTTACCCGTCCTGTTCACTGGAATAAACTAACTTCCTGGGAAAATGACAATCAAACTAGCCACAGACACAAGAGGTTGATCATGCATTCACCGAGTGGTTTGAAAGGCATCTAAAAGGTATTAGCACGACACAGACTTTCCCCACATGTCTGTCATGTGGCCTGCAGGCTCCACAAAACTGGCCTCGTGGAATTGATCTAGGAGAGGCACATTTGCTTGGAAGTCATCATGCAGGAAGCCAATACAGCAGAATGAAACTCAGGGTTGCGTAGTGGGAAAATAGCAAAGGATTTGGATTCAAGAACTCTGGGTTTGAACCCTGGCCCTGCTATTACTTTTGTGTGTGAAGGCCTGCAAGTCATTGTACCTCTTCTAGACTTGCTACCTTCCTTGGCAAATACAGATAATAAATACCTACATGTTAGGATTTACTTTGAAATGTAAAATATCTGCATTTTAGGAATGTTGTAAAGATTAAGTGAAATAGTGTATGTTAGGGCACTTGGAAAATATGTAAGTGTATGTGTGTGTGTGTGTGTGTGTGTGTGTGCACGCACATGTTTGTGTATGAGCCAAGATAAGTAAATTTTGATAGGTTTGGAAAAGCCAGACCATATGTACTGCAATGGAGGGGTCCTGTGAAAGTGGGATTCTGAGGAGTGTGGGACAAACACAAGCTGGAGAGACAGATTGTCTGTTTTACATCTGGTTTTAGGGCAGGCTCTGACCAGCATCAACAGTGAAAGAAGATCAACACTTTTGTAGTATGTTGCCCTTTAAGAGATGAGAAGTTTGAGTGTAAGGCTCCATAAGGTAGAAGCATTTCCTTACTCTTTCTTAATTCTATGTTTAGCCCACTGACTGGACTCATGAAAGAGAAAAATTTATTCCCTAGATGTGCAACCAATAACTCTGATCAGTCAAAAATGAAACCCTTTGATTCTCAGCATCTGGGCATCTGTGCATTCTATCAGCTCGAAGAGATCTAAATGAGCCGACAAGGCCCCAGTGACCAGACACAGATACACAGCAACACCAGAGGCCAAAGAGAATCAAAATACACGCAACCAAAGTGAAACCTCCTATACAGTGTGCACATCCCACCTCTTGGAAAGCCAGGACAACTCAGTTAGCAGCAGCATCAGTATCTTAGCCTGACCCACCACTTCTCTAGAATAGTGTAGATGCTATGAGGACCAAAAAGAGGTCTGTTCTGAGGGCTTGGTGTGTCCTGGGTATGCTGGAATCATGTAAGAAACAACAGAGGTAGATTTTGTTCACCCAAAGGCCACTTATTTAAAAAGCCACTTTGTATACAGCCAGGCAGTCCTTCCTATAGTTTCCTGGCTAATCCTAAAGATCTCTCAAGAATAAGACAAGTAAATAAGAATAAAGCAAGAAATACTAATTCTTTAAAGAGATGGGGTCTTGCTATGTTGCCTAGGCTGGTCTTGAAATTCTAACCTCAAGTGATCCTCCCATCTTGGCTATAATCAGGCGTGAGCCTTGATACCTGGCCAGGAAATAGTAATTTTTAAAAACTTACTATATATGCATGAATTTTATGAAATTTCATGGCTCAGACATGTATCTATGTCAAATTTTTAAATTGTCTTAATTTCACTTCCTTTTCTGTGGTGTAGACAAAATAATAAATAAAAATTGTTCCAATTTATGTTGAATCACTATGAGAATTTATTGGTGACATGGTTGATATTATGTGATTCCTACAGATAAACTAAATCCTCCTAAAAATAAATTTCCTTTGCAGATACTTAGATTTATACCACAAGTGAGCTGGGAGGGGCCTCTAGAGAAATTACTTTTGCCTTCAGTTATCTACTCAAGAAAGATGGAGATCAAATATTTTTAAAAGAGGGTCCCCTTTCAGCTCTGAGTGACTATTGTCTATATTTTAAATATGCAATATTAGAAGTATAAAGCCCTTTTTAAAGTAGGGAATATTGACTATTTAATCAAATCTAACATTTCTAATTTCTCCCTTTAATTCCCCAGAAGATAAACAAGAACATTTATATAAATTAGACTCTGCTAAATATCTTAATGAAATGATAATCATTGTAATATTTCACACATGGCTAACTGTATATGAGAAAATCCATGCCTACATGACTCCGTACATTACAGTACTCAGTAAGAACACTTTATAAAGATTTATCTTTCAAGTTCAATCCATTTATTTGTCTTACCAATTAACATCTCCCCAGGACCCAATATAGTGCTTAGCACACAGTGAGTGCTCAGAAAATGTTGATTTTTTTTTTCCTCATCTATCTTTTACATTTCAGGTAGCCCGTGAATTAACAAAGGAAATTAAAATCAAATATGAGGAAGAGAAACTTGCATGTCAGAAAATTGTACCTGATTTTAATGAAGCAACCTGAAAAAGAAAGTTTAGAAAATTAGAACCATACAGAAAAATACCACTTGAGCAAATGTAAAGCATGAATAAAAGCGGTAATAAATTAATCACATGTTTATACCTAATGTGAGCAGTTTTTCTATCCACACAAGTGTTTATCTGCACAAATCATTTCCCAGCACCCAAATCTACCACAAAGCAACTCTAAATAGAATTTAGAGGCTGGAGGCAGATCCCATTACTATTTCATTTTTTTCCCTTTGAATCTGCCTATTGAACCAAGTCAGTAGCTGCTGACAGATTTTTCAAAAATCTTTGTTCTTAAAATATAATGATAATCTTGTTTGCTTTCTCTGTTATATGGCATTAAATTTCAAACACGCAAACATATACAACCTGGGTACGAACCAAAACTATTTCGATTTCTATCTCCCCATTTCCCAACTCCTCAAAAAAAGGAGAGAAAAAAAAATGTGTCTTTCCTTTTTCCCCTAAATAATTGCAGGTAGTTGGAATGATGAACTCACCATTTTAAGACAGGTAAGAATGAATCCAATCAAAGTCAAACATGTCTCCCGTCCACCAGCCATCCTGTTGAACATAATATTCACATGGCACAAAACAAAGCAATCAGGGTCCTCTTTGGCCCCCAGGCATATAACACCCTTGGTCGCTGGGATGTGGGGCTGTGATGCTGGGGAGAGACCCTAGGAAGTAGCTCCTCCCCTTCAGTGTGGGGCTGACCTGTAACCAGGGGCACTTCGAGACTGGCAGGGACAGGTATTTCAAAGACTGAAAAGAAGAGGAGAGTTGGAGAAAGCCACGCCAACCGGGCCAAAAAGCTACTGTAACCTTGGTTTCAAAGTAATATGTAGAAGGTCTTTCTTTTTAAAACAATTTGTCTAAATAAAAATTCTAGAGAGCTGTACAGAAAATTGTTGATATGGTAGAATAATTATTTTAAACTCGGGGATCCTGACCAATTTTGTTTTTCTTTTTCACCTTTATTTATTGTTGTTAACTTTTGGTTCAAAGTAAGTGATCAGCCCTGCTTCCAGGAAGAATTTGCTGCAGAACTTCAACACGGAAGATGAAAGGGCAGGAGCATGTCCCTGCACGGAGATAGTGAGAGGTCCCTAGTGAGTATGTTACATTTACCCACACCCTGTACCACCTGCAGTTCCAGTACTGCACCTGTACTGGAACTGCAGGTGGTACAGGGTGTGGGTAAATGTAACATACTCACTAGGGACCTCTCACTATCTCAGTAAATTTTTCCTTTTTTCTTTTCTTTTCTTTCTTTTTTTTTTTTTAGAGAGACAGGGCCTTGCTTTTTTGCCAAGCAGCCTCCAATTCCTGGGCTCAAGCAATCCTCCTACCTCTGCCTTCTGAGTAGCTGGAACTACAGGCATGCACCACTGTGCCTGGCTAGTTCCTTTTATTTCCAGAGCTATCTTCCTAGTTCAGGCTCTTAATAATAATTAGCATTTACTCTAAGAATTACAATATATTATTCTAACAATGAACAGGTACATAAATGAGTAATAATCATAATTAACTGGCTTGTCTGAAATCACACAAGAATCAAATGATCAAACTTGAATTAAAATGCATCAGTCTGACCTCTACTTTCAACCACGATGGGATTGCAAAAAATGAAAAGGAATTGGATTTACCCTCCCTGACTTTAAGATATATTATAAAGCTAAAATAAAATAGAGACCAGATGGTATCGGCATGAAGATAGATAAATAGATCAATGGGACAGAGAGTCCAAAAATAAACTCATACGTATATAGATAATTGATTTTCAACAAAGATACAAGGCTACCCAAAGGAGAAAGAATAGCCTTTTCAACAGATGGTGCTGGAACAACTGGATAACCATATGCAGAAAACATAAACTGTGATCCATATCTCACACCATATTAAAAAAAGAACTCAAAATAGATCATAGATCTAAATGTAGCACCTGAAATTATAAAACATCCAGAAAAAATACATAAAAGAAAATTTTTGTGATGTTGAGTTAGATGATGATTTCTTATATACAATACTGAAAGTATAATCCATTTTTAAAATTTGATAAATTGGACTTCATTAAAATGAAGAATTTCTGCACTATTAAGGGAATGAAAAGATAAGCCACAGACTGGGGGAAAATAATTGCAAATCATGTGTCTTATAAAGGACTTGTATTGTGTGTGTGTGTGTGTGTGTGTGTGTGTGTGTGTATTCTCAAAACCCAGTAATAAGAAAACAACTCAATATAAAATGGACAAAAAGCTATGAACAAACACTTCACAAAAGAAGACATACTCCTGGAAAATAAAGGCACTCGTGGAAAATAAAGGAAAAAAATGGGCAAAAGATATGAACAAACACTTCAAAAAAGAAGACATATTCGTGGAAAATAAAGGAAAAAATCCTCAACATCACTGTCATTAGCAGAATGCAAGAAATATATATATTTTTTGAGACAGGGTCTCACTCTATCACCCAACCTGGAGTATAGTGGCACAATCACAGCTCATTGCAGCCTTGACCTCCCAGGCTCTAATGATCCTTGCACTTCAACCTTTTGAGTAGCTGGGACCACAGGTGTGTACCACTACACCTGGCCAATTTTTGTATTCTTTGTAGAGATGGAGTTTCAGCATGTTGCCCGGGGCTGGTCTCAAACTCCTGGGCTTAAGCCATCTGCCTACCTTGGCCTTCCAAAGTGCTGGGATTACAGGCATGAGCCATTGCACCCAGCCCACAGAATGCAAATTAAAACCAGTGAGATACCACTACATACTTATTAGATGTCTAAAATTAGAAGCTAGTCATAGAACTATGCCTGTAATCCCAGCACTTTGAGAGGCCAAAGCGAGAGGATCACTTGAGGCCAGGAGTTTTGAGAAGGGCCTCAGCAACACTGTGGGACTCCGCCTGTACAAAAAATTAGCCGGATGTAGTGAGACACACCTGTAGTCCCAGCTACTTGGGAGGCTGAGTGCGGAGGATCACTTGAACTCAGGAGATCAATGCTGCAGTGAGCCATGATTGCACCACTGCACTCCAGGCTGGGCAATACAGTGAGAATCTGTCTCAAAAAAAAAGTAAGGCAGTAAATAAAATAAATAAACAATAAAATTAGAAAGACTGCATATACTAAGCGTTGGCAAGGATGTGGAACAACCAGAAATCTCATACCTGGTAAGAATGAAAAATGGTGCAATCACTTTGGAAAATAATTTGGCTGTTTCTTAAGAAGTTAAACACATACCTGTTAAATGACCTAACCATTTCACTCCTAGGTATTGATTCAAAAGAAATGAAAGCAATGTCCATGCAAAACATACAGAATATTCACAGTAGCATTATTTTTAATAATCCCCAAACTGCAAGCAAACCAAATGTCTGTCAGCCAAAGTAAGTAATAAACAAATGAAATCTTTCTCAGCAAAAAAAGGAACACAGAAAAACATGGATGAATCTCAAAAAATATCAGACAAAAAAAGGAATACAGATGGTTTGACTCAATTATATAAAATTCTAGAAAATGCAAACTACTCTTAAAAACAGAAAGCAGGCCGGGCGCGGTGGCTCAAGCCTGTAATCCCAGCACTTTGGGAGGCCGAGGCGGGTGGATCACGAGGTCGAGAGATCGAGACCATCCTGGTCAACATGGTGAAACCCCGTCTCTACTAAAAATACAAAAAATTAGCTGGGCATGGTGGCGTGTGCCTGTAATCCCAGCTACTCAGGAGGCTGAGGCAGGAGAATTGCTTGAACCCAGGAGGCGGAGGTTGCGGTGAGCCGAGATCGCGCCATTGCACTCCAGCCTGGGTAACAAGAGCGAAACTCCGTCTCAAAAAAAAAAAAACAGAAAGCAAATCCATACTTACCTGGGGATGGGGAATAGCAGGAAGGAGCGATTACAGAAGTGCAAGAGGAAACTCCTGGGGATTCAAAATACATTCATGATGTGAATCATGGTGATGGCTTTGTGAGTGTATATCTATGTAAACATGTCTTGAGTTTATGCCTTAAATACATGCAATTTATTACATGCTACTTCTATCTAAACAAAGCTGTTTTCAAAAGTCAGTCTAACTCCAAAACCTTAAGCTCCTTCCACTAAACCACTCTGCCTTATGAGCTGACTACTATGAATTTAAGACATTTCAATTTGTTACCCAACAAATATATGTTCACGTATTGGTACCTAATGAAGACCAAGAACTATCTGGGACACGGGAGATACAAGCAAACCAGAACCCTGTCCTCTTGGAGCATGCACTTGAGCAAAGGAGGTCAAACGAAGCAGCTAGCGTAATTACATATGTCAAGTGTTGCTAAATGTTCTGAAGAAAAAGCGGAGTGATAGGACAGAATATTGAAGGATAGAGTTCTAGCTTATATACAGCTGTTAGGGAAGACCTCTCGGGCTACCGGACGCTTGAGCATAGGCCTAAGGGAAGTGAAGGAGTGAATCCTTTGGAAAGCTAGGAAAAGAACATCCAGGCAGAAGGAAGAGGAAGTGCAAAAGCCCTGAGGAGGGGAGTAGCTTGGTTAGAACAGCCTGTGCATCATGTCCCCAGCAGCGGGGAGTGTTGGCGGCTGACAGCTCCAGTTGAATCTCTTGCAGGCCTGCCCTTGGCTCATGAAAGCTGCCTGCCTCAAAGTCATACCTGCTCCCTGGGCCACCCACAGCCAGTGATTGGCGGATAAACGAATGTTAGTGCTCCTGGCCTGGATTCCGGACAACTCTGGAGCGGACCTGGATGTATACCAAGGCATCCACGAGGGCAACAGAGGCACCTAGGGTACAACATTTAAAGAAGCACTCACTCTCCTGTTCACTGAAACCCAAAGTTCCAGAGGCAGACAGCATAAACCCCTCGAGTGGGGCACGGGGGAGGGGGTGACCACAAACAGGATCAATCATGTTCAGTCGCTTGAGTAGACAGAGAGTTGCATCTAACTTGGATTTGGGTATTACCAGACAAATGTGATGGATACAGCAGCAAGGGAGTTAAGAGTATTTACAAGGAGCCGGGCGCGGTGGCTCACACCTGTAATCCCAGCACTTTGGGAGGCCGAGGCAGGTGGATGATGAGGTCAAGAGATCGAGACCATCCTGGTCAATATGGTGAAACCCCATCTCTACTAAAAATACAAAAAATTAGCTGGGCATGGTGGCACGTGCCTGTAATCCCAGCTACTCAGGAGGCTGAGGCAGGAGAATTGCCTGAACCCAGGAGGCGGAGGTTGCGGTGAGCCGAGATCGCGCCATTGCACTCCAGCCTGGGTAACAAGAGCGAAACTCCATCTCAAAAAAAAAAAAAAAAAAAAAAAAAAGAATTGTTGGAGAGCATCTTAGAGAAAGTAAGTGGGAAATATGGGAATCGGTGATTAGAGAATGGGATGCTTGAAATGGAAACCTTGGAAAAGTGCCAGTTAGTGATGATGGGCAGGTCTGTGATGTAACCATGGGAACTGGCAGATGAAGGAAAAAAATCATTGGAGGTAAGGAGGTCAAAAAATTGAGAGGTCTGAGTACTGGAAAGATTGTCCAATAGATATTGGAATCACTTTATGGCAAGAGTGGTGAAAGAGGTATTGCACCATCTATTAAACTCTGTAAGCATTAAAATATTAGGGTATGGATGATATAGACAACTGAAGGACAGTAGATGGTGTAATCTGATGACATGTGTTTTATAGGACCCAGGGGGTTCAGGAAAGGCAGAAAAACAATGGTGTGGAAGTACAATGATTTTAAGAAATGAATTAGGTAAGATAATTATTGTGTTAGCAACCATTTCTGGCTAATGACAACTTCTTTGTTGTCAAAATAGGTAATGTGTTTTATCACTGAACTGTTCCATTGGGAAACAATGCAAATAAGGCAGTTTCTTTTGTAATATGAATTTACTTTAAAGCTTTGAATGACTAAATTTACCAACTGTCTGAAATTCTCCCTTCAGAATTGAGATTCTGCAAAGCAGTGAATGCAAGAATTTCGATACTGAAGGGAATGGAGATAAGATAACCAAGCAGGGAAACAGCTACAAGAGTAAGTCCATTTAAACGTTATTAGTGTACTAATAAGGTAATACCAGGAAATTGAAGATTAGCAAATAATGCAAAGGCCAGGAGAGGGACTGAAAATAAAGATAAAGACAAGAGTCTGGATTGGAAGAGAGAGAAAACGTGAGGATGCTACATTCAAGAATCATCCAAAGACAAAAAAACAAAAAAACAAAAAACAGAACAAAAAAAGACAAAAAAAAAACCAATCATGCACTTTCCAGCCCACACATTGTGTCCATGCTTCCTGACACACAACCTCCTTCACTAAGCTCTTACACACTCTTTTTGCTTCTGTTTCTTGGTGTGCAATTCCAGATATCAAATCTGTGATTAGTTAGAATTAGGTTTTGCTGAGAGTGGACAGAAAACCTATGACAGTGGCTTAACCACAAGTTTCTGATATAAAACAGTAGAGGCAAAGCCTCCAGGAGTGGCATGGCAATTCTATTCCATGGAGTCCTGAGAGACCCAGGCTCCTTTTTCCTCTTTAGTCTGCCATCCTTAGGATGAGGCCCTCCTTCTGTTTGGTCTAAGATAAGGTTCCAGCTATCACATCAAAGTTCTAAGCAGCAGAATTCAGTGAGAGGAGACAGAAAAGAAGAGACTAATGATACATGCCAGCAATTTCTGTTGGGGATCAGTTGGCAGTCTACCACACAAATGAATGAATAAATGAATGTGATTGGGTGCATAGGTAGATTAGCCAAGGGCGGAATTTAAAACACATAACAGGAGAGAGATCCAAGATGGCTGATCACTAGCAGCTCGGGACTGTAGCTCCCAGTGAAAACGCAAAGAACGAGAGGACACCACACCTTCACATGAATTCTTGTTGCTCACGCACCAGGAGATTCCCAGCGGAGGAGCCCCACGGGTCGCCAGCGCGACTCTTGTGACCGGCGAGGCGGTTTTGCCGGCGCCTCGGAGCATCGGTTCTTGGTGCAGAGTCAGAAAACCACCATCAATCTTAACGCCGCTGATTTAGTCGGCGCAGTGGGTTGCTCAGATTTCGGCGCTGAGAATCAGTAAGTTGGACGTCCACTCAGAAACCTAATTACAAAGACGGTAATTATAAAGACCACATGGATAAATCTACAACGAAGGGAAGAAAACAGTCAACAAAGACTGAGAATACCCAAGATCAGAACGCCTCTTCCTCAGCAGGGGATCCCAGTTCCTCATCAGCAACGAAACAAGGCTTGATGGAGAACCAGTGTGTTCCAATTACAGAAGCAGGCTTCAAAATGTGGATAATAAGAAACTTCTGTGAATTAAAAGAACTTGTTCTAACACAATCTAAAGAAACTAAGAACTTCGAAAAAAGGTTTGATGAAATGTCAACAAGAATACAAAATTTAGAGAGGAAAATAAGTGAATTGATGGAGCTGAAAAACACAATACGAGAACTACGTGAAGTATGCACAAGTTTTAACAGCCGAATTGATCAAGCAGAAGAAAGGATATCAGAGGTCGAAGACCAACTCAATGAAATAAAACTAGAAGACAAGATTAGAGAAAAAAGGATAAAAAGGAACGAGCAAAGTCTCCAAGAAATATGGGACTATGTGAAAAGACCTAATCTACGCTTGATAGGTGTACCTGAATGTGACGAAGAGAATGAATCCAAGCTGGAAAATATGCTTCAGGATATTATTCAGGAAAATTTTCCCAACTTAGTAAGGCAGGATAATATTCAACTCCAGGTAATACAGAGAACACCACAAAGATATTCCTCAAGAAGAGCAACTCCAAGGCACATAATCATCAGATTCACCAGGGTTGAAATGAAGGAGAAAATACTAAGGGCAGCCAGAGAGAAAGGTCAGGTTACCCACAAAGGGAAGCCTAATCAGACTTACAGCAGATCTCTCAGCAGAAACCCTACAAGCCAGAAGAGAGTGGGGACCAATATTCAACATCCTTAAAGAAAAGAACTTTCAACCAAGAATTTCACATCCAGCCAAACTAAGCTTCATAAGTGAAGGAAAAATAAAGTTTTTTGTGAACAAGCAAGCACTCAGAGAATTCATCACCACCAGGCCTGCTTTACAAGAGCTTCTGAAAGAACCACTACACACAGAAAGGAACAAACAGTGTCAGCCTTCCTTTTTTTTTTTTTTTTTTTTTTTTTGAGATGGAGTTTCGCTCTTGTTACCCAGGCTGGAGTGCAATGGCATGATCTCGGCTCACCGCAACCTCCGCCTCCTGGGTTCAGGCAATTCTCCTGCCTCAGCCTCCTGAGTAGCTGGGATTACAGGCACGTGCCACCATGCCCAGCTAATTTTTTGCATTTTTAGTAGAGACGGGGTTTCACCATGTTGACCAGGATGGTCTCGATCTCTCGACCTCGTGATCCACCCGCCTCGGCCTCCCAAAGTGCTGGGATTACAAGCTTGAGCCACCGCGCCCGGCCTCAGTATCAGCCTTTCTAAAAAATACCAAAAAGTAAAGAACATCAATATAATGAAGAATTTACATCAACTAATGGGCAAAATAGCCAGCTAATATTAAATGGCAGTATTAAACTCACATATATCATTATTAATTCTAAATTTAAATTGACTAATTTCCTCAATTCAAAGACAGGCAATTTGGACAAAAAACTAAAACTGTATGCTGCATCCAGACCCATCTCACATTCAAGGATACACAAAGACTCAAAACAAGGGATGGAGAAAGATTTACCAACCAACTAGAGAGCAAAAATAAATAAATAAAAAACAGAAGTTACAATTTTTGCCTCTGATAAAATAGTCTTTAAAGCAACAAAGATCAAAAGAAGCAAAGAAGGACATTATATAATGATAAAAGAATCAACACAACAACAAGAAGAGTTAAAGGTCCTAAATATATACGCACCCAATACAGGAATACCCAGACATACAAGACTTATAAAGAGACTTAGACTCCCACATAATAATAGTGGAAGACTTCAACATTAATATTAGACAGATCAATGAGACAGAAAATTAACAACGATATCCAGGACTTGAACTCAGATCTGGAACAAGTAAACGTAATTAACATTTATAGAACTCTCCACTTTACACAAAATATACACTCTTATCAGTACCACATCATATCAACTTAGAAGTTTAAACGAAATGTTGGTTGGCTCCTTGTTTGTTATTCTCTTCCCTCATTTTCTTTCATGTCTCCATTATTAAGGACAATTATAGGCATACCCATATTTAGACTGCATTCTAGCCCGGGCAACAAAGCAATACCCCCATTCTCGCTCCCTCTGCCTCTTTCTCTTTCTTCCTCTTCTTTATTCTTTTTCTTATTATTCTTTTTTTCTTTCTAAAAACAAAAACAAAAACAAAAAACCTACCTACCAGTAGAAAATATAGGGGGAAATTATATATGTGTTTATGTATATAGAGATATATATGTATACACACACACATATACACTCACATATGTGAGTATATCCTGTAATCAGAAGCCCCCCCTCAAAAAAAAGAACATAACAGAAAGATACAGAGGTGCGGTGGTTCACGTCCATAATCCCAACACTTTGGGAGGCCAAGGCAGGTGGATCACTTGAGCCTAGAAGTTTGAGACCAGGCTGGGCAACATGGAGAGACCCCATCTCTACCAAAAATATAAAAAATTATCCAGGTGTGATGGCATGTGCCTGTAGTCCCAGCTACTTGGGAGGCTGAGGTGGAAGGAGTGCTTGAGCCCAGGGAGGTCAAGGCTGCAGTGAATATGAATATGAAATGAATATGGAGATGGAGCAGGAACTTCAGAAACTAGTAAATATTTGAAGCAGCCATTGTAGGGGAGAGAAAAAAGAATTGTTTAGGGATATAGAAGGAATATAGAGTAGGATTAACTGTTCAGGAAAAAATTGGAAACTGCAAGAGTTTTAGTGGCCCTCATCCATAATATAGTCTTCCATCATACCCCTACATCTCCCTTCTGCTGAGGGCAGACCATTTCTACCAAAGAAAAGGAATTGTATAAAACTTCCTTTATGGGCCAGCTGTGGTATCTCATGCCTGTAATCATAGCTCTTTAGGGGGCCAAGGTGGGAGGATTGCTTGAGCCCAAGAGTTCCAGACCAGTCTGGGCAATGCAGTGAGACCCCATCTCTACAAAAAAATACAAAAAATTAGCTAGGCGTGGTGGTGCTTGCCTGTAGTCTCACCTACTTGGGAGGCTGAGGTGGAAGGATCACTTGAGCCTGGGAAGTTGAGGCTGCAGTGAGCCGTGATTGTGCCACTGTACTCCAGTCTGGGCAACAGAGTGAGACCGTGTCCCAGACAAACAAGCAAACACTTTTTTTTTTTTTTAACTTTTTTTGCTCAAATTAAATAGATGATATTTTCTTGCTGGCATTAACAAGAATAGACAGATTAAAAACTCAATGTTAGGACATATTAGGAAAACACTTACCGATCAGGGATTCCTGATTATTACAATAAAAGACATCAGAATTAGGCTCCTGGGTCCAGGGAAGAGAAACTCAGGCCACCTTAAGGAAAACAGAGAAATTGCAAGGATATTCACTGACCAGACTGGGAAAAAACTGGAAGGAAAAAGCCGGCAGGAAGCGAGGCAGCTTCGGAGTCCAGTGACTCTTTCACACGGCCACTGTTGTAAGACAACTATGTCCACTCTTCTAAGGACTGACCAATTCTTAGTTTTCAGTCAAAATTCTCAAAGAAGCCTGTGTGATTCACTTACACAATTCTCAACAAACTTCTTGGCCTGAGCCCTTTATACTAGACTACTTCATCAGCTAGCCAAAGGAGGCAGCATTTGTATGATTCGCATCATTTTAATACCTTGTATCATTCAGGGTCCAATCCAGAGACAGAAAACACAAAATACGTCCAAGAGGGAAAGTTTGATGTAAAGAATTATTAACTAGTAACGGGATTAATTATTAAAGGTAGAGAGAACTCAAAAAATACAGTAATAGTGGGTGCAGGGAGCAGCCATTACCTCTAGTGATGAGGCAGAGGATCCAAGAAAAGAACAGATTTGGGAGAAGTGGCCAGGCTCACACCTATAATCTCAGCGTGTCAGGAGGCCAAGGAGGGAGGATTGCTTGAGGCCAGGAGTTCAAGACCAGCTTGGGAAACACAGTAAGACCCCATCCCTATGAAAAAAAAAAAAATCGGCCAGTTGTAGTGGCACCTGCCCATAGTCCTTCCTAGCCACTCAGGAGGCTGAAGTGGGAGGATGGCTTGAGCCTTGGTTGAGTCTGCAGCGAGCTATGATTGTGCCACTGCACTCCAGCCTGGGTGACGGAGCAAGTCTCTGTCTAAAACAACAATAACCATCAAAAAACAAACAAACGAACACACAAAACCAAAACCAAAAAGAAAAACGTTTGAGAGACATTCCCTTGCAAGACTGAGGTTCAGACCTTGTTGGAGAGGGTGCAGTTGTAGCTTCTCAGCAAATGCTGAGATGCTGACGGTGGGGGCTGGAGAGCAGAGGGTGTCAACAAAACTAGCTAGGACACCACCACTGGGGTGCCATCGAGACTTACTGGGAAACCTGTGGGGTCCTGCTGAAACTCCTGGGCAACTGCCTGCTGGAGCACGAGCAAACTTGCTAGGAAGCTGGCAGGGGAACTCGTGGACTTGCGGGGAACTCCCACTTCTCTCAATGAGATGCTTTGGAAATTTGCTGGGGGATAGGTATCACTGAGTGCTCTACATGCCACTAGCCCCTACACCAGGGGTCCCCAAACTACGGCCCGTGGGCCGCATGCGGCCCCCTGAGGCCATTTATCTGGCCCCCTGCCGCACTTCAGGAAGGGGCACCTCTCTTATTGGTGGTCAGTGAGAGGAGCACAGTATGTGGCGGCCTTCCAACGGCCTGAGGGACAGTGAACTGGCCTCCTGTGTAAAAAGTTCATCCTAGATGAATGTTGGTTATTATTGTGATGACAGAGATGACGACATCTGTCAGTATAGCACCTTACATTTGAGATTCATGGAAAATAGAATTCACTTGAGCACCCACACACACTGCAAATCTTGATAACAACAAACATTATTATGCATGAGAGGAGCACAGTATGTGGCGGCACCGCAAAGCGCGGCATTGCTCACATACAGTACTACTTCCGGTGACGCGGGACGCACGCATCATGGCTCCGGAAGAGCATCATATGACGCACATCCGGTCTGTGGCTGCAGCGCCCCACATCACCGGAAGCAGTGTGAAATAACAGCAGAAGTAGGAAGAAAGGCAAAGCGCTATAACCATTACTACACAGTACAATGGCCCCCATACTCCCTCAAATGTACAACATAATGGCCCCTATAACCTCCCTTTGCCCAAAAGTGTCCCTCCATGTTACTACACACCGTGTTTCCCCTATTATAAGACCCCGTCTTATATTAATTTTACCCCCAAAAGACGGGGGCTGTCTTATTTTTAGGAGGTGTCTTATAATAGGGGAAACATGCAGCAGTGGGCTTCCCACAGAAGAGGCCCACCGCTGCTGCAGATGTCCAGGACGCTGTATACACAGAGTCACAGGCTGATCACCGCCATCCCTGTGTACAGCACTGGAGGCGGTGCTGGGCCTGTGACACTGTATACCGCTGTCTGGGATAGTGGAGGCAGCAGTGCTGGCTGTGAAGGGTGTCACACCTTGCATAGCCCGGCCCTCCAATGGTCTGAAGGACAGTGAACTGGCCCCCTGTGTAAAAAGTTTGGGGACCCCTGCCCTACACAATGCAGAAGCAAAAAGAAAAAAGAAAACACATCTCCCTCCAGCATCTTCCACTGACAAGCTTAAGATTATGCCAGCTGGCAACAGAAAAATGTTTAAAAGTCCAGCTCCAGAATCACAAAGCTGGGAAATAAAAGGTGGATGTGGAGCTAGAAAATGAATAGGTAACTGGCACATCCAGAACTCACTGGCTGTCTCTGCACAAGGTTCAGCATAACTCATGGAACACTTAATTCAGGAAATGTTCACTGAACCAGGACCTGGATTGACTGGATGAGTGCTGCATTTAAGACATTCCCTCTATTGGTATAGTTGAATATCCAGGACACTGACTTTGAAATTTCTAAATGAGAGGGAAGGAGAAGACAAGGAATCAAATCTTCCCTTGCATTAGCTCAGCAAGCACTGTTTGTTTTCACTTAGATTATATGTTTATTTTGGATGTTAGGAGTTCACAGCTGATGGAATTCGTTGGAGGGCAGTGGCAGGGATGTGTGTGAATAATTCCACTGACTCAAGAAATAGAGAAATAATTCAGCTTCAGAATGGCCAGAACAAGAATCTGCCAAGGAAAATAGCTGAAGATTGGTGGACTTTAAGTATCTACAGATCAGGGAAGCTTATGTAAGGATTTCTTTGCAATAAGTAGTTCTTTTTCCAATCACTGACAAAACCTCAGGGTTTACATGAAATGCTGTAAGGTCAGTTCTCTTTTTACAATAGGCTGAAAACGCACCCTCCACTCCCCGCCAACACACACACACACACACACACACACACACACACACACCCCTATATGTATCTGTGCAATACATTGTGGATCATGATTATGTAAATAGAAATCCTTTGAATATCGATGCTCTGAGAAATCAAATAATGGATTTTAAGTCAGCCATGATGCTAACAGTCTCCATTTGTGTTCATGCCATCATGCACGTTGTTTCCCACAATAACAAATGTTGATAGACAATGGTCCCAATAAATGCCATTTCAGAGGTACTGGCAAAGTGCTATGGGACGTTACAGGATGGAATGACGGAGGGGGAATTTCAGAGACTGACATTATCAAGAAGTGTTTCTTGCCACATGAAATCAGCTCCACTTAAGAGGTCCTATAATTTAGTCATTCATGGCTGATTTCAGCATTTACATGATAGAATTAAACTAGGGCCAGAATCAACGCCCACCAGTTGGCCAATATCACCTGACAAGTGGTCAACTAGTCAGTGAGGTCACACGTTGGCATCAGTTGAAAGACGTATAAACTACCAGCGGTGGGACCTCGTTTCTACTAACCAAAAACTTTATATTCATAAAGGACAACTTTTAAGGAAGAGAATTAAGTGAATACCATTGCCATTTTTTCTTCCTCTGCAACTTTAAGTAAAAAAACAAAATAAATACTGCCTTTTGAACTAACTGCCTAAGTACTCTTAGGAACTTACATTTTTGGTTTATCATGCTATTAATTCCCAAATACTGTACATCTAAGCATAGCTTTAAAAAAAATCAGTTAATGAACAGAACCAACATCCTAGGGCAGTTCATGAGTTCCTTTGAAACTAAACACGAATTTTAGGGTATTTTTTTTTGTTGATAGTCTCCCTCTGTCGCCCAAGGTGGAGTGCAGTGGTGAGATATCGGCTCACTGCAACTTCCGCCTCCCAGGTTCAAAGCGATTCTCCTGCCTTGGCCTCCTGAGTAGCTGGGATTACAGGCGCCTACCACCAATCCCCGTTTTTTTTTTTGTTTTTTTTTTTTTGTTTTTTTGAGACGGAGTCTTGGTCTGTCACCCAGGCTGGAGTGCAGTGGCATGATCTCAGCTGACTGCAACCTCCGCCTCCTGAGTTCAAGCGATTCTCCTGCCTCAGCCTCCCGAGTAGCCGGGACTACAGGAGCATGCCACCATGCCCGCCTAATTTTTGTATTTTTAGGAGAGACCGGGTTCGCCATGTTGGCCAGGCTTGCCTCGAACTCCTGACCTCGTTATCTGCCCGCCTTGGTCCCCGCAAAGTGCTGGGATTACTAACCCAGAGTGAGAGATAAACTGGGCAATATTAAAATAATTTTTTTTTTTTTTTTTTTCGAGACGGAGCCTCGCTCTGTGGCCTGGGCTGGAGTGCAGTGGCGCTCACTGAAACCTCCGCCTCCCCTGTTCAAGCGATTCTCCTGCCTCAGCCTCCCGAGTAGCTGGATTACAGGCGCCTGCCGCCACACCAAGCTAACTTTTGTACTTTTAGTAGAAACAGGGTTTCACCATGTTGGCCAGGCTGGTCTCAAACTCCTGAACTCAGGTGATCTGCCCGTCTTGGCCTTCCAAAGTGTTGGGATTACAGGCGTGAGCCACCGTGCCCAGCCTAAAATGAACATCTTATATTAAAAATTAAGATCGATGGTATACTACCTGGTGTATATAGAATTTAATCCCAAACTTAACATTAAAAACCAGGCAAAGATATTAATACATGGAAAGGTGAAATCATTTCAGTGAGTACAAAAACTGGATGGAGGATGCTAGTTATATTAAGCTGTATTTTTTTTTTTTTTAAATTATACTTTAGGTTCTGGGATACATGTGCAGAACGTGCAGGTTACATAGGTATACACATGCCATCAAGGTTTGCTGCACCCATTAAACCATCATCTACATCAGGTATTTCTCCTAATGCTATCAGTCCCCTAACCCCCTACCATCTGACAGGCCCCAGTGTGTGATGTTCCCCTCCCTGTGTCTAAGTGTTCTCACGTCTCAAGAGATGTGAGATGTCTTTCATAGCCACTTGTTTTCCCAGCTCCTTAGGAAGCCACTCTCCAAATAAATCATGCATATATATAGCAATAACTAGCATAATTTACATGTTCTCATACCTACCATAATTTTCCTCAAAAGCAAACATTATTTAAAAATCATTTAAGAAGGGCTGGGCATGGTAGCTCACACCTGTAAACACAGCACTTTGGGAGACTGAGGTGAGTGGATCACTTGAGGCCAGGAGTTCAGGATCAGACTGGGCAACATGGCGAAACCACCCCCTCCCCACCCCGCCACTCCTGCCAAAAATACAAAAATTAGCTGGGTGTGGTGGCATGTACCTCTGGTCCCAGTAACTCCGGAGACTGAGGTGGGAGGCTCACTTGAGCCAGGGAAGTGGAGATTGCAGTGAACAGACTGTACCACTGTACACAGTCTGGGTGACAGAGCCAGGCCCCATCTCAAAACAAACAAAAAACCCCGTAAGAAATCAAATGTATAGTGACCATCATCAAACTATCAATCAAGGCGATAGTTCTTTCACCTCCATTTGAAGTAATTTAAATGCTTTCCACATTTTACCTAAAATACACAATCATATAAACATTTCATGTGGAACCACATCCATAGTAGCAGCCCCATAATCTAGGTATGCTAAAAATAGATTTTCAACACAAGATAAATCTAGTGGTTTTCATATTTACGATTTTCTAATTCTAGGTGTCTATAGTACCAACTCACTTGATGCTCAATTTAAGACCACAGAATTTTCTTAAAAAGCATATCCTTTTAAAATGAATTTCCTCATTTAATGATTTTTCTAAAATGGAGTGGTCCAAATGTTAAGCCCACCTACGGAGGACTCCTGCAAGTGTACTCATCTGCTCCATTTAACACCTCTGCAAAGTGGCTTCTGAGGGCCCATTAGTCGGCCAGTATAACCAGTGAGATAAAACAAACATCAATGTGTGGCGGGATCACTACACTGTAAGAATACTCAGTTTTAGCTCTAGCACTGACGACATTACTTTCGACCTCTATTTTCTTTTCTAAAAAGAATTGGGTGAGTTATCTTAAAGAATTTCCTTCATGTCCAAATTAAAAAAAAAAAAAAAAAAAAAAAAAAAAAAAGGTTAACATATTGTCTAAGTGAAAGGTATTTCAAAAAACATCTTTGACATGGAACAAATTAATGACACATGTAACAACCACTGACAAAGGGAACTGCCATGATCAAGAATAAGGATTATTATCACAAACCCAATCCCAGTCTATGCATTTCTTTAAAATTCACTTGTCATCTGGCCACTAAGACATCCCTGTACAAAAAGTGTGACTCTACTGGCATTTCATCAATTTCCACACTAACAATACATTTAAAAAAAGGTTAACAAATTGGGGAAAAGCCAAGACCCAGGATAAAGGATTTAATCCAGTATTTATTCCACACTCATGATGGTTCTCTGTAATCAGAATACAAGTCATAAGAACAATCTATCAAATAATTTGCTGATAGTCTTAAATAATGCAGCATAGCATTACTTTGAATACTCCTCTGTTCTAGATTAAAAACTCCAACAGCAATCTCCATTATCAATAAAAAAAGCTCTGAATTTTAAAAAAAGGATACTATATCAAGCTGTTTCATAATTTAAGGATTTTCCATTTATAAAAATGCTTTGGAAGCTTGAGGCTGGAATCTGTTTCTCTACTTGTTTGCCCCACCCTCTCCCAATTACATGTTAGTACAGGGTTCTGCAAGAATGCTAGGCTTTAGACCTTAACTTTTTTCTTTAATATAGTACTTCAAAATCGAGAAAGAATTCAAGAAAAAAGATTACATGTCATGTATTTTTTTCAAATAAAAAAGGAAAACTAAGTGAATAAATTTTAGGCATACTAAGTGTCCCTTTGAGGTAGAATGCTAAAAGGACTTTTCATGAAATTACAGCCTAAAAACCTCTGCATCAGAAACTAACTTCTCATAAATTCTCTCTAAGGGTAACTGTGGAGAATATTAAGTGTAACATATTAACAAGAGCCTTCCAAGATAATATACAGTGGACAAGAATGTTAATCCTACAATGCTGCCTTCATGTATATTGACAGCACATATTTCTCTTCTAACAGACATCCAAGATCCATTCTCAAAGTCTTTAGCATTCTATTACGAAAAGCACAGCCATGCTAACTTCAGTACACAAACCATAATCCCACACCTACAAAACAAAAATAGATTAGTGGCAGTTTATTGCCTTATACAAATTTGACCAACATGGCAACCATGCCAAAGGAATTAAAACATTTCAGGACATATGTACAGACTGTACATTTCAAAAACAAACAATAAAAATGCAAGAACAATCTGTGCATCATGTATCAAACTTAACAACTGGGTGAAAACATCAATGCAATAAATGGAATTACAAAGGCACTTCCCTACACAAAAGAGGAAATGAAAATGCAGCCTACAGGGAGAGCTTGAGGAGTGCGAACTACTGCACAACCTCAACTTGGGGGAAAAAAAAGCAGATTTACTCATTTATAGGATTCAATGTGATCCACTTTTACAAAATATTTTCACACAGTCTCCTCTTTGTTTTTATGTTGTTTTTCTTGGCTCTCTGGTTCTATACTTTGGCTCCTTCGACGATCGTATTTGTCTGACTGGTCCTTACTATCACTGTGATCTCGTTTGTGGGAACGTTCTTTGCTTCCACTACGCTTTCTAGATTTTTCTTTGCTGGGACTATGTTCCCATTTTTTTGATTTTTCAAGATTGTCAGTTCTTCCTTGACTGCCACTTCTACTTCGTTTATTTGATTTTTCTTTACTTTCGTTTTTATGTTTACTTGATTTCTCTTTGCTTCTACTTCTACTTCGTTTCCCTGCATTTCTACTTCGACTCCTACTTCTGTGTTTCCTTTCTCTGCTTCTGCTTCTACTGTGTTTTTTCTCTTTCTTGGAATCTTTTTTGTCATCTCTGTGCCGCCTATCATCTTTGTCTTCTTTATGTTTCTTCTCTTCTACCTCTCCCCTACTTCTCTGTTCCTTGGACCTTTCTCTTGATCGCTCTCTCTCTTTTTCTCGGTCGTTTCCTCTTTCCTTATCATAGTCACGATCTCGTCTTCTACCTCTCTCATTTTCTTTCTCTCTTTCCCGATCCCTGTCCCTTCTATCCCCTTTCCTATCACGACTCCGACTGCGACTTCTATGCCTTTCCCTACTTCTGCTGTGCCTGCGTTCTAACCCCCGATCAATACTTCGGGATCTTCGACGTTCTTTCTCCCTTTCTTTGGCTTCACGCTCTAGTCGCTGGCGTTCTTTCTCTCTTTCTAATTCTCTGTCAAAACTAGAAGACCCATGGCCCTCTCGATGATGACTTCTACTTCTTGATCTTCTTGGGGACCTCCGTGGACTCAGAGATCTCCTTGGAGACCTAAGGAAGACAGAGACAACAAAAAATTTCAATGAATAAAGCATATACAAATTTTTTCATAACAAAACTTTTAACGGCATTATTTATTCAGGTCCTCAAGCTTAAGTCCACGTCAAGAGTCATTAAAGCAAAAAATTTGACTTCTCATTTACAGATGCATAATTTTACAGAAAAAGCCCTGAAAGAAAGAAAATAACTTTTGGGGGGGGTAAAAGTGACAAACTAATAAACAGTAAAAACAAATTCCTAAGAACTTGCTATTTCTCAGAACCATTAACTTTGCATAAAACATACATAAAAAATAAGCATAATTCAAGAGTGACATTACCTTGAACGTCTGCGTTCAACATGTCTATCTATTTCCTCAACGCCTTCCTTCCCTTCTTTCTTAATTTTTCTAGGTCGGGTTTTAATCTGTTGATCAATATTCTTTTGAACTGGAACTGGAATTCTTGGAAACAAGGTAGAAAACCACTCCAGTTTTGTGAGAAAAGATCGTAGCATTTCTCCAATGGTCATTACACAGCCTCCACCAGCCTTCACATCTAGGTCCTACAGAAACACAAAAGATGCCCTAGCCGTCAAAAATGTATTTCTATATACACACGAATACTATAAAAATATTACCATCTTTGGATTCTCAATACAAAAAAATTCTAACAGAAAAATTTTATTTTCATATCCTAATCTGGCAATGAATGAACAGAAATATTTGGGCTTAGTGTGTGCATGCAGGTGAGAACAAATCCTGCAGCCACATGGGCATAAAGGGAATTGATCTCACTCAGTTAATAATATGAAAAAGCCCCTTACATTTCTAAATTATGTGGAACGACTGACTTAAATTTACATTCCACATACCTACTATGTATTTATTTCTGTGGACATATTTGCACACATCATACACCTAGCACCATAACCTAGCTACATATGATCTACTTTAGATAATTCCTGTCTAAAAGTTATCTTTTAACAGCTCTAATATAAAATGAAGCCCTGATAAAACTGGAAGCAATAGCAAACCAACTGCCATGAAGCAGTGAGGTTTCTAATTTAGTTATGTAGAAAATAAATAAATGAACAAATAATTGGAAACGCATAATCCATGATGACCATTGTCTCTGAAAAGGGTCATTACCGCATGAAGGCCTTCTTGCTATGCCCTCTCACAGCTCAGGACATGTTAGTCAGCTATTGTCAGTCCCAAACCTATAGTGCAAGCACACAAGGAAAGTGAGATTTGTTATCTAAACAGGAAAACAAGAGCTAAAGGTAAAACTGCTTGCACTCACACACATTTAAGTGTTCAGATATACAGTATTTCCAAATATAATCGCTGCAGATATCTAAGGAAGAAAACAGTAAGTTAGCTTAAACAGAGGACCTCAGGTTTGTAAACACAATAAAAAACATAAAATAGAGGCATCTAGAAACAAAACCAATACAACACCAATTATGAAGAGGAACATACTTTTTTAAAAACAGAAGTGCTTCAGTCAGTCTGAAAAACCCATCTAAAGATAAAAAGACGCTAAAGATTGTGATTTAAAACATATTTTACTTCCAGTTATTAACTCAGTTAACAGGCCAAAAAAAAAAAAAGGGGGTAGAGAAAAAAATGAAAGTTCTCTGTGTCTAAATGAGTGAGTTTTTTTTAGGTGTGCATGTAATGACAAAATACATTTCCATTAGAACCACCCTTTAATTCAGTAAATTCTTTGGATGAACTCTGTAAATAGACTACTGACACATAGCACTCAAAGTCTGCTTTATGAATCTTAAAACACAAAGTAGCAGAATGGGCAGACATATGGATAATATAGCTCATTATTTCATTATTGAGTACACTTTGAGATGTTGGACTTCACTATGTAAGTAAATTAATGCATATATGATATTGTTTTGTTTTGAGAAAGGGTCTTACTCTGTTGCCCAGGCTGGAGTGCAGTGGCAATAATCTAGGCTCACTGCAAATTCTGCCTCCTGGGCTCAAGTGATCCTCCCACCCCAGCCTCCCAAGTAGCTGGGACTAAGATGTATGCCTGTATGTTCAGCTAATTTTTAATCTTTTTTTTTCTGTAGAGATGAAGTCTCACTATATTGCTCAGGCTGGTCTTGAACTCTCGAAGTGTTGGGATTACAAGGGTGAGCCACCATGCCCAGTCAATGCATACATGATTTACTTTGTATTATTCTCTCCTAGTACACACATGCATATATGATTTAAATCTAACTTAATATTTCAGATTAGGGAGACTCAAATTCCAATTAAAGAATTTTAAAAAATATATGTGTAGCGTACTAGGAGTCAGAAAGCTGGAATTAAAATTTTGTCACCTTGAACAAGTCATCCAAACACTTAGCCTATTTATGTAACACCCAGCTCTTCAATTCTGCACTTCTATGCAAGTGGGAATACTGATACTTGGAAGAAGTTAGAGGGTGAAGAACTGAAATCTTACAGGAAAAAAAAAAAGCTACGGTTAGTATTCCATGTGCATGTCTTTTACCGCTTCAGTCTTGAGCATGACCCATCCTGAAAAGTCACTATCAACTATACAATTCAGAATCAATACAATACACAGAACATAATTAAGAAGAGAAAATTTCCAATAGTTACCAAATACATTTAAACAATTTAAAAACAAGAAAATAAAACTTCAGAAATTTACCCTAAAATACACAAAAGCCATCAGATCTCAGGAAACGAACATTAATTCCAAAAGTATCTGACTGAAATATTTAACTACAGGAAATTCTTGAAGTCATTAAACCACCAATAAATTAAAGACAAGAAAAAATGAGTGTAATCAGAGGAAAAATAATTTATTACCCTTTTTGACATACCTCTTCATCATCAAGGAAGGATTCAAACCAGTCCCATAGATCTGTAGGGGGCTGTGTATATCTAGAATTACAAAAGACTCTTATTAAACGTATGTAAACTAAAATGAGGTATTTACTGGAAATATACATAAACGCACCCTCACCTTATATACATAAATCCAAGCGCTCTAATATATGGAGAGTCTGTGTGTGTTATAAGACCCATCACTTGCTTTCGGGTTAACTTGAGGGTAAATAATTTGTATAACAGGCAAAATGCTGTAGAAACAATTCCTCCTGTTCCAACACCTCGAACCTTTAGGGGAAAGAGTTAAGAAAAAGAAGTAAAATAATTAACAGACACTTAATACCAATTGATTAATCCTGTTAGGTATTAATAACAAGCCATAATCCTGAACTAAGAGGCATTATAAAGTAACACTTTTCTAATCCTATTTCACTGAACACTTGAATTCCGATTTAAAAAATTGTCAGTTAAGTGTATAACTGACAGGCCTCTAGTTTTCTAAATATAAACATAGTTATCAGACACAGAAAAACTGAAAAATGCACGTACTTCTACTTACCCCTCCGCACATCCCTGTCTGGCCTGCTGTTTTCCTGCTTCCTTTCTCCCATGGTTCAACGTGCGTGACCTGAAAATAGAAAAGAGGAACACAACAAACATTCATACTTTGAATTCGTTTAAAAGCCTGACAAAAGTAAACCCAAGTCCATAACAGAGCAGCTCTTCCAAAATTATTTTGTCATTAAGTATATATTATGTTTACTGACATCAAGTGTGTAAATCATTTTTGGAAAAACTGCTTAGACATTTAAACACCACCCATAAAGCTACACCTTAATGGCTTTGCAGAGGAGAACTCCCACTGAACTAGCTTTATAAAGAGCTGATATCTACATCTGGGAGTCAGAAAATTTCTATAGTCTCACTTGGTTGCAAAAACTATTTGATAATATTTTAACTTTCTACCTTATGAGTTGCTTTTAAAATATTTTCCTTGAAAAATGGATTTAAGTCTCCAATTTAAAGCAAAAAGTATTAATGAAGTTTAAGCATTAATTTGAAAAACTTCAAAATATCTTCAACAGTTCAAATTTACTGTAATTTAAAATCTACATTATAAAATTAAGGAAAATTACTTAAAAAAATTGCTAAAACAGTGATGAGTTACTTGTGATGCAAAATTATGGAACTTTTTATTTGTACATTTTGTCCACCAGGATCAGGTTTATTCCTGATTAAAGATAAAATTACAAAGGCCACACTTACAGAGATCATTGTGATACTTAAGCTTCAGCCTTATTATACGTGAATCAATCCAATTATTCCCCAGAGTATAAACTCTGTCAAAAACTGAGTGTGACTAGTCACTGGCATACACAGTATCATATTTGCTAAGTGGAACATCTTATAAAAACCATTCCTTATCTAAAAATAGCAACAGGCCGCGCGGTGGCTCAAGCCTGTAATCCCAGAACTTTGGGAGGCCGAGGCGGGTGGATCACGAGATCACGAGATCAAGAGATCGAGGCCATCCTGGTCAACATGGTGAAACCCTGTCTCTAATAAAAATACAAAAAAATTAGCTGGGCATGGTGGCGTGTGCCTGTAATCCCAGCTACTCAGGAGGCTGAGGCAGGAGAATTGCCTGAACCCAGGAGGCGTCGTGCCATTGCACTTCCAGCCTGGGTAACAAGAGTGAAACTCTGTCTCAAAAAAAAAAAAAGAAAATGGCAACAACAACTACAAAAGAATATTAGCTCTAAAGAGAATCCAAGAAGGAAGACCCATCTTGGTTTTTTTTTTTTTTAGAACAAAAAAATTCCATTTTTTTCACTAGGTATTTCTAAAACTCTATTTCCACCCACACACGGTAACACTTGGTAGAACTGAACAATGGCTTTAGATAGAAAAGCATGCATTTAAGTTTAAGCACTACACTATTTTGCAGTGCTTTAACGTTTCCTTTCCTCCCCACAGATTGCTTATATAAAAGATGTTTCCATTCCTTAAAAGCTAGCCAAAGTCAGGACTGGATGCAATACAAAGTTGGAAACCTACATATTTCAGTGAGTATTTAATCTGAATGTCTTGGTAATATTAATAAAAAGCTGGGTCTTTAGTTTTTTAACGGAATTTAAAAACAATTCCTGGTAGAATCTTGTTTCAAAACACATTTGAAACTTAAAACCGAGTCTTTCCTCTATTACATTAACATTTTGCCTATGTTAGAAAACAGAACCTGCCGCAAAAAGAGCTGGAACCAATTTTTAACTGTTTAAAGTTTACTGCATAAATAAAGCTAAGGATTAAATGTTATTCACCACACTGTATTCATGTTAAAAAGATCTTACCTTTTAAAAACTAAAAAAACTAATTTATAGAATTACAATCAGACCTACTATAGACTCTAATAAGAGGATTCCAAATTTCTTTGTGTACTTTATCGACCCATAGTTGAACTGTATTTCTCAAGATGTTTTCTATAAAAAGCAACTAATCTCTCAAAATCCTTCAATAACCTAATTACTTAACTGGGAAGAAAAGGTGGGCAAAACAAAAAGAGAATGTCCTTTTGTTAACATCTCTACACTAATAGGTTCCAACGACAGAAAACACTTTGTGTGATCTGTCAGTTTTTAAGAATCATTATAGACAAAAATGGATTGTATATTAGACACTCCAGATAAAATATTTAAAGACCACTAAGGCTATTATTAATATTCTTAATAGAAATTAACCTTCGGAGGCCTGGAAGATATTTTTTATACTACATAATTTGCAGGGAAGTGGAAAAAGCCTACCTAATTGTCGAAAAGACCAAAAGTAATGGCCCAAAAAAAAAAAAAAAATCTAATTAGCCGTTCATTTAACCAGGGAAATGCATTTATGGCGATTGAGCATGATTAATAGTGCATACCTCTACCTGCGACCCTGGGCTGCTCCGAGCCTCGCTGCAAGACTGAGTCAATCCTGCTAACGAAACAAGAACTGAGACAAGAGTGCAGTGAGGAGGCGCCAGGTGAGCTCCCCAGCACAGCCAAGCCAGCACCGACCCTGCCGCAGAAGCCCAGGGCCCAGATAATTCTAAATAAGCCCAATGCACAGGTGGCTGAGACCTCTTACTCCTGACTTCCTGCTGGGAAAATTTCCAGGCCTTCTGTACACCTCTAGAAATGGCACCTCTCCACCCTCATCCCCCCCACCCCACCCGACACACACGCACTGACCATTTCCCTGTCTGGATCGGATAGTGAGTACCAACAACACGAGGCCAACACTGAAGTCATTACACGCCCTGGCCAGGGGTGAGCGGGAGAAGCACCAACAAGTTGGCGCTCAGTAGATCCACGTCAAAAGGAATAATTTTAAAGCTGTAAACTGGAAAGGTTTCTGTTACTCTTTCTTCCTCTCCCCCACCCCTCCTGCCCAAGTCCCCCCAAGGGTGGGCAGGAGGTTGGGGGAGGAGAGAGATCGATAGTGGCGGGCTCTCCCGGCCCTAAAAATCTAAAATGGAAACCAGAGGGCGGCCCCAGTCCGACCCCTCCCAAACAAGACTACAGGCCGCAGCTCCCACCTCGCCGAACCACCTTCCCCCACCCACAAATCTTCAGATTTCAGGGGCCGCCTCCGCCCGTTTCCTTCCATACCCCCTCTTCCAAACTTACCCCCAAGCCCAAGGCCTACACGCTTCGTACCTTAAAGTAGATCTCGTCCACCACCTCGTGGTAGGTCTTGAGCTCGTAGAGCTGTACTTTGAAGTAAGGCGACGACAGGATGTTGGTTAAGATCATGGGGTTGAGGTTCATGGTCTTCTCGTTGCCCCACAGCGGGAGCACATTGCCCTGCTTGCCCGAGACCGCTGGCTTGGTGGCGCCGCCGCCGCCGCACTGCTGCTGTTGCTGAGCCGCGGCAGCGGCCGCCTGGTGCTGCGGCTGCGAGTTGCCCGTCAGCGCGGGGCTGTTGTTAGCCATGTTGCGGCGGAAGGAAGGAGGGAGGGAAGGAGGGGGGGGAGGGGGCCAAGCTCGATCTCGCTCTTCGGGACAACGGTCCGGGACCCTACTCCATGGAACGTCGTCGGGAGAAGGGGCCGCCTCACTGTGCCCCAGCCGGGTAAGGGAGGGTAAGCGGGACGCCGACAAAAGCACCCCGGGCCGAGAGCAGACAGCGAAACGCAGACCGCGAGAACTCCACGCAGAAGGCGACCCGGCGGCCTGGGAGCTCGATCTCTTCCGCCAACTGCCCCTGGGAACAAGATGGCGGGCCCGGCGGATATGACGCCATGCACCCCAGCGTTCCAAGCCGAGCTGGCGGCCAATCAGAGACGCCCAGGTGGGCTGGAGCGTCCTCTAACGAGTTCCCCGCGATCTCTGCACCCTGAAGTCGCTGCAGTGACCTCCCTACCTGACTCCGAGGGGATTTCTCCTGAGAATTGTGGGGCGCGGGGGAGAGGGTGATAGGCCTAATCTGTTGTTGTGTTTTGACTGGGGCTTGATTTCTTCTGTCGAGAGTTGAGCCAGAAAGAGTTCGCAGGGCTGCGATGTGCTTGCTAATATTGTGACTCTTGACTCCTGCAGAGTATCCGAGAGGGTCTCCTGGGGTCTTAGTTTTAAGGATCTCTGGAAGAGACAGTGGTCAGGGACCCCACTCCTCCATGAGATTCTGATCAAAGGTCATGTCCTTCGCCAGCCTGTAGTGTCCAGCCAGAGGTCTTAAATTTATTCAACGGTAAGATGAGATAACATCTGGCTGGGCTGTTGTGAGCATTGAAAGAGCTAATGTTCTCGTAGCGCCTAGTAGACTGTTCCAGGCATCTGGTAGGCGCCTTTTTTTCCTTCCCTGCTCCAGATCTTTCCATTCTAGGTTTGCGGTCGAAGTGGTAAACAATGGGTGAGATACTGTGAAATGGGAGTGGGGGTGAGGAAATGGGAGGAGTTGGGGAAGCGGTATAAAGACGAGTCGGAGTCGGTCTGAGCTCTGATAACTTTTACCTGCTGATTACTTAGGGAAGATTCATGGTGTTTGGAGTTGAGAGTAAGCTACAGAGGACATTGAGGTTTTCACAGGTGGAATTGGGTTGAGCAGTTTTATCGGTAGAGAGCAGCCTGAACGTTTATAGAAGCAGGGAAGAACAGGCTGTTGGAGAGGGGCCAGGAGATATGCCTAAAGAGGGAATATTTGCTGTGAAGTACCTGGAGTGACAAAATGAAACATTAGAAACTTGATGACATTAAAATTTGAGGGTTACATAACGACACCCATAATTCCCAATGTCTACTAAGATATTGTTGGTCGGGCTCAGTAGCTCACGCCTGTAATCCCAGCACTTTGGGAGGCCGAGGAGGGCCAATCACCCGAAGTCGGGAGTTCGAGATCAGCCTGACCAACATGGAGAAAACCAGTCTTTACTAAAAATACAAAAATTAACCAGGCATGGTGGCACATGCCTGTAATCCTAGCTACTGGGGAGGCTGAGGCAGGAGATTCAATTGAACCCATGAGGTGGAATTTGTGGTGAGCCGAGATGGTGCCATTGCACCCCAGCCTGGGCAATGAGAGTGAAGCTCCTCTAAAAAAAAAAAAAAATTGAAAAATAAAGATACTATTGTTAACATTTTCTGGCTTTAAGGCATTCTTCACAGAGCTTGCCAGAGTTATTCCAAAAGTGCATCACTACCCTATTCAGAAACCTTGGATTGCTCACTCAATGACATCCTAATTGCCTAAATCCAGTGACTTTTTTATTCTTCAACCTATTCGTTTTCTCCTTGTGGCACCTTTAATCATTTACTCTCTCCTACAAACTTTTGGGTTAGGAAGTTTGAATGTGGCAATCTTAACCTCAGTGACACATACACAGAGGAGAAGAAAAGAATAAGATGTCGCTGGGCGCGGTGGCTCAAGCCTGTAATCCCAGCAATTTGGGAGGCCGAGGCGGGTGGATCATGAGGTCAAGACATCAGGAGCATCCTGGTCAACATGGTGAAACCCCGTCTCTACTAAAAATACAAAAAAATCAGCTGGGCATGGTGGTGCGTGCCTGTAATCCCAGCTACTCAGGAGGCTGAGGCAGGAGAATTGCCTGAACCCAGGAGGCGGAGGTTGCGGTGAGCCGAGATCGCGCCATTGCACTCCAGCCTGGGTAACAAGAGCGAAACTCCGTCTCAAAAAAAAAAAAAAAAAAAAAAAAAAAGAATAAGATGTTGGGGAAAATCCACATCTGGATATCTGAATGAAAATAAACCAGGAGGAGAGAGCGAAGACAAGCAAAAAAGGAGGTAAACCAAGAGACAGTTTTATGACAGAATACAAGGAAATAGAAAAGACAGTGAATGAATTGAGTGATTGATTAATGTTTAGAGCTGTACAGTATGACCCCTGAGAGGAAAAGCAGTTTTCACATTCTTCCTAGTCGATTTTGTCTTTCTCTAAAGGGGTTTTTATTAACTTACTTCCAAAGGAAAACTGAAGATCCTAACCCCTCTATAAATGAGTTAATCACTTAAAAGTCCATAGGAAAAAAAGTTTTTTTGAACCCAGTTTTTACTTTTTGTATATACATTTTTTGCCTTGATAAGTTTGAGTTTATCCAGTGAAATATTGCCAAATCTTATGCACTTTTTTTTTCTTTCTCTTATGTACTATTTTTAATTCCTCAGATACATGATATTTCTGTATAGTCTTAGTCTTTACCCCTAGTCTCTTTGGATGAAGAGCTTGATAGAGAGGTTGAGTTTGATATTTAAATCTCCGTGGCTTCAAACTCAGGGAGCCAGGTATTATGATAAAATGCTTAGCATAGTCAATGAATCCCTACAACAGCCTGAAGGTGTTATTTTTTATCCCCATTAAAAAAAAACTTTATTCAGTTATGACTGAAGAATTCTACACTGCACACATATAAAGCTATAAGTTTGATCAGTTTTGACATATATTTATGCCCATTAAACCATTACAGCAATAAAAATCATCATCCATCATTCCCAAAAGTTTTCTTGTGCCTTTTGTAATCCATTTCTCTAACTTCACACCCAAGCAACCACTTCTGTCAGTAAAGACTAGTTTGCATTTTCTTGAATCTTAATTAAATGAAATCCTACACAATGTTCTCTTTTTGCGTCCTTATTGCATGTATCAGCAGGTTGTTGTTGTTTTTTAAAATTACTGGTTAGTATTCCATAGTATGGATTTATCACAATTTATTTATCCAATCCCTAATGGGCACAGCGTTTTTATTTGTAATAGCCCCAAATTAGAAGCAACATAAATTGTTAAAAATGCTGTGGACATTTGTGACTAGACTATGTGGACATTTTTTTGGGGGTGGGGTGGGGGACAGAGTCCTGCTCTGTCATCCAGGCTGGAGTTCCCTCTTTAAGAAGGAAGTACCTGGATAGACTTGAACCCTTCTTCACAATGCTATTTTCTCTTTCTTGAGACCATAATATGCAGCAGGCAGATGTGAGCATGGGGGAATATAAAGGATCAAAGATTTGACCAAGATATTTGTCAGGGGAAAATGAGGAGAGCAAAATCACCTGGTGACCATCCAGCAGGACCTGGAGACAAAAACTTATCTGAGGAATTCAGAAGTAATTAGACTTCCCTATTATCTAACACAGGCATCTGGTTCCAGATTTTTCCTCCCAAAATTTATAAGTAACTATAATTTCTATACATCTCCAAAATGCATGCATATCAAAACCTATTTTGCAACCCTAGCTGACATTAAGGCACCAGAATGTCTATAAATGTAATCATTTATCATGACCTACATGGCTAATATGGTCCAAATTGCCTATAAGCTCCCATTTTAAGGTCCATAAATACCCCTAAGGAAAAATCCACTGTGGCACACTCAGTCCTCTCTTGCTGAGGTGCCCTGCTGCACTCTTCTGCAGCATTCTATTTAATAGAAGTTTCCTTTTTAAACCTATACTGTCATCCGTAAATTATTTACCGACCCGTGAGTTGACCACTTTCTGATGCCAAGGCTCTAACACCTTGCCCAGCACTTATGAAATAGCCAAACTGTTTACTGAGGTGGTTGTACATTTTTCATTCCCACCAGCAGTGTATGACAGTTTCGGTTGCTCCATATCCTCACCAACACCTCACATAATAAATATGTTTTAGTTTTAGCTATTCTGGCTGGGAGCAGTGGCTCGCACTTGTAATCCCAGTGCTTTGGGAGGCTGAGGAGGGTGGATCCCTTCAAGCCAGGAGTTTGAGACCACCTGGAACAACATAGTAATACCCATCTCTCCAAAAAAAATTGAAAAATTAGCCAGGCGTGGTGGTGCTCGCCTGTAGACCCAGCTACGCAGGAGTGCAAGAGGAAGGATCACTTGAGCCCAGGAGTTTGAGACTGCAGTGAGCTATGATCCCAACACTGCACTCCAGTCTGGGTGACAGAGAAATCTTGTCTCTAAAAAGAAAAACAGAACTTTTTCTTTTCTTTTTCTTTTCTTTTTTTGCCACTCTAATGGGTGTAAAGTGGTATCTCATTGTGGCTTTAATTTATGTTTCCCTTATCACTAATGATGTTGAACATTTTTTCAGGTGCTTATTGGCATTTCTATATTTTCTACTGTGAAGTAAGTTCAAATAATTTGCCCATTTTCTTATATTGTTTTGTCTTATTGTTGAGTAGCAAGGGCTTTTTACATGATCTGTACGTAAGTTTTTTGTCTATATGCATTGCAAGTATTTTTGCACAATCTTTGGCTTGCTATTGAATTATCTTCTTTTTCACTTTTTTGGAGACAAGGTCTCTTTCTGTCACTCTGGCTAGAGAGCAGTGGTGTGATCATAACTCACTGTAGCCTCAAACTCCTAGGTTCACATGATATTCCTGCCTCAGCCTCCCAAGTAAATAGGAGTACAGGCATGTGCCATCACACCCAGCTAATTATATATTTTTGGTAGAGACAGGATCCTACTATGTTGCCCAGGATGGTCTTGAACTCCTAGCCTCAAGTAATCCTCCCTTCTCAGCCTCCCCAAAGGCTGGGATTATAGGTTTGAGCCCGGGCTGCCTTTTCATTTTTTTAATGATGTCTTTCAAAGAGCCAGTTTTTTAAAATTTTAATGAAGTTCAATTTATCCATTTTTTGTTTTGTTTATGATTCCTGCTTTCTGTGTTCTGAGAACTACCAATCCCAACCCCACAGGAGAGTACAATATTCTCCTATGTTTTCTAAAAGTGTATAGCTTGAATTTTTACATCTTGGTCTTGGATCCAGTTTGAGTTAATTTTTGCCTGTGGTATGAGGTAGGCTTAATGTTCATTTTTTCCCCCACAGATACTGAGTTGATCCAGCATCATTTGTTGAAAAGACTTTCCTTTTCCTTTGGAATTGCTTTAACACTTTGTCAGAAATCAATCAACCCTACTACGTGTGGGTGTACTTCTGGACTGTGTTCCATTGATCATTGTGTTTATCTTTTCATTGATACCAAACTTTCTTAACTACTGTAGCTTACAGTAAGTTTTAGAATCAGGTAGAGTAAGTATTCCAACTTGATTCTTCCTTTTTAAAGTCGCTTTGGTTACTCTAGGTCCTTTTAATTCTTTGTATGTCTGATCAGAGACAGAGTACTAGGCTGAATGGGTGATTATCATACCAAGGCTCAATTTTAAAAAAAGCCTAGTATATTGATATGTATTGTTGCTCAGTGAACATGTATCATTGTTGAATAAATGAATAAAAGATTAAAATGATTGTCAAGTACAACTAAAAGAAACTACACATTTGATTATTCAGAACAACCACAAATCTACAGTAACATAAGAAGCCATTGACTAAAGCACACAAAAATTGAAAATCTGAAGCAACTGGTGGTTTGCGTTGAAGAATCAAGAGTGTTGGACAAAGCTACCCATCTCCTTGGTTATTATTCCAAAATACTGAATCAGATGAGTTATGAATTGAGGTTTAAGAATTACCATGCATTAACTAGGTGAATAAGGAGAACAGATGTTCTACGTAGGGCAAATCTGTGCAAAGCCTCTGAGGCATGAAAGAACAGATGGTGTGTTTGGAAAGGGTTGTCACTATTAAGGCACTTGACTATTTTTTCAGGGGCAAATTAAAAACCAGTGGTGGCCTGGTGTGGTGGCTCATGCCTGTAATCCCAGCACTTTGGGAGGCCAAGGCCGGTGGATCATTTGAGGTCAGGAGTTCAAGACTAACCTGGCCAACATGGCAAAACCCCTTTTCTACCAAACAACAACAACATCATCAACAAATTAGCCAGGTGAGGTGGCTCATGCCTGTAATTCCAGCTTCTTGGGAGGCTGAAACACAAGAATTGTTTGAATCCAGGAGGCAGAGGTTGCAGTGAGCTGAGATCCACTGCACTCCAGCCTAGGCAATAGAGCAAGACTCCATCTCGAAAATAAATTAAAAAAAAAATAAATAAATACCACGGATTCATACAAATACATACTAGCTGAATAGTGGAGCTGAATATCTGCTTGTCATCTCCAGCCACCAAAGGAAGGGTCTATGCCTTTCATCTAATCATTCCAGGCCCCAGACACACAATGATTGACATATAGTAGATACTAAATAAATATTTATTTATTGAGA
Organism: Saimiri boliviensis; assembly: GCF_048565385.1. Classification (NCBI taxonomy): domain Eukaryota; kingdom Metazoa; phylum Chordata; class Mammalia; order Primates; family Cebidae; genus Saimiri; species Saimiri boliviensis. The sequence goes on from NC_133459.1 coordinate 102,918,352, forward strand.
GAACAAATGAATGAATGAATTATTGGTTCCACTTGGCTGGAGAGTAAGACTAATCCAAAGCTTTCAATGAATGTGAGAACAGTCCAGGAAGTCAGTTAATGCCATGTTAGGGGAAAGAAGATACAAGTCTTAAAGATGCAGCAGTTTTATTCACGGGAGGAGTATTACAATGTAAGATAATATAAGAATGAACCTGAATTATTTAAATTATGGCCATTTGATTGTGACTACAATTTGAAAATTATTGAAGTTATTTAAATTCACCTTGAAATGTTATAATAGTCTTATTCTCTTTTAAAATCTAACAGTTAACTTTAGTTCCCATGAGGAATCTAAATTCTGATACAGTGTTTGCCAGGGACATTTTTGTGTGGCTGCCAACTCTGTAGCGTGGCCAGGGTTACAGATGGAAGTGATCCACTCAGCAGATGGGTCATAAATTTGTTGCTACTAGATTCATTTTAAGCTGCTGATAAGAAATAAGAACTATTCAGAGGTTATATCTCAAACCTTTGGAAAAATTACACAAATGAGATGAAACTGCATCTAATTTTTTAGATGGAGTCTTACTCTGTTACCCAGTCTGGAGAGCAGTGGTGCCATCTTGGCTCCCTGCAACCTCCGCTTCCTGGGTTCAAGTGATTCTCCTGCCTCAGCCTCCTGAGTAGCTGGGACTACAGGCCCCTGCCACCAGGCCCAGCTAGTTTTTGTATTTATAGTAGAGATGGGGTTTTGCCATGTTGGCCAGGCTGGTCTCGAACTTCTGGCCTCAAGTGACCCTCCCAAAGTGCTGGGATTAGAGGTGTGAGCCACTGTGTGTTGAGCCAGAGTCTCACTCTTGTTGCCCAGGCTGGAGTGCAGTGGCATGAACTCAGCTCACTGCAACCTCTACCTCCCGGGTTCCAGTGATTCTCCTGCCTCAGCCTCCCAAGTAGCTGGGATTACAGGCACCTGCCACCACGCATGGCTAATTTATTTTTATTTTTATTTTTTATTTTTAGTAGAGACAGGGTTTCACCCTGTTGGCCAAGGCTGGTCTTGAACTCCTGACCTGAGGTGAGCCACCCACCTCGGCCTCCCAAAATGCTGGAATTACAGGCATGAGCCATCACACTTGGCCCAGTCTATCTTTTAAAAGACAATTCTTTTTATGTCTGATTAGAGACAGAGTACTTGGCTGAATGGGTGATTGTCACACCAAGGCTCAAATGAAATTAGGTAATAGATTCCAAACCTTTTTTTTTTTTTTTTTTTTTTTTTTATCCTTTTATGAATTGCTTTTGCTGCAAAATAAAGTCAGGATGGAAGAGTTCTGACTAGTCCCTTCTTTATTTTGGCCTTTGTAAACCCATTGCTCCTTCTAAGTGAAATTGTCTCATTCACAGTGCTATTAATGGGGCAACCCTATGTGGCCATGATTTATACCAAGTGACCCTGGCTCTCTCATCACAGCCAGTTGGACCAGAGGTGGCACTAATCTACATGCTAGCTAGTCACCTGTCATAGAGCTCCCTTGAGAATAGATGATCTAGAGCTTCCAGATCCTTGCAGGAATTTGAATGGGGAACAGAATCAGGCAGTTAGCAGTATGCACTAAAACAGAAAGAATGGAATGAGATAGGGAAGGAATCATTCAGATTCATACCCAGGTTCTGAGTAAGCAAAAACCAAAAATAAGCAGGAGCTATCAAGTGGAGAAAAGATTAAGTTCTTAAATCAGTATGCTATGAAAATGTAGCATAATCATTATTACCCTTTAAATAGTTATTAAAAAACTTACAAGTAGTACAACAGCTTAGGTTTGTGAGGTTCTCCTGTATACATGGACATTCGGATTGATTTAAGGGATTCACTTTTTCGCTTCCCAGGTCCTCAATTTCTATACTATATTTGTATCTAAAAGTGGTGATTTAATATGGGTTCTTTGTTCCTGCTTCCTCCTCTTCCACATTGCAAAATAAAGGTACACATCTCACTCATCCAAATCTTATAATAGTGCATTGCCCTGAGGTACAAAATCCCCAAGGTACCAAAGTGCCATTAAAAAAAATGGTGTTGGAAAGACCAGGTATAATTTCCTTTCACAAGTCAGGTGGTTTCCAATGTTTTGCTTTCAACAAAATAGGTGAAGGATCTAACGAAATTGTCCACGGAGAGATCATCAAACATAATTTTGATTTGAGACAGGGTCTTGCCCAGGCTGGAGTGCAGCAGCCTCTGCTTTCTGGGCTCAAACTATCCTCCCACCTCAGCCTCCCAAGTAGCTGGGACTACACGCATGTGCTATCATGCCCAGCTAATTATTTTTATTTTTTGTAAAGATGAGGTCTTGCCATGCTGCCCAGGCCAGTGTTGAATACCTGCGCTCAAGCGTTCTTCTCACCATGGCTTCCCAAAGTGCTGGGATTACAGGTGTGAGCCACTGTACCTGGTCATTAACCATAATTTTTGATGAAGGCTCACCAGGTCATTTTAGCATATAACTTGGAACTCTTTCAAAGAGTTGTCACACTGCTATAACAAAACTTTGAGATCCATTACTCATTACATAAATGAGGTTTCTCAACACATGTGAAAAAGGAAAAAAATAGGGATAGGAATGATGCTTAACTGTATCATTTTATAAATCAGTAATATTCATAAACAGCTATATGAAGTAATTGCTAAAAAGATGTGTCATCTCATCAAAAGATATAGTTAAAATAAAAATGCCACTTTTTGTGTTTAATAATTACTTATCAATATTTATGTCTATGTTATTTTGATATCAGTTGTGTCCTAATAGTAACTGTTTAAACAGTCAAACAGAAGAAAAAGTTTTAGAACTTATCAGCCTTATTGGAAATAAAGCATTTTAACAACATGGGTAGTTTTATATAATAATATGACCAGTAGGAGATGTCTGAACATAAAATATTTGTCACTAGGATAAAATTTTATCCACTTGGTAGCCAGATATGGACTCTGTTGCTATCAAATATCATTAGTTTGCCAGGAGGTCTGCAATTACCATATTTATAAGAATCACATGTTTTCTTGCTTTCCTAGGAATATTTCTCTACAAAGAGAGAAGATGGATTATAGATCTTCTACTTAACTCCTTCCTTTCCAGTCACTGATAGATGAAAATGGTATTTCATTGCTTATTTTAATTTGCATTTTGAGTGATGTTGAATATTTGTTCACATAATTGATTTTCACTTCTTTTTCTGCCTCATAAAAATAGCAACAAAGTATTGAAAAACTGCAAAGTAGATGAGTCAAGTGGCTGTTACCTGAGCAGACTTGAGAAATAGGAATCTTAGCAGGCTGTGGAGCAATCTGGTTTACACAGCTAAACTTTGCATGAGGCTCAGTAATTGGGAGCACCAGATAACACTAGAAGAGAGTATGGTGTCCTAAAAATAGGGAGAATGGTAGAAAGTCTGTTTTAAGAATCAGTGAGATGCGGCCAGACACCATGGCTCCCACCTTGTAGTTCCAGCACTTTGGGAGGCTGAGGTGGGCAGATCACGAGGTCAGGAGTTCGAAACCAACCTGGTCGATAAGGTGAAAGGCTGTCTCTACTAAAATTACAAAAATTAGCCAGGTGTGGTGGCATGTGCCTGTAGTCCTAGCTACTCGGGAGGCTGAGGCAGAAGAATCGCTTGAACCCGGGAGGTGGAGGTTGCAGTGAGCCGAGATCATGCCACTACACTCCAGCCTGGGCAACAGAGCGAGATTCCATAAAAAAAAAAAAAAAAAAAAAAAATTAGTGAGATGCCCAGATTCCTTCCCTATCATAGCAGAAGCCCAGAGATTTAGCCTTGGAAGAGGGCAGAACATAGATTCTTCAGCTTGGAGGACACCAGGCCCATTTAAGAGTGAAGATCTCATGCAGGAAAAAAAGCAAGAAAATTAGAGGACTGACCTTCAAATAATGGGAGCTCACTAAAAAAAAAAAAAAAAAAAAAAAAAAAAAAAAAAAAAAAAAAAAAAAAAAAGGGAGAGGAAATAATTTAATCAATAACTCAGTGCTATTTATAATCTTTCAGGCTGAACAATATATTTGATTCATATTAGCTGTAAAATGACGTTTTCCAAGCTTTCACAAATGTTCCAGATAGTCAAAGCGCCTTTGCTCAGGTGATTAAAAGATGGGGCTTGCATTACCTCTCCTCTAGGCAATCATACCAAAGTGGCAGAATGAAAGAACTATGATTAAAAACAAATTAAGAAACATAAAGAATGGATAATTTATAGAAGCTGTGCAATGACTTGCCTGTAGAGCTCAATAATCATAGCTTAAGTTGTCAGTGTATAAAGACCGAGGCCGTAATTGGCTAAAGCTCTAATTGACTAAACTACCCAGGCAGGAAAGCTCCCCTTGCAAGCAAATATAAGATACATAATCAACTGTAGAAGAAAACAGTAACTTCTGGGTCATCTATAGAGTCTGGGTAGTCCCACTGTCCTGTCCAGGCTATAAGAAGCTTCTCTTCTAAGTAAGGCATTTCGGTTCAAGCCAGCCTGTTTCTGGGTTAGTAAACTCACAGGTAGTGAGTCTAACCGCAGGCTTTCTTTTGTTTGTTTAGGGGGAATAGAGCAGCGGAGTGGCCATGCAAGGGCCATTTCCCACCCAAAACGTGAAGGTTCTGGACCTACTTATTCTGGGTTACAACTAAGGGATACAGGGAAAAGAACACTGAGCCCTCACCCCCAAATCTGTCCAAATTAGCATGTTAACTTTGAGGAAATTCCCTCTCTGAACTAGCTATTCCTAACATCTAAAAGAAGGAGCCTGGGCTAGTAACACTTAACATCTCCAAGTCTAGGATCAAACAGATCTCTTTGCTTCAGAAAACGCCCTAGGCGAACTCGAAGCAGGTCACTACCTTCTAAATGTCTCATTAATCCCAGTATGGAACCTCAGCGCCCCATGTTGAGGGATCTCTCAGAACTTCCTACACCTCCCCTGAGTGCTCTCCACACATGGCCCTCAAGAGGCAGTTATTATTCCTCCCTAAAACATAGCATAATCTGGTGGATCAGGATCTAAACTGCACTGGGCCAGAGCTCCTCTGGGTAAAGACTTGAAGGTGGAATGAACTCCCTCAACGATCTCCGTGTCTTCTACCTAAACTTTTGATGAAAAATTGTATATATTAATTTAAAGATGACTGAGAGATCCAGAATGAGAAAACAATCCACAGACTTGGAGATAATATTTCATGAAGACAGGTTTTAACAATGATGCTTCAGGTCTGATACTGCTAGACATTGCCAGCAGGCTTTGACTGTTGTTGCCGTGGGTCATATGTCTTTCTGACCTAAGGAAAGAAAGTGCCCCCTTCCCAAAACAACAGATCCTTTAAGCCTATTTTGGGTACACTAGATATTAGGTGTTTGAGGGAGCTTGAATTCAGAATCAACTGACAACTAACTCAGACAAATGGAGATTAAAATGTCATCTAACAATTGTTACTGACAAAAGCTGGATTAGAAGTGTTAACCCATTTCCTGTTTAGAAAAAAAAAAAAAAAAAAGTGCAGCTCGCTGCCAGTGCTCATTTCTCAGGGCAAACAAGAAATGGGTTAAGAAAAATTATCAGGCTCGGCATGGTGGCTCACACCTGTAATCGCAGCATTTTGGGAGGCCAAGGTGGGAGGACTGCTTGAGCCCAGGAGTTTGATACCAGCCTGGGAAACACAATGATACCGTCTTTACCAAAAAAAAAAAAAAAAAAAAAAGAAATAAAAAATTAGCCATATATGGTGGTGCCAGCCTGTAGTCCCAGATTCTTGGGAGGCTGAGGTGGGAGGATCGCTTGAACTTGGGAGGTCATGGCTACAGTGAGCTGTGATCATACCACTGTACTCCAGCCTGGGCAACAGAGTGAGACCCTGTCTCAGAAAAAGAAAGAAAAAAATAATATCAAGCCTTAGAAATAAAGTAGGATGACTGCATGTCCTTTCATTGCCAAAAAATTTGAAAATCAATAGATAAATGTTTTTATCAGTCAATTCCTTCACCTCCACCTGAATAAGGTGTTTCAACTTTTTTAATGGTTAAGAAACAATTGTAAAATCATATGCCAGTTCTTCTCCAAGATTTCTTCAACAAGCTTGAAATTTCAAGTTTCATTGCCTTTCTTACTATGTTGACCTGCTTATACAAAGGCCTGGCAGCTAAATCACCAGCAAACTGCTTTCCCTCAGCCTTCCCAGGAGCTCGGACTACAGGTGTGTGCCACCCTGCTCAGCTTTTGAACATCTTTTCATATGCCTGTTTGCCACTTGTGTGTCTTCTTTGGTGAGGTGTCTTTTAGGTCTCTTGCCCATTTTTTGATTGGGTTCTTTTCTTATTGTTGAGTGTTAAGAGTTTTTTGTATATTTTGAATAAAAGTGCTTTTAAAAATTTTTGTGAGTACATAGTAGGTATATATACTTATGGGGTAGGTGTATATATATTATGAGATATTTGATACAGGTATCTAATGCATAATAATCACATTATGGAAAATGGGGTATCTACCCCTCTAAGCATTTATCCTTTGTGTTACAAACTATTTATTTATTTAGACAGAGTGTCACTCCATCACTCAGGCTGGAGTGCAGTGCTCAAATGATTCTCGTGGCTGAGCCTCGTGAGTAGTGGGAATTATAGGTGTGCACCACCACACCCAGCTAATTTTTGTATTTTTAGTAGAGACAGTGTTTTGTCATGTTGGCCAGGCTGATCTTGAACTTCCGACCTCAGGTGATCTGCCTGCCTTGGCCACCCAAAGTGCTGGGATTACCAGCATGAGCCACCATGCCCAGCCATCCACTTATACCACCATGCCCAGCCATCCATTCATTAAAGATGAACTAATACCATGTATATTATTTTAAAATGTACATCGTATTAGTTTGTCTTTAAATATTTGGTGGAATTCAGCAGTGAAGCCAGCAGATCCTGGGCTTTTCTTTACTGGGAAACTTTTTATTACATCTTTGATCTCATTCTTGTAACTGGTCTATTCAGGAGTTGGATTTCTTCATGGTTCAATCTTGGTGAGTTGTATGTGTCTAGGAATTTATCCATTCCTCTAGATTCTCTAATTTATTGGCATATAGTTGCTAATAGTAACCACTAATGATCCTTTGAATTTCTGTGGGATCAGCGGTAATGTCTCTTTGTTTGCCTCTGATTTTATTTATATGGGTTTTCTACCTTTTTTTCTTTGTTAGTCTGGCTAAAGGTTTGCCAATTTTATCTTCTTTTAAAAAAACTCAACTTTTGGTTTATTTGATCTTTTCTTTTTTCATTTCAGATCATTTATTTCTGATCTGATCTTTATTATTACTTTTCTTCTAATTATTTTGAGTTTGAGTTGCCCCTAGTTTCCTAGTTTTTTTAGATGCATGCACTGTTAGGTTATTATTTGAAGTTTTTCTTTTTTTTTTTTGATGTAGGGTTTTATAGCTATAAATTTCTCTCAATACTGCTTTCACTGTATCCCATAGGTTTTGTTATGTTGTGTTTCTATTATTTGTTTCAAGACATTTTTCAGTTTCCTTCTTCATTTCTTCATTGACCCACTAGTTATTCGGGAGCACATTGTTTAAATTTCTATGTGTTTATATTGTTTCCAAAATTCCTCTTACTACTGATTTCTAGTTTTATTCCTTTGTGGTTAGAGAAAATGCTTGAAATTACTTCAATTTTTTTGAAAGTTTTAATACTTGTTTTGTGACCTAACATATGGTCTATCCTTGAGAATGATCCATATGCTAAAGAGAAGAATGTATTTTGCAGCTAGTGGATGAAATGTTCTGTAAATATCTATCAGGTCCATTTGTTCTATAGTGCAGATTAAGTCCAGTGTTTCTGTGTTAAATTTCTGTAAGGGAGACTTGTCCAAGCTAAAAGTGGGGTGTTAAAGTCTCCAGCTATTATCCTATTGATGTCTATCTCTCTCTTTAGTTCTAATAATATTTGCTTTATATATCTAGGTGCTCCAGTGTTGCATGCATGTATGTTTACAATTGCTATATCCTCTTTCTGAATTGACCCCTTTATCATTATATGGTGATCTTTTTTGTCTTGCCTTACAGTTTTTATTTTGGTATTTATTTTGTCTGATATAAGTATAGCAACTCCTGCTGTTTTCTGGTTTCCATTGGCATGGAATATCTTTTTCAATCTTTTTATTTTCAGTCTGTGTGTATCTTTATAGATTAAGTGTGTTTCTTGTAAGCAGCAGATCACTGGGTCTTGATTTTCATCCATTTGCCCTTTTTATTGGAGAGTTTAGTCCAGTTACATTCAATGTTATCATTGGTAAGGAGGGACTCACTCCTGCCATTTTGTTATTTGTTTTCTGGTTGTTTTGCAGTCTTCTCTTTGTTTTCCTTCATTCCTGTCTTTCTTTTAGTGAAGGTGACTTTCTTTGGTGGTATGATTTAATTTCTTGTGTATCTATTATATGATTTTTGACTTTAGGTTACCATGAGGCTTGCAAATATTATCTTATAACCCATTATTTTAAACTGATGACAACTTAACACTGATTGCATAAAGAAACACACACACAAAAAAAAAACCTAACAAAAACTCTACACTTTAACTTCATCCCCCTGCTTTTTAGCTTTGGTTGTTTCTCTTTATGTCTTATTGTACTGTCTATGTCTTGAAAAGTTGTTGTAGTTATTACTTTTTATTGGTTCATTATTTAGTCTTTGTACTTAACAGAAGTTTACACACCACAATTAGTGTTATACTATTCTGTATTCTTACTATTGCCAGTGAGTTTTGTACCTTCATGTGGTTTCCTCTTGCTCATTAACATCCTTTTCTTTCAGATTGAAGAATTCACTTTAGCATTTCTCATAGAACAGGTCTGGTATTGATGAAATATCTCAGCTTTTGTTTGTCTGGGAAGGTCTTTTTTCTCCTTCATGTTTGAACAATATTTTTGCTGAATATACGGTTCTAGGGCAAAAGTTTCTTTCCTTCAGCATATTAAATATGTCATGCCACTCTCTTTTGACCTGTGAGGTTTCCACTGAAAAGTCTGCTTGCTGCCAGATGTATTGGACTTCCATTGTATGTTTTTTTTTTTTTCTCTTGCTGCTTTTAGAATCCTTTCTTTATCCTTAATGTTTGGGAATTTGATTATTAAATGCCTTGAGGTAATCTTCTTTGGGTTAAATCTGCTTGGTGTTTATCTATAATCTTGTACTTGAATGCTGATAACATTCTCTATGTTTGAGATGCTCTCTGATACTATTGCTTTGAATAAACTTTCTACCCCTGTCTTTTTCTCTACCTCTTATTTAAGGCCAATAACCCTTAGATTTCCCCTTTTGAGGCTATTTTCTAGATCTTGTAGGCATGCTTCATTCCTTTTTCTTCTTGTCTTCGACTGTGTGTTTTCAAATGCCCTGTCTTCGAGCTCACTATTTTTTTCTTCTGCTTGATCAATTCTGCTATTAAGAGACTCTGATGCTTCCTTCAGTATGTCAATTGCATTAACTCTATAATTTCGGCTTGATTTTTAAAAATTATTTAAATCTGTTATATTTATTTGATAGAATTCTGAATTCCTTCTCTGTGTTATCTTGAATTTCTTTGAGTGTCATCAAAACAGCTATTTTGAATTCTTTGTCTGAAGGGTAACATATTCCCGTCTCTCTAGGATTGATCCCTGGTACTTTATTTGGTGAAGTCATGTTTTCATGAATGATCTTGATGTTTGTAGATGTTTTTCGGTGTCTGGGCATTAAAGAGCTAGGTATTTATTGTAATATTTGCAGTCTGGGCTTGTTTGTGCCATGCTTCTTGACAAGGCTTTCCAGGTATTTGAAGGGGCTTGGGCCCCAAGTCCAGTAAAGCTGTGGTTCTTGCAGACTATATTATAGAGATACTGCCTTGTTGGTTTTCAATAAGATCTGGAAGAATTTTCTGCATTACCAGGCAGAGACTCTTTGTCTTGTCCCTTAATTTCTTCCAGAGACTCTTCCTTTGTGGAGCCACCTGAAACTGGGGTTGTAGTGATGCAAGCACCCCTGCAGTCACCACCACTGGGACTGCACTGGGTCAGACCTGAAGCCAGCACAGTTCTGTGTCTTGCCCAAGACCCACTGTAACCACTACCCATGTTCACTCAAGGCCCTAAGGCTGTACAATCAACAGGTGGCAAAGCCAGCCAGGTTTACGTCCTTCCCTTCAGAGCAGCAAGTTCCCCCAGGCAGGTCCAGAGATGAGCCAGCGATTGGAGTAAAAAACCTGATACATTTATCTGATACGCTATTCTACTGTGGCTAAGCTCGCAGTGAAACTACAATACAAAGTCATTCCTGTTCCTTTCTCCCCTTTTCACAGGCAGAAGAGCCTCTCCCTGTGGCCACTACCAGCCCACAGCAGAGGTTCTGGCAGGCCACTTCTGATTTTTACTTAAAGCCCAATGGCTCTTCACTCAGCTTGTAGTGAATGCTGAAAGGCCTGAGGCTCACCTTTCAGGGAAGTGGGCTTCCCTCTGCCTGAGTCAGGTCCAGAAGTGCTGTCCAAGAGCCTAGGGCTATTTAGACTTGGGAACTGCAAGAGCCTGCCTGTTGCTCTATCCAACTGTGACCAAACTTGTATCTACGGTACAAAACAAAGTCCCCTTTACTTTTCCCTCTGGCTTTCTTAATCAGATGGAGTCTGTTGCCATAGCCACCACAGCTGGAAATGTGCTGTGTCTCACCTGAAGTCAGCATATCTCAGAGCCCAAGGCCCATGGCATACTGCCTGGGTATCATGTTGGTTATTCAGGGTCCAAGGGCTCTTTAATGGGGGCCACATCACTCTGTTCAGTGCCCCATCCTATTGCAGCTGAGCAATAGGTATGCAAGACAAAGTCCCCTTTAGTCTCACTCTTCTTAAGCAGAAGGAAATAGTCACTTTTGCCACTGTGAGCTGCACTGCCTGGGGTTGTGAAAGCACTCCCTTAGCCACCCTGCCTGGTGTCTCTCTAGGTCACATGCCATCCTAATCCACTGGCTCAGAGCCCAGCCTAGCATTAGGAATTGCCTAGGAATTGCAGTCTATGTGTACTAGACTGCCTTTCAACTTTACTAGAACCCCAGAGCACTTTGATTTACAGTGGTGAGGCTTGCCAAGAACTCAAGTGCCGACCACTGAAATGGGCAATTCCCCACTGGCTAGTTCTGGTCCAAATGTTCCCTCCACACACAGGCACTGCCTGATCCCAGCACAACTTTGCTGTCCTCTCCACTGCGACAGGGCAGCACTGAGTTCAATGTAAAGTTCCCCAGTCACCGTGGTCTGCCTCCCCTAAGTGCATAGACTCTCTGTGCCAGGGGATAAGGGAGGGGTGGTGTCAGTGAGTCAGCACTGTTTCTCTGACCCTCTTCAATGCCTTTTTCAGTGATATGAAGTTAAAATCAGGTAACAGCTCATCTGATTTTTGGTTCTTGTGATGGTACTTTTCTGCATGTAGATAGTTGTTAAAATTTGGTATTCCTGCCAAGGGGCAGGAAGCAAAGAGTGTAGGCTTCTGTTCTACCGTCTTACTCCATCTTCTTATACAATATTTTAAATAATCTTGTGCTTGAAACAAAGTTTTAACTGCATTTTGGCTGTGACGCATCACATGAAGTCAGCTGTGGAATTTTCCACTTGTGGCATCATCTTGGGTGCTCAGAAGTTTCAGATTTTGGAATTTCAAATTAGGGATGCTCAATATGCACTTTTCTGAGGTAGAAATTTGTTATTTGTAGATTTGAACACTCTCCCTACATTTTGGTAGTTTCCCACATAAATGATACTCATCTTACCCAAATAGAAGCCCTGTCCCCACCACCTAAAACATTTTACAACCCAAGACTCTTGAAGCTGGAAATAATCTAAGCTCAGTCCATTAGATACATGGATTTGAGGATTAGATTCAGAAGCCAGTCATGGTGGTTATGCATCTGTAATCCCAGCTACTTGAGAGATTGCGGCAGGAGGATTGCTTGATCTCAGGAGTTTGACACCAGACTGGGCAACATAGCAAAACATTATCTCAATTAAAAAAATAAAATAATAAAAAGAGTAGGGTTCTTTAGTTGTCTAAAGAGATTTGGCGAGAGTTCAATAATAAATTACTTTTCAGCCAGGCGTAGTGGCTAACACCTGTAATCCCAGCACATTAGGAGGCTGAGGCAGGTGGATCACCTGAGGTTAGGAGTTTGAGAACAGCCTGGCTAACATGACTAAAACCCATCTCTGCTAAAAATATAAAAATTAGCTCGGTGTGGTGGCGGGTGCCTGTAATCCCAGCTACTTGGGAGGCTGAGGCAGGAGAATCGCTTGAACCCAGAGGCAGAGGCTGCAGTGAGCCGAGATCTCACCATTGCACTCCAGCTTGGGCAACAAGAGTGAAACTCTGTCTCAAAAAAAAAAAAAAAAAAAAAAAAATTACTTTTCTACTTAAACCAGCCTGAGTGAATTTCATTGTTTGCAATCAAGAACACTGACTGAATACATTTTTTTTTTCTCTCCCTCCCTCCCTTCTTTCTTTCTCTCATTTTTATTTTTTTCTGACACAGGTTATCCAGGGTAAAGTGCAGTGGTGTGATCATAGTTCACTGCAGACTGGAATTCCTGAGCTTAGTTGATTGATTCTTTCACCTCAGCCTCCATTGTAGCTGGGACTGTAGGCATGGACAGCTAAAATGGTGAATTTTAAAATTTTTTGTAGATATGGGGGTCTCATTATGTCGTCCTAGCTGGTTTCGAACTCCTGGTCTCAAGTGATCCTCATGAGTTGGCCTCCCAAAGTGCTGGGATTACAGGTGTAAACCACCATGCCCAGCCTGGATACATTTCTAAGTATACAGATGTCAGAAACCTTTTCTCTTCATTTCAGCTACCCCATCTTTGTGATCAGATCATCAATTTGGTGTTAAAGATCATTTTAGTTTAAAAAAAAACAATGTCAAGTTTATACACTTCTTTACAAATTTTAATTTTTCACTTCTTTCACCAGAATGACCTCCTGAAGTTGGTAGGTCTTATTAATCCTCATTCTATAGATAAGAAAACTGAGATGCAAGAAAAGTACTATATAGGTTAAAAAGAAAAGCTCAATATTTTGGGGCCTTCAATGTGCTCAACATTATTTCCTCTCTGTGTTAGTCCATTTTGTATTGCTACAAATGAATACCTGAAACTGGGAGATTTATAAAGAAAAGTAGTTTATTTGGCTCACCATTCTGCAGGCTGTGTATGAAGCATGGTACCAGCCTCTGCTTCTGGTGAAGGCCTCAGGAAGCTTCTATTCATAGCAGAAGGTGAAGGGAGCAGGTGTGTCATATGGAGAGACAGGGAACAAAAACAGAGAGGGAGGTCCCAGACCTGCCCTCAACACCGAACATCAAATTTCAACATGAAATTTATAGGGTACAAATATCCAAGCTATGTCACTCTCTAACCATTTATCTCTGAGAAGTCCTGCTCTCCCAAGCCCAGAAAGGCTAAGTCCCTTGTGAGTCCAACTCTTTCTCTAACCCAGACGTCCCCAAACTTTTTACACAGGGGGCCAGTTCACTGTCCCTCAGACTGTTGGAGGGCCGCCACATACTGTGCTCCTCTCACTGACCACCAGTGAAAGAGGTGCCCCTTCCTGAAGTGTGGTGGGGGGCCAGAAAAATGACCTCAGGGGGCCGCATGCAGCCCACGGGCTGTAGTTTGGGGATGCCTGCTCTAACCCTTACATGTGATTGAACTAGGAAAGGAGACTTGGTCAAAATTAGCAATCAGATTCTGTCTTGAGAAGTGGGACCTGGACTCACAGAAATACATCTGGTAGGTGTGAGAGTACTGCTGTAAACTCCAGGGCTGAGGTTACCACCTGCCCAACGCCCTGCCGACCTGTACTGGGAGAATGGAATTGTGATGGATAATTTTATGTGTCAAGCTGTTTGAGCCATGGACTTAGATATTTGGTCAAATATTTTAAATGTTTCTGTGAAGGTTATTTATTTTTTGTGGATGAGATTAATATTCAAATCAGTAAATTTTGAACAAAGCAGATTTCCCTCCGTAATGTAACTGGGCCTCATCCAATCAGCTGAAGTCCTTAATAGAGCAAAGCCTGACACCTCCCCTCTCCAACTACTCCCACTTCCCGAGTCTTACCGCCACCCAGCAAAAGGGGATTCTTCCAACCGACTTTGGACTTGAACTGCAACTCTTCTCTGAGTCTCCAGTCTGCCCATCTGCCTGCCCTTCAGATTTTGGACTTGCACCTTCATAATTGCATGAGCCAACTCCTTAAAATAAGTCTTTCTTCATATATACACACATAACCCATTGGCTCTGTTTCTCTGGAGAATGCTGACTGATGCAGGGATGATCAGATTGGTTGTGCTATTGTAGAAGCAGTTTTCCTGTAGATGCTGATCTTGGCAGGGCAGATCCAGGTTTTGTGGGGCCTGAAGCTTATACAATGTCAGGGTCTTCTATAAGAAAAAAGCATAAAGAATTATGGATATGCAATGGCAACTTTGCATGTCTGACAACTGGAAGAATTTTCCAGACTCTTTTGGAATCATGCATTTTAAATCTTATTTCTTTTTCATTACCCATGTAAGTTCAGAGCTGGCCCATAAGACGCACTCATAGTGTGATTCAACTTCTGGCCCTGCCCCTTCCCATCAGGATGCCAGGCAGCTTCATGGCCACTCTTACACTGAGACAGACAGCAATAATTTCACTACTATGCAGAAAAAATATCCAACACTTGGAAGTGGATTATTTCACAGTATTTAACTTTAAAATTATTTTAAATTTTTTTTGGAGACGGGTCTTTCCCAGGTTAGTCCCAAACTCCTGGCCTCAAGTGATCCTCCCACCTCAGCCTCCCAAAGAGCTGTGATTACAGGCATGAGCCACTGCACATGGCTGACATTTTAATAACATGCTTGTCTCACAGACATATGGCTCTCTTGGGGATTGTAACTTTCTCTGAGTCGCTCCCTACAAGCAAAGGTCCAAACAGTTAACAACTATGAGAAGTTAGAGGTTAACCTGTAGAATACTGATAAGGTGAGAGGACATTTTTGTTTCTTGCTTGATAGAGAAGATGCTCCAAATGTGATCTTATTGCTTTATCAGTTATTATTCAGTTATATACATAATTCAGAGTTATCAGCTTGCTTGGGTGGCCAAAATAAAATACCACAGACTAGATAGCTTAAACAACAAAAACTTATTTTCTGACAGTTCTGGAGGCCAGAAGTCTGAAATCAGGGAGCTGGACTTTTACACATCTACACCAGTCAGTCATTGGCAAAGCACTACCTAGGAAAACATCAATTTTCAGGTGCTTCCAGCTCTCTGTGCTTGTGGACAGAACTGCTGTCTTCAGGCAGTTAGTTTAAGTGGCTCACAGGGCCTGGAGGATTCACTTCCAACATGGCTCACTCACATGGCTGGCAAGACAAGGTGGTGCTGGCTGACAGCCTTTGAGAGGGGGTGAGGGGAGATTTGAGTTTTTCTCCATGTGGGCCTCTCCATGGGGCCCCTTAGTCTTCACAGAATGTCATTTGGGTTCCAAGAATGGATGTGTTAAGAAACAGGAAGTAGAAGCTGCTAGTTTCTTAAGTTTTAGATCCAGAAACTGGCATTGAGGTATTCTATTCATTGGTGAAATTGCAAAACCCATACAGATTCAAAAGGAGAAGAAATAGACCCCATTTCTCTCAATAGATGAGAAGGAATTCATGGATCTTAATCTGCTACAATCTTCTGGACAGAAAACTGTTTATATTCCTCTTATATGCAATATACAATCACCCTCTTCTCAAGACCTCCAAATGTTCCATCTTGTTAAGCATCAGGCTCAAGCTGGCATCTAGGATAACTTAAAAATTTATTTTTAGTCAGGCAAGGCAGCTCACACCTGCAATCCCAGCACTTTGGGAGGCCGAGGCAGGTGGATCACTGGAGATCAGGAGTTTGAGACCAGCCGGCAACATGGTGAAACCCCATCTCTACTAAAAATACAAAAATTAGCCAGGCATGGTGGTACGTGACTGTAACCCCAACTGCTTATGAGGCTGAAGCAGGAGAATCGCTTCAACCAGGGAGGTGGAGGTTGCAGTGAGCAGAGATTGCACCACTGCACCCCAGCCTGGGTGACAGAACAGGACTCCGTCTCAAAAAATTTTTTTTTGAAATTAATTTTTTTTAAGACAGTGTATCACTCTGTTGCCCAGACTGGAGTGTAGTGGCATGATCGCAGCTCACTGCAGCCTCAACTCCCAGGCTCAAGCGATTCTCCTGCCTCAGCCTCCTGAGTACCTAGGCGTACAGGTGCTTGCCAGTACACCCAGATAATGCTGTTTTCTTTGTAGAGACAGGTCTCACTATGTTGCCCAGGCTGGTCTTGAACTCCTAGCCTCAAGCCATGCTACTGTATCAGCCCCTCAAACTGCTGGGATTAGTCATGAGCCATCTTACTCCACCCAGGATAACTTTTGATTACCCATTCTGTGCCAGACACCTACAACTGCTGGATTGTAAAAGCTATGAAAGGAGGCTGGGCGCGGTGGCTCAAGCCTGTAATCCCAGCACTTTGGGAGGTCGAGGTGGGTGGATCACGAGGTCAAGAGATCGAGACCATCCTGGTCAACATGGTGAAACCCCGTCTCTACTAAAAATACAAAAAATTAGCTGGGCATGGTGGCACGTGCCTGTAATCGCAGCTACTTAGGAGGCTGAGGCAGGAGAATTGCCTGAACCCAGGAGGCAGAGGTTGCGGTGAGCCGAGATCGCGCCATTGCACTCCAGCCTGGGTAACAAGAGCGAAACTCCGTCTCAAAAAAAAAAAAAAAAGCTATGAAAGGACCTTTATCTTTTTAATTCAGACGAGTACTTGATCCATAATAAATGCTCTATACACATTTACCAAATAAGTAATCTCATTTAACTGCTATTTTTCAATTTTAAAAAAACCCAAACCCTAACACTCAGAGAGAATGTGAACTTCCAAAGGTTATGCAGTAATAGTAAAATCAGGATTTAAGGCCTATTTGACTTCAGATTCACTCTAAAAAGACGTTACATGATCTGTAACTCAGTGGGATTACCTGGTGGAGGAAGGAAAGATGAGTTATAATAACAAGATGAGATGACAAAGGCTAAGCTATTAGCTGTGGGCAGGAGCAGATGGTGGGTGACAGCTTGAAGAGGTCAAAATTTGGTGATTGTCCAAGTGTGGGAAGGACAGAAGTGGATAGAGTCAAAGATGATTTTTCAGACTCTCAGAGTAGGAGGGCAGGAGAATGATGAAATAGGCAGGGAGAGGGAACTGGACGTGAGGAGTTCAAGTTGATAAATGGGTCAACCAGCCTAGATCCAGGAATCCTATATATATAAATTTTAATTTTTAAATTTTCCTTTAAATTTTTGAAACCGTGGTAAATATACATAAAACCATTTTAACAAATTTTAAGTTCAGTGGCATTAAGTTCAGTGCAACCATCCTCACTATCTAGAAAACTTCTCCATCACCCCAAACTGAGACTCTGTACCTATTAAACAACTCTCAATTCCCTCTTCCTCCCAACCCATAGCAACCACCATTCTACTTTGTCTCTATGAATCTGACTAGTCTAGGTACCTCATATAAATGGAATCATGCAATATTTGTCCTTTCGTGATTGATTATATCACTCAGCATAATGCCATCGAGATTTATCCATGTGGCAGCAAATGTTAGAATTTCAGTCCTTTTCATTCTGGGAGGCTCTCAGGTGGTCTAATCTTGCAGAGATTATATTACAGATCAACTTCACACTGAATTAAATATTTTCTTTAAGACATGTTTTGTTCATAATATGTGTATATATATTTTCTCTGGAGTCTTCATAAAAATACACTGACTCAACCATCTTCCATGTGTGTAGGTTAAAGGTATTTTTTCCCTCTATTTTCTCTTGACTCACTGAGCCATGCATACAGCTTCTACTTGGAGGATCCATCTCTGAAATGATTTCCTCCATAGCCACTGTGGCTTAAAAGATACTAGTATTTTTACATGTGTTAAGTACAACTGCAAACATGAAATTAAAAAGCTGACTTTCTTCCAGCTCGTACCTCTTGGTGATGATGTTTTTCTTCTTTTAACAATAGGAGTCTGTTCCTCTGGAATGACTTTCTTGAAGACTTCAAACTCTTTAAAGATATTAGTATTTTTTTAATTGAAAAAAGGCAAAGGCATGAAGACATGACATACTAAGAAACTTAGAGATGTTAACAGATACTGTATCTTTATGTTAGAAATGTTATTTTTGTTCTAATATTTTTTCTTTGTATATTATATGCATGGGACTTGACTTTCTTGAGGGCCAGTCATATATCATTTGCTGTTGTGGGTAAATCAGATGCTTTAAACATTTTAACATTCAATGTTGTGAGAATGTATTTTAAACATTAAACATTTTGCAGACTGAAAAAAAAAAAAAAGAAATTCAGTCCTTTTAAAGGCTGATTTTCCTGAAACTCTGTGATTGGAAAAATAAAGGCTGAATATCTCATTGTATGTCTATATCACATTTTGTTTATTCATTCTTTAATGGACATTCGGGTTGTTTCCACATTTTGGCTACTGTGAATAATGCTGTTGTGAACTCTGGTGTCCAAAACCTGTTTCAATTCCTGTTTTGAGTATATACCCAGAAATGAATTTATTATTTACTCTGAAACGTTCTTTTTAAATTACATCCTGTAGCAAGGTGTATACTCCTTTAATGAAGACAGTCTGCTAAAACTAGTTTTCCTAAGTCAACAGGGACCTCTCAAAGTATAATATGAAAGTATTATTGCGTTTTTCTTTTGAGACATGGTCTGATTCTGTCACCCAGACTGGAGGGCAGTGGTGCAATCATAGCTCACGGCAGCCTGGGACTCCTGGGCTCAAGTGATCTTCCCGCCTCAGCCTCCCAAATAGTCGAGACCACAGGAAGCACTACCATGCCCAGCTAATTTCTTTTTTTTTTGGGGGGTAGAGACAGGGTCTCACACTCCTGGGCTCAAGTGATCTGCCTGCCTCCCGAAGTTCTGGGCTTACAGGCAGGAGCCACTATGCCGGGCCCTATACTTGAATTTTTGAAGCTTAATCTTTAGTTATGTACTTCTTAACTATGGAAGTAGACTCCCCCAAATACCAAAAACAAGATTGGTGTAATTTATCTTTCCGTTACCCTAGAGCCGTTAGCATAGTGCTTTGCATACAGGTGTTAAATGTTTGAAAATACAGCTCCAATATATCATTTATGGCACATTAATAGGCTATTAATTCAGTAGTAAAAACACCAGCTTTATCTTTTAAAATAGAAGTCAATCTTTTTTCCCCTAAAGAAGGCAGCTTCGTCCCTCCCGTCACCCTGTATACTCTTCCGTCACATACAGGAAAGTAAGTACTTATATATATTAAGTAGTCTCCAGAGGGAAGGAGGGCAGGATACCATAACTCTTCTAAGAGATCGACAGTTCTATTCACAGCATTCGGGGAAACCTCGGTTTGGGGGTGGGGAGTTGGGCGCTGGGAGCGGTAATAATGCTTTTCTAAGCGCAGGTGTCACCGGGCCAACTTCACTCAGCGTAGAGTTCTTTAAGGCTCCGGTGGACTGCTCTGGGATCCAGCCACCGGCTGCCTCGCGTGGAGCCTGGCTACTCCTCTTGCCGCCTTCCGCTGGCCGGGACCATTTTTTAGGCCTTTGCCGCGCCTCGGGAGCGCTACGAGTCCAACAGCCGCCCGAGCCCGAGCCGCCTTCCTGCTCGCGGTCTGGGGACGCGCTCGGAGCCGGGGGCCTTCGCCAACAGCCGCCGCGCCGGCCCGGGTCTCAGCCGCGCGCTGGCTGGGTACGCGGCGCGGCGGACGCAAGTGGTCGTCGCCAAGATTCGGGCGAGGACCTTGAAAATGGCTTCCGGGCATGCGCCACGGCGGCCGTTACGATACGCAAAACCGACGCCTGGGAGCCGAGACCCTAGAGGGACGGCGCCCAGCGCACCATAAGGCTCCCGGGGCCCAGGGCTGACGGTGAGAGTGCACGAGGCTGGCGAGCCCCTGAGGGCGGCCTAGGCTTAGGTGCGGGCGCAGGCGTGGCGGCGGCGGTAGCGTCACGCAGCGAGGCTGCGCGTGCGCGGGCGTCAGGGCGGCGCCCAGCGTTGAAGGCGCTGGCTGCTCCGCGCCGGGCTTCGCTTTTCCGGTTGGGCGTGCTCTTTACTGCAAGGTGATGGAAGCGACGGCCGGTACAAAGACAGAAGCGTTGGCTCCAGCGAACACGGTTTCCTGCTACAAGTTGGTGACTAACAAGTTGCCTAAATTTCAGTCTAAAGTCTAGTTGATGGAGACACGTGCCATAGAGAACCAAAATTTAAATTCAAGATCGTGAGTGAATTGGATAGATGTTGGGGTACCCCTGGCTTATCAGGGCAATGTCTCCCCCGCCTCGAAATTTCATTTTGACCATGTGTGGAAAAATTGTTTTTGAAAAAATTCGAAGTTGAGGCTTTTAGCAATGAAATGGGCAGAACCCCTAAGATTGTTCCGTTTGTATCAAATTTAACTGTTAATGATGGTAAAGGGAAAGAATGTGTGTTGCTCTTAGCAGGGTTTGACGTAGTGAAAAGTTAGGCTTTCTGAGCCTGCTTGCGAATGTCTGAAAAAATACTTGATACATTCTGTGGGTTAAACGTAGACTACATTTAATCCACAGATTGGCTGCTGTGAATAATGCTGCAGTGAACTTCGGTATATAAATATCTGTTCCAATCCTGCTTTCGTTGTTTTTTTTTTTTTTTTTTTTTTGAGTACCCAGTGGTGAATTCGTTATTTACTTTTAAGCGTTCTATTTAAATTATATACTGTAGTAAGTAAGGAGTAAGAAAGAGACTTTCGTTCTTCCCTACTGAACTAGGCAGTTAATTCCTTCAGGTGTTTCTTTACAAAAACGGTTTTGTAAAAAAACAAAAAAAAACAAAAAACGGTTTTGTATTTATTACAGCTGAGTCAGTGCTGATTCTCTCAAATAGAGCCTGCAGGATAAATCTTCATGTTTGTTTCAACAAAACGTGGAAACAAAATGGAAGAAAACAAGTTACAGGTAATGCCACGCTTCTTAGCTGTTTATTTGACTCTTAAGAATTACCACCTGGATGAGGCCGGGCTTGGTGGTTCACGCCTGTAATCCCAGCACTTTGGGAGCCCAAGGTGGGTGGATCACTTGAGGTCAGCAGTTCGAGACCAGCCTGACCAATATGGTGAAACCCCATGTCTACTAAAAATACAAAAAATTAGCGGGGCGTGGTGGCGGGCGCCTGAAATCCCAGCTACTTAGGAGGCTGACGCAGGAGAATTGCTTGAACTCGGGAGGCAGAGGTTGCAGTGAGCCGAGATTGCACTACTGCACTCCTGTTTGGGTGACATTGTGAAAATCTGTCTCAAAAAAATAAAAAAGAATTACTACCTGTATGTATTGTGAGATAATTGCAAGCAAAATTAATCACATTTAGGTCTTAACATTTCCTGCAGTGTTGGTTGAGGTAAACAAGAGTATACTTAGATGAAAGATTCACATTTGGTGTATGTAAGTAAAATGTTTTTGTTTTTATCACTAGTTGTTAAAGTAGCAAAATCTATTTTAAAAACACTCTAAGTAGTGTTTTCCCAAATGTGATCCTGCATCTGGATCACCCTGGATTTTGATAAGCTGCAGATTCTGTTTAAGGAGGTCTAGGGTGAGGCCCAAGCTTTTGTGTTTTGAAAGTTTCTAGGTGAAGATGCCACTGGTTTGGAAACCACACTGGGAGTGTCTAGGTTATAGCTTCCTGCTGTCCAGTAGCTACACATGGCAAGTGGGCCCTTGAAATGTGGCTAGTGGAACTAAGGAACTGAACTTTAACTTTTTTTTTTTTTAAGACAGGGTCTTGCTCTGTTGCACAGGCTTGAATGCACTGGCCCAATAACGACTCATGCAGTGCTGACCACCTAGGCTCATAACTTCATTTTTAATTTTAAGTTTAAAAATGGATATTTGATTTCATTATTGGAAAAAAAGTATGTTTGGAATAATTTGAGTGTGTGAGTGTATATTTTAAATAAGTTTTTGAAATCCAATACAGACAACTGTTTTTGATGAACATTTTGGAATCGAAATGCAGAAGTACAAAATACATAGCTCACTGGATTTTGACGACTTAATATGTAAAACAAGAATCTAAAATCTCACTTTTATATTGATTTTATGTGGAAATTATATTTTTGATATATTGGGCTAAATATTCTAATTCCAATTATAATTACAATCCTTGGGCTACAAGAAAATTGCCTACTTGTATTTTATCTTTATTGGACAGTGCTATACTAGATATCAGATATCCTCTGGACTGTTTTATAATGGAACAGAGTAACAACTGTTCCAGATTAATCTTATAAATTCAGTTTTTTCTTGGGGTCATGTTAAATAAAAAATTAGTCTGACTTTACTGAAGACTGTTGCAATAAGGACATTGCAAGGATGAAAAATTTGACCAGCTATTAAGGGTGATCAGATATCAGGGGTAGAAGATTCTGCCTAAACTGACTTAGAAGTATTCTTGTTAAAATTGGGCTAGGCAGCCCAAGGACCAGTTTGGGGCCAGGATTGAGGTCTGTTCAAGAAGATGGCTCAGAAACCTGACTAAAGTTTGGTCAGGGAGAGAGTCTTTTGCTGGTATGGTAGAATGTTCCTACAGATGCCCACCTACTCAGGAGGCTGAGGTGGGAGGATTGCTTGAGCCCAGGAGTCTTAATCTAGCCTGGGCAACATAGTGAGACCCCATTTCTCTTAAAAAGAGAAGAGTGTTGGCCGGGCATGGTGGCTGATGCCTGTAATCCCACTGCTTTGGGAGGCCAAGGCAGATGGATCATGAGGTCAGGAGTTCAAGAAGAGCCTGGCCAACATGATGAAACCTGTCTCTACTAAAAATACAAAAATTAGCCAGACATAGTGGCGTGTGCCTGTAATGTAATCCTGGCTACTCGGGAGGCTGAGGCAGTAGAGAATTGCTTGAACCCGGGAGGGAGGCAGCGGTTGCAGTGAGCCGAGATTACACCACTGCACCCCAGTCTGGGTGACAGAGCAAGAGTTGTCTTGAAGAAAAAAAGTGTAAGGGAGAGTGTGTGTGTTTGTGTGTGTGTGTGTGTGTGTGTGTGTGTGTTAGTCATTATAAATATTTTCCAGCCTCCTATCTATCTGGACCACAGGCTTTGGCAACTCACTCCACAAAAGGTCCCTTGTGGCTTGGAGGCTTCTAGTTGTTTTCATTGAATACATTCATTAGTAATGTTCCCTTCAGTTGAAACTAAGCTATAGGGAGCATAGAGCCAGATTCTCACTTATTAAAAGTCATGAAAGGGTGCTTAGATGAACTGTGGAGGAAACAGTGTTCCCTAATGATTTTAAGACAAGGGGTATGTGAAGGCCAGTGTGTTTTTCGAAGTGATTGGGGGAAACTAAGGGTTTTCTTTATTTAATTTCTGAAGTCATGCATGATTTAGAACCCATCTTTTTTTGTTTGTGAACTTTAGTGCAGTAGTGTGATTGACGGTAATTTTGAAGAAGTTCCTAGGGAGACGGTCATTCAGTTTAAACCTCCACTATACAGGCAGCGGTACCAGTTTGTTAAAAATTTAGTGGAGCAACATGAGCCCAAGAAGGTAGGTATTTTTTCTCTTTCCAAACATTCAGTTACTAAGACTAGTAGACTAGTCTTATGAGGTGGTTTGTCAAATGCATTAGTGTGGAGAGACTTTTCACAGGGATTATTGCAATAGGGAGAATGCCGTAACCACAAGATCCCCAAGTGTCTCAAGAGTTGAGCCAAAGCGATTTTTCTTTTACTAGAGGAGTGAAAAAAAGCTAGAAACTAGGGAAGTGGGATGAAAGGGTGGTTTGAAAGGACAGTAGAATGGGGAGCCTTAAGGAGGGGACTGTTTCCTCAGGCCAAAGTTCAGGGCCCTGGGGGAAGGAGGAAAGTTCAAATAAAGTATGGTTAAAAAAGAAATTTTCTTCCTATTGATCAATGGGGACAAATATTCCTGCCAATCATTTGAGGCAAAGAATGGAAACACAAGGAATCTTATCTAAGTTTTATGGAGGAGGGTGGTTCTTTGCAGTGAGCCCTTTCCTGGAACACAGAGCATAGGTGGATTCCTTTAACAGATGCCAGAAACACAGGGCTGAGGTAGAGTTCATAATTGCGATTCAAATGTGAAGAAAATCTTGAGATTTTTGTACTGGGATGTGATCTTGTAGGTACCATGTTTCTAGAGCAAAATGCTCTAAAAATACCAGGCAAACTGGTATTGTAGCCACAGGTATTGTGGTTATTTTAAAATTAGACGATAATGGGCTGGGTGTGATGGCTCACACCTGTAATTCCAGCACTTTGGGAGGCTGAGGCAGCTGAGTAGCTTGAGACCAGTCTGGCACCATAGTGAGACCCTGTCTCTACAAAAAGTAAAATTGCTGAGCATGGTGGTATGTGCCTGTAGTCCCAGTTACTCAGGAGGCTGAGGTGGGAGGATCCCTTGAGCCCAGGAATTTGAGGCTGCAGTGAGCTGTTATCACCTGCATTCCAGTCTTGGCAACAGAGCAAGATCCTGTCTCAAAAAGAAAATTAGATCATAGTGAGCCTTCCCAATTAATTTCAGAGTAAAGGCATAATTGCATACAACCTACATACATATATTCATACCCGGTTACTATACTAATGGATTGGATGTGAACTAGATGCAGGTAAGGTGAATTTCTAGATGAAAGCTTTCTTTTTCTGCTTGATGTTGAAGACTCAGTGAAGATTCCTGTGTGTAAAGGTTTCCCTTAACTGCACCACTACTGTTTCACACTTGCACACCAAGGTGCAGGTATTAGTTTACATCTCTGTGACCATCTAGGCATGTGTATTCAGGTAAGGCATCTAAAATTGGCTTTTTGGCAACTCAAAGTTCAGTATGGAATTTCAGATGGTTGAGGTAATTGTTTAATCAAATTAATGTTTGAGGGATGAAAGCAAAGTTTTAGAAAGCTTTGTTGCTGAAATATGCTGAGAATATTTAAGACTCCAAATTCTGATTCTGAATGGGAAAACAGTATGTACCTAATTGTTTTTTATTAGTTCAATATAGGCAATAATAGTTGTTCTGGAATAGGAGTGGACCTTTCTATTTTACTGTGATCAAATAGAAATTTGCCTATGGGCTTATACAGTCTCAGGTTAATTTGTGTGTGTGTGTGTGTGTGTGTGTGTGTGTGTATAGAATCTTCTACCAAAAAATCCTTCCATATAATGGTTTTATTATTTTATTACTGATATGTACTCCCCTCTCTCCTCCTCAGAAATAAAAGTTTTTGATCATACTTTTCTGGCTGTAAATATCTTTGAAATAACATTCTGTCTCATCTACAGGTTGCAGACCTGGGATGTGGTGATACTTCACTCTTAAGGCTGCTAAAAGTCAATCCATGCATTGAATTGCTTGTTGGAGTAGACATTAATGAGGATAAATTACGATGGAGACGGTAATACCTAGTTTCTGAAAGAATTACTCATTAATATAAAACTAATGACATTATTGAGTTTAGAGAAAGTGTTGATTTTATATTTGTCTTAAAAGATTGGAGCTATTAGGGGTCTTCAACTCACTGAATGATCAGGATTTGCCGTAACACTAAAAATACTTGTATTTTATTGCTACCAACTTAAAGTGTAGCCTCAATTAAATGATTATAATAGTAGAAGCATTGCAAATTCAATTTCAGATATTCAAATTCAGTTTCAAAATCTCATCACTTTAATGCTAGACACTAGGATAATTTATAGCAGAGGATTTAAAATTCTCCAAAACACTAAGGCCAAGGCTCCAGGCCTTTGCCTCCATTTTGAACCATAGCATTTCTCCTATCTCTTGTGTATATAGCATATATACATTAGATTTCCACAGATTGCTTCAAGAATGATCTTTTAAAGAACAAAAATATGAAAATCATTGAAACTAAAGCTGGAAAACCAAAACTATTACAAGTGAAAACAATATAACAATATTAAATATTCAAAGTCTTTTTCTCACTGGCCAGTAACTTCCCATTGTGACTGGAAGTTTCCCTATGACCTGGTATTTAATATATCAAGACAAGAAAAACAGGCCATGTCAGACTTCTATCAACATAGGTAGAAGATAATTATCAGAGGATCTGAGTTCTGTAGCTGGTGATAATTTTTAAATAGATCGTGTTCAGAATGTTTCTTCAATAATTATTTTGCAGGGATACGTTAGCTCCTTTCATGGGTGATTTTCTGAAACCTCGGGATCTAAATTTGACCATCACATTGTATCATGGGTCTGTTGTGGAGAGAGACTCTCGTTTGCTTGGATTTGACTTGATAACGTGTATTGAATTGTAAGTTTTAAACTGATTTATACTGTATAACTGTTCATTAGAAAAACCTGAATAAGTTTGAGTGATCTTAGTGTCCTAAATATTTAGATTTTAATTATTATTTGTAAAGAAAACTGCTCATTGGTTAGGGATATCTTTTTACTCTTCTTTTCCAGCATTTTACTTAGAAATTTCAAGTATACAGATAAATTGCCATAAATACATAATGCCAAGAATACCTATACCCCCTTTATCCAGATGTTAACACCTTCCTCACTTTTAAAATCATTTGTACATTCCACCCTCCCTCTCCTGTTCCCCCCCACCTCCATCTCCCTGTAGAGTTATTTTTTCTCTGAATCAGTTAAGGGTATACATGTGGCCCTTTGCCTCTACTAAAAAATTCAGTTAAAAAGTTGGAGGCCTCACACTACCTGATTCAAAATGTACTACAAAGCAGTAGTAATCAAAACATCATGGTTCTGGTATAAAAGCAGGCATATAGACCAATGGAACAGAATAGAGAACCCACAAATAAATCCACACATTTTTCAGCCAACTGATTTCAACAAAGACAACAAGAACATGCATTGGCAAAAGGACACTGTCTCCAATAAATGGAACAGGGAGAACTGCATATACATATGCAGAGTGAGATTAGACCCCTATCTCTCACTGTATACAAATGTCAAGATGGATTAAAGAGTTAAATGCAGACCCAAAACTATAAAAGTACTAGAAGAAAACAGGAAATGCTTCAGGACATTGGTCTAGGCAAAGATTTTGAATAAGACTACAAAAGTACAGGCTACAAACAAAAACACAAATGGGACTATATGAAACTAAAAGGTTTCTGCACAGCAAAGGAGCGAATGGAGTGAAGAGAACCTATAGAATGGGAGAAAATATTTGCAGAGTATTAAAGGGCTAATATACAAGGGAGTATACAAGGTTCTCAACAGCAAAAAACCCAAAACTCCAAAATAATTAAAAAATGGGCAAAGAACCTGCGTAGACATTTCTCAAAAGATACACAGATGGTTAACATGTATATAAAAAAATGCTCAACATCACTAATCATCAGGGAAATGTGAATCAAAACCACAGTGAGATATCTTACCCCATTTAGAATGGATGTTATTAAAAAGACAATAAATGCTGGCCAGGATGCAGAGAAAGGGAACGCATATAAATTGGTTGGAATGTAAATTATAGCCATTATGGAAAACAGGTTTTAAAAACTGAAACACTAACTTCAAGGAGGACAAATTGGATATATTTAAGTATGAATGATGAGACCAAAATACCTACGAGTAGATTTTTTTATTGCCTGTTGCTGTTCTAAACTTTATATATGGCTTCTTTGTTCTGCATTCTATTTTGTTTCCTATAACTAATATGTACCAGGCAATAGAAAAAACAAAAAATACAAAGTAAACTCTCTGCTCTGGAGGAGCAGTACATATTACTAAAAACTGGGCACAGTGGCTCATGCCTGTACTCCCAGCACTTGGGGCTGAGGCAGTTTTGAGAGGCTGGGTTTCATTTTTCAAAAAACTGAAAATAGAACTGCCATGTGATCTAGCAATCCCACTACAGGGTATTTATCCAAAGGAAAGAAGTCGATTATATTGAAGAGATATCTGCACCCCAGTGTTACAGCACAGTAGCCAGGATATGGAATCTACCTAAATGTCCATCAGCAGATGAGTGGATAAAGAAAATGTGGCATGTAGGCTAGGCGCAGTGGCTCACACCTATAATCCTAGCACTTTGGGAGGCCGAAGTGGGCGGATGACTTGAGGTCAGGAGTTCAAGACTAGCCTGACCAACATGGAGAAACCCCATCTCTACTAAAAATACATCTCCAGCTTCTCTGGAGGTTGAGGCAGGAGAATCTCTTGAACCTGGGAGGTAGAGGCTGCAGTTCATTGCATTCCAGCCTGGGCAACAAGGATGAAACTCTGTCTTAAAAAAAAAAAAAGTGGTATATATGCACAATGGAATACTATTCAGCCATAAAAACGTATGAAATTGTCATGGATGAACCTAGAGGACATTAAGTGAAATAAGTCAGGCATAGAAAGATAAATACCATATGTTCTCATATCTGGGAGCTTAAAAAATAAGCTCAAATTTAAGTAGAGAGTAGAATTATTGGCTGGGAAGGGTAGCAAGGAGGAGAGTATAGGGAGTTAATGTATACAAAATTACAGCTAGATAGGAGGAATAAGTTTTATTCTGTAGCACTGTAGGGTGAATATAGTTAACGACAATTGTGTGTTTTCGAAGAGCTAGAAGAGGATTTTGAATGTTTCTAGCATGAATAAATGATAAATGAGGCGATGGAGGTCCTCATTACTGTGACTTGATCATTACGCATTGTATACCTATATCAAACTATCACTCTGCACCCTATAAATATGTACAGTTATTACATGTCAACTTAAAAGGGAAAAATTCAGCTTATTTCCAAGGCAAGGGGTTTTATGTAATGAGTCCCCTGTCCCTCTTTTTAACAAGAGTACTTTTTCATTTTGGGCTCCTATTGATTAGATTCAGCTTATGCATCTTTGGAATACTGCGGAACACTGCAGAGGTTATCTGAGTCCTTCTCTGGGCCTCCCATTTGGAAGCACATGATGTCCATCTGTCCCTCCTTGGTGACATTAATTTTGATTCCCTCTCCCCTGCTTCCGGTCAAGGTGTTTGCTCCACTGTGTAATTACTGTTTTGATTTTGCCTTTTTTCATTACAACTTATAGGGAGACATATCGAGACTATGCAGATACCTTGTCACTCATTCATATTTCCCCCTAGATTTAGCATCATCAGTGATTCTTATCTGGCCCAATCTTTATGACAGTGGTGGCAAATGATATTTACTGCTATTCCAGTACTACCTCTGGACATTTACCAGTCAACCGTTGGCATTTTACCAGGAGCAAGAGCACTCCCTCTCCCTATTTATTTATGTATCAGTAAGTGAACTCATGAATTCTTATATTTTGATAGTTTGTGATTTATTTCTGCACTTCTTCATTGTCTAGTGGGGTTGGCTAGTGGGGGCCCCAATGAGCTGGCTCCTGAGCCTAGAGATAGGTCTCATTTTCCTGAGCACTTTCTGACATCCAAGATGTGTCAGGCCCCTCTTCTACTTTTCCTTCTCTAGTCCTGGAATAATTTATTTCTCAAAGGAGCTCTGTTTCTTTTAAAGTGGGATTGGTTTTTAGACACCCAAGATAGGTGCTTTTTAATGACATTTAATAGTTAAGGGGCTTGCTCTGTGGTCAGTTTGCCTGGTTGTGTGTTCAGGTTGATTTCTAATTTTTTTTATGTATGTATTTGTGTATGTATGTATGCATTTATGTATTTTGAGACAGGGTCTCACTCTGTCACCCAGGCTGGAGTGCAGTGGTATGATCTTGGCACACTGCAGCCTCCACCTCCCAGGTTCAAGTGATTCTCTTACCTCAGCCACCTGAGTAGCTGGGATAACAGGCACGTGACACCATGCCCAGCTAATTTTTGTATTTTTAGTAGAGATGGGGTTTCACCATGTTGGCCAGGCTGGTCTTGAACTCCTGGTCTCCCCAAGTGCTGGGATTAAAGGCATGAGCCACTGCACCCCGCCTGATTTCTTATTTTTAGTAAAATGTACTGTTCCTCTAGAGCAGAGAGTTTACTTTGTATTTTTGTACTTTCTGTTGCCAAATTTAACATATTAGTTATAGGAAACAAAATTGAAGAACAAAGAAGCCATATATAAAGTTTAGAACAGCAACTGGCAATAAGAAAATCTACTCGTCGTATTTTGGTCTCGTCATTCATACTTAAATATATCCAATTTGTCCTCCTTGAAGTTAGTGTTTCAGTTTTTAAAATCTGTGTATCTCATCTATTATTTTTGTTTTTATTGTGGTAAAATACACATAACAATTTTCCACATCAACCATTTTTAAGTGTATAGCTCAGTGGCATTAAATACATTAACATTGTTGTGCTGCCACACCACCATCCATCCACAGAACTTTTTGTCTTGCAAAACCGAAACAATTACTCACCTGTTAACAACTCCTAGTTCCTGCCTCCCAGTAGCCACCATTCTGTTTTCTGACTCTGTAAGTGGAATCAGGCATTATTTGTCCTTTTGAGACTTGACTGGCTATGCCACTTCTCATAGTGTCTTCAAGGTTTACCCATATGCTGTAGCATGTGTCAGAAATTCCTTCTTTTTAAGGCTGAATCATCCATGGTATATGTATATAACGTAGCTTGTTTATGCATTTATCTGTTGATAGACGCTTGAGTTGTTTCCACTTTTTGGCTATTGCAAAAAAATGCTCTTCTGAACATGGTATACAAATACCCATTTGTGCCCTGCTTTCACTTATTTTGGGTATATATCCAGAAATGGAAATGCTGGATTGTATGGTAATTCTATTTTTAATTTTTTGAGGAACTGCCATACTGTTTTCTCTAACAGATTCACCAGTTCATTCACGTTATGAACCTACCACTGACTGGTCCATGATTGGCAGTGGCTTGGCTCCTTGAAGTCACTCAGGAACCAAATTCCTGTGTCTTGTTCTACTGTCCCCTGGAGTATTAAACCTAGCTGTGGTCATAGCTGGGTCACAGACACATTCTCCTGGTTAATGAGAGGGGAAAATCACAGAGGCATGTATGCTAAATATTTTAAGACCCAGACCCAGAAGGGCAAATATCTCTTCCATTCACCTTCCGTTTATGAGAACTTAGGTTTGTGGTCACACCTGGCTGAAAAGGAGGCTGAAAATGGATCCTGTAACTGGGCAGCTATATGCCTGTGACAACTGTTACTATGGAGGAAGAATAGAGTAGAATTTGGTTGAAAACTAGCAGCATCCACCACGAAAGTGTTTGCCAAACTGCCCTCGTTAGGAGTTGTACTGATTCACATGCCGATTGCTCATGTAGGAGGGTTTATTTTCCTACCCCTTCACCGTGTGACTTACCCAGTGTTGTCTTATCCAACTTGATCTTTGACAGTCTGATAGGAGGAAAGTTTAATTTCAGTGTAGTTTGAATTTGTATTTTTCCTGTATTACATTTTCACCTGTTCCAGAGTTCAGAAAATTTCTCTGAACTATGTGTTTCTTTTGTAAATTTTTCTTATTGGATTGTTGCTATTTTTCTTACTAATTCATATACTTTCTTTTTATATTAGGGGAATTAGCCTGGTAACCATGATACACATAGCAGATATTTACACCCACTTTGTTTTTTGACTTTATGATGATGTAAAAGTAGCATGTAGTAAAATTGAAGATTTTTAGGGGGTATAGTTCTGTGAATTTAAACACACATAGTTTAATGTACCATTACTATGGTCAGGATACAGAACAGTCCATCACCCCAAACACCTATTTTGCACTACTCGTTTGTGGTCACCTTCCTGTTTTCCATGACTATAGTTTTGTCCTTTTGAGAATATGTGACAATAGAATCATATAGTTTATAACCTTTGAGACAGTCTTCATTCACTCAGTGATGGCTTTGAGAGTTAGTTCTTCTGTGTGTCAGTAGTTGGTCCCTTGTAATTCCTGAGTAGCATTCCATTGTATGGAAGTGCCACTTTTCATTCTTTACCCATTTTAAAGATATTTGGATTGTTTCCAGTTTGGGGTGATTATAAATAGAACTGTTACAAACATTCACATACTGGTTTTGTGCAAAGGCAAATTTTACTTCACTTGTGAGTGGAATTACTGGTTAGGTCATAGGTTTAAGAGTGTGTGTATGTTTTACTTTTAAAAATTTCCTTCTGAGCTGGGCGTGGTGGCTCACACCTGTAATCCCAGCACTTTGGGAAGCTGAGGTGGGCAGATCACCTGAGGTCAGAAGTTCAAGACTAGCCTGGCCAACATGGGGAAACCCTGTCTCTACTAAAAATACAAAAATTAGCCGATCATGGTGGTGAGTACCTGTAATTCCAGCTACTCGGGAGGCTGAGGCAGGAGAATCTCTTGAACATGGGAGGTGGAAGTTGCAGTGAGCCGAGATTGAGCCATTGCCCTCCAGCCTGGGCAACAAGAGCAAGACTCCGTCTCAAAAAAGAAAATAAAAATCCCTTTGTATTTCCTTGCATCTGCTCATTTTGGATTTCGTTTGCTGTGTTTTCCTAACTTCTTGAAATAAATACTTAGCTCATTTAATTTCAGCGTTTCTTATTTTCCAGTATATGATAAAGCAATAACTTTCCCTCTAATTATGTTATGTTTATAACCCTAGATTGCGGTTATGGTAGTATTTGCACTGGTGATGCAAAGAAGTCAGGTAGAATAAGAAGACTCAAGAAACAGCTAGATTTGGCAGCTCGAAGACCATTACTGACTAGTGAAACAGGTCATCAGTTCACCTTCAGTGCTGCTTCCTATAACCGGATGAAAGGTCATGATGTTTCTGCCCATCACCATCCTGCTGAGAAATAGAGGCCTAGTGGTGATATGGGGATGTCCTTGCAGCCTGTGGAAGGAGATTGTCTTTCTACAGCTTAATGTGGCTCCTAATTTTTTTTTTTCTTTCTTTCTTTCTTTTTTTTTTTTTTTTGAGACTGAGTCTCGCACTGTCAGCTGGGCTGGAGTGCAGTGGTGCCATTTTGGCCCACTGCAACCTCTGCTTCCTGGATTCAAGCAATTCTCCTGCCTCGGCCTCCTGAGTAGCTGGGATTACAGGTGCCTACCACCATGCCTGACTAATTATTTTGTATTTTTAGTAGAGATGGAGTTTCACTATGTTGGCCAGACTGGTCTCGAGCTCCTGACCTTGTGATCTGCCTGCCTCAGCCTCCCAAAGTGCTGGCATTACAGGT
The DNA here is from genome assembly GCF_048565385.1 of Saimiri boliviensis. Lineage (NCBI taxonomy): Eukaryota > Metazoa > Chordata > Mammalia > Primates > Cebidae > Saimiri > Saimiri boliviensis. The sequence goes on from NC_133459.1 coordinate 102,951,646, forward strand.
GTAAGCCACTGCGCCCAGCCGGCTCCTAATTTTCTTGGGAATTGCGTAGAAGCTCAGGCCTGTGTGAAGCATTTTTGTCAATAATCTAGTTTCCTTAGGATATACTGACTTAGATGGGATGGCAGCAAAACTTTGTCAGATTCTGTTTTGGTAACATTTAGTTGTTGTATAATTACAAATTTACAGAAGTTGCAGGATTGGTCCAAGGAATTCTCTCAGCTGTTCTTTACCTAGATTTACCACTTGTTTATAGTTGATCCTATTTACTTTGTCTTTTTCTCTAAATATAGTTTTCTACATGTATTTTTTTATCTCAGCCATCTCAGAGTAGGTTGGGTATATTGTGTCCTGTTGCCCCTAGATACCTTGGTAAATATTTTCTAAGAACAAAGACTTCTTACCATAACCACATAACTCTATCAGGAAATTTAACATTGATACAGTACTGTTAACTCATCTAAGTCCATATTCACCATTCATCATTTGTTCCAGTAATGTTTTTCTATAGCTATTTTAAAATTTAGCTAAAATTTAAAATGGCCCAGGATCACACAATGCATTTGGTTGTCATGTTTGCGTGGTCTCCTTTAATCTGAAGCAGGTCTGTGCAGCCTTTCTGCTTGGTCCTATTTGCCCTTGATATTTCTGAAGAATATGTGCTATTTTCTAGAATGTCCCTCAATCTAAGTGTCTCCTCATTATCAAATTCAGGGACTGCATTTTTGACAAGAGTATCATAGAAGTGATATTGTCCTCCCTGATGCATTATATCAGGGAGGTTTAACCTCAGAGACTTTTTTTTTAGAGGTATTGATAATGAAGCTGTAGAACACAGCAAAGGACCTTAGTTGGATAAGGAAACATCATAGGTGGAGTTGAGGGGTAGGAAAGGATGAGAATATGTGAATAATTGGTCTTTCCTTTCTTTTTTTCTTTCTTTCTTTTTTTTTTTTTTTTTGAGATTGAGTTTTGCTTGTTGCACAGGCTGCAGTGGTGCAATCTTGGCTTACTGCAACCTCTGCCTCCTGGGTTCAAGCAATTCTCCTGCCTCACCCTCCTGAGTACCTGGAATTACAGGCATGTGCTACCATGCCCAGCAAATGTTTATATTTTTAGTAGAGATGGAGTTTCATCATGTTGGCTGGGCTGGTCTCGAACTCCTGACCTAAGGTGATCCATCCATCTTGGCCTCTCAAAGTGCTGGGATTCCACGTATGAGCCACTACGCCCAGCCTGAATAATTGTTCTTAGGTCATGTAAGCATTATTACATCTTCAAAGAAGGGAGAAATTGATATACAGATGGAAATTGTTTTTGATAAATCAATTAGAAAACTAGGTGCAAGTGAAGCTAGATTTTATTATATCTTTCTCATTAACCATTTTAGAATAGAACATTTGGATTCAGGTGATCTGGCCAGATTTCCTGAAGTGGTATTTGGGTACCTATCTCCATCCATGATTGTCATCAGCACACCAAACTCTGAATTCAATCCCCTGTTCCCATCAGTGACCTTAAGAGATTCAGATCATAAATTTGAGTGGACCAGAATGGAGTTTCAAACCTGGTAAGTTCAGAAGGATTTTTGTTTATTTGGGATCCTGCGGGAGTTTAAAATGTTAGGAAATAAATGTTGATATACATATATTGCCTAAATTGTTTTGTACTTTCTTCCAATAAAATTGATTTCCAACCTGTGACTTAGTGTGTAATAAGATCACAAAGCGACCATTGCATTTTGGGCAAGTATGGACAGGGTGTGTGGTCATTTGGGCAAGCGTGGAGAGGGTCTGTGGTTACTTTTATGTGAAGGCATCTGCAGTATTGGCATGGAGATGAGGAACAAAACAGAGGGAAGGTTTGGGGCAGTGAGAGTGAGCCTCAGGCCCCTGGCCCGGGGTATCTCCTGGAGATTGGTCATGTTTTCTGGTGTAATTGCAAACCCAAATGGGTAGCCGGTTTGAGCCCTTGTGGTTTCCTTCTTCATCCCTACACCCTGTCCATGATGTCCCTTTTCTCTTCCGTACTCTTAGGGTAAATTGGAAACTGACACTATGTCCTTGCTTTGGTTTGTCATAGAAATAAATACACTAGTGGTTAGGAATTTGAAACTTGGAAGTATTTATTTCTTTGTATTTTTTGTGTTCTATTGTACTGCTGAGCAGAAATCATTCTTTATTTAACAGTAGCTCTACATTTAGACAAATGATTGCTGTCCTTATTTTGATTTCAGGGCTTTATCTGTGGCAAATCGCTATGATTACTCCGTGGAGTTTACTGGTGTTGGGGAACCACCAGCTGGAGCTGAGAATGTTGGATACTGTACCCAGATAGGAATCTTCCAGAAAAATGGAGGAAAGGCAATGGAATCATGTGTTTCAGAGCAGCATGATCAGCATGTTTATAAAGCTGTGAGTATTCTTTGTGAGGTATCTGTCAGGGCTAGAGATACATTAGGGTGGTGAACTTTTTGAGGGGTAAGAATCCCCAAAGTAGAGATAAGTGTAAAATTTTCAGGCCCCATGACTGCTGTCAGAGTTAGCCTATGGTATCCTTTTAGACTGCCTGGCCTTTTGTTATGTTGCAAGGTACATTGAAGGCAATGGTCTGCTGGAGTCGTCTTAGAATACTTCAGAGCAGCTGGGTATAGTGGCTCACACCTGTGGTTCTAGCAGTTTGGGAGGCCAAGGCAGAATGATTGCTTGAACCCAGGAGTTCGAGGTCAGCCTGGACAACATAATGAGATCTCCATCTCTACACAAAAACACCTAGAATACTTCAAAGCAGTACTTCAGCAGACTCTTTTTGTAATCTGTTAGGATTATCAGTAGTAAAAAGGAAGGCCAGCAGCAGTTCCTCTCCAGTTGGCTTAGGACATGACTCTTAGGACTGAACCTACAAACTTCTTAGACCCTTTGGGTTTAAAGAGGCAAGAAGAAGAAACACATCCTCCCATTCTTTGAAAAATTTATTTAATTAGGAACAGGGTCTTGTTCTGTCACCCAGGGTGGAGTGCACTGGCACAATCATGGCACACTGCAGCGTTGAATTCTTGGACACAGCAATTCTCCCACTTGAACTTCCCAGGTAGCTAGGACTACAGGCATGTACCACCATGCTCAGCTAATTACTTTTTTTTTCCATAGAGACTATGGGTCTCACTATGTTGCCCAGGTGGGTCTTGAACTTCCATCCTCAGGCAATCCTGCCCAACCCTCCTAAAATGCTGAAATTACAGGTGTGAGTCACTGCACTTAGCCATATTTTCCCTTTTAACTGAACCATTTTTCATTTTTTGCCCTTTCCCTTGTAATAGCAAGTAGGAATACTGGGTTTGTGTGACTTGGTAGAAACCTAGCTGGGAGACATGGAGTATTAGCATCAGATAGTTAATGTCTGTGTGTCAGTAATTTGATTCCCATTGTAAATGAGGCATGTATGATTAGTAGGATCTGACAGATATTCAGTATGTACATTTATTCTTACATGGCAAAAAAGCTTCAAAAAATTTTCCATGTTCTAAGAGTTTTGTTTTTTCCCTTTAGGTTTTTACCACCTCGTACCCGAGCTTACAGCAGGAAAAGTTCTTTAAACTTGTGTTGGTTAATGAGGTGTCCCAACAAGTGGAAAGCTTGAGAGTGAGCCACCTGCCACGGCAGAAAAAACAGGATGAGGAATGGGGTGATAAGCCCAAAGACTCAAAGGCCCCCGGCCCATGCTTTGGACCAGTCTTCACAGAGGTTGAGAAAGCTAAGATAGAGAACTCTCCCAAACCCTTTTGTGTTGGAGATAAATTTTTTGTGCCTCTGCAGAGACTACTTGCTTATCCCAAGTTGAACCGCTTATGTGCTAATGAAGAGATGATGAGATCAGTCATTGCTGACTCAATTCCTCTGAGCAGTGATGGTTCTGCAGTGGTGGCTGACCTGCGTGATTATTTTGATGAGCAGTTTTGAGTTTTAAACCATCTTTATTTCCTGAAGTTTCAGGGTCTCAGCAATAGTTGTGTTCACTTAGAATTTAGGGTGGGGGTGTGTGTGTGTGTGTGTGTGTGTGTGGTCCTAATTCAAGTAATGTTTTTAAAGTTTTAGTGCAAAAGTCTATGTTCAAAGCCGTTGGACAGACCTGCTTGACATATGGCCAGACTGCAGTGAGCCCTGAGAAAGATACTAGGGTTTAACTAAAAACAGGTGCTTTCCTTTGATCTTGGACTTTTTTTTCTCAAGAATAAAGAAAAGTTGTATGTGGTAACATCATGTTAATTTTGAACTTACCTATATTTTTTGTGTTAAGAGCCATGAGTTGATTGTTTCATTAGTCTGTTCTCACATTTTTGTGAAGAACTGCCTGAACCTGGGTAATTTCTAAAGAAAGGAGCTGTACAGGAAGCATGGCTGGGGAGGCCTCCTGAAACTTACAATCTTGGTGGAAGGGGAAGGGGAAGCAGGCATGTCTTATATGGCTGGAGCAGGAGGAAGAGAGCTTGGGGAGGGCCTACACACTTTTAAACAACCAGATCTCATGAGAGCTCACTATCACAGGAACAGCAAGGAGGAAATCTGTCCTATGACCCAGTCGCCTCCCACCAGGCCCCTCCTCCACCATTGGGGATTACAGTTTGACGTGAGATTTGGGCAAGAACAGAAATCCAAACCATATCAATTGTGATATTAAAAATTGAAGTGTTCAAAACCTTTTCCCAGTAGCTTTAAAATCTTTCTAGGATTTGTCTCCTTTGTGCCAAATTCTAACCTGGGTAATATTTAGCCTAGAACATCAACAAAAGAGAAATGAATGTAGGTGCTTGGAGGGCACAGAAGCCTCTTCATAACGTAATTGCTGTCCATGTTTTTTTTTTTTTTTTTCTTTTTTTGTGACAGGGTCTTGCTCTGTTACCCAGGCTGGAGTGCAGTGGCACAATTATGGCTCACTGTAGCCTCAGCCTCTGGGATAAAATAATCCACCTCACCCCCTCCCCACCAGTAACTTGAATTACAGGTGTGCACCACCATGCCCAGCTAATTTAAATAAATTGTAGAGATAGGGTCTCACTATGTCACCCAGACCGGTCTTGAATTTCTGGGCTCAAGTGATCCTCCTGCTTCAGCTTCCTGAAGTGCTGGGATTGTTTTTTGAGCACCTTCTCAGGAACATCCTGGTTGAAATTGGTGTGGTAGTACTAATGGGAGAAAGAAACATGGCTTCATCTCTTGGGGGAAAAACGGTAGTTGAAATGAGAGGTATTTCTTAGGCACAGTAGTCTAGAGGTAAGCCCCAGGCATGGGGGCTCTGCCACTTCAGGGACCCAGAGGTCCATCTTGCATGTTGTGGCTACTTAGCATGCCATCTAGGGACAGAGATTGGAGGTCTGGTTACCACTTTTCATATTCTAAAACAGCAAGCAGAAAGAAGGGACAAAGGACATACACAAGCTGTCTGGTAAGGCTTGCTTTGAGTTGTTACACAACATGTCTGCTTCCTGTTGATCAGAATGAAGTCTTCAGGCCACACATAAGGAAGCTGGTCTATTAGTTTATTCTCGCATTAAAGAAAGGCTTATTGGCTCATGGTTCCGCAGACTGTACAGGAACCATAGCGGCTTCTGCTTCTGGGGAGGCCTCAGGAAACTTCCAATCACGGCAGAAGGCGAAGGGTAGGGGAGTGAGGTGTCTTACCTGGGAGCAGGAGCAAGACAGAGCGAGGGGGTGGTGCTACACACCTTTAAACAGATCTCAGGAGGACTCTTATGCGAGACCAGCACCAAAGGGAAGGTACTAAACCATTCACGAAGAATCCACTTCCATGATCACTCGCTTCCCACCAGGTCCTACCTCCAACATCGGGGATTATAGTTTGACATGAGATTTGAGTATGGACACAGATCCAAACCATATCAGCTGGGAAGTGTAGTCTTTATTCTGGGAGGCCATGTATCCACTTCGCCTGCCAACGAACAAAGGGAGAAGAGGCATTGTGGCAAATAACCATCTGTGCCACAGCTGGGACATCCCGACCAGTCTGGAATGGGGGCTGTGCCAATGCAGAGAGTTGGTGCTGGGAGAGGGCTGGGGCCAGTCATTCTCAAGCTGAGTTTCCAAGGGTTAATAATAATGTAGAAGGGAAGGGGATTTGGTGAGCAGGGAGAGATGAAAGGATTCCGGTGAAAAGAGTCTTTTAATCACATTATGTTGCTAAACCAGCTTTGTTTTTTCCTTGAATTTCTAATACTGCTATCAGACTTCCCCAATGAGTGCTCAAAGGTGCATGTGAGCAAGAGATTTGTAGCCTCATCTCATTCCTGCCTGCAAAGTCCCTCTGTCCTCACCTTTCTAGGCCTCTGCACAGTTTTCACTCTAGAGTTCCCTTACCATTGCTTTTCTGTGGTAGAGCCAAGGTTTCTAGCCAAGACCAGCCCCTTCTCCGCTCTTTCTTGAAAGTTAATCAGTTAACTTTGTTCTAGCTTAATCACTGAAGCCGCCACGTGGAAACCTTTTAAGTGCTGGTGACTGCCATGGGGGCTGGAGCCACTCTTCCATGGCCCTCCTGCTCTCTCTGTGACTTCGGTACTTACATTCTTCTTGAGAAGTTTGTCTTTCCCCCAGCCTGGATACAGGCCTTTCTTTGCACACTGAAAGGCTCATTAATACTCGAGGCCAGGAGTTGCCAAATGTGCTAATGGGGCTGGATAGTAAATCTGCAGGTGATGCAGTCTCTATCACAACTATTCAACTCTGCTTGAGTCAAAGCCACCACAGACAATAAGAAAACAAGTGGGCTCAGCAGGAGAAGAGTTTAATCTACCGTCTTCTTTGAGAGAAGGTTCTCACTGCCACTGCCCACCACCCAGACTAGATATGAAATCTGCACTGCCAGGTATTGGAACCTCCCTGGCTCTTGAGATCTGAATAGGATTTGCCTCCAACTCCTATTTCTGTGGTCTGGGCAACTCCAAAACTCTGTGACTTCTATGATTTCCTAAAAGCTTAAGTTATCACAGCACTGCCTGCCTTCAAGTTCAGTTCCATACAACTGAGATGTGAATCTCAGCCTCTTCTATGCTGCTCACAAGTCCCACCTTCCCCGCCTCCTCACCGGCAGCGGCTCTCAGCTCACCTTCCCCAGCTGCCCTTGCTCGCCCCACCCTCTCCCCTCCTCTCTAGTGACTGCCAACCTCCCCCTCCACAGCACCACCCAGCTCCCTTAAAGTGTTCTCAGCTCTCTGTTCCACCAGTGGTTATCAGGGGAGCACTCCAAATAAAGGCCATTTCCTCAACTAGAGTTTGGGTGCCAAGGACATTAAATCTTTATCTCATTATGTCTGGTCCTGTGGAGATTGTGGGTTTCTGCCTTCATGGAGGATGCTAGGTGCTAACTACAGCAAACATGGCTTATCATTATATAAGTGAACCCTGAAAATCTGAGACAGGTCTCAGTTAATTTAGAAAGTATATTTTGCCAGGGTTGAGGACACACTCCCATGACAGCCTCAGGGAGTCCTGATGACGTGTGCCCAAGGTGGTTGGGGCACAGCTTGGTTTTATACATTTTAGGGAGATGGGAGACATTAATCAATGATGTAAGAAGTACATTGGTTCCCTCCAGAATGGCAGGGACAAGTCAAAGCAAGGAGGGAGCTTCCAGGGCACAGGTAGATGAGAAACAAATGGTTGCATTTTCTGAGATTCTGATAAGCCATTCCAAAGGAGGCAATCAGATACACATCTATCTCAGCAGAAGGATGACTGAGTAGAATGGGAGGCAGGTTTGCCCTGAGTAGTTTCCAACTTGAATTTTCCTTTTAGCTTAGTGATTTTGGGGGCCCAAGATATTTTCCTTTCACATATATGATGCACATCCTTGGTAATATCTAGAAAAAGGGGACACCGGCTGGGTGCGGTGGCTCACGTCTGTAATCCCAGCACTTTGGGAGGTCGAGGTGGGTGGATCATGAGGTCAGAAGACTGAGACTATCCTGGCTAACCAAGTGAAACCCTGTCTCTACTAAAAATGCAAAAAAAAATTAGCTGGGGTGGTGGCATGCTCCTGTAGTACCAGCCACTCGGGAGGCTGAGGTAGAACAATCACTTGAACCTGGGAGGCAGAGGTTGCAGTGAGCCGAGATCACACATCACTGCAATCCAGGCTGGGTGACAGGGTGAGACTCTGTTTCAAAAAAAAAAGAAAAAGGGGACACTTGGGAATATTGCTGAGGTTTAGCAAACAAGTTGCTAGGAGCTGGAAGTCAGAAATGTGTACGGTAAATGTTAAATACAAGCTTTTGAAGCCAGCAGCATGTGTCATATACCTTTATCTTGAAAGTTAACAATTCATGCCCTCTGTCTATTTCTCTATTGGTTTCTTAACGATGTTCCTGCTGAATTGTATGCACTCTGCCTGCACACTTTTGCCTCCATTGCTGCAACGATCTCATTTCTATCTGCTCCACTTCATCCTGCATGCTGTGACTCAAGCTAGAATTCATCAGATGAAGCTGTGATCATTTGATTGTCTTCCCCAGCAATACAACTCCCTGCTACTACACATCACCCTTGACCCTTTACTTTCACTGAACAGGCTTTACTTTCACTGAACAGGCTCTGTGTTTTCTCACTGCTGTGTCCTGCCTAGCCTTGTACGTATGTTCTTTACCATGCTGCCCATGAAGTGCTTTTGGGTAGAAATCTTCATGGAACTGTACTTACAAAATCTTTCATTAATCCCACACCAAAGGAAACAATGTTACTTTATTTAAGCAAAATGTGCAATGCTTCAAAGTCTGTTGAAATTATTTCAAATTTTAAAAATTACTGAAAAGATACAAAATGTGTTTTTCCTTTGGTCTAAATTTCATGAAATATATGTGAAATAGGAGCAGATAGGATCAATTAAAACAGGTAGACTTGAACTGAATCAACAGACATTCAACACCAGAAGGTGGCACACTTTTCCTATTTTAAGTAGCTGCACATACTCGCTTTAAGGATTCCCCAATATAAGATTCAAAAACAAGATATCAAAAAATCTTAGGCATGCCAACTTTCTGCAGAGGTTTGAGGTTTTCTTCAATGCATACACTAAGGAAAAAGACTGTTGATATGGTTTGAAGATCTGCAGTGAAGTCAATTTCATAAGTAACAGTTGAGGTGATGTCTCATCTTAGCTGGGTTATAAATGCTTGGGAAGGAGGTCTAAACATTCATTTGGGAAGTTCTCTGACATTTCCTATTAAATAGTTCACATGGGATAGAGATAACTGACCCAGGGAATGTCTAAATTTATGCCTGTTTAGGTTTCTTAAATTTTTTTTTTTTTTTTTTTTTGAGATAGTTTCACTCTTGTTGCCCAGGCTGGAGTGCAATGGTGTGATCTCAGCTCACTGCAACCTCTGCCTCCCAGGTTCAAGTGATTCTCCTGCCTCAGCTTCTCGAGTAGCTGAGATTACAGGTGCAAGCCACCATGCTTGGCTAATTTTGTATTTTTAGTAGAGACAGGGCTTCTCCATGTTGGTCAGGCTGGTCTCAAACTCCTGACTTCAGATGGTCCACCCGTCTCGACCTCCCAAAGTGCTGGGATTACAGGTGTGAGCCACTGCACCTGATTTTTTTTCGAGATGAGTCTCACTCTTGCCCAGGCTGGAGTGCAGTGGTGCGATCTCAGCTCACTGCAACCTCCGCCTCCCAGGTTCAAGTAATTCTCCTGCCTCAACCTCCAGAGTAGCTGGGATTACAGCCCGCTGCCATGCTCTGCTATTATTATTATTATTTTTTGTATTTTTAGTAGAGATGGGGTTTCACCGTGTTGGTCAGGCTGTCCACAAACTCCTGACCTCAGGTGATCCACCTGCCTCAGCCTCCCAAAGTGCTGAGATTACAGGCGTAAGCCACTGTGCCTGGCCTAGGTTTCTTTTTGTTTCACTTTGTATAATGTGAAATGGATTAACTCCACCAGTGATTTTCTACCTATCATACAAATGGAAGAAAAGATTTCATTATGTGCTGCTACCAGGTAAGTGATACATAGGTACAGGAAGCGAAGAAGTGAAAACAGGTGAAAGAGAAAGGGTAAGACAGAGAAAGAGGAAGAAAACCACGAGATGTTGAAGAAAGGTGGGCTAAGTCGAAACAAGAAGACTGGGTCTGAGAATTCTATTCTGGAGATGTGGGCAGTGTCTGAGGGGGCAGATCAGAGTCCTGCCAGGTTCTGCTGTGATCTGGTACAAGGTTTTCCTGGGTGATCCTCTCTACTGGGGGGAAGTGTGGGGGGTTTCTCCCAGAGTGTCCATACCCTACTCTGTCCTGACAAGAGAGAGGGTGCTTTCTCTTTAGTCACATAACCTTTTAAAATCTGTACTGTCCAGGGAGGCCCTTACAATCTGCAGAGAAGAATCTGGTTTCAAACTGACATTAAACCATAGTTCTTTATTAACATTAAATTGCTACTATAATTTGAATATCAGCAGAGGGACACTGTTGGCATTGTTTTGGCTGAGGACATTCTAGTCTAAGGGAATGGAATAACAGTCTGTACGAGGATCTAGGTGACACTAAGTATCTTAAGTGACAATCTTTATAATAGTGAAAAAAATTTTGTGGGTTCATGGTAGGGGTATATATATATATATGTGCCTATATGAGATATTTGATATAGGCTTGTAATGTATAATAATCACATCAGGGTAAATGGGTTATCTGTTACTTGAAGCATTTATCCTTTGTGTTGCAATCCAATTATACTCTTAAAATGTACAATTAAATTAGTTTTGACTGTAGTCATCCTTTTTTGCTAGCAAATACTACATCTTATTCATTCTTTTTTTTTGTACCCCTTAACCACGCCTACCTCCCCACCCTCCCCACTCACTACCCTTCGCAGCCTCTGGTAACCATCCTTCTACTTTCCATCTCCATGAGTTCAATTATTTTAATTTCTAGTTCCCACAAATAAGAGAACATGTGAAGTTTGTCTTTCTGTGCCTGGCTTATTTCACTTAACAAAATGACCTCCAGTTCCATCCATGCTGCTGCAAATGACAGGATCTCATTCTTTTTTATGGCTGAAGAGTAGTCCACTGTGTTTATGGAACACATTTGCTCTATGAATTCATCTAAGCATTGATGGACACTTAGGTTGCCTCCAAACTTTGGCGATTGTGAATAGTGCTGCAGTAAATGTAGGAGTGCAGGTATCTTTGATATACTGATCTCCTTTGAGTATACTGTAATAGTGGCACATTTAGTAAGCAACTGTATGTCCAACACTAGAATTAGTATATGTGTGTAGATGCTACACGAAGGGAACTTTTTGCTTGATGGACCACTGAGTGCCTAGAAAGTAGCATACTCTTAACAGTAAGGCCCATGTCTTTAATCCCAATCCAACAGAGTGTTGGCATTATGTCCATCCTAGATTAGAAAACAGGTTCAGGCCAGGTGCATGGGCTCATACCTGTTATCCCAGCACTTTGGGAGGCCAAGGTGGGAGAAGCACTTGAGTCCAGGAGTTTGAGGCCAGGTTCAGAGGGGAGTTTGTATTCAGACTCAGGTTTGTCTCACCCAAAGCCCAGCTCCACGCCACTGGACGAGCTTCCCGAGGGCTCATAGAGAAGTCTGCCACTGGAGCCGTTCAAATCCGTCCTATGCTCCCTGGTAATAAACCCTCAGGGATAAGTTATTTTGGTCCTTTCATTTCTGTTTTCTTACCTTGGCACAATTTTCTGACGGAATCTTAACTGATATTTTAAAATACAAAGAACATCTAAACTTTTAATATATGATTTTTATTGAACATGTTCACCTTTACATTATTACAAACATTTTACAAATAAAAAATTAGTTTTTGTAAAAAAAAAAAAAAAAAAGAAACCTTTCCTGGATTATGACTGTATAGTTGAAACAAAGAAATTTAATATATAAATATGAAGGTCATTCTCCAAGTATTAGAACAATATTGATGGAGTCACTTCAGTAAAGTTATTCATAAGTGTTTGCATGGTTACCCTCACACTGTATCACCTTCCAAAAAATCAAACACATGAGACGAAGAGGAGCCCCAGATGAGATGTAACTAAATGTCTTTCCTCTGTGGGATTTGGTCAATGCATATCAGTAAGATAATTTCTTTGCTATATATACAAGATGAACATTGAAAAATGCAGAATACATTGTCTCTGTAAATTAAAAATTTTGTCAGCTTTGTTTAAGGGGTGTAACTACACAGACCACCCACACAAACATTTAAAATATACTGTGTATACATTATCTTACAAAAATCGCATAAGTAAGGGAATAAGGCTTTTATTTCCAGAGCATCTTAACATAGGATTAATATTGGTATATTCATCTTTTATATTTTAAACTTCAAATTCTTTAACATCTCAGCTATTAACATTATGCATAGTACCTAAGACAACATATGAGTAGTGGCATAACATCATTTCAGCTACAGTACTTGATTGTCTTCACATGATATACTATCTAGAACTGACCAAACATAATTCAGAACTGCCCAATTTAAAGACCTGTTAAGAAAATAAAATGCAACCCCATCATACGAGCCCAGTCTGTCTCTCAGAGTGTTGCTATAGGGAGCCTGACACTTCCAAGTATGTATGTAAATGAAGTATTTAATAATAATGTCAGCTTCAGCTTGCAAAGTATTCTAGTTGGCATAGAAATCTGAAAGTCTAAAATTACTTCTGTATGTTTTAATTTATTAAAACCGCTGTTTGAATTTGAGTATATTTTGTCTGGAGGCTAGTTAGAGATTTTTTTTTCTCTCTTCTAGCAACAAATTAGCTAAGTGTTCAACCACTGTGGCTCACAGTTTAGTAAAAAAAGCATATACAAAAGAAACCAGGCTGGGCATAGTGGCTCATGCCTGTTATCTTAGCACTTTGGGAGGCCAAGGTGGGAGGACTGTTTGAGCCTGTGACTTGGAGGCTGTAGTGAGCAATGATTGAGCCACTGCACTCCAGCCCAGGTGACCCAGCAAGACCCTGTCGCTCTTAAAAAAGGGGGAAAAAAAAGTAAAAAAGAAAAACAGGTGATTGTTCTGATAGTGTCATGCTGGAATGAGATGGTGGAGTGGAGGAGTTTAGTTTTTTTCTCTAGGATAGAATGAGAAAAAGTATCGTATACATCTGCAAATTCTCCAACACTGGGTCATTTGAAATTTGACTTTAATATTTAAAAATCAATTTATTAATAATCTAAATTTTCAAGTCAAATTTTCTAAACTCAAAACATTAAAAAGAAGTGGACTTGGTATCTAGTAAACAGATTTTTTCAACAGCTACACGGTTAAGACGTTAACAATACATGCTCCAAGAAAAGGAAAATTAGAAAATAGGTAGACACTTAGGCAACTCTTAGCGAGTATTTTGAAAGGACTGCCTTGAAATCTGAATACAAAGTGTGCCAATAGAACACAAAATAGGATGAAATGAATCCCGACTTTCACTGACTACAGAAGACATGGACATTAGTTCCTTTTTCTTCCTAATAAATGTTTCTATTTACTAAAATATTTGTTATATTTACTACTACATAAATCAAGATATATCTGATGGCTGCTAAGATTATAAAGGCATGATTTTAAGCTTTTCAGAAGTCTCTCTACTTTTAAAAAAGAATTCTGTACCATTTTAAATACTGAGAAGTAGTCTTGTATAGAGAGGTGTTGGACCAAGGGCAGCCAAGTGTGAGTAAGAAGGGCATCGCCCTGATTATAGCACCTCTTATATGTCTGATGAATGTCCTCACTGAACCCCACTTACAATCTAGGTTTATCATTTCAAAACTGCAAATCATTTGCACAGCACCAATAAAAATATAGCCTAGAAATAATATTTTGAAAATAGAAAAATACGTTTTAAGAAATGTCATAAATATCTCTCTAAATAATATCTTCATAGCTCTATAAAAAAACTTTCTTTGATTTTTCCCATAATATATAATGAATGGATTAGTTCACGTGAAGGCAGAAAGCAAGTCTTTACCACTGAAGTCCCTTGGTTAGGCTAAAATGTTCAGGTCACTGTTTTATTCCTAAAAATAAATCTTAAAAAATAAAAAGTATAATAATTCAGAAAACTCTCTCTCAGAGTCTCTCTACATTCAAAATATAAAACAGGGCACCATCTTTTAAAAACTTCCAGAATCTCTCTTTGTTAAATGCCAGATATAGGTGATGGGGAGGAAGGCAGCAAACCATATTGCCATGTATGTACCTACGCAGCAACCCTGCATGTTCTTCACATGAACCCCCCAAAACCTAAAACGCAATAAAATATATATATAAAAAAATAGTATTGGATTAATGCAGAATACTCAATCCTTGAAATATAAAAAACAGCAACAAAGGTCCTAAGATTATTCAAAATTTTCCAAACCTCTAAATTTGTATATTAAAATAATTTCCGCCTTATTTTGACAATGTGAAAACACCTAGACCAAAGTCATTCTATTCTGACATATTACCATTCTTGTATATGATTTTGAAAGTAAGAATTGGAGAATTACTGGTTATACAGATTATATATATTCTTCTTCACTAATAATGATTCCAAGAAAGTTTAGATCTTTCCACATGGAAACTGTCATGTAAGAACAGAAAAACTCTAAAGTTTATCTGCTGTGCTGCTCAACTGGAACCAGACCAGGTATTCTTATTTTAAAAGCTATATTTGATGTATGTTATATTCTACTCTTGCCTCAAAACCACTCGCTTTTCACACAGTAGAGAAGAAAACAGTACCTACGAAATGGAAACCTGCCAGTTTGCATCAGTCACGGCCAGCAGCTGTCATGCTGCTACCCACCACCACTTTGGAAAACTTTCAGCCTCAGGTAAGTCTGAATTTACATAGAAAAGGCTTCCCTGTTTCTGACCATATCACAATTTTCCTCTTTTTCTATATTTTGACTCCTGAAACCAGCAGATCTTAAACTTCAGTGAGTTAAGATAGCTCTTCTGTTAGGGTGCCTATGGTAGCCCAACACAGTGAGTGTTAAACTTATTTTGAATCTTTTATGTAGTGCTTGGGGGATGGTTCTGCAGCTCATCTAATATTAATGACAATTGACAATATATACTGCATAACAATGGCATTACATCCATTCACTTCTCAGACTTAAATGCACTTATCATTTCATTTATGACAGGTACATTTAGAATTATGAATAAGCACTTTACATGTTTAAATTGTAGTCTAGCATTTTCCCAAAGCATGAACACCCACGCTTTATACAATGCTGTAGGTAATATAATAGGGAAAATTTCCTGAACAGGAATTATAACTATCTTGACAAAATCTATAGGGTTTAAGTTATATTCATGTACTGTCTCTCAAACATAAAACTAAAAAAACTCAAATAAGCCCAAATCTATTGAGCACCTTTATCACAGATTTTTACATTTGAATCCTAAAATTATACTTTGATGTGTATAATGCTGTTTTCTCCACTGGGGTGTTCTGAAAGAAAAATCAGGCTCTTTATTATCAAGTGCAGTGACCACAGAAGCCTGGTGCTTCCAAGGCACACAGCAGCACGGTGCCTGGAAACTGCCATGCAAATGTTCCCCTTTGGTGGCTGGTACAGGATGGCGGTGGGTCCTTCCAGAGAAGAAATCAGCAGTGGCTTTCCTCTTGAGAGCTGAGGTTCATTTTCTATTAAGTGCTTGAATAAAATGCCTTGATACATCAACTACTTACATCTTAAATCCACAGGGAAATGTTTTCACCGGCTTGACTTCTAGCGTTTGATCACAACTTGTTCATAAGCTCCAGACCCCACCCTAAAACAGCAGGGGAAAAAAAAACTTCAAAATTATGAGCCGTAATGTTTGAAACTGTTCCAAGTAACCTTGCCCTGGAAAGATGGAGCACTGGGTATTTTTCTACTAGATTTGCTTTCCACAAGGTTTAAAGGTATCACAGATAGAAAATGCGTGGAATATTAAATGTTTAATACATTGGATTAGCCTTGATCATGATTCTCTCACACTTATTCCCACAATAATCTAGTAGAATTCCCCAATTCTTGACCTATCAACAACTGGTGGCAAGAAATGTTCTTCAAACATATTTATCTATTCATTCTAAAATCGGTCTCGTCCAAGAGTCTATGTTGACCCTGGCAGTGCATCAGGACTTGTACTTAGTTAATGATGACTGTCTTCAGCTATCATAATATTTTGGCATTTTCATGATAGGGTCTCATTCTGCTGCCGAGATGGAAGTGCAGTGGCATGATCGAAGCTCACTGCAACCAGAACTCATGGGCCCAAGCAATCCTCCTAACTCAGCCTTTCAAAATGCTGGATTACAGGCAGGAGCCTCCATGCCTGGCCCATTACTGCCTAAAGTTATCACCAAGTACCCACTTCCCAATTTGTCAAGATGTCAGGGTATACCGTACTATTTGTCATTTCACCCTGAGTGTGCCTAAGTTTAATAAGCCCAAAAGCAACCACCATGACTACTGTCTCCCTTAATGACATTTTAAGAGGAAATTCTAAACAACAGAAGTAAGATAGTGATTACTAGCCCACCACGGTCTTGGCTGGACCTCTCAGTTGATTGCTCAGAAACTCCTGTTCTCACAGATTCATTCTACAGAAGAAATAGGAACTTCCTCAACAGAATGCCAGTGAACACCCATTCAAACCTACAGAAAATCAGACTGTGAAGTAACCATGGTGGGCAGCATGACACACTGGCTTTTATAGGCTCTTTTAAATATGTTCTGCTTCTGGGCATGATGAAATAACAGGAACCAGACTTTCCCTCTTGCCTTAAACAATTAAAAAACTGGATAGAATAAATGAAACCAGTTTGCACATACTAGACAATAGGCAGTGCAGGACTGTGGTCCCAAGAAAAAAAGAAAGAAATGAAAAAAACCTAACAACTTCCCCAGCGTGCTGACTGAAGCAGTCTCTTTCAGGATCTTCTGAGCCTGCAGTCAGAGAGGAAGACCCCAGACACAGCCTGCTGGTCTCTCTGAGTAGAGGAGTCAGAGGTCAAAGCTCAGAGGGTCTGGGGACTAGAATCTGTAGATCAGGATAATAGAAGGAGGGGCTGGGGAAAATACTAGCTAGAGAATTCCAAATTTGATGAAAACTGTAAACCCATAGATCCAAAAAAGCTCAATGAACCTCAAGCAGAATAAACACAAGGAAGAATGTATCAAGGGACATCACAGCCAAACTGCTAAAAATCAGTAATAAAGAGAAAATCTTAAAAGCAGCCAGAGGCCGGGCGCGGTGGCTCAAGCCTGTAATCCCAGCACTTTGGGAGGCCGAGGCGGGTGGATCACGAGGTCGAGAGATCGAGACCATCCTGGTCAACATGGTGAAACCCCGTCTCTACTAAAAACACAAAAAATTAGCTGGGCATGGTGGCGTGTGCCTGTAATCCCAGCTACTCAGGAGGCTGAGGCAGGAGAATTGCTTGAACCCAGGAGGCGGAGGTTGCGGTGAGCTGAGATCGTGCCATTGCACTCCAGCCTGGGTAACAAGAGCGAAACTCCGTCTCAAAAAAAAAAAAAAAAAAAAAAGCAGCCAGAGATAAAAGACAAATCATATACAGAAGAATAAAATAAAAATATAGGCAGACTTCTTGTCAGAAAAAATTTAATGTCCCTAAAGGCAAGCAGGCAGCTGCATACAGGTCCCGGGAAGAAAACCCGGGTGGGCCAGGCTGTCTCCTGGGCAACACAGCAAGACCTCGTCTCCCCAGAAAGTTAAAAAAAGAAAGCTGGGAATGATGGCTCACACCTGTAGTCCTAGCTACTCAGGAGGCTGAGGCAGGAGGATTGTTTGAATGCAGGAATTGGAGGCTGCACTGAAGTGATCCTCTTTGATTGCATGAAGAGCTATGATCACATCACTGCACCCCAGCCTGGGCAACAGAGGGAGACCCTGTCTTTCAAAAACGAAAACCAAAAAGCTTTACGTTAAGTCATCTAATTTAATCTTACATCCCATGAGTTTGGTATCTTATTTATCACTCGCATTTTATAGGTAAGGAAACAGACTCACAGAGGTTAATACTATCAATCAATAGTGGAAGAGCTAGGACTTGACCCCAGGCAGTCTGATAAGACAGACCATGGTTTTGACCGTTTACTATTTAAATTCCTTTTGCTTGAAGGCTTGGCACAATGGCTCATGCCTGTATTCCCAGCACTTTGAGAGGCTGTGGTAGGAGGATCACTTGAGGCCTGGGCAACACAGTAACGAGACTCTGTCTCTACAAATAAATGAAGAATGAATGAATCAATGAATGCTGGGCATGGTGGTACATGCCTGTAGTCCTAGCTACTCAGCAGGCTGAGCCCAGAGTTGAAGGCTGTGTGAGCCGAGATTGCACCACTGCACTCCAGCCTGGGTGACAGAATGAGACCCTATCTCTTAAAAAAACATTTCATTTGGTTGGAACTATATTTTTTGCCATTCCTTTACCTAAATTAATAAAGCCAGGGCTTACTGAGTATATTATGTCATTTACCCTTTAAAATTACCCCATGAGATAGGCATGGTTATTCCTATTTTTCAGCAGAGATAGCTAAAGTTCTATTGAAGTTAAGTCATTTACTCGGCCCCAAAAGTGGTCTGGCTAGGATGTGAACCCAAGTCCCTAACTAAAGAACACATGCTCTCTCCATCATTCATACCACTGTCCTCATAAATGTTTCATTTCTGTGTGGTTGCCCCTGCTACTGGTCTCTCTTTGCTCTGATCTACCCTTCAAATTATGGCCAGGTATTTTTCTAAAATGCCAATCTGATAAGTCACTTCCGTGCAAGGACAGCCAATGGCTCCTCACTGTGAACGAGAAGAATAAACTTTGTTATGGCAAGTGAGGCCCTTTACCTCCTGGCTCAGAGATGCTTGCCAACGTCATGCCCCTAAATACCCTTTCACAACCCCCTCTCCTCAGAAGAACCTGTTTATTGGAAATTCTGAAGTATGTTATATGATTAATAAGTCAGTAAGATATGGTGTTTAAGTACAATGGGATTTGAACTGAAAGAGACATGAGTTTTCATCTTGGTTTTACTGCTTACTGGATTTAAGGCCATGGGCAAATTACTTTTTTTTTCTTTTAAGACAGTCTTACTCTGTCGCCCAGGTTGGAGTGCAGTGGTGTGATCTAGGCTCACTGCAGCCTTCGCCTCCCAGGTTCAAGTCATTCTCCTGCCTCAGCCTCTTGAGTAGCTGGGATTTCAGGTGCCCATCACCATACCTGGTTAATTTTTGTATTTTTAGTAGAGATGGGGCTTCATCATGTTGGCCAGGCTGGTCTTGAACTCCTGACCTAAGGTGATCCACCCACCTTGGCCTCTCAAAGTGCTGGGATTACAGGTGTGAGCCACTGTGTCTGGCCTCACATTGCTTCTTTGTATCTTTGTTTCCATTAAAAAAACACCAAACTAATTACAGTATGTTGTGAGCACTTAAAGAGATACAAGAATTGAATACAAAATATATATGTGCCTAGGCCTGGCACATAAATAATAAATGCTCAATGCTACCTATAGTTACTATATTTTTTATGATGTAATTACATATTATAATTACTGTATTTATAAACTCATTCTATTTGTTCCCATCACCAGGAGTATTTGTCTTCATCATATTCACCTTTTAAGCCCCCCACTTATTTTTTATTCTTCCAAAGTCTCACTTCAAGTGTGAACTCTGAGGCTCTGTCCTGTCTCTGTTCTCTCAAAGTTCCCTCTACTTATATTACAGTATTTATTATAATGCTATGATTTTTAGTTTGTCCATTTCATCTGTAAGAAAGAGTCAGATAGTAAAAATTTTAGGCTTTGTGGGCCACAGATCTCTGCTGTACCACTCAGTTCTGCTTTTGTAGTGTCAAAGCAGCCATAAACCATATAAACAGGCATGGCTGTGTTTCAATGAAACTTTATAAAAACAGGCAGTGGGTCAATTTGGCCTAGGGGCTATAGCCTGCCAGCCCCATGTGCTAGGTTATAAACTAGCAGAGGGTAAGAGCTGGGTCTTTTCTACTTGCATTCTTACCCACAAACTGGCCCAAGAAACAGTTACTGAATTTAATGAGCAGATGAGTCAATGAAAGGTTTAGATAGTGTTACATCGTCTGTAAATCCTTTTTCACATTACTCCCTGAAAGCAGCTTTATATGTCTCTCTCTTACCTACCCATGGTAACCTGCTTGTAGTTAGCTGTTACTGTAGTTTTTTGCTGTTAGTCTATTTTTGAGCCCTGTAATATGCTGGACAAACAGGAGGTACTCATTAAAATGAGTATTAGTAAAATAAATGAATGCAAAATTCTTTTGGGTTTTGAGCACAAGAGAATAAAATAATTGTCTTGGTCCAAGGGGCTCCTTAACCCTGCAATGTGACTCACTCTATAGTTGTGCAGGGACTCTACATAAATATGACATGGAATAGAATTAGGGGTGCACAGAAGTATGGGGAGCACGTTGTAAGGAGCAAGGGAGTGATCAAAATTCCTACACTGTGCTCAGTGTCTGTGCTCACTACTATCCGCTGTAGTGCTGATAATCAGTGGTAAGTTTGGCAGGTGACTTTTCTTCATCTGCATCTGAGTAACTAGCAAAATGATATTTGGTTTTCAGAATTTTTCTCAATATGTATGGCAGACTCTAGTGGGTGGAGAAAAGGAGTGTACAAGAAAGGTTAATGGCAGCTTAAGTTGCTCAGTGGTTGTGTAACTGCTCAGAAAAGATAGACCACTGAATGAAAATGTGATTTTTGCTTTTCTCTTCCTAAAATATCAGATTAACCATGCACAGTGGCATGTGACTGTGGTCCCAGGTACTCAAAAGGCTAAGGCAGGAGGATCACTTGAGCTCAGGAGTTTGAAGCTATAGTTATGTATGATTGCACCACTGCACTCCAGCCTGGGCAACAGCCCTGTCTCTAGAAAATAAATTAATAAACAATTAATGTTTTAAAAGACTAAGGACTCTTTTCTAAACGTCCCTTTATGTTGTCACTTTCCCAATGGTATACTGGTCCTTGACTAATACATTTAAAAATACTTCTAAGGAAATTAAAAACTTATAAAATAAATGTCAAACATATCCAGAATAAAGAAAACTGAGGGCTACACTAAGAGGTGTAACTGTTCTCATGTAACTACTAATATTTGTGTTTCCTAGCTTCAGCCTAATTCAAACTTTGTGACCATCATTCTCATGATTAAAAAAAAATAGTCTATATTTTAATAAGACATTATTTGTATTACTTACCTATTTGGAAGATGATGACTGCCAAAGGTTGTACTTCCCCCAGGACCCACAAATAACCTTAGTCCTTCTTCTGCAATACACATTTAAAATGTTTGTTACATGTACAATTATTAGACTATTGTCAAATAGTATTGATATTATAATAATTCATATTTTACAATTCAGTTTGTTAGAGAAATAACTTAAAACCAAAGTTGCATACATGTTTTAAATTAGGCAATTTAAAAGATACTTTAAAGGTTATTTCTCACCAACTTTTCTAAAGCTCTTTTTCTTTTAACTGAGTCATGGAGATAGCTTTTCCTACAAATTTCCACAAGTAAGGTTTAATTATTTCTCTTTACACCCAGCTACATAATGAAAATAAGTCAACTGTAGAGTGCTTTCTATTCACACCAACATGAGTAATTATACCTTTCAAACTGATGGCATACAAATTTTCAGTTTCAGTGAAAAGTCTAAGGAGGGCATGAAGGATTCTATTATCCACTATGTTCCAAGACCACCTCCAAATTACAACAGTGGCTTAAAGTACTTAAAACAAAAGCAAATGTTGATACCTAATTTAAGCATATGAACCTTGTAGACATTGGGTCATAATTAAAAACACAATGAATGCTTTCTATAAAATTAATGAGTTTTAACTAAAATTTGTTCTTTTTCTAAATTCAGTATTCATTTTCATTAATAATGAGCTATAAAGTTACCCTGAGATTTATGTGGGCATGAAATTTACCATACAAATATGCAACAGTCAGTATTATGATGTTCTGAGCCTCTTTACTGCTGATTACATGGATTACAAAAACCTGGATGATAGGAATCTATGCTTAACAGTTATCCACATACCTTCTGCACTGGAATCTAGGCTGAAGTCTTGACTTTGTAATATTTTCTCCACAATATCATCTGCATCCACCCTGGTGTCATCAACTCGCTTCAGCTGAGATTCTACGGAATCTTGTTTCACTGGGCATCTTTGAAAAAATTACAATTTTTTCTTTTTTGTTATGACAACAAAAGTTTTTATAAAATTAAAATTTATTCTTTAAACTAAAAGGATACCTGTTGAGTTTTTCCAAAGTTGTCTCTTCTTTATCAGCTGCATCAAGATTTGGCTCAGGGATTTTCTGCTCAATTTCATCACATGGCTCTAGAATACTTTCAACTCCTGTTGATGTGCTTCCCACTGAGGTATTTCTCCTGTGGCAGAGCTCAGAGAAACTAGATGACCGGGAGTGACACGTGCTATACCCTGTCAGAGAAAATCACCTTGGATATAATACTCATATCAAACACACTATGATCTGACATCCTTATCCCACACACAGCAGTTTCAAGTCCCTTTGGAATAATAAGGAATTCAACTTCTCTGTTAGCCTCTACCTGATACTTTTGACTGCTGGCTTGCATAGCTTGATGTTCTCGAATGTCCACAGGCACCAAGTTCATCTGGAACAGAGGCACTCTTTGCTGAAAGATCTGTAATAGGTCATAACATGATGTCATCCTTATTGCCAAACGATTAATGGTCAATTTGTATTCTAATCTGCAGACTTTATAAACTCTGCCAAGTTCATTATCAAAAAAATAAGTTACAAAATGAGAGACATCCTTATATGTTAGTACAATGGAAATAACTGTATTGCAAGAAATACAAAGTATTTAAATAACTTAGTTCACTGAAGAATATTTTTCACAACATTAAAAAAATTATTTCAGTCCTTTATTGGTTCAGTCCATGCAATAAACTCCTATTTTTCAAAACATTTGACAGCACTCTGTCTTAAAACTGCTACAGTTTTAGTGTTTAGTACTTCTCTAATAAAAATGACTTGGGTGTATTTTTATAAATGTTCACAAAATTGGTATGTTTTAGTGTGGTTTCTAAGGAAATACTGCTTCCTTAAAAATCCAACACAGCAGCAAGCTAAAGAGTACTCTATTACTTTAATGTTAGTGTTGCTAGTGCTAGGCTATAATTTGGGCAATGTCTGTGGCTCAAATCAACACAGCATGGGATGTAGCACTGAGAATAAAAGTTCTTAAGAAATTGAGTATTCAAAGTAAACGCACAAAAGGCAGTGTCAAAGCCATTTCTAATAGTTTCTGATCATGTGTATATTCCAGGTACCAATTAAATATTTTTAGAACTCGCTTCTTCCAGAGAATGTAGAACTGTGACCATTTTCTGTGGGGTGCAATCATATTTGGAAACAAGAACTAACTTAGAAGCAGAAGGAAAGCAACTGAGTAACATAGCTATTATAGCAGCCCTTCTATAAATGATACTGTATGCAGTTGGACCAACAAATGCCGCAAAACAAGGAAGCTATTGGAGCAACCCGGTCCTTCAGCAAAGGTTTCTCATTTCTGGACAGAGTGAAAGTGGCCCAAGCATCTCTACAGTGGCTCAAACCCAAACGTTCGGCAAAATCTGAACTAAAAAAGTTGGTTCATCTCAAGACTTACGCAGCGGTAACTCTTTACTCCTGGGTTTGGCTCAAATCTTAAGTCATCCACATATCTTCTGGTTTTCAAAATTTATTCATTCAATAAATATTTATTAATATTTTACCAAGTCAAGTGCCTAATACCATATAAGGTATAGGAAGTACAAAATAAGTAAGAGAAAATACGTGCTTAGGTTTAGAGGTAGAAGCAAAAGTTATACAATGTGGCAAATACTAAAATACAAGCACTAAAAAGCAGTTATTAAGAGCTCCAAAGGACAGTGCATCTGACACAACCTGGTAATGGGGGAAAGAACTTACGGAGGAGGTTAACCCCAGGACTTGAGCAATGTATGGGAACTCCTGAGCTAGATGAGCAAGGAAAGGCACAGGGAAAAGCACGCCTTGTTTGTAGGGAAGCGGATTGTTTGGTAAAGTTGGCATACAAGGTAGTGGTATAAACAACCAAGGGAAAAGAGGCTGGAAAGATGAATAGATGCCTGTTGAAGAGCCTTCTATGAGTTTAAAGAAGGAAACAATTCAGTGGCTTCAAGGAAGGGTGTACTATGATCAGATCTACATTTTGGGAAGAACATTTTGACAACAGGATAAACAGTGGGCGTAAGAGTGAAGGTTTTCATAATAATTTGGCTGACAGTGAGTTGTTTCACAGGCACAAATAGCAGAACTCAGTAACAAAACAGAAGTTTTTGTTAGGAAAAGTGAGGTAGAAAAGACCAGAGGAGCGGCTGGGCGCGGTGGCACAAGCCTGTAATCCCAGCACTTTGGGAGGTTGAGGCGGGTGGATCATGAGGTCAAGAGATCGAGACCATCCTGGTCAACATGGTGAAACCCCGTCTCTACTAAAAATACAAAAATTAGCTGGGCATGGTGGCGCATGCCTGTAATCCCAGCTACTCAGGAGGCTGAGGCAGGAGAATTGCCTGAACCCAGGAGGCGGAGGTTGCGGTGAGCCGAGATTGCGCCACTGCACTCCAGCCTGGGTAACAAGAGCGAAACTCCGTCTCAAAAAAAAAAAAAAAAAAAAAAAAAAAAAAAAAAAAAGACCGGAGGAAGAGGTAGGAAGACTTGTCCTAGATAAATGGAATTAGAGACACCTGAGGATGCCTATTCAACAGTCACTCAATGTTCACTGTGTCCTGGGCCTTCTGCTGGGGATACAGAGACAAATAAGAGCTAACTACGAAAAACTTAAGAGTCTCTCTGGGGAGAAAGATAAACAGATGGATTTCAGTATAACATTTAGTAAGAATGCTTCCCCCAAAGCATTTAATCACATTTACATCACGTTTACATTTATGTGATAGATAAAGCCAAGGGTATAGATGGCACTGCTCAAGAAGTGAGGGGACCAAACCCTGTGGAACATCAACAGGTAAGGAGAAGGTGGAGGAAGATAAAGAAGCCTCTAAGAAGCTAAAAACGGAAAGGTTAGAGAGGTAGGAGCCAAGGGAAGAGAAAGCATCAAGAAAGAATAAATGGCCATCAGGTGAGACCAGAAAAAATGTTCACACCATTTGACAACTATGTACCCGGAGACAGCATCAAGAGAGGGCAGATGATGGAAGCCAGATTGCTAATATGTTTAAGAATAAATGGAAAGTATATTCTTTCTAGAAGTGGGGCTATAAAAAGTGTATGGTGCATATATCATCTCTGGCTGATCTCTTTCTCTCTCCCTCTACAAACACACACACACACACACACACACACACACACACACACACACACACACAGAGAGAGAGAGAGAGAGAGAGGGGATAGAGAGAGAGAGAGAGAGAGAGAGAGATGTCTCTATATATTTGGGGCAGAGTGGGGAAAGACAGAGAGCACATGAGCACATGTGCCAGCCTGCTGGAGCCTAAGGGAGAGTAGTAGATAGAGAAAGATGTAGGGCTAAAAAGTTTTTGTTTTCCTTTTTTCAATATGAGAAAAAATTCAGAATATTTACATACTGAAGAGAAGGAGCTAATGGAATGGTTACAAGTTCCCAAAAGATTCACTGATCGCAAAACGAGAAATTTCAGAGTCACCATTACTTATAAGAAATCATATACTTGCATATTTTAAAAGGTGGTGAAAGGGTTAATTACATCACTTCACCTTTCTTTCCCTTCTTTCAAACAATACATCCTGTTCACATAATACTGAAGACAGAAGAAAGCTCCTAAGTTCTTTTCCTCCTGCTACCTTGACATTTTCCCCACTGAGCTTTTACTTCTGGGGCAGATTCTGACTGCAGCCAGCAGTGTGCCTGGAAAAGTGGATCTCAAGGTGTGGTCAGGGACTAGCAGCATCCGTGTCTTGTGGGAATGCCTTAATAATACAAAACTTCAGGCTCTAACCCAGATTTATTGAATCAAACACTCTGGCTGCTGCAACCAGCATTTTGGAAGGCCGAGACCGGCGGCCAACCTGTTTTCACAAGCCCTCCAGGTGACTCTAATGCACGCTAGGGCTTGAGAACTACTGACAGAGGGAAAGCGATTCACGGAAGAGGAGCAACACCTGAGAGGCGGACGTTGCTTTGCAGAAGTTGCTGGGTAATGGAAAGGGAAAAATGAGAAAATCCTGTACTATTCTGTTGTACTTTTGGGGAGTACATGCATACAGTGAGAGGAGTGCCACTGTAACAGCTAGTTTTTAATTTGTTAGAGCACAATACTTTAGACAAAATAAAGCACTGGATCAACCAATAATTACATAATTAAAACTGATTCCTATTGACCTGTTTCAAGTCAAATACCCATACCATTTTAAATCTGGAAGGGTTTTGGGAATCTTTTAGGGCGTCAAGTAGTCTTGTACAAATTAAAAACCAGTAAGCCATACATCCATACCTGCTATTCCAAGATGCACTTTGAGAGTCTCTCCACCTTTTCTATCTTCTTGCAAAGATTCAGATTCACCAGCAATTGGTATAGACATTGATGTGGAGGGAGGCCTGTAAATAAACATTTACGAACTTGAGTTGTGGGGGAGCCTCAAAGTTCAAAATACTGTTATTGATTGGTGAGCTTAGTAAGCCTCAGCATAAACTGCTTGGTAATATTACTCCTTTGAGGGTGAAAGTAATAAAAATCAGCAAATAATGTATAAGCGTCTTTTCAACAATTTGAATAAAATTCATACAAAGTTTTGTGTGTGTGTTTTTTTTTTTTTTTTTTTTTTACATAACAAGAAGAGGGCAGTCTCCATAGAGTCCTAAAACCAGAGGCCTCTGTCAGTGTGAACCCAGCAAGGTTCAAGGGATGGTTGTTCCAACTATCAACTCAAGACGGTAACTCGGCGCCAAGCCCCTTTGAATCAAGCTGGGAGGAGAATGTCTCGTTCCTCTGGTTCAGAGCCTGTGCTCCCTGGCTGGCTCCATTCACTTCTTAAATAGGCTATCCATGGTTTTACCTTCTACCTTCATCTCTGTAAACAGTTCACCTGCCCAGGGAGAGTCTACAGAGAGGCCCAGTTGTTTAGATTTGCTTTTTGAATTGAATTCTCTGGGAATAGTAATGAATCTATTCATTGGTTAATTCAAAGCTCCTATTTCAAGTGGAAGCTGTGAAGCAAGGAGGGACAAGTTTAAGTTCTAACAGTTTTTCTTTAAATTTAAAAAAAAATTTAAATTTTTGTAGGTGTATATATTTATGGGGTACATAAGATATTTTGATACAGGCATGCTATGCATAATAATCACATCAGGGTAAATGGGGTATCCTCAAGCATTTATCCTTTCTTACAAACAGTCCAATTATACTCTTTTATTTTTTACTTATTTTGAGATAGGGTCTGGCTTTGTCACCCAGGCTGGAGTGGAGTGGTACAATCATGGCTCACTGCAGCCTCCACCTCTCCAACTCAAGCAATCCTTCCACCTTAGCCCCCATGTAGCAGGGACTACAGGAACACAGAACCATGCCTGGCTCTTTCTGACATTTAATGGAGACTTAAATTTTTTTTTTTTGTAGAGATTGGTGGGGGCTTCCTTATGTTTTCCAGGCTGGTCTCGAACTCCTGGGTTCAAGCAATCCATCTACCTCAGCCTCTCAAAGTGCTGGGATCATAAACGTGAGTCACAGGACCCAGCCTCTTTCAGTTATTTTTAAATGTACAATAAATTATTGTTGGTTGTAGTCATCCTGTTGTGTTTTCAACACAGGGATTTTTATTAGAAAACATCGCTAACCTTTAAAAATTTTTTTTTTTTTTTTTTTTTGTAGAGACAGGGTCTCATTATGTGGCCCAGACTGGTCTCTAATTCCTGGCCTCAAGTGATCCTCCACCTTCACTTCCCGAAGTGCTGGGATTACAGGTGTAAGCCAACCTTTTGAGGCTGATATTGCAGAGGAAAACCACATCTTCCTAGAAACTAACCCTTGGTAACTTGAGATAAAATAGGGAGGTGGCTGAAGGAATCATGAAGCTGACCTGCTTTATGGCAATTCTTTAATTCTTACCCTGTTATCTTAAGGGAGTCCTCAGGCTAGTCAGATTCTTGAGGACAGAGACATTTAAAATTGCTATGAAATCTATTGCATTTATTGACTGTTTCCAGCCTAGATCTTCTAAATTCTAGACTTACATATCCTATTGAGACATTTTCAAGTATTTGTCCTATAAGTACAGGAAACTCAATATATCCCCAACTAAATTTGTCTTTCCCAAAACCTGTTTTCTTCCTGTATTCTCTCTGTAAATGTCATCACAACCCACAAAGTCACGAAAACTAAAATTCTGGGTATCACCTCTGCCTCCTTCCTAATAACATTTTTCTACATCCAATCAACTTCCGAATCCCAGATCCTCTTTTAGTATTTTTCCTATTCATCATCTCTTCTCCATCTCCATCCGTTACTTGAGTTTTGGCCTTTGTACCTTTCTCCTGGCCGACTGCGAGGATCTCCTTGCTGGTCTGCCAACCTCTACTTCATGCTTCTGTCACTGTGGTCTTTCTGAAACGTGCCTTTGAACATGTTACTCTTATTTAAAACCCTTCCACAGCTCCTTTGGCATAAAGCTCAAATCTTAAAAGTCGCAGTCTGGCTTAGACCTACCTCTTCAATTACCAACTGTATTTTCTTTTTGTGAGACAGTTTTGCTGTTGTTTCCCCGGCTGGGGTGCAATGGCATGATCTCGGCTCATTGCAGCCTCCACCTCCCAGGTTCAAGTGATTCTCCTGCCTCAGCCTCCCGAGTAGCTGGGATTACCGGCACCCAACACCACACCCAGCTAATTTTTGTATTTTTGGTCGAGAAGGGGTTTTGCCATGCTGGCTAGGCTGGTCTCGGACTCCTGGCCTCAGGTGATCCGCCCACCTTGGCCTTCCAAAATGCTGGGATTACAGGCGTGAGCCACTGTGCCTGGCCTGTATTTTCAAATAATGTAAAATAGCTTGGTGGAAAAAAAAAACCAAACCAACCCTGCATTCAATATTTCATGGGAAAAACTAATATACAGAAGAAACACAAAGAATGGAGTCTATAGTCATAGTCATTAATCACTGATGGTTGACTCATGCCTGCATGTCTAAAAATTCTGACCTTTTTAATGCCAGTTTCTTTCACAGGTGGCCTGATTACAGCGTCTCTATTTCCTCTACCTCTTAGACCTGTTTTTCCAACCTCAGAACTCCCAAACATTGGCCCCTTCCCTTTCTATCCTCCTCTTGCTTTATTCTCCCCTGTCCAGCCTGACCCCACAGCTACAACTCTTTAAGCTGCACCTTCAATTTGGCACCTCTTTTTCTGCTGTTCAAAAAAGCTGAAGAACCACAACCCTTGATAATATCAGTCATCTGTACTAACTGCTCTATTACTGGGGCAACTAAGCATTATGGAGAAAATTCTTTGACTACGGGGACTAATAGTAAAGCAAATTTAAATCCAAAATCCCAGCTGGGCCTTGGCAGCTCTCTTTTCTCCCTGGATAACTCAGCCTTGTTGAATAAATAATCACTGAGTGCTTGCCATGTGCCAGTTTTTGTTCCTTTACCTTTTGTTCTGAAAATGCTTTTACATCCCTCACCTGAAATCACTTAATGTAGATCAAATATAGAATAAGAGATGGGATTACTTTAATTTGATTGCTTTAATTTATAGTAATGTTAAGAATATGTGAAAAATGACCTCATAAAAGGACAATATTACCTACTTGACATTCCTTAAATACTGAATGCCCTGTAACAACACCATAAACTTGTGAAAACTGTTTTCTCTCTTGAGGTGTTCCTACCTACCTCCTGTGCTTGGTAAATTCTAGTCATCCCTTCAACTTAGCTCAGTGTCCCCTTCTCAGTGAAGATTTTTCTGGCTTTCAAGGAACTGTGGCTAGGGATCCTATCTGTGCCCCAGTGACATTATATGCAGTGTGCCTGTCTCCCACATAAACAGTCAATCCCTTCGGAGCAGGGGCTGGTCTTTTCTAGCTTAAGTGTTGGCACATGGCAGGCAATCAATACACATGCACTGAATGAATGACTGCACCCTGGGACCCTGCATGAATTAATCCCTTAACCTCTTAGTCTCAATGACCTCACTCAAAACTATGGATAATATTTATATTACAGTTATTTTAAGAATTGAGAGACAGTAACATTCATGAAATCATGTTTACAAATGACAATTTTCTTCCTTTTGGAATATAACCGTGTCAGAACCTTGCTATATTCAAGTGATTTATATCATTCCTAGATCTGCTTTGCCATCAGATTCCCAAATGCCAGCAGAATATACCATTTCTCTCTCAAAATATCTTTTTTCTTTATTAGCACTTTTCAGAGTGAGTTTCACTCTTTTACAAGAGTTGGTGGGTATATGATGAATTGTAGAGAACTATGAAATGAAGTTTAGGGTAGGTAGTTAGGCTGACTTACCAGCTATCTTCTTTATAAATTCTGGCCTTATAGTATAAAATTGGTGCTTCAGAAGAATTATACAATCTGTGTCACAGATCTTCTGCTCAGAAAGTATTAAAACTAGGATGTAAATTTGAGACTAAGGATGTGCTGTACTCTTGTTTCTCAAGTAAATTTTAAAAAATTATATCACGAAAAATTTAAAGATAGACAAAAGCAGAGAATAGTGGAATGCAGCCCTCCAGCAGTTATTTACATCTTTGTTCTACACAGAGGTACCCAGTAAAGTCACTCGATTGCTTTGTGCCTTGGTTTCCTCATCGGTACAATGATAACTTGGATTACATCAACACTTTTAAAACTGGTTTCCTGATCTCCTTTAGGGACTTCTGGAAGTAGGTAGGGGAGAGTGCTCAACAGAAAATTTATTCTTATCTTACCTAAGTTGGAGAGGAGATAGAGTAAAATTTTATATCCTAGGATTCATAATATACTTGTTTTATTTTTTGAGACAGGTCTTGCTCTGTCACCCAGCCTGGAGTACAGTGGCATGATCTTGGCTCACTGCAACCTCTGCTTCCTGGGCTCAAGTGATCCTCCCACCTCAGACTCCTGAGTAGCTGAGACTACAGGTGTACCACCATGCCTGGCTAATTTTTTAATTTATTTTTTGGTAGAGACAGGATTTCACCATGTTGCCCAGGCTGGTTGTGAACTCCTGGGCTCAAGGGATCCACTTGCCTTAGCCTCCCAAAATGTGGGATTACAGGTGTAAGCCACTATGTCTGGCCTCATAATATATTTGAGCAAAGGATTTTGTAGTTAAATATTCTGAAAAAAAAAATCACTGGATTAGACAACTTCCAACATTCTTTTCAGCTCTAAAGTAATGTGCTTTTACATAGTTGATGTATATTTAAATATAACCTGATAAAACTAATTTACTTTTAAAATCAGTAGTTAAAATGTTTTTCTATTCAGTACATATTCAGTATGTGCAAGTGTATGAATGTGTTAGAATTTCCCACTTCTCAATGACATTTGAACAATTTCAAAGAGAAAAGAAAACTATTGAGGATTTGATTCTCTCGAAAAATACTTTTATGTATTTGGAATTAAGTAATGTCTGCTTATTTTTATGAATTACAAAAGTCTTTCTCTGTAAACTCCAGATTGTCAGAATTAAATTTATGGAGATAATATGAAACATTAGATGATCTATTTTCAAGCTCTTCATTGTGAGTTCCTTAACTAGAGAGAGGAAATGGGCAAAGAAAGGGCCAGAAAGGGAATATCCATAATAAGTTCAGGAGAAGGAATCATCAATTCATTTTCTTCTACTAAGTTTTGCTCCTCATTTTCTTATTTTACCCTAAATCTTATTCCACTACAAAAACAAATTATTGCCCAAGACACCAAAAATGCTATAGCAAAATTGTTTTAGTCCCAAGAAAGCAGAAAATAAAGGAATCAGGAAACTATAGTTTATGAGAAGACAGCACAGGAAGGCTAAGTTATTGGAAGATGTGTGGTTTTAATCAAGAATTGATTCATATTGAAATATATATACCTGTATCTTTATAAAATAGTATGTAAGTATAAAATGATATAGATGCTGCCTTTTTTTTTTTTCCTGAGACAGGGTCTTGCTCTGTCACCCTGGCTGGAGTGTAGTGGTACAATCTCGGCTCACTGCAACCTTCACTTCCCAGGCTCAAGCAATCCTCCCCTCAGCCTCCGAAGTAGCTGGGACCACAGGCTGATTTTTGTATTTTTTGTAGAGATGGGGTTTCACCATGATGCCCAGGCTGGTCTTGAACTCCTGGCCTCAAGTGATCCTTCAGCTTCGGCCTCTCAAAGTGCTGGGATTACAGGTGTGAGCCACCAGGCCTGGCCAGATGTTGCTTTCTAAGTTACAGCTATTAAAAACATGAAGTTGATATACAGGGAGGTAATGTTTTCTTTAGTTTTCTCTGTGTATTGTTCTTAGATATTTCAATGTATCAATGAACCTTCATTTTTAATTATTAAGTGTCCTCAAGGCTGCTGAGAGGCAATCCTGCATTTTCCCATTTTGTTCATGCTCACACTCCCTGTGAGGACTTCTGCACACCTTTTCCTTTCTTCAAACCCCTTTCTCTGTCTTCCCTGTCCTTGCTTTTCAATGATCATCTTGTTTTCTATTTCACTAAGAAATCGAAAGCAATTAGAAAAGAACTTCTGCATGCTTCCATTTCTCCTCTACCTGTGTTAGTAGCCATGTTCTCTGCCTTCCTCCCTCCTGACAATCCAAGGGCACTGTTTTAGCAACAATCCCTTTTCTGGATTATCAGTTTCTTGTTGAGCCAATCCCATTAGTACTCAAACGTGCTGAACTATCTTCCATCTTAAAAATTAACGAAACCTGCCCAACTCCAAATCCTCTATTGTTGACCCCATCTTTCTGTTCCTTTTTTACAGTAGAACTCCTCATTAGAATTGTTTATACTCACTGTCTCCAATTTTTCTCCTCCCAAACTCCCTTTAACCCATTCTTAAAAGGCTTTAGTCTAAGGGCTTTCTACCCAAGTGCCTGCCAAAGTCACCAACAGTCTCTATACTGCAGATTCCAAGGGTAGGTCCTCAGTCCTTATCTTCTGAGACCCACTCCAGCAGCACGTGATGCAGGTGCGTATTCCTGCCTTTCTGAGGCCGTTTCTTCACTTGGTTTTCAGGACAGGACTCTGCTTTCCTCCTCCGATTACACTGGAGGTTCCTTTGCTGATTCTACTTCCTGATCTCCTCAACCTCTTAACATGTTGGGCTGTCCCCACCTCAGACTCTGGTCCTTTTCCGTTTCTACTCATTCCCTCTAGTCATATATTCCAGTCTCATGGCTTTAATTACTACCTGTATGCTGATGATGTAATAATTTCCAAACTTCTATCTCCTGCCCACATCTCCCCACTGAACTCTAGTTGATCTATACAACTGCCTACTTGACATGCCCCGAGGGATGTTAAATAGGGATCTCAAATTTAACATGTCTAACATCCAAGCTCCCAACTTGTTCCTGTAGTCATCTTTCTTATCTCAACATATGAAAGTGTCATTCTTCCAATTACTCAGGCTCAAAACCTTAGATCACTGAAACAGCCTTCTCTACTTATGTCCCTGTCCCTTTTGTTACTCCTACAAATTGTCTCTTCCCTAACTAGCAGCCACAAGTCAGATAATTTTACTCCTCGGCTCAAGACCTCCACTAGCTTTTCTATCTCATTCAGTGTGAATGGCAGTCCTTTTTATAATGGCCGCAAGACTCCTTATCATCTGACCTCATCTCCTATTACCCGCCTCTTCATTCATTCTGCTCTAGACATGCTGCTCTCCAGCCAGTTACTTGAACTTGCCAAGAACACTTCTCTCTCAAGGCCTTTGTCCTTGTTTTCTCTGTCTACCTCAAACACTCTTTCCCCTAATGCCAATGTGACTTGCTTCCCACCTCCTTCAGGTCTCTACTCAAATACCATCTTTACCGCAGGGCCTCCCCTGACTACTAGATAGAAAATAGCTACTTCTCTTTACTATGGCCCTTCCACCCTTTTTCTCCAAAGTGCTATGACCATGTGTATATTACATATTTGCTTATTAGCTTATTGTCCATTTTTATCTTAGAATATAAGCTCCAAGACAGCAGGGACTTAATCTATTTTGTTCACTGCTATTTCTCTAGTATCTAAAATATAGCCTAACACATTTTAAGGCACTTAATAGGTATTTATTGAAGAAATAAATATGTTCACAGAAGCTGTATTAAAACTTTTTGTTTGTATAATTTTACCCAAAACCTGAAGATGACAAAAGACCTATAGCATGAATAATTTAGAGTGTGGAGAACTCATTTGGTAACAGGTAGAAATAACTTCTAAGAGTGTCAGGTCAGTCTCCCAGGGAAAAAACTATCCCTTTACTGGTATTTTCCTATAAACACTATAAAATATTAATGTAAACATATAAACAAATCTTTCTTATACTTTTAGATACATAATCCACTTACTGGGCATCAACTTACGTTTTAAAACATGGATCACCAGACATCAGTTGCATACTGATCAAAACCTAAACATAAAAAAAGAAATACCATGATTATAAAAAATTATAAAATGCTTCCTCCACAGCACCTAGTCCAATATTTTCTATTGGGAAAGCACTGAATAAAATGATTGTTGAATTGGGTTATATCCATGAGAGGCTAAGGTAGGAGGACTGCTTGAGCCCAGGAGTTTGAGGTTATAGCGAGCTGTGATTATACCACTGCACTCCCACCTGGGCAACAGAGCAAGACTCTCTCACTATAAAAAAAAACTGGGCTATATTCAATATTAAATTACTGCTTCATATAGATTAAAATCATTTTTAACACTCAAAAACCTCAAAATTGCAAAAATCAGAATGGAAATGATAGGAAAAAAACAGTAATAATAATTCACCAGTAATAATCCTGTGGCTGTGTGGCTGTGCTAATCTATTTGTCTTTACTCCCAAATTCCTATGATGCCTAAGTGTCTGGTAAATGTTTTCCTTCAAGTTGCCAGGTTGATGCTTCAAAGGATGCTGGCTGGTGGGTTCTAAGAGTAGAAAGCTTCTGGCCTTTGTCCCAGCTTTAGATCAGAATTTAAAGCTCTTAAAAAAAAAAATCTGGAGATAAGGTCTTGCTCTGTCACCCTGAGGTACAGTGGTGCTATCACAGCTCACTGCAGTCTTGAACTCCTGGGCTCATGATCCTCCTGTATCAGCCTTGGAGTAGCTGGGACTATAGGTACATGCCATGCCTGGATAATTCTGTTCTGTCTTTTTTTTTTTTTTTTTTTTTTTTGTAGAGATGGGGTCTTGCTTATGTTGCCCATGCTGATCTTGCAACTCTTGGCCTCAAGTGATCCTACCGCCTTGGCCTCCCAAAGTGCTAGCATTATAGGTGTGAGCCGCTCTGTGCCCAGCCCAGATTTAAGGCTTTTCTAATACTTTCTGAGATGCTGCTATTCTCTAGTTTCTGACTACCTTTAACAGTCAGTCATAGGACCTCTTTATGTTCTATGGGAATAATAATGATAATGGTAATAGCAACAACATTAACAATCATGATTTGAGAATTCATTATGTGCCAGGCATAAGCTAAGTGTTTAATATGCATTATTTCCTTTAATTTTCAATATTCCTATGAGAGAGCAATATTTTAACTTCAGGGTGATTAAGTGATATTTTAAAAACTAGACAACTAGTAAAGGGCAGAGCTGAGATGTGAACCCAAGGTTGCATATACCAAAATTCTTAGTCTTAATGAATAAAAGGATATGTATATTGTTGTATGTTCTTCAGCTAATGGCTGACATGTATCTTATATAACCTTATTTCACTCCTATCTCCTCACCCCGGGACCTCCATGATTTTTCTTTTTCTCTTTAAATGCCAAATCTATCCTGCTGCACCAATTTCCTCATCATTTCTTCTTTCATAGAACCCTGAGGTCTGCTTTCCAACTCCATCAAAACTGTACTCTTGAGTATCATGGGATGTCTCAAAAAGAGATGGAGATGGCACATACAGCTTTTAAGGAACTGAACGGTGAAGCAGAACAGAGATGTGGGGCAGTAGTTGGAGAAGATGAGAAGTTGATTTTTGTCTTTTTTAAAATATATAAATATGGGAGATAGTGGAGCTGTTTCTTTATATGTTGATGAGGATGGTTCATTTGAGGTAGAGATGATGATAAAAGGAGATAATCCAAGGGGCAAAGCTCTTGGTTAGGCAAGCTTTGGATTCCAGAAGCCAAGAGGAAAGACTGACTTCTCTCAGGAAAGGGGACATGCCATCCATTTTAACAGGGGACAAAAAGGATAAGCCTGGAGAGGCAGGTAAATTCTGTGATGGGAGGATGAGGAAATCTGAGTTTAATGGCTTCTGTTTTCTCAGTAGGATAAGGCAAGGCCAGTATCTTAGAGCAAGAATAGTGTGTTGAGATATGAGGAGAAAAAAGGTATGAGACAGAATATCTAAAATTGAGAAAGGAAGCTTAAGAAGGAAGTAGAGTATGATTGCCAGATGGCAGTGAGCACGGCTTCAGTAACACCATCTAGTCTGGTTGTGTGATTTTCTTCAGCAATGCTTAGCATGCAAGGGTAGATGTTTAATAGCTGAGTTCAACAAAAGTTGGAGATTATTCAGATTATGCATTATCCCTCAATGCAGGGAGACAGGGACAGAGGAGCCAGGAGTATGTATGTATGTATGTATGTATGTATGTTTGTATGTATGTATGTATGTATGTATGAGATGAGGTTCTTACTATGTTGCCCAGACTGGTCTTGAACTCCAGGCCTCAAGGACCATGAAATTTAAGCTGGATAAAGAGGGAAGTGGAAGCAAGTCAGGGCTGATGGATAGTGGGAAAGTGGAAGGTTAAACTCAGCTAAGTGAGTAGGAGACTAAGAGGACTGAAACATAAGAGATAGTGGTAGGAGGAAAAAAATTTTAAATTGAAATTTTGGAAGGGGTGAAGTTTCTAGGGGTAAAAAGGTCTAGACGCTAGAGTGTGACCATGGAAGTAGGAACTGAGATAAGGAGAAGGAAAATGTTGCTGGAGATAGGGAGTTTAAGGAACTGAGAAACTTTAGGCTTGTAGAAGATCAGCTATCAGGAGAGAAAATATAAATAAGATAGTCTACAAGGCCAGCTCGCCTGCACAGATGATAAAACCACCGAAAAATGATGATGAATACAGAGAAAAACTGTGAGCCTGAGTCAGGAGATAGGGCATCAATGGACAGGAGAGAGAAGGTACCTAAGGGTCAGGAGATGGCAGAGATTAGGAAGCAAGAGAGAGTTATGACTGAATGGTGTGACCTTCAAAAGAGTATGTTTTTTTGTAGGACAAAGTGGGAGTGACGGTGTGGAAGAATGAATGGGAAGCCAGAAGGAAACTACTCCATAAGTTGGCTCTTAGAAATGTAAGGGTCTGAAATTAAAAAGTTATTTCAATTTCCAATGAAAACACTGTCATTCAGAGAAGAATTATCCATATTTTATATAAGAAATATGAGGAAACAGCCAGGCGCGGTGGCTCAAGCCTGTAATCCCAGCACTTTGGGAGGCCGAGGCGGGTGGATCATGAGGTCAAGAGATCGAGACCATCCTGGTCAACATGGTGAAACCCTGTCTCTACTAAAAATACAAAAAAAAAAAAAATTAGCTGGGCATGATGGCACGTGCCTGTAATTCCAGCTGCTCAGGAGGCTGAGGCAGGAGAATTGCCCGAACCCAGGAGGTGGAGGTTGCGGTGAGCTGAGATCGCGCCTTTGCACTCCAGCCTGGGTAACAAGAGCTAAACTCTGTCTCAAAAAAAAAGAAATATGAGGAAACAAGACCACTGACCAGGCAGAAGATATGCACAGTGGTCCCAGCTCTGCCACTGACTACTTTTGTGACATACTTTAGTCTCCGCTCTTCATCTATAAAATGTGAATAACAATCTATCCCCATCTATCTAACCCTGTTCATCTCGTGGAGATATGGGCAAGTGCTTTGAAAACTTTTTAGAATTATAAAACCACAAAACTCTACAATCAACATGATGTGTACAGAAGTTTATACTATGATACTTTTCTAATTTCTTCCCTGTCTTCTTTCACCATTTTCCTTCCCATATCAACTCACTGTCCCACCTTTCTTTCCTGCGCTAAATTTGTGTGAGGGCTACAAAAACCACTTTATGCATGGGACTGTATGTATATTAACCACTTTATACATTTTCATATGTTCAGAGCTTAAGA
Organism: Saimiri boliviensis; assembly: GCF_048565385.1. Taxonomy (NCBI): domain Eukaryota; kingdom Metazoa; phylum Chordata; class Mammalia; order Primates; family Cebidae; genus Saimiri; species Saimiri boliviensis. Next base: position 102,990,044 of record NC_133459.1, read on the forward strand.
TTTGCTGCAAATGAAGTTTGAAAACTGTGGGGTATAAGGTAATTCTTTTCTTCACTAACTTTTGAACATCCAGTTTTTATTCAGAATTATTTTCCTTTCTTATTAGATAACTTACCATCATGGAGTAACCTAACTGAAACACTGCAAAAGGTTTATCCAGTGGGGTTTCCTGGGTACAAAGTGCTTTACAAATATTTTCACAACTAATCTAATACTATAATTAACTCTATGAAGTATATATTCGCTCTCATTACTAGAGTACATGGCTCCTGATGGTACTTGGAAAAAGCCAGGCAGATGCCCAGAGGTGGGTTCCATGTGTCACTTCACTACAAGAGAAACCAGTGGTTTTTATGTACCTATCACAACTACTCCGTTGATCACCTTATGGGAGCTATAAATATTTTAAGGTATTCATTAATTCATCATGTTCCTTCTTCCCAATAAGCTCTTATGTTGTAGTGGTATATGTATTCCCTGAATGTTCAAAACATCAAGGAAAAACACCTTAGGACAATGAAGGTGAACATCTGTTACTTTTCCCTGCTTTTGTGATTTAGATGGAGTTTTTCCCTAGGTGATGAATACTTCAGTAGTGTGGTCAGTTTGTGATATCAGTATTGATTCACACCTTGTACTTAACAATATACACATATGCTTATTTAAGGCAGATAAGTGTATTTCTTGACAAGTAAATCCTGAAACGCGCTTACTTTAAGAATGGAATTATCCTGTCTTGTATTTTTGGTATCATAGCCTTCCAGTAAACAGCGGCGAGTGGTATTTCCTGATCCAGCAAACTCTGCCAGGTTTAGATCTGCAAAGCCCAGCTATGAAAAGAAAGAGAATTATATTAATAGACTCTCTGGTAGGCTTCTATCATATGCTCCTTAAAATAAACATTCAACCCATAACCTAGACAGGTTTTCTCCAACTTCATTTATTTGCAATTTTTGACATCTTTATACCTGTTCTATTATTTGCTTTGTGTTTTAAAATTGGTTCACCTTTTATATGAATTTATTACCTATTCTATTCTTGCCTTTAGCAACAGAATCTTTGAAATCAGATTTGATGTGGAAACTATATTTTTTCTATATACATTATAAAATGTATATTACTGTTAAAGTAAAAATAATGTATATCAAACAGCTAAAATCATTGCAAGTAGCAGTGGTATTCACACCTGGGAGAAATACTAGCAAAGCAATTGTGATAACCGGCATACACATAGAGAAGAATGATCAGACTCTCTCTCTATTCTGGGTCTGGCTCTATGCCAGGTTAACCACTGGTAAAGACAGACAGTTGCAGTTATTAAGTTTTCACTCCCCATGCAAGAACTAGAGTGACTTCAGTGAATCACTTATTTTCTTTGGTACCAGTGCCTTCTCTTTCACTACCCTCCACATTTGCTTTGCTGATCATCCTTGAACTGAATCTCTCTTCATGAAACCTAATTCTTCCCTTTCTCAGAGCTCTGCCCACATCAACCCTCTCTGCTGCTGTGCAGAAGTTCAGCTCAGACCTATTACTCCTTGTTATTACTGCTCAGGTTCAGTTTCCATTTTCTGCACCTGCCGAAGGTTGCCCTATAGTCTTTCCTCTGATGTTGTTCAACCCTGTTTCTCATTTCCAAGCAGTACAACAAATCAACCCGATTATCATTTTTTGAGCAAGCTGAGTCTATATGCCTAAGTGTATATACAGTTTTTTAAATTAACAACAAAAAATGGATGGAGCTTACGATTTATTAAGCATATTTCCATAAATATATAATAAAAAGTATTATACATTTCAAAAACTGCTGTGATTCTAAGTTGTTTGCTTTAAGGTTTTAAAACACATATAAATGCACATATAAATGGCATTCGAGATGAAGTTTTTAATTGCAGGCTGGGGCATTATTTTAATAGCTTTTAATTGGTACAAAAAGAATGAAGACTAAGAACACAGCAGTTGAAGGGCCACAAGCCCCAAATGCAATAAGTCAGACAAACATCAAGCAACAGTAACATCCACCTAATTTTCACATAGTTACTCTAGCCTTATTGCCTCTCTTCGAGGGGAAAAAGATCAGCAGAAAAAGCCGGGATATGTCCAGGATAGAACCATATCCAACTGAGCATGTGAAGACTCACATGACAGATCACACATTATCAGTGCACCCTGTTTCATACTTATCCTTCTCTTTGACCCTCCAACACTGCTTTCTAATCCTCACTCTCTGCTGATGACCTTGGAAAATAAAAGCAATTAAAAGAGCACTTAACTTCCATAAGCTTTTATGGCCAGTGACATCTTCTCACCTACCCGCATCTGTGCCCACATATTTGCTTTCCCACTTACAGTACTGTTGGAGGCCAACGGCTCTCCTCTTGCCCACCCAAGTTAATCACTTCAGTTATTCTTGCAGCTCTTGTACATTCCAAAATTTCCCTTCTTTACTGGATCATTCCCCACAGCACATAAACATGCTGGATTTTCTCCTACTTTAATGAACCAAAGAAAACAAAACAAAACCCTTACCCTATATCTCTCTCCAGGCTATTGAACCATTTTTCTGGCCCTCTTTACAGCAAAACTTCTTAAAAGAGTTTTTTGGTTTTTTTTAAAATTTAAGTTCAGAGTTACATGTGCGGGATGTGCAGGTTTGTCACATAGGTAAATGTGTGCCATGACTTATTGCACCTATCAACCCATCACCTAGGTATTAAGCCCAGCATGCATTAGCTATTTTTCCTGATGCTCTTGTTCCCTACGTCCTCTCCTGACAGGCCCAGGTGTGTGCTGATCCCCTCCCTGAGTTCATGTTATCACATTGTTCAGCTCCCACGTATAAGTGAGAACATGCCGTGTTTGGTTTTTGTTCTTGCATTAGTTTGCTGAGGAGAATGGATTCCAGCTCCATCCATGTCCCTGAAAGGACATGATCTCATTCCTCTTGAAAGGGTTTTCTATGTGGTCTCCTATTCCTCTGTCTCCTGTCCCTGGCTATCTGGCCAGCTTCATTTCCTCCTTCTCCTCATTTACTCTGGCAGCCACACTGTCCTGTTTCTTGAAAATGCCAAGATCACTTCAAGGCCTTCTGCACTTACTGCTCTTTTGCTGGAAATGCTGTCTCTTAGATTTTCTTATAGCTTTCTCTTTTACTCCATTCAGGTCAATGTTCAAAAGTCATCTCTCTAAAGGGGCCTTCCCTGGCCATCCTCTATCACATCCCTCTTCCGTCCCTCATCCTGTAGTTACCGCCTTCCACCCCTTACCTGCTCTATTTTTCTCCTTAGTAGTTATCACATCATGTGCACATATATTTCATATTTGCTTATTGTTTGTCCCTCCAACAACCCCCACTCCCATTAGTATGTAAGCTCCACAAATGCAGAGGGTTTTGTCTCTCTGGTTCACTGCTCTATCTCCAGTACTTAGAATAGTACCAGGAACAATTCCTGCCCTTAACACATATTTGTTGAATAAAAGAATAGCCCATCTACTGTTGTAATGCTGATATATTACAATGTCAATAAGTTAAAAAGGGGAGAATCTGATCAGTGCCTCTTATGACTGCATGTTTATGTTCTCCCAAAATTCATATGTTGAAATCCTAACCCCTAAAAGGGTGGTATTAGGTGGCAGGACCTCTAGCGGATAATTAGGACATGAGAGTGAAGTCCTCAAGAATGAATAAATGCTCTTTTAAAAGACATATGAGAGCTTGGTTCCTTTTCTCTGCTCTCTGCCATTTGAGGACACCATGAGATGACAGCCGTCTGCAAAGCAGAAAGCAGGCCCTTACCAGACTGGATCCACCAGCACCTTTTCCTGGACTTCCCAGCCTCCAGAACTGTGAGAAATAAATGTTTAAATCACCTACTCTATGGTAATTTGCTATAGCATCCCAAATTAAGACAGCCCCTATTTAGAAAATATACTAAAATGTGAGGCATGTCAACGTGATGTTTTAGGCTGAAAGTTACTAATGAGTGAGGTCAATATTACCAAGCATCTTTTATATGACAGGCCCAGCTGTAGACACTAGGTAACAGTGATTAACAGGACACCTACTCTGCCTTTAAAGAGCTTACATTATAGTGAAGAACCAGAAAGTCTGCGTTTCCTTATGATTTTTTCTTTGGTTTCACTAAGTAACTGTTTCATGAAATAGCACATATACATAAATATTAGCTGTTTGTCATAGATATTAATTCATTCATGAAATAATCTTCAGCATCTACATTTCAGGTGACATGGAAGTCATTCCTACTCTTATAGTTTAATAGAGGAGGACAGAAAAGTGAACAAATTCCTCAATGCAGTGTGAAAGTGCTGTGATTGAGGAAGACACAGTTACAAGAAAGAGAGGAAAAGAAAAGTTCTCAGGGGGTAGGGATGACTAAGATGAGTCTTTAATGAGATACATGAGTCAACAGGATAAGAGGAGGGAGAAACATAAGGCATGGCAGGAAAAAACATCAAGTTACAAAGCAAAAGGCTAACATAGCTTGGGCTACTTGAGGAAGTTTATGAGGACGGTATGCGTGAGGTATAAGGATGAGTATATGAGTGTGCATGTGTGTGTGTACGTGTGTGGTGTGTGTGTGTGTTCACGTGCAAATGACAGTAGAGATGACAAGATGTGTCTTACCTGCCAGGTTAAAAAATGTTCCTTTTCCTTTATAAGCAATGAATAGCTGCTAAAGGACAAAAAGTGGGGAAATGCTATGATCATGGTTTAATTTTAGAAAGATTACTTTGGCAACAATATGGAGGATGGAGGAGATAATAGAGGCAGAGAGACTAGATAGAAGACCACTGCAGGCTGTAAATAAAAAATAATGAAGGCATCACCTGAGGCAGTGGCCTTGGGAATGCAGAGAAGGTATGGTTTCAAGAGCTTTTTAGAGGGGAAAAGTCAAGAGGCTTGGTCAACTACAGCAGACCTTGTTATCTGAGCCCACAATCGATGCCCTGCTATTCCTTGACAGTGAAGCCTTGATTTATTTTATTATTTATTGAATGATTGATTGATTGAGACAGGGTCTCACCATGTTGTCCAGGATGGTCACCAATGCCTAGGCTCAAGTGATCCTCCCACGTTGGCCTTCCAAAGTGCTGGGATTACAGGCATAAGCCACCATTCCCAGCCTCAAAACTCTGGTTTTATTTAGGTGTCCAGTCTCAGTTCATCCATGTGCACAAGAAAGGAAACCCAAACCTTAGCTCATTGTTAGATTGTGATTAGTTTAAGCTAACCATGACAATCCATTCCTATTGCCTACAACTAGTTTAATCCAGCTCTGGCCAATGAAAGGTACAGGGAAATCCTCTGAGGGTCATTTAGGAAATGTTTCCTCACTCAAAAAAATGTAATACAGTGGGAAGTAGCTGAATTTTGTCATATGTGAATGTGCTGAATTAAACTTAAGCAGCCAGCCACCTGGTGTCCGGGAGGGAAGTGGGCCAGGAACAAAGTCATCACAAAGAAAATAGCAGAATGGAAAGAGAAAAATAATAGGGGTTCTTGATGATGTTCTTCAGTCAGTGGATTAACCAGTTCTAGAATGAGTCTATTTCACAGCTCCTTGTTCTGTAACATTAAAAAAAATCTCCAGTTGAGGAAGGTTTTCTATTACTTCAACAAAGAACATCCTGACCTTGCCACCAATTAGATTTAGGGTGTTTGGTAGATATGGAGGTTAAAACTAGTGTACAGGGGCCAGGCATAGTGGTTCATCCCTGTAATCCCCGTACTTTGGGAGGCCAAGGCAGGAGGATCACTTGAGGCAAGGAGTTTGAGACCAGCCTGGGTAATATAGCAAGACCTCATCTCTACAAAAACAAAAAACAAACTTAAAAAAGTTAGGAAATAAAGACTAGTGTACAATCTCTTGGTTCAGGTGACTGGACTGACAGAGGCACCATTCACAGGGACTGCAGATAAAAGAGGACTATGTGAGTTTCTGGTAGTGTTGTTACTAATTCCTTCCAGTCAGCAAAATGGTGAGCACATTCACCAGTAATTCCACATAGCTAGTACAAGTAAAAACCAGCAGTACTGACCATGTTTATACAGAGTGCTAAGACAGCATAAGGTGAGGCCCTTCGAATCATCACGTGCTATGACTTAATATAACCCAGAGTTCATCCTCTAGCAGGGAGGCTGAATCTAAAGAATAACATCCCATAATCAGCATTTAGAAATAATACGCCTATAATTTACTGTTAGATCCAACTGTTCAATCTCCAAGTTGCTTTATATAAAAAGAGCCAAGCTTGAACAGATATTAGAAGTGTAAACCATTTAATTTTTAAGCCTATAAATAGCAATAAGCAACACTTCAGTTTCCAACACAGTTAAAGAACATCTGCTTACCTTTGCATAAGCTTTTCCACCTTTTAATTCCTGCCAGAGACAGAAAACACTATAAAGATACCATATAATTAAAGATTTAAAATTAACTATATGTCAAATAATTCTGAAGTAGACATATATATGTTGGCAAATATCATAGATAGTAAATTCTGATGATCTTAAATCTAACTATTTAGACTCCCACAATCCCCCCAAATGACCAGAACTTTTATTTAGCATTTAACTTTAATATAAATGAGACAAATGGTGAGAACATAAGCTAATATTTTGTTTATTGCTGAAGAAGAAATGGTCAAAAAGTGTTATGGACTCACTGCAAAAACTGAATCACCAAAGAAAGGTTAAATTATTTACTCAGTTAAGCACACTAATATAGTACAGAAAAATTTCAACAAGACTTGAAACCACACCCCAGGGACAACCAGCTTTTATGAATCATTGAAGAGTTACTTTATGCGTATAAAAGCATATGTTTAGTATAGTACAAATCCTCTGACCTAATGTGAACAAGACTGGCCAAAGTGGAAAATAATAAAAAATAATAGATAGATGTCTTTTTTAACTTAAAATATGTAACTGTATATTAAATTGCCATATCTTTAGATTTGTCTTCATACACTTGTAAGAATTAAATATAAAACACTTAGAACAATACCTAGCATATGGTATGTGTTTGTATACATGTATTTGGTGAATGTAAATATGTTAAGAAACAATCTATGATAAATTCCATTATCATCCATGAGTATTTGCTGTTCCTCCCCTTCCCTGCTTCAGATTCCAGGTGTGGCCATGCCACTAGATCTACCCCATGACAAAGGATCACATTTTTATTAGGTCACTGTCATATTCCTTAATAGTGTCCTTCCTTAAGCAAAGAAAACAATTTTTTTTCCAGATGATCCTTATTTCTGCTAGTTCTTTTCTTTGCTCCCCTCTATAGCCAAATTCATCAAAAGACTTATCTATATTTGCTACAACCTACTCTCTATTCAACCCACTCCAATTGGGCTTTAATCCTTATTTCCCTCTGTAATAGTTCTTTTTCATTTTTTATTTCTTAGATACAGGGTCTCTGTCAACCAGGCTAGAGTGCAGTGGCATGATCATAGCTCACTGAAACCTCAGACTCCTGGGCTCAGGAGATCCTCCTACCTCAGCCTTCTGAGTAGCTAAAACTACAGGTGCATGCCACCACACCCAGCTAATTTTTTTTTTTTTTTTTTTTTTTTTTTTTTTTAGAAACAGGGTCTCACCATGTTGCCTAGTTTTGTCTTGAACTTCTGGCCTTAAGCAACCCTGACTCCTCAGCCTCCCAAATTGCTAGGATTACAGGTGTGAACCACTGTGCTCGGCCCTCTGCAATAGCTCTTAAGATTATCAAGCTAAGGCTCCCTGTTTTCATCTTATTTTTATTTATTTATTTATTTATTTATTTATTTTTATTTTTTGAGACGGAGTGTCACTCTTGTTACCCAGGCTGGAGTGCAATGGCGCGATCTCGGCTCACCGCAACCTCTGCCTCCTGGGTTCAGGCAATTCTCCTGCCTCAGCCTCCTGAGTAGCTGGGATTACAGGCACGTGCCACCATGCCCAGCTAATTTTTTGTATTTTTTTAGTAGAGACGGGGTTTCACCATGTTGACCAGGATGGTCTAGATCTCTTGACCTCGTGATTCACCCGCCTCAGCCTCCCAAAGTGCTGGGATTACAGGCTTGAGCCACCGCGCCCGGCGTTTTCATCTTATTTAACATCTCAGTAGTAAGTTACATGGTTGGCCACTCCACCTCCTTCCTTGCATCATTTTTTTTTGCTAAACTTCCATGGTACCACAATTGCCTGGTTTTATTCCTACGTCACTGGCAACTCCTCACTCCCTTTTCCTGGACCTATTCCTTCATTCAACCTCTTCAGAAAGAATGCTAGTCATATCCCAATTATCCATTCCTCCCCTCCATAGTAACAGAATCCTCTATTTTTAGTTGGGCATCTCGCTGCACAATCATAACCATTTCTATGTTGTAACTCTATGCCAAAACATAAGCACTTCTCCCTTCAACTATCACAAACCACCTAAGTGGTCTCTGCAATTCATCCAACACAGCAGCAAAAGTGATCTGACAAAAGATGATGTCTCTCCTTATTAAAATCCTCCAATACTTTCAATTATAATTAATCTAAACTCTTCATAACGCCTGGCCTGATCTAGTGGATCCAATCCTATTACCAAGAACTTTCCCTCTCTGTTTCCCATGCCGCAGTCAGGCTGGTCTTGTCATTTAAACACGCCACACTTGACTGCATGGGGTTCACAGTACTTCTGAATCTATGGTTTGATATCTTTGATCAGTTTTAGAAGATTCTCAGCCACACTCGTCTCTCCTCCTAGGGCTTATACAGTTAGACCTTTCTACTGTCTCCTACATGTCTTACCTTCTTTCCTGTCTATTCCACCCTTGTTTTCTCTGTGATTTAGGCTGAATATTTTCTTCTGCCTTGTTTTCCAATTTACCAATGCTCTCTTCAGTTATGGTAAACCTGCAGTTATTTCATTTACTTAGCTTTAAATTTTAGTTAATGTACTTCTCAGTTTTAGAATTTGCTTTTTTTTTTTTTTTAACAATTTTTAGTTCTCTGATGAAATTCTCTATCTTGTTCACTAATAATAGTTACTATAAAAGTCTGTCTTTGATCTTTCCGAAATCTGTATCTTCTGTGGGTCTCTTTTTATCATATACTTTTCCTTTTGATTTTTGGTCATGCAGTCATGTCTCTTCATATGCTTGATAACTGTGTATGAAAACTTGAAGAAATAATTTGAGATTCAGAGTGATGTGATATAGGAAAAGACATATATTTGCTTTTGGTGAGTAGTAAGGAAGAGGTAGATCACCTTCATCCAAGAAGGGGTTCTTTCCCTAGACCTTTATATGGTTGCCTCCTCTTCAAATGTTACCTTTCAGAGAAGTCTTCACTGACTCCTGCCCCAGTTCTCTAAAATAATCTCCTTTGCCCAAGCTATTCTCCATTACCTAATTGTTTCCTACACATAACACTTATCATGACCTCAAATAATCTTATTTGGCTACATGTTTACAGTCTCTGTCTTTCCTATCACACCTCCCCCAGCTCCAACCAGAAAGTAAAGTCTTTGGGGGCAGGAACTCATTCCAGTTCACCACTGTCCTCCCAGTACCTGGAATAGTACCTGCTGACTGGTCACTGATTACTGCCCTGTGTCCTAGGCAACAAAGCACACTATCAAACTTTATTATCTTTGTCAACTTTATTGGTAAAAAATGGTATCTTAGGCCGGGCGCGGTGGCTCAAGCCTGTAATCCCAGCACTTTGGGAGGCCGAGGCGGGTGGATCACAAGGTCAAGAGATCGAGACCATCCTGGTCAACATGGTGAAACCCCGTCTCTACTAAAAATACAAAAAAATTAGCTGGGCATGGTGGCATGTGCCTGTAATCCCAGCTACTCAGGAGGCTGAGGCAGGAGAATTGCCTGAACCCAGGAGGCGGAGGTTGCGGTGAGCCGAGATCGCGCCATTGCACTCCAGTCTGGGTAACAAGAACGAAACTTCGTCTCAAAAAAAAAAAATGGTATCTTATTTGTAATTTTAATTTGTGTCAAATTGAGTATTTTTTATGTTTAAAAGCTATTTATAGCATCATGATAGACACTGCATCTTTATCTGATACAGGACATAGAACCAGCGTGGAAAAGAACAAGGCCAGAGACTCTTGCTTTCATTCTAAATTCTTCTTCTCTATTTAATTTTTGACCATTGTATGTACTATTTTGGTAAGTATAACATATGCATACACATACACACACACACACACACACACACACACACACACACACACACAGTTGAACCATATGAAATTAACATTTTTTTAAGATTACTGGTAATTTGCTTCAACCTAATATTGGGAAAGAAAATATACAGGAAAGAAAACAGACTTGGAATCAGAAAACTCTGTGTTTGAGTCCCTACTTTGCCATTTATTAACTCTGTAAATTTGGGCAAGTAACTTCTCCAAGCCCTGGTTTCCTGAAAATGGAGAAAATGATACCTATTTTCAGGGTTATTAGGTATATTACCCATAAAGTTCCCAGAACAATGCCCAACAAAAACCTGGAATTCAACAAATAGTGAATATAGATATATAGTCCCCAAACTAATACAAATAAGATTAATACCTATATGTATAGTGACAGTGAGATGAAGGTTCTTGAGTAGCATTTTAATTTATAACCTCAGATTCTTCATATTTGCCATGATAATTTAAATTACTTTAGCAAGTGTGAAGTAAAACTGCATATACAGTTCTAATGATAAAGATAAGGCAGCGCTAAACAAAGCAAGCTGGTGACTATGGAACTAACTATGGTTTCTGAAAGGGAAGAAGTAACAGGCTATTTTTATACCTTCCTCACTGATACTCTGTAGATACAAGGATCTAGGATTCCTGTGGCAGCACTTGCACTCATTTTGCACATAAACGAGAACTTCTTTCTCCAGTGAACACAGTTTGCTTGTACCACCTCCCTGAAGGAAAGAAAAAAAGAGCCAATTAATTATTATTGATGACATGTTAAAAAGCATACCCACACTTTCACTCAAGTCTAAAATGCAAAAGTAATGTATTAAAAGCCAGTATTTGTAAACAGTGTAACAGAAATGAAGCAAATTCCTAACAATGTGATCTGAAAATCTTTGGAAGGTTTTAATTATCCACAGCAAACTGGAAAAAAAAGTGAATTTACTAATCTATTAAATCAATATAAATTAAGCCACACCATTCATTCATTCAACACACAATGTACATTTACATTATATGTTGCACATGTGGTACATGCTTAAAATATAAAGACGAGGACAGAGTTCCTGACCTTGTAGGGCTTATATTCATGGTTAACGCCAAGTGACAGAAATATGAACAAATGCTTATTCTAGGAATAAGCAAATCCTTGTTTTAAGATGAACTATTGTCATAGTTTTACTCCAGCCATAACAGCAACACCAGCTACCATTTACTGAGAGCTTACCATATGCTGTGAAATCTCCCAACAACCTTGTGAAGTAGCTGGCATTTTCTTCACCTTATTTATTTATTTACTTACTTACTTACTTATTTGAGATGGAGTCTTGTTCTGTTGCCCAGGCTGGAGTGCAGTGGCATGATCTTGGCTTACTGTAACCTCTGCCTCCAAGAGTCAAGCAATTCTCCTGCCTCACTCAGCCTCCCAAGTAGCTGGGATTGCAGGCACCTGCCACCATGCCAGGCTAATTTTTTTTCTTTTTTTTTTTTTTTTAGTAGAGACAGGGTTTTGCTATGTTGTGCAGGCTAGTCTCGAACTCCTGACCTCAGGTAATCCATCCGCCTCAGCTTCCCAAAGTGCTGGGATTACAGGTGTGAGCCACTGTGCCCAGTCTCTTCACTTTAAAGATAAGGAAAATAAAGTGTGATGTGAGAAGTGAACTCAAAGTCATTTAAGTAGGAGGTGGTAGAGAAGAACTGGCATTCAAACCAGGCCTGTTTAACTTTAAACTCCACTTGTCCATAAAGGAGAATCTGTATTTTCCCACAATTTTTCTCTTTCAAGCTTCCAGACTTTTGTACATACTGTTCTCTCTGCTATTGTGTGTAGGTACAGGGGTGGGACTCAGCCTTAGAAAAGGATAACCATTCCTCTAACATAGGAAAGAGAGAAAGATAACAGATAAAATGAAGAGAAAACTAGAGAAAGCAAAAGAGAACAGCAAGGGAGCCTAGGCTGAATAATTCTGATTTTTTTAGAACAGTAATAAGTCATGTTTGTGGAGTGACAGGGACTGGTAAGTGAGTTGAAAATTTAGATAAAGGCTTAGAGACAGGAAAACCGCTATAGTGAATGTGACAGTCAAACTTATGGCTGCCTCAGGGAATAAAATAGATTTTTATTAGGATCTATCAGTTATTTTTGTTGTTGTTGTTGTTTTTGAGACAAAGTTTCACTCTGTTGCCCAGGCTGGAGTAGTGCGGTCACAACTCACTACAGCCTTGACCACTCAGGCCCAAGAGATCTTCCCACTTTAGCCTCCCAAGTAGCTGGGATCATAGGCATGTAACATCACATTCAACCAATTTTTTTTTTATTTTTGGTAAAGATGGGTCTCCCTATGTTACCCAGGCTGGTCTCAAACTCCTGGGCTCAAGCCACCCTCCTGTCTCAGCCTCCCAAAGAGCAAGGATTATAGGTGTGAGCCACCTGGCCTGCTTTTTCTGATTTCTCCATCAATACACAGAAATCCAAGAACAGGAATTACAAAAAACAAAACAAAACAAAACACCATAATTTAAAAACCAAGTGTGCATTTGTGTGTGGTATGTGCATGTGTGTTTACTTTTAGATACTAAACAGACACAGGAATGGGAAAGGAGGACATGCATTTTACCATTGGTTCCACTACGATAACTTTGGCCATTTTTTTTCCTTAGGAACCCTTAAGTGATTTAATGAATCATGATATTAAGAGTGTATCTGTGGGTTCATAGCAGAGTCTCCCCTGAAATCCAGGCAGGGTGTAATTTATTGGTACAGTCACAATACCAATCGTGAGATGAGTGTCGTTTGACAAAGGATGGGTCTGTCAGGCAGCCGGAGGACTCCTTGATAAGGAGGGCAGTTGCTAACTTGTACACTCAAAAATAAATACATTTAAAAAACAGTGAATAGCAATAAAAATAAGCAAAAAAAAAAATCCAGATTCTTTTTTTTTTTTTTTTTTTGACACAGGGTCTTGCTCTGTCACCCAGGCTGGAATGCAGCAGTACAATCTTGGCTCACTGTAACCTCTGCCTCCCGGGTTCAAGCAATTACCATGCCTCAGCCTCCCAAATAGTAGCTGGGATAACAAGTGTGCACCACCACACCTGGCTAATTTTTGTATTTTTGTAGAGATGGGGCTTCACCATATTGGTCAAACTCCTGGCCTCAAGCGATCTGCCCACCTTAGTCTCTCAAATTGCTGGGATTATAGGCATAAGCCACTGCACTCAGCCTAGAATTTTTTATTATTGCTTCTCTTCCAACATCTCTTGGCCTCCAGACTTGCTGGAGGCATCAGCTATGGTCTCCGGAGCTCCTAACAAGGAGATATAAACAATGACGTCCTGGACCCTTCGGGGTTCACTGAGCTTCAAGGTGCTTGGTTGTTCCTGTCACTGAGATCACTGATACAATATCTGTTATCAAGAAACAACATTTAAAATAAAACTATTTTACTTTCATTACAACATTATATACAAATTTTTAGTTAAACATGGCAGGTTGAGTGCATGTATTAGCGTCTGCTCCCTCCCAAAACCTACTAAATAAAAATAAGTAATGTATTATCTCGCAGGGACGAGGAGAACTAGAGACAAAAATAAGTGGCCAGGGACAGACAGACAAGTGATAACTAATTTAGCATACTGAGGAAATTTGAACCTTATGCTGGTAATAGTAAAAGCCAAGAGTAAGACATTTAAACAGGCTTTGAAGGCTTTGAAGTCCAGTGAAGGAGGGAAAAGGCAGAGGACTGATCAAAAACTGTTTCAGAAATAGTCAGACTGCAGACTTCTCCTTCCCTGACTCCTGCAGACGACTGAGATGTATTTTTCTGACAAGGTGAAATGGAAGGATGCTCTGGACAGCCTGAAGTGAGGGCAGGTATTAGAAACAGCAAGCGCAAAGGCATGCTGGCCAGGGTAATGAAAGATGACTTAATGCTGAGACTTCCAGCCTTCCCCAAACCTGGCTTCTCACAATGCCAGAATCAGGCACCTTCAAGATGTGGGAAGAACATTCTCTGGGGAATCCAACCCAGCTTCAAAGAAAAGATTTCATGAGATGGATTTTGAGGGTTCCCAATGACACAGCCAGCCAAACCAACCTATAATAAAAATCTGAGATGACAGGCGCCCCCACATACACAAAGCTCCCAATCAACTTTTAGTGCCTCACTGTTAAATATGAGCAGATAAGTGAGGAAAGTCTTTGAATATGAGAGAAACCAAAATGAAAGAAAAAAACTAACTTGGCTGGTTGCAGGGTCTCATGCCTGTATTCCCAGCACTTTGGGAGGCTGAGGTGGGAGGGTTGCTTGAGCCAGGAGTTTGGGACCAGCCTGGGCAACAACAGGATACTCTGTTTCAACAAAAAATTTAAAACTTAGCTGGGTATGGCGGTGCGTGCCTGTAGTCCCAGCTACTCGGGAGGCTGAGGCAGGAGGATCACTTGAGTCTAAGAGTTCAAGGCTGCAGTGAGCCCTGAGTGTGCCACTGTACTCTAGCCTGGGTGACAGACCAAGACTCAGTCTTTAAAAAAAACAGAGAGAAAAATAGCAGCTTGAACAAAACAGAGCATGTGCTTGAAGAAGAAAAAAATATTCTGAGTGATAAAAAAAAGAAACTGCATCTACCATACAGGAAGGATGCTATATTTTTTAAAAAACCATACAGGAAATTAAAAAAGTGCTCAAGAAAATCCAAACTACTGGGCTTGATATTTTGTCATTCCAGATCCACTTTACCCTTCTCTGTGGCCAAGGAGGCCAGTCTTATGAACGACATCAACCAGGCTCCCTTGCCCTCTACCTCTGATTGTGCTAACGTGACAAACACGGCAAGGATAGAGGGCAGGAGGAGACGGAAGCTGATGCGGTGATTCTCCTTGCTCCTTTCCTGTTGGGCCATGTGAGAAATAGGGAACTGTGCTTTTCCATAATATGCCTGGTAGCACTTAGACTCTAAATTATTCGTATTTATGACTTTGTTAAAATAAAAATAAATTCAACACACTGTCAAGTACTGAATAATCTAAAAATAGGAACAAAAGTATTCCTCCCTCCCTCCCTCCCTTTCCCCTTTCCCTTCCCCCCTTCCTCCCTCTCTCCCTCCCTCCCTCCCTCCCCTCATCTCTCTCTCCCTTCCTTCCTTTCTTTCTTTTGAGATGGGGTTTTGCTCTGTTGCCCAGGCTGAAGTACAGTGGCATGATTGTCATTTTTCATTTGTCTGTGAAATAAGTGGAATTTCTAGGTAATACTAATTATAGAAATACATCTTAGATTTTTATCTACTTTAAATGCCTTTATAGTGTAGTAGCTTTTAAATGCCTAATTGTATACGTTATCATTTGTACAAACAGAGGGCAGCTTTGGCCTGAGTAATGAAAACCAAAGAAATCAAGTGAATGCTATATGTGAATATTTCTTTTAAGAAACAAACCAGACAAGCAGGAAAGAAGTATTTGCAGAAATATTAATCTAGTTTAGTTAGACAGCGGAGGAAGCCAACATTAAGTCTGATAGGCTTGGGGAAAAAATAAGAGATTAAGAAACTTCAGCACAGCATTATAAATACGGGCAGGTAATTAAAATTACATTGTAAAATAAAGATAGAGAACTGGTTTTCATACAGGACATGTCTTTAAATCTTAAGGGAAAAAATACACTTCCCACAATTCCATGTCCTCATCAACTTATCACTTTGCCTTGAGGTCCAAGCTCCCTGAAGGTGATGATATGAAGGATAATGATGACAGCATTTATTGAGTACTTATTATTACAGGGATTGTTGTAAATATACATATTAAAAATTACACATATTAACATACTAAATCCTCAAAACAACTCTATGGGAAGTGTACTCCATTTTATAGATAAAGGAACTAAAAGACACAGAAATTATGTGACTTATCAAAGGTCACTCAGCAGTAAAAGTTGGAAATGAAATTTGAAGAACTGTCTCTACAGTGTAGACATTTTCCATCTCCTTACCTCCCAGTTACTTCTCAGTTCCTCTTAATCAGGCTTCTACCCCCTACAATTGAAACTGCTCACTAGTGAGTAACTAATTGCCAAATCCAAGGGCACTTTTTTTAGTATCATACTTGATCCTTCTTATACATTCTTAAAATACTCTTTTTCTTTCTACTTCTCTGACCATTCTTTGCAGTTTCTTGTTCTTTTGTCTCTTTAAAATGTTGATATCCACCAAGCTTCTATCCTTGTCTTTCTTATTTTTTTACTCTTGATGGCCTTAACTATTATCCATGTACTGAGAACTAAAAAATCTAAGTCTTCAGGCTGGGCATGATGGCTCATACCTGTAATCCCAGCACTTTGGGAGACCAAGGTAGGCAGACTGCTTGAGCTCAAGACAGTTCAAGACCAGCCTGGACAACATGGTGAAATGCCATCTCTACAAAAAAAATATAAAAATTAGTTGAGCATGGTGGCGTACACCTGTAGTCCCAGTTTCTCGGGCAGCTGAGGTGGGAGGGTTGCTTGAGCCCAGGAGGCTGAAGCTATAGTGAGCTGAGATTGTGCCACTGCACTCTAGCCTGGGCAACAGAGCGAGGCTCTATTTCAAACAAACAAAACAAAACAAACCAACAAACAAAACTGAGTTGTCTTCTTTAGTCCTCAGATTCATATATCAACATGTTAACTGGTGAACCCATCTAGTAGTCCTGGTCTCTAGGTAAGGGTTTAGGTCTCTGACATCTGTTTATCATCATACTCCCCACCAGGCTAATAAGTAACCCACCAGTTTGACTAGTCAAATGGTATGCCCAGGAACATACGTGGCAAAGATTGTCAGTTACTTACCCAATATGCAGTCTCTCTTCTTTCTTAAAAGGAGAACCCTAATTTTACTCAAACAGGCAATATGTCCAGTTAAAAGACTGCATTTTCCCTACCTCCCTTGCAGCTATAGGGTAAGCACGGGATGGAGTACAAGTGAATGAGATCTAAATGGAGGTTATTGGGTATAACTTCTGGAAAGGCAGAATAAAAAAGGGACAGTTGAAATGTACCCTTTTACCTTTTCTTCTTTCCTTTGCTGGAAAACTGTCATGATGATGATTAGATTCTCAACAGTCATTCTGGACAATGAGGTTATCCTCAGGAAAAGCCAAGTGATGATGGTTCAGGGTCAGAAAGATGGTGGGTCTCTAATACATGTAGCCTTGGGCTGTATCCCTCCAAACTCCTTATATTTGGGGGCAGAGTCTCATTTTGTCACCCAGGCTGGAGTGCAGTGGTGCGTTCTTGGCTCACTGCAACCTCTACCTCTCCAGTTCAAGTCATTTTCCTGTGTTGGCCTCCCGAGTAGTTGGGACTATAGGTGTGTGCCACCATGCCCAGCTAATTTTTGCATTTTTTTGTAGAGATAGGGCTTCACCATGTTGGCCAGGCTGGTCTTGAACCCCTGGGCTCAAGTGATCCACCCAACTTGGCCTCTCAAAGTACTGGGATTACAGATGTGAGCTACTGTCCCTGGCGAAGCCACCACATCTGGCCCAAACTTCTTAAATCTTATTATTTAAAATGCTTATTTTGGGTTTTGTTATATACAGCTGAACTAAATCCTAACTGTCATAGACTAAGTCTTATCATTCCCAAGGAATCTGGAAAGGTCAAATGTTGTTCACATTGTTGTAGGTGATCCATGAATCCCCGAGTCCTGTTTCCCTCATTTAAGATTAAGTATATGGATGAAATACTTTGGAACTTATTGTACATATTTTTCATGACCCAGAGAGTCCCACCCTTATTTCTGGCTTCAGAAATAAGCTCCGATTCACTTCCTGGGCAATAAGTCCCTATCCAAACATATGGGTACTGCCTCCCAAGTAGTAGACTGACAAACGTGCTAGGACTCTGAAACAGGTTCTTATCTGAGTAAGAAAGTCAAATAAGCCAAGATGAGATCAGGTTGGGATCAACTAGTGCTGTGCAAAGTGTACTTGTCTATTGATTACCTCATGATGTGCAAACAAAGAATCCTTATTGGAGAAGAAACCCAGAAAAAATGATGAAGGTGGAAAACAGTACGGCATAATGCTAATCATCTGCCAAACACAGTAAACAATAAAGATTCGTTGACCAAATGAATAACTGAAGTCATATACGGGCCACTAATGACTGGTTCCAGCTACCTCTTCCTGCCTGTGTTACCTCCTATTTGTAAATCAAGCCCTTTCCTGTGTCTAGCAACACTACCCCAATTTTTCCCTGAAACATGGCAACAGCCTCCTTAATGGTCCCCACTCAGATCTGTCTTCCTCATTGCTACCAGAGAACTCTTTTTAAAATACAAATTTGATAATGTCATTTCTCTTTAAAATCCTCCACTGTTTCCTCTTATAGGATTAGGTTCAACCCCCTTAATGCAGCTTCTCCTGCATTAAGGTAGGATTAAGCCTACCTTTAGTCTTATCTCTTGACCCCTTCTTTCTGTCTCATTCTGTTTGCTGTTCCCATTTACTTCACACTATTTCTCATCTGTATGCCTTTGTTCGTGATTTTTCTTTTCCCTGCATTCCATCCACTCTCCTTTCAGCTTCCCGCACTCATCAGTTTAACTCTAACTCATATACAGTAACTCATAACTCTTTTATACAGTTGCTTAACCACTTTCCGGAAACAAAGAAACAGAATATGATTTGTGTTGACACTGTGAAAACCCAAGTATTTCTAAGATGAAGTGATAAAGCTGCTGACATAAAATAATAGTTTTGTCATTACCTCCTCTAGAAATCTCTCTGCAACTCAGTGTCCCATATGACCAGGCCTGCCCTGGTTCCCTTCTCAGTGTCCTCTCTTCCCTACCCTAGAGCACTGTCCCCAGGGGAAGGGCAGGGCAGAGCTGGCTGCCTCCACCTCCTCCACCACTCACTCAGTCTTCAGTCCCCCAAGAAAGCATCCTCATTTCCCTTTCTCCCTGCCTTGTTTCTGGCAGAGTCTCCTATGATTGCATATATTTCAAATAAACAAACATTATAAATGAATTTTTTTAAAGTATAGGCTTAAAAACAGCTGACTATGCCTTTTCTTAATAGAAACTGAAGTGGAAAGATATGTTAAGTAATCTTTATAGTTTTGTAACATAAAAACAATAGCCTTGGATTCTCAAACAATCTCTCTAAAAAAGGTTTTGTTCATGCAACTAAGGCAATTACTCAGATTTTTGTGTGTGTGATAATCTTTAATGTGTATACACACGCACATACACACCCACACACCCACACACACACAGCTGTCAGAAAGCTGTCCAAATTAAACAAACAACCAAAAAAGTAGTAAAGTTAGTTTGCCACCATTTGTTATGCTGATGGGTTACCATGGAAACAAACTCAGACTACTTGGCAACTGAGTCAAAAGTCGCATTAGTAAATGCTTTCCGTTATGTGAGTCATTAATTTCCTATGACTTTTATGCAGTTGCTTAACCACTTTCCAGAAACAAAGCAACAGAATATGATTTGTGTTTACATTGTGAAAACCCAAGTATTTCTAAGATCAAGTGATAAAGCTGCTGACATAAAATAAGCAGAGGACTCAGAAGAAGATAATGTTGCTATGGCTATTGTGTTTCAAAAGAGTCAAAGAAAATCTAGAATGTCTTTAAAAAATAAAAGTACTATAAAATGAAAATTATGGATCCATTTTTTTTGTGACTACTGTACTAGCAAAATGCATTACTTATTCTCACAATAACTTGCATATGTATACCCTAGGTACACATTTAAAATTATGCTGTGTCTTGGTAACTCAGTGTGTATTTTTAACTTTTTAAAAAACAGTGACAAGAAACTGCTATGAAGAAGAGAAATTGTTTGCCAGATAGTATTGCATGGAGGTTAAGAGCTTAGATCCAGAGCCAGGGTGCTTGTGTTCAAATGCTGCCTCTGCTACCTGCCAACTATCACACTGGACACGCTCCTAACCTCTCTGCATTTCCTCCTCTGTAAAACAGGATGGCAACAGTACCTACAACTCACAGGAATCTGGGGAAACCAAACGAACTACTTAGAACAGTGCTTGGCTTACAGTATATCTCAATAATATACGTTAGAAGTTATTATCAAAGATGTATATAGTCCACCTGAATTTGCCCACCAGAGTGAAGTAATGGTCAAATTTATAAGGAAAGATTTTTTCAATATTAATGAAGATTTCTACTTCTTAAAAGATACAGACCCTTGAGAAAAAAGAAATGTGGGAACGGAAGCAAAAACATGTATTTTAATGCCCCAAGGATAAATCAGATCTATAAAATTGTGATTTTTAATTACAACATTAAGAATAAATGAACATCTCATACATCAGAGATATTTTTGGCTTACGTAAATGGGCGAAAAGTAGTATCAATTCATTGGGAAGAATCGAACCCAAGAAGGTTTTATTTATTTATTTATTTACTTATTCACATATTCATTTTGCTAGTAGGATTAGGAAATGTGGAAAATGATAATCCAGTTTTGGACATTTTGAGGTTGAGGAGCCTGTGGGTCCCCTATTTGGAAATGTCTAGGAGGCAGACAGATACAGACTCAGAACTCGAAGGTGGTCAGGGCTGAAAATACAAATGTAAAGGACTGGCTGTGTGTGATGGCTCAAACCTATAATCCCAGCTACTTGGGAGGAGGAGGTGAGAGAGTTGCTTAAGCCTGGGAGTTAGAGGCTGCAGTGAGCCGTGATTACACCACTACACTCCAGCCTGGGTGACAGAGCGAGACCTTCTCTCTCTCTCTCTCTCTCTCTCTCTCTCTCTCTCTCACACACACACACACACACACACACACACACACACACATACAGAAAAAAAAATGTACAAAAGACCTCAGCATGCAAATGGTCACTGAAGCCATGGGAATAGATGGGGCCATTCAGGGAGAGTGGGTAGAGGAGACAAGGAAGAGGGCAGAATCTGGAACTCCAAGGAACACGAACACTTAGCATATAGGAGAAGAAGGGGCCCAGGCAAAGGAGGCTAACACGTCAACAGTGGGAGAAGCAAAGGAGATTACGTTGTTACCAAAGCCAAGGAGAAAACCTTTAAAGAAAGAATTGCTGAACTATCAAATGTGGCAGAGAGGTCAAGTAAGATAAAGACTGAAAAAAAATTAGCAATAAAGAATTCACTAATAACACTAGCAGGTGCAGTTTCAGTAAAAGGAGGGATGGAAGCCAGATTACTATGAGGAGTAGAAACAGGGAACACAGATATTTCAAATATTTTAGTGATAAAGTGGGAAAGTTAGGGTGGCAACCAAATGGGGATATGTGTAAAGGGAGGATTTCATTTTACCATGTAAGAGGAGACTTAAGCATGGTTTGGTGCTGATGGTAAAGAACCTGTCAGAACTAAAAAAAGTTGAAGGTTTGAGAGGGTATGAATAATGGTGCCAGAGGAGGTCCATTCCTGAGAATGCCAGAGAGGACAGAATCCAGGCGATAGTTAGGGTAACTGGCCCTGAACAGAAGAGGCTCCTCTTCCATCATGAGGAGAGAAAAAGAAAAGAAGGAGCTGTAATACAGGGAAGTTTGTCAGCAGACAACAGTTCACTGTATAGAACTGTTCTAACAAGAAATTTCATATAAAAACAGAGTACTAATTAGCACACAGTAGGTCCTCAAATCAATACTTGCTGAATAGTTGTTTATAATCTTCTATATTACAAAAAGTCTTTATAGCTCCATCTAAGATTTTTATTCAGTGACTGACAGATGTCTTGATGAAAAATTTTATTAAAAAACATGTGTCCCCTATAGAGGAGAGAAAATATTTACAAACTATATAGCTGATAAGGGGTTAATATCCAAAATATATAAGAAACTCATACAACTCAGTAGCCAAAAAAAAAAAAAAAGGAAAAAATCAAACAACCTGATTAAAAAAAAATGGGCTAAGGACCCAAATAGAGATTTCTCAAAAGAAGACATACACTAAGACAGTAAATTTCAAATGTTACCACAAAAACATTAAGTATCTGAGGTGATCAATGTGTTAACTAATTTATTCCACATTGTATTCATAAATTATGACATCTCTTTCTATACCATAAACTAAAACAATTACAAATTGTCAATTTACAATAAAAAAGAAGACATATAAATGGCCAATAATTATGTGAAAAGAGACTCAACATAATTAATCATCAGAGAAATGCAAATCAAAACTGCAGTGAGTTAACACTTCCTATCAATTACAACGGATATTATCAAAAAGACCAAAGACAAAGTGTTGGTGAGGATATGGAGAAAAGTGAACCCTTGCACACTGTTGTTGAGAATATCAATTGGTACGGTTTGGAAAACAGTATGGATGCGCCTCGAAAAATAAAAAATAGAACCATTATATGACCCAGCAATTCCACATCTGAGTATATATCCAAAGGAAATTAAATTAGTCTTTGGAAGAGATATCTGCACTCCCATGTTCATTTCATCACTATTCACAA
The DNA here is from genome assembly GCF_048565385.1 of Saimiri boliviensis. NCBI lineage: Eukaryota > Metazoa > Chordata > Mammalia > Primates > Cebidae > Saimiri > Saimiri boliviensis. The sequence continues at coordinate 103,012,705 of NC_133459.1, forward strand.
TAGACAAAATATGGAAAACATGTAAATGTCCATCAACAGATGAATGGATAAAGAAAATGTGGGGTGTATATACACCCAATGACACCCAATGGAATATTACTCAGCCTTAAAAAAGAAGGAAATCCTGCCATTTGTGACAACATAGATGAACCTGGAGGACATTATGCTAAGTGAAATAACCCAGACCCACAAAGACAAATATCACATAATCTCACTTATATGTGGAACCTAAAAAAGTCAAACACAAAATTTATGTTGCTGTAACTATACAAATTCTACATAGCATCACCTCCCCACTTCCTAGAAAGAATACAGATGTAGAGGACACAATAAAAATGAAGTAATAGGAGAAAAAAACATTCCAGATTAATTTAAGGAAAGACTTCATACTGAAAATTTCAGAATACACATTATAGGCTGGGGAATTTGATGAAAACTACACAAAATTTTCCTACCAGTAAGGTAAAAATCCTGCAAGGACATAGGAAATTAAAATTAGCTTATGAACTATGACATACTAGAAAAGGCAAAACTGTGCAGACAGTAAAAGAATCAGTGGTTGCCAGGGGTTAGGAGTAGGAGAGATGAACAAGTAGAGCACAGAGGATTTTTAGGGCAGTGAAACTTCTTTGTATGATGCTATGATGGCGGATACATATCATTACACACTTGGCAAAACACAGAACAGACACCACCAAGTGTGAACCCTAATGTAAACTATGTACTTTAGATGATGCTGCATCAAGGAAGGTCCTTCGACTTTAATGAATGCACCACTCTGGTTTGGAATGTTAATAGCTGGGGGACACTGTGCGTATATGGGGACAGAGGGGTATAGGAGACATTTCTGTACTTTCCACTCAATTTCTCTGTGATGCTAAAACTGTTCTAAAAAACAGTCTATTCAAAATCAGATTATGCACATAGAAATGAAAATATGTTCCCCACAACTCTTAAAAAAAAAAAAAAAGGGACACAGGGAATAAATAACTTCACAAAACCCTGAAGTTGATGTGAACTATGGATTTTACACCCAACACAAACTAAGCATTGTGTATGAATGGAAAAGAAAGATAACTCTTAGGCAAAAAAACTATCATCCATGTACCCTTTCCAAATAAAACACTTGAAGAAATGTATGAGAACATGAAAAATGAATTAAAAGTTCGATCTTAAGAATCAAGAAAAGGTACATTGGTGTTGTGTAGGAAGTTTAAATAATAAATCAAGAAAAGGCAAGAAACCAACTTAGTAGGTTACCTGTTCTTCCAAAAATACTTTACTTTTGAACAAAAGGACTTTTTATCCTTTCTGAATATTCTAAAAAGGTGTGGGGAAATAATAGTTCTAAATAGTTTCTTCAATTACAGATCCAATCAGCCAGTTTCCAGATCAATAGATTTATGGCTTCTTATGTATCTAACATGAAAAGCCAAACTCTTCAGCTAGTATTCAATCTCCTCCCTTCAACCTCTCAAATTTGAGCCCCTACAGTTCTTCACTATTTTCTGCCCTGGCACTAGGCACCTGCACGTCTGCCTTCGTGGCGTTCTCATCCTTTAGGATGCCCTCCCAAATGTCTTCTTATCCTTTTCTAGTATCCAGCCTCACACACATGGTACAAAGAGGAGGGAACAAATTTGAGACTCAGCAGATCTGGGCTCAAGTTTAATTTCGACACTGAATGGATGTTGAACAAATTACTTTCCTCTGCATGAATTTCCTCTTATGAAATGTTTTATAGTCAGGTACAAATTGGTGAACATATGTTGTCTGAATCTAAAATGCTTATAAAAACTTACTAAATTAAATGGTATTACACACACACACCCCACATTGTTATAATTCAAGACATTGCTCAAAAGCTTCTCCTATGATATATTTTCTGAGTCCCTGAGTAAAATGATTCTCTGTTTCCTATAAACTCCTGGAGTCTTCTACATGCATGTCTGGAGTAGCTGCCTTGCAAATGAAAGCTATGGAGAGTAAGGGAAAAAGGAGTTTAATGAAAGTTTTGCTATTATTAATTTTGCCATCCTCCAGTACTGTGAAAAATATTGCTACATATTATGAACGTATTCCTCCACTGAATTTTTACAATTATCAAAAGGGAACGCTATAATATCAGAGGAGGAAAACATATCACAGAGTTTTCTGGTACAGGAATATTAAGTAGTAAGTTCAAAAGAACATGTTCGGGTCACCAAGACATACTTGGAAATATAGGTAAGAAGATGGCAGGGTGTTTACATTCTTGAGATCAAGAGAGAAATGAGCCAACAACACAGCCAGCGTGTGACAAAACAGCACAAACAGTTATTACAAACTGTACCATGACGGCTCTACTCTGGCTGTCTTGCTTATCCTTATAATAATATTACAATAATTCAAAACTTATGCAGATGAAGTAACTTATAATCAAAGGCACAGCAGCATAGCCTACTATTAATATAGCTCTACTTTGAAGGAACGTCTGGGGAGGGGAGACAGAAGGGATCTATGCATTGGTAAAGGGATGAGATAATAGACAACTGTATATTAAAGGACTGTAGGGAGCCTACATGCTGGGATACTTCTTGAGTGGCACAGACCTGCTGTGGTATCTCCTGCTGATACTGATCACAGTCAGTGTAAACAGACTTTATGTTTATACCTTATACTGTGTGACTTGACCTATCTGACACTATTCCTCACGTAGAAGGAAACCCCAGGGGTAGTAAGGGAGGTGGGTTAGAAAAACTGTAATAGTTAAAATAGCTTCTTAACTATTTTGAATGGTGGATTGATGTTTCTTTGAAGGCAGTACAGTACCAGCAGAGACATGTGGCAGCTAGGGTTTCCATGTTATCTTGGCAAAAATAGCTCTTGAATTCATTTTTACTTACTACCAGTTGGTAATAATTTTTAGTTCCTTGAATGAGCAAACAGTAAGAGCTAATATTGCAGTTATTACTGAGTTCCTGGTTGCTTCAGGAAAGCTTACACTTGATTAGCATAATGAGAGAAGTTACAGTTTTTAATTACATATAATTACAAATGCATATTATCTGTATTACTAGTTTGATGATTATGTTTACCTTTCTATGAACGGAAATTATAAAGGTAATTTATGATTGCTTATAAGAGATTATTAATTTAGCTTAAAGCAAAATTTTGTAACTAATTACCTTCTTTTGGAAGGACTATGAATAATCTTTCCTAACTACTTCCTGAGGCTATTTCTAAAACTGTTTTCTGCCTCATACATAAAGGAAACAGTGATGTCCACAGAACTGTCCACATAAGATATTCAGGTAGACTTCCTGTAAGTCATTTCTTAACCATAACAATGCCTAGGATGGTACACATAGGTGGTATTTTAGCAATACAAAACCTTATGGTGCCCTGAAGTGGCCCTCAAAAAGATAACAGAAGATAAAATGTTAATAACTTTATGTTTAGACACCAGCACTAGAGAATTCTCAGAAATTGTCATTGAAAAGTGGTTGCAATCTGAGAAGAAAATACAGAAAATGTTAACTAGAAATAAAATGTCACTAAATGAGTTTATTCTCATGCTATGCTAGCAATGACTCACTTAAATGAAACAAAGCAAACATACAAAGTCCAAAATCAATATTATGGGTAGTTCCTCTCTTCTGTAAGATAGAATAAATCTTGGGTATAAGCCAGTTTCTAAGCTACAATGCTTGAAAATAGCATTTGATTAGGAAAAGTCTGGGAATTTCTTGTTAAACTAGTAATCAGGTTTTACGACAGAAAAAAAATACATTTTTGAAGAGAGCATACAGACTTTCAATCATGAGTTTGTTTTTAATATTTGTTTCCCTATTTTTTCATTTACACAAATTCTCTGCCTCAACATATAATCATGTTCAAGTCCCTCTCCTAAAAATAAAGAAATAAAACACTGCTGTTTATTCTTGTCTTTCCCTTTTACCCAACTGCATTTTTCTCCTTTTCTTCATTAACAAGGCTTCCAAAAGAAGTTACACTCCACACTTCTGCTCCTTCACCATCTGCTCGCTCTAACCCCTTGAAGCCTGGTTTCTGCTCCTACAACTCCATTGAAACTTTTCTCTCAGAATTCACTGAAGACTTGCTGATTGCCACATAAACAGAGCATCTCTCATATTACCCCATCTCTCTACACTATGGCAAAGCTGAACACCCTCTCCTCTAACACACTTTCTATAGTTACCTTTTGTGATATCACATACCTCCCCAATGTTTTGGTCTCATTTGCCCTAATTCTGTCTTTTTATACCAAGGTCCTATCCTCTGGTCCTTCTGTTTCTTCTGCACGCTATCTTTTTTTTTTTTTTTTTTTTTTAAATACTAGTCAACATTAGTTGAATATACTAATGTATAAATAATTGAGTTGGCCTAATAAAAATTTGGGGGGGGGGCTGAAATAGTTATTCATTTAAAAAATTGTTGAACAGATGCTGCAGAGGATGTTGAGAAATAGGAACACTTTTATACTGTTGGTGGGAGTGTAAATTAGTAAAACCATTGTAGAAGACAGTGTGGCGATTCCTCAAGGATCTAGAAATAGAAATTCCATTTGACCCAGCAATCCCATTACTGGGTATATATCCAAAGGATTATAAATCATTCTGTTATAAAGATACATGCATATGTATGTTCATAGCAACATTGTTTACAATAGCAAAGACCTGGAACCAACCCAAATGCCCATCAACAATAGAATGGACAAGGAAAATGTGGCACATCTACACCATGGAATACTATGCTGCCATAAAAATAGATGCGTTCGTGTCCTTTGTAGGAACATGAATGAATCTGAAAACCATCGTTCTAAGCAAATTGACACAAGAACAGAAAATCAAACACCACATGTTCTCACTCATAGGTGGGTGTTGAACAATCAGAACACGTGGACACAGGGAGGGGAGCATCACACACTGGGGTCTGGTCATGCACGGGGGTCCGTCTGTTGGGAGGGGAATCAGAGAGGGACAATGGTGGGTAGGGAAGTTGGGGAGGGATAACATGGGGAGAAATGCCAGATATAGATGATGGGGAGATGGAGGCAGAAAACTACATTGCCATGTATGTACCTATGCAACAATCCTGCATGTTCTGCACATGTTTCCCAGAACCTAAAGTGCAATAAAAAAAATATATATATAATTGTTGTAAAATACTCATAACATTGACCATCTTAACCATTTTTAAGTGTATAGTTCAGTAGTGTTAAGTACATTCACACTGTTGTACATCCAATCTCCAAAACTCTGTTTATCTTGCAAAACTAAAACTCTATATCCATGAAATTCTTCATTTTCCCCTACCCCAGCTCCTGGCAGCCACCATTATACTTTCTGTCTTTATGAATCTGACTACTTTTAGTACCTCATTTAAATAGAATCATATAGTATTTGTCTTTTTTGTGTGATTGGCTTATTTAGCATAATGTCCTCAACATTCACCCAAGTTGTAGCATGTGTTAGCATTTCCTTCATTGTTTTAAGGCTGAATAATATTCCACTGTATGTATATACCACCTTTTGTTTATCCATTCAGCCTGTGATGGAAACTTAGGTTGCTTCCACCTTTCAGTTATTTAGAATAATGCTACTATGAATATGGGTGTTCGAATATTTAAATCCCTGCTTTTAATTATTTAAGCATACATCCAGAAGAATAATTGCTGGTTTAAAGTTTTTTGAGGGGCCACCATACTGTTTTTCACAGTGACTGGCCCATTTTACATTCCCAACAATGCAAAAGGGTTCGAATTTCTCCACATCCTTGCCAACTCGTGTTATTTTCAGTTTTCTGTTTTTGAAGTTGCCATCCTAATGAGTGAGAGGTGTACCTCAATGTGGTTTTGATTTGCATTTCCCTAATGATAACTGATGCTGTGTACTTTTTCTTGTGTTTTTGGTCATTTGTATAACTTCTTTGGAGAAATTCTATTCAAGTCCTTTGTCTACTCTTTAATTAGATTGTTTGGTGTTTTTGTTGTTGAGTTGTAGGAGTTTTTTACTTATTCTTGATATTAATCCTTTATGAAATATATGATTTGTAAATATTTTCTCCCATTCTATGAGTTGCCTTTTCACTTTTGGCCTAATACATTGTAAATATAAACAAATTCTTAGAATTACTGGAGACTCCAATATCCTCATCACTAAAGGCCCTAACAAAGACTGTAGTTACTTTTCTAGCCTATTCCTTTTCCCAGCCAAGGCTATACAAGGTAGTGCAGTTTTTCAAGGGTTGTGTAGCAGTTTTTGGCTTGGATCTCCAGGTGAGAAAACTAAACTCTATTTCTCTGTTATGTAATAAAGAGGTCACATAATAAAAAAGTCTTGGAGTAGTTGGCAGGAATCTTGAATTTTAGATCTGCTCTACCACTTCATACTAGCTGGGTAAAATCATTTGCCTTTTCTGATCTTTATTTATTTGCCAAATAGAATCCTAATAATTGCCCTCCTTGCCTCACAAATCCCGTGGAAGCCTTTAAAGATAAGTGGGCAATATTCTTTGATATGATCCAGCAGTCATGCTCCTCAGTGTTTAACCAAATGAGGTGAACTTATGTCCACACAGAAACCTGCACACACATGTGTATGGCAACTTTATTCACAATTGCCAAAACTTGGAAGCAACTAAGATACATAGACGAATGGATAAACAAACCACAGTATATCCAGATAATGACTATTATTCAATGCTACAAAGAAATGAACTATGAGGCCATGGAGGAATAGAGGAACCTTAAATATATATTACTAAGTAAAAGAAGCCAATAGGAAAAGGGTTACATACTGCATGATTTTAACTATATGACATTCTGGAAAAGGCAAAGCTATGGAGACAGTAAAAAGATCAAGGATTAGAAGAGAAAGGAATGAAAAGGTAGAACACAGAAGATTTTTAGGGCAGTGAAACTATTCTATATCATACTAGATTGGTGGATACATGTTATTAGACACTTGTCAACCCCATAGAATGTACAACACCAAGAGTAATGCAAGTTGTGAACTTTGCATTACTCTTGGTGTTGTACATTGCATTACTCTTGGTGTTGCACATTTGCATTACTCTTGGTGTTGTGAACTAATGCAAGTTGTGAACTTTGAGTGAAAATGGTGTGTCAATGTAGGTTCTCTATTGGCAAGAATGTATGACTGTGTGGCTGGATGTTGCTAGTGGAGGAGGCTATGTGAGTGGGAGGCAGTGGGTATATGAAAACTGTGTACTTTCCACTCAATATGGCTCTGAAAATAAAGTCTATTTTAAAAAAAGGCAGGCAGAAGAAGTGCTCTCAGGCAATTCAGGGAAGAAATTAGAGATGTGAAGAACAGGATTCATGGAATTCAAGTAGTTTCAAGAAATAGGTAATTTTCAAAGTGTTTCAAACAGAGTACAAAGGAACGAATGAGAAAATATTGACTAGACATGGCAATCCAAGATGCCTGATGATATTAGCAAAAACAGTTTTTGTTGAATGGTGGGGCAGCAGTCAGAGTACAGGATTGAGGGGAAAGGAGAAATGCTTAAGAGACAGGAAATGTAGACTATTTTTCTCATGAAGTTTGTATCAGAATTGCATAGAGAAAGAGAAGGAAGGTAAACGAGGATAGGATCAAAGATACAGAGAAATGGCAAGAAACGGGAGGAAGAGTAGTTCATCCTCTGAAATGACAGTTAAAACATTGGTGAGGATGAAGACTAAGTCTGTAAGTAGAGGGGTGTGAGACAGTAAGAGAGAGAGACAGACAATAAAAGGCAAGACCTCCCAGGAAGTGGGCAGCAAGACCTAACACAACCTCATTATTACCCACCAAGTAGCAGCTGGAGAAACTGCCTTGTATCACTTGACACTAAATTATTTCTACACTGAAAGTCTGAAGGCCAGTCGGTTCAAATTATACCTTTCTTTCCTGTAATCTGTAGGAAAAAACTAAGGTGAAAGTCTTGGTTACCTATTCTCCCTAAATCCCCAATCTACTCTGTCCTACGGTTCTGTTCTTCCTCACTCTGTTGCTCTTCTCTCTCCCAACTCATTCCACTTATACGCCACCTGAAACCTCTGTTCTAGGATTAAACAAACTCTCATATTCTCAGTTTCTTCAGAACACTCCTCTTATCGCCTAACTGAAACCTGGCTATCTCATGAGGACACTGGCTGTATTGTATCCCTACAGCGGAGGTGATGTTTATTCTCCACCCCCGTCTTCCAAGGTCCAGAGGCAGTGCCAGCACTCTCCAAACCCTTCATTGCCACTACAGGCAATGAAAACTCTGTGTTTTTTCCACTCAATTTTGCTCTGAAAATAAAGTCTATTTTAAAAAAAGGTAGGCAGAAGAAGTGCCCTCAGACAATTCAGGGAAGGACTTAGAGATGTGAGGAGTAGAATTCATGGAAGTCAAGACAGTCAGTTTCAAGAAATAGGTAATTTTCAGAGTGTTTCAAAGAGAGTACAAAGGTACAAATGAGAAAATAGTGACTAGAGATGGCAATCAGAGCTTAGGGCTTAAAAGCTTGAGGTACGTGATGTCTGGCTTATGTCACACTCTTCCTTTCCAGGTTGATGTGACAGTGAAGTAGCTGTTCTGCAATTTTTCTCTCTTTACTCCAACACCTGCAATCATTCTGGCTATTTTAATACCATGCAAACAACATATCCTAGACTCAGGGTTCTTTGCCCTGCGCCATTCTTCACACCGTCTCATATGGGTGTTCATACCCTGTGGACTGCTCTATTAAAGTAACCGTAAGCATTAACATCCCACTCTGAGCACAGCCCCTCCCCACCATCTAATTCTGCACAGTCTTTCCTTCCACACATGTCTTTCTTTGACATCACTGAGGCCTTCTTCCTCCAACTGTTCCATATTTTCCTTATTTATCTTCCTAGCCTGGTTTTGCTCCTTATGAAATCTGGACCCCATTACTGATTCTTTAGATTCCTTTCTCACCAGTACTCCCAATTGCCTTGGCCTTTCCACATACCTATAAACCTCCAAACTGGAATCGATTCTATTATCCATTGCCTCCTATCCCTATGTACAAGCACTGCTGGAGAAAACTGTATGAATATGTATACTGCCGTCATTAAAATTCATGTTTTTAAATTTTAGTTGGGCTTTGTGGGCTTGTCTCTGGTCAGCTTCCTCTTCCATTCCTTGTGGAAGCCTTTCTGATCTTTCATCACTATCTTTATGTCCCTTACTGTACCTTTCATGGCTGTTACTCAGAAAGCTAAGGTCATGTGTCAGATAAGAATTCTCTTCAACTGCAACCCTAAACCAAGCCACTAACTTTGCATATCATTCCCTGCTTTTGGCTCCCTAGACTACAATACAGAACCAAGTCTAGGCTCCTTGAAATGACCACTTCTTCTCCCTCTATCTACGTGGCAACAGTTATACACCACTCTACCCACTGTGCCCTCAACACACCACATTACTTCATGTCACTTGTCTTCTGTTCCTTTTATCATTCTATTTTCTTCTCCAGCTAGGGTTTTTTTTTTAAAAAAAAACCCCACTAAGGAATTATCTTCCATGACACTTCCCCTGACCCCACTCCCACCCCCCCACAAAATCCCAGTTAAACACTTCCTCCTTTCTACCTTTTCTTGAATTTATTTTTATTATTGCAAGTCATATACTGCATGGTAATTTTTCATGAAGGTAATTAAAAGAGTAGATTTGGTGTGAAACGACTGGTAGCAACAAGAACTGTAAGAATTGAGTGAGAAGTGAAACCACAGTGGGATGGTGAGAAAAGTTTTCACTCATTCAACAAATAACCAATGTTAATTAAGGACACAGTATGTACAGTAATGTTAGAAGCAGTGGGTGGATTGTAGGTTGGACATGTTTGGGTATAAAACCAAGAAGATATCTGATTTAGATTTTAAAGAATGGCTGAAATTTGGATTAACTAAAAGAAGGGTGAAGGAGAGGATATCAAGGAGATACAAATGCATACACAATTGGCTGATATAAGCTGTCCAGTCCCAGCTATAATGAAAGGTTTAGGAAGAATACTATTAAAAGATGAAATTGAAAGCTTAATCACAGAATTTGGAGTTAGAAAGGGCCTTAAGAATCATCTAGGTGAGGCTGGGTACGGTGGCTCCCACCTGTAATCCCAGCACTTTAGGCAACTGAGGCAGGAGGATTGCTTGAGGCCAGGAATTTGAGACCAGCCTGGGCAACACAGCAAAACCACATCTCTACAAAAATAGAAAACTTAGCACGTTCCTGTGGCTTACACCTGTAGCCCCAGCTACTTGGGAGCCTGAGGAGGAAGGATTGCTTCAGCCCAGGAATTCAAGGCTGCCGTGAACGATGACTGTGTCACTGTGCTTAAGCCTGCCTAGCCTGGGCAACAGAGTAAGACTGTCTCTAAGAAGAATAAACAGCATCATCATCTAGATGACCCATCCTCCTAATAGCATTCCTGACGAATGGATAAGGTCATTCAACTGTGAGTAGTACTGAGGTAGCCTACTTACTATTGCACTCCCTTAAATGTCAGAACTTATTTGTTCTAATATTATAGTGATCAAAAACATGCCTTCTTTAACATCTCCCCAGTGGTCCCGATTCTGTCCTCAGCTGCCTAAATCTATTCCCTCTTTATGGGACAGTTTTTTAAATACCTTTCATTAGTTGACATGTCACTTTGAACAAATTATTTTCTAAGGATCAACTCTGTCATGTCTAAAAGAGAGGTATGACAGAGGCTAATTATCCCGATACCTGTCCTCTCCTCCCTTTATTCTAATTGAGTGTTTAGCTAGGCATACAGGCACCCAGCAAAGACTACATTTCTCAACCATGGGGCTGGATGTGGCATGGTGCAGACGTTCTGGTCAGTGGACTCTGAGCAGAAGAGACCTTTCCTGCCCCTTTCCGTCTTCCCAATGGCTGGAATTTGGATTCAGGGTGAGCCAAGTCAGTCCCTGTGGATGAGAACAATACCCTGAGAGCAACAAGACAGAAAGAGTCCAGGCCCCTGACAACCAGACAGAGCACAGCTACCACATTAGCTTGGACTTCATGTGAGAGAGAAATCAACTTCTATCTTGGTTAAGCCACTTGTTACTTTTAAATAATACCTTATAATAGCACCTGACATTCATCCTAAACCCAAAAGAGGTGACAATGGTTTCCTACTTCTATTAATGAGGTTTTGTAAGAATCAAATAAAATTAGGAACATAAAATGTACATATGTACGAATCAATTTTTTAGTATTTGAAGATCATTATCTTCTCTCGAGATTAAATCCAGTCTCCCGTTATCAGCATAATTCAAGATTCTTAAGAATCCCAGTGTCTTCCTTGGACCTCCATTTGATAACCCTCAAAGGCATACACCCCAAACTGAACATTTTTTTTTATAAGCTGTGCAGATAAAACAAGATATGCTTCCCCAAATATTTAATTTGGGGATCTCTGTATATGTGTCATTTTTAGCAAAACTACAACAGATCTTTTCTCCAAATATTTGCTTTCTTTCAATATTTATAAAATGCCTGCTATGTAAGGCTCAGTGATACAAAGGGGAATATTAACTTATTGGTGTAAAATTGCACTAATGCTATTTTTAATAAGATATGACTATCCAATAATGTGACTAAATTTTGTTAAATTAGTTCTGCAAAGCCACACCTTGAAAAAAAGTGATACGAATACCATTTTTATTTTATTTTCTTTTATTTTTGAGATAGTCTTGCTCCATCACCCAGGCTGGAGTGCAGGGGTGCGATCATGGCTCATTGCAGCTTCAATCTCCCAAGCTCAAGCAATTCTCCCACCTTAGCCTCCCTGAGAAGCTGGGAACACAGATGCATGCCACCCTGCCCCGCTAAGTTTTTAATTTTCTGTAGAGACAGGGTCTCACGATGTTGCCCAGGCTGTTCTTGAATTTCTGGGCTCAAGCCACCCTCCTGCTTCAGTCTTCCAAAGTGCTGGGATTATGGACATGAGCCCATAAAAATGCCTGGCTGCATTTTACTTATCTTTCATATACCACTGCCTCAGGGCAAATCTAAAGGGCTAGGTCTTGTAACCTGTTTAGTGATGTCATATATTGAAACAAAGTTTTGGAGACGACATTCAGAAAAAGTTATACTATATATACATTTATCTACCATTTTATAAAACATAAAAATGAGAAAGCATACCACATAAAGGCTGAGAGGCAGTAGAGTTTAGTGACTGACAGTGGCTGTTGGAGCCAGAATGCCTCCTAGCTCTACCACTTAATAGCTGAGCAACTTTTAGCATCTGTTTGTGCTTCAGTTTCCCAGGTATAAAATGAGAGTAATAGCAGTAATAGTAATGGCAAGGGTACTAATAATGGTAATGATGTAATAATGGCACCTTCCTCACAGGAATATCTTGAAGATTAAGTGTAAAGGCTTAGAAAAGTTCCTGGTGCACTGGGAAAGTGCTCAAATAAATGTTACCTACTATTATTACAGCTATTATCATAACATGAATTCATGACCCCATTTCTGGTCAGCGTATAATTTTTTCAATTAAAATTTATTTCTAATTTTAGTTATTTACATATGTTAAAACAGAGTTGACAAAAATTGTATATCGTCATTGTGTATTACGTAATGTTGGGATATGTGTATATGTTGTGAAATTGTTAAACCAAGCCAATTAACAGATCAACTCCCTTTTTTTTTTTTTGCTGTTGGAGAACATTTACGATCTATTCTCTTAGCAATTTTCAAGTATAATACATTATTATTATCTATAGTTACCAACAGATCTGGACATATCCATCCCATCTAATTGAAACTTTGTATCCTATGACCAACAGTTCCCCTTCTTTCCATCCCTCCACCCACTATGAGTTCACCGTTTTTATATCCCACATATATGTGAGATGCTGGGGTATTTGTCTTTCTGTGTCTGGCTCATTTCACTTTAAAAAAAAGTCCTCCAGGTTCATCCACGATGTCACAAATGACAGGATTTCTTTAAAAAAAAAAAAAAAAAAAAAGCTGAATAATTTCCATTGGATATGCCACATTTTCTTTGTCCATTCATCTGTTTACAGACACTTAGGTTGTTTCAATAACTTGGCTACTGTAAATAATGCTGCAAAGACAATGAGAGTACAGAATTCTCTTCAACATACTAATTTCAATTCCTTCGAATGTATACCCAGAAGTGGGGTTGCTGGATCTAGCATATAAATAATTCTGTGCCACATGGTCAGACAGTATTTTCTACTACCAGTTACTTTCGATAATTTGCTGCTTATTCATGATTATTAATCTTAAAAAATCAATGTAATGCACTGAAGAACAAGTTGGTAATATATATCAAAACCCTTAAATATCTGCATGCCCTGTGACTCAATAATTCCACTTCTAAATGTTAATCGTAAATAAATAATAATGGATGTACACCAAACTTGGTTATAAGGATGTTTATTGTAGTTTATTTATATAAGTATTAATAAAAAAGGAAAGGAAAGGAGAAAGACTTTTTAAAGGGACCTGGTTCAATAAATCATAGAAATTCATACAATAGAATAACATGCATATATTAAAATAATTTTATAATTGAATATTTAATGATATGAAAAGATATATGAAGTAAAAAAAAACCATTAAGTATAGTATAATCCCATTTTGGCTTAAAAAGGATATGTGATAATTGTGTGGGGTAGTTTGGGTGTACATGTTTGTGTGTGGATCAATAAAGGCCCTAATTTCTATACTAAAATATTTATGATAGTGATTATCTCTGGGTGGTTCATCAATAGACAACTTTTATTCCTTTCTCTTTGCCTATTTTCTAAGTTTTCCACATGAATCTATATTACTTTTTCAATAAAGAAATGCTTACTAAAAAGAAATACACAACGTGCAGTGAACTAAAATCTTGAAAACATAAAGATGTACTCTGGCCAAAAGAAAGAAATCCTTTCCGCTTGTTTACAAAGTAAAAGGTCAATACACAGATGTGTTCATCAGCTTCCCGGACACTCCTCAAATTCACATGTGTTTCTGCCACAGGCTCATGTGAAACTTGGGAATCTATTTGGCTATCAGCACAAAAACAGATGAACAAAATAAGGCAAACTAGGGAACTGTAAAAGATACAGAAAAAATTTATTCCTATTATTCCTTTAAGTAGGCCAGAATTAAACCTGCTTGACAATTTTAATAAACCTCAAAAGTGATTTAAATGCTTTTGCAAAGGAAGTGTTCTGAAAAGACTTAAATAAAATTGTCCTTTTGAAACATCTTCAGAAATACAGTCCTGTACAACAGATGAAATATGCGATGTGGTCAGAATAGGCTACACGATATAGCATAAGCATACAGTAGGCTATACCATCTAGGTTTGTGTAAGTACACTCCATGATGTTTGCACAATGATGAAATCGCCTAATGAAGCACTCCTCAGAATAGATCCTCATTGTTAAAGGATGCATGACTGTATTTTATTAGTCAACAATTTGGCTTCAGTTGAACAGACCACTATAACTGTACAATGTATTTTCCGAATATTTTATTAATTATGGCATGTAAAAATCTGACAATTTACCGTGACTATTTTAATAACATTACAAAGAATTACCTTTTAGTCTTTAAATTTTTTCCAATCTCTTCACTGAAAACAATCCCAAGAAAAACTAGATTCTTCTAAAATTAATTTTCACTAATGATCTTTATTTTTATTTATTTATTTTTGAGACAGAGTCTTACTCTGTCACCCAGGCAAGAGTGCAGTGGCATGATCTCGGCTCACTGAAACCTCTGTCTCCTGTCAAGTGATCCTCCTACCTCAGCTTCCTGCGTAGCTGGCACTACAGGTGACCACCACCACATCTGGCTAATTTTTTCGTATGTTTTTTGTAGAAACAGGGTTTCCTCATGTTGCCCAGGCTGGTCTCAAACTCCTGAGCTCAACCAATCTGCCCGACTTGGCCTCCTTAAGTGCTCGATTAAAGTCATGAGCCACCATGCCTGGCCTTTTTTAACTAATAATCTTTAAAGGGGTAAAAACAATGCAAGGAAATTCTAAATAAGAAGTTTAGTAAGCAGGCCTAGACGGTTCCAAAAGACAACGTCTAAGAAATCCACATACCGCAATAAATGCCTCCAACTACTCATCAGGCTCACTGTCACCTCAAATGTAGCATGGTAAGCATACAACCTAACCTACCATATCTTCTATCACCATATACAATATTTCCCTTAAACAAAACAAATACTTTTCCTGACTTCCTTACTTCTGTTGTGGCATTAAGGCATCTGTCACAGCATTATCATTTATCAGTCGCTTACATGAGACACCTCCAAGTTCAGGTTCTCATTAGCTTCTGCCTGGATTATTTTAATAGCCTCCTGATTTGTCTCCCCAGCCTACCAGCTAGCTTAAACACCACTTTAATCACACTACAACTCAGTTCAAGAATCTTAGACTGAATTTTATCCTAGGAGCAATAGAGAGCAAACTCTTTGCAATGGCATTCAGAGTCTCTCTAATCTTATCTTCTGCTTCTGTTCAACGTGAACCCTCTGCAATCAGGCTGAACTATCAACAGCTCCTGTTAATGACTTGCTCAAACTGTCCTTCCACCCTCACTTTGTCATCCTCCCAGCATGCTCCACTGAAATGCCAATGTAGTTTTCAGTAACCATTACAGTTGTAAATAAACTCTTCTGCTTTAGAATTTCAACAACACTCACATATTATCTGATCCATTGATTGGGCACTAAGTCATACTGTCTTCTACTGTCAAGCAATTATACATCTATGATCTAATTTCATTAGAGGTAATTCCTTGTGAATACTTGTATTTGTTGTACTTCTCACAACCCCAGATGGAGACCTATTAATAGAAATATGGTAAATGCTCAACTAATATTTGGGAAACAATAAATAATCTACATGTTTAGCTGTACAAAGCCAAATACATTAATATTTAACAAATATATATCACATATATACATATATTTGGCTCTGTATGTATATCTATCTATCTATCTACATGTAATTTTCTGTGTGCCTCTAAGGCTTTTCTGTAGCAAGATGAGTATAATTTTATATAGGTTCATCTGTTGGGGAATCTCCAAGCCCAATCCTAAGTTTGGTGATTCATTAGGACTCACAGGACTCAGCATGCAGTCTTATTCATGGCTAAGATTTATCACAATGAAAAGATACAAAGATGAATCAGCACACACTTAGTTTCTCCAGCATTAAATTGTGACGTGCTGTCTACCAGGGAAACTCATTAGAGACTCAATGCCCAAGATTTTTATTAGGGATGGTCATGTAGGCTGCCTAGCAAGGACCAAAATTCCAGATGGAATTGAGCATAAACTATGCTGTACAGCCTAGGCACAGTGAGCCATTCTTATCATTTAGGTAAAGTTTTGCATCATGTATGGAACCATTTACCATTCAAGCTCCCAGATGCCAGCCAAGGGCCAGCCTTATACGTAAGCCTTTCTAAGAATAGCAGTCTTGGGCCTGCTATGTTACCTCTTTTCTAATTCATTTCATATTTGTACAGGAGAAATGTTACAGTGTTAACTGCACCTGATTTTTAACAGGCACATACAGCAATTTTTAAAAAATTAGAATCTAGCATTCAATTAGAGATGCACTGCCTTGACTGGCACCCACTAATGGAAATTTCTGTGATTTTGAAATAATTCACTTCCTTTAGATATTTCAGATTTTCTTTCTTTTCTTGTTAAATGAGATCTTTCCCTCAAACCAACAATTTTGTAGTTGTTAAGATAAAGGAATCAAATATAACATCTAAAGCAAATGGATCTTCTTGGAAGAGTTCCTGGTCTCCTCTTTAAATGCCATCTGGGTGCTACAGCAATGCTTAGGTGTTCTGGGCATGTCATCTCACCAAATACTCACAACACCACAACAGTGATGGTTTCTATTTTACATACGGAAGTTTTGAGACTCTACGTAACCCATCCAGGTTTACCACGGTGGACTGGGGTTTAGGCTTAGACCAACTGCATTCCAAACCCTTGCTCTTAGCTTTATACCAACTATCTTTACCTAACGTCAAAGGCACAGTCATTTTCCTCATACTATATGGCTTTTCGGTTTGGCTATACAGAGCACTTTTCAGACCTGATCAAAATCTTGGCATTGTACTTACCAGCTGAGGGGACCACAGGAAAGTTAGTTATGCTTTCTGAGCCTCAGTTTATCTACAAAATGGGACCCCTACCTTATAGACTTGCTGTGATAATTAAATAATATATTTAGAAGCCAACACATATTTGCTGAATAAATGACTGCCTACAATGACAGAATAACTGACTTGTGGGAAGGGAAGTAAGCCAAATCATAACTGAGGTAGGAAGGAAGCTGTAGATAAGTGCCCTGACCACCAGGTGTCACCACTGGCCCAGGAGCACCCGTCTAACTGCCTGGCTTCAGGGGTGGGACCCTGCAGCAAAACAGTCTGGGCCTCAGGGTAAGACTGTCATTTGCACCAACAGGACCTTCACGAATTGGCTTAGGCTTTTCAACAAGTAAGAGACGGTCCAATATTTTTTTGCACCAAAATAGGTTACATTCTTCTCTTATAGGTGTTTAAAATACTAATTAGCTGAATATTCATTCACAGATGTGTCACCACAGTTTGATTTTAAAAACCATTTTCAGTGAACTATTCATTTCATATATCCTTTGGTTTAGCCAACTAGACATTTTCTTTTTTTATTTTTATTTTTTGAGATGGAGTTTCGCTCTCGTTACCCAGGCTGGAGTGCAATGGCGCGATCTCGGCTCACCGCAACCTCCGCCTCCTGGGTTCAGGCAATTCTCCTGCCTCAGCCTCCTGAGTAGCTCGGATTACAGGCATGTGCCACCATGCCCAGCTACTTTTTTGTATTTTTAGTAGAGACGGGGTTTCACCATGTTGACCAGGATGGTCTCGATCTCTTGATCTCGTGATCCACCCGCCTCGGCCTCCCAAAGTGCTGGGATTACAGGCTTGAGCCACCGCGCCCGGCCCCCAACTAGACATTTTCTGGCTTCCATAGGCTTCAATATTGCCCCAGCAGACAAGTTTCTAGCCCCAATTCCACAACCCAGTGACACGATTTCCTTGCTAAAGGGACGACTGATTTTTTTTTTTAAAGTAGAAAATTTTTAGGGCAAAAACAAAGTATAAGACCAGTATATATGGGCAAAATAAACATTAACTTTTAACCGCTCTTGATCTCAGGAACTCAAAAGTTCATTTTAAAAAACTGTTATATATATATATTTCAAAGAACGCACCTTAGGGTACATCTGGCAACCTGTGAGTAGCTCTGAAATTACTCAAGAAACACTGCCACACGTGGTTTCATTCTGTAACCTGCTAATGCCTCTCTCTGGGAGTGTCCAGAGGCTCATTTCAAAATGAAGACAGGACCTGGGCTCCCTGTCTGGCTCTAAGTCCTCCACACCGAGACCCACTAGTGGCCACTTCAAGACTAATTCAACCAGCATTAGCGCGTAGCTGGAGTCGCCGATCTCTGATGAGGCACAGACCGTTGTCTCATCTGCCAGGAGCACCTGACTCAAGTCAAGCCTGGCCAGGCCTACTACCCCCAGCCTTCGACTGGGTGGCCAAGCCCCGCTGTCACCTACCAGGGAGAAGGAATTGTGCTAAGCACAGGTTTCTGTTCAGAGAGCTGGGCTCTTGGAACTCCAGCAGTTTGGGTTATTTTTGTTTTTGTTTTAACAGCTCAAGTTCTACTTTGCATTTCACAAATACGGAAATATCTTAAGAGAAACCAGAGGCATCCTCTCCCTTTGGCCATTGCTCCCATTCCTAGAGGATTTGGGAGGGAAGAGCAGATACCAGCACCATCTGGAGTCAGGAGCGCAGGAGCCAAGGCCAGTTGAGATGAACCCATTTGCAAAGCACTTGGCAGATCAATAAAATTCGACTGATTTCAGAGCGGTCTCTAGGGAAAGGCGAGCAAATGGGTCAAGGAGAGATGCTGCCCATCCAGCAAGCCCTGGCCAAGCAGCCAGGGGCTAGGCGGCGCGGGGGACGAGTTACCTGGAGGACTCGGCGGTGAAGCTGCCGCCGTCCAGCAGCCGCATCTTGCAGAAGAGGACCCCGTTGACGAAGGGCACCGAGGAGAGCTCCTCGAGCTCGAAGTCCACCTTAAACTTAAACTTCTTCTTCTTCATCATCGTGAGAGCCAGGCGCCTGCCAGCAGGGCGCACGGCCAAGCGCCGCCGCCTCAGCTCGGCCGAGCCCCGGATCCGCCCAGCCCCATGGCCAGGGCCGCGAGCTGCGCGCGGGGGCGCGGCCGGGGGGCGCCGCAGGCCGGCCGCGGCCGGAGCCGCCGCCGCCGCCGCCGCCGCTCCCTCTCGCGGCAGCCTGGGCCGGAGCGCGGCGGCAGCTGCGGCGCGGACCCCGGCCGCCCGCGGGAAGCGGTCGTGCTGCAGCTCGCCTGGGGAGGTGGGCGCCCTTTCGGTGCGCGGCTCGCCGCCGCCTCCGCCGCCGCTGCCGCCCGTCTGAGAGCCTGGAGAGACGAGGCTCGAGGAACGGCCGCCTAAGCGCCTCGGGGGTCCGGGGCGCCCCCGGCGGCCGCGGCCTGCAGCGCACGGCGGGGCGGAAGCGGGCGGGAGGGCGGAGACCTGTGGGCGGGCGCGGGCTCCGCGGCGGACTCCGACCCGCGACGCCAGTCAGCGCGTCACGCCTTTCTGGGGCTGGGAAAAGACAAACCCGGCCGAGAAAGCTTCCTTCTACCGCTTCCTCTCCGCCTTTCTTTTCAGTTTTTGCACCGCCTCCTTTCTCCCCACCCGCTCCGGTGATTTCTTTCCTTTGGGTTTGAAAGCCATGGGTTAATAGAGGCGGTTAAAATCTCCTCAGCGTTGTTTTGGTCCAATTGAAATCCTCAAACCAAATTCCTTTGGCTACTCCGAGTTCACGAGCCTTTCAAGTATGAAAGGAAGATAAGGTAGGAAAAAGGAAAAGGATGTGCTGAGGGCCTAAGGTGCCCAGGCGCTGCCCTGCTGCGGGCGCGTTCTCTCGTGTACAGCTTGTCTAATTCCTGTCATCCAGGACAAAAGATAAAAGAGCAAAGAAGCAGTTACAATAATACCTTCCCTTTGAATATGTGTCTATACTGAGAACTGAAATGCTTAAAATCAAATTCTGCAGGGAGCCTGGGGTGGTGGCGCACGCCTGGGATCCCAGCTCCTCGGGAGGCTGAGGAGGGAGATTAGCCGGAGCCCGGGAGGCGGAGGTTGCAGCGATCCGAGATCGCGCCACTGCACTCCATCCTGGGCAACAGAGCGAGACCCTGTCTTAAAACAAAACAAAATCTTAAGGGTAGGTTAAAAAAAGTCTCCCTAGGTACGTGAATGACAATTACCTGCCTTCTGTAATCATGCATATATTGTGACAATTAATGTTATAAATTTGGTTACATGATGTTCATATTTTTAAACTGAGTTATTGTTCTTTTCACTCAGATTCTGTCTCAGTAATCGCTGAACGAGTTTAATTGAAAATATTTTCTTTCTGTTTACCTGTTTACTCATGCTTTCATATAAAAAATTTAAAATGTCAATCATTGGCTAGACCTAATAACCAAAAAGCAATAACTGCCCTCAAAAGTTTTACAATCTAGTGAGGAAGACATGTTTAGATAGGTTATTAAAAAAAACAAAACCTATGTAGAACTCAGAGAAACAATTGAAGTTAATCCGTTTTCTGAATTTCAAAGGATGAAAATGATTTAGGACAAAGTGGGATAAGGTGTTCCTGGAGAAAGAAACAGAATAGATAAATAAATAGATAAAGACTCAGAGGCATAAAGACTCAGAGGTAGGTTCAGGGGTGGGGATTTGGTAATGGATAAAGCTCCTTACCCTGCAGGACAGGGGGCAAAGACAGTGAGATGCATTAGAGGACTTTGAGGTTTGTCTTTTAGGGCACTGGATGAGTGTTAATTTCATTGACTGAACATTGAAAGCAGGAGGAGAGCAGGTTGGGAATGGAAGAGATAATGGGTCTTTATGGGAGTTGCTTTCAGTACATATAGGGGGAGAGAGGCAGCCTTAGCTCATAAAAACGCATTGGGAATTAAAAATCTACATCTGGGAATTGAGGTAATTGCTGATGGCTGAAGCCCAAAAGGTGGATAAGGATGAGTTACTCTGAAGAATATTTAAAGGGTAGGCAAAGAGGAGATCATGAAGGTGGCTAAGAACAAGCAGTCAGAGAAAGAGGAGATAAAGAAAGAGATGGCCTGGAAACCCAGAGAATTTTAGTCATGTAACATTCGTAGTCACAAGGTTCTGTTGTGTACCAGGCACTCTCCTGGGTACTAGACATGCAAATGAGTAAGACATAGGGGCTTATACAGGAATGTAGAAAAAACAGATATGCAAACAGATCAGCTAAAGTGTGTGTGTGTGTGTGTGTGTGTGTGTGTGTGTGGAGAGAGAGAGAGAGAGACAGAGAGACAGAGAGAGAAGGGAGCAATCCGTGATCCATGCAGGACAAAGGACCATTTCAAGAGAGTGCTGCAGAGCAGTCTCAGAGGATTTGGCCTGAAAAGAAGATACTGCATTGAATGTCTGGGAGGTCATTGGTAATCCTGGCAAGAGGAGTCGTCATAGAAGATAGTAACAAAGTAAGATGAAAACGTTCTAGGAAGTGAGCGGAAGGTAGTAATGAGAGGTGGGTAAATGTAAATTACATTTTTATTAATATTTTTCTGATTTTTTTTTGTCAGTGAATAAAAAGAGAGAATGATGACCAGAGGAGGGCAGTTCAAGCTTTTTCAATAACATTCAGGAACTATCCAATATTGATTATCTATTATGTGCCAAGTACCTTGATAGGCCCTATAGATCTGAGATGCAGTGCCTATCTTAGCTCTCACAGTCCACTGGAGGACACAGAGAAGTAAGCAGGCAGTTGCAATGCAATGTAGCACTGAGTGCTGTCTGAATATGGTGGTGAATGGCAGCTGCTGTGGGAGAATATACAAATATCTAACAGGGATAAGTAATAGGTTTATGGAATGCTTTCTGGGGCAAGTGAAGCTTGAATTCAGGCCTTTGAGCTGAGGTCTGAATGATGAGCATGGGTGGGGAGCAGTTTCCAGGAAGGAGGTAGTGCCTGTGCAGAGGCTCAGAGGAAGAGAGACCATATTGCAGAGGGAACTGAAATTAGTTCTGTCTAGTTGCAACTTAGAGTCGGGTATAGTGACAGGGGTTAACAAAGAGCTACTGAAGTTTTAAAGCAGAGGAATGATATATTCAGATTTGCACTTTATAAAGCTCTTCTGCTTTATAAGATGGAAGACAGTCTGTTACTCTTTTTTAGACTCATGGTTAGATGATGAAACACCTAATAGGAGTCACGGTCAAGGCAGGAAACAGATATCATATTCAACATGTTTAAATGAGGAAAGTTTAATGAAAGGACTCTTCGCAAAGTTGACAGGGTAAGGGACCCACAGTCTAGTGAGAATTTGAAATGAAGAGGGGACAAATATCCTGATTTCTCTCACTTCCTACTTTCTGATCTCTTGGTGGTGCCTCCCATGATCCAAAACCAATCAAGGTCAGAGGGTAGAGGGCCCCAGAACATGCGGTTCATAGAGGACAGACTCTTGGGGCACAAAGTAGGGCATTGAAAGTTATAGAATGGATGGAAGAGGACGGAAAGCCACCAGCATACAAATGATACAGTCAGGGTTCACTGTAGGAAGCCAAAACCACTTCGGATATTTCAAAAAAAACAAAGGGATTCCATCCAGGCAATTCATTGCTTCTGAAATCCGTAGAAGGGCTGGAGGAGTTGAGGTAAGCAGCCTGCTGAATTCAAAGTCACATGCCTTGTGGTAAACATTACTAGTGTCCACTAGTATCTGGTCCTCCTTTACTTCTGAGCATATGGGAATTTACAGTTCCCAGTTCCCTTGCAGTTGGGTGGGGCCTTGTGATGAGTTGTAACCAATAAAATGTGAGAAGCGTCACTTCCAGGATGAGACAGTGAAAAGCCTTTGAGCAGTTCTCTAGACTTTCTCTTCCCTGCCACAATAGTCATGGAGGAGACCTTGGGTTAAGATGTAGCAGCCACAAGATTGAAGTAGCCCACATCTCTGAGTCAGCACATGGAAAGCAACTGCCCACAACTGCAGGAAACATTTTTGCCTGTGAGAAAGAACCTTTTTTATATTAAGCCACTGAGATTTTGGGGGCTGCTTGTCACTACAGCATAAGGCTAGCTTATTCTAACATACACTGTAGCTGGGATGGGACGCTGACACTAGAATACGCTGCTGCTGCCACCAGCGCCACTGGTTCTCACACCTATCAAGACTATGAGGAGTTTGAATACTACAGACATGTCATCACACCTTGCTTGCAAGTGACACAGCAGCAAGAAGAGAGCCTCCCTTTCACTTATGCCTGTGTTTTCATAAGGGCATATATTTGACAGGCTTTATTTGCACCTAAAACTTGAGTGTCAAGGGAGTCTGAGAAATGTAATTTTCAGCTTTCCAACTGAAAGGTGGTGGAATGAATAGGATGGTGGAAGGAATGTTGAGACAGCAGGTCTAAGCATCTACTCCGGTACTTATAATGCAAGTTTCTTAAAGACAGAGGTGATTTGCTGATCATCTTTGTATCTTTTCTTAATATCCCAGTACCTAGTGAGTATTCAATACCTATTTTTTGAAATGATCTGAATTTATAGACCTATCCTTAGTTAACTCTCAGGTAAAACAATAGAGTGAATAGATGTGTGCTGACTGCTTGCTGCCAGAGGTGTGACAGTTCCTACAGGCTTATTCAATTCTCTTGAAAAGCATTTACTACCACTTAAAACTGTGTACACTCCCCCTTTACCTCTCCCTATGAAGAGGATATTTAAGTCTCAACCCTCTAGTCTTTCTTTGAGTCTCATATTTGCACTACTACTCTGTCCATGTGCATTAATAAATTTGTAAGCATTTTCTCCTGTGAATTGATTTTCTCCTCTGTCTATTGTCAGTCATTTCGGCAAACCTTCAGAAGACAGAGGGGAAGCTTTCCCATCAACCTTATGCCTGCAGTAATTTGGAAAAAAGGTAAGGTACCTACAAAACCCATAGTTCTAGAAGAGAATGGAAAATGGAATGTTAGTAGGTTATATTTATTGGCTGCATTCAGTAAGATATTAGAAACATGAGATGAACTCATGCAATAATTAGCAGGTTTGCAAGCATAAATGAAAAGGAATATAGAGAGAGTCCAGAAATTTGGAGCCTCAAAAGATTGGAAAACCTAACTGCTCTATACTTCAATGAATAGGAAATTGGAAAACCTAACTGCTCTATACTTCAATGAATAGGAAATAAGATTGAAAAAGCTCTTGAGCAACAAGGCCCTGTTAAGACTCAGCCATGAAGCAAAGATTTTATTTAGGAGGTGGTCTTCACATTTAAGTCTGATGGTCTCAAAGTAGCCTCCTTAAATTGAGAGGAAGAGAGGCATGGAATGAAGAAGGAAAGAAATAATCAAGATTGAGAATTATCTCTAGGAAACCTTAGTGTTGCTGGCATATGGAACTGACAAGAAGCAAAAAGATCAAAGACTTTTCAGTTTTTGAAGTACTATATTGCTAAAGAAATCATGAGACTGAGACTGCATTAAAAGTTGTACTCTCCTCAAGAAAATCACATTCCTGTACACTCATTTCAAATGTGGGCTTAGAGGAAAAATTTCCAGCGGTCAGAGCCAGGGACCACAGACGACAACAGATAAGCGGATTCCTCACAAAGAAGGGAAACAGGGTCTAGCTGAGAAACAGCTCCCACTGCCAGCTCGGAGCCATCACAATGCCTCCCTGCAGAATTTCATTTTTGTGATGGGCCTGGGTCCCACTTTTTCCCCTTTCCCACCTGAAAGTATTTACT
This sequence comes from Saimiri boliviensis, assembly GCF_048565385.1. Classification (NCBI taxonomy): domain Eukaryota; kingdom Metazoa; phylum Chordata; class Mammalia; order Primates; family Cebidae; genus Saimiri; species Saimiri boliviensis. The sequence goes on from NC_133459.1 coordinate 103,037,647, forward strand.
ATATTTGTTCCATTATTATATATTGGGTGTGAGTGAGGGAAGATATTTTATTAGTTCATAGGCCATAGCTCTAATTAAAATGTTAGACTGGACAATTATTTGTAGTGGGGCTGTCCTTTGTATTGTACAACGTTTAGCAGCTTCCCTGGCCCCTACCCATTAATTGCCCCTCACTCCCAGTTGTGTTAATCAAAAATATCTTCAGATATTGCCTAATATCTCCTGGGGGACAAAATCATTCTTAGTTGGGAATAACTGGGTCACAGGACAATGTGGAATTATATTAAGATCTGATGGAGAATCCTGTGTATTACCTGGGAATCCTGCACTTTGAACTTGATGCAATGACTGGGTCGATTTTAGGTTATCTCATTTGGTCACAGAATGAGTATATTATTTATTTGGGAAGAAGAGTGAAATGGCTTTTTTTGGTGACCAAATGGATGGACTACGGCATAGATTACTAGGTCATCACCAAAGCCGTTTTCTTGAGTACACAGTTTGACTATATTTTCCAGTCTTCCTTGCAAACAGGTGCTGCTGCAAGACTCAGTTCCAGCCAGTGGAATGTGTGCAACTTCCAGGCCTGGCCCATAAAACCCTCTTGCATGTGATCCTTTCACTCTTCTCCCATCTGATGGCTGGATATTGACATCAAGGATGATGCTGGATGCCAGATGTGGAAGATGGGAAAGCCTCTACCTGTCTGGGTCCCTATTGGCAATTTATAACCAGGATATCAGTCTGTGAGGTAAGTGAAAAATTAGCATTTAATTTGCTGTGTGTGGTTTTTAAAATTACTATTTTAAAAGATTGTGGAAAATACGTATGACATAAATTGATCATGTTAACCATTTTTAAGTGTACAGTTCTGTGGCATTAAGTATAGTCACATTGTTGTGCAACCATCACCTCCATCCTCCTTTAGAACTCTTTTCATCTTGCAAAATTGAGATTCTATACCCATTTCACAATAACTCCCCATTCCCCAACCCCAGACCCTGGAAACCACTATTCTACCTTGCGTCTCTATGAATTTGACTACTCTGTGAATGAAATCACACAATATTTGTCCTTCTGTAACTGGCTTATTCACTTCAATGTTTAATCTTTTAAGCCACTGAAATTTGGGATGTGTTTGCTATAACAGCTAGAATTACATATTGTGTGCCTGGAACAGACTAGATCCTCAAATAAATGTTTGCTGAGTAAGTGAACATTCAAAAATTGTTAATTTAAAACATATTTTTAGGACATTATGTTGGATTTAATTTGTAAATTTATATTGTTTTATAATGATATAAAATTTATAAGATATTGAATTTTGTGTGTAATATACGTTTGGGTAACATTATAATTACAATAATTTAAATCAACAGCAGGAGTCCATGACTTTTTTTCTTCTATAGATAATTTATTTTTGGGAAACATGCTATATTGGGTTGTTTGAAAAAGCATATATTCTAACAAAATTGAATCAAATACTTGTTTTAATTTTCCATTGCCTGAAACCAAATTTGACTAGAGTTATTGAGGATTGATTATAAGAGAATGACATAGGAGCTTGAATAATTACATTCCCAGCCAAGCAAAAGGTTTTTGTTTTACATCAAAGGAAATATGATGGTTAAAACAAACAAACAAACAAAAACTCTCTCTTTGGTCCTATGGTTGAATAGGGATGTTACTGATACCTAAGTACTGACATTTTATCATCTTGATTACTAGTCTGTCTGGCAGGAGAATAAAGGCTTTCAAGGAAAGAACCAGATACTTTCTAAGGTACCTCCTTTAATTCTAAAACCTGATCTCTTTCATAACTAGTTCTTTTTTATCTAATTTTCAAATTTCTATGAAAAGATGGCAAATTGCCTTTGTAGTTCTTAAAAGCAAACACCAGACTATATACTTTTCTATCAGAAACTACAATATTTATTCAATAACTTCTTTTCAGTCAAAACATAGAGTGGATCAAAATGTGTTCTTTGAGCAATTGTAATATTCCTGGGAACCCTAGACTGAGAACATGCGGGGGATCTCAAACTCAATGTGGCAGCCTCTTCCTTGCCTGCTACACATTCTAATGTTAGGATAGATACGAGGATGATCACTTCTGACTTCATATAATTATTCCTGTCCTATCAGGCAGAATTGGATTTCTCTTTTTGGGAAATACTAAATACTAATTTCATAAACACACACATTTATGGAAGTTGTACCAAATGAGGCTCTTTCTCTGAGAGAGCATTTTAGAAAATACTGATGCTTTCCAAAACAGTTGAGAAAATGTTTTAAGAATTGAAACCAATCCCACCTGAAATTCCAAATCTGGAAAATCTTAATAATTTGTTGATTTACTTTGCTTATATAACCTGTACATATGTGTATGTAGAAATGGTTGGGAGGTGTGTGTTTTTATCCAATTAGCCTGTATCATCCTCTTAAAGGTGCACTATATCATGTTTTCTGTCATTGTACTTTTTGCTTTTTTAACACCAATTTTCTAACAGTTCTTTGGTATGCACTCACATATCTGGTGATGTTGTAATTAAATATGACCTTTGTTTTCAAATAAAAAAATCCCCTTTGCTTTCTGAAAAAAATAATTTGGATCTAAACAATTTTCAAAAATTAATAAACCAAAGAGGAATGCTTTAAAAAAAAAAAAAGAAGCAAAAAGCACATTCAACCAGAGCCTACACTATGCATTTTCTAAGTAAATTGGTACAAAACCAGAATACTGTAGTATTTTATTTAGCTAGATACCTGGAAAGCATTTTTAAAATTAGCGTTATTTTTTTCCTTTTATACCAGAGGTAAAGAACTTCCAAGTACATTTTTTTACCTGTTATATATATTTTTATACAACATGCAAAGTGATCAAGTAAGATACAAAAATAAAATTGCTTCTATGACAATGATAAGACAAAGACGATGTTTCCCATAATGTCCATAAGCTCATATGGAGCTTTAAGTTAAGGCTACATACCATTAGAATTTTGAAATGAATCAGAGGTATGACTCAACAACAATGGATATTGAGCTAGGAGTTCCCAGTTTTAATCTCAGTTCTGCTTCTGATGGTTTAATTTTGAGCAAGTAAAAACTTCCCTGAACTTACTCTGTTCTGCAGAGTGAGGGAAATAGTCTTGATCAACGCTGTCCAACAGGACTTTCTGCAATGATGGAAATATTCTCTGCTCTGTCCAATATGGTAGTCACTAGCCACATGTGGTGACTGAACACTTGAAATGCAGTAGGTGTGACTAAAGAACTGAATTTTGCATTTTATTTAATTATAATTAAATTAAATAGCCACATATGGCTAATGGCTACTATATTGGATAACAGAGGTCTAGACTAACTCTCATTCACTCATTTAGCAAGCATTTAAGTGCCTACAATCTGCCAAGCAAGCATCCGGCTAGGTGGGGAAGGTGTGTCATCACATCTTTGCCTTCAAGGAGTTAACATGAAGAAAACTAAGTACTTGCTAGTATGTGTGCTTCCATAAGCATAATAAGCATATGCAAAAAGCTCTGTGTACTCATAGAGAGCAATAACCAGAAGGTATATCATCTCTAAGGTCCTCTCCAGCACTAAAATTATATAACTATAGATATGTATGTATCTATATATCCACAGATATATATGTTTATCTATATGTATATATGCATATGTATATGTTATCTATGTATATATATATTAGATAGATATATAGATCTAAATATGTAAATGCTATATACATATATAGATATGTATACATGTATATATAGCTATCTATATTTTAATATATATTTATATACTCATATATTTATATATTAAAATATTTGTAGAGGCATAGCCAATATATTTATAAATATATATCCATATATACCACATATATTTATGAATATATATTTATATATTCAAATATATAAATTTATATATTCAAATATACATTTTTAAAATTTACATTTTATATATATCTATATATTTATGTACATGTCTATCTATCTATCTATTTATCTATCTATCTATCTTTAAAATTAGAAATGGAGGTCTCACTATATTTCTCAGGTTGGTCTTGAACTCTGGGCCTCAAGCGATTCTCTTGCCTCAGCCTCCCAAAGTGCTGGGATTAGAGGCGTGAATCACTATGGCGAGCTCTAAAATTATATGAATTAAACTCAACAAATATTTACTGAGCACCTATTTTCTATGCATCTCTTTATCAGTTCAATTTCTTGGTGCATGATTACCACTCAAAAGGGTAGTAGCTAAACTACCATCAGCACTCTTGTTGATTGATTCATTCAATATTTGGTGAGTGTTTATGTACCAAGCACTTCACTAGGCACACATGAAAAAAAAAAACGAATTTGATAGTGATTTCAAAGGTTCATAATAAAACATCGACATTAACTCTATTTTTCAGGAAATAAATTACCAGATTCTGGGTTCACTTTGATTATATTTAGAATTGATGGTGTTTCAAATGTTATTTCAACTATCTAGAGCCAAATCATGAGCATTTCCTAGTATTAGTAATAAAGAATGTGAAAATGAAAAAACTGGGTATGTTTGGCCATTAAAAACTATGTGCAAGCTTTGTAATAGAATATATTGATTAAAGTAAGTACTCTGATACCTTTCTTAGAAAAGATTCTTTTATTTTGTTACCTAGATATAAATATGTATTCCTTTTCAATGTATTTTTTTTTCTTTTTTTGCGGATGTCTAGCTACAGTATCAAATACGGTATTTTTCTATGTTTTAGAGCATGTTTTCTTTTACATAAAACTGATGTGATATTGCATCTTATTTGTTGGATATGTACATATTTATTTCTTCAACTATTATTTATTTAGTTGACCAACACGCAAATATTACTGTGTTATTCAATTGGAAAATACAAAAGATACAAAAGCAAATTAGAGTAGGATATTCTTCTCAAGAAGTTGGTAGGGAAAATAAGAAATAGAAGAAAGTTGAGAAAAAGGCATTTTCAAAATGTCCTTCAGAGCCCTTTGGAGGTGGAAGTAGTTACTTCCAGATGAGACATTAAGAGAAGGCTTTGCGGAGGATGTGACACTGAGCTAGGCCTTGGACCTTGAAGGAAGTGTAGAATCTGCATCAGCAGAGAAGGAAGGAGAGGCCATTTCCCAGGCAGGAAAGCACAAAATTAGGGAGGAGAAAAATATGAATTAAAACAAAGGACAAAATAGCTGAGAAAAAGCAGAGGAAAATCAGATTTTAAACATAGATTGTGGCTAGATCCTACTTTTAAATGCTAGGCTGGAAAGTCTAGACTCTATTTTGTAGTTTGTAAGGCATTTGAGCAAGGGGATAAAAAATCAGAGTTGTACATTAGGAAAATTAATCTGGCAGAAATATTTAAGATATATTTTGGGGTAGGGAGAGGCTAAATGCAGGGACTGGTTATTAGGCTAGTTGTTACAGCCGTGCAGATGATAGGTTGATATGAGGCTCTGAATTAGGATACTATCAGGAGATTAGAGAGAAAGGGGCTTACGAGAGGTTATTGTAAACCTAGAATCAATAAGACCTGGTAACTTATGTTATATAGTGATAGAATAAAGAAAAGAAGAAGTAAAAAATGACTCCAATATTATACCTCTTCATGACAGAGAGGAGGAGGAGAAACAGATTTAGACTGATGTAGAAAATATACTGTATAAGGAAGAAAAATATTTATATTACATTCTGGTTGAATATGTATGTGTATATATATATATATTCAACTAACTTTAACTGAATGAAAATATGAAGTGCACTGGAGATATCTTCAATTTTTGCACTGTGATAGCAATCTGAGTATCTAGGTTACTTATAGTCAATGTTGCTTCTTTTATTATTTAAGTATATTTATATTCTCAGACTGATGAATTGGAGAAATGCCTCTTGTAACCTTAACCTGACCTTGGTTTAGCCATGTGTCTGAGGTATATAGATTTTCTTACTGCATTCAAGATCTTTCACCAAGGAGATTCTTAAAATAGCGCAAAAGATCTTTTAACAACAAGAAATTCCCCATCCATGGATGGCCTTGATTTAAGCTTTTAGCTTTCATGCTTTTTGAACTCTTAAATTGAGGGGCTTTCCAGATTAAATCTGATGTGGTTTATATATTTAAAACAAATAGCCTGCAGACAATTACTGTCATAAAGTGAAATGTAATTTCTCAGTTGGAAAGCATAATCTTTATTCAATCTTTCTAAGAAGGAACACTCAGGTTTCAGTAGAGTTGGTTAAAACATTTTTTTAAGAGTTTAACAATTGTTTTACTGGAGCATTTTCTCCAGTAGGTGGATAGGGACGATACGTTATTACTAGTGAGTCCATAAAAGACAAAATGTCTCAAGCAGTACTTTATTCCACATCTATGTTTTTTCACTTTCAATCTAAAAAGAACTACAGTAGGAATATGCAGTAGGCCTATTTAGCATGATAATTACAATACCATATTTAACTTTACTAATTTTTAATTCTCCTTTATATCTTAAGAGCCATCTTTATAAAAGGCAAATTTTTGTCAGTTTGTTTGAGGGACCGGAGGGCCAAATCTTAAGGTGTGTTGAGATACTCAGTATCATTTTCTTTCTTTGGCACGCTTCAAAATACTAAGAAAAGATGGGAGGTTGCTATGTGGGAACAGGAAGACTGCTGCATACTTGGCAAGTCAGCTTGGCCAAAGAAGATTGTAGCAGAATCTCACCCTGATGGTTTTAATCCATCAGGATGCAAGCAAAGCAAGCAAGAAACGAACAGAAAAACATATACAACAACAAAATGCCAGAACAGTAATTGTGGATGATAAAAAGAGGGAAAATTCCCCTCAGTGACATGTAGGAAATGAAGCTGAGATAAATGCAGAAACAACTTACTTAAAAGCAAGTTTTATCAATATTACTCAGTGTTTGACTTCAATTTTTGGCATTACTTGTAGTGCAGAAGTGATTTCTTAAGATATAGTGTAACTAATCAAGCACCTTCATCTGTGGAACCTCGTTTTCAAGACAAGTATATTGGTCTTGCCCTAGTACGATAAGCCTGGGCTATAGCATGAGTGAGGTTGCTGCTTCAAGACAGAAGTTGTTAGTAAGAGAGGGATATAGTGGTTATGTGGAATAGAGGGGGCAAGGGCAGGAGGAAAGGGCTCCATCTGTCTTTGCTGATTATAGTGATGTTAGGTGTTGAAGAATTCAGATGTGCTTTAATTTACCCTGTAGGTATATTCCTGAAAAGTTGTATATAAACTGATTTTTTTTGGTTGTTAAACCAATCTGAATGGCTATATCATATTTTCAGAATTCTTTTTATTTCATATTGATTTGTAATTGAAAGTGGTTTTTAATACTTTTGTTCTAAGTTTCTCTGCTACTTCTTACCTGTCATGCAATTAAAGCAGTCCTGCTTTGTAAATCCCAATTTATAGGTTATGATTTTAAAAATTCCTTTAATGTAAAAAAATTGGCCCTTTCCTCTACTTTCTTAATTTAAATACTGTAAATCTGGAATTCTGTAATAATTATAATATTGGCAAACATTTATTGAGTACCTACTATATATTATACTAGGCATTGTTCTGGTTTAAGAACTTCATGTATTCATTTATTTAAGCCTCCCACTCAATGAAACAGATGATATTATTTTTCCATTTTACAGATGAAGAAAGTGAGCACAGGGAGATTAGGCCTCTCTCCCAAGGTTACCCAATCATTAAATGACAGAATGCTTGCACATCAGGGTTTCCTAAATGTGGCTCATAACAGTGATTGAGTTGAATTTGGAAGGTTTTATGTTCACTTGTTTAGAATCAGTTAATTAATTAATTTATTTAACAAATACATTATTGAGTTCCCACTCATTGATAGTGACTCTTCTATGCACTGAAAAAACAGCAATAGACAAGACAAACAAAATTCCTGCATTCATGAAGCTTCCATTCTGGCAAATGAGATGTTATGTAACCAAACAAAGAAACAAATGTGTCATAACAAATAGTGATAATTTCAATGAAGAAAAATAAAATAGGGTAAGAGTCATGGCAGGGACAGTGGGAGGAGATAAGATGCTATTTTTGATAGTTTGGACAAACCTTTTCAAAGATGTCTGAATGAAGTGCAGGACAAAGCCATAAGTAGGTAGTAGAGCAGAGTTCCAGGCAGGGGAATAGCAAATACAAAGGCCCTGTGGCAGGAATGAGCTTGATTCTTTCAAGGAACAATAAGAAGATTTGAGAAGAGGGTGCAATGGGAAGTGTGGTAGAAAATGAAGTCAGAGCAGCCAAGAAGCAGGAGGTCATGAAAAATATTTTTGAATTTTATTCAGTATAATGGGAATGTGTACAAAGGTTTTGAACAAGGAAGTGGCATTATCTAATTTAAATTTTAAAAATTTCACTCACCCTGCTTATCACTGGATGAGATATGATGGTGGCTTAGATTCATCTGCTTACATGTGGAAGACTATAGGAGGAGGTTTTTGGAGAGAAATAAAGTCCTCATGTTAAACTTGACGAATTTTTAGACAGCCAAATAGAGACTTTGAGGAAGCAGTTGAATATAGAAATCCAGAACTTCACTGGAATAAAAAATTTGGAAGTTGTCAATGGATAGATGTATTAAAAGCCTGGGACTGAATGTGATCATCTGGAGGTGAATATAAATAGAAAAGAGAGCCCACTATTCCTATCAAACTACTAACTTCATTTTTCACAGAAATAGAAAAAGAAATAGAAAAAAATTGTTCTAAAATTCATATGGAACCAGAAGAGTCCACATAGCTAAAGCATCTTAAGCAAAAAGAACAAAGCCAGAGACATCACATTACCTGACTTCATACTGTACTGCAAGGCTACAGTAACCAAAAAAAAAAAAAAGCATGATACTGGTACAAAAACAGACACATCACCAATGGAAGGAACAGAATAGAGAACCCAGAAATAAAGCCACACATCCACAGCTAGTAAGAAACAGGGAAAGGACTCTCTATTCAATAAATGGTGTTGGGATAACTGGCTGTCCATATGCAGAAGAATGAATCTGGATCCCTATCTCTTACCATATAAAAGATTAACTCAAGATGGATTAAAAACTTAAATGTAAGATCAGAAACTGCAAAACTCATAGAAGAAAACCGAGGAAATATCCTTCTCAACATCAGCATTGGCAAAGAATTTATGGCTAAGTCCGCAAAAGCAATTGCAATAAAAGATAAAATTGACAAGTGGAATCTAATTAAACTGAAGAGCTTCTGCATAGCAAGAGAAATGGTCAACTGAGTAAATAGATGACCTAGAGCAGGCATCCCCAAACTTTTTACACAGGGGGCCAGTTCACTGTCCCTCAGACCATTGGAGGGCCACCACATACTGTGCTCCTCTCACTGACCACCAATGAAAAAGGTGCCCCTTCCTGAAGTGCGGCGGGGGGCTGGATAAATGGCCTCAGGGGGCCACATGCAGCCCGCGGGCTGTAGTTTCAGGATGCTTGACCTAGAGAATGGCAGAAAATATTTGCAAGCTATGTATCTGACAAAGGTCTAATATTCAAAATCTATAAGGAACTTAAATCAACAAGCAAAAAACAAATAATCCCATTTAAAAATGGGCAAAGGACATGGACAGACACTTCTTTAAAAAAGATATACAAGCAGCTGACAAACATGAAAAAATGCTCATCACTAATCATCAGAGAAATGCAAATCAACTCTGCAATGAGATACCATTTCACACCTGTCAGAATGGGTTTTGTTAAAATGTCAAAAAACAACAGACGTTGGTGGGGCTGCGAGGAAAGGGAATGCTTATACATTGTTGCTGGGAATGCAAATTCGTTCAGCCTCTGGGAAGAGCAGTTTGGAGATTTCTCAGAGAACTAAGGGGTGAACTACTATTCAGCCAAGCAATCCCATTACTGAGTTTGTACCCAAAGGTACATAAATTATTCTGCCAAAAAGACACATGCACCTGTATGTTCATCACAGCACTATTCATAATAGCAAAGACATGGACCCAACCCAGGTGCTTATCAACAGTGGATTGGATAAAGAAAATGTGGTATTAATACTTATATACCAAGGAATACTATGCAGCCATAAAAACAGTGAAACCACGTCCTTTGCAGCAACATGGATACAGCTAAAGTAATGCAGAAACAGAAAAATCAAATAACATGTTCTCACTTGTAAGTGGGAGCTAAACATGGGGTACACATGGACATAAAAAGGAGAACAGTAGACACTTGGAAATACAAGAGTGAAAGGGGTGTGGGGCAAGGGTTGAAAAATACCTATTGGGTTCTATGCTCACTTCCTGGGTGATGGGTTCAATTGTACTCCAAACCCCACCATCATGCAATATGCCTTTCTAACAAACATGCACATATACCCTGGAATCTAAAATAAAAAATGAAAAAAAAAAAAGAAAGAAAGAAAAGAGAGCCCAAGATGCAATGAAATATATTTAATATTCTGTGAATATTCTCAGAGCTTCCTCTTCCCATCACAAATAATAAACATTGATGATCATTGTCTAGATTGATTAATTCATTAGGATTTAAAATAGTGGTAATCTAATTCTGTCATCCTTTCTTCAACTTACTTGCTGGAAAAAGAAAATTCTATACAGAGAAAATTCAATGACTTAACCTAATAAAAGTTTGTTTTTTGCTCAAGCAATATAGTCCAACGAGGCTGCTGCTGATGTCTTTACTATACTGGACTCCTTTAGGCACTAGCTCTGATCACTTTCCTCTTGTGATTCTTTGCTCTTCTGGGTCTTTGGAATCTTCTCTATTAAGTTGGTGAGTGAAAAAAAAGAATGGGGGATCAGATGTGGCAAGATTTTACAAGGCAGGCCTGGAAGTGTTCTTTTTCTACCTATATCCCATTGACTAGAACAGTCATATGGCTGTACCTAACTGCAAGGGAGGCTGGGATGTGTAGTTCAATTGGATGTCCAGGAAGAAAACAGAAATAATTTGGTAAATTATTAAACAGTCTCTGGCCATATGGCCATAAGCTTGATAATATGCAATCATACATTTATAATTTGTGGTAAATGCTATAAAGTAAAATAATATATACAAATGAGAATAATGGGCTGAGAGTGGAGAGCTATAATACTTCAGAAAAGTCCTTTGCAATGAGATAATATTTAAGCTGAGACCTAACAAATGATGACAAGAGTGGTGGGAGAAAGAATGTTCTAGGCATGTATGAAGGTCCTGAGGTAGAAAAGAGCTTAGAGAATCCAAGGACCTGAAAGAAGATCCATGTAGCTGAACCCAGGAAAGAGAGTTATGAGACAAAGCTAGACTGGTTTGTCTCGATCATAGTCCATATCATGTGTTCCATAGTAAGTGGTAGTAGAGAAAAGTGGAAGTGGTCAAAAGTTAATATTTAATCCCAATAGCAGAGGAAGGACATTGTATGATTAGTGATTTTTAGTATTTAATGTTAACAGCAATGGAAAGGCATAATGTGGTTAGTGTTTCTAACAGAATGTTAAAATGGGACTCTTCCTGACTCATTGCAGCTGAGGGCCTAATTACCCCCACATTCCAAAGTGAAGTGAGTCAGATCATCCATGGCAGAATTACAAAAGAGGTGCTGAAACCACTTCTGTGGATCTTCACTCCTCTACCTATCTTAAGGCTATATAGGAACTGAAATGGAAAAGGCTAAGGAGAGCATTGAAAGAGTCTCCAGTGCATTATGTCTTCCCTACAACCCCATGAGAGATTGGTAGGACAGGTATTTGTACCTTACCTCAGGTGTGCTAGTGAGGGATACTCCAAGGAGACCACATGGAAGGTTTGACTTACATCCTCTGGAGTCCATGGGTCGCAGAAATACCTGGTAAACAGCTTACTGGCATCATAGTAAGGTACTGCATTTGGAGAATAAGTGGCATTGGCAGATTGCATTGGCAGCTCCAAGGTATGAAATTGTTGGTGGGAATATATACGTAGGGTCATTTAAAAAGGGATTATGCTTAAGAGGCCTTCTGCCCACACCAGACAACCTTAGCAGAAAGAGTCTGGAGATGTGTCTTCAGATTCAGAAGCTGAAGGTGGGGCTGGAGTGGGTGTGTAAGCATCCCGCTAAGGTTGAGGCTTTGCCTATTTCAATGAGCTCCAATCAGAGAACTTACAGAGGACTATCTAGCCTGCATGAAAAAAAAAAACCCCAAAACCCTGAGAGTAAGAGTCAGCTTTAAATACCTGCCATGGCTAGAGTCTGTCAATGCTAGATTACAGCTGTGTCTGTTACACAAGATCTTTTCTGTTCCTTATCTCTCTTTCCTGGCCCCTCCACTGCTGGCTGGTTGAAGGGGCTGAGACAATGAAGACGAGGAGGCCAGGAGAGAAGAGCCAACCCCACCACAAAGGCCGCAAGCCCAAGCAGGTTTGGGTGGGTGGTGGGGAGGAAGCATTAACCATAATGAAGTTCAGAGTTTCAAACAACACACTGAACTGGGCATTTTTATTACTGAAATGAGACTATTTTTTGACTAGAAGAGAGAATTCCTATTAAGTGAGAGTGCCAAAAAATGTCAAGGGACTTGCCCCAGGCACCAGGAAAGAACCTGTCCTGTAGAGCTGGTTTGGTCAGGCTGTTGGGAAGAAGAGTATAAAGTTGTTTTCTGTTCTCACTTTAAGGTTTCTGGTTCTGTATAAAAGTGACTTGTTTTAGTGAAACCCCATCTCTACTAAAAATACAAAAAAATTAGCTGGGCATGGTGGCGCATGCCTATAGTCCCAGCTATTCAGGAGGCTGAGGCAGGAGAATTGCTTGAACCCAGGAGGCGGAGGTTGCAGTGAGCCAAGGTCACGCCACTGTACTCCAGCCTGGCACCTGGCAACAGAGCAAGACTGTCTCAAAAACAAACAAACAAACAAACAAAAACAACTTACTTGTTTTAAACAGTCACTCTGGTTGCTATGTGGAAATCAGACCAGAGGATGGCCCTTGTGAATGCAAAGGGTCGGTGAAGAGGTGATAGCTGGCTCCTCTACTTCCTAGCTGTGTGATGTTGGAAAAGTCAGTTAACTTCTCTGTGCATCAGTTTCTTCATCTTAAAGTGGTGCTAGAATGCTTTCTAGGGCTATTGAGAAGACTAAATCAGCTAATGCATTTAAAGTGCTTAGAGGAGTATCTGACCCATAGCAAGGATTATAAGGTGTTTGCTACTGTTTTTATTTTAAAAATTCTAATTGTAGCAGCCTCAGTGTAAGACAGTGTTGACTTTGATTGTCTTTAACCAGAAAGTGAGAAAAAGCACATGATATATTTTAGAATGATATTCAACAGGGCTTTGTGGGGGATGCTTGGATGTGGAGACTGAGGCAGAGGGAGAGGACAAGAATTGCTCCCAGGGTTCTGGTTTGGACATCTGGATGGAATTGAGATGACTGAGATTGAGGAGGACAAGAATGGTATAAGGCTTAATAGAGATTCCTGGTTACTGATGCTTTAAAAAGTTTGTATTTTATTTTATTTTTTAGAGACAGGGTCTCACTGTTGCCTGGGCTGGAGTGCAGTGATGCAATCATGGTTCACTGCAGCCTCGAGCTCCTGGGCTCAAGTGATCCTGCCACTTCAGCCTCCAGAGTAGCTGGGACTACTGGTGTATGCACCATGTCTGGCTAATTTTTGTATTTTTTAAATTGTAAAGACAGGTTCTCACTATGTTGCCCAGGCTGGTCTTGAACTTCTGTCCTCAAGCCATCCTCCTGCCACGGCCTCCCAAAGGGTTGGAATTACAGGTATGAGCCACTGTGCCTGGCTAAAAGTCTATGTTTTAATAGCACTGAAAGATCTGAGCATCATGGGAATGATTTTTCTGAAATGTAAAGACTCTAAAACAAAGTACTTGTTTTGCTTGGTCACTTTTCTGATCCTTTGTCCCATTCTTTTAGATAATGATGCAGGGGAGTCTAGATAATTATGTAATAATATGGTTTTCCTTTTGAGAACCAAGAATGACCTCAACAGGCAGTCAGTCCTTGCAAATAAACACTGTTAGAAAATAAATAATATTAACAGTTCTAAAACTAAAGTTATTGTCTTTGATAGATGTCTTCTAAAATTGCTGTATGTTTATAAATAAATGTAATAAAAATATATTTATCCATGGGTACTGCAATATAGTGACAGTTGTTTTTTTCAAAAGCACAGACATAAATGCACAGATAAAATATTAGTGCTAATGTTTTAAATACCTTGAATGGCATGTCACCTTACCTTTGCTATTTAAGTTGATCTTTGAATCTGAGGTAACAGCCTGATTCCCATCCTAAACATATGCTGTGGAGATATAGGAACACTGTCCTTTGGTATTAACTTCCTATTTTCTTCCCTACTCCCCTGGGATACAGTGTTGAGAACCAGAATTTATCTTTTGCCTGATGTCTTGCCAAAAGCTGTCTTTATTACCCACTCCTGGCTTGCTAGGGGTTGTGGAAGAGCATTTGTATATGCTAGGGCTGACCAATGAATAAGTGGCTGAGGGCCATTTTTAGTTTCAGTCCTTAAATTTTGTAGAAACTATAAAAGTGACTCAAATAACTCTTTGTAGACTTGCACATCCCCTCATCAGAACTTTCCTTTGAGGCTGGGTCCTTCAGGGTTCTGTGAGTGGGAAGAGCAGGGGGTTCTCTGAGACCCTGGTGTCCATGATTATCCACCAGGGCTGGATCCTCATCTGGCTTAATGACTGCAGTAGTCTTGATGTAGCAAGTATCCTTTTAGGTAAAAATAATAAATCTGCACTTTAGTGACAGATGTTTTTTTGGCATATTACTCTTGCTCTTGGCAAATTCATACAATGGCAAAGCCAATCCACATGATCCAGAAGGGAGAAAATAAGATCAAATGTTAAAATATTATACTAATTCCCTAGCAGCTAGCAGGTGGATGTGAGAGGAGGCCTTGGTTTTCAAATAGTGACTATATCAGATAATAGAGGAAAAATTTGAAATCTGTACAGGTACATGCCAGGGAGTTAAAGTGCCTAAAACCAAATGTTTGATGTTATTATATCTCCTTTTATTTTTATAGCTGTTGTGATCAACTGGTAACACCCACTTTGAAAATTTTCAAGACTAACATCATCTCAGCCGTAAGGTATGGTACCTTGGGGGAATCTACTGGATATTTGTTCATGTACTAGAGTGAACCTAGAGCTACTTATTCCTTTGCTTCTTTTAAAATTTATTTTCTAAAGTCAGCTGATTAGCAAAAAATGAAATATAATTTGTCTTTTAATTTTCATCAAAGTAATATGCATACATAGTAAAAATAAGATAGTGTTGAGGAGTTTATACTGAGAAACAATAGCTGTCTGTCACACTTCCCAGTCCCACTTTCCAGAGGAAAACCCCCTCCCTTTTTTTGATAAAAGAATTACGCTTTTTTGAGACAGGGTTTTACTCTGTTACCTAGGCTGGAGTGCAGTAGTGTGGCCATGGCTCACTATAGCCTTGACCTTCCAAGCTCAATGGATCCTCCCACCTCAGCCTCCTGGGTAGGTGGAACTATGGGTGTGTACTACCATGCTGGGCTAATGTTTTCATTTTTTTGTAGGGACAGGATCTCACTATGTTACCCCGGCTGGTCTTGAACTCCTGGGCTCAAGCAATCCTCCCATGTTGCCTCCCAAAGTGCTGGGATTATAGGCACCAGCCACCACACCCAGCCAATATGACAATTTTTAATCACTGATTTTTATCCCTTTATTCCTTTAATCTGCCTCCTGCAAAGTTACAACGCAAGTACTTTGGTGTATCTCTTTCAAGACTTTGTTTCTATGTATTTTAGTTATTTTCTGTAATAAAAACAAAGATTTAGCTACCATTTCCAAATTTTTGATAGTTATTACAGTTTTATTCTTGGTTGCTTTTATACCTTTAAATAATACACTTAAACCTCTAGTTTTTGTTCTATCAGCCATATATAATGCCTCTTGACTCCCAAGCTATATTTATATATTCATGATTATTTATTGGGTACTTACTATGATGACAGGCACTGTTCTAAGTGCTCAGTGAACAAAACAGAGCTCTCAGATTCATTGGCACTTACATGGTAGTTGGGGGTAGGAGTGTTCAGATACAGAAATTATACGGTAGACATTAATAAATTCAACATAGAAGAAAAGAAATACAGGAGAAGATAGTTCAGGAGTCCAGAAGGTGGGAATAATAATTTTAAATCAGGTGGTCAGATTTAACCTCATTGAGAGATGACATTTGAGCAGACTCAAAGGCAGGAAGGATATTATTCATGTGACCATTTTGGGGAAAAGAGTTCCAGGCAGAGGCAACAGCAAAGGCTCCAAGGAAGGAGTGTACCTGGCACATTCAAGGATTACAGGTAGCTAGCAGGGCTAGAATGGACTGAGCAAAGGGTAGTGTGGTGGAGAATGAGGTCAGAGAGATAACAGGGTGAGATGATATAGGGCCATGTGGATCAAAATAAAGAATTTTTGTTTTTGATTTGGGTACAGTGAGAAACCATTGCAAGGTTTTAAGCAGAGGAGTAACATGGTCTGACTTGTGGTCAGATGGATTTGTATAGCTTCCATGTTGAGAACTGTAAGAAGGCATAGGGGGAGGCAGGGGAGTAGTTGCGTGGCTCTTACAGTCATCAAGACAGAGATGCTAGTAGTGCTGACCAGGAGGTGCTCGTGGCATTGGTGAGAAGAGGTCACATTCTAGAGGTAAACTGATGAGACTATCCCTTTTCTCCTTTCTTCTACCTTCTACCCTCCCACCTACCATAACAGTCTGTCAACTATACCTTTTTTTTTTTTTTTTTTTCGAGACAGGGTCTTGCTCTGTTACCCAGGCTGGAGTGCAGTGGTGTGATCTTGGCCCCCTGCAACCTCCACCTCCGGGGCTCAAGCAGTCCTGCCTCAGCTTCCCAAATAGTCAAAACTACAGGCATGTGCCACCATGCCCAGCTAATTTTTGTAGAGATGAGGTTTTACCATGTTGCCCAGGTTGGTCTTGAACTCCTGAGCTCAAGCAATCCACCTGCCTTGGCCTCCCAAATGTTGGGATTCCAGGCATGAGCCGTCAGGTGTGGCCCAGACTTTTGTTTTTATGTTTTCAGGGTTAATGACAAATTCTTTCTTTATCATAACCCATCTTTCATGTGTTGCTTACAGTTTCATTCTGAGAGTTAAAAAATCAACACAACCCCCCCAATTTGTGTTATGACTATTTAATTAGTATTCATTACATAGATATATAATATGCAAAAACAACATTTCCTTTTTTATAGGTCCAAGACCATCACCTCTGGGCTCTTTGAAGAAGGATATTCTAGAGTCTAAATTAAATAAATTCTCTTTGATAAGTATAGAAATTGCTGAAAATTTTGCCACATTTTAGCTGGCTTCATATTTGTATTTTGACTTTTCTATATAATTCTTGTTTGTTTTTCCTGGAATTTCCAATTATCTTTCTTTTATCTTGCTGAGAGAAGAAATATATATTTTCTTCACCATGTCATTGATATCATCTATTTCCATGGTCACTCTTTATTTTGTGTAAACTACATTTCATTTTTCTTCCTGAAGATAGTATGAATGTTATACTTGGGACCCACTGACTCCCTCTCCTGATTTAGATTGTTTTGAAAACCCCATGCACAACTGTCACCCTGAACTGATTTCTCTTTATACTCCTGGACAAGTTCTACTCTTTCTTGCATTCTATATCTTTCTCTTTGTTGGTTTGCATTTCACTTCTCTGCAATATCTCCAAAAGTATCTTCATCAGAAAACACAGATGGGAGATGAAATTTCTGAGTACTTGAAAATCTAAAAATGTCTTTAGTATGCCTTCACATTGATTTATAGTCAGGTGGAGTAAAACATTCTATATTCAAACATTTTTTCCCCTGGAGTATTACTAATAAGAAGCTTAGGCCAGGTGTAGTGGCTCACACCTGTAATCCCAGCACTTTGGGAGGCTGAGGTGGGAGGATTGCTTTAGCCTAGGAGTTCAAGACCAGCCTGGGCAACATGGCAAAACCCTGTCTCTACAAAAAATACCAAAAATGAGCTGGGTGTGGTAGCTTATGCTTGTAGTCCCGGCTACTTGGGAGGCTGAGGTGGACAAGACTTTTCCTTGGAGGAGCGGGTGGGGGAAAGAAGCAGTAGCTTGATGTATTATTGTTCCTTCGTAGGTGATCTTTTTTCTCTTCCTCTCTAGAGTCTTCTCACGTTCATTGCAATACTATGCACAATAGCCTAGATGTGGGAACAACCTACATGTCCATTGATAGAAAAACGGATTAAGAAACTGTGGTATATACATAAAATGGAATATTATTCAGTCATAAAAGGAAATCCTGTCATTTGTGACAACATGGATGAACCTGGAGGACCTTACACTAAGTGAAATAAGATAGTTGTCCATTTCTATGGCAGAGAGTAGAATGGTGGCTGCCAGGGGCTGAGAGAGGGGGAAATGGAGAGGGCTGTTCAATGGGTATAAAGGTTCAGTTATGCAAGATGACTTAAGTTATAAGAGATCTGCTGTATATCATTGTGTTTACAGTTAATAGTACTGTACTATAAACTTAATTTTTTTTTCAGAAGGTAGGTCTTATGTGTTCTTACCACAGCAAAGAAATTAATTAACTTAAAAAATCTCATTAATATTTAATGTTCCAAAATTTCATCATGTTGTGTCTAGTTGATATTTTTTTCATTCATTTTGCCTGGCACTCATTTATGCCCTTCACTAGGAATAGTTACATCTTTCTTTAACTCTGGACGAGACCATATATATATATAGTTTTTTTTTGCTAGTACAAGTTTTATTCTAGACAACTGCAAGTCATCCAAGGGGATGTTCACAAATTACCCCAGAGCCCACTCCCATCTCCCCAGACAGCAGTGGGCACACATTCAATACTCCTGAGACAAGCATCTGTGTGCTTTTTCTCTACCTTCTCTGGAATAGTCAATCCCAAAATGAATTTGGAAACTATAATCTGAACCACCTCAAGTAAGGATTGGTGTAATAGGAACAAACTAAACCACTGTGTGTGTGTGTGTGTGTGTGTGTGTGTGTGTGTGTGTGTGTAACCACATGCCTACTAAAGGTTTTAAAGCTATTTCATTCCTTGTTATTTTATTTTTTGAACTTCTATTTGCTGGATATAGAATCTTGTGGATTTATTCTTTTTGTTTCATCTTTCTTCTGACATTTTCTCTCTTTTCATCTTTTGTTTTATGTTTTAGGAGAGGTTCTAGGCTGTCTTTCAACCCTTCTGATTTTTTTTTTTTTTTTGAGACAGAGTCTTGGTCTGTTGCCAGGTGCCAGGCTGGAGTGCAGTGGCACGATCTCAGCTTACTACAACCTCCGCCTCCTGGGTTCAAGCAATTCTTCTGCCTCAGCCTCCCGAGTAGCTGGGACCACAGGTGCACGGCACCACGCCCAGCTAATTTTTGTGTTTTTTAGTAGAGATGGGGTTTCAACATGGTCTCGATCTCTTGACCTCTTGATCCACCTGCCTCGGCCTCCCAGAGTGCTGGGATTACAGGCGTGAGCCATCGTGCCCAGCCAACCCTTCTGATTTTTAAAATTTCAGGGATCATATGCTTAATTTCTAAGAACTCTTTCTTCTTTTGGATTTTTATTTTGGTTTGTGTGTTTGAAGTTAGGATACGATGTAGGAGTATCCAGTCATAGTTTCATGGAAGCAGTATCTTTCAAATGTCTCTGAGAACATTAATTAAAAATTTAATTTTTTTTCTATTCCATAGATAACCTGTGTTCTTTTCTCAGGATGAATACTATTTATCTTGGTCTTTCTCTTTTATGCTGCTTGTTTTCTTTCTTGTGATCTTTCTTGTCCACTGTATTTCAGAATGAGCCTTCTAAGTAGCTTTTAGGAGTTTCTTACTGTGATATATATAAGTCTGTTTTCCCATGGGATATCTGCCAGTAGTGGGATCTCTGTGTACATGGGTGGCAGGCCCAGGTTGGGGCAGATAAGTGATTGTGATAATGCTAGTTATACAAATTTCAATGGCTTTACATAATAGATGTTTTTTTCTCGTCTGTATTGTGGTTCAATGCCTGATCAGCAGGTGGCTTCTTGCATATGGTGATTAAGAGACCTAGGCTCTTTCCCCTAGCACTACTTAGCATCTCTTTAGGCCTTCTGCCTCTGGCTGGCAGGAGTAAATAAGAAAGTGCAAAGGTACACCTACTTTGTTAAAAGCCCTGGCCTGGAAGTGATACATATCACTTCTACTTATATCCCATGTAGCTAAATGGCTACATTTGAATGCAAGAGAGTCTGGATAATATAGTGGCTTGAAAGTCACCTCCCAGAAGAAGCATCATAGTAAGGAATGAGGAAGACAAATTTTTGTCACTCAGTTATAGCCATTGCTTTTGAAAACAGACATCCACTGGTCGTGTTCATATTAGGGTTAGAATGCTGGAGCCTTTTAGTTTTGTGAGGGAGGGATGGGGTTACAAAGTGCAAGAGTTGAGAGAGCTTTAATTGGGTCACTGGCATCCATTTTTAGCCTTTCTGATTCTTCTCAACCAGTGTCTAGAGTTCTATTTTGACAGGCTAGGGACTTCATTTTTCTTTTGTAGAGGCAGGATCTCACTATGTTGCCCAGGCTGCATTTTTATCTCATTGTCTGAGCAATGTAACTTTTCTAAACAATTCTAAAATTCGTATGGAACCAAAAAAGAGCCCACATAACAAAAGTATTCTAAGCAAAAAGAACAAAGCCAGAGACATCACATTACCTGACTTCAAACTGTACTACTAGGCTATAGTAACTAAAGCAGCATGGTACTGGTGCAAAAATAGACACATAGATCAATGGAACAGAAAAGACAACCCAGAAATAAAGCTATATAGCTACAACTATCTGATCTTTAACAAAGTTGACAGAAATAAACAGTGGAGAAAGGATTCCCTATTCAATAAATTGGGCTAGGAAAACTGACTAACCACATGCAGAAGAATCAAACTGGACCCCATCTCTCACTATATACAAAAATTAACTCAAGATGGATTAAAGACTTAAAAGTAAGACCTGAAACTTCAAAAATCCAGAAGAAAACTTAGGAAAAGCCTCTTCTGGATATTGGCTTAGGCAAAGAATTTATGACTAAGAACTCAAAAGCAAATAAAATGAAAACAAAAATAGACAAATAATTAAATGAATGAGCTTCTGCACAGCAAAAGAAACAAAAGAATAAACTAAGACAACTTACAGAATGGGAGTGATATGATTTGGCTCTGCGTTTCCACCTAAATCTCATCTCCAATTATAACCCCCATAATCCCCAGGTGTTGAGGGAGAAACCAGGTGGGAGGTGACTGAATCATGAGGGTGATTTCCCCCATGCTGTTCTCATGATCCTGAGTTAGTTCTCATAAGATCTGATGGTTTTATAAGGGCCTCTTTCTTCTTCACTCCACACTTCTCTCTTGTACCGCCCTGTGAAGAAGGACATGTTTGCTTGCCCATCCACCATGATTATAAGTTTTTTTTTTTTTTTTTTTTTTTTTGAGACGGAGTTTCGCTCTTGTTACCCAGGCTGGAGTGCAATGGCACAATCTCGGCTCACCGCAACCTCCGCCTCCTGGGTTCAGGCAATTCTCCTGCCTCAGCCTCCTGAGTAGCTGGGATTACAGGCATGTGCCACCATGCCCAGCTAATTTTTTGTATTTTTAGTAGAGATGGGGTTTCACCATGTTGACCAGGATGGTCTCGATCTCTCGACCTCGTGATCCACCCGCCTCGGCCTCCCAAAGTGCTGGGATTACAGGCTTGAGCCACCGCGCCCGGCCGATTATAAGTTTTCTGAGGCCTCCCGAGCCATGTGGAACTGTGAGTCAATGGAACCTGTTTCCTTTATAAATTACCCAGTCTCACCCAGTTCTTTGTAGCAGTGTGAGAACAGACTAATACCGGGAGAAAATATTTACATACTATGCATTCAACAAAGGACTGATATCCAGAATCTATAAGGAACTCAAATGAATCAACAAGAAAAAAACAACCCCATAAAAAAGTGGGCAAAGGACAAGAACAGACATTTCTCAAAATACAAGTAGCAAACAAATGAAACAAATATGAAAAAATGCTCAACATCATTAATTATCAGAGAAATGCAAGGTAAATGACAATGAGAAGCCACGTAACATCAGTCAGAATGGCTATCGTTAAAAAGTAAAAAAATAATAGATGTTGGCAAGGATACAGAGAAAAGGGAATGCTTATATACTATTGATGGGAGTAAAAATTAGTACAGCTCCTGTGGAAAACAGTATAGAGATTTCTCAAAGAGCTAAACATAGGACATTCAACTCAGCAATTACAGGGAATCTACCTAAAGGAAAAGAAATTGTATCAAAAGGACATGCACTTGTATGTTTATCACAGGGCTATTTGCAATAGGGAAGTCATAGATTCAACCCTAAGTGTACATTAATGGTTGATTGGGTGAAGAAAATGTCATATATATATATATGCATATATATCTCATAGAATATAAATATATATGTATATTATAGAATACTATGCAGCCATAAAAATGAATAAAATCATGTCTTCTGCAGCAATGTGGATGGAGCTGGAGGCCATAAGTGAAATAACTCAGAAACAGAAAATCAAATTATGTATGTTCTCGCTTGTAAGTGGGAACTAAACAATGGGAACACATGGACATAAAGATGGAAATAACAGACACTGAGGACTCCAAAAAAGGGGAGAATGGGAGAAGGATGAGGGGTCACAGATTACCTGTTGGGTACAATGTTCACTATTGGTGATGAGTTCATTAGAAACCTAAACCTTACCACTACATAATATATTTATGTGACAAACTGGAACATGTATCCCAAATGTAAAATTTAAAGAAATACGTAGTTCTGTCAGTTCACTTGTTTTTAAAGCGTGTATAGATTTAGCAGCTCAGAATATTAGCTTTCTGTGTGTTCATCAGTGAAAACAGGCAGGTAGAGTCTTCTATCCCATACCTAATAAAAGGCTAGGTGCAAAGGTGAGTTTGAAGGGTATTTGTTTTAGTTACATTCCAGTTATTTTAACTTGTGTGCTTGAAATATGTTGGAATCAATGGCTCACGTTAATTTGGCCCTTCTCATAACTGCCTTGGCTGAGTTGTGTTTTAGCATTATGGCCTCCACTTTTACAAAACAATTGATAAGAAGCAGCCTTATAAAGCTGATTTTACAATTACTTTAGTGATTTTAAAAGGACGTTGTCTACTCCCTTCATCACTCAGCAAGACATTTTTGAATAACTCACAGCAAAACTTGGCTTTTCTGAAGGAGCTGATGTATTCTTTCCTTTCTGATAATGAGAATTGTGCAACAGACTATATTTCCTTTTATCATCTGTATTTTAGCATTCTCTGGTCTTAACTATGTTAAAACTGTGAGAATGTCTCTGAGGTGATGTAAATTCAGATAGAATTCAACTGGCAATTGGCTCCCAATCTTCACCTGGGTGCAATTCTCAAATGAAGACCAGCTAAAGATATTATCTTCTGCAGGGTGAAGAGTCAGAAGTGACTACTTTGTGATTATTTTGGGGGCTTTCTCAACTCAGTGTATGCTACATGTTTTGTAATGATTGGTCCATTTCTTACACATAAATGAAAACAGATAAAACACACATTAACTGTAATTGAGAGGTGGTTTTTTTTTTTTTTTTTTTTTTTTTTTGAGATGAAGTCTAGCTCTGTCGCCCGGGCTGGAATGCAGTGGTGTCATCTCGGCTCACTGCAACCTTCGCCTCCCAGGTTCAAATCTTCTGCCTCAGCCTCCTGAGTAGCTGAGATTACAGACACCCACCACCAGACCCAGCTAATTTTGTATTTTTAGTAGTGAAACAGGGTTTCACTATGTTGGCCAGGCTCGTCATGAACTCTTGACCTCGTGATCCTCCTGCTACCACCTCCCAAAGTGCTGAGATTACAAGTGTGAGCCACTGAGCCTGGCCTATTTTTTTTTTAACTTTGCATTAATGTAGCCATTGATTTTATGTGATTGAACTTTTTGGACTGTACATAAAGTAAGGATTTTACTATATCTTCATTTATTACTGAATCTCTAATTTCATATACACTATTGATAATAAGTAGCATACATTTTATGTTGTGCATATTATAAACTAAGTATTTTTATCGTAAGACACCCCCAAATCCTCATAGAACAAGGCAAGGTATAAACACATAAATATCAAAATAATGTAAAATAAAATTCTCAGCTGAATGTACTTTGGGGTATGTCTATTCTAAATATAACATATTTAGTATCCATATTATATTTCCATAAAGGAATTTTCTTCCCTTTTAAAATTTATTTGAAGACATACTAAATAGCATTACCATACTTGTACTGGGTTGAATAATGTCCCCTCAAATTCATATTAATCTGGAACCTCAGAATGTGAACTTATTTGGAAATAGGGTCTTTGCAGACCAATGAAATAATTCATTAAGATGAGGTCATATTAGGTTAGAGTAGGCCCTAAATCTAAAGGCTGGTATCCTTACAAGAAGGCTATGTAAAGACACAGACGGGGTTCCGGGCAAGATGCTTGAATAGGAACAGCTCCTCCGGTCTGCAGTTCCCAGCAAGACCAATACAGAAGGCGGGCGACTTCTGCATTTCCAACTGAGGTACCTGGTGCAGCTCATTGAGACGGGTTAGACAGTGGGTGCAGCACTGTCTAACTGCTCGTGGTGGGCAAGCAGAAGCAGGGAAGGGCGTCGTCTCACCTGGGAAGTGCAAGGGGTAGGAAACTCCCTCCCCTATTCAATAGAAGCCATGATGGACTGTGCTGTGAGGGATGGTACTATCTGGTCCAGATACTATGCTTTTCCCACAGTTTTTGCAACCCGCAGAATAGGAGATTCCCTCAGGTACCTACACCACCAGGGCCCTGGGTTTCAAGCACAAAACTGGGCAGCTGTTTGAGCAGACACCTAACTAGCTGCAGGAGTTTTTTTTTTTTTTTTTTTTTCCATATCCCAGGGGTGTCTGGAACCCCAGTGAGACCGAGCTGTTCACTCCCCTGAAAAGGGGGCTGAAGCCAGGGAGCCAAGTGGTCTAGTTCAACAGATCCCACCCTCACGGAGCACAGCAAGGTAAGATCCACTGACTGGAAATTCTCGCTGCCATCACAGCAGTGTGAAGTCGACCCGGGATGCTGAAGCTTGTGGTGGGGAGAAGGGCATCTGCCGTTACGAGGCTTGAGTAGGCGATTTTCCTCTCACAGTGTAAACAAAGCCACCAGGAAGTTTAGGCTGGGCAGAGCCCACCACAGTGTGGCAAAACCGTTGTAGCCAGATTGCCCCTCTAGATTCGTCCTCTCTGGGCAGGGCATCTCTGAAAGAAAAGCAGCAGGCCCTGGTCATTGGAGAAGTGCAAATCAAAACCACAATGAGATACCATCTCATGCCAGTTAGAATGGCGATAATTAAAAAGTCAGGAAACAACAGATGCTGGAGAGAAAGTGGAGAAATAGGAACGATTTTACACTGTTGGTGGGAGTGTAAATTAGTTCAACCATGTGGAAGACAGTGTGGCAATTCCTCAAGGATCCAGGACCAGAAATACCATTTGACCTAGCAATCCCATTACTGGGTATATATCCAAAGAATTATAAATCATTCTACTATAAAGACATATGCACACGTATGTTTATTGAAGCACTATTTACAATAACGAAGAGTTGGAACCAACCCAAATGCCCATCGATGATAGACTGGATAAAGAAAATGTGGCACATATACACCATGGAATACTATGCAGCCATAAAAAAGAATGAGTTCATGTCCTTTGCAGGGACATGGATGAAGCTGGAAACCATAATTCTCAGCTAACACAGGAACAGAAAACCAAACACTGCATGTTCTCACTCATAAGTGGGAGTTGAACAATGAGAACACATGGGGACAGGGAGAGGAACATCACACCCTGGGGCCTGCTGGGGGGTAGGGAGGAAGGGGAGGGATAGCATTAAGAGAAATACCTAATGCATGTGGGGCTTAACACCTAGATGATGGGTTGATGGGTGCAGCAAACCACCATGGAACATGTAACAAACTTGCACGTTCTGCACATGTATCCCAGAACTTAAAGTATATAAAGACACCGACACACACAGAGAATGCCATGTATGATGAAGATAGAGACTAAAGTGATGCGGCCACAAGCCAAGGCATGCCAAGGATTGCTGGCAACCAGGAAAGAAGCAGGGAACAGATTCTCACTTAACACCTCTGCAAGCAACCAACCCTGCCAACACCTTGATTTTGGTCTTCTGGCTCCCTGAACTGTGAGATATTAAATTCCTATTGTTTTAAGACACCCAGTTTCTAAAATTTGTTGTCAGTACTAGGAAACTAATACAGCATACTAGCCTAACTCAGTGTCTCAAAAATCTCTTTCTCTGTGCACGCATAAATTGAGCACCTAGCATGTGCTCCACAAATAACTGCAAATTCACACCCTTGAAAAGGAAGAGTTAATTGCCTATAATAATATAATGAGAGGCACTTTCACAGTAATTTTAAACAAAATATATTCTGATGAAGAAAATCCACTTTCTCCTTCTGTAGAAAATACACTATGGCTTAAAGTAAAATGCTTTGCTGTAGTTGCATTTTAAAGAGTTTTATCATGTGAATATTATGTATGACATATTACTGTCAAAATAACTGACATAAAGGTTATCAAATTTCATGCCTCAGAAAGATGCTACCCACAGATACAAAGATTTTTATCATTGTTTTGTCAACAGCCATAGTTGTTGCCATGCATCCATCACATTGACTTTCATTGACATGACCATTAACATGGAAAGATACCAATAAGACAAACAGTATTTGTAACACTTATGAGAAAAAGCTGATGCAGTGTATTTCCTTGGTTGGTGAGCCTTCCTGATATTGTAACATGGAGGAAAAAAAATGTTAAAGAATAATAAAACAGGAATAAGTGAAATTTTTTCACCTTGCTTTTGCAAATCACGAATGCATTTTATTTAGAATTTCCTATGTACTTTTACATTCATAGCTAAATATGTCACTGAGTTTGTGGAAAAATATTAATTGAATGAACTGTTTATAGAAAAATGCTTACAACATGGTCTAAAGGCATGTTTAAGCTGTCATTTTGATATTCTATCACCCTCTACTGATCAGTGAGCCAAATTACATTTAGCCTTTTTCCCCACCAAAGTTGGTGTCTTTTCCAAGGCTAAAAAAGTATTTTTTGTCCATTTACTAAATCTATAAAATCTGTTCATAAATAAAAATTCATATTGAAAATAAACAGAAAGTTATCTGTTTATGTTTCTGTTAGATCCTCAATGAAAATTAGACTATTTTATATTTATATCCTTAGCAGCCAACATACTGCATATAGCACTGTGTATATACTCAAAAAATACTGGCTAAACAAAATGTTGAGGCAATTTTCACAATTATTGCGGTCTTCATTTATCATTTTTATAAAGTTCTTTATTTCATAAATATGACTGTGGATTTATAAAAGTTGGTAAAAGACATTTCTAATCTCTTTATTTTATAAATGCTAGTTATTTTGACTTCAATATAATTAACAGTTTCTATTGATAGAGTCATTTTTACTGTGGTTTAACATGGGCATTTTTCTGGTTATCTGTTATTCTGAATAGTTGCACATTATTAACTGGGGCTTTTTGTTGGTTAGAATTACGATCAGCTGCGGGTGGTGGAGAAAACCTGAAATACCATTGGCTTAAGGTCTGATCTGAGTTTATTTCTGTCACACATAAACCTGTGTAGTCCAGGATAACATGAAGTTTCCATAGTCATCAGGATCCTGGCTCCCTCTTATTCAGCTCCATAATGCATAAACTCTGTACACTAAAAGGAATAGATAGGTACAGAGCCTCTAGGAGAGTAGACTCGGATAACTGCCTGACATTGCAGAGTGGAGGCTGCTGGTATAGTCTGACAAAAGGTGCTGATGTATGTAATGGTCCACCAAAGCTACATAAGATCAGTGTGCTCAATTGTGAGCTACTTGATGCACTGCAGATTTCACAAATTGATATCCCAAAAAATTATGATCACAAATTGGCACTCATAGTGCCCAAAAATCTTACTCAGTTTCTCTGGTAACATAGTCTCCCAGTCTCCATTAAAATGACGCTGTACCTTCTTCAGATCTCTTGTCCTCTCATCCTGTCTTTCTGATCCTCTCTCCCTGACATCCTTACATCCTCACTTTTACTACGGTGCTTCATTCTTCACTGAAGACATGGGAGCCGTTTTATTGGCCCTCTTCGTCTTTCTCCCATCATAGGTGCAAACTGTTAACCGAATTTGTACCCGTTTTTCAGCTGTATTGAAAGAAGTGTGCCTAGAGCGGCAGTCAGCCATAGAGGTGAAGTTGCAGGGATTTACTCAAGGCGATGGTTTTGCCAAACGAATAAGAATAAAAGAGGCAACAGAAGTAAAGGGATATGTAATGTATTGGTTAAGATGATGAATAATGGAATCTAAGTGAGAGTAAGGAAAGAAATGAGGACACAATGAGGTGAGGACTGTGACAATATAGAAACATGGATAAGTGATAGGTCCTTTGGAGTTCCTGTTCATACTTTTCGTCTAATCATTACGTCATTTGTCTTTTTCTTATTGATTGATAGAAGTCCTTATATACTCCGAATACTATCTTTTGTTAGTTGTTAGGTTTGTATTTTTATTCTGTGGCTTTTATTTTTCATCGTTTTCTTGATGTATTTTGATGCAGAGATGTTTTCAATTTTACCAAATTTATATTTTATGGTTTATGATTCTTTTTCTTCAAAGACTGGATTGCAAGCTTGAAGATTTATATTTTTAAGTAATAATATCTTTTATTTGTATAGAATTATAAATTACAAACTATTGTTTTGCTTAATCCTTTTAACTATTATTTGAGACAGACAGGCTAGAGGGTATTAGCTCCTATTTTACAGACAAAGAGTACTCATATTTAGTATAAGACAGAGATGGGATGTAAGCCCTGGGTCTCCATACTCACAAGTGCTTTTTTCCCATGACTTTGTGATACATCATTTTAAAGTAATCTGATTTCACCATGTTTAATTACAGTGTAAGAGTAACAGCTGTAGCATCTCTTCCTGGCAGATTACCTCTGGAGCCAACCAACCTAATTAATTACTCATAGACTGACACATTTTAAGGCACTGTTATACCTCTAACTCAATTTCCCAGCTATATTTGAGGGCCCTGTGAGCCAAAATTGCAACAAAACTGACCTGAAAGGACCAGGGAATACATGGTCAAGTATGTTTCCAAGTGTGACCTAGGCCTGGCACATCCTCACCAATTGCTTAGATGGCAAGTGAAGGCAACAAAATGAAGAGAGTAGTGGGAAGGCCCACTTAGGGGTTGACACTGATGAAAAACACAATAGCGTCAGATCCTCTGTTTTCAGGATTAAAATCCCCAGAAGCCAGTTGCTGGTCTGCTATCTACTACTATTGTCAACTACCGGAGACTAGAATATGCAAGGAAATGTTAATTAACCTGCCTTCCTGGGGCCCAAAAAGCCAAACACCGCTAATTTTAATCCATGCCAAACCAAGAAAATGGTTCATTCCTTTTCGATCTGGGTTTTAAGGAGAGTGCTGATCATCAGAGAAACAAGGAGATTCTATCCTGAAGCCAAAGGGAAGATACAGTGGACATTTCCCGGGTGCAGGGGTAACACAATCTGCCACCATGAAGGGAAGAAAGCTATCTTGGTAAGCTTTGGTCTTCCACAGAACATGGAACCAGAGACAAGCAAGACCAGGGCCTGAATGACCAATTCTGATAAGAGCAGGACCTCCTCACAGAAGGTGCATAGGTCCCTGAGGAGAAGGGTCTAAACATCCTAAAATTGCAAGCAAAATTTTGAGTACATACATGTTTTCTGGTGAAGGGGTCCTTCATTCTCAAATCCTGAGCTTTTAGAGGAAAAAACTAAGCTAGCTGTAGGCTAGGATACAAAAGCCAGCAGATATACTTAGAGCCAGCCACATCTGAGGGCTCTCAAAGACGTCTGAGTTGGAACATAGGCTCACAAGAGAGACAACCAACCACTTTTTTTTGGCCCTTTTTCCTAATAGTATTTCAAGTCTTTTCAAAATAAGGCCCTAGGAACTCCCAGATTCAATTATGTCCTTGGGCTTGGTCCACTGCTGCAGGAGTCTTAGGGGGCCTTGTGCAAATGCTTGCCTTATTCATTTGCCAACATTAAACCCCAGGATAGAAGATGTGACAAAGCAGGACTCTTTTCACGGTATGTGGTTATTTCAGAGGAGGTGGGAGCCAATGTAGGAAACACTGGAATGTTTTCCTGCAACTGGACTGTGATGAGAGGTGCCTGCCATGAACATAACTTGCTGTCTTTTCATTGACTCTTCTATTCCAGTTTTTGAAGATAAAGCAGGAAATACTCTTCCCTCAAGATACAATTCCAATTGTTATTTTTGATAACAATTCAAAAAACCAGAAATACATGCTTCCAATGCACCATGTATTCAGGTATTCTGGGTTTAGTTCAGTTGGTGGGTGAGCCGATGGATGCATTCACTCCGAAAGCCAGGTAAGCCCATCTCCTTGAAGAAGCCCACTCTATTCTCAGTAGTGTGATGGGCCACCAGGAGCTGGAAAGGATGCAAGAACCAGGAGATCTCCTGGAAAAACTTCCCTGGGAAGGCAATTTCATGAATGAGGTCTTCTAAGCAAATGACATCAAACTTCTTCAGGTGCTTCTCAATCACTGTGTTGTCTAAGGGAGAGATAGTCTTATTCTTGACCTTGCCTTGTCCATGTTTCAAGATGAGTTCAAGATGGGCTTCAGATTTGAAAATCCCTGGGTCATATAAGATTCCAATATATGCGGCAGTTTTAGGTTCTGGGAGTGACTTACAAAGACACCACAAAAATTTTTCTTTAGGTGAACCATTTTCTTCTTGCAGTGGTTCTCTGCACCAGTAAACTCATGCTATTAATCCTTTGGATATGTACAACAAAGGCCAAGGAATGTATCCGGCAATTCCAAGGCATGAGGTTTCACTTCTAGTCATCTGAGAGGCACCTTGTGTTTCTGCCTCCAGAAACCATGTAGGAACGATTCCTGAGCCCTTTTCTCCCCCGACACCATCTTTTTTTTTTTTTTTTTTTTTTTTTTGGTAAAAGTGAATTCTTTTCCTGAGTGGTTTTGAGGACTTGATAAATCTTCCTCTTTTTCAGTAGACTTTCTGGACCAAAGGGAGTTTTCTTTGCTCTTGCTCTGCCATCTTTCTAGTGCTGCAGCGGCTCATCATGTGCTAGTTTATGCTTTTTAATGTCAAACGCATTTTCTACACTGAGATCACAAAGGTGTTCATTCTCCCAGATTTTCTTCATAATGTCCTTTAAGGTTTTGCACTTTACATTTTTATGTCTTCACTTGGAATTTATTCTTATGCACAATATGAGATAGGGATTTATTTGGTCTTTAGCTCTCCCCAATCTGATTTCTGCCCCACCAATTCACCAAAAACATGGATTTCTTGCCAATCTAAAAGACATTTTTTAATCCTAGATTTTCATCATAATCTTTGAGTAGCACTTGGCATTTTGAGAAGCTCTCTGGTTCTAATAACAGCCTCTTCTCATGGTTTAATAATACACTTTCCTGTTTCTCCTACCTCATTGAAGGCAATTTCTCAGTCTCTTTTAATAAACATAACAATAACTATGATTTATGAAATGCTTTTCATGTGTCAGGCCCTGTATTAAGTATTTTTTCTAGTTAATCCTTAATAACAGAGTGTTCAGACAGAACTGGTACCAATAAGGAAACTGATGCTCAGATAATTTATGTAAGTTGCCCAAGGTGATTCCAGTCCAAGCAGTTTGAATTTGGACTGAGCTCTTAACCACTATACTATGCTGACTTTTTTGCTTCAATCTGACATCTACATTTTAGAATTTTTCAGAGCATGGTGTAGGGTCCTCTTCTCCTCTATACTCTGTCACTCAGGCTTGAATGCAGTGGCATGATCATGGCTCACTGCAGCCTCGACCTTTCAGGCTCAAGCGATCCTCCCGCCTTAGCATCCCCAGTAGCTGGTACTATAGGTGTGCCACCACGCCTGGCTAATTAAAAAAGTTTTTTTTGTAGAGACAATTTTAAAATTAAAAAGTTTTTGTCTTGCTATGTTGGCTAGGCCGGTCGACTCTTGGGCTCAAGGGATCCTTCTACCTCGGCTTCCCAAAGTGATAAGATTACAGGCATGAGCCACCGTGCCTGGCCCTCTACTTTCTAAGTGACTTTCTTTCCTATAGCTTTAAAAGGTTTAACTATATCAATGACTTGCAAATTTGTATATACAGCCCAGACCTCTTTCTTGAGCTGTGCCTGAAGTTTTGCCACTTGCATGACTCATGTGTCAAATTTAACATGTCTAAAATTGAACGCTTGATCAATTTCCTCCATCTCAGAGACTGGCAACTCCATCTACATGATGTCTCATGCCAGAAACCTGAAAGTTATTTTGGTACCATTCTCTCCCTTCATCCAGTCCTTCACTAAGGTCTTTCGATTTCACCTCTAAAATATTTCATGATCTGTCTGCTTATTTACCTTTCTACTGACCCCACTTCTAATCCAACCTGACCACTCCAAGAATCTCCTAACTGATCTCACTGCAGTGTTCTCTACACAGCAGCTAGAGGGATCTTTAATGCTATGAAATAAATCATGTTATTTTGCTGCCAAGAACTCTTAAATGGTTTTTGGGGTAGACTCTTACATTGTTCATCAATATTCAGTATGCTTCCCTGCAGGAGGACTTGAGGTCAGGAAGGCATGTCACTTGCTTTGACCAATCAAATGTACACAAAAATAATAAATGTCACCTACAGGCAGAAGCTTTAAGAACCACAGCATGCTTCTCCACACTCTTGCTCCCTTTGCTGTGGCAACCAACAATGTTCTAGATAGTGTCTGCATTGGCCCTAGAGTAAAGACAATCACTTCCCAGGAGCAGAGCCCACAGCTGACGTATGACACATGCATAAATGAGATTTAAGCCTCTGTAGGCAACCAAGATTCTAGGGTTGTTTGTTATTACAGCATAGCCTAATTTATCCTGACTGATCTAGCTCATATTGCTTTTGGGCTAAAGCCAGGATCTTTAACATAGGCTACGGTGCTCTGCATAATCGGGTCCTTGACTGCATTTCTAACCTCAGTTTGTGCCACTGTTTCTCTTGTTAATTATTCTCAAGTCACAATGACTTTGCTTTAGTTCCTTGAATTTTCCAATTTCTTTTTCTTCTCAGGAATGTTAAAAGTGCAAGGACTACTATTTCTCCTCCTCTTTACTGGCCAACACCTCTTTCTTGTTGAGGTCTTAGCTTAACTATAACCTAAGTTTTAGAGAGGCTTTCCCTCACTTCACTATATATTAGGTTCCCTGTTATGTTCTCATAGCATACTTACACACAGATTATAATTATTCTATGAGTTATAATTCTTCTATGATGATATTTTCAGCTGCAAGTGACAGAATACTCAATAAAAAGTGGCTTAAGTATTAGGTTGAATTTATCTCCTGTCCAAAGAAGCCCAGTGGAGCCTGGTTCCAGAATTTGGCTCAGTGATGCTCTCAAGAGCTTTCTATTTTTCTGCTCTGCCATCCTTAAGTGTTGGCTTTCACCTTCAGTGTTGTTGCCCCAACATTAGTAGAGATCATAAGGAAATATTGAACAACATCTGTTCACAGGGAGAGGATTTGAAACATGAGCCCAGAATAATAATAATAGGAGAAAGCCTTATAAATCTCAGTGCATACTAAAATTCAGATATTTGCAGAAAATGCACCTTATTTGCCCAAACTGATCTTTATCCTGAGCCCCATCTGTTGGATAATGGTTAAAAAAAAAAAGTTAAATAACTGTTTTAAAGCTTAGACTGGTAACTGAATTAGCTCAATAATCGTTACTTTCTCTCTGATAAAAAGTTTTTGCTCACTAATTCTCTCCGTAAGAGAGCATTGGGGTGTTTTGAGGAGGGATGTGATTTCTGACTTTGTGGCATTGGGGCAAACTGCCCAAGAAGTGGACCCTTAGAGTGCACTGGTTGGCATTAGCTGGTTCCTTGCTGTCTGTGCTAGTAGCAAGCACACATCTGTAGCTGATCTGTTCCTTGATTTGAGCAGTGCTTCTGGTGGCTGCCTTTGGCTGCTGCTGTTTATAGACTCCTGAAATTCTCACCAAATCTTTTATCTAGCCCAGTAACCCAAGTGATCACTCCCATTACACAAGAGCGATGGGCTCCAAATTTCTTTGTTCATATAACCTCAATTTGTGTGCATATATTTACAGCTTATACACACACGCAGTATCAACTCATGTTAGTTACTGGAAAGCTTATTTTCCCTCTTTTATAATTGTAAAAAGAAGTCATGTTTTCTCCTTTGGTTACGAAGGGGTTTAGATTTCAGGAACCTCATTGAGACAGGTGATGAAGCCTTGGACCAGTAAGAGGAAGGGAGCTGGAGCTGGCCCAGGAAGACCACATGGAGGCTTATCTACATTAACCTGAGCACAACTGAAAAAAAAAAATCTCTTAAAAATCCGTAGCCATGAGACTACCCTCAGCCAGTTTATAGTTTGAATTAACACCGTGCTGTCTGGGGATGTATAGACAAACATTAACCAGGGGCCAAAAAAGGATGATTCCCAGCCAAGACTGGCAGAAGCAGATCCCCAACGAGAGCCCTAGCCTGTGGCTTGGAACCCAGAGCCTCCCACCGGGTACGTTCCCTGGGTAGTTGCTTTGCCAGCCGCGGAGGAGCACAGCCACAGGCAGGAGGCCCCGGCGAACCCGGCACCCACTGGCTGCAGCTTTCCCTCACGTCCAGGCTCCCTGGTGCCTTGTAACCCGGTGGGGCTTCCTGCTGCCCACCTTGGTCATCCAGGAATACGACTCTGACTGTCATTTTGAAGATCTCTTCCAGAAGCTGAACCACCAAGGTGGGTGGGATAATGGACATCAGTGAGCTACAGAAAGGAATGGAAGGCTTGGGCATCCCTCTGAGCCAGGAGAAGAAGATGGGCCCAGGGCACCTGGGCCGCAGGTTGGGTGAAGAAGACCCCTCAGCCCTTTCCGAGCTCCCCTTCGGACTCAGACGGTTTTTCCATGGCGCTGCTTCACTGAAATGACCCCTATTTTGGAAGGCTTTCCTCACCTTGGTTTTCTATTAGTGAGCTGGTACGGAGAAATAATAAAACTTTACCATATTGCCTAGGTGGTGCCCTCGATCGAAAACGCAAAAGGCCTGGTTGCATTACTGCAAAGTTAACAACCCTCCAGTTCTCTGCAGTGAATCAATTTCCAGTGGGCTGTGTCCAAATTCGGTTAGCTCTTGGGAATTCTAAGGGTCTCTTTGGCGCCAGTGAAGGCTCACCTGGAGCTCTCTCCAAGGGTGTCCCATAGCTTGGGAAACAAGGCCTGCCTGCACAGGAGCTTGCTTTAGAAGGCTCCAGCCTCAGGACAAGTGCTTGGCTTTCTTGTGAGTGCTCTTGCCATTTGTCTGATACAGAGAATAGTGCTCTGACTCCCACACATTAATTACAACCACGTATTTTCAGTTTAACCTGACACTATATAAATTACTATAGTATACTATAGTATAGTAATACTATACTATACTCTATGGTATAGAATTGTCGCTGAGCTTAACAAATGACCATATAAATAATTACTCTTGTGTTTTGGGAGAATCCTCAATTCCACAGCTGTGCATTTAACCAGCTGACCCACCAGGGTTAAGAAAAAAGTCAGTCTTCGTTTCAGTCTTTGTTTTACTTTAATCTTCTCTAAGATACTGCAAGGTCTGGCAGCAGCATGGGAATGTAGTTGTGGGTATAAGTGTATTTGAAAAGGGACGGGGGACACCAGTTTTTGTAAACTTTTTCCTGTGAAGAGATGAAATTAAATTCAGTAATAATATTTAATATTTTGTCAGTTTCTATCTGGCATGCTTGAATTAAACGATGGAAGTGAAGGTAAGATCTGAGTCCAGAAAAACATAGTTAGCATAGTGACATTTATCATTAAACCCATAGTTCTTGGGATTTATGAAGTGCATGCCACAGAAAATGGGAGGATAACCACATACCGTGGATATCACACTTTTGTTATGGACGTTGATGATTTATTGCTGAGGCCTAACCAACCACAGGGGCCAGTCTTAATTACATAAAATATGCATTGATTTCACTGGATTCTGTGTATACAAGGCTTTTTGCTTCACTCACTTTGCCTTATACAGAATCAGAAAACAAACTTCAGATATTATGCTTTTCTTCCAAATGTAGTCCCAGAATCTTAATAAACAGCTAGGTCCTCTGCTTCATCATGTTGTATATCTGTACATGCTGCACATCATCTTCTGTACATCTGTCCCAGTGGTTCTCAATCAGGGATGATTTTGCCCCTCAGGGACATTTGGCATTTGTGACATTTTTGATGGTCATGGCAGTGGGTGTGTATGTGTGTGATACCAGCATGTAGTGAGTAGAGGCTAGGGATGCTGCTAAACATGCAACAATGCACAGGACAACAAAGAATTATCTGGGCCCAAATGTCAATAGTATTGAGGCTGAGAAACTGGTTTATCTCAGCCACAAGCCCTAGTGTTTCTTGCTCCTCCCTTCTAGTAGATGAACATGCCACTTGACTGAATATATTGGAGTGAGCCAGCATGAACTCCTTGAATTTCTGGCCCTCTTGTAAAGTTTCCTCAGCTGTAAAATGAGGATAATAATAGTGCTTACTTCATAGGATTGTTTTGATGATTAAAAAGCAAATAAATAAAAAATGCTTATAATTGTTTACTGAGCTTAAGGTAATTATTAAACTTCAATAAATTTAATAAAGCTATGATCTTACCTTTATTTACACATGTGATTATTTTCTTTCCTTTAGTCCCAGGGAATGACTTGTTTCTTCTCTTCAAGGTTGGTTCTTCTGCTGACATTATCAACTTCATGTCCTTTCATATCCTTTAAAACAGGGACAATACAGCTCCCCCCAACCCACCCCACCGCCCAATTTTTTCCTTTTTTTTTTTGAGACAGAGTCTTGCTCTGTCACCCAGGCTCCAGTTCAATGGCATGATCTTGGCTTACTGAAACCTCCACTTCCCAGGTTCAAGTGATTCTACTATCTCAGCCTCCTGAGTAGTTGGGATTATGGGCATCTGCTACCATGCCCAGCTTATTTTTTGTATTTTTAGTAGAGATGCAGTTTCACTATGTTGGCCTTGCTGATCTAGAACTCCTGGCCTCAAGTGACCCTCTGGCCTTGGGCCTCCAAAAGTACTGGGAATACAGATGTGAGCCACCATGCCCAGCCTCCAAATTCCCTTTTTTTAACCTGTATTTTTAAACATGCCCTCTCTAATAACAGTGATCTTCCCTTGACCCTGGCCTCTCATCTAGATGTTGTCCTACTTCTTCCTTGCAGTCAAGATGAGTTAGATCTATGCCCTCTTCCTTGACTTTTCTTACTCTTCAGTTGTCTGAAAGATTACTTTTTAAGGCTTCAACTATCATATTAGCATGAGTGACTCACAAATTGATAATTATCTCCAGCTTCTGGGTCTCTCCACTTCTGTGCTCATAATCTTGGTGAAATGTCCCACCACCCAGTCATTCTAGACTTTTCCTTTTTCCTCACTTCACCATCTGGTCTATCATGTGTAATTCCTTAATATATTGTATCTAAGTCCCTTCCTCTCTATATCCCACTGCTTCTGGTAAGCCCTGGCTTCCACCATCTCTCTTGCCTAGTTATTTTAAGTTTTATAAACAATCTTCCTCTTTTTAATTTTTGTGCTTCCTTCTTCCACACTGCTACCATATGACACTACTGAAAGGAACATCTGATTCTTTCATGTCCCTACCTAAGATTATTCAGGAGCTTGAGAATGTTAGTGAGAAAATTCTAAGTCCCTCAGCCTTGTATACGAGGCCCTTCATGATTTCTTGGTGGGTGTTGAGTTTTGTG
Source organism: Saimiri boliviensis (assembly GCF_048565385.1). Lineage (NCBI taxonomy): Eukaryota > Metazoa > Chordata > Mammalia > Primates > Cebidae > Saimiri > Saimiri boliviensis. The sequence goes on from NC_133459.1 coordinate 103,075,792, forward strand.
GGCAGTTCTCCTACTTGGAGCTACTTGAAGATCTCTGCTCCTTCCCTCTCTGGTCCTCTAATATTCAAGGTTCTCATCTTCTGCATTCAGCTGGTGAAAGCGGAATGAGCATGAAATAATATGTGTGGAAAGATTTGTTGGTCAGGCCCAGAGTGGTGCATATTACCTTCACTCATATTTCATTGGAGAGATCGTGTTCATACAACCCTGCTTAACTACAAGGGTAACTGAGAAATGTAATCTAGCTGTGCACCCAAAGAAGGTAAAAAGAAATTCTGGTAGATAGCTGGTGATCTCTGTCATATCCCTCATACCTACTGTCCCTTTGTCTGTTCACATTTTGCTATTAGATTTTTTAATATTCAACTTGACTCACATCTTCTACGAAGATTTCCCTCATTCCTATCTTTTCTTCAAAGCTTACATTTACATCTTTGTTCCCCACTGAACCTTGAAAATTTTCCATCATTGTGGCTTTAGCATTTTATCACATTATTACAGTTATTTGCTTATGTATTTGTGCACATGTCTGTCTTTGTTATCAGCCTGTTAGCTTCTTGAGGCGAGGAACTATTGCTGATTCATTTCTGTTTCCCAAGCATTTTGAACAGTATCTTACACATTTACTGAGTGACTGAATAAATGTATGACGCTTGAGTGAAGGGCAGACTAATTAATCTCTAAAGTTCTTTAAAGTTCTAGTACTCAAATATTCCGCTTTAGTGTTAGAAATTTTACTCTAAAACTAGAGTACTTATAATTTATGGCAGTATGTCTAATTTACATGAGATAAGTGAACAACTGAAAGCAAAAGGAAGCATAGTCAGAGACTTGGCCTTCCAAGCAGGTACAGGCAAGATTATGATGTCTGGGAGAGTTTCTGGGCTTGACTCTAAAGGGTAATGAGGTGGGAAACTACTGAGGAGCTTTCTGTAGGGAGTGTAATGCCGTCAGATGTGTGTGGAGCATATATTGGCATTGGAGCTAAAATAGGACAGTGGTGATGGGAATAAATGATTTGGGAGATAGTTGAGAGACATTTAGGCATATAGTATGTCACATTTGATGATTAGATGTGCAAGGTGAGGGAAAGGAAAGAGGCAAGAATAATTGGTTTGAGCAACATTGAAGGGAATTATTTATTTATGCAAGAAATATACTATTTCTTGTATATTGCTGGCATTATTTATTTATACAAGAAATATCATACGGGCTCTCCAGTCTCTAGTTTATATCTTGCCAAATGGGAGAAATAATTCAAGTGTTGATGTTTTATGGAGTGTTACAGTAACACACGAAATAGTGTTTGCTTCTGTGCCTTTTCAAACTTTTCAGTTGATCCTTATTTGCTTTCTTCCTTTAAAGGAGTGTTTGATACTTCAGAAACTGTCAACACTCTCCAGTTAACAAACATAAATATTTCTAAAAAAGAGGCAGAGAAACTCTTGAAAGGTCAGCCCTTATATATATATTTTAAACTTAATTTTTATTATTAATATTATTATCTTTAAATCTCTTTTAATGGTAAAAGTGATAACTATGGAAACATTAGAAAAATGTGAATAATAGCTTTTCATTATTGAACATCTGTCTGCTAACACTCTTCTAAGAACATTACATACATTATCTCATTTAATCCTCACAAGACTTCAGAGGCAAAGTCTATTTTTTTCACAGATCAGGAAATTGTTGAAAAGTGAGGTTAAGTAACTTGCCCAATGTCACCCACCGTAATACAATCACCCAAAAGTTAACCTGGTATCATTTTAGTGTATGTATTTATTGCTTTTTATAAGATTATGTCAATTTATATTTATCAGGTTTGATCCTTTATGCTGGGCATGTACTAGCCAATGAGGATGCAATGGTAGCCTGGCCCTTGTGCCTGCCCTTACAGAGCTGACAGTCCACTGTGTGTGTGTGTGTGTGTGTGTGTGTGTGTGTGTGTGTGTGTACCATGTGCTAACAGTGAAAAGGCAGTTGCTATGTGGCAAAGATTATAAAGCAAAATGTTTACAGACAGACACACACGCACACACACACACACACACACACGAAATATATAGAAGAACAACAAAGAAGAGTATCTTATCAGGAGAGTGCTGAATTTTATTAAACTATATAATGTGTGTCATTTGACCTATTTATATAATGAATTATAGTAACAGATTTTCTCATGCTAAACATTCCTGAAATAAGGCTAACTTATTATAAACTATTTTATACAGAACAATAAAGAGAACAATATAACCAAAAGCCATACCTACCACTGGGTTTGTCATATTTAACATTTTACATATTTGATTCAGATTTTTAAAAACAAAATATTACAGGCAGCAAACACTTTCAGCGTATGATTCTCTAAACCCGTTTCCTCCCTTCCTGCCAAAAGTAATTACTATTCTGAACTTACCATTCTCATGTAGATTTTTATATTTGCAAACATTTTACTATATATATACTCTTAAGATATAGGATATCGTTTTTTAGTGGTGACATCCTGCATATTTTTTAATGACTATTTTCTAATCCTTAAATTTGGAGATTTATTTACATCAGTGCATATAGCTCTAGTTCAATCATTTAAACCACTGTATAGTTCCATTTAATAAATATAACTCAATTTACTTAGGAATTCTGATGGTGGTTATTTAGGTTAAAATTTCTTTTGCTGCTAATATATCATTAATATAATAATATAATATAATGTAATATAATACTGCCATGGATATTCTTGTGTACATCTCTTTGTGTATTACTTATGGTGGAATTGTTTGGTTATAGGGTTTACAGACATTTAACTTTAACTGGATATTTTAAATTGCTCTCCAAAGTAGTTGTACTAATTTAGAGTCCTATCAGAAATGTATTTCCATTCCAACACTTGATACTGTAGTATTCTAATATTTTAATATTTTCTAAACCTATGAGTCAGAAATATTCTCATTATTTTTAATTTAACTAAATATAATTAATTATATTCCTTATAACTAGTAAAATGAATTATCTTTTCTTATATTTGCCAGCCATTTAGATATTCCTTTTCTGTGAATTACTTGTTCATACCTTTTGTCAGTTTTTCAGCAGGATTGGTTGTCTCTTCGTTAATGGCTTGTAGGTGTTCTTTCTAAACTTTGGATATTAATCCTATATTAGTATTATGCAATATGAATATCTTTTCCCAGCTTGTTGCTTATTTAAAAAAATAAGTTGTTTAGTTATTATTATAAAATATTTATTATTATAAAAACAACTTATTTAGGTTTTTTTTTGTTGTTGTGCAGACATTTTAAATTTTATTGTAGTTATATTTGTCTTTTTTTCTTTTATGGTTGTGCTTTTGACATCTTGAGAAATTCTTCCTTACCTTTGGGCATAAAGATATTAATTAATATCTTATTTAAATTTTTTGATATTTCATATTTAGTTCTTTAATTCACTTGTAATTGATGTTTGTGTATGGTGTGAAATAAGGATTTAATTTCATTTAATTTCTATTTTTTCAGTTGTCCTATCACCATTTATTTATTAGTCCCATTGTTTTCCTACAGATTTGAAATGCTTACCTCTAGTCAAATATTAAATTTCCATCTGTGTGGGTGTGTTTCTGGTTCCTTTTTCTGTTATATTGGTTGTTATCTTCTGTGTATCAATACCACATGCCTTAATTACTATCCCTGTGTAACACATCTTGATATCTGGACTTAAACATTCATCTCCAATAGTGTTGATGCTGTTTTTGACCCCTTGCTCTTCTATATGAATTTTAGAATCAGATTGTTTAGTTATATATGTGCACACACACACACACACACACACACACACACACACACATCCTTCTTTGAATTTTGATTGTAATTTATTGAATTTGTAGCTTAATTTTGGGGATAATTGACATATTTATGTTGTTTTATCCTCTATTTCTTGAACATTTTATGTGTCTTCATTTTTTAGATTTTTTTTTTTTCTAACAGAAAAGTGCAACAATAACATGGTTGAAAAATATCCATTGGATCTGGCATTTGGGAGATTTCTGGGAATTTCAGTAAAAGGAGTTTGAGTAGGGTGGTAAAGGGTTAAGTCAGGTTGCATAGGGCTATTGAGTGAGTGAGGGTGAAGACGTGGGGACTGTGAATGTGGTTTAAGAGAAATTTATATGAGAAGGAGAGGGAAGCAAGTCTTTTAAAATTATATTTTTATTATCTTTTGAGGATAGGAGAGATCTGAGAAGTAGCCACCAGAGAAAGAGATGTTGGATCTGTTGTAGAGACAGGAGATGACTGATTGGAAGAAAAGGGTTCCAACAGCTCAGGACAGAGAGTCCTCGAACAGGACTCAACATTTCATCCTTTGAGTGTAGAGCACAAGAGGTGAGGATGAAAAGTGGATTTATTTATTTACTAAGAAGTATTTATTGAGTGTCTGCAATATGCCTGCCATTCATCTACGTGCTAAGAATACATTAGTGAAGGATAGGCCAAAATCCTTGCTGTCATAGAGTTCACCATAAACAAGAGGAGAAAAACAATAAACTAGATAAAAATTAAGCTATGTTAGATGAAAAGTGCTAAGGGGAAATAAGGGGAAATAAAGCAGAGGAGGGAGACTCGTGTGTGTGTGTGTGTGTGTGTGTGTGTGCGTGTGTGTGTTGGTGTGTGTGTTGGGGAAATGAAATTTAACTATGGTGAGTGAGGAAGTCTTGAAAGTGACATTTGAGTAGCAATATGAAGGAAGTAAGTGAGGGAGCTATGATGATCTTTCGGGGAAGAGCTTTCCACGCAAAGGAAATAGCAAGAGCAAAGGGTGAAGTAGGCAGTGTCTCTGACAGGGTTAGGGCATCCAGAGGAGGCCAGTGTGTGCAGAATAGAGTGGATGAGGGAGAGTGTGGTAGGAGGTGAAATACAGAGGTAATAGGAGGCTAGATCACATAAGGCTTGCAGGAAATTCTAAGAACTTTGGCTTTTACTCAGTTAAGTCATTGGGTGGTTTTAAACGGAGGTGTGACATGATCTAACTTAAGTTTTAACCATCTAATTCTGGCTGGATTGATAATAGTTTGTAGGGACAAGGGTGAAGACAGAGAGACCGATTAAGACAGTTCTGCATTCATAACAGACAAAATTTCAGGATGGCTTGCACCAGGATGGAGGAGGGTAAGAAGTGATTGGATGCTGGATAGATTTTGAAATACTGACAAGATATACTTCTGGATAATGTGTGGGGTGTTAAAGAAAGTGAGTAGTTAAGGATACTGTCAAAGTTTTTGGTCTGAGCATCTAGGAGGCTGTAGCTGCCATGTATTGAAATCAGTAAGACTGAGAGGAGCAGGCTTAATGTGGAGTAGATCCCAGAGTCCAGTTTTGTTCTCAAGTTTCAGATGCTAATCAGACATCCAAGTAGAGATGTCAATTAAGTAACTCAGAATGAGTCTGGATTTCATATTTGGGAGTTACAGGCTTACAAATGATGTTTGAAGCCATGAGAATGGCCGAGATGACCAGGGAGGGAGTATAGCACAGTGGGTTCTGGTATTCTCTAATGTTATATGTGGCAGGGGAAATGAGGGGAAACCTGGAAAGGAGAATGAGAAGAACCAGAGAGAAAGGAGGAAAACCAGGAGAATACTTTGTTCTGGAAGCCAAAGAAAGAACACATTTCAGAGAGGAGACAGTTCTGTCTGTCAAATACTGATAGACTAAGATAATGACAGAGAATGGATCACTGGATTTAGCACCATGGAGGCCACTGGTGGAGACAGCCTGAGAGTGGGTTCAGAGAGAATGACAAGGAGAAGTTGGACACACAAGGGAGACAAGTCTTTAGGCAGTGTTGCTACAAAGGCAAAGAGAGATAAAGGTGATAGTGGGGAAAGTGGGGTCAACAAGTTTTTTTGTTTTTATTTTTTTAAAGATGAGACTGCTTGCACACTCATATATCAAAGAGAGATAGGGGGTGACATGGCCTGAAAGTGAGTGTCAGGAATTCACTTGATGGCTTGAAGGAGATGCTTGAAGTTTAGCAATAGTTGCTGAAGAAGATGAGAAAGGGAGTTGACTGAGACAAGAACTTCAAATTTTGGAAGCAAAATTAGCAAAGGAATGCATCTCACTATCTTTCTTTAAATTCTTTTTTCTGTTTGCACGAATAAACTTTTTTTTTTCACTCAAATTTCAGCAATAATCTTCCATACTTATCTTTCTTGCCCAAGAACTGAAAGGAAAAAATCTAAAATGATTAGTAGAAATGTAAGAATTAACAGACCCTTTTTAACTTGTTTTAAATATTTTTAAGGTTTAAAAAGTGTTTAAAGTTTGTAATACCTACTAGGAAAACATCATCTACATGAATACTCTAATGGCAAACCACTGCAAAATGCTTTAGTTGCCTTTGGGGTAGAGACGTAGGGATTATCTTCAAAGCACCACAGCTGTCTTGATAAGGTCAGAGGTACACTGGCTTGCATTATTGCAACATCCATTAGGTGATCTAGGTTGGTTTTCCGTTAGCAAGGGCTTTATTTATCAAAAGGGTATTATGCTTGACCTCCCAATTTGGCTGATAATTTACTGATGAGATTTACAACTTTTGAGTTGCTCTGGCATTCTGACATATTTGCTGGGTTATGGGCCACATCCTGGACGGCCACCATAACTTCTGAACCCTGCATGGCTGTGAGAACCTCTGGATCACTAAGAATTTTGAGTTCAGGCATTCCTGCCATTCCAGTCATGTCCCCTCCCATTCCAGACATTTCTCTGAGAAAATTACCAGGCATTCTCCCAGGAGAGCCACTTGGAAAAGAGCCACAATGAGTTCCAGATCATCTTCTGGCTTCTTTCTCCCTCTGGGTATTCTCATGCTCTTCTGGAGAGCCTCCTCAACCTTTTCTATTCTTTCTTTGCTCTCTTGCTTTTCATGCTTTTGTTCATACTTTCTCCAATGTTCTATAATTTTCTTGGCCCTAGGTTTGAACGTTCAGCGTTGTGTTAGCATCTTCATCATAATCCAATTTCCAGGCAAGGGTGAGAGCATGGGTTGCTTTTTCCCAAAGACCCAGAGTCTGTGTGTGTTTTCTCACCACTTGTAAGGCTGAGCTGAATCAGGATTTATCTCAAGAGCTCTGTCATAGTCTTGAATGGCAGCACTGGGCTTCTGCAATTTGATGAAGACACTGGCTCTCTTGGCACACAGAATGGCCAGGTGAGGATTCAGCTTGCTGGCATTTGTGAATAAGCCAATGGCTTTTTGCAGTTCATTGTCATTTACGGTTTCAGTGGCAACCACTTTTTTACCATTTGCTGATCTGTCATCTCCTCTGTTTTCTCTGCATTTTCATCTCCTGTTTCTTGAGGGGCATCAGTGTTTTGCTCAATCATACTTTCATTATCAATTTCTAGATCAGTTTCCTCATACGATGGTTCATCTGTCTTTATGTTTTCTTCTGCTTTCTTGCTATCAGTTTTTCCTTCCTTGATAGTTGCTTCTGCTTTAGCTTTCCGAATATCAGGTGGTACTTTACCCCCCATCCTCTCCACCCATTCCTTCAGGAAGTGCATTTCCTTAGTGTGCAGAACACTGGGATCCTGCTTACACATTTTCATGAAGGCCCTAGGCTTGCTCACTTGGCTGGGACCCATGGTCAAGCGGTGGTGGGCAAAGTTAGAGGGGCTGTGGCCCAATTCCAGGCACAGGAGCTGGCTCAGTATGACCATGCAGAAGGGCATTCTTCAAATTCTTAATTGCATTCAGGGATTTGAGAAATTCTTCAGTGAAAATTCTGAAAATTCTTTTTTTCCCTTTATCTACATTTTTTATTTTTCTTTAAGCTCTGGGATACATGCGCAGAACACGCAGGTTTGTTACATAGGCATACATGTGCCATGGTGGTTTGCTGCACCTATCAACCCGTCATCTAGGTTTTAAGCCCTGTAGGCATTAGGCATTTGTCTTAATACTTTCCCTCCCCTTGCCCTGCATCCCCAGAAAGACTCGGTGTGTGATGTTCCCCTCCCTGTGTCCATGTGTTCTCATTGTTCAACTCCCGCCTATCAGTGAGAACATGCGGTGTTTGGTTTTCTGTTCCTGTGTTAGCTTGCTGAGAATGATGGTTTCCAGCTTCATCCATGTTCCTGCAAAGAACGTGAACTCATTCTTTTTTTATGGCTGCATAGTAGAGAATTCCTAAAATTCTTAAAATTGACTTGAACCAGGGACAGTGGCACTTGCCTGTAGTCCCAGCTACTCAGAAGGTTGAGGCAGAAGGATAGCTTGAACTTGGAAGTTCAAGACTAGCCTGGACAGCATAGTAAGACCCTGTCTCAAAAGAAGTTGGCTTTAAAACTATTGTTTCATATTCATGGGAATTATATTTCCCAAGATCCTGGTGTGATCTTGGCTCACTGCAACCTCCCAGGTTCAAGTAATTCTTCTGCCTTAGCCTCCTGAGTATCTGGGGTTATAGGCATGTGACACCATGACTGGATAATTTTTTTTTTTTTTTTTGTATTTTTAGTAGAGACAGGGTTTCACCATGTCTTGCTGGTCTTGAACTCCTGACCTCAAGTGATCCACCTGCCTCAGCCTCCCAAAATGCTGAGATTACAGGCATGAGCCACTTAACATTTAAGATCATGAACTCTAGAATAATAATTCTGGGAGTGTGCTTCCTAGTGCCCCTACTTAGTAGCACTGTGACCTTGGAAACATTTAACCTTTCTAAGCCTCATGTTTTTCAACCAGAGAGGTGATATTACCTGCTCCATAGGGCTAATGAGAGGATTCATGAGACAATCGTACTAAAATACTAAATACAGTGCCTTATGAATAGGAAATCATTAATGAATGCTGGTAGGTGGTCAGGAACAAGGACCCTGGAGCTAGCCTGCTTGAGTTCAGATCCTAGTTCCACCCTTACATGCTGTGACCTCTGTTTACCTCAGTTTCCTAGTGTTTGTAAAATGAGTACCTACAGACAGTACCTGCATCTTAGGCTGTTTTAAGGATTAAGCTAGTTAATATATGTAAAGCACTTAACGACAGCAACTGACACATGTTAAACACCAAATGCATTAGCTGTTATTGGTGGGAAATAAAGGACCTGGAACTGAAACTTGTATTTCTATCATTTCTTTATGAAATCTATGTTTTTTTCTTTCATTTTTCTTTAGCATTGGGACTTTCTTTTAATAGTCTATGTGTTTAAGAAAAAGTTGCAATAAATACCAACCTGCTGCCATCCCGTTTTCCATAACTTCCCAAATCCCAAGATACCCAAATCAAATGTATAAAAGTTAAGCCTAACCAAAATGTTTTCATCAGTACATGACTGTATTTCTGAAGATGTTTCAAAAGAACAGTTTTATTTAAATTTTTTCAGAGCACTTCCTTTGCAAAAGCATTTAAATCACTTTTGAGGTTTATTAAAATTGTCAAGCAGGTTTAATTCTGGCCTACTTAAATAACGGAATAATAGGAATAAATTTTTTCTATATCTTTTACAGTTCCCTAGTTTGCCTTATTTTGTTCATCTGTTTTTGTGCTGATAGCCAAATAGATTCCCAAGTTTCACATGAGCCTGTGGCAGAAACACATGTGAATTTGAGGAGTGTCCGGGAAGCTGATGAACACATCTGTGTATTGACCTTTTACTTTGTAAACAAGCGGAAAGGATTTCTTTCTTTTGGCCAGAGTACATCTTTATGTTTTCAAGATTTTAGTTCACTGCACATTGTGTATTTCTTTTTAGTAAGCATTTCTTTATTGAAAAAGTAATATAGATTCATGTGGAAAACTTAGAAAATAGGCAAAGAGAAAGGAATAAAAGTTGTCTATTGATGAACCACCCAGAGATAATCACTATCATAAATATTTTAGTATAGAAATTTGGGCCTTTATAGATCCACACACATACTTGTACACCCAAACTACCCCACACAATTATCACATATCCTTTTTAAGCCAAAATGAGATTATACTATACTTAATGGTTTTTTTTTTACTTCATGTATCTTTTCATATCATTAAATATTCATTTACAAAATTATTTTAATATATGCATATTATTCTATTGTATGAATTTCTATGATTTAATGAACCAGGTCCCTTTAAAAAGTCTTTCTCCTTTCCTTTCCTTTTTTATTAATAGCTGTATAAATAAACTACAATAAACATCCTTATAACCAAGTCTGGTGTACATCCATTATTATTTATTTACAATTAACACTTAGAAATGGAATTATTGAGTCACGGGGCATGCAGATATTTAAGGGTTTTGATATATATTACCAACTTGTTCTTCAGTGCCTTACATTGATTTTTTAAAGATTAATAATCACTAATAAGCAGCAAATTATCAAAAGAAACTGGTAGTAGAAAATACTGTCTGACCATGTGGCACAGAAATATTTATATGCTAGATCCAGCAACCCCACTTCTGGGTATACATTCGAAGGAACTGAAATTAGTATGTTGAAGAGAATTCTGTACTCTCATTGTCTTTGCAGCATTATTTACAGTAGCCAAGTTATTGAAACAACCTAAGTGTCTGTAAACAGATGAATGGATAAAGAAAATGTGGCATATCCAATGGAAATTATTCAGCCTTTTTTTTTTTTTTAAAAAGAAATCCTGTCATTTGTGATATCATGGATGAACCTGGAGGACTTTTTTTTTTTTTAAAGTGAAATGAGCCAGACATAGAAAGACAAATACCGCATCATCTCACATATATGTGGGATATAAAAATGGTGAACTCATAGTGGGTGGAGGGACGGAGACAGGGGGAACTGTTGGTCATAGGATACAAAGTTTCAATTAGATGGGATGGATATGTCCAGATCTGTTGGTAACTATAGATAATAATAATGTATTATACTTGAAAATTGCTAAGAGAATGGATCATAAATGTTTTCTGACAACAACAACAACAAAAAATGTGAGTTGATTTGGTTGTGAGTGAATTGGCTTGGTTTAACAATTTCACAATATATATACATATCAGAACATTATATAGTATACAGTATATACAATTTTTGTCAACTCTATTTTAACATATATAAATAATGAAAATTAAAAATAAATTTTAACTAAAAAAATTATTTATACCCTGACCAGAAATGGGGTCCTGAATTCACATTATGATAATAGCTGTGATAGTAGTAGGTGACATTTATTTGAGCACTTTCCCAGTGCACCAGGAACTTTTCTAAGCCTTTACACTTAATCTTCAAGATATTCCTGTGAGGAAGGTGCCATTATTACATCATTACCATTATTAGTACCCTTGCCATTACTATTACTGCTATTACTCTCATTTTATACCTGGGGAAACTGAAGCACAAACAGATGCTAAAAGTTACTCAGCTAGTAAGTGGTAGAGCTAGGAGGCATTCTGGCTCCAACAGCCACTGTCAGTCACTAAACTCTACTGCCTCTCAGCCTTTATGTGGTACGCTTTCTCGTTTTTATGTTTTATAAAATGGTAGATAAATGTATATATAGTATAACTTTTTCTGAATGTCGTCTCCAAAACTTTGTTTCAATATATGACATCACTAAACAGGTTACAAGACCTGGCCCTTTAGATTTGCCCTGAGGCAGTCTTATATGAAAGATAAGTAAAATGCAGCCAGGCATTTTTATGGGCTCATGTCCATAATCCCAGCACTTTGGAAGATTGAAGCAGGAGGGTGGCTTGAGCCCAGAAATTCAAGAACAGCCTGGGCAACATCGTGAGACCCTGTCTCTACAGAAAATTAAAAACTTAGCGGGGCATGGTGACATGCATCTGTATTCCCAGCTTCTCAGGGAGGCTAAGGTGGGAGAATTGCTTGAGCTTGGGAGATTGAAGCTGCAATGAGCCATGATCGCACCCCTGCACTCCAGCCTGGGTGATGGAGCAAGACTATCTCAAAAATAAAAGAAAAGAAAATAAAAATGGTATTCGTATCACTTTTTTTCAAGGTGTGGCTTTGCAGAACTAAGTTCATAAAATTTAGTCACATTATTGGATAGTCATATCTTATTAAAAATAGTATTAGTGCCATTTTACACCAGTAAGTTAACATTCCCCATTATATCACTGAGCCTTACGTAGCAGGCATTTTTATAAGTATTGAAAGAAAGCAAGTATTTGGAGAAAAGATCTGCTGTAGTTTTGCTAAAGATGATACATATACAGAGATCCCCAAATTAAATATTTGGGGAAGCATATCCTGTATCGACTGCACAGCTAATAAAAAAATTATGTTCAGTTTGGGGTGTATGCCTTTGAGGGTTATCAAATGGAGGTCCAAGGAGGATATTGGGATTCTTAAGAATCTTGAATTATGCTAATAACAGGAGACTGGGTTTAGTCTCGAGAGAAGATAATGATCTTCAAATACTAAAAAATTGATTTGTACATATGTACATTTTATGTTCCTAATTTTATTTGATTCTTACAAAACCCCTTTAACAGAAGTAGGAAACCATTGTCATCTCTTTTGGGTTTAGGACGAATGTCAGGTGCTATTATAAGGTATTATTTAAAAGTAACAAGTGGCTTAACCAAGATAGAAGTTGATTTCTCTCTCACATGAAGTCCAAGCTAATGTGGTAGCTGTGCTCTGTCTGGTTGTCAGGGGCCTGGACTCTTTCTGTCTTGTTGCTTTCAGGGTATTGTTCTCATCCACAGGGACTGACTTGGCTCACCCTGAATCTAAATTCCAGCCATTGGGAAGGTGGAAAGGAAAAGGGGAGGTCCCTTCTGCTCAGAGTCCATTGACCAGAACGTCTGCACCATGCCACATCCAGCCCCAAGGTTGAGAAATGTAGTCTTTGCTGAGTACCTGTATGCATAGCTAAACACTCAATTAGAATAAAGGGAGGAGAGGACAGGTATCGGGATAATTAGCCTCTGTCATACCTCTCTTTTAGACATGACAGAGTTGATCCTTAGAAAATAATTTGTTCAAAGTGACATGTCAACTAGTGAAAGATATTTGAAAAACTGTCCCATAAAGAGGGAATAGATTTAGGCAGCTGAGGACAGAATCGGGATCACTGGGGAGATGTTAAAGAAGGCATGTTTTTGATCACTATAATATTAGAACAAATAAGTTCTAACATTTAAGGGAGTGCAATAGTAAGTAGGCTACCTCAGTACTACTCACAGTTGAATGACCTTATCCATTTGTCAGGAATGCTATTAGGAGGATGGGTCATCTAGATGATGATGCTGTTTATTCTTCTTAGAGACAGTCTTACTCTGTTGCCCAGGCTAGACAGGCTTAAGCACAGTGACACAATCATCGCTCACGGCAGCCTTGAATTCCTGGGCTGAAGCAATCCTTCCTCCTCAGCCTCCCAAGTAGCTGGGGCTACAGGTGTAAGCCACAGGAACGTGCTAAGTTTTCTATTTTTGTGGAGATGTGGTCTTACTGTGTTGCCCAGGCTGGTCTCAAATTCCTGGCCTCAAGCAATCCTCCTGCCTCAGCTGCCTAAAGTGCTGGGATTACAGGTGGGAGCCACTGTACCCAGCCTCACCTAGATGATTCTTAAGGCCCTTTCTAACTCCAAATTCTGTGATTAAGCTTTCAATTTCGTCTTTTAATACTACTCTTTCTTAACCTTTCATTATAGCTGGGACTGGACAGCTTATATCAGCCAGATGTGTATGCATTTGTATCTCCTTGATATCCTCTCCGTCACCCTTCTTTTAGTTAATCCAAATTTCAGCCATTCTTTGAGATCTTAATCTGATATCTTCTCAGTTTTATACCCAAACATGTCCAACCTACAATCCACCCACTGCTTCTAACATTACTATACACACTGTGTCCTTAGTTAACGTTGGTTATTTGTTGAATGAATGAAAACTTTTCTCACCATCCCACTGTGGTTTCACTTCTCATTCAATTCTTACAGTTCTTTTTGCTACCAGTCGTTTCACACCAAATTTACTCTTTTAATTACCTTCATGAAAAATTACTATGCAGTGTACAATTTGCAATAATAAAAATAAATTCAAAAAATACTGCATATTTTATATAGCTGATACACTTTTCTCTACAGTTAGTTGTATTTTCTAGTTATGTTTCTCTCACAGAATATTTGTTATAAAAGGAATCTACACATCCTGTTTGTGCTCTCTCTGTCATCAGGAGGACTGAGGAGTGACCACAGAACTCAGAACTAAATTCCCTTTGAAACAGTTTCTGGAAAACTCCATAAGTGTTTTGTAGTCTCATAGTTTCTTTTGCCAGCTTCCTTTTCCCTCCCTGCATGGCAGGCTCAAGGTTCCGCACTCTACCACCCTCCCTCAGACTTCTCTGCTAAGGCTGAGCCCCCAGGGCCATGGGGAAGGAACCCTTCTAGACCTCACCCCCCCCTTCAAGCTCTATCAGTTTTTCCTTTATATGTATTGAGGCCCAAAGCTCATATGCTCATGGTGTGTTGAACCTTTTATCATTGTGAAGTGACCAAGCGACCAAACTAGCCTTCCATCCTTGGAATAAATCCCCCTTGGTGCCTGTAAACCCTACACTTTGGGAAGTCCAGCGTGGGCAGATATTTGAACTCAGGAGTTCAAGACCAGTCTGGGCAACATGGTGAAACCCTGTCTCCACAAAAATAATACAAAAAAATTTAGCCCAACATGGTGGTGCATACCTGTGGTCCAAGCCACTGGGGAGGCTGACAAGAGAGAGGATTGCCTGAGCTCAGGAGGCAGAGGTTGTAGTGAGCCAAGGCCATGCCACGGCACTCCAGGCTGGGCGAGAGTGAGACTCCACCTCCAAAAAACATTTTTTAAAAAAGTCAAATACAAAGAAAAAGTATTTAAACATTCAACGGAATATATTTTGCCTTACTTGGATTTTCAGGTTCCATTGGAATGAGGTGGAAGCTGAATTGTTATTTCCGGTTATCAGAGAAAAAGAAGGATGAAAAAAACCTTTCAAACTACATTTTCAACCTTCCAAAATGAACGCAAACAATTCTCAATCATAAAAATATGGCACTTAGTTACCAGAAAATTGCTGTCATTACTAAATTATGTAAATACTTCTCATTTCAAAATAGTTGTGTTAAATTCAAACTGCCTTAAAAACCACATACCTCAGCATTTTGAAATTATTAAAAAGACTATATTAAAACTGTCTCTAGGTTTTCAGAATTTATTTAAATTATATCCTAAAGACTGATAAATTTAAAATTCAAAAAACACATTTTGTACATCCAAGAATCAATAATCATGGAACTTGAATTGATATTCTACACTTATTTTTTGTATGTAAAGCCCCCACCTCCCTCCTTTCCCCCTCCCTCCCTTCTTTCCTTCCTTCCTTTCTTCTCAGATTAAAGTCATTAGGCAGGTTTGTATGAGGAAAACTGCCCAACCAGAGTCAGAACTCAGGAAGGAAGGTGGAAGAGAAGAGCAATAGCCTTGTGAGGCTGAGAGATTGATTATACACATGGAGATTGAGCAAATAAATATGTTGATGATAATGATAGCTAAGTCAGAGAAGTGGGTTGAAATATGAAGTTAAGCTAGAATGAACCCTATAGTGTTGGATTATAATTAGTATTACTGGTGTGATTTCATGGTGTTAACTATTTTTAGATACAGAAATATAAAGGGATTTGTGTATGTGTGTGTGTAATGTGTGTGTATGTATGTACACACTTACATACATGTATTTTTTACCTCTGTCCACTGATAGGGCCTAGTAGCAATGAGCACATCCAGGACTCAGATCTTTCTTTCTAAATATCATTCTCTGAAAGAAACGAGGGCATCTTGGAGAAATAACTGATTGCAGGGTAGAGACAACAAAGGTTCAAAAGAAGCAAAATACATCTTGTTTCACGAGATATTAAGTTCTCAAAGAATGTAGACGTGCAAAAGGACACAGAATCAGCTTGAGGTGTTCTCCCTGGGCAAACCTAAGACAATTTGGGTATCAAAATAAATAGTGTTAGCAGATTATATCACATTATATAAAATAGGAATCCACCAATCCACATGGATGTCATACAAACGGGATAAGAGAAATTCCTTCTCTAAAGTTGAATGCCCACTAATAAATGTTGGTGGGATGATGGAATTAGGATATCACCATCTGGTGATCATCATGGTAAAAGAAATTCAGGCAAGAAATATCAGTGCTAACACTCAGTGGGTAAGATTCGAATAAGAAATGTGATAATTACCTTGTTTCAAACTGTGTCTCAATGAAATATTATACATTACAAATGGAACAAAGAATTTATAGTGAAGAAGCTCAGCAAATAATAGCTTACCCTAATGTTCAAAATTAATGTCACCAGTAACAAGAAATAGGGGTCATATGGTGCAGCAAAGAGAGAACATCACTTCTGTGACAGTCCCCCAAAAATGCATAACCTGAATCTTATCACAAGGAAACATCAGACAAACCAAAATTTGAATATTCTGCAGAATAACCAGCCTGTAACCTTCAAATATGCAAAGTCCACAAAGATTAGGGAATGACTATATTTTTTGAATTGAAGGAAACTAAAGAAATCTGACAAGTAAGTGTAATATGTGATCCCAAAGGATGTTGTTGGAGTATTTGGCGAAACTTGGATGGAATGTCTGGGTGAACATAGATAGACATTCTTTAAAGTGTGCTTCCAACTTTTTTGTAAGTTAATCGTTTTTAATGTACAAAGCTCTAACGCCCTTTAAAAAGCCCTCCGTAACTTCCTCAGATTGTACCGCTCCTCAGGTATTTCTGTGTTATATGTTCCCTTGCAAACTGTCCCTGTGTGATCAAAACAAAACCAGTCTTATAATACTGTATCAGATCAGCAGTACTGTATAGTAAAAGTGGTCAAGTGATGCTAGACAGATGGAATATGCATCGTTGTTGCCTAGTCTGATGGCTAACAGTGAAGTTACACCAGATAATTTACCTCCCTGCAACCTCTCTACTTGTGACACTGTCTCCGATGCTGCCAGCATCATGGGGGAGGGGTTAGAAAGCTGTCATGAAGAGGGCTGCAAAGATGAGTGGAAGCAATGACGATTCCATACTCACAAAGGTCGCTAAGGAAAAAGGAAATAGCATACTAGGTGCATAGTGTGTGATCCATCCTTAAGCCAAGAGAATCACAGGGTAAGATTATGCTAGCATTGGTTGCCAAAATTCCCTGTATAATACCTGCCTTCTGCTTATTTTGGGACCAAATTTATAAAA
The DNA here is from genome assembly GCF_048565385.1 of Saimiri boliviensis. Classification (NCBI taxonomy): domain Eukaryota; kingdom Metazoa; phylum Chordata; class Mammalia; order Primates; family Cebidae; genus Saimiri; species Saimiri boliviensis. The sequence continues at coordinate 103,092,993 of NC_133459.1, forward strand.
GAAAGGGTGAATTAAAAATAAACCAAGTTTTTCCCTAATACTCACATGTCTTCCTGTTTGTGTAGGAGACATTTCAAATTAGCACTGACAGGCAAGATGCAATGTACGTAATGAGCACTGAGTATAATTGATGTTGTTTCTTATCGACTTTTAGAATACATTTTTACTGAAAATGTTCATAAAGACTCCAAACTTTCCCAGCTTTCAGTATAAGTTATCATGTGCCATGAGAAAAATTTGTTCTGTTTGTTAGGTGATAGATACATGGAGATAATACCTCATTCATATGAAGATGGTAATCTCAACTCCGCACAGAGGCTGTGCACTGAAACTATGATTTTTGGTCCTTACTTGGAGACATAAAGTAAAATGTTCATATTGCAGTGATGAGTAAATTAGTGGTTATAAATCAGTGTGGGAAAATGTAAACTGAAGCTTTATCTTAAAACGCAAAAGAAAATATAAATTCCCCTTTATGTAATATGGAAGGTATTACTTCCATACGTTAGGTGTTAATGTAATGACTATTTCTCACTTTATCTTGTATTCAAAACTGAGCAAGTGAGCTCCAAGCAGAGGCAAAAAGCCTAATCTATTAATTTTCCTGTTTTTCTTCTTGATTCTTTATATGCTGTAAAAACAGTACTATTGAGAGGATAATACAGATCCCATTAAAGGCTAAAGGATGCTCAGGCTTTTCTGTGGAGCAGCCACACATACAGGGCACTTCCATGTTGATAACCTCAAGTCATGGTAGACCAATGGTCCTTCTCATCTTTAGCCACTTATTAGAATAACTTGGGAGGGTTTTAAAATCACAGACACCCAAACCACACCCCAGGCCATGTAAGTGAGAATCTCAATGTGTGAGTTCAAGGCATTCATCTTAATTGAAATCTCACCAGGTGTTTATTACATGGCAGCAGGACTTAGAGATACTGAATGCACCAACCCAATTTCTCATCATTTTCTTTCCTTTCCCCATTTATCACATTAGTGGCTTTGTTCCCAGTGGTTCTATGGATTTTAGTCTTCTCTCTGATAATTTCAGTGAAATTCCTCTCTTGTCAACTGAGCTGGGCCAAAGGAAAGATTGCCCTGTAGATACACTTTTGTCTGTCACCTTGTGTATGCATAAATCTGGTGGAGTCACGATCCTCAAATTTAATTTATAAAATGCTCTCATAAACGCTGGCCTCAAGATTCACCTGAGTTGCATTTTAGACTTAACTGGACTTGTAGAAGTGGAAATGAGAATAAACAGGAGAGAGATTAGAATGATGTACCTCACGATGCATACGGTTTTGAAGTCCTGCTCTCTGCATGTACATTTGGAGTGTTGTTCCTTTAGAATGTCATAAATGTCCTCCAGTTAATGTTAACTCAAACGAGTCCATGAGGTGAGAACGCTAAGTCCCTGTCAACTCCATCTACATTGGACGAGTCTGCATATCTGGGGCTAAAGACAAACCTGACTCCAGGCCAGTAGGGAACTCCCATCTGTGACCCAGGTTCTGATTTAGTATTCTAAGTGGGGCTCTTTTGCTCAGTTTTAACACTTCTCATTTAAAGGAACAAGCGAAGATTAAGTTAACTTAGTTGCGATGCTTAAACGCCAACTCAAGAGGAAAACCTATGTGTAAATGATGTACTAAAGCAATGCTCCCTGCAGAAAGAGGCAATGGAGTTGGGGATGCTGGGAGGAAAGGTAAATTTCCCAAGAAAGTGTGAAATTCTGGGTAAAGAACCCTGTGTTCAGCAGCTTAAACTATGCGCTTAGATGAGGACAAGGAGCCCCAGCTTTCCTGTGGCCATGAGAGCGACTCTCAAGATGGCAGAAGAAGAAATAGAGCAGAGTTCAGAGAGCAAAGAGGAGATGGGGACAGAAAGGGCCTTGCAAGGTAGGAGTCCATGGGACACAGAGATAAGACCAGATAGAAGTTACAGCAGCTGCTGGAGAGAACAAATGGAAGAGAAGAAGCATTGGGAGAAACAGCTGTCACCATAGACAGAAATAAGAAGTGAGTGCAGCTAAGAGTCATAGATGTGATTACCTCTGCACCCTAAGCGTGAAGGTCAGGGAATCCACTAACTGTACAATGAAAGTTTTCCTTGAATAATCTTTGGTTTCAGGACACTTGAGGCATGAATGTGGCCAATGACTTGATGCTCTTCTGTGTTGTCTGCTGAGCCTTCAATTGAATCACCTTCCAGCTGCGGAGGGTTCTTCATCCCCACAGAGGGCTCTAAAACCAGCTCTGAAAATAAAATGATGGCCAATGGCATCCACTGGCATCCATGATCTCACTGTGACTTTCTCTTTCACCCAAAGGATGGCAAATCAGGAATGTGGCCTTGGACAAGAAGGTCCAAAGTGTGAGGGGAAGCCAATAGAGCGACTTTAATATTTTCTTTTTTGTTGATCTTTCTTACATTACTCAGTAAGGACAAGTTTGCCAGGAGGCAAAGGCACTCTGGATTCACAAAAATATTCAAGAAACACAAATAGCTTCCAGGTAGATAAGGCAAAAGCAAGGAAACCCCCCTGTATGTAGTCTGTGCTTTGGGGAGGGAAGAGATTAAAAAAATGAAAGTTAAATCACAGCTGAATTCAAACAGGAGATGGGGATGAAAGGGCCTGGCAGGGTGGCAGCCCATGGGACACAGAGGTGAGACCAGGCAGAGGTTACAGCAGCTGATGAGAAAAGAACCAGGGAAGACTAAACCTGGAGAATTTACAAAAGTTGCATCATTATATGATCTATTGATATATATACACCCTATGTAGCAACACACCAAATATACATAATATATATCGCAAATAACAACAATGCCTATATTTGTACATATTAATCTAGTAAAAAATTATACAGAGATTTGGGTGATATTGAATGTAACATTATAATCACTATTTTGGGTACACTGAAATTGGAAAAAACATTAGAAAATGAGAAGAATGAGAAAGAAAAGGTGTGGGAGAAACAAATGATCTTTAGACAGCAGTAGAAATCACCAGGTGAAGGAAAATATGAATGAGTCAAAAGTATTCACTCTGTCCTCTTACCTGGAGCTTGGTTCAGGCTCTGGACTCCAGGGAACATGAGTAAGAGAGAGTGTGTCTGAGCCACTGGGGTGAAGGTCTTGGCTGGGGTGTGAGAATCCATAGAGAAGCAAAGGAGATTCCAGTGGGAAGAAATCAGTTTAAATAAGTTATCACGGCATGTGTCAGGGACTGTGCATCCCCCAACAACTACTGAGCACCTTCCATGTGTCCTCTCCAGGGACCCAGATAGTGCTCATTACCTCATGTGACCCTCCCTCCTCCTGAAAACAAGGGTTCCCTCATTCCTCAGCTGAGGGCATTGCTTGACAGATGAGCACCAGGTAGCCCCAGGCGCTCCAAGAGGAGATATTGAGTGGAACAGAGAGTGAGAATGAACACGACCCAGGGTTTTAAGGAAATCTGAGCCGAAGTGGATCCCTGCGAGATGGAAACTGAGGACATGGCTGTGGACATGAGTGGGAGATGATGAACTAAATGGATTTCATAAAAGAGACTGATGCGAACATTTTCCTTGTGGAAGTTGCCCTTTTATTTCAAAAAGAGCAGAAAAAAGCAGCAGCAGCAGCTGGACATCTCAGGAGACTGGCTGTGGGTCCAGGATTTACACTGTTACTGAATGTACCTTATAGTTTGTTATTGAAAGTGCCCGGTAGGGGACAATTGGCTTCATGAGGGATGGGAAAGGAGAGGAAGAAAACTGGCAGAAGAGCCTTTGTGAGAAAGGAAAGGAAGCGGGGTCTCTAGAAAGCAGAGATCTTCACAATTGCTCTACCTCAGAGGAAACACCACTGTGAAGTCACTTTCTAAGTGTAAATTGTCAGAAAAATAAAAGGATTAGATAACACCTATTCATAGGTCTATTGGGCAATTCTTATTGAATCAGGCCCTTTGAAAACTATAATAATTAATATTCTCAACAATGATGACAGGTAGATATTACTTTTCAGGTATCTCTGATGAGGGAACAGATTTAAATATCAAAAAGACAAAAACCTTGGCCAAAGTGAAAAAGCAGAAAGTGGCAAACCCAGGAGCTCAGAGAAAATTACATCCTAAACCCCAGACTCTTGCTCACCTCATCGGGCTGGAGAATCGTGGATTTCAACTTGACCCTGAGGGAGCATGGAGAGGCCCCATTCTCTCCTTCACCCATAGCACTGCTACCACCAACAGCTGGATTATAAAGCTTCCAATTCCCCTTTCCTTCCTTACCTTGGAAGGCCCACTGGTTCTCAGAGTCAGCCTTGGCCTTGAAGCTGCAGGTGGTGGAGGAATGGCTCCTCCTGACTAAGCCATTCCCACAGTTGAACCCTTGATCCAGCTGTAATCGCAGACAGTAGGGCACTAGGGTTCTTGCTGCAGCTGTGCCTGTGAAGCCTGCATCTCTGACAGGTGGTGGCTCAAGTCTCCACTCCAATTCCTTTGGGCACAGGCCGCCTGTGTGGAAGCTAAAAGGAGAAGAGGCTTCAGTAGAAATAATCTCAGTTTTCCCTTTGTTAAGCACACCCAGAACGGGTACCCATCCCTGATGTCCCTGCCTCTCAGTAAAGCCACCCAGTGACCTGGGCCACACAGACAGACATCATGTCAATGCAGGTGGTGTCACTATTCCTGTCTGTGCCTGGGGACGCTGACAGGGCAGCTGCTCAGACTGGGGTGTCCCTGAAGTGAAAAACCCCTTCTCAGCCTACAGGACTTTGGATTGTCTAACAAGGTCATGGTGATCATTCTGTTATTATTCGTCACTTTCTTGTGGTCCAGAGGGAAAGTTCTAGACAGCTCTCAGAGCATAGGAGAGGAGGAGCTGTTCTCCACACACAGGGGCATAAGAGCAGGGCAAGAGTTTGAGCTGCGAGGCTTTGAGAAAGAACCAGGAAAAGGGGGGCTGGGATTATACAGACAAAATACAAAGAGTGACAAACTTCAGGGTTCTGGGATGTTTTGAATTTCCCATTGCCTATAATGGTTTAACCCCCTCTCCACATCCTCATTCTCTACAAGCTTTCTCTAAGTTTTCTTAAAAATGCCTCCACGTGTTAGTTCTCTTTCATCTTTCTGAGAGCACACTGTATCAGACTCTCATCACTGATGCCTGGCTTCAAACACCCTCCCTCTCTGCTTTCTCTGATTGTGCCATCTCCACTCTAGCAATTGTTTTAGCAGTTTTATCGCCCCAAAGTCCAGTTCTTACCATGTTTATACTCTGCATCTGAATACTTTCTCTCCACCTTCTACTACGTGACTGTCCCACTCACCCTGCCTCTGTGCTCCTTGTAACTTCTGCCCCATGATTCTATGCAGCATCACCTCCCACCAAGCGCTCATACGGATTCTCCCCTGGAGCCATGCTGGCCTCTCCATGGCCCTGCCCTGCCTCAGGTACCATCCAGCTTCTTGGTCTTTGTCCAGGAGTCCTTCTCTCGGCCTGGTGTGGCCTCCCTAATTGCTCAGGGCACACTTCACTAATCATTAACCATAAGCCACTTACGGCACTCTAATATTTTAAGATAGTTCATATTGGGCAAAAGAGAAAAACATCCTGAAATGACAAATCTGGCTGATGAAGACTGGGGAAACACAACTCTCCCTATCTGATTCTCTGCACTTGCTATTTAAAGTCAAGCTATGGGAATGTTTTTAATTATCACTTAATTTATGTCACTTTATCCCTCTTTTCTAAACTGCTGATTCTTATTAAACTTATACTTTGTTCTTTGCAATTGCAGGAGTGAAGGGACAACAGTTTTTCAGACTTATGAAGTACTGTAGTATTGTTCTTTGGGCAGGTAGGAGAAAGCCATCGATGAGAGCAAGTGATAATTTAGGTTGTATTTTCCCTGATTCTACCGAGTCTCTCTGTAGGGATAGGATGGGTGGGTCAGATCGCCTTTGCCACAGCTGCTGGGGTCAGGGCTATGCACTGTGCACACTATTCATACATTATTGTCAGACCCCTGGACACACTATTCACACATTATTGTCATGAAGCCACACACAGAATGCTTCCTTGTGTAATTCAAAGGGTGCATTCATTCATCTCAGCCCATCTGCGTGGATGAATGTGGCTGCTCCTGGCCCACATTCCTGGTGTCTTGGTAGGGCTGACCCATATCACAGGCATCTGACTTCTGAGGCACATGTCTGTGCATTCCCCTTCCTTCTCATGGGAGCCCGTCCTGGCTTGGGTGTTCCTGAGACGGAGCTCCACAGCTTTACAGGGGCTCAAGATTTCCAAAATGAGAGTCGAAACTCTGAAGACAGTGGCTGGCTAGGGACTAGCCAGGGGACCTTTCATCCCCTGAGTGCTTTTCCAGGGAGAGCCTGTGGGAGCTGTAGGTCCCCCTGGAGGGACTGGAGGAACTACCGATTCTGCTCACAGACAAAGAACACAGACGTCATCCTTCTTGAGAAATCTGTGACAGTGGCTACCAGAGTTCTTTATATCAGAACAGCAACTTCTCTGTTTCAACTTAAAATTATTCCAAAATAACTTCAACAATAAAAAAAGAGTGAGTGCCCATCTTGGTTCAGTCCCTGACAGGTCCTTCCACAGAGAAATGACAGTGACTGGGCCATGGAGTCAGGCAGACATGGGACTTATGTTCCAACCAGGACTAGTCAGGGCATCCTGGGCAAGTGAAGGAAACTTTCCAAGCCTCAGCGTCTTCAGCTCTCACCGGGGCCACTGCCCACTTGAGAGTGTCCTTTGAGCACTGAATGGGTTATAGCAGGACAGAGCTTCTTTGGCAAGAAGGAGGGCAGACAGCAGATGCAAGATCAATGTGTATTTTATTTCTGATTAATGAATTGCTGTGATTCTAGAAAAGAATTTCCTTCTTTGAAACTCATGAAGAAATGGAAAATGGGAAAGGCAATGGTCTAAACAGAAACTACACTTACTGAACAAAATAAGCTAAAGGCCAACATTTTTGTAGCTAGTTTTTCTTTTTTCTCTCTTTCTTTCTTTTTTTTTTTTTTGAGACAGGGTCTTGCTTTGTTGCTCAGGCTGGAGTGCAGTGGTGAAATCACAGCCCACTGCAGCCTCAACTTCCCAGGCTCAGGTGATTCTTCCACCTCAGCCTCCCACGTAGCTGGGACTACAGGTGTGTGTCATCATGCCCTGCTAATTTTTTGTAGAGACAGGGTTTTACCATGTTGCTCACTCTGGTGTCAAGCTCCTGAGCTCAAGCAATCCAACTGCCTCTCAAAGTGCTGGAATTATAGGCATGAGCCACCGTACCTGGCATTGTGGCTAATTAATTACCACATAATCAGATATACTGGGGGACATGACAGAGTTACCTCATCTTACTAGAAAATAAGTTGATTGATTAAACTCCCAACAATACACATGAAACTCCTAAAACAGAAGTTAAAAAAATAAAGCAAGAAGAAGTGAAAATTGGAATTTTTCTCTACGCATCCTGTGAAGCTGCTATCACAAGGGGCACTTGCTCAGAGAACGGATTTTCTGGACATCATGGGAACAGAAATCACTCTGTTTTGCTCGTCAGTTAGGCCAGCACTTATCAGAGACACTAGTTGTCAATGGTTTTCGTGAGAATATAGCAATGAGACTAACCTGTGATTGAAACTACCAACGCACACATGGAAAAAAAACCACTGGAACTTTGCAGAGGATGCAAGCCTGGCCATATGTAAAGGAAGGGATGCTGGACTGCATCAGCGGAGGGAAGACATCTCAGAGGAAGTAGATCTGCAGTCCCCAACCTTTTTGGCATCAGGGTCCAGTTTCATGGAAGACAATTTTTCAGGGACAAGGGTTGGGGGTAGCCAAGTACAGTCCCCTCAGAGAGATACAATCATCCTTCCCTGTCTTGAGCAGAAGACATAGCAGCAGGTGCTCAGTGAACTGGGCAGACCATGAGCTGGGCAGGAAAGAGATGGAGTGATCCCTGTGAGAAACTGCCAGGACACAGTGCATTCAGCACTTTTGCTTACATCTTGTTGAAATTACCATCAATGGCCAAGTGAATATAGGCTCTGAAGACTTCACTGAGAGAATTCCTATATCCTTAACATCTCTAGTTCTCAACATTATGAGCATGACATGCATTATTATTATTATTATTATTTTTAGCCAAGATTGTGCCTCTGCACTCCAATCTGGTTGATAGAACCAGGCCTTGTCTAAGAAAAAAAAAAAAAGGTAGATTATATTTTTTTACTTTCCTGCTATCAAATAGTTGCGAATATGGTAACGCCAAAGAGGCAGACATCAAATGTGTGCCTTAGCTTCACTTTAAGCAGAAAGGACAGAAAAGGGGGCTGCAGAAAATGTACATAACTGACCAGTTCAATAGAGTCAACTGAATACAGATTAGTACAACTGAACAGAATTAATAAGGAACAAATACAAATATAGGTGCACAATGAAAAGAGTCAACATTATGAATATGGCTATTTCATGGCTGGCTGAACAGATGGAACAGGTATATTCAGCACACTCTGATTTTTGCTGCATCTGAGTCCCCAGGTATCAGCACTGAATTAATTAACTGTCCATGATTCCTCAGAGTTACCTGGGGCATGGTGGGTCTTGGTCTTCTACTTCCTCTTGATCCTTTTTAATATCTGTAAATAAATTCAGACAGGCACAGACACATTAAGCAGGTTCCCCTACACACATAAACAATCCACTGTGCAATCCTAACCTAGGAACATCAGTTTTCTCGGTGGGAGAACAGGACACCGTGAGAGAAAGATTACAGGAGGCCTGAGGTCCTATCATCATAGAGATGCCTTGGTTTTCTTCCCTGAGCCTAAGAATAAAATCTCCCTCTTCTGGTAGATTATTATCCCAACATCATCTGTCCTGATTTTGTGCAAAGTTATGCAAAATTTTCACACCAATTCAAAGCAATTACCCCAACTTCTTTCTAGAAGACAATTGCAATATTCAGCCTTCTGTCATCAACTACCAACATTGTTCATGGTTGCAAGGATTTTAGACAATGAAAGAGAGAATCTATAGACCCTTGAATCAAAATGAATCTATGGTGCTACAAAGAGCCATTGGCTGTTTGTGGCATCTTGGAGTGACAAGGCCCAGTCTTGTTTCTGAAAACATAAGGAAAGCTAAGGGACCGCTCAGCTAAAAAGGCCAATATCTATGACACAGAATGAGGCTAGATTAATTGAAACCTGGGTAATATCTTTAACAGAAAGGTAGACAAAAATGCTACTGGCCTTGGGCAGACATAGAAATTCGAGGGACACGGTTGGGGAAAGAAACTTGTAAGGAACACCATAGCTGCTGTCAAGACAAATGTTATTCAGATTAAGAGGTCTGACAGACACCTGTTGGGAATGCAGTGCATAGGTTGGTGTGATTTTGTCTGTGTCGTGACAGTGGGCCCAAGGTGACACAGGTATGGTCTGAGATGAGGAAGAGAGCAAAGCTCACCGACCCACCCCATGTCTGTGCTTCCAACGTGATTTTCAATTCCGATGCAAATCGTCCTGTGTCTGTGAGTCATGCCCACACCAATGACATGTTTCAGTCCAGCCAGGGGTACGAGGGACAAGGCTTATGGAGTCTACCTGGGACACCAACAGGAGTTCTATTGTGTTCACAATGGAGTATTCACTGTCTACAAGAGCCAAGCTGAATTGCTTTCCTTCAAGAGAGTACAAAGAGCTCCAATAAGGTGGTAGGAGTGAGTCAGGTCAGGAAGGATGCAAGGAGTTAGGCAACATCCATCCAGTGACTCCTGGGGGACTTCATGCTTGTCTACCCTCAGTGGTCCCCTGCTGAGTCTCTTGGGTAGGAATAACTAAAGATTGATCCAAGGAGTTTCAGAGCCCTATCTGGATTTCATGTGAGGCATGAGGGAGTGATCGCAGAAACAAATGGGTCAAGCCATTAAAGAGTTAAATATTCTCTCTTGGTGGGTCACAGTGTGGTTGCCATGGGGTAGGTTATTTCTGATGTGGGTGAGAGACAGAAAGAGAGTCATGAGAGAGAAAAGCCTTGGGTCTTCAGTGAAGTGGCCAGATTACGATTTGCTGAGGAAGGAGGCTGAGTGTCTTTGTATGGTACAGTCATGACTTACTGAACATTATTTCCCATAACAGTGGCTTCATTCATTTCTTTTAAATTGCATTAAATTTTATATGAAGTAGCCAAATAAACATAGCTTTTGTGGCATTATAATATTCCCAAAATCTCATGTCATCAAGTCTTCTTTCCCTCAATATTGTGCATGTATAATAATATTTTTTTCTACCTAATTTCCTTGCTTTGAAATGCTCAGTATTGTGCTAATGCAAAGCCAGCAGAAAGCAGATATGCATCTTAAGCTGGTGGAAACCATAAAAAGAAGATAGCTGCTTTAAGGAAACTTCTGTGACTGACTAGTTGTTCACAACATCACCTGGTTTTATGTACTGAACTTGAGAAGGTAATAAGAAATGGCAAACAATACAAGTATCACAATGAAAATGTAAAATATGGTTAAAAAGGATCATTTCTGATTGGCCGAAAGGATGAATTAGGTATATTCAGGAATTTATGATTTTCTGTGGATATGAGTTCTACAGATATCACCCCTGAATTGATAGCCCCTGATTTTTCTCAGTTACCTGGGAACAATTGTTTCTTGTCCTTTCGCCTCAAGATCATTTTGCTTTTCTTCAGATAAAGAAACCAGTCACATGAACTTGATCCCATTCATACATGCACAACCATGTGTCCAAACCTACATAGGGACCTAAATATACTCGGTGTGATAACAGGTTACTGTGAGAGAAACTTTCCAGGAGGCCTCAGGGTGAGCCTTGTGAGAAGTCACTAGGTTTCCTTTCCTGAGCCTTGGAGCAAATCTCCCTGATATGCCAGGTCATCATCACAGTCCCCTCTGTCCTGAGTCTCAGCAAACTGTTAATGATATCCCTTTTAATAACAGATCCTGGGAATCTACTTAAATGCCTCCTAGCAGGTTACTGCACTACTCAGCATGCTTCCTTCTGATAAGCTGTTGTAGGTGTTTTTGTAGAATTTACATTGCTCTGTATCACTAGTTACTCAGGGTAACCAGCACAGTGCTTTACTCAATTTATTCAAATTGGAAATCCAAGTTATCTTGATAAGCAGAGATTTTGCAGTTTAGAGAATTGAATAGAGTAAGCAGAGGAATGAAGCAGAACGTTATTTTATTTTGTTTCTAAGAGTACAGAAATCATAATCACCAATCTCTTGGGAATCCCAAAACAGAATTTTAGTTCCAGATCCCCCAACATCCTCACTACGTGCATAGAAGTTGCTTTACTCCTTTCTACCTTAGTTATTTGATCTATTATTAGAGGATAAAACAAAAAAAATTCTAAAATCCTAGTAATATGGCTGATATATAATTTTATTTTTAATGTGAGTGAGACTCTTGAAGTCTGGAAAGCATTCAAACACCACATGGTCTGACTCATAAGTGGGTGTTGAACAATGAGAACACATGGGCAAAGGGAGAAGAATATCACACATTGGGGCGTGTTGGGAGGTGGGGGCTAGGGGAGCTAGGGGAGGGATAGCAGGGGGTGGGAGGATAGGGGAGGAATGGCATTAGGAGAAATACCTAATGTAGATGACCGGTTGATGGATGCAGCAAACCACCATGGCATGTGTGTACCTATGTTGGAAGAAGGTCTTGGTGTGTGTGTGATGGAGTATATGTTGTTTGCTGAGAGGCGACAGCAAGGAACACTGAGCCATTCCCAGGAAAAAAACTGCTAGAATAAGTAACCAATACATACTAGTCATGCACTAGTTAAACCGGTTTCCAACACACAAGATATTCGACCTTGTCCCCATTGCTGATTCGAAAAAGAGTGCTTTCTAGATTATTCCTATTTAAGTAGTGAGCAGGCACTAACTGCCTGTTTAGTCTATCTTTATTCTATGAAGAAACGCTGAGCCATAAAAATAATCACTTGTTCACAAAGAATAAATACGTGGGTCAGAGTTTGCTCTGGGCTGTCAGCTGGGAAATGCTGTCGGACCCCTGATGGTCCACTTTGATCCCACTTTTGCACTCTATCTTTGTTTCTGTTTCTTAATTTTCACCTGGGTTGGGGTCTCTACGACCCAGCTGGTCTCAGCATACCTATGTAACAAACCTGGACGTTCTGCACATGTACCCCAGAACTTAAGGTATGATAATAATAAAAAAGAACAACAACAACAACAAAGACAGATTATCATTGCTCACTATAGCAAGGACAAATTTAGAAGACTTATTAAACTTACCTCGGTGGGGAGGGGTCAAGATGGCTGACTAGATACAGCTCTGGTCTGTGGCTGCCAGCAAGAAGAATGAGGAAGGTGGGTGATGTCTGCATTTCCAGCTGAGGTACCCAATTCATCTCACTGGGACTGACTAGATGGTTGGCATGACCCACAGAGAGCAAGAAGAAGCAGGGTATTGCTTCACCCAGGAGCTGCAGAGGCCAGGGGACTTCCCTGCCCAGCCAAGGGAAGTGGGAAGGGACAGTGCTACCCACCAAGGATACTAAGCTTTTCCCACGGATTTTTACAATCCTCAGATCAGGAGATCCCCTCGTGAGCCTACACCAGCAGGGTCCTAGGTCTCAAACATAAATTGGGCAGACCAACGGCAGCCGCACCTGTCTGCAGCTGTTTGAGCAGGCGCTGAGCTGCAGTTTTTACTTATTCCAGCAGCACCTGGAACTCCAGGAAGGCCGGAAAACGTCCACTCCTGTGGAAAGGGAACTGTAGCCAGGGAGCCAAGCAGTCTCACTCAGAAGGTCCCACTCCCACGGAGCCCTGAAAGCTAAGACCTCCTGGCTTGAAATCCCCGCTGCCAGCACAGCAGTCTGGAGTCTGTCTGAGACAACTGAGTTCCCAGGGGGAGGGGTGACCGCCATTAGTGAGGCTTTAGTTGGAAGTTTTCCCTTGACAGTCTAAGGAGACTAGGAAGTTTGGACTGGGTGGAATTCCGCACAGCGCAGCAAAGTGGCTGTTGCAGATGATAGCGAGACTGCTTCTTCAGTGGTACCCAAAGCCACCCCTCCTCACTGGGCGGGGCATCCTTGCAGGAATTCCAGGGGCTCCAATCAGGGCCTTACAGACAGAACTCTCATCTCCCTAAGACAGGGCACCTGAGGGGAGAGACGGCCATGGTCTCAGGTTCAGCTAACTTAATCTTTCTTGCTTGTGGGCTCTGAAGAGACCAGCTCATCCCAATGAGGGCTATCAGGGCTTTCCCCCAAGTACAGAGCACCAGCTCTACTAAGGGACAGTCAGACTGCCTGCCTAAGTAGGTTCCAGATCCCGAGATTCCTGACTGGGTGAGACCTCCCATCATGGGTCTCATGCAGGAGAGTTCTGGCTGACATCAGGTGGGTGCCACTCTGGGAAGAATCTTCTGGAGAACGGAGCAGGTAGCAATCTTTGCTGTTCTGTAGCCTCCACTGTTGATACCCGGGTGAACAGGGTCTGGAGTCGATCCCCAGCAAACCGCAGCAGACCTGCAGAAGAGAGGCCTTACTGTTAGAAGAAAAACAACAAACAGAAAGCAACAACATCAACAAAAAAGACTCCACAAAAACCCCATCCAGAGGTCAACAGCCTCAGAGATCACAGGTAGACAAAACCGTGAGGATGAGGAAAAACCAATGCAAAAACACTGAAAATTTCTAAAGCTAGAAGGCCTCCTCTCTTCCAAATGATCATAGCACTTCTCCAGTAAGGGCAGAGAATAGGGCTGAAGCTGAGATCGGTGAACTGACAGGCAGGTTTCTGAAAGTGGGTAATAATGAATTTCACTGAGCTAAAGGATTATGTTCTAACCCAATGCAAGAAGCTAAGAACCATTAACGAAAGATTACGGGAAGTATTAACTAGAATAACCAGTTTAGAAAGGAACATTAATGACCTGATGAAGCTGAGAAACACGGCACGGGGGCTTCATGATACAAACACAAGTATCAGTAGCCAAAGCAACCAAGTGGAAGAGAGGATATCCAACCCTGAAGACTGTCTTGCTGAAATAAGGCAGGCAGACAAAACTAGAGAAAAAAAAGAATGAAAAAGAGTAAACAAAATCTATGAGAACCATGGGACTATGAAAGAAGACTGAACCTATGACTGATTAGAGTACCTGAAAGAGCTGGGGAGAATAGAACCAAGTTGGAAATCACACTTCAGGATATCAACCAGGAGAACTTCCCCAACCTGGCAAGACAGGCCAGTATTCAAACTCAGGAAATCCACAGAGCCCCAATGATATTCCACGAAAAAATCTACCCCAAGGCACATAATCATCAGTTTCTCCAAGGTCGAAATGAAGGAAAAAAATGTTAAGGTCAGCCAGAGAGAAAGGCCAGGTCACCTGTAAAAGGAAGCCCGTCAGATTAACAAGCAGATCTCTCAACAGAAACCCTATAAGCCAGATGAAATTGGGGGGCCAATATTAAACATTCTTAAATAAAAGAAATGCCAACCCAGAATTTCATATCTAGCCAAACTAAGCTTCATAAGCAAAGGAGAAATAAAATCTTTTTCAAGCAAGAAAACGCTGAGGGATTTCATCACCACTAGGCCTGCCTTGCAAGAGCTCATGAAGGAAGCGCTGAACATGGATAGGAAAATCTATTACCAGCTACTACAAAAACACACTGAAGAACACAGACTGTGACACTATGAAGCAAATACATTAACAAGTCTGCAACATTAACCAGCTAGTATCATGATCACAGTTTCAAATTCACACATAGCAATATTAAACTTAAATGTAAATTAGCTAAATGCATCAATTAAAAGGCACAGAATGACAAGCTGGACAAAGACAAGATGCATAGGCATGATGTATTTAACAGACACATTTCATGTGCAAGGATGCACATAAACTCAAATTAAGGGATGGAGGAAAATTTACCAAGGAAGTAGAAAGCAGAAAAAAGCAGGGGTTGCAATTCTTGTTTCTGACAAAATAAACTTTAAACCAATAAAGGTCAAAAAAGACAAAGAAGGGCATTAAATAATGATAAAGGGATCTATTCAACAGGAAGGGTTAACTATCATACATATATGTGCACCCAATACAGGAACATCCAGATTCATAAAACAAGTTCTTAAAGATCTATAAGGAGACTTAGATCCCCACAGAATAATAGTGGGAAACTTTAATGCCCCACTGTTGATATTAGATCATAAAGACAGAAAATTAACAAATATATTTAATACTTGAACTCAGCTTCAGATCAAGAGAACCTGATAAATATTTATAGAACCCTCTACCCCAAAACAACAGAATATACATTTTTTTGGTGTCACATGGCACTTAATCTAAAATTCATTACATAATTGGAAGTAAAACACTCCTCACCAAATGGAAAAGAACTGAAATAATAACAGTCTTTTAGACCACAGTGCAATCAAATTAGAACTCAAGATTAAGAAGCCCATTCAAAACCACACAACTACATGGAAATCGAGCACCTGCTTCTGAACACCCCCGGGTATATAATGAAATTAAGGCAGAAATCAGAAAGTTATTTGAAGTCAATGGGAAGAAAGAGACAATGTACCAGAATCTTGGGGGTGCAGCAAAAGCAGTGTTACGAGATACTTTTGTAGAACTAAATGCCCACATCAAAAAGCTCAAAAGAGCTCAAATTGACACCCTAACATCACAACTAAAAGAACCAGAAAACCATGAGCAAACAAACCCCAGAGTTAGCAGAAGACAAGAAATAACCAAGCTCAGAGTGAAACTGAAGGAGATAGAGACTTGAAAATCCCTTAAAAAAATCAAGAAATCCAGGAGTTGGTTTTTTGAGGAAAAAAAAATCAATAAAATGCATAGACCACTAGCAAGACTAATGAAGAAGAAAAGAGAGAAGACTCAAATAAACACAATGAGAAATAATAAAGGGGATTCTTGTGCCTCAGCCTCCCAAGTAGTTGGGACTACAGGCATGCAACACCATGCCTAGCTAATTTTTGTATTTTTAGTAGAGGCAGGGTTTCACATTGTTGACCAGGCTGGTCTCCAACTCCTGGCCTGAAGTGATCTGCCTGCCTCAGCTTCCCAAATTTCTGGGATTACAAGTGTGAGTCACCTCACCTGGCCTGTTTCATTAGTCTAATCCTATCTTTAGTATTTTCATCCTCCTTTCTATTTTCCTGTTTAGTTACCTGGGTTTGAAGTTTAGGTCATGGGTTGGCAAACTCCAGCCTGAGGACCGAGTCTGACATGCCACCTGTTTCTGTAAATAGAATTTAATTGTTACATGTTTGTTTATATATTGTCTATGGCTACTTCATGCTGCAAGGGCAGAATTGAGTAACTGCAAGAGACCACGCAGCCTGCAGAGCCTAAATATTTACTGTCTGGACAGTTACAGAAAAAACTTGCTAATCCCTCACTAAAATAATTGACTAATTTTATAGGTAGTGAGTATATAAACGTTCATTGTGCTATCCTTTCTAGAGTTTACAGTTTTCATAATAAGTTGGGAGAAAATCAATGAGCAAAGTAAGATGAACATTAGAAAAAGATAAAGTTTACAATTTCATTACAAAACTATAGAAATTGGAGGGGATGTTATTAGTTTCTGATTAAAAAAACAAAAAGATGCATAAGCAATAGAACAATTTTGAAGAAATTTCATGGCAAGTAAATATTTTCTAAATTTTCAAGGGATCTTCTTTACCTTTTAGAGGAGTGATTTAATTTCTTGTGGGGGTAGGAGGAGGGATAGAATGTTTAGACTAAAACAAATAGTGAAAGACTTTTCGGTTATCTATTGATTTTACTGTATTTAGCTACGCCACTTTTGGGATCATAACATACAGATTAGAGAGAAAAATGCTAGCATAATATAAAGATTAGAGAGAAAAATACTAGCTATTGTAATTTGAGAATTTAAAGTTGCCAGGCACTGTGCAATGTGCCAAACACATGGGTTTTGGGTGAAAAAAAAGAGATCCTGCTGTTACAGAATTGGTAGTCTAGTAGGGAAGACAGATATTAATCAAATATTTATAAAAATATATAGTTAACTGCAATTATAGCTACAGAGGAAAAATAGTGTTCTCTGAGGGCTGTAATAGGGGGAAATGAGGAAGTTTTGGAAAGTCTTTCTTGCAAAAGTGTTCCTTGAACTCAGAGCTGAAGGCTGAGGTGAAGTTAAATGGGCAAAGAACAGGGAATGACTTTCATGCAAAGGGAAAAGCATGTGTAATGAGCCGGAAGAAGCATGGGGCACTTTGAGAAACTGAAAAATAGCTTGCATGGCTGTAGTGCAGAAAGCAAGAGTTGTACAGGTGAGTTGGGAGGAGGAAACAGAGGTCAAACGATATTGTCTTTAAGCATAACGGGAAATTACTGAGGCAGGAAAGTATTCGATGTACATTGTTGGAAGTGTACTCTGGTTAAAGGATAGAGGAAAAAAATGTTAAGAGTGGCTCACGTCTGTAATTGCAGCACTTTGGGAGGCCGAGGTGGGAGGAACACGAGGTCAAGAGATCGAGACCATCCTGGCCAACATGGTGAAACCCCATCTCCACTAAAAACACAAAAAATTAGCCGGGCGTGGTGGCACGCACCTCTGGTCCCAGCTACTCGGGAGGCTGAAGTAGAAGAATCGCTTGAACCCAGGAGGCGGAGGTTGCAGTGAGCCGAGATTGTACCGCTGCACTCCAGCCTGGTGACAGAGCAAGACTCCGTCTCAAAAAAAAAAAAAAAAAAAAAAAAAAAAGAGTAGGGTAGTTACAACAGTCTAGGCAAGAGATGATGGTAGTTTGGAGACAGAAGGTGTGGCAGTGGACATGAAGACAAGTGGATGGATTTGAGAGAGACTTGAAGAGTGATCTTGATAGGTGATGGTTTAGATGGTAAGATGAGGGAGAGGGAAATGTCATGTATGCCTTCCAGGTTTCCAGTTTCTGAAGCTATATGAATGGTGCAGCTATTCCCTGAAAACTGACGCATGGAATGAGAAGCATATTTTTGTTTGTTTCTGAATTTGATATGTTCTTAAGACATGAGATGTTCAATAAAGGTACCTTTGTATGTCTCGAGAACTTTTAAAATTGTAACTCCACAATAATTATAAGTAAATTTCACCATTAGTGGTCAGACGTTTTTTCCTAAAAGGAAGGAAAAGTAAATAGTGATGAGCATCAAATAGTTCCACCAGAGGCCCTGACTATATGGTATATTTAACCAGAGAGTTTCCCTTGGGTATCCTTGTGAAATATTTAATTAAGTTTATTTTATTATCTGTTTCTGCATGTTTTAACTTAGTGTTGAAAGGAAAGCTAAAATATCAAATTAATTGGACTTTTCCCTTCCCTTGCATTCTCCAGCCATAGTAGGAGTCCCACAGCTAAATATGATCAGCTTATTTTCTCAAATTTATAAAAGGAGTGGAGTCACAGGAAGGATTTTTCCAAGGCATGACTCCACATTTCTTAAAGTTTCTTACTTCAGTATGTGTAAACTGTGTGGTTTATGAATCAGGAAAACCACTCTTGGGAATATTTTAGAAATTAAACCTTGAACTGTCATATCTGGACATTTTTTTATAAATATAAAAATGTCTTGGCTTTTTCCTTAGTTTTCAAAAGGTCTGTATGTAAAGATGCTATATCCATTTTCCCATAAGATAAACATACAATTAGACTTAAATATTAAATTTTAAGTAAACCAGAAATATAGTTTATTAATTTCTGGGTGAATTAAAATCTTTAATATTCATAAAATCTATTTGTAGTTCTCCAAATTTTCATGAACAGTCATAGAAATTTGCATTTAAGTGGATTAAGATATAGTTTATAATACAGAATGTAACCTAATTACATAATTAACCTAGTATAATTTCATATTAAAGAGCTGGACTATTTTGAAGCTTTTCTGAATTTTCTACTTTGTATTTTAAAAAGCTAAAATGTCAGCACTTTATGTGCATTTTAAATTTATTTTTCTTTTTGACCTCTCCTTGCCATATGTGCATATTTTAAATCTGTTTGAAAGCACTGATGGAAAACTCACACATTTAAAATTATGATTCATAGCCAAACAGTGCAGTTTGGACTCCTTTTCTTTCTCTAAAATAAACAGAGCAAAACAGAAAGTGCTAAACAGACTTTCATGGCATCAGAATACCTCAGTCTCCTACCAGTCTTGTGAATAGAATAATGGTGACCTCTCACCAACATTATAAACATTACAAGAAAGTCACCAATGTGACCAAAGTAATTCAGAAAAACGTGTGAGCTCTTACACTCAAATCTGTGTTAAAAAGGGCAAAAAAGACTGTGCTTTTCTTTTTTTAATCTATGTACTTTATACTTTACGTTCAGACTCTGACCTACTAAAAGGCTGACTGGAACTTCCCTTTACAATCTTAATCTTGTATGAAGGATGAAGAGTGTTTTTATCCATCCCTGCTTTTTTTTTGCCTCTATCTTTTCAATTTTTATTGAGAGAGAATAGGCTAAAGATATTTTAAGATGTGTATGTATAGCTACATTAGAAAGATTAGATAGGTTTAAAATTGAGATTTAATGGATATAACTATAAATTACATAATTTATAATATATCAAACAACCAGTAACTACATTAGATGAGTCCATTTTTTTTCCAGTTTTTCAGGACATAGACGTTTCTGCCACTGTATAGATTACAGAGTTTCAGTTACTTTAATATTTGGGGTTGTATCATACTTCTCAAAGTTATTAAAATGTAGGTAAAATCTACTCTCACAGGGTTGTTGAAATTCAAAAGAATATTTAATATAATCTTTTTCCCTCTTGTTAAATGCCATGATTGAATTTGCTGTGAAATCAGAGAAATTTAATTTTCTAAGCAATAGGGTACTTAATAAATGATTAATCATGGAATAAATTGTTAAATTTTCTACAAATTGAAATGAATATAAATGCACAATTGAGATAAACTTGAGTAGCCAACGTCAATTTTTAGTCAGATTCTCCCATTTTTTTTTTCTTTCTTTCTTTTTTTTTTTTTTCTTGAGATGGATTCTCATTCTGTAGCCCAGGCTGGCGTGCAGTGGCGTGATCTCGGCTCACTGCAACCTCCACCTACAGGGTCTGGGTTCAAGCAATTCTCCTACCTCAGCCTCCTATGTAGCTAGGATTACAGGCACGTGCCACCATGCCCAGCTAATTTTTGTATTTTTTAGTAGAGACAGGGTTTCACCACGTTGGCCAGTCTGGTCTTGAACACCTGATCCTCCTGCCTCCCCCTCCCAAAGTGCTGGGATTTAAGGTGTGAGCCGCTGTGCGCAGCCTCCCTTTTTTTTCTTAATAGGATTAATAGAAGCATTTTAGACTTATAATCAAGTTCCTAAAGGTCACATAAATGTGACTAATATAAAGCACATCTTGAGAAATTATGGGTTACCATGCTTCATAATTAAAAAGCAATTAGAAATTAACCTTGTATAAACAAGTTTATATAAATTCATACCAATGAATTTCTATTCTGAAATATAGAGGAAAAATAAATGGCAACTGGATCCCTCAATAGCTCTATAGATAATACAAATCAGAGATTGATTTAAAATAAATGCATAGTGGAAAAATACTCTGAATTCTTCAGCTCTACTTTATTTTGCTATTTATTTTTTCTCTGTTTTAGAGCAAAATTCATGAATGGAAAAGTGGCATATAAATTGGAACTGTTATGATGTGTGTTTCATATTTCTGGATTTGGAGAAATGTTCTAATTTTAATCTGTATATCTTTATTATTTATTTTTATTTTACTAACAGGGATAGAAGTATTTCTGCATACAACTCAATTAACTGGAAAAAGTTTATATAAGAACGTGAAGAGTCTAATCGCATTATGGCCAAAACAGGTTTGCCAACAAGGGCTGGGCTGGCAGGGAGGGAAAGAGAGACAGGGACAGGGCAGAAGCTCCTCAGGAGACCTCCCCTCCTCAGACCTCTTTTGCGGGGTCGCCAGGGTCCCGACCCCCAGGTGCAGGTCCTCCTGGGAGCAAGGGTGGCACCAGGGTACTGGCATCAGTACCTGCCGGCATCAGGAGAGCGGGTCTGCGGGACTCACTCCCTGCCTCATTTCCCGCCACAGTGACTTCCGGCGGGCACCGAGTCTGTGCCGGGAGAATCTCACACCCGCGAGCGCCCTCTGGACGCCGCCTGGGGAATGCGCTCCCTTTTTCCAAACGTCCCTCGGCTCCCGCGTCGAGCGCCCGTCCAGCAGTCCTGGGTACCCCACGCCACTACGTCTGGCACCTCAACCCACATCTGGCGCCTCAACTGTCGCGTGGCCCCTCGGCCAGGGATCCCACAAGGTGGCGCCCCGAGGTTCCGCCGAGGGTCCCCCCGCGGCGCCCGAGAGCCCGCAGGCGCCGGTGGCCTGGCCCGCGCGAGCTCCGAACCGCGGCGCCTTCGCCAGGCAGCATGGGAAGCGACGGCCGGCCGGGACCCCCTGCCGTGGGCAGCCGGGCGTGGAGGCGGCGACGGCGAGTGCCGCGGTGCGGGCGAGCGGGCCGAGCGGTCCCCGCGGCCTCCGGACCCGGCCATGCTGCGCTGGCTGCGGGACTTCCTGCTGGAGGCGGTGGCCTGCCAGGATGACGATGACTACTTACGCTACGGGATCCTCTTCGAAGACCTGGACCACAATGGGGACGGCGTGGTGGACATCATCGAGCTCCAGGAGGGACTGAGAAACTGGAGCTCCGCGTTTTACCCGAACTCCGATGAGGTGAGCGACCGGAAGTTGGCATCGGCAGTCTGGAGAGACGTTGGACTGAGGGCGAAGCCAACCCTGCCCTTCCCAGAGATGCTTTGGAGTAAGGGAGGGGTTCTCCTCTGTGAGCCTCGTCACGCAGAATAAAGTGACCCAGCGAAACATGTTCTTCACCTTCTTCTTAAAATGGCCACTTTCCAGCCAGGCGCGGTGGCTCGTGGCTGTAATCCCAGCACTTTGAGAGGCTGAGGCGGGTGGATCATCTGAGGTCAGGAGTTCGAGACCAGCCTGGCCAAGATGCTGAACCCCCGTCTCCACAAAATACAAAATACGAATACAAAATAAAATACAAAAATTAGCCAGGCCTGGTGGTGTGCGTCTGTAATCCCAGCTACTTGGGAGGCTGAGGCAGGAGAATAGCTTGAACTTGTAAGCCTGGGCGATAGAGCACAACTCCGTTTAAAAAAAAAAAAGCTACTTTTCTTCGTGACAAAGGCCTCCAGGACTTTTGGGGAGATGCTGTTTCTGGTGACTGGTTCAACATTTAGGCAACCAGCCCACAATGTCAGGGGCCATGTTAGAGCCTTTGTGCAGAAGTAAAGGACCATCACTTTTCTTAGGGGGTTCTCTGCCCAGGCCAGTGTGCTTCACCCCAAGGTCTATGGGAAGTCAGACTTTGATCCATGGGTTTACACTTCAGCTGATTGTTTTAGAACCTCACCTAAATTAGGAATGCCTTTCTCCTCTAGGCCAGTCTTGACTTGATTATTTTAAAACTATTTAGATGGAAGTTTCAGGATATCAAGAGAAAAAAATTATTTTATTTATTCTCCATCTATGCTTAGCAGAGGTCTTCAGATATTACTCCTATTGAATCTTGGGAGTAATATCAAAGATCGTAAAGCTCTTTATCTGTGAGATTTCTCTCTCTCTTTCCTTCCTTCCTTCCTTCCTTCCTTTTCTTTCTTTTCTTTCTTTCTTTCTTTTCTTGTTAGAAGTCCAAACCTTCTGGACTCCTCTTTATTCTTCGGGCCAGATACAGGAAGCCAGTTTTGGAGGTAAGGCAAGTATTTGCTTCAAAGGTAGGAGGGTCAAAACATCTCCCCTCCCCTTTGAAACAGTCACCTTATTTGAATCAGGTTACTTGGCCACAGGAGAACCCAGGTTATCCACATTCTGATAGTCCTTCTATTCTTGGTGAGAACCCCCACATAGGTATAGACATGATTGACAATGACCAAGGATCAAGTAGTCCCAGTAATGATGAAGCAGCAATGGCTGTCATCATGAGCCTCTTGGAAACAGATGCTGTACTGAGTGGCCCTGTTGACTTGAGCAACTTGCCATGGCCACTATAAACATTACATGTTGCTTTGGCAACAACTATAGTATCAAAGTGCATTACTGGTGGAATTTTACAGTCTGTGAAGCTTACCGGATAAGGAGAGAATAGCTTTTATGTACTGACTTCATAAAGGCCATCTCAGAGCCATTGATACAAGTCAATCTTACTATGTGTAACTTCAGACACAGTGGAACAAAGCCTGCTCCAGTGTTTCCTCATCACTGATTATTGGGCTATCTGTGGATAGCTTACATTAATTGTATATTTTGGATGCTGTTTGTGTTGAATTTTTTAATCATTGTGCACAGAAGCATCATTGGAAGCTTTTATATTCACATGGTCATTTCAGATGTATGGTGCTTTTACACTAGCAAGAAATCTCCCATGTGGATATTTCTTATACTAATTATATCATAAAGCCATTTATTCTTCCTTGTAAGAATACTGTATTAGACAGTTAAATATTTTAAATAAATGTTTCCCTTATTCTGTAAAAAAACTGTTATTAATTTTTATTTAAAAAAGCAAAAGGCTCCAATAGGACTTGAATATACCCTCACACTTTATAAAGCTAGGTCTCAAAGCATTATGCTGAGGGACATACTGGAATTCCACTTACTTTATCTCATTTAGTTAACAGATTTTTCAGGTCTCCAATGGCAAAGGCTATGTATGTAAGTGTCATTATCCCTTTGAGGTACTTGGCATTAATTGTTTACCTCAGGTAAATACTTACTAATGGCTTTATAATTATTTGAAATGGCATTGTGACTACATAATCTACTATTACACAAATTTTAAAATCACTTAATATACTTAGTCTTGCAGCTGTGACTGAAAAGCTAGAATAATGGATGCTTATGGAAATCACAATTATGATAAGTGAAATGTGTACATGTTAGCATGGTATAGTGGCTTTACTTATGGTATGTCTATGCAATTAGTTTCTTCTTTTTTGTAGGTAATTTTTAAGGCTGGAGATACCAATGACGATGCAGTATTGGACTTCAGAGAATTTATGCAGTATCTTCAAGACCATGAGAAGAAAATGAAGCTGGCATTTAATAGTCTGGACAAAAATGATGATGGTATGTGTTTTTTTAACTACAGTTAACTTAATATGAATATAATTGTTAGTCTAAAGGACACTTTTAATAGCCTTTAATTTACTCCTACTATCAAATATTGGATTATTTCTGCTAGTTGTCCAGCACTAATTTTTAAATTTCTAAGAATAATACATAAACTATATTTATTAGTACTATAATTCCTATGTGGTTACCATCTTTTTAATAAAATAATTTTTGAGAAGGCTATGACTTCTAAATTTAAAATTTCTTTGCTTAGTGCATAGTCCTTTCTTTTTTTTTTTCTCAATAAACAAGCTGAAACTATTATGATAATTAAACAGTGACATTTGTTACTTCTGTGATGATTATAAAAATGTATTGGTTGCAGGAAAGTTAGAAAACACAAAAAGGTCCTGAAAGAAAGTAAAAGTTACTTGTAACCCTGCTGTCTAAAGATCAGTTTTAACATTTTGATACATAATTATATTTCCTTCTAGACTTTTTTCTTTCCGCCTCCCTTTCTCTTTAAATGCAATGGCAGTCACACTGTGTGTATAGCTTGGTATCTTCCTTTTTTCCTTTAATGTTATATTGTAAGCATTTTCACTTTATTTAATATTCTTCCCTCTAGTCCTTTCAGACACTATTGTTCCTCTCGGGACTCTCCCAGTTCATCCCATGTTTATATGTGTTAAATAGTAGTAGTAGAAAAGATTCCATTTTTAATGCCCCTACTTAATTGCTTAGAAGGATTTCCAGGCCTTATGCCAATCAGTGGAGGCAAGTGGGTGCATGTGGGCCGGTGTACTATTAAATTCACTGGTTAGAAGCTTGCAAGACCCCATGTGAACTGACCTTTTAACTTCTCTCATTGTATCAGTCTGTTCTTATGCTGCTAATAGACATACTTGAGACTGGGTAATTTATACAGGAAAGAGGTTTAATGGAGTCACAGTTCCACATAGCTAAGGAGGCCTCAAAATCATTTCTGAAGATGAATGAGGGGCAAAGTCATATCTTACATGGTGTCAGGCAAGAGAGCTTGTGCAGGGGAACCCCCATTTATAAAATCATCAGATCTCATGAGACTTATTCACTATCATGAGAACAGTATGGGGGAAAGTGCCCTCATAATCCAATTATCTTCACCTGGCCCTGCCCATGACATGTGGGAATTATTACAATTCAAGGTGAGATTTGGTGTGGACAGAAGCCAAACCATGTTACTCACCAAGATAGCATCTGAGCCCCTGCTCCCTGCAGCCAAAATGTCCATGGAATGCTGTTGCAAATATGGGAATGAAGTGATTATTAAATGTAATTTCATCATTAAGGTTCTTTTTTGGATGGAGCGTTTTGGGGATTGAAGAAATGTAGAGAAAGGAACTAACATTTATTGGACTCTCCTACTTGCCATATTTGTTCCATCTATTTTACCTCCATGTTTTATTTTTATCTCACAAAATCATTACAGCAGCTACATTTTATAGTTGAGAACTCTAAAGGTTAGGAAGGTCAAATAATTTTGCTTATACTGGCTATCCCAATGAACTACACCTCCTAGGATTCATGCCCTTGTGTTGTCATGTTCCACACTGACCTGGGGTTGGCCATTTGATTTGCTTTAGCCATTGGGACATGGGCAAATCTTGATATAAGTACTTGCACGTTGGGGCTTGTCTTCTTGAGTGCTACGTCTTGAGCATTGTAAGCACCAGAAAAGAAGTCTAGCTGACATAGGATTCTTTTGGTGCATCTTCACCAGCTAGAAACCTTTGTGGCTGATGGCGCCTTTGCCCGAGTTTTGCTTGTGCTCACTGGGCTTGTTCCACCCACTCAGGCTGGCAGGCTGCATTTGGCTTATGCTACTGGCCTGGATCTCACCTGCTGGCTCTGCTCTCAGCCCATGACTGCTCCAGGCATGCTGCCTTGAATGGCTTCTGCCTTGGGCATTGTTGTCTGGATGAGGGGGATGCAGTAGCACTTGATAACTCGGAGATGACAGCAACCGCAGAGCCCCAAGAGGTATTACCACATTTCGGTCAGGGAGTCCTGAGCACTGAGCCCCCCATGAAATGTTACAGCTTGTTTGTGTTACAGATCATTTGTTCCTGCCATCCACACACTTCGGCGACTGGGAGCCTTTCATAGCTTGTTTGGTCCCACCATCCTGCTCCAGCTGTAGCTCCTGGGCTGGCCCAGCCCTGCTGCCACTGCATCCCATCATGTTGGGTGGCAGCCCAGTGCTGGAAGAGGACAGAAGGGTTACAGTGTTATAGTTCTATCTTGGGGAATTCCAGGGTCTGGGTCCCCAGAAGCATTTTTGCTCTTCATTCCTGTAGTCCAGCAAATGGGAGTGTTTCACTGCCCACAACTTGGCAAGCTGGCCAAGAAAGTGGTATAGCCCTTTATGTTCCCACTTTTCAGCAGGCTCTGGGTTCTTGTCCCATAACCAAGAAGAATGAGGTTATGTGGACTTTGGAGGGTGAGCAAGGCGGGTAGAATCTTATTGAGTGGCAGGAGGAAAGCTCTCAGCAGAGAGGGGACCCAAGAGCAGGTGGCCCTCTGTGTGAGAGCAGGCCTGAAAGTGGGTAGTACAATGTGTAGCTGAGTATGGGGTTTTCATAGGCTCAGAATAGGGGAATGTACGCTGATTGATCCATGGGCAGGCCTGGAAAAAGCATCATTTGATGGACTAAAAGGCATTGAGGAAGTTCTCGCTTCAGTCGTGGACTCTGGTAGCTCAGTTTTCAGACTTTAGGTCGTCTTGGGTTTGATGGTTGAGTTTCACCGGGGACTTGCCCCTTTCTGCCTGGGTATTTGTCTGCCTCCTGCTGCTATCAAAGCTACCCAGCTAAAGAGATCACATGGAGAGAGTTACCCAGTTAGTCCTTAACTGTTCTGTATTCTCATCTGAGATGACAGACATGTGATTGAAGTCATCTTGGCCAGCAGCAGTTGAACCAGCAGTTGATTAAATTTACATGAATGACCAAGATAAGAACAGAAGAACCAACCAACTGAACCACCCAGTTGAACCAAACTCAGATTGGATATTCATGATTAAATATGCTCTTTGTAAGCCACTAAATTTTGGGGTGCTTTGTAACTTAGCAATAGTCACTGGTACAGGAATGTAATAATTTGCATTTCTCCCTGGAATTACATTGTTGGAATGATTGCAGTCCCCCCTTCCATCTATCTAAAATTATTATTCAATTCAATTCCATCTTCTCTGTGAAAGCTTCCTGCATATGATTAAAGACAACTTTGAATGTCACTTTAAGCTTGTAGACCTTGACTATGTTACAGTTTTTTAATACATATTTGTCTGAATTCTAGGTTCTTTTAGGTGAGGCTTACTTCACATATTTTAGTCAATTAAGCAAACAGTATTTGAGCATTATATGTGAGCTAGTGCACTAGGAAGAACGTTAACAAAAGTCTTCAAAAACACAGTTTTGGGTGGAGTAAGAGAAGACTTTTACATAGCTATACACAAGATAGGCTATGATCATTGTTATAAAAGTAACTTGAGGAGAACTTAATTGTGCCCGGATACAATGAAGATTTGTACTGGGTTAATATATACACAGAAATGAAAAGAAAGGTTTCTTGATCAGAAACAATAGCTTAAACAAAGGCATAGTGGGGAAAGTACCAGACAAGGTCAGAGCTGGTTAAATGACATTTCCAGTTTTGCCCGGACTTACGGTTTTTTTGTGTGTGGAAGATTTCATTGATATATGACATATATTGCAAAATATATAAATAAATGATAAATGTAAACTCCATGAATTTTCACAAGGCAAATACATAGCATGAAAACAGCATCTAGACTAAGAAGTAGATTATTAGAAGCATCTCAGAAACATTCCTTTTGTACCTGCTCCATATCACTACCCTTCCTCTGCAGGTATTTACTCTACTTATTTCTAATATCATATGTAAGCTTGCAATAACTGTTAGTTAAATAAATATATGTATCTTGCTCTTACCGCACCTATTGTTAAAATGCTTTTTGTTTCTTTGGTGGTCTCTTGTCCATCCTTTCTAGTGCCTCATTTGTGACTCTTGTTATTTACTCCTTTATTTACCCTTCTATTGCAGTTTAGTCATGGCTCTTCTATTAACATGCATTTAGCAGTAATTATTTTTAAAGAAATTGGTGCATCTATATAAATTGGTAAGCTCCTTGGGTGTGTTTATTAATTTTTAGATTCTTGACATTTAGCATAGTGATTTACGTAGTAGGTTTTCAAATTTTAAAAATTATTAACTTGAAGAGTATAGTGTCTGAAGATTATAATGGTACATAAGGCAGAGGATACTGCCTCCCCTATTAAAGAAACTTTGATTTCTAGGTTAATAGAACAGTAAATTACATTCTGTGGTGCTTGGAAATACTGGGGGCCTTTAGTTATTGACAAGAGTCTGAAATTCTACAGATGAATAAAGGGCTTTGTCTGCTGGCCAAATAAGTAATATCTTATACATATATGAATATATAAAGGTATGCATAGGCAGCTATGGTTCATAAATAAAAATGGAAAATGTGACTAAATTTATAGCAGCTTTTTGACATGTATTTTTCAACTACAAGACACTAAAGTTAATTTATTTTTACATTAAAATATTGTCCTTATATTTAAAAATATTGGATATCCTCAACTATTCACTTTGCACAAGGGAGGAATCAAAGTTTCTTTGGACATGGACAGTGATAGGATTAGATTTGTGTTTTAGAGTTTGAGGAGAATATGGAATACTTAATTTACCCTTCACAATATTCAACATTGACTGCAAAATGCATAGTAGGCTTAAATATATTAGTTGATTTGAGTTATTTAACATAGTGTATGGTATGTTAAAAGAGTTTGGTGTTGTGTTTTAAGTAAATTGTTTCTTTTAAAGCTTACCTTAAAAAACATTGACTGGGCTTATTTTCATGGCTGTGGATCAAATCTTCAGAATTTACTTTTTCAATTCTTTCCAAGTAGGTATAATAGTCAAGAATCTGTTATAGACCTACAATCTCATTTGGAAATGCCTGGGGCTATATGTGTTTTGAAATTTAAAATTTGGATTTTGGAAAAGTAATGCAGTACATATATGATGTATTATGTAATACTCCAAGTGGAGTACGGAGCATCATCATGCAGTTATCAGCATGAATACTTCTGCAGTGAAACATGAATATTCACATAAATTAGATAAGTAATTGACTAAAATTAACCTAATATGAGTTCAAAGTAGATTTTGCCACCAAATGAACTATGGTACCAATTTTCTGAAAAGTTTTTTAGGCTTTGACTTGTGGATATGGGATTATAGGTCAAAAACATATGGGATTTTAAAGACTTTTATATTCGAAGTATATTTTTGCCTTATTGTCTTTTCAGATACTTTAACCCGATATTTTTTCATTCTTAAAGGAGTAATAGATGCCTCAGAAATAATTGCTGCTTTGAAATCTTTGGGTATGCATATTTCTGAAGTCCAGGCAAAAACAATTCTGAACAGGTCAGTTCTTGTCTTTAATTTTAATATTTTTTTCTTGTGTTTTATACTTGATGTTAGGAACTAATTGCTATAAATGTGGAATATCATCCCTATTCTATAACTTCGTGAATAAACCTGCTTACCGTATTTGCTTAATTCTACCTTACTTGGAATCTGTCCCTTTAAGAGCAACTTGCAAAGTCATTCCCTAGCTTGACCATTTAAGCAAATGAAATCACATATATTACCAGTGTAATGGTTTTTCAAACTGTTCTTAAGGGTGACCTTTGTGTATTTGTGGGAGAAGGGAGGGGGAGACAATCAAAATGAGTTTCTGGCTTCCAGCTATTCCTTGAACCAAACAGTTCTGCATTCATTTGTTTTATATCTTAAATTTTCAGGAAGATTTCTTGTGAAGAAGGGATTCCAGGGTTGAAACCATTATGCTTTTCAATAAAGGAAAGAGACAATTTATCCTAAGGAGAAATTTTAAAAGGCCAGGAGAGAGGGGGAAGTAGAGGAAGGTGGAGATGAAAAGAAAATCTTATGTTGTCTGGATCCTTTTACTTAACCTTAAACTGCCATTGTCTCTTGTCCCTGCAAATCACAAAACTTAATAGGAGTATGCTCATTCTCAGACTTCCCTGGGCTTGAGAGGAAGAACTGTGAAGTGAGCACTTAAGTTAACTCTAGGAGCCTCTGGAGGTGGTACATGGGTTTTCAAATCCTCTTTCAGCTATTTCATCTCTTAAGTTACAACAGTTTGGATTTGCCCATAATGCTGCCAAGTGTCTAGTGCTTGATATACCCTCTGCATAGAGTAGATTCGAACTGGGTTAGAATGACACAAAGACTCAAAACAAGGGATGGAGAAAGATTTTCCAACCAACCAGAGAGCTAAAATAAATAAATAAAAAGCAGAAGTTACAATTTTTGCCTCTGATAAAATAGTTGTTAAAGCAACAAAGATCAAAAGAAGCAAAGAAGGACATTATATAATGATAAAAGGATCAATGCAACAACAAGAAGAGCTAAAGATCCTAAATATGTACGCACCCAATACAGGAATACCCAGACATGTAAGACTAATAAAGAGACTTAGACTCCCACACAATAATAGTCGGAGACTTCAACATTAATATTAGATCAATGAGACAGAAAATTAACAACGATATCCAGGACTTGAACTCAGATCTGGAACAAGTAAACGTAATTAACATTTATAGAACTCTCCACTTTAAATATACAAAATATACACTCTTATCAGTACCACATCATATCAACTTAGAAGTTTAAACGAAATGTTGGTTGGCTCCTTGTTTGTTATTCTCTTCCCTCATTTTATTTTATGTCTCCATTATTAAGGACAATTATAGGCATACCCATATTTAGACTGCATTCTAGCCCGGGCAATAAAGCAATACCCCCATTCTCTCTCCCTCTTCCTCTTTCTCTTGCTTCCTCTTCTTTATTCTTTTTCTTATTCTTTTTTTCTTTAAAAAAAAAAAAAAAAGAATGACATGTTTGATGATATCTGTGACTTTAAGCAGCCTCAAGCTGTGATCTTTGAGTTTTTAACCAGGATGCAAGATGTGTTTATAGCTTGAGAAGAACTAGATAAATTGTGGTGTGGGGAAGTGGAGGGGACAGAAGGTGAAATTGCCATGTAACATACTACTTGAAAATAATACTTTGAATTCTGATGGCTTTATTTCTCTCTTTCCAATCCTTATACCTTTAATTAATTAGTTTTTCTATTCTTGCTATAATGATGTTGAATAAAAATATTTGGTAATGATGGGCATTCTGTTTCTTTGTGGATCTTAAAGGGAATACTTCAAATATTTTACCATTACAAGTGGTTTATCATCTTTGTCATGTTAAAAAAAGTTCCTATTTTGTCAAGGGACTTTTAAAAATTATAAATGGGTTTAGATTTGTGAGATAATATATATCTTTTAAAAATCTGTTAATATGGTGAATTAACTTACAGATTTGTTTTCTCTTTGTTAATTCATCCTTACATTCCTAGGATAAACACAACTTTAAAATATTGTGGTGGATTCAATTTGCTAAAATTTTGTTCATAGCTTTTACATTTTGTTCATGGCTGAGATTTCTTATTCTTTTCTTTTCTCCACAGTCCTAATCTGATTTTGTTTCTTAGGTTACAATGCCCTCATGGAATGCCTTGTGGAGTAGTCTCTCTTTTTTTTTCTCTGTAAGAGACTGAATGAAATTGGATTGATTGTAATACTGATTTACAGTATTTATAGGCTTCTCTTTTTCCTTTCTTTTTAATAAATTTTTTCTCATCTTTTTTCCTTATTCATTGTTTCAGTGGTTTGGATTTATATACTTTGTTTCTTGTTAGTAGTTAAGCTTGAAATTTTACCATACAAATTTAATTTAAAGGCTAAAGTTAAACAAAATCTGTACAGTGTCCTCAAACAACAGAGTTTAGAACACTTTTAGCCCCAGTTACCTCTCTCCTAATTTATATGCTGTTTTGTTCTGTTTTTAAAGTGAACAAATAGGTATTGCAATTGTTATTTTATGCAGAAAACTTGTTTGATGTATTTATATTTAGCATCTTATTTACTCACCATTCTGACTTGCATCCCACACTACTCATCCAGGATTTTTCTTCATAAACTACATCCTTTGGAACTTCTTTTAGTGTAACTATATTGGCACTTAACTCTTAGTTGTTGAGCATCTGAAAGCATGTGTATTTCACTTTTGTTCTGGAAAGAGAAATTTTGTAGATACACGGTTTTAGTTTGACAATTATTTTTTCTCAGAACTTTGAGACATTATTCTACTGCTTTTATTTCCACTGTTAGATGGAAGATTGGGCTAGTCTTTTTATTGATCCTTGGTAGGGAATCTGTCTCTTCTGTGTTCTTTAATGATCATCTTTTTGTCTTTGCGGTTCTGTGGCTTTTATCTAGTGAATAGGCCTGGCTTTCTTTCTTTTTTTAATTAGATTTCCTCAACATTAGTGTTGTACTTCTTGAAATTATGTGTTCATGTCTTACAACAGTTTTGGAAAATCCTCAATCTTTATATTTTAAAATATAACTTTCCCTTCATTTTCTTAGTCTTTTAAAAAATATTTTCTACTTTCTTCTTTTCTGTGTGTCATTCTTGGTAAACCCTTCAAATATATCTTCAATTCCTCTTTTCGTCTCTTTTCTTCACTTGACCATTCTATTGAGTTTATCAAAAATTTTATTTATAGAAGTTTATATTATTTGATTCTTTTTCAAATATGTTTGATAATTCCTTATAGTTTCTTATTTCTTTCTTGTTTTGTGATTCTATTTTTTTATGTCTTAACATTAAATGTATCCTATTAATCTGTATCTTCTATCTGACAGAATATTTTAAGTCTTTGACAGTGTAAATCTGGTTTTGGCTGTTGCTGTGGACAAACTCTAATTACATACTGTTACAAGAGGTATATTTTTAAGTAATGGAAGTGTTAGAAGAAAAAGGATGAAAAACCAAAACATTACAAAAATAAAGGGACATTTTATAATGATTAGGGACTTTATTTACCCAGAATATACAATTCTATATTTGTATAGATCTAATAATATAGCCCCAAATCTATAAATCAAGAATTAATGAAAGTACAAGGAAGAATAGATAAGTCAATGATTAGAGTAAGAGAGTTTAACTCAGATTTCTCAGTATTTAATATAACAAGCAGATGGTAAATATCATTATAGATAAGATATAGCAATACCATCACCAACCATTACCTAGCAAACATACATAGAATATTGTACTTGAAAACTGAAGAATATATGTTTCTTAAAGCACATATAGGACATTTATAAGAATTGCCCATACATTGGATCTTAAAGGAAATGTGAAAGTTTAAAAAGAACTGGAATTATACAGAATATGTTTTCTATTCATAAGCAATTAAACAAGAAATAAGGTTTCTTAAAATTTTTTAGAAAAGCTTTCTTTAAAAAAAAGAAATATCAGATAGGACAAGTTTGATAGAAACTTGGGAGCTTTGTCAATCTCTGGACTTTTTTTAAAATTGATATGACAAGTGGTATTTTATAAGCCATTAAAATCACAAAATTATATGTTGCTATACTGTTTTTGGAAAATTGGAAATACACTGCTGAATCATACTCTTAGATAAATTATGAATTACTGATAGCAATGATTTATTCAAAGTTTATTTATAGAACTCATATAGACACCAGTCATAGCTCTAGCTACAAAAGATGCAATTATGAACAAGTCAAAATCCCCACTTGAGGGTTTCAATCTATTAGAGTAGATAATTCTTCCAGATAGTTACAATGTAGTATCATAAGACAAAGCAGATTGAAGCAGTGCACATTGCCCACAGGTGAATTTTGTAGTGATTATTTTGTTTCTTTGAAAATTCTTTATATCACCTTTATTTTTGAAGGTTACTTTTATTGCCGTGGCATTCTAGGATGACAGTTTTTTTTTCTTTCAGCACTTTGAAGTTATCACTAAAGATGTCTGCTGTCAGCCAGGCATGGTGGCTCATGCCTGTAATCCCAGCACTTTGGGAGGCTAAGGCAGGTGGATCACTTGAGGTCAGGAGTTTGAAACCAGCCTGGCCAACATGGTGAAACCCCATCTCTACTAAAAATACAAAAATTAGCCGGGCGTGGTGGCAGGCACCTGTAATCCCAGCTACTCAGGAGGCTGAAGGAGAATCGCTTGAGCAATCTCCTTCTCAAAAAAAAAAAAAAAAAAAAAAAAAGTCTGCTATCAAGAACTGACTTTGATGTCAGTGGCTGCTTTTCTCAGTTTGCCCTGTATGTAATGTTTCTTGCCCCCGCTTTCATCTTTGCTTTCTTTTTTGAACTTCAGTATTGCTCAGCTACTGAATTTCTACAAACTCACAGTCCTCCAGTAGCTATTTTTGTCAGGCCGATGGAGTCAAGTGTAGCTTAGTATTCAGCCAAAGATTCAAAGGCTTACCTGTATAGTTTCTGGAACACCCTCCAAAATTTGCCCTGCAAATTCCTGCCCTCTCAGCAGCCCTGAGCTCCAGTCTTTGTTTATTCTATTTACCTGTTCTTTCTTTAGGCTTCTACTTGTCTATGCTAGAATTTGGAGTGTCCTGAGCCAGACATTAGAATGAATGGGGAGCTCAACTCCTCGGTTTTTCTTCTCCCAAGTATCATAGCCCTGTCCTGTGTGTAGATCAGTGCCTGAAAACAGTTGTTTCATATATTGTGTCCACTTTCAGCTTGGCTTACAATGGCAATCTAAGTTCTGTAACCACTATTTTGTCTTGGCTAGAACTGGAAATTGTACTAATCTTTTTGTTGGCAGAATAGTATTTGTTTCTTAGAATTTTTATTTACAGTAATGCTATTTAAAAAAACATTTCACTAATTCCACCTTTTAGACACAATGAAACAACCTCTGATGCTTCTTAAAAATTTTTGAGATGCGGCCGGGCACGGTGGCTCAAGCCTGTATTCCCAGCACTTTGGGAGGCCGAGGCGGGTGGATCACAAAGTCAAGAGAACAAGACCATCCTGGTCAACAAGGTGAAACCCCGTCTCTACTAAAAATACAAAAAGTTAGCTGGGCATGGGTACGTGCCTGTAATCCCAGCTACTCAGGAGGCTGAGACAGGAGAATTGCCTGAACCCAGGAGGCGGAGGTTGCGGTGAGCTGAGATCGCGCCATTGCACTCCAGCCTGGGTAACAAGAGTGAAACTCCGTCTCAAAAAAAAAAAAAAAAATTTTTTTTTGAGATGCTTAAAAATTAAGTGAATTCTAAATTTTCCACGGTAAAAAGTGAGTCTTCTTTTTAAATTCATAAATAAACAGTTGTTTTAAAGTTGATTAAAAAGCTACAAATAGGGAGAAGAGGATCAGAAGTAAAAATAATACTTGAAGAGCCAAAAGGTATAAAATTACCCTTCAATCAGTTTTATTCACTTTTCATCCATTTATTCATTCATCCAACAGATATTTATTGAATGCTGATTGTTATGGGAAAATATTAGAGAAATACATACAAGTAAATAATTAAAAAGCATTATGGAATAAATTCCACTAGAGGGCCAGTTACCCCATCGGCACTCTTTGAAGCTGTCGAGGTTTTCAAAAACAAGGAGAGAGAAACTATCATAGCCAAGAGGAGCTTAAGGAAATGTGATGACTAAATAGAATGTGCTATTTCAGCTGAGATCTTGAAACAAAAAGACAACATTAGTTAAAAACTAAGAAACTCTGAATAAAATATGGACTTTAGTGAATAATAATGTAGCAATATTGGTTCATTAATTATAACAAATGTGCCATAATAATGTGAAGTGTTACCAATAGGGGACAGTGAGTGTGGGGATATATCGGGGTCTTTGTGTTACTGTCTCAAATTTTCTGAAAACCTAAAACTGCTTTAAAAAATAAAGTCCATTTTAATAACAATATGAAAATACAGTAATTTCAATGAAGTCCAAGGAAGTGGCTCCCAAAATAAAGATTTAAGAATTATTTATTTTTATAGTGGTACTAACTTTGACATAAATGTTATAAGCACTGTTTTCTTTTTTAAAAATTTCAGCATGGATAGTGATGGGTCAATAACAGTAGACTGGGATGAATGGAAGTACTACTTTTTACTTCATCCTGCAGCAAATACCACTGAAGTTATTCGTTTCTGGAAGCGTTCTACTGTAAGATTACTTTGTGTTTTATTTTGTTTTTATTTCACTCTAAATATCATCGCTGTTATGATAATATAATCCCTGCAGTACTTGCCTCAGGGTCTAAAGTTACCATATTCCCCCCTTAATAATCTGCTAGTTTAGCTAGAGGTATTAATACTACGTGTATAAACACAGCTACCAGTTTCTTTGTTTGCCAAAATCTAGAACTTAAAATCATTATCTACCTGTTGAAAGTGCCTACTTTGTGTTAAGAATTAATTTCTATGATATAATATTGAGATTGCCCTAGAAAAGTGAAAAATAGTATATTTTTCTTTTTTTCACAGTTATACTGTATCTGATTGGGTCTTCTATCATAGAAAATGTAAAGTCAATTATTAGGTTTTTAAAATTTTAGAACAAGAAAGGGTCAAATATTTAATAATCTACCTGATCATTTTATATAAGCGCTTGACTTGGTGTTGTGAGTAACAAGGAGATCTTGTAATTGAAGACTTTGTTTCCTTTTGCAGATCTCAGGTGTGGAGGTTAACTGTTTATTCATTGCAGAATATTCTCATTTACCCTCTTGAGTTTTTGCTTCTGTCCATAGAGAACATAGGGGAAGTAAAGAGCACAGGCTCTGGAGTCAGATTGCCTAGCTTGAATTCCACATCTGCCACCCACTTGCTATATCAACCTCTCTGTGGCCCATTTACCTCAGTTATATAATAGGGATTAAAATGATAAACATTTTGAGAATTACTTTAGTACATTAGTTAGTATAATTAAAACAGGGCTGAGCATTTCAATAAATGTTAAGTTGTTATGATAGGCACTTATTCTATCTAATACATTTAATCTGTGTTCTTAGATATTTATATATTTACATATTTTTAGGGAGCATGTAGTATTGTTGTATATGTGTTTTGGATTTGTAGAGCTAGTACTGTGCTAGATGCCATGTCTGATTTCTTACTTTATGATTTGTCCTTGATGTTATATGCTCATTTAATTTATTGCTTCTAACGTACTCATAGTATGCACTTATCACTTCTTCCTTGTCTGTTCCCCAAGAAATGGACATCAGATTTTTCCTCCAACTTTGCCCATAAAAAATTCTTTCCTTTTATGTACCTGAGAGAATTTCATACAATTTTCTAAGTCATAGGAATATGCATTTGAACATTTTACTACTACTAAGATATCCAGTTTCAATTTTGTTTTAATTTCATGAAATACTGCCATATTTTTCCCATTTTTTTTTGATATTGGAAATATTTCCAATATTTTTTCCAAAATTGCCATATTTTTTTCCAGTATTGGCTAGCTGTACCAATTCAATCCTGCCAGCAATGTGTGAAGGTTCCCATTTCTTTGAATATTTTTTATTACTTAGTGTAATTCAGTTTTCTAGTATTTGCTGTTCTGTTGGTCATAAAATAGAATTTCATTGTTTTAACGTGCATTTCCTTGATTCCTAGTACATTTTGAATATCTCTTCTTAGGAATATTAAAAATTCACGTTATTTTCTTTTTCTTTTTTCTTTTTTCTTTTTTTTTTTTGAGATGGAGTTTCGCTCCTGTTACCTAGGCTGGAGCGCAATGGCGCGATCTCGGCTCACCGCAACCTCCGCCTCCTGGGTTCAGGCAATTCTCCTGCCTCTGCGTCCTGAGTAGCTGGGATTACAGGCACGTGCCACCATGCCCAGCTAATTTTTTGTATTTTTAGTAGAGACGGGGTTTCACCATGTTGACCAGGTTGGTCTCGATCTCTCAACCTTGTGATCCACCCGCCTTGGCCTCCCAAAGTGCTGGGAATACAGGCTTGAGCCACCGTGCCCGGCCAAAATTGACGTTATTTTCTATGAATTATCTGTTTATATCTTTTACTTTTGATGGATTTTCTATCATGTCCCTAATGTTTCATAGGAGTTACATATTTATCCTAGATATTAATCTTTGTTGTACTTAGACTTGCACATATGTTTCTAGTATGTCATTTCATTTGTCTGTGGTTTCTTTGTTTTTTCCATGATATTCTTGGTTGAACAGAAATCTTTGATTTTTGGTAAGTAAATCCTCAGAATATAGAATGGTTTACAATTTTGGCATCTCATTTAAGAAGTACTTTCCTACCTCTTGGTCACAAAGATGTTCTATAGCTTCCATTAGTTCTACAGTTTCTGCTTTTACATTTAGGCCTTCAGTGCATCTGTTAGTTCACATTTCTATATGGTTAAAAGCAGAGCTCTGATTTTATTGTTTTCATATGTAGAGGGAATTTTCCCAATATACTCTGCTAAACATTGAATTCTTTCCACATTCATTTGTTGCACATCAAGCTTCCACAAATACTTGGATATTTTCTTGAGCTTTCTTGTCTGTTCCATTTTTTGGTAAATGTCAATATTGAACTGTCTTTGTGACTATGGTTGTGTAGTATAATACTGAACTGGTAAAGTAAATACTTCCTTTGTCCCTTTTCTCTCATTGATCTTTCTTATCTTTTAAAAATGTTTTAAATATTTTATTTTCTTTTTTTCAACTTATTTATTATACTTTAAGTTCTGAGATACATGTGCAGAATGTGCAGGTTTGTTACATAGGTAAACATGTGCCATGGTGGTTTGCTGCACACATCAACCCATCATCTAGGTTTTAAGCCCTGCATGCATTAGGTATTTGTCCTAATGCTCTCCCTCTCCTTGCCCTCCACTCCCTGACAGGCCCAGTGTGTGACATTCCCTTCCCTTTGTATGTGTGTTCTTATTGTTCAGTTCCCACTTATGAGTGAGAACATGTGATGTTTGGTTTTCTGTTCCTGTGTTTGTTTGCTGAGGATGATGGTTTCCAGCTTCATCCATGTTCCTAAAAAGGACATGAATTCATTATTATTATTATTATTATTATTATTATTATTTTTTTTTTTGAGACGGAGTTTCGCTCTTGTTACCCAGGCTGGAGTGCAATGGCGCGATCTCGGCTCACCGCAACCTCCGCCTCCTGGGTTCAGGCAATTCTCCTGCCTCAGCCTCCTGAGTAGCTGGGATTACAGGCACACATCACCATGTCCAGCTGATTTTTTGTATTTTTAGTAGAGACGGGGTTTCACCATGTTGACCAGGATGGTCTCGAACTCTCGACCTCGTGATCCACCCGCCTCGGCCTCCCAAAGTGCTGGGATTACAGGCTTGAGCCACCGTGCCTGGCGAATTCATTATTTTTTATGACTGCATAGTATTCCATGCCATATAGGTGGCACATTTTCTTTATCCAGTCTATCACTGATGGGCATCTGAGTTGGTTCCAAGTCTTTGCTATCGTGAACAGTGCTGCAATAAATATACCTGTGTATAGGTATATATCCAGTAATGGGATTGCTTGGTTAAATGGTATTTATGGTTCTAGATCCTTGAGGAATTACCACACTTCTTCCACAATGATTGAACTAGTT
Source organism: Saimiri boliviensis (assembly GCF_048565385.1). NCBI lineage: Eukaryota > Metazoa > Chordata > Mammalia > Primates > Cebidae > Saimiri > Saimiri boliviensis. The sequence goes on from NC_133459.1 coordinate 103,132,830, forward strand.
TAAACTCCCACCAACAGTGTGAAAGCATTCCTATTTCTCTACATCCTCTCTAGCATCTGTTGTTTTCTGACTTTTTGATGATCGCCATTCTAACTGGTGTGAGATGTATCTCATTGTGGTTTTGATTTGCATTTCTCTAATGATCAGTGATGGTGAGCTTGTTTTCACATTTGTTGGCAGCATAAATGTCTTCTTTTCAGAAGTATCTGTTCATATCCTTTGCCCCCTTTTTGATGGTTTTTTTTTCTTGTAAATTTGCTTAAGTTCCTTGTATGTTCTGGATATTAGCCCTTTGTCAGATGGATAGATTGCAAAAATTTTCTCCCATTCTGTCAGTTCCCTGTTCACTCTGATGATAGTTTATTTTGTTGAACAGTAGCTCTTTAGTTTAATTAGATCCCATTTGTCTATTTCATGTTTTGTTGCAATTGCTTTTAGTGTTTTAGTCATGAAGTCTTAGCCCATGCCTATGTCCTGAATGGTATTGCGTTTTAGGTCTGATGTTTAAGTCTATAATCCATCTTGAGTTAATTTTTGTATAACGTATAAGGAAATGGTCCAGTTTCTCTTTTCTGCTTATGGCTAGCCAGTTTTCCCAGTACCACTTATTAAATAAATAGGGAATTATAAAGAAACAAGAGCAAACAAATTCAAAAGCTAGCAGGAGATAAATATCAAAGATCAGAACAGAACTAAAGGAGATAGACAGAAAAATCCCTAAGCAAAATAGATAGACCCCTAGCCAGACTAATAAAGAAGAAAATAGAGAAGAATCAAATAGATGCAATACAAAATGATAAAAAGGATATCAACACTTATTCCACAGAAATACAAACTACTATCAGAGAATACTGTAAACCTTTCCATGCAAATAAACTAGAAAATCTAGAGGAAATGGATAAATTTCTGGACACATACACCCTCCCAAGACTAAACCAGGAATAAGTCAAATCCCCAAATAGACCAATAACAAGTTCTGAAATTGAGGCAGTGATTAATAGCCTGCCAACTAAAAAAGCCCAGGACCAGATGGATTCACAGCCTAATTCTACCAGAGGTATAAAGAGGAGCTGGTATCATTTCTTCTGAAACTGTTCTAAATAAGAGCAAAAGAGGGACTCCTCCTTGACTCATTTTATGAGGCCAGCATCATTCTGATACCAAAACCTGGTAGAGACACAACAAAAAAAGAATATTTCAGGCCAATATCCCTGATAACGATCGATGCAAAAATCCTCAATAGTATACTGGCAAACTGAATCTATCAGTACATCAGAAAGCTTATCCATCATGATCAAGTTGGCTTCATCCCTGGGATGCAAGGCTGGTTCAATATACACAAATCAATAAACAGAATCTATCACATAAACAGAACCAATGACAAAAACCACGATTATCTCAATAGATGCAGAAAAAACCTTTGATAAAATTCAATATCCCTTCATGCCAAAAACTCTCAATAAACTTGGTATTTGTGGAACATATCTCAGTAATACCTATTTTTTGACAAACCTGTAGCCAATTTATACTCAATGGGCAAAAGCTGGAAGCATTCCCTTTGAAAACCGGCATAAGACAAGGATGCCCTCTCTTACTACTCCTATTCAACATAGTATTGGAAGTTCTGGCCAGGGCAATTAGGCAAGAGAAAGCAATAAAGTGTATTCCATTAGGAGGAGAGGAAGTCAAATTGTCTCTGTCTGCAGATGACATGATTGTATATTTAGAAAACCCCATGGTCTCAGTCACAAAACTCCTTAAACTGATAAACAACTTCAGCAACGTCTCAGAATACAAAATCCATGTGCAAAACTCGCAAGCATTCCTATACACCAATAATAGACAAACAGAGAGCCAAATTATGAGTGAACTCCCACTCACGATTGCCACAAAGAGAACAAAATACCTAGGAATACAACTTACAAGAAATGTGAAGGACTTCTTTAAGGAGAACCACAAACCACTGCTGAAGGAAATAAGAGAGGACACAAATAAATGGAAAAACATTCCAGGCTCATGGATAGGAAGAATCAATATCATGAAAATGGCCATACTGTCCAAAGTAATTTATAAATTCAATGCTATTCCCATCAAGCTACCATTGACTTTCTTCACAGAACTAGAAAAAACTATTTTAAATTTCACATGGAACCAAAAAAGAGCCTGTTTAGCCAAGACAATCCTATGCAAAAAGCTGGAGGCATCATGCTACCTGACTTCAAACTACCACAAAGTTACAATAACAAAAACAGCATGGTACTGGTACCAAAACAGATATATAGACCAATGGAACAGAACAGAGACCTCAGAAATAATGCTACACATCTACAACCATCTGATCTTTGACAAACCTGACAAAAAACAAGCAATGGGGAAAGGATCTTTCTATTCATAATTAGCCTAGTTTTTGTTTTCTTTTTTAAAAAAATGACCTTTATTTTAGATTTTCTTAATTTCAACTGTATATTTTTACATACTTGATTGCAATTACATTTGTGTTGGTTTGGGCTGCTGTAACAAATTACTATGTGCTAGGTGACTTAAACAACAAACATTTATTTCTCACAGTCCTGGAGGTTAGAAATTTGAGATAAAAGTGCTGACATAGGTTCTTGGTGAGTGAACTTTTTTTTCCTGGTATAAAGAGGGTGCTCTTATTTCTGTACTCTCACATGTTGGAAAGAGAGCTAGCTAGCTCTCTAGTCTCATCTTGTAAGGGCACTAATTCCAATCATGAGGGATCTACTCTCGTGACCTAATTATCTCACAAAGGCCCCAACTCCAAATATCATCACATTTGGATTAGGATTTCAATATGTGAATTTGGAGACATACATTTCATCCATTGCATTCTGCCCCTGGCTCTTCCAAATTCATGTTCTTCTCACATGCAAAATAAATTCATTACATTACAACAGTCCCCAAATACTTAACTTGTTCCAGCATTAATTCTAAAAGTCTAAAGTCCAAAGACTCATCTAAATATCATGTAAATCGAACGTCGGTAAGATTTGAAGTACAATTCATCCCGAGGCAAATTCCTCTCCAGCTATGAACCTGTGAAACTAATCAAGTTACGTGCTTCCAAAATACAGGCATAGAATAGACATTCCCATTCCAAAAGAAAGAAAGAGGAAAGAAGGAAAGGAAAGATGAGTCTCAAGCAAGTTAAAACATAGCAAGGCAAGCACTGTGAGATCTTAAGGCTGAAGAATAATCATTTTGATATTCTACCCTCTGGAACCATGGTGGCAGTGGTTGAGGAACCTCTTCCATGGCTCTGCCCAGTGGTGGTGGTGCTCCAGTGGATCCCAGTAGCCTAACCATGTTCTCATGGCTCTGCTGGGTGTTGGTCCCACCCTTTGAACCTGAGGTGGAGGCAGTCCCATTTTCTGCCTCAGTCCATGGTACTCTAGGCTGGTGGTGGGAGTAGCACTTCTGCAGATCTCTGAATCTCCTTTGGAGAGCTTCTTCCCTTGTTTTGAATACTACATGTTTGCTGCCTGGTGGTTGAGTCCTATAGTCCTGTAGGTTCTAAGAAGTCTGATGGTCTTCCTTAATTGTATCCCATTTTCTCTCTTTCCTTTAGTCTCAGCTGGCATTTCTGCTAGAATTGTCCCATCTCTGTTCCTGGTTTCTGTTGAGATGGCTGATTAAGTCCACCATTCACACTTACACGAATCTCCTTTTCAAATGGTTAGTTAACCACACCCTTAGTGTTCTCTTCTGAACATGCTTTTTTATTTTTTTGTAATATTGACAGTTGAGAAATTTTCAAATATTTATGTCTGGTTCCTTTTTGCTTAATGATTCCATCTTCAGCTCATTTCTCTCTTCTTACCTTTTAGGGGACACAAACATTGAGTCAATTGCAGCATTGAATTTATAGAATAATTTGGGTAAAACAAGTATCTTCACAATTTTAAGTTACTCTATCCACAAACATGATCTAATTCTCTATTCAGATCTCCTGTTATACTATTTAACAGAATATTACATTTTTTTCCCTAAAATGGTCTTCTGTACTCTTTGTTAGGTTAGATCTTAGATGCTGCATAGATTTTGCCACCATTGTGAATGTATCTGCTTTCCTATTAAATTTTCCGCTTGATTATTTCTGCTTTAAGAAACTTCGTTTTGTAAATTGATCTTCTATATGGTACTTCACTGAACTCTCTTATTTTTTATAATAATTTGCCACCTGATGGGGTTTTTTTTTTTGCCTTGTTTATGACTATATTCTCTTAATAATAATTTTATTTGTTTTAGTTCCCATAATAAAAAAATTCTCTTTAGCTTATATCTTTGGCTAGAACCTTCAGTACTATGTTAGATAGTAGCAAGGATGGCAATCATTGTTTCTTATTCATGAAGCATTTTCTTTAAACGCTTCTACAATTTCTTCTGTTAAATATGGTGATTGCTATGTTGATGTTCTTATAGTTATTAGCAAATTAAGGAAGTTTTCAGAATTTAAAAAATAGAATTTAAATATAATTTATATATCATAAAATTCACCCATTGTGAAGAGTGCAAATAAATTCAGTTATTTTAGTAAATTAAGAGAACAGTACAACAATCACCATAATCCATTTTTATAACCTTTCCATTATCCCAAAAAGTTCCTGGTACTTGTTTACAGTTAATCTCTACTCTTCCACCTATCCCTGGGCAACCACTCTTTACTTTCAGTCAGAGATACATTTTTAGTAATAAATTGGTGATAAGATTTATTAAATGCCTTTTTTGCATCCATAGAGATAATTTCCAAGAAGTAGTGCAGTATAGCATACTGGTTAAGAGACAGACTTTGAAACTAAGCTTCCTAGGCTCAAATTATAACTTTGACAATAATTGATCAGGTTTGTAACTTGAGCAAGTTATTAAATTCCTCTATCCTTCAATTTCTTTGGCAAAATGAGAATAATGATAAATGTCTATAAGTTAAGCTATATGAAATTTCTGATATTCAGCTATTTTTGACCTACAAGAATGGTAATTTGCAGAAAGTCCCCATCAGTGAGCAGGCTCTCACAGTTGTGTCCCTTCAACCTTGGACTTCTCAGCCTCCATAATTGCATGAGCCCAGTGAACGAATTCCTCTAATAAGCCATCTACCTATCTGTCTGTCTGTCTGTCTATCTATCTATCTATCTATCTATCTATCTATCTATCTATCTATCTCTCCATCCATCCATCCTATTGGTTCTGTGTTTCCGGAGAGCCTTGACTAATGCTAAGTGCTTCCATGTTTTTACCATTTCATGTTTTCTGAAGGATGTGTTGTATGTTTTTTTCAAACTACTGGTACCTGTATTCTATGAGTTTTTCTTTCCTAGACTCCAACTGATACCATATATGTTTTGATATATAGTGTTTTTATTGTCATTTGGGTCCAATTTATTTTATAATTTCTCCCTGAGATTTCCTCTTTAATCCTAGAATTAATTAGATATATCTTTATTTTATGTGTGTGCCTAATTTTCTGGCCAAGGGTTTTCTTTCAAAAACATCCTTTTGTTATATATGTTTATTGAAATATAGTCAGGAATTATAGAGGGCATGATATAGATTCCTTGTAATTTATTGTGGCTTCCTTTGTAGCCTATTAAATGGCCAATTAAAAAATATATTCTATGCATGTGTCCTAAAAAATAATGTATATTTTTTCTTGTTAGATGTAAATTTCTTTATAGATCAATTAAGCTAAATGTTATTATTTTATATGCTTTATAATCATTTTTATGGTGTTTGAGCTATGAAATTCTGAGAAGAATATTTCAAAATTAGCAAGTACAGTTGTTACAGTTGTTAATTTATTTCTCCCTGTAGTTCCATTGGTTGTTGCTGAAAATATTTTGAGGCTATACGGTTAATATGTGTATATGTTCATGACTTTTATGTTTTTTTGATTAGTTGTTCCTCTTAACAATCTCTCATGTTGTTTTTCTTCTCAAGTTCAATCTGTGTCTTCTCCTAAACAATATAGGTATACTTCAATAAACTCTTATTTCCATTTGTTTTTTTTTTTTGCCATAACCCATATTTTGTTGATATTGTATGGAATTTTAGTGGATTTTATTGGATATGGCTGTGTGTTTATGGTGCGTATCTTTGCTTTTAAAAAGAAATAATAAATTTTAAGTTATTTTATTTATTTATTCTTACTTCTCATTTATCTTCTAATGTTCTCCTGGGTTTACTTCTCTCTTTGCTGGAGTGCCTCTTCCAAGAGTGTTTTCAAAGAGGGTCTTTGTGTGCTAAGTCTGCTGAGATGTTCAATAGTTGAGAATATTGTTCTTGTATGTTTGCTTTTAAGTGATATTTTTGTTTAAAATTCTAGATTTAAATTTTCTTTTATTGATTGATTTGAAAATATTATTACATTTCCTTGTTACATCATATGACCTTAATTGAATTCTTGTTTGTACAGTTGTCCCTAGGCATCTACAGGCATTGATTCCAGGATCCCACTCTCCACCCAAACATCTACTGTAGATACCCAAATCCATGCATACTCTAGTCCCAAAGTTGTCTTGATAGGACCTGGTATTTAAAAAGTCAGCCTTTGGTATCAGCAAATTGCACATCTTATGAATACTATATTTTCAATCTGTTTGGTTGTAGACATAGAACCTACAGATGCAGAGGGCCAACTGTATTTGTGGCAAAAAAAAAATCTGTGTATAAGTGGACCCACACAATTCAAACCTATGTTGTTCAAGGGTCAGCTGTAGTTGATTTGTTCTTTATCTAAGAACACTTAAAAACCTTTTTCTTTCCTTGTCTTTGATATTTTTAAATTTCATTATAATGCATTTGGATGGCCAGGAGTGGTGGCTCATGTCTGTAATACCAGTACTTTGGGAGGCCGAGGTGGGCAGATCTCTTGGGCTCAGGGGTTTGAGACTAACCTGGGCAGCATGCCAAAACCCCACCTCTATAAAAAAAAAAAATTAGTCAGGCATGTTGGTCAGGAGGATCAGAAGGGTAAGGTGGGAGAATTGTCTGAACCTGTGAAGTCAATGCTGAAGTGAGCCGTGATAGTGCCACTGCACTCCAGCCTGGGTAACAGGAGTGAGATCTTGTCTCAAAAAAATCCCATATACTGTATAATGTGAAATTCTTGTAGTGTGTTTTTCATCTCTATGAAGTCGATTAGGGTTTTTTGTTTTTTGGTTTTTGTTTAATGCTGGCTATTGTACGTGTGAGCTTCTCTATTGTTTCTGTAGTTTCCCTGGATTAGGTTTTGCCATTATCCTGGATGTGAATAATTTTTTGTCTATAGTCCTAATTCTATTTTTGTCATTTCAGCAGTTCTTCCTGGTTAAGAATACCTGTTGGAGAACTAGAGCAGTGGTTTGGAGGACATAAGATACTCTGGCCATTTGAGTTGCTGGAGTTCTTGCATTGGTTTTTTTCCCATCTCTACATGTCTGTTTGTAGGTGTTCCTTTAACTGCTGGGCTCCCTCTGAAGTGGTCAGGTGGAGTCAGGGGGGTTGTGCTGGAATCCCAGGTTGAGTGCCCCTGTCCAGTGAGTAGAAGTGAGGCTTGGGACCTGCATGGAGACAAGTCTGGTCACTTTTCTTTCAGATGAGTGCTCTGTACTGGGGATCCAGACCACCCCATGATTCCTGTGGACTCTCCAGGGCCTCAAGACAGCAAAGGTGAGGGCTGTGAGACAGCAAAGATGGCATCCCACTCCTCACACTAGGGCTTTTCTCCCAGCAAGTTGCATGGCTGCAACTGACTTGAAGACCCAGCAGGGGGATGTTAGAGACCCAATATGGGAGGACTTTTCTGGTGAGGAGGTACAGGATTAGGGACCCACATAACAAAGTTTGGCCACTTTTTCCTAGGGCTGCTGCTGTCTGTTGGTCGTTCACTCCAGTCCATAGCCACCTCAGATTTTTCAGTAGCTAAAGGTATCAACAGTGAAGGCTGCAAAACAGCAAAGATGGCAACCCACCCCTCCCATTGGGAGTTCTGTCCCAGAGACTTTTGAAACTGCTGTCAGCTGGAAAACACCAGCAGTTAGCTAGATACCCTGGTTGGGAGGTCCTGTTTAGTAAGGCGGAACAAGATTGGGGAACCACATGAAAAAACAGTCTGGCTGCTTTTTTGTAGAGCAGTTGTGCTGGGTTGGGGCTCCACTCCAGCCTCTAGTCTCTTTGGACTCTGTAAATTTCAAGGCAGTAGTGGCTAAGGCTGAGAAACAACAAGGCTGTCAGTGTACCCATTCCTCTGGAGTTCCATCCCAGGGCAATTTGAAACTATTACTGGCTGGAAAACACCAGTGGAGGTTATTATAGACCTCCATCAGGAGGGTCTGCTCAGTGAAGATAAATGGTATCCAGGACCCTCATGAAAAGAGGTCTGCTGCTCCTCCACAGAGCTACTACACTGTGCTGGGGGACCACTCTAGTCACTAGTCACCTCAGATTCCCTAGAGCCTGAGGGCCACAACAGCTTAGGCAGTGAAACAGCAAAGATGGTAGTCTGTCACTTCCTCTGTGAGTGCTATCCCAGGGAGGCTGGGAACCACTGCCAGCTGGAAAGTACAGGTGAGGGTAGCTGGTGACTCCAGTCAGGAGGTCCCACCCAACTACGTAAAGTGGGGTTAGGGATCTGTGTAAAAAATAGCAGTCAGGCCACTTTTTCATAGGATAGCTGCATTGAAGGCAACAATGGCTAAGCCTGCAAAATAGCAAAGATGGTGGCCCACCCCTCCCTCTGGGAGCACCATGTCAGTGATGTGTAACACTGTTACTGGTGGCTGGCTGAAGTTCTCCAGTAGCAGTGTTACATGGGTTGAGTTGTTTTCTTGATGAATCTCAATGTGTGTACCTGGCGCTGTATTTACTCATCCTCTCTTTTTTTTTTTTTCCATGAAAGCAGTGCTTCTTTGTTGATTTTCAGTCTGGAAGATCTGTCCAGTGCTGAAGTGGGATGTTGAAGTCCAGCTATTATCGTATTGGGGACTCTCTCTCTCTCTTTTGCTTGAATAATATTTGCTTTATATATATAGGTGCTCCATGGTTGGGCGTATATATTTATATGTACAATTGTTGTATCCTTTTGCTGTACTGATGCCTTTATCATTATAGTGACATTGTTTGTGTGTTCTTACAGCTTTTGACTTGAAGTCTATTTTGTCCAGTATGAGTATAACTACTCCTGTTCTTTTAGGGTTTCCATTGGCAGGAGATGTCTTTTCCCATCTCTTTGTTTTCAGTCTATGTTTGTCTTTATAGGTCACGTGTGTTTCTTGTAGGCAACAGATCAATAGGTCTTGTTTTTTCATCTGTTCACCCATTCTATGTCTTTTGATTGGAGAGTTTAGTCCATTCATATTTAATGTTACTATTGATAAGTAGGGAGTTATTCCTGCAATTTTTTCATGTTTTCTTGTTGTTTTGTGATCTTCTCTTCCTTCTTTCTTTACTTTCTGTCTTTGTATAATGAAGGTTATTTTCTCTAGTGATAGGATTTAGTTTCTTGATTTTTATTTTTTCGGTATCCATTGTATGTTTTTTTGTTTGAGGTTACCATGAGTCTTGAAAATATTATTTTATAACCTATTATTTTAACCTGATAACAACTTAACACTTTTTACATAACCAAACATGCAAAAAGAAAACTAATAGAAATTTTATACTTTAACTTCATGCCTTCACTTTTTAACTTGTTGTTGTCTTCCTGTATTCTCTATGACTTATGAAGTTCTTGTAGTTATTGTTTTTGATGGGTTATTGATTTAGTTTTTCTAAAGATAAGAATAGTTTACACATCACAATTACATTGTTAAACTATTCTGTGTTTTTCTGTGTGCTTACTACTTCTAATTAGTTTTGCACCTTCAGATAATTTGATTGCTTATTAATATCCTTTTCTTTCTGACTGGATTACTCCCTTTATCATTTCTTAAAGGACAGGTATGGTATTGATGATCCTCCAGCTTTTGGTTTGTCTGGGAAACTATTTGTTCTTCATGTTTGAAGGATATTTTTGATGGATGTACTCTTCTAGAGTAAAAGTTATTTTCTTTCAGCACTTTAAATATATCATCCCATTATCTCCTGGCTTGTAAGATTTTCACTGAAAAGTCTGCTGCCAGACATATTGGAGCTTCATTGTACATTGTTTCTTTCTTTTCTCTTGCTGCTTTTAGGGTCCTTTCTTTATCCTTGATCTTTGGGAGTTTGATTATTAAATGCCTTGTGATAATCTTTGGGTTAAATCTAATTGGTGTTCTAGAACCTTCTTGTACATGGATATTGGTATCTTCCTCTAGGTTTGAGGAGTTCTCTGATATTGTTTCTTTGAATAAATTTCTATTCCTATTTCCTTATCTTCTATATTAAGTCTGACAACTCAGATTTGCTCTTTTGAGGATATTTTATAGATCCTATAGGCATACTCTATTGTTTTTTGTTCTTTTTTTCGTTTGTTTCTTCTGACTGTGTATTTTCAAATAGACTGTCTTCAAGCTCACTGATTCTTTCTTCTGCTTGACCAGTTCTCCTATTAAAAGACTCTTGCAGGAGTTTGAGACCAGCCTGGCCAACATGGTGAAACTCTGTCCCTACTAAAAATACAAAAATTAGCTGGGTGTGGCAGCACACACCTGTGGTCCCATCTACTCAGGAGGCTGAGGCAGAAGAATTGTGTGAACCCGGGAGACAGAGATTGCAGTCAACCGAGATCACACCACTGCACTACAGCCTGGGCTATAGAGCAAGACTTCATCTAAAAAAAAAAAGGAATCCAAGATGGCCAAATAGGAACATCTCTGGAGTGTAGTTCCCAGCAAGAACGCAGAGGGTGAGTGATTACTGCATTTCCAAACGAATTTTTATTGCCCACAGACCAGGAGATTCCTGGGCAGAAAAGTGCCACAAGTCTCCAGCACAGCTGTTTTAGCCAGCACAGTGGGTCTTTGCACAAAAACTCAAAACAAATCTGGGCGCCGTTTCAACTGGTGCCTGGAATGCCTGGGAGACAGTGTCGCTGTTGCCTCTTCAGCTGAAAAAGAGGAGGCTAAAACAGAGAGCAAGGTGATCTGGCTCAGCAAGTCCAACCCCCACAAAGACCAGCAATCTGAAACATTCTGGATTGAGAGTTTCACAGAAAGCACAGTTGGACCCAGGACGGTCCAGCTCTGTGGGTGGAAGGGTGTCTGCCATTACCCAGGTGGTCCATCACTCCCGAGGCAGTATGCCATTACTGAGGCAGTCCACCATTACTGAGGCAGTCCATCATTACTGAGGCAGTCCACCATTACAGAGACAGTCTGCAATTACTGAGGCAGACTGCCATTACTGAGGCAGTTCTAACTATACCTTTATAAACAAAACTGCAAGGAAGTTTGCAAAGCAGCAGGGCAGAGCCCATGGCAGCTCAGCAATACCTCTGCTGGCACATTGTGACTAGGCTTCCTCCTTGCTGGGCAGGACATCTCTGAAAAAAGGCAGCAGCACATCAGGAACTTATAACTAAAGCCCCACCTTCCCAGGAGAGAGCACCTGGAAAAAAAGGCGTTTATGAGTTCCATTGCAGCAGACTTAAACGTACCTACCCAGCAGCTCTGAATGGAACAATGGAGCTCCAAGCTCAGCACTTGACCTCCTGTAAGTGACAGACTGTCTCCTCAAGCAGCTCCCCAACTCCCATATATCAAAGAGACATCTCATAAAGGAGAGCTCAGGCTGACATCTGGTGGGTATCCTTCTGGGACAAAGATAACAGAATAAACTGGCAACAACCCTTACTGTTTTGCAGCCACTGCAGGTGATCCCCAGGCAAGCAGACTCTGCAATGGACCTCCAGCAGTCCTAAAGCAGAGGGGCCTGACTGTTGGAAAGAAAACTAAAAAACAGAAATAACTTCTTCATCAACAAACAGGATGTCTACTCAGAGACCCCATCCAAAAGTCACCAACTACAAAGACCACAGGTAGCTAAATCCACAAAGATGGAAAGAAACCAGCAAAAAAAAAAAAAAAAAAAAAAAAAAAAGATGAAAACACCGAAAACCAGAACGCATCTCCTCCTCCAAGGGATCACAACTCCTCACCAGCAAGAGAACAAGGCTGCATGGAGAATGAGTCTGACGAATTGACAGAAACAGGCTTCAGAAAGTGGGTAATAACAAACTTCTCAGAGCTAAAAGAACATGTTCTAACCCAATGCAAAGAAACTAAGAACCTTGAAAAAAGGTTTGATGAAACGCTAATGAGTATAAACATCTTAGAAAAGAATATAAATGAATTGATGGAGCTGAAAAACACAACACGAGAACTTCATGAAGCATACACAAGTTTCAATAGCCAAATCAACAAAGCAGAAAAGAGGGATTGAAGATCAACTCAATGAAATAAAATGAGAAGGCAAGATTAGAGAAAAAAACAGTAAAAAGAAATGAACAAAGTCTCCAAAAATATGGGATTATGTGAAAAGACCTAATCTACATTTGATAGGTATACCTGAATATGACAGAGAAAATGAATCTAAGCTGGAAAACACTCTTCAGGATATTATCCAGGAGAACTTCCACAACCTACCAAGGCAGGCCAATACTCAAGTCCAGGAAATACAGAGAACACCACAAAGATATTCCTCAAGAAGAGCAATCCCAAAGCACATAATTGTCAGATTCACCAGGGTTAAAATGAAGGAAAAAATCCTAAGGGCAGCCAGAGAGAAAGGGGTTATCCATAAAGGGAAGCCCATCAGACTCACAGCAGATCTCTTGGCAGAAACCCTGCAAGCCAGAAGAGAGTGTGGGCCAATATTCAACATCCCTAAAGAAAAGAACTTTCAACCTAGAATTTGATATCCAGCCAAACTAAGCTTCATAAGCAAAGGAGAAATAAAATCCTTTATGAACAAGCAATTGACAAGGGATTTCATCACCAGGAGGCATGCCTTACGAGAGCTCCTGAAAGAAGCACTAAACAGAGAAAGGAACAACCAGTACCAGTCAATCCAAAAATAAACCAAATGGTAAAGAGCATCAACACAGTGAAGAAACTGTGTCAACTAATGGGCAAACAACCAGCTAGCATCAAAATGTCAGGATCAAATACACACATAACAATATTAACCTTAAATGTAAATGGGCTAAATGCCCCAATCAAAAGACACAGACTGGCAAATTGGATGAAAAGTCAAAACCCATTGGTGTACTGTTTCCAGGAAACCCATTTCACATGCAAGGATACACATAGGCTCAAAATAAAGGGATGGAGGAAGATTTACCAAGCAAATGGAGAGCACAAAAAGCAGGAGTTGCAATCCTAGTCTCTGATAAAATAGACTTTAAAGCAACAAAGATCGAAGAGACAAAGAAGGGCAGTACATAATGGTAAAAGAATCAATGCAACAAGAAGAGCTAACAATCCTAAATATATACACATCCAATACAGGAGCACCCAGATACATAAAGCAAGTTCATAACACCTTACAAAGAGACTTAGACTCCCACACAATAATAGTGGGAGACTTTAACACTCCATTGTCAATATTAGACAGATCAATGAGACAGAAAATTACCAAGTATATTCAGAACTTGAACTTCAGATCTGGACCAAGCAAACCTAATAGACATTTACAGAACTCTCCACCCCAAATCCACAGAGTATACATTCTTCTCAGCACCACATCACACCTATTCTAAAATTGACCACATAATTGTAAGTAAATCACTCCTCAGCAAATGCAAAAGAATGGAAATCATAACAAACAGTCTCTCAGACCACAGTGCAATCAAATTAGAACTCAGGATTAAGAAACTAACTCAGAACCACACAACTTCATGGAAACTGAACAACTGGCTCTTGAATGTTCATGGGATAAACAATGAAATGAAGGCAGAAATAAAGATGCTCTTTGAAAACAACAAGAGTGAAGACATAATGCACCAAAATCTCTGGGACACATTTAAAGCAGTGTCTAGAGAAAAATTTATAGCAATAAATTCTCCCATGAGAAGAAAGGAAAGATCTAAAATTGACACCCTATCATCAAAATTGAAAGAGCTAGAGGAGCAAGATTTTAAAAAAAAAAAACAACCTCAAAAACTAGCAGAAGACAAGAAATAAATAAGATCAGAGCCAAACTGAAGGAGATAGAGACACAAAAAAACCCTTCAAAAAATTAATGAATCCGGGAGCTGGTTTTTTGAAAAGATCAACAAAATAGACAGATCAATAGCCAGATTAATAAAAAAGAAAAGAAAGAAGAATGAAATAGAGGCAATTAGAAATGATAAAGGGGATATCACCATAGATTCCACAGAAATGCAAACTACCATCAGAGATTATTACAAACAACTCTATGCACATAAACCAGTAAACCTGGAAGAAATGGATAAATTTCTGGACACTTACTCCCTCCCAAGCCTAAACCAGGAAGAAGTCGAAACCCTGAAGAGACCAATAACAAGGGCTGAAGTTAAGGCAGCAATTAATAGCCTACCAACCAAAAAAAAAAAAGCCAAGGTCCAGGTGGATTCACAGCCAAATTCTACCAGACATATGAAGAGGAGCTGGTACCACTCCTTCTGAAACTATTCCAAAGCCAGAAAGAGGGAATCCTCCCCAAATCATTTTATGAGACCAACATCATCTTGATACCAGAACCTGGCAGAGACTCAACAAGTAAAGAAAACTTCAGGCCAATATCCATGATAAACATAGATACAAAAATCTTCAATAAAGTACTGGCAGACTGATTGCAACAGCACATCAAAAAGCTTATCCATCACCATCAAGTAAGCTTCATCCCAGGGATGCAAGGCTGGTTCAACATACGCAAATCTATAAATGTAATTCACCACATAAACAGAACCAAAGACAAAAACCACATGATTATCTCAATAGATGCAGAGAAGGCCTTTGACAAAATTCAACAACCAGTTATGCTAAAAAATGAATAAACTAGGTATCAACAGAACGTATCTCAAAATAATAAAGCCATTTACGACAAACCAACAGCCAATATCATACTGAATGGGCAAAACTGGAAGCATTCCCTTTGAAATCTGGCACTAGACAAGGATGCCCTCTCTCACCACTTCTATTCAATATAGCAATGGAAGTTCTAGCCAGAACAATCAGGCAAGAAAAAGAAATAAAGGGTATCCAAATTGGAAAGGAGGAAATCAAATTGTCTCTATTTGCAGATGACATGATTGTATATCTGGAAGACCCCATCATCTGAGCCAAAAATCTTCTTAAACTGATAAGCAACTTCGGCAAAGTCTCAGGATACAAAATCAACGTGCAAAAATCACAAGCATTCCTATACACCAATCACAGAATCACAGAGAACCATATCAAGAACAAACTGCCATTCATAATTGCTACAAAGAGAATAAAATACCTAGGAATACAACTAACAAAGGATGTAAAGGACCTCTTCAAGGAGAACCACAAACCACTGCTTAAGGAAATAAGAGAGGACACAAACAGATGGAGAAACATTTCATGCTCATGGTTAGGAAGAATCAGTATTGTGAAAATGGCCATACTGCCCAAAGTAATTTACAGATTCAATTCTATCCTCATCAAGCTACCTATGACCCTCTTCACAGAACTGGAAAAAAACACATTAAATTTCATATGGAACCAAAAGTGAGCCCACATAGCCAAGTCAATTCTAAGCAAAAAGAACAAAGCTGGAGGCATCACGCTACCTGACTTCAACTATACTACAAGGCTACAGTAATTAAAACAGCATGGTACTGGTACCAAAACAGAGATATGGACCAATGGAACAGAACAGAGGCCTTGGAGGCAATGCCCACATCTACAACCATCTGATCTTTGACAAACCTGACAAAAACAAGCAATGGGGAGAGGATTCCCTGTTTAATAAATGGTGTTGGGAAAACTGGCTAGCCATGTTTAGAAAGCATAAACTGGACCCCTTCCTGACACCTTACACTAAAATTAACTCCAGATGGATTAAAGACTTAAACATAAGACCTAACACCATAAAATCCCTAGAAGAAAACCTAGGCAAAACCATTCAGGACATAGGCATAGGCAAGGACTTCATGACTAAAACACTGAAAGCATTGGCTACAAAAGCCAGGATAGAGAAATGGGATCTAATTAAACTCCAGAGCTTCTGCACAGCAAAGGAAACAATCATTAGAGTGAACCAGCAACCAACAGAATGGGAAAAAAATTTTGTAATCTACCCATCTGACAAAGGGCTAATATCCAGAATCTACAAAGAACTAAAGCAGATTTACAAGAAAAAAACAAACAAATGCATTCAAAAGTGGGCAAAGGATATGAACAGACACTTCACAAAAGAAGACATATATGAGACCAACAAACACATGAAAAAATGCTCATCGTCACTGGTCTTTAGAGAAATGCAAATCAAAGCCACATTGAGATACCATCTCATGGCAGTTAGAATGCCAATCATTAAAAAATTTGGAGACAACAGTTGCTGGAGAGGATGTGGAGAAATAGGAATGCCATATGACCCAGCAATCCCATTACTGGGTATATATCCAGAGGATTATAAATCTTTCTGTTATAAAGACACATGCATATATATGTTCATTATAGCCTGTTTACAATAGCAAAGACCTGGAACCAACCCAAAAGTCCATCGATGGTAGACTGTACAAAAATTGTGGCATGTATACACCATGGAATACTATGCAGCCATTAAAAAACAATGAGTTCATGTCCTTTGTAGGGACATGGATGAACCTGGAAACCATTATCCTTAGCAAATTGACACAAGAACAGAAAATCAAACACTGCACGTTCTCAGTCATAGGCGGGTGTTAAACAATGAGAGCACACAGACATAGGGAGAGACGCATCACAGACTGGGGTCTGTTGGGGGATACTAGGGAAGGGACAGCAAGGGGTAGGGTGTTGAGGAGGGATGTTATGGAGAGAAATGCCAGATATAGGTGACAGGGATGGAGGCAGCAAACCACATTGCCATGTATGTACCTGTGCAACAATCCTGCATGTTCTTCACATGTACCCCAGAACCTAAGCTGCAATAAAATATATATATATATATTTAAAAAACAAAGAAAAAAAAAGAAAGAAAACCAAGAATGTAGGGGAAAGAAAGACTCTGATGCATTCTTCAATATGCCAGTACAGTTTTTATCTCCAGAATTTCTGCTTGATTCATTTTAATTATTTTAATCTCTGTTAAAGTCATCTCATAGAATTCTGAATTCCTTCCCTGTGTTATCTTGAATTTCTTTGAGTTTCCTCAAAACAGCTGTTTTGAATTCTCTGTCTAAAAGGTCACATATCTATTTCTCCAGGATTGGTCTCTGGTGCCTTACTTAGTTCATTTGGTGAGGTTATATTTTCCTGAAATTGGTGTTGATCCTAGTAGACATTCTTTGGTGTCTCAGCATTGAAAAATTAGGTATTCATTATAGTCTTCACTGTCTAGGCTGCTTTGTACCTGTTCTTCTTGGGAAGGCTTTCTAGTTATTTGAATGGACTTGAGTGTTGTGATCTAAGCTGTATCTATTTTAGAGGACAACCCAAACACAGTGACCCTGTGGTTCTTGCACACTCATAGAGGTACTCCCTTAATGGTCTTGAACAAGATCCAGAAGAATTCTTTGGATTACCAGGCAAAGACTTTTCTCTTCCTTTACTTTTTCCCCAAAAAACAAAGTCTCTTTTCTGTTTTGAGCCACCTAAAGCACTGAAACCACAAGATAAAGTCTTTCCCACTCTCCTCTCCCCTTTCCAAAGGTTACTACCACTACAGGCCATGGGGACTACTGGGATACGTCTAGCCTACTGCCAATGTTCTCTTAAGGCCCAAGGTCTCTTAAGTCCACTTGTGGTGAATGCTGCCTGATCTTTCAGGTCAGTAGGCTCCCCTCTAGTCCACAGCAGGTCTAGAAATGCCATCCAAGGGTCAAGTCTTGGAATCAGGGACTTCAAGAGCCCATTTGGTGCTTCACCCCTGGCCCCACACTGTGACCATGCTGGTACTTAAGTTTCCTTTACTTTTCCCTCTGCTTTTCTCAAGCCGAAGGAGTTTTGCCTTGTACCCACCACTGCTGGTAATATACTAAGTCTCACCTGGAATCTCAGAGGCTCACCTAAGGCCCTTGACATAGTTCTTGGGTATCATTACTGGTTATTCAGGGCCCAGGGGTTTTCCAGTTAGCATGTGATGAATGCTGCCAGGATTGCGTCCTACCCTTCAAGGCAGCAGGTTCCCTTCTGGCCCAGGGAGTATCTAGAAATGTCATACAGGAGGTAGGGCCTGGAACAGGGGCCTCCCAACTCTGACCAGTGCCCTAACCTCCTGTGGCTGAGCTAGTATTCAAGATGCAGGATAAAGTTCTACCCACTCTTCCTTCGCCTCTCCTCAGGTGGAAGGAAGGGGTCTCTTCTGGTACCATAAGATGTGCAGCCTGGGGTTAGGGGATGGATGATGTCAGCTCTCCCTTAGCCACCCTGTCTGGTATCTGAGCAGGTCTTGAGTCCCCCTAGTCCTCTGTCTCTGGACCCAGTTCAGCACTAGGACTCACCTAGTAATTGAAGTCCTTATGGCCTACACGGTGTTTCCAGTTTACTTAGAGACCCAGTGCAGTTTGGCCTATGGTGGTGAGGTTTGTGGGAACTGAAGTTTGTACCACTGGTATTGACAGTTCTCCTCTGGCTAGGGCTGGTTTAAATGCTCCCTCCAGCCAGACACAGTTGCTCACACCTGTAATCCCAGAACTTTGGGAGGCCAAGATGAGAGGATTGTTCGAATCCAGGAGTTTGAGACGAGCCTGGCAACATTCCATCTCTACTAAAATACAAAAATTAGCCAGGCTGGTGGTGCATGTCTGTGGTCCTAAGCTACTTGGAGGCGGAGGTGGGAGGATCACCCGAGCCCAGGAAGGTTGAGTCTGCAGTGAGCTGTGATCACACCACTGCACTTCAGCCTGGGCCACAGCGTGAGACCCTGTCTCAAAAATACATGTGCATGCACGCGCGTGCGCATGCACACACACACACACAAATTTTATTCCCTCCATGGGTGGGTGTCTGCTGAGTTCAGTCCACTTTTCCTTTCTGCTTTAACAGGACAGCACTGAGTTTAATGCCTCACAGTTGCTGTACTTCCCACCCCCAATACCCAGAGACACCTTGCCACCTCTGTTGGGGGGCTGCAGGAGGGATAGTGCTAGCAATCGCTGTTTAAGGCTGTTTTTTCTATCTCTTCTGTGCCTCTTTCAGTGATGTGAAGCTATAACCAGGTACTATGAGGGCTCATCTGATTTTTGGTTCTTATGAAGGTGTTTTATCTGGGTAGATAGTTGTTAGATTGGTGTCATTGCGGGAGATGATGGGTAGAGTCTTCTATTCTGCCTTCTTGCTCTGCCTCGAGCCTCTATACTGTCTTAAGACACCTTTATTGGCTACCCTTGTTATTGTACTTATTTTCTCTTTATTATAATTTCTTTTTTTTTCCCTTGCCTGTCTCTTTATTACTGTGCAAATTCCTAGAAGGCAGAAACTAACTTCTGCAGTAAACCACATTGCCTCAACATTTAGAGGAAATTGATCATCTTGGCAAAAGCAAGTATGATCATCGAAAATAAAGTAAAATGCAAAAGTGGTTGGAGACTGACATTTGAAGAAAGAGTCAATGCAAATAAAAAGGAAATTTAATCAAAGCTTCTAATATTCTACGCTTGAATTTTGACTTAGGATTAAGAGATTGAAGGAGTTTGAGAGAATTTGAAACAAAGCAAGGAATATTTATTATTTATTCCATGACTAGTGTGTGGCAGACACTGTGGTGAGTGGCTGGGATGCAATCTCTGTACTTAGGATTTACATTTTCTATGGAACAGATTACCTAAATAGTTTAAGAATTTTAAATTAGTAATTGTTCTAATTTAATTGATTTTACATTAAATCTATATGTAAATGCATAATTAAAAATCATTTGATGTAGTAGAGTTGCTAAGGAAATTGTTGATCTTCAGTAGCAGGAAGTGACCTGAAAAAAATCTTTGGATTTTTGGTCCTTGCTAAAAGGTATCCTTGGTCCTTGTAGAAAGCTATTCTTATAATTTATCAAGTGTTTACACTTTTCTTTATTGTCTAATTGTTCTTTCTATTTATCAGTTAATTGACATAGGAGAGAGTATAGCTATTCCAGATGAATTTACTGAACAAGAAAAGCAGTCTGGAGAATGGTGGAAGCGTTTGGTGTCAGCAGGAATAGCTAGCGCAGTTGCACGGACATGCACGGCACCTTTAGACCGCTTGAAAGTCATGATGCAGGTTTTTGCTTGCCTTACCTACCCTTTAAGAGTTAAAGTCACTTGAAAAATCTTTGGCAACTTTCAAAAAAGTTTTTAAGAACTGTTTTGACACATCTTATGCTACTTCTCATTAAAATTTTACATTTTTCGGAAAATGTAAATGCTAATTTCGACATTAAAAATTCAGAAGATGCTGTATATTCAAAATAATTTTTATTTTAAATAATAATAGAACCACTCTATTAGAATGTTTTCAAAAACAAAACTAAATTCATGAAAGAAATGAGAAGACACCATTAGACTTTTTATTGATTGTCTCTAACCCTCACACCAACATAATAGCATGGTTCTATTCTACCATTTAATTACTAAGAATATATCCAAGAGGCAGAAAATAAGTTGCTTAGAGTTTAATATTATATTTTGTTTAATTACATTTATTTCAATGAATAAGGAATTATCAATAGAAGTTATAAAATAGTGCATGGCTTAATGTGTTAATTATCACGAGTAGAATCCACAATTAAAATTCTGTATTTGCTGAATACTTTCTCTACAAGGATATAAAAACTAATAGTCTGCAACCTAATTCAAATTACATATGTGGGTGTTTTACTATTTTTTGCTTTTTAGTAATGCTGGTGACATTTTAGTAATGGATTATGAACAGTTATTATTATGCAATGTGAATTGTATAATAACTTTAATATCACATCTTTAAGAACTAGTTTATATTATTGCCTCATTCTGAAAAATGGTTTATCTAAATTAAGAATTAAACTTACATAAATGTATCATTTTTTGAAAATATAGGCTGTTAGAAGCGTACCTTTTGGGGGAGGAAGGTTTCATTCATTCATTCCACATATATTTATTTAGGGCCAATTACGTACTGGTTGCTTTAATGGACACTAGGGATTATAGGAAAATGTTAGACATAGTTTTTGTCCTTAGATAATTTACAAACTATCTGGGAAAATAGGTAACAGTAAAATGTGATATAAGTGCTGCCTACCCAGACATGATACACATAGTACTGTGGGAGCACCAAGCGGGAGTAAATACTGTTTCCTCCATGCCTAATATTTTTTACATAAATACATGGTAAGATTCTGGTTAATGCATCCCATGGAGATAGACCTTTAATTAAATGGGTTAAGTGTAGGGAACATACTTTGAATGGCATTAGATGGTAAGACACATAACCCACCACCCTTCCACATGTTTGTTTTTGTTTCCATGTATAATCTATATTCTTTTCAGATAGGTGACTCAATTCAGTTAGTCCTTAGATAAGAGCAGTAGTTGTACATTCTATTTTGTGGTGGAAATATAAAACTCAGCTTCCTCAGTAACTGGGCCAGTCAGAAAATTAAATAATGAAATTTAAAGGAGAAAGATACAGACATGATACAGTGCTACACAGAGAGACAGACATATAGGGAGATGAGAAAGATGGGAAGGGGACCAAGAGGAAAATAAAGACAATGTGTTGGCTGTGTGCCCATCAGATGCTAGGTGCTAGAAACACAAAAATGAAAAAGCGTATTTCTTATACTTCAGGACCTTATAGAGATACAAACAACATATTTATGTGATGATGATGATGGTGATGATAATGTTGAAAACAGTAACTGTTGCTGAATTGCACATAATCACCATGTGCAAGATAGCAAATTATATTTGTCACTATTGTAAGGACACAGAGTAGGGGAAATAAGTTCTCTGAGGTGATGGAAATGAGTCAGTGGATTAAGGAGGGAGCAAATGGAGAATCTGAATAAAGTAAAAAAAAGAGAAAGGGGTAAGGGAGGTAAATAGAGAAGAGTAGGAAGAGGATGGGAGACAGAAACATAAAGAAGAAAAGAGAAATAGAGAAGAACTGGGGAATAAAGAGGAGAGAAGATGACAGATACAAGCCAGTTAGAAGTGGGGTGAGGAGAGTACTATAATGAGAAGCAAAGGAAGGGAAAGCCGGAAGGAGTCGCTGTCCATTTATGCTGTCCTGGGTTGGGTCTCATGGCTTTCATTTATACTTATATTTGACAGTGAAATTAGTCCATTAGAACTTGTCTACTCTGTTGATAGAGGTATTATTGTGCGAGCTTCACACAACTGGAAAATAATTCTATGAAACAGGAAGACATATGTGTGTGGTCAGAGGTAGTTTAATATGGTTCATGAGCAGAGACTTTACAGTTAGAGAGCCCTGGTTGGAATTTCTGATACTTACTTTAATCACTTTTTCTGATCTGTAGACATGTTTTAATCCTACTTTTTAAAAGCAAGTATTCATAATTTTAGGATGAACACCATTTATTAGTCTTTATCATATTTAAGATTATTTGTTTAAAGAATTTCTAGGGTAAGTAATGATATGAACATTTTTAAGGCTATAAACATATCACTAAATTATTTTCTAAATTTTTCTACCCACAGAAGAGAATGTTCATTTTGCCTTGTTCTTCCATTATTTTTCTCTTATTTTATAGACAGGAGGGCATTTTATTTTATTTTATTTATTTTAAGACAGAGTCCTGCTCTGTAGCCTAGGCTGGAGTGCAGTGGCATGATACTGGATCACTGCAACCCCTGCTTCCAGGGTTCAAGCAATTCTCCTGGCTCAGCCTCCCAAAGTAGCTAGGACTACAGGTGTGTGCCACCATGCCTGACTAATTTTTTTGTATTTTTAGTGCAGATGGGTTCATGTTAGCCAGGATGGTCTCGACCTCCTGATGCCGTGACCCACCTGCCCTGGCCTCCCAAAGTGCTAGGATTACAAGCATGAGCCATCACACCCAGCCAGTGGGGCATTTTATTAATGTTTTAGCTTTACTTTCTTAAAAATAGTATTTTTTCTTATTATAATATAACACACTAGAAAAATGGAAAAACCCAGAAAAGTATAAAGAAAGACATTAAAATCACCTGTACTCCTCATGTATGAGGTTGTCAGGAATGCTATCTATAACAAAGTTCTGTAAACTGACTGGCTTAAATAACAGAAACTTATTGTCTTGGTTCTGGAGGCTAGAAGTCGAAAATTAAGGTGTTGGCAGGGTTGGTTCCTTTTGAGGGGCATGAGGGATAATCTGTTCCAGGTCTCTTTCCTTGGCTTGCAGAGGGCAGGCTTCTCTATCTCTTCACCTTGTCTCCTCTCTGTGTGTGTCCTGTCTCTGTGTCTGATTTCCTTTCATAAGGATTCCAGTCAGAGCAGGGCACTTTCAGATGACGTCACTTTAACAACTCAAAAAGACGCTATCTCTAGGTCACATTCTGAGGGAATGAGGGTTAGGATTTCAACATATGAAATTTGGGAGACACATGTTAACCCATAACACCTTGCCACCCAGGAATATCCACTGTTGAAAGTTTGATGTATTTTCACCTATCCTTTATTCATTGCATATTTCAATGAACTCTTTAATAATATTCTAATATATTTGTATCATCAACACATCTTATGCTAAAATACCCTGGTAATTAAGTTATTTCTGCTTTCTTTGAATTGCCATTTTTTCTTTTATGTGTCAGATTATTTAAAGTATGTATTTCAGGACAAGAAAACATTAATATTATCAGTTTTAGATGTCTCTGAGGGTAATTAAAATGATGTTGAAAATCATAAATTTATGCATATATGTATGTTTATTTTTATTATTAATAGCAATACCAATGCCATAAAGCCAGTAAAATGAATTGAAAAGCAAATAAATGTGTTATTTATTTATAGGTTCACAGTTTAAAGTCAAGGAAAATGAGATTGATTACTGGTTTTGAGCAGTTAGTAAAAGAAGGAGGAATTTTTTCCCTTTGGCGAGGAAATGGTGTAAATGTTTTAAAAATTGCACCAGAAACAGCACTCAAGGTTGGGGCCTATGAACAGGTAAAACATTTTTTCTGTGGTATTTTAAACAAAAATCAGACTTTAAATTTAATTCCAAAAATTCAGACTTTCATGGAAGAGAAAATCGGAATGTGCACAAGCAGTAGTTTTCAATGTAAATACTAATGACTGTTTATTCTGAGTTGATTTTTTGTGTTTTTATATTGCTATTCTTTATAAGAGAAGTTCCATGAATTACTGTATATTATGATAACTGAAGTCTATTAGTAGATCTTTTAATGTCAGTGTGACAGTGTAGGAAGGCTTCAAAAAACATTTCATCATTGATTTTTTTTGACAATTTGAAAATTTTACAGAAATTTCTGTTTCTTGGTTAATTAATCCTGGACCAACATCTTACTTTAGTTAAGTGATTAACTGATAAAAACTGCATTGAATTTTAAAATTGATTGATCTCATTTAGATTATTCACTTTGAGATGAGACATATCTGTTTTCAAATATTATAAGATATTAGTCTCACATGAGTCCAAAAGTGCTCTGTGTACTTCTCAAGTTTTCTATCTTCACTGTAAAATCTTGTAGTAATTCTCCTTTCTTTAAACATTTATATAGCATATAGGATTAAAGTGCTTATTTTGTAGACTCTTGTTTATAAAGTCACTAGAAGCTCAATATTTTAAGAAAATATTAAAGAATGATCATATCCTTTTCTAACCCAAACAGTTGAAAATCAAGTCGATAGATGAGTGGACTCTGGACTTAGTTGTAATGCATGCACATCTTAAAAATATATATCTCTGACTTAAATGGGGATTAGCTTACTCATTCAGCAAGTATTTCTTTCTTTCTTTTTTTTTTTTTTTGAGACGGAGTTTCGCTTTTGTTACCCAGGCTGGAGTGCAATGGCGCGATCTCAGCTCACTGCAACCTCCACCTCCTGGGTTCAGGCCATTTTCCTGCCTCAGCCTCCTGAGTAGCTGGGATTACAGGCACGCGACGCCATGCCCAGCTAATTTTTTTGTATTTTTAGTAGAGACAGGGTTTCACCATGTTGACCAGGATGGTCTCGATCTCTTGACCTCGTGATCCACCCGCCTCAGCCTCCCAAAGTGCTGGGATTACAGGCTTGAGCCACCGCGCCCGGCGGTATTTCTTTTATTAACAAATTTTTCTTGAATACCTAGTGTGTTCAGATTATCTTCTAGATGATGGAGATGTCTTAGCAAATAAAACAGGAAACCAATCAACCAACCGACCGCCCAAAAACCCTACTTCCTTTGTCAGATTTATGTTAGAATACAGGTAGGAGGAGACAATAGCTAAACAAGTGAAATATGTGGTATGTCAGGTGGTGACAATGGCTATGGGGAAAACAGGATAGAAATTGGATATAGAAATTGATAATTCTTTCAAGGAGTTTTACTGTGAAGAGGAGAAGGGAAATGCAGTGGTAACTGGAGGAAGTATGGGATTATGAGAATGTTCCATTCTAGAAATGGAAGAAGCAACATTTGTGTGCTTAGGGGAATAATCCACTGGAGTGAGTACAAATGATAATACAGGAAAGGAGGGGAGTGTTGGTAGGGGATTGTCCTTGAATCTTTGAGTGGGTGAGAGGAGATGGGAGCTAATGCTCATGGAAGGGTTTGGCCTTGGTGAGGCGTTTCGTCCATGGTTACAGGAGAAGGGCTACTGTGTGGACACAGTTGTAGCAGGTTTGGGGAAGCATTTTTCCTAGTGCTTCGATTTCTTCTGTGAAATGGGAAGCAAGGACATATTGGATGTTTGAGGAAACAGAAGGTGTGAAATAGTCTTCTAGGAGAGTGGGAGAGCAAATGGATTAAGAAAAAAAGTAAGATTTCTGGCAGCAAAGGTCCGGTTGAAGTCAGTAGTCATGAATCTAAAGGGATATCAGGCAGCATGTAGATCTATAAAATCCTGTTTTCAATAGGTTTTGAACTCTGGCAGTTTCATAAATTTAAATATTTATTGTGTGCCTACCATGTGCTAGCCAGGTCTTATGTCTGGGAAGACATGAAAGAACAAGACAGATACTGTCTCTAGCCTTCTAGACCTTACATTCTATCAAAATTAGATGTTGAAATTTAAGAAGTGTTTATCTAAATGCAAATATCAATTTAGTGGCTCACATCTATAATCACAGCACTTTGGGAGGTGAGAGGATCATGTGGGCCCAGGAATTTGAGACCAGCCTACGCAACATAGTGAGATCCTTTCCCTACAAAATATAAAAATAAAAAAATTTAGCCAGCTGTGGAAGCACACTCTTATATTCCCAGCTACTTGGGAGGCTGAGGCCAAAGGATTGCTTGGGCCCAGGAGTTTGAGGCTACAGTGGGCTGTGATTGTGTGGCTGCTCTCTACCCTGAGTGACAGAGTGAGACCCTGTTTCTTAAAAAAAAAAAACAAAAAATACGATGATAGACTGGACAAGGAAAATGTGGCACATATACATTATGGAATACTATGCAGCCGTAAAAAAAACGATGAGTTCATGTCCTTTGTAGGGACATGGATGAACCTGGAAACCATCATTCTTAGCAAATTGACACAAAAACAAAATCAAACACTGCATGTTCTCACTCATAGGTGGGTGTTGAACAATGAGAACACATGGACACAGGGAGGGGAGCATCACACACTGGGGTCTGTTGGGGGGGCTAGGGGAGGAACAGCAGGGGGTGGGGAGGTTGGGGAGAGATAACATGGGGAGAAATGCCAGATATAGGTGATGGCGGGGGGGAGGCTGCAAACTACTTTGCCATGTATGTACCTAAGCAGCAATCCTGCATGATCTACACATGTACCCCAGAACCTAAAGTACAATTAAAAAAAGAAATAAAATACCATGAATAAATGTAAGTAGCAGATAAGCAAACAAAATACATAATTTTATTTTGGCTTAAAAAAAACTGTGTTGCAAAGTATAAAAGAAGCATAGCAGTTTGTGTATTCATGTTTGTTACTAGGAATATATGAGCTGTTATTTGTAAGGTAAGGCACAGATGGAAGAAAATGGTCTGGACCCTAAATCATCAGTATGCCATCCTCACTATTTATGGTGACACATATGTGGCATAAAGGACACTCCAGTTAAATGCACTGTTTATTACTAACAGGACTTTGGCTTCAAATTTCTTTCTTGTCTTCAACCCTGATGAGCTGGAGTGGATCACAAATCAGCAACAAAAGACATCCTTTTCTCTATTTAGTGTCAGACTTGACTAGAAGCAGACTTAAGTGGCTCATTTCATACTTCTGCTCCCTTAGGACCCATCCTGGTTACTGCTAGCCTTTTCAAGGGCACACCACCTTATGGGGGAAAAAAAAAATGAAAGGAATGCCACATATGATGAAAAAAACAGAAGTTGCTCCTGCCCAATTTTATTTATTAATATAATCTCATTTGTTTCCTCACTGTCTAGAAACCCTACCTTCTCTGGTTAACCATTTTCCACTTCCCTAGATTTTTCTTGAGGACTCAGTTTCTTTCCTTGACCCATATCAGAGCACCTTATCATGGGAGGAGTGTTGTGTGGGGTGAGGTAAAATAAGTTCTAATATTTTAAGTTGTAATAGAGATTGTATTTTACTTCTTGGACCTCGTATAAAGTTCTTCTCCCAGCATTAGATCTTTCCATAATTTATCCCTACTTAACATGTCCAGTACTGCTGCTCAACAAATACTTCTTTTCAATTAAAAGAACCTTTTTATTATACCTTAACAAGTTGTGCTTTTCCTGTCTCTTTGATTTTGCTCACACTTTCTTTCTCATTGAGTTACCCTTTTTCTCCTTCTAACATATCTAAATTATTTCAAGAACTGAAGTATTTCCCTTCCTGAGAAGCAGCCTGCTTCAGTGTCTGCTCTTTCTGCCCTAGTATACTTATTGGCTTTGCCACTTATGTAAACAGAGATATGGACAAGTGGAATAGAACAGAGGCCTTGGAGGCAATGCCCACATCTACAACCATCTGATCTTTGACAAATCTGACAAAAACAAGCAATGGGGAAAGGATTCCCTGTTTAATAAATGATGTTGGGAAAACTGGCTAGCCATGTTTAGAAAGCATAAACTGGACCCCTTCCTGACACCTTACACTAAAATTAACTCCAGATGGATTAAAGACTTAAACATAAGACCTAACACCATAAAAACCCTAGAAGAAAACCTAGGCAAAAACCATTCAGGACATAGGCATAGGCAAGGACTTCATGACTAAAACACCAAAAGCATTAGCAACAAAAGCCAAAATAGACAAATGGGATCTAATTAAACTCCAGAGCTTCTGTATAGCAAAAGAAACAGTCATTAGAGTGAACCAGCAACCAACAGAATGGGAAAAAGTTTTGCAATTTACCCATCTGACAAAGGGCCAATATCCAGAATCTACAAAGAACTAAGATTTACAAGAAAAAAACAAACCCATTCAAAAGTGGGCAAAGGATATGAACAGACACTTTTCAAAAGAAGACATATATGAGACCAACAAACATATGAAAAATGTTCATTAACATTGTCGTTAGAGAAATGCAAACCAAAAGCACATTGAGATACCATCTCACACCAGTTAGAATGGCGATCATTAAAAAATCAGAAGACAATAGATGCTGGAGAGGATGTGGAGAAATAGGAACACTTTTACACTGTTGGTGGGAATGTAAATAAGTTCAACCATTGTGGAAGACAGTGTGGTAATTCCTCAGGGATCTAGAAATAGAAATTCCATTTGATGCAGCAATCCCATTACTGGCTATATACCCAAAGGATTATAAATCCTTGTATTATAAAGACACATGCACACGTATGTTCATTGTGGCACTGTTAACAATAGCAAAGACCTGGAACCAATCCAAATGTCCATCAATAATAGATTAGACAAGGAAAATGTGGCACAAATACATCATGGAATACTATGCAGCCATAAAAAACTATGAGTTGGTGTCCTTTGTAGAAACATGGATGAATCTGGGAAGATGGCCGCCTAAGAACAGCTCAGGACTTCAGCTCCCAGTGAAAGTGCAGAGGGTGAGTGGACGCCGCATTTCCAGACAAACTCTTATTGCCCACAGACCAGGAGATACCCAGGCAGAGGGGTCACCAGCGTCACAGTCCCAGCCGGTGCGGCTGTTTTGGCACCCGTGGGGCTGATTCCGCCCACGTGGCTGCTGTGACCACTCCCTGTTGCTGCGGTTCTCCGTACAAAAGCCACTGGTCTGGGAGCCCTCTTAGCTGGCGAGCAGAGCCCTAAGACAGCAGAGTTGCCCATTCATCTGAAATAGCGAGTTAGGCCAGGCGATTCCTAGGCAAAAAATCCGCCAGGAGCCGGCGCCACAGTTCGAGCCAACTCCGTGAGCCGCAGTACGGGAGATCCCGGCGCCTTTTCAACAAGCGACCGGAACGCGGGGTCGTTCAACTTAAAAGAAAAGACTCTGAGTCAGGGAGCCAGGTGATCAGGCTCGGTTGGTCCCAGCCCTCCACCCCAAACAACAACAAAAACAAAAACAGTAATTGGAAAGCCTCTGGGTTGAGCCCTTCAAACTAAGCACAGCTGAACCAGGACGGTCCCGCTCCGTGGGGGAGGGGCTTCCGCCATTACTGAGACTCTCCACCGCTACAGAGGCAGGCTGCCGTTGCTGAGGCAACATGCCGTTGCCGAGGCAACCTGCCACAACAGAGAGAGTCCACCATAACAGAGGCGGGGCCACCATTGTCCAGACAGTTCTAACTACGCCCATATAAAAAGGACTACAGGGAAGAGCTCAGGGCAGCTGGGCGGAGCCCACAGCAGCTCAGCAAAGCCCCTGCGGGCAGGCAGTAGCTAGGCGTGCTGCTAGCTGGGCGGGTCAGACCTGAAAGAAAAATCAAAAAAGGCAGTAGTGCAACGGAAACTCATAAAGCTCCAACTCCCTGGGACAGAGACAGACAACAGGTGGAAAAACCCACAAAAATGGGAAGAAATCAGAGCAAAAAGGATGAAAACTCCCGAAACCAGAACACCTCTCCTCCTAAAAGGGATCACAACTCCTCACCAGCAAGGGAACCAGACTGGATGGAGAAGGAGGGTGATGAAATGACAGAATCAGACTTCAGAAGGTGGGTAGTAAGAAACTACAGTGAGCTAAAAGAACTTGTTCTAACCGAACGCAAAGAAAAGAGGAACCTTGAAAAAAGATTGGACGAACTGCTGACGAGAATGGACAGCATAGAGAGGTGTATAAGTGAATTGATGGAGCTGAAAAACGCAACACGAGAACTTCGTGAAGCATGCACAAGCTTCAACAGCCGAATTGACCAAGCAGAAGAAAGGATATCAGAGGACGAAGGTCAACTCAATGAAATAAAAAGAGAAGGCAAGAACAGAGAAAAAAGCGCAAAAAGGAATGAACAAAATCTTCAAGAAATGTGGGACTATGTGAAAAGACCTAATCTACGTCTGATAGGTGTACCTGAATGTGATGAAGAGAATGAATCCAAACTGGTAAATACTCTTCAGGATATTATCCAGGAAAACTTCCCCAACCTAGCAAGGCAGACCAATATTCAAATCCAGGAAATACAGAGAACACCACAAAGATATTCCTCAAGAAGAGCAACCCCAAGGCACATAATCGTCAGATTCACCAGGGTTGAAATGAAAGAGAAAATGCTAAGGGCAGCCAGAGAGAAAGGTCGGGTTACCCACAAAGGGAAGCCCATTAGACTCACAGCAGATCTCTCAGCAGAAACCCTACAAGCCAGAAGAGATTGGGGGCCAATATTCAACATCCTTAAAGAAAAAACTTTCAACCCAGAATCTCCTATCCAGCCAAACTGAGCTTCATAAGTGAAGGAAAAATAAAATCCTTTGTGAACAAGCAAGCACTCAGAGATTTCATCACCACCAAACCTGCTCTTCAAGAACTCTTGAAAGAGGCTCTACACATATAAAGGAACAACCAGTACCAGCCACTCCAAAAACACACCAAATGGTAAAAGAGCATCAACACAATCAAGAATCTGCATCAACTAACCAACAAAACAGCCAGGTAGCATCAAAATGACAGTATCAAATTCACACATAACAATACTATCCCTAAATGTCAATGGACTAAATGCCCCAATCAAAAGACACAGACTGGCAAATTGGATAAAAAGCCAAAACCCATCAGTGTGCTGTATCCAGGAAACCCATCTTACATGCAAGGATACACAAAGGCTCAAAATAAAGGGGTGGAGGAAGATCTACCAAGCAAATGGAGAGCAAAAAAAGGCAGGAGTTGCAATTCTCATCTCTGATAAAATAGACTTTAAAGGAACAAAGATCAAAAGAGACAAAGAAGGACATTACATAATGGTATAAGGATCACTGCAACAAGAAGAGCTAACGATCCTAAATATATACACACCCAATACAGGAGCACCCAGATACATAAGGCAAGTTCTTAATGACTTACAAAGAGACTTAGACTCCCGCACAATAATAGTGGGAGACTTTAACACCCCATTGTCAATATTAGACAGATCATCCAGACAGAAAATCAACAAGGATATCCAGGACCTGAATACAGACCTGGAACAAGCAAACCTAATAGACATTTACAGAACTCTCCACCCCAAATCCACAGAATATACATTCTTCTCAGCACCACATCACACCTACTCTAAAATTGACCACATAATTGGCAATAAATCACTCCTCAGCAAATGCAAAAGAACAGAAATCATAACAAACAGTCTCTCAGACCACAGTGCAATCGAGTTAGAACTCAGAATGCAGAAACTAACTCAGAACCGCACAGCTTCATGGAAACTGAACAACTTGCTCTTGAATGTTGACTGGATAAACAATGAAATGAAGGCAGAAATAAAGATGTTCTTCGAAACCAATGAGAATGAAGACACAACATACCAGAATCTCTGGGACACATTTAAAGCAGTCTCTAGAGGAAAATATATAGCAATGAGTGCCCACATGAGAAGAAAGGAGAGATCGAAAATTGACACCCTATCATCAAAATTGAAAGAGCTAGAGGAGCAAGATCAAAAAAACTCAAAACCTAGCAGAAGACAGGAAATAACTAAGATCAGAGCAGAACTGAAGGAAATAGAGACACAAAAAACTCTTCAAAAAATCAATAAATCCAGGAGCTGGTTTTTTGAAAAGATCAACAAAATAGACAGACCACTAGCCAGATTAATAAAAAAGAAAAGAGAGAATAACCAAATTGATGCAATAAAAAACGATAAAGGGGATATCACCACAGATTCCACAGAAATCCAAACCATCATCAGAGATTATTACAAACAACTCTATGCACATAAACTAGTAAACCTGGAAGAAGTGGATAAATTCCTGGACACCTGCATCCTCCCAAGCCTAAACCTTGAAGAAGCCGAAACCCTGAATAGACCAATAACATGGTCTGAAGTCGAGGCAGCAATAAAGAGCCTACCACCCAAAAAAAGCCCAGGTCCAGATGGGTTCACAGCTGAATTCTACCAGACATACAAAGAGGAGCTGATACCATTCCTTCTGAAACTATTCCAGACAATCCAAAAAGAGGGAATCCTTCCCAAATCATTTTACGAGACAAACATCATCCTGATACCAAAACCTGGCAGAGACTCAACAAGAAAAGAAAATTTCAGGCCAATATCCATGATGAACATAGATGCAAAAATCTTCAATAAAATACTGGCAAACCGATTGCAACAGCATATCAAAAAGCTCATCCACCATGATCAAGTAGGATTCATCCCGGGGATGCAAGGCTGGTTCAACATACGCAAGTCCATAAATGTAATTCACCACATAAACAGAACCAAAGACAAAAACCACATGATTATCTCAATTGATGCAGAGAAGGCTTTTGACAAAATTCAACAACCCTTTATGCTAAAAACCCTCAATAAACTAGGTATTGACGGAACGTATCTCAAAACAATAAAAGCTATTTACGACAAACCAACAGCCAATATCATACTGAATGGGCAAAAACTGGAAGCATTCCCTTTGAAATCTGGCACTAGACAAGGATGCCCTCTCTCACCACTCCTATTCAATATAGTACTGGAAGTTCTAGCCAGAGCAATCAGGCAAGAAAAAGAAATAAAGGGTATCCAAATTGGAAAGGAGGAAATCAAATTGTCTCTATTTGCAGATAACATGATTGTATATCTGGAAGACCCCATCATCTCAGCCCAAAATCTCCTGAAACTGATAAACAACTTCAGCAAAGTCTCAGGATACAAAATCAACGTGCAAAAATCACAAGCATTCCTATACACCAGTAATAGACTTCAAGAGAGCCAAATCAAGAACGAACTGCCATTCACAATTGCTACAAAGAGAATAAAGTACCTAGGAATACAACTAACAAGGAACGTAAAGGACCTCTTCAAGGAGAACTACAAGCCATTGCTCAACGAAATAAGAGAGGATACAAACAGATGGAGAAACATTCCATGTTCATGGTTAGGAAGAATCAACATCGTGAAAATGGCCATACTGCCCAAAGTAATTTACAGATTCAACGCTATTCCCATCAAGCTACCAATGACCTTCTTTACAGAACTGGAAAAAAACAGCTTAAACTTCATATGGAACCAAAAGAGAGCCCGCATAGCCAAGTCAATTCTAAGCAAAAAGAACAAAGCAGGAGGCATCACACTACCGGACTTCAAACTATACTACAAGGCTACAGTAATCAAAACAGCATGGTACTGGTACCAAAACAGAGATATAGACCAATGGAACAGAACAGAGGCCTCAGAGGAAATACAACATACCCACAACCATCTGATCTTCGACAAACCTGACAAAAACAAGCAATGGGGAAAGGACTCCCTGTTTAATAAATGGTGTTGGGAAAACTGGCTAGCCATGTGCAGAAAGCAGAAACAGGACCCCTTCCTGACACCTTACACCAAAATTAACTCCAGATGGATTAAAGACTTAAACATCAGACCTAATACCATAAAAACCTTAGAAGAAAATCTAGGCAAAACCATTCAGGACATAGGTGTAGGCAAGGACTTCATGACCAAAACGCCAAAAGCAATGGCAACAAAAGCCAAAATAGACAAATGGGACCTAATCAAACTCCACAGCTTCTGCACGGCAAAAGAAATAGTCAGTAGAGTGAATTGGCAACCAACAGAATGGGAAAAAATTTTTGCAGCCTACCCATCTGACAAGGGGCTGATATCCAGAATTTACAAAGAACTAAAGCAGATCTACAAGAAAAAAACAAACAAGCCCATTCAAAAATGGGCGAAGGATATGAACAGATACTTTACAAAAGAAGACATACAGGAGGCCAACAAACATATGAAAAAATGCTCATCATCACTGGTCATTAGAGAAATGCAAATCAAAACCACATTGAGATACCATCTCACACCAGTTAGAATGGCGATCATTAAAAAATCGGGAAACAACAGATGCTGGAGAGGATGTGGAGAAATAGGAACACTCTTACACTGTTGGTGGGAATGTAAATTAATTCAACCATTGTGGAAGACAGTGTGGCGATTCCTCAAGGACCTAAAAATAGAAATCCCATTTGACCCAGCAATCCCATTACTGGGTATATATCCAAAGGATTATAAATCATTCTACTACAAGGACACATGCACACGAATGTTCATTGCAGCACTGTTTACAATAGCAAAGACCTGGAACCAACCCAAATGCCCAACGATGATAGACTGGATAGGGAAAATGTGGTACATATACACCATGGAATATTACGCAGCCATCAAAAACGATGAGTTCACGTCCTTTGTAGGGACATGGATGAACCTGGAAACCATCATTCTCAGCAAACTGACACAAGAGCAGAAAATCAAACACTGTATATTCTCACTCATAGGTGGGTGTTGAACAATGAGAACACATCTACACAGGGAGGGGAGCACTACACACTGGGGTCCGTTGGGGGGAAATGGGGGAGGGGCGGGGGGGAGGGGAGGTGGGAAGAGATAGCATGGGGAGAAATGACAGATACAGGTGAGGGGACGGAAGGCAGCAAACCACACTGCCATGTGTGTACCTGTGCAACAATCTTGCATGTTCATCACATGTACCCCAAAACCTAAAATGCAATAAAAACAAAAGAAATAATAAAGCCCCCCCCCCAAAAAAAAAGAAACATGGATGAATCTGGAAACCATCATTACCAGCAAACTGACACAAGAACAGAAAATCAAACACCACATGTTCTCACTCATAGGTGGGTGTTGAACAATGAGAACACATGGACACAGGGAGGGGAGCATCACACACTGGGGTCTGTTGGGGGTGGCTAGAGGAGGGACAGTGGGGGGTGGGGAGGTTGAGGAGGGATAACATGGGGAGAATGCCAGATATAGTTGACAGGGGGATGGAGGCAGCAAACCACCTTGCCATGTATGTACCTATGCAATAATCCAGCACATGTACCCCAGGACCTGAAGTACAATTTAAAAACTACCGAATTCTTTGGCATCAAGTGATGCTGTTATTTCTTTTATTTATTTATTATCATTACTATGTCATATTTCTTTTTTATCTGTTCTTTTCTCCTACAGCTTTATTGAGGCATATCACTGAGAATTAAAAACAGTGTATTTAAGGTATACAACTTGATGATTTGATATACCTATATGTTGTGAGGTAATTATCAAAATCAACCTAATTAACATACCTATCACTTCACATGGTTACCAGCTTCTTTTTATAAAGATGTAATGAGAACTTTTAAGAACTATTCTCTCAGCAAATTTCAATTGTATAATACATTATTGTTAACCGTATTCACAGTGTTGCACATTAAATCTCCAGATTCACTTTGGATAACGGAAACTTTGTACCCTTTGACCAACATCTCCCTATTTCTCCCTTCTCCCAGGCCCTTGCAATCACCATTCCACTCTCTGCTTCTATGAGTTAGACTATTTTAGATTCCACATATAAGTGAGATTGAACAGTATTTGTCTTTCTGCATCTGGTTTATTTCACTTAGTATAACGTTCTCCAAGTTCATCACTGTTGTGAGTGGCAGGATTTACCTCTTTTTAAAGACTAAATAATATTCCATCATATGGAATGTATGTATTCCATTGTAATGTTCCATTATATATCACATTTTCTTTAAGCATTTTTTCATCAATGGACATTTAGGTTGCCTCCATATCTTGGCTATTGTGAATAATGCTGAAATGAACATGGGAGTGCAATTATCTCTTTGAAACACTGATTTCATTTCCTTTGGATATATACCCAGAAGTGTGATGCTGGATCATCAGGTAATTCTGTTTTTAATTTTTTGAGGAACCTACCTATTATTCTCTACATGGATGTATCCATTTACATCCCATCATGAGTGTATAAGAGTTCTTTTATTTACATTTTTTTTGTCAACACTTGCTATCTTTTGTCTTTCTGACAGTAGCCGTTCTAAAAGGTGTGAGGTGATATCTCTTTGTGGTTTTGGATTGCATTTCCCTGATTATTAGTGATGTTGAGCAGCTTTTCATATATCTGTTGGCCATTTTTATGTCTTCTTTGAAGAAATGTTTATTCAAGTTCTTTGTTCATTTTACAATCAGGTTATTTGTTTCTTTTGCTGTTGAGTTGTGTGAGTTCCTTATCTATATTGCATACCAAATCCTTATCAGATATATGATTTGAAAATATTTTCTTTCATTCTGTAGTTTGCCTTTTCACTCTGCCATGTACTTCCTTTTCCTTTCACTTATTTCCTAAATAGCGGAAGCTATTTAGTTTGAGGTAATCACTCTTGTTTATGTTTGCTTTTGCTACCTGTGCTTTTCATATCTGAAAAATCATCACCCAGATCAATGTCAAGAAGCTTCTCTCCTATGTTTTCTCCTAGTAGTTTGTATTGTTTTAGGTTTGATGTTTAAGTTTTTATTCTATTTTTAGTTTTTTTTTTTTTTTTTTTTTTTTGTATATGGAGTGAGATAAGGGTCTCCTTCTTCTACATGTAAATATCCAATTTTGCCAGTACTATTTATTGAAGAGACTATCCTTTCTCCATTGAGTGTTCTTGGCATGTTGTCAAAGATCAATTGACTGTAGATAAGTGGGTTTATTTCTAGGCTTTCTCTTCTGTTCTACTGGTTTAGTTGTCTGTGTTTACTACCATCCTGTTTTGCTTATTATAGCTTTATAATTAATATGTTTTGAAATTGGAAAGTGGTTATGCTCCCAGCTTTGTTTCTCTTTCTCAAGATTGATTTGTTTATTCAGGGTCTTTTGTGGTTTTATATGAATTTTAGAATTTTTTTTATTACTATGGAAGGAATAACATTGGAATTTTTATTGGGATTACAATGAATTAGTAGATAGCTTTGGGTAGTAGGGACATTTGAACAATGTTAATTCCTTCAATCCATGGACATGAATGTCTTTCTATTTATCTGTATCTTCTTTAATTTCCTTCAACAATGTTTTATAATTTTTACAAGACTTTAACCTCTTTGGTTAAGTTTATTCCTATATATTTTAATCTTTTGTGCTATTGAGAATGGCATAAAAGATTAAAGATTATTATTTTCTTAATTTCCTTTCTAGATAATTAATTGTTTGTGTGTGGAAACGCTAGTGAATTTTTGTATGTTGATTTTTCTGTCCTGAAAATTTACTGAACTGTTTATTATAACATTTTTGGAGAGATGAGTCTTTAGAATTTTATACATATATGACCATGTCATCAAAAACAGAGATCATTTTACTTCTTTAGTTATGTCTTTTCTTACTTTTGTCTAATTGCTTCAATTATATTTCAATACTATGTTGAAGTGGTAAGAGTGGACATCTTTGCCTTATACTGGATGTTAGAGGGAAAGCTTTATATTTTTTTCCCCACTGATTAGGATGTTAGCTGTTGACTTTTAATATATGGACTTTATTATGTTGAGGTAAGTTCCCTCTATGCCTGCTTTTTTGAGTATTTTAATTATAAATGGCTGTTGAATTTTGTCAAATGCTCTTTCTGCACCTATTAAGATAATTACATGTCTTTTTTCTTTCATTTTCTTGTTGTGTTTATCACATTAATTGATTTGAGTATCTGAACCATCTTTGCAACTCAGGGATAAATCTCACTTGGTCATAGTGTGTGATCCTTTTAATGTGCTATTGAATTCAGTTTGCTAGTATTTTATGAAGGATTTTTTTGTATCTGTGTTCATTAGGGATATTGGCCTGTAGTTTTCTTTCTTTTTTTTTTTTTTGTTATCTTTGGATTGATATGAGCATGATGCTGTCCTCATAAAATAAATATGGGAGTGTTCCCTCTTCTTCCACTTTTTGGAAGTGTTTGAGACAGATTGGCATTAATTCCTCGACTGTTTGGTAGAAGTCGTCCATGAAGTCATCTGGTCCTTGGCTTTTCTTTATTGGAAAGTTTTTGATTATTCAGTCAATCCCCTTTGTGTTATTGGTATGTTCAGGCTTTCTATTTCTTCTTCATTCAGTTTTTTTGTAGATTGCATTTTCCTAGGAATACATCAGTTTATCTCTAGTTATTCAATCTGTTGGCATATAATTCTTATAACCCTTATTAGTCTCTTATAATTATTTTTGTAACATAATACTCCTTTTTATTTCTAATTTTATTTTATTTTTTGAGATGGAGTCTTGCTCTGTCACCCAGATGGGAGTGCAATGGTGTGATCTCCACTCACTGCAATCTCTTCCTCCCAGGGTCAAGCAATTCTCCAGCCTCAGCCTCCTGAGCAACTGGGATTACAGGTGCCTGCCCCCACATCTAGCTAAGTTTTTTGTAGTAAAGACAGGATTTCACCATGTTGGCCAGGCTGGTCTCAAACTGGTGACCTTGGGTGTTCTGCCCACCTTGGTCTCCCAAAGTGCTAGACTTACAGGTGTGAGCCACCACGCCTGGCCTATTTCTAATTTTGGTTATTTAAACCTTCTCTTTTTTTTCCCTTAGTCTAGCTATGGTTTTGTCAGTTTTGTTTATCTTCAAGAAAATAAAAAAAATTCATCTTTGTTAATTTCTTTTATTGCCTTTCTATTCTCTATTTTATTTAGTTCTACTGTCTAATCCCTGTGAGTTTCTTCTTTATGTCAATTTGGGGATTAGTTTGTTTTTCTTCAAGCATAAAATTATGTTGATTGCTTGAAATCTTCCTTTTTCTTCTTTTTTTTTAAATCCAGGCATGTATTGCTATAAAATTCCCTCTTAGTACTACTTGTGCTGCATCCTATAAGGTTTGATATCTCATTTCTTTTCAATTTGTTTCAAGATATGCTTAAAATTATCTTTTGGTTTCATTTTAGAAATTGGGGTTTGGTCGGGCATGGCGGCTCATGCCTGTAATCCCAGCCCTTTGGGAGGCCAAGGTGGGCCGATCACCTGAGATCAGGAGTTTGAGACCAGCCTGCCCAACATGGCAGAACCCTGCGTCTACTAAAAATACAAAAATTAGCCAGGCATGGTGGCAGGCACCTGTAATCCCAGCTACTGGGGAAGCTGAGGCAAGAGAATCGCTTGAACTTGGAAGGCAGAGGTTGCAGTGAACTGAGATTGTGCCACTGCACCCTAGCCTGGACGACAAGATTGAAACTCTGTCTCAAAAATAAAAAAAGAAATTAGGATTTAAATTGGTTTTGAAAAAACTTATTAGTTGTTAAAGTGTATGTCGATTAATATGCATACATTTTTGTGAATTTTTTCATTTTCTTGTTGTTTATTGTTTTCTAGTTTTATTCCTTTGTGGTCATAAAAGATACTTGGACTGACTTCAGTCTTCTTAAATTTGTTAAGACTTGTTTTGTAACCTACCATGTGGTCTGTACTGGAGAATCTTTTATGTATGTTGAGAAGAATGGGTATTCTGCTGGTGCTGTTGGGTGGTAAGTTCTATATATAGTTGTTAGGTTCATTTTGTTTACCTGTTGTTCAAGTCACCTGTTTCTTTATTGATACTCTGTCTGGGAATTCTATCCGTGATTGAAAGTGGGGTATTAAAGTTCCCTCCTATTACTGTGTTGCTATCTTTCCCTTCAGTTTTGTCAATATTTACTTTATATATTTAGGAACTCTGATGTTGAGTTCATATATATTTATATTTGTTATATCTTTCTGTTCAATCACCTCTTTTATCATTATATAATATCCTTCTTTATCTTTGGAGATGTCTCTTTTGTCTAAGTATAGCCATGCAATGCTTTCTTTTGGTTACTTTTTGCATGAACTGTCTTTTTCTATACCTTCACTTTCATCCCATATGTGTCTTTAAATATAAAGTGAGGTCAGACATGGTGGCTCACACCTGTAATCTCATTGCTTTTGGAGACCAAGGCAGGAGGATCACTTGAAGCCAGGAGTTCTGGACCAGACTGAACAATATAGTGAGACCCCCAACTCTATAAAAAGAAAAAAAATAAGGCTGGGCGCGGTGGCTCAAGCCTGTAATCCCAGCACTTTGGGAGGCCGAGGCAGGTGGATCACGAGGTCAAGAGATCGAGACCATCCTGGTCAACATGGTGAAACCCTGTCTCTACTAAAAATACAAAAAATCAGCTGGGCATGGTGGCGCGTGTCTGTAATCCCAGCTACTCAGGAGGCTGAGGCAGGAGAATTGCCTGAACCCAGGAGGCGGAGGTTGCGGTGAGCCGAGATCGCGCCATTGCACTCCAGCCTGGGTAACAAGAGCGAAACTCCGTCTCAAAAAAAAAGAAAAAAATAGCTCTTCCTATATTCTTAGCTACTCAGGAGGCTGAGGCAAGAGGATCACTTGAGACCAGGAGGCTGCAGTGATCTATGATTACACCACTGCACTCTAGCCTGGATGACAGAGCAAGACGGCCTTATCTCAAAAAAATGAAACAACAACAACAACAACAACAACAACAACAACAAAAACAACCCCAGCATATATATATATATGTAAGATTTTCTAAGGGAAATCTTAGAGTTTAATGAACCTGGATATCCATTTCCCTTTCCAGATTTGGCAAGTTTTCAGCTGTTATTTTTTAAAAATAAAAAATATATATACATATATATAATGGGTCTCTTGTATCCATTCAGCCACTCTGTGTTTCTTGATTGGTGAGTTTAATAAATTTACCTTTAAAGTAATTATTAATAGGTGAAAACTTACTATTGCCATCTTATTAATTGTTTAATGTCTGTTTTGCAGCTGTTTTCTTCTCTTCCTATCTTTCTTGGTTATGATTTTTTTCCCAATTATATGCTTTGATTTTTTTCACTTAATCTTTGGTGTATCTATTAGAGATTTTTTGTGGTTACTTTGAGACTTGCATAAAATATTTGTAATTTTAATCATCTATTTTAAATTGATACAACTTCACTTCAGTCACACACAAAAACTCTACCCTTTAATTCCGTTTCTCCCTTTGTGTTCTTATCATCAGAGTTTGCTACTTTTTATATTGTGTCTTTATTAACAATTTCTTTAATTTTTAAAAAGTTTTGGCCGGGCATGGTGGCTCACACCTGTAATCCCAGCATTTTGGGAGTCTGAGATGGGCAGATCATGAGGTCAGGAGTTCAAGACCAGCCTGACCAACATGGTGAAACCCCATCTCTACTACAAATACAAAAATTAGCTGGGTGTGGTGGCATGTGCTGTAATCCCAGCTACTCAGGAGGCTGAGGCAGGAGAATCACTTGAACCTGGGAGGCAGAGGTTGCAGTGAGTCAAAACTGTGCCACTGTACTCCAGCCTAGGTGACAGGGAAAGACTCCATCTCAAAAAAAAAAAAGTTTTTATTTTTTATTTTTATTTTTGAACTTTTATGTTCAGGAGCATATGTGCAAGCTTGTTACATAGGTAAATGTGTGTCATGGGGGCTTGTTGTGCAGATTATTTCATCACCTACATATTAAGCCTAGTGTCCATTAGTTATTTTTTCTGATCCTCTCCCTTTTTCCACCTTCCACCCTCTGATAGGCACCAGTGTGTATGGACCTCTCTATGTTTCCATGTATTCTCATCATTTTGCTCCCACTTATAAGTGAGAACGTGCAGTATTTGATTTTCTATTCCTGCATTAATTTCCTAAGGATAATATCCTCCATTTCCATCCATGTTCCTGCAGAGGACATTATCTCATTCTTTTTCATGGCTACATAATATTCCATGATGTATATCTATCCAGTCTATCATTGATCGGGATTTAGGTTGATTCCATGTCTTTGCTATGGTGACTTAGTGCTGCAGTGAACATATGTGCGCAAATGTCTTCATAGCAGAATGATTT
The DNA here is from genome assembly GCF_048565385.1 of Saimiri boliviensis. Taxonomy (NCBI): domain Eukaryota; kingdom Metazoa; phylum Chordata; class Mammalia; order Primates; family Cebidae; genus Saimiri; species Saimiri boliviensis. The sequence continues at coordinate 103,175,233 of NC_133459.1, forward strand.
ATATTCCTTTAGGTATATACCCAGTAATGGGATTGCTGGGTCAAATGTCATTTCTATGTTTAGGTCTTTGAGGAATGACCACACTGTCTTCCACAATGCTTGGACTCCCACCAACAGCATATAAATGTTCCTTTTTTCTCCACAATCTCGCCAGTATCTGTTATTTTTTGACTTTTTAAAACTAGTCATTCTGACTGGTGTGTGATGGTATCTTGTGTTTTGATCATTTCTCTAATGATTAATGATGAGTTTTTTTTTATATGCTCATTGACCACACGTATATCTTCTTTTGAGATGTATCTGTTCATGTCCTTTGCCCAATTTTTTATGGGGTTGTTGTTTTTTTCTTGTAAATTTGTTTAAGTTCCTTGTAGATGCTAGATATTAGACCTTTGTAAAACGCATAGTTTGCAAAATTGTTCTCCCATTCTGTAGGTTGTTTATTTACTCTGTTGATAGTTTCTTTTCCTAACAAATTTTTATCTTTTAACTTTTATATTACATGTAAAGTAATTTGTGCATCCCCATTACAATGTTACGTCAATATGTATTTGTCTATATATTTACCTTTTCCAGTGAGATTTATTATTATACATGTTTTTGCATTGCTGTTTAGCATATTTTCTCTTCAATTTGGAGAATTCCCTTAAGCATTTCTTGTACAACAGATATACTGTTGGCAAATTCCCTCAGTTTTTGTTTGCTTGGGAAATATTTTATCTCCCATTTTAAAGTATAATTTTTCCAGGTATAGTATTATTGGTTGAAAAAGTTTTGCTTCTTTAGTACTTTGACTATGTCATTTCACACTCTGCTGTTACATACATCTTTCAGCTGAGAAATTCACTAATAGTTTTATGGGGTCACTTTATATATGATGGGTCACTTTTCTTTTGCTGCTTTCAGAATTCTCTTTGTTTTTCACCTTGGCAATTTAATTTGATCTTAAAGTGTCTTACTGTAGTCCTCTCTGGGTTGACCCTGTTTGGGAAATCTTAGAGTTTCATGAACCTGGATGTCCATTTCCCTTTCCAGATTTGGTAAGTTTTCAGCTGTTATTTTTTTTAAAATAAGCTCTCTACTTCTATTTTATTTTTCTTCTCTTTCTGGAACTTCTATAATGCGTATATTGATTTGCTTGATAGTGTCCCATAAATTCTATAGACTTTCTTTTTTTCATTCTTTTTTCTTTTTTCTCTTCTAGATAATTTCAAATGACCTGTCTTCAAGATGACAGATGTTTCTCTAGCTTGTTTAACTTCTTTAAAACAATTACTTTGGGTTATTTGACAGGCAATTTGTAGATCTCCATTTCTTTGGGTCCAGTTACTAGAAAATTTTTGTATTCTTTTGGTGATAAAAAGTTTTCATGATTTTTTTCTATGTTCTTTGTGCCTTTTTGTTTGCATTTGCACATTTGAAGAGTCACCTCTTCTAGGATTTACAGACTGGCTTTGGTGGGGGGGAAACTATTACTGGCAGGTAGGTGTGAGGGTGTGGATGGCTGGAGTGTGGCTGCTCTGTTTAAAGGGGAAGTATAGTAGCATAGACTGAAGGCATCTTATCAGCAAAGACTGCAGTGATCCCTGGCAACCAAGGTTACAGGTGCCTTCAGTGACAGTGAAAGCTAATTAGGTCCTCTGTGGTGAAGGCTGCTAGCATTCTCTTCTCTCCTTTTTCCTCATGGGGAGACTTTGTGGTTAAGAAGATCCCTCTTTGTACTAGGGTACTATCTAGTTTTCACATTGCTACCAGAGTAGTCTCTTAAAAAACTAAATCTGGTATGTCATCTCTCTACCTTAAAACCCTCCAGTGGTCACTCACTTCTCTTAATTGCAACATCCAAAATCCTTAAATTGACTAGCAAGGTGCAAAATGACTTGGCCTCTGCCCTCTTCTTTATTTTCATTCTTCTTTGCAGCCAAACTGGCTTTTTTTTTCACTTATGCTAGTTCATACACCAGGCGCCTTTTTATTTCAAGTCCTTCTCATATGCTGTTTCCTCTACCTTACAACCAATACTGTTGTAACTCTTCTCAAAGCTATACTTGAAATTTGCTGTCACCTTTGGGTACTTTGGCTACTTTTTTGTTTGATGGGTAACACAAGCTTTTATCCCAGAGGAATCTGAACTTCTGCTTTGTTCTTCTCTGTCCTTGTTTGCTATCATTACCCCATTCACTATTACTACCATGCAGTAAAACACCATATATCTAAGTACTCACCTGTGTATCCTTGGGGTTTACCATATCAGTGAAAGATGACCTGACTTTTGCGTGCCAGTATCTAAAATTTATTTGCCTATGGTCTTTCTTTGGCCTCTGAAGCCTGTTCTGTTTCTGGAAATGGCATGCTGGAAATGATAGAGAATTAAGGCCCCTGGAATCAGCCTTCACTAATACCCATCACTTGTTCAGTTGGGTAGGATAATTCTGAAGTCTATGTTCTACATTATTTCCCAGAAGTTCTTAACAAGATTAAGCCCTAGTTGCATACTATGGCAACATGCTTAGCAACACATATTTTATCAGCTTTCACTATTCCCTTTTGCACATCCTCAGTCCCCTGCTAGTGTTTTCTGGCATCACCTCCAATGCCTTGTCTCAGGGTTGTGAAGCAGGTTCACTATGCATTGGTCACTCTACCACTTGCATGGTTCTGATGAGACAGAACACTCACACAATAAGTTAAGTGAAGGAATTTTATTACTCACAGATAGACAGCAAGGGCCAACAGTAGCCTAGAATTCATGGTAAGCCAGTCCCCCAAAGCTGAGGAAGGCCATCCAGGGTGCATGGAGTCTTACCTACATGTCTCCCATGTCACACTGCAGCTGAGGGACTCCAAAAGGCACTCAGCTCTAGGTTTTATACTCGGACAACTTGGCATGCTGGGCTAGTGCTGTAGTACATCCTGTTTTAGGAGGCTGGGTGACTGAGCCCAGGCTAGTCTGACCAGTTTCCCCTATCTCAGGGTGTTGCATTTCCAGCACATTCTACAGTTATTCTTGAGAATTACAAGCAAGAAAGGGAAGAGCTTTGTTGTCAAGGTCATCCAAGGACTTGTCCTGCAAGAATTTGTTTCTAGGGGAACCCGTATCAGACACAGGTAATGGCTCAGTTGCAGGTACGGGATACAGTGCTGTGCTTTATTTTGCTTTGCAGATATTGCATTTTCTTTCTGTTTTTTCTTTTTGATTTCTGTTCTGTTTTTTCATACTGAAGGTTTGTGGCAACCCTGCATTAAGCAAATCTATCAGCACCATTTTCCAACAATATGTGCTCACTTTGTGTCTGTGTCACATTTTGACAATTTTTGCAACATTCCAAACATTTTCATTAGTATTGTATCTATTATAGTGATCTGTGATCACTTAATAGATCACAGATCTATTTGATTTGAGATTATTACAGCAACATCTGATTTTTCCAGATAGCCAAGCTTTTTAGTATAATCTTATTTCCTTCTGTTGGGATACAGAAGCAGGTGACTTTCACATCTGAAATACCATGTTTCTTGACTCTTAATCCAGGCAAAGAAAGCTCCCTTAGCAGAGCTCCATTCCTACCACTTCTGCTTGTAAATTGGCTTGGAGAAGCCCTTGAGGCATTAATTAGAGCAATGCTTTAGCACTGTTTCACAGATCTTCCTAAAAGCAGCAAGAACAAACAACACTAATCAACATTCTGAGATTTTACAATGAGTTTTCCTACAACTTCAGGCTCAAAAAGCACACTGTCTACCTTCAAAGTTATCCCAGGAGGCAGTTCAGTCAAGCATTTCTGTAAAACATCAAAAAGATTATCGCCTTCTTAGCCTGTAATGTCTGTGTCCTCTCCTAACAATAAAACAAGTGCCACGTATTTTAGTTTTAGTTATAGTAGCACCCTACATCCAGGAACAAATTTCTATACTTGTTAGGGTTTATTCTAAGATATTGTAACAAAGACATTCCAAAATACAGTAACTTAAATAAGATAGAGGCAGGTGGTCCAGGGTTAACATTACAGCTCTTGCCATCTTCCATACATGGCTTCAAAGGTTGTACCTGCCTTTGCCATTTCTCAGGTAGAGGAAAGACAAACATCTTTAAGGTGATGTCTCAGAATTTGTATACGCAACTTCCCTTCACAGCACATTGGCCAAAATTAGTCACTTAGCCACACAACCTATCTAACAAGGAGAAAAAGAAAATGTTCTGTAACCGAGTCAGCTCTGTTACTAAGAGGAAGAATATAATGAAAACGAGATATAGTATTTATTATAAAGAATGTGCTTACTAGAGCTAGCTTAGATCTTAAATGATTTTCCAGTTTTAATCTCCATGAAACTTGACTTGACTTCCTGGGAAGCCTTACCTATAGGGTTAGAGTTACATTTTCCTTTTTTCCATGTGTTCTTGTGATATACTAGCTATTACTTAGGCTAAGAAGTAAAGTGTTTCTTCTAAAAATAAAAAGCCCCTCACGTTAAGTTACATTTCTGATTATCCAGTAACCAAACAATATTAAGTGCCTTCCATATGTAAAATGTAGTGCTGAAAAGATAGAAAAGATACAATCTTTCTCTCCTTTGTGTCATTTTCATAACTCTTATGAAATGGCATATTCATAAATATATTTAAAGTGATTTAATATTGTCAGCTTATTCTGCAAAAAAAGAAAAAAGGAAATGAGAGTCTAAATGAAAGGACTTTACTTATTATCAATTATCAATTATCAATTTACTTATTACAATTAATTGCATAAAAATTAAAGTCAGGAATTCTACTAGGTTGTGCTAATATTGGGTATCTAGTATACTTTTAAATAAAATTTTATACTCCTAATTAATGTTATGAATATAGAAACAGTATATAGCTTGTTTCATTAATATTATACATTTCAATTTTTATACAGTATAAGAAATTGCTTAGTTTTGATGGTGCTCATATAGGAATTTTTGAAAGATTTATATCTGGATCATTGGCTGGTGTAACTGCCCAGACCTGTATTTACCCCATGGAGGTATGTATTATAAAATTTTAACTAAAGTCATACTTTTAATGAAAATTATAACTTTTTATAAATGAATCTCAGTTAAGTACAATAAGCAGCTTTAGAGCTCTAGGATTAAAATCGTATCAAGAGTCAGTTGGTGGCTGGGCATGGTGGCTCATGCCATAACCCCAGCACTTTGGGAGGCCAAGGTGGGCGGATCACTTAAGGTCAGGAGTTCGAGACCAGGGCAATATGGTGAAACCCCATCTCTACTAAAAATACAAAAATTAGCTGGATATGGTGGTGCACACCTATAATCCTAGTACTTGGGAGGCTGAGGCAGCAGATTCAGTTGAACCCAGGAGGCAGAGATTGTTACAGTGAGCTGAGATCATACCACTGCACTCCAGCCTGGCTGACAGAGTGAGACTCCATCTCCAAAAAAAAAAAAAAAAAAAAAAGTCAGTTGTCATTGTTGCTTAAAACAAAGGTATTATTATATATGAACCAAGAAGATAAACAATTTTGTTGATTGATTGATTGATAGAATCACTTATTTATTCATTGGGCAAATTTGTATTGTATACCTACTAAGTTTAAGGTATTATTCTAGGTGCTATGCAGGAGCCAGAGAAGAGTCATACAGGGATTTTGGGCTATGTAGCTTGTAGTCTAGAAGGGGAAATTAAACATACACATCAATAATAATAATCTAAAATAAAAATTATAAATTATGAAAAGAGATCAATATAAAGTGCTACGGAAATTGAGAAGGGGAGAAATCATTTCAAGCTAGGGATTTCATGAAAGACATGAATAGAGGCTGGGTGCAGTGGCTTATGCCTGTAATCCTAGCACTTTGTGAGGCTGAGGCAGGTGGACTGTGTGAGCCCAGGAGTTTGAGACCAGCCTGGGGAACATGACGAAACCTCACCTCTACAAAAAATACAAACATTAGCCAGGTGTGATAGAGTGTGCCTGTAGCACCAGCTACTCAGGAGGCTGAGGTGAGAGGATCACTCCTCTGTCAATGGGTGAAGGTTTCAGTGAAACGTGATTGCACCATTGTACTCCAGCCTGTATAACACAGCAAAAAAGACAAGAAAGATGGGAAGACCAGATGCAAGACATTACCAGCATTCAGGGAACTGATAATAAGAGTTTGAAGTATGACAGTGACTGGGGGAAATTAACTCATGACAGAGCTGTCTTGAGAACTGTCAACCTGAAAAGTGGAAAGCAGGAGAAAGGAAGAAGGCAAAGTTCTATTTGGGTCCTGTGCCTGAGTGTTTAGGAAAGTTGCCTCTGAGTTACGTCTCTGAAACAGAGAATGGAGGAAGTGAGCCAGACTCAGAGAGGTGATGAGCTCAGATTTACGCATATTTAAATTGAGCTGTTGATGGGACAACCAAGTTATGATTTTCAGTAGGCCATTGCAAATGTGATGCTGAGACTTAAGATTTCAAGTGTTGGTGTGTCACCTGAGAGAGGTGTTATTTGAAGCCAAGGGATTGTCTATTAAAAAAGTAATGTTTAAAAAAATGTTAAGAGGACTTTGAGAAGACCTTAATGTAGGGAGTGAGAGGAGAAAAACATGCCAGTGAAGCAGACAGAAAAGATTTACTTGGGTAAGAGGAGAGTGCACTGCCTTGTAGAGGATAGAGTTTTAAAAATGAGACTATCTAAATTGTCTAGGTCTGCAGAGAAGTCCATAAAACAAAAAGCTTTCTACTGACCACTCAGAGGCAGCCCCATCAAGATACACAGTTTTCTCAATCAAGACAAAGTTTATACTTAAAAAAATTCAATTTTTATTTTAGATACAAGAGGTACATGTCTTGGCTGTTTTAGAGAGCCATTTCTCCAAACATGTATAAAGGACTTTTAAATGAGTGGAAATTAAGATGATAAGGAGTGAGACTCTATCAGGAGAATTAAATTGTGCAAAGGATATTAATCATATTCATCCTACTGGGGCCTACTATTGCCCTTATAGCTTCTGGGATATCAATACTTTATGAGCACAGAATGAGTCCAAGTCATGTAAAATGAAGTTTATGGGTCTCACTGTTAAAATAGTTACCAGAGTATGTACTTTAAGCATATATAGAATGTTTTATTCATACTGACTCTTTATTTTTAACGTAATCATATATGTTTTACCTTGAATTCTGGCTTCTTTATTCTGAAGCAATAATGAATTTCAGAACATGTTGCCTTTCAGCACATTAAAGGAATTTGCATGGATATATCACTCAAAGGCACCGGGATTGATTTTATTTTCCTGTTTGTATAATTTTAAAGCATCTCTGTACTGTATTAGTTGTTCATTAGTAAGAGGCAGTTAGGCAGTTATTGAGAAGTTATAATCGTGTTTATGATAGCTTTCTTTTATTATTTCTATGATTTATAAACATCATGAGATAATGCAACTCCATGGATTGCTAGATAAGATGGGTGAATCTGATCAATATATCCTTATTATATTCTTTCACATTTAGGTATTAAAGACCAGACTGGCTGTAGGTAAGACTGGAGAGTATTCAGGCATTATTGACTGTGGCAAGAAGCTTCTAAAACAAGAAGGTGTCAGATCCTTTTTCAAAGGTTTTGCTCCTAACTTGCTAGGCATTGTACCTTATGCAGGTATAGATTTTGCTGTTTATGAGGTGAGTTTATTCTCATAATATGACATTATATGTTAGATTTGAAAATATGGCATAACAGTTTTTATTGTAGAAATATGGTTATAAATGACTTTTCATTAAAGTAACTCTGACCAAGAGTGAATTAAATGGTTTTATTTGACTTTTCAACTTATATGTTACATATCTGGTATTGTGGTAATAAGTTTTTGTTTGTTTTTTTTTAATGAATCAATTTTTGTTAATAATAATTTTAAGTTCTGATAAAATTGTGGTTCTCAATCCTGGATGCATATCAGAATCACCTACATGTGGATCTTTAAAAAAATAGGATTATTGGGCCACATCCTGAGATATTCTCATCTAATTATCCCCAGGAGGCCAGGCGCAGTGGCTCACACCTATGATTCTAGCACTTTGGGATGCTGAGGGGGTTGGATTCCTTGAGCCCAGGAGTTTGAGACCAGCCTTGGCAGGATAGTGAAACTCCATCTTGACCAAAAATACAAAAATTGGCCAGTCTTATAGCTTGGTCTCAAAATAAGTAAATAAATAGATTTAAAAGGATATTAAAAATATCCTGAGGAGAGGCCTAGGATTCAGGTTTTTTAACTGCCCAGAAGAATCTGTTGTATAAGTAAGATTATGAAAGTTGAGATATTATCACACAGTTTTAAAAATGAGAATGGAGGACAGGAGTACTTGTGGCTTGAGGAAGAAAGGCAGGATGGAGGTAGGACAAAAAAGCTGGTAGTGTAATGCACAGGCAAGAGGCCAGCTTACTCCCCTTTCAGCTGATCATTTCATTTCCATGGTCATACATCTGTTTCAGGAAGAACATCTTAGCAATATATATACCATTTCGTCGTAAGAACCAGGTGAGAGTGTATGATTGAATAAATTCATTCTCAATGCAGGAAGAACAGTTCTCTAGATACAAGCCCAGTGGTATTTTTGGCAAGTAGTGTCACCATCATGTGAAAGACAGATAACTTACTTTGGCACTTTTAAAAGTACACTTATATTTTTGTAGATGTTTAGAGTATTGAATATTATAGCATGTGTTTATTTTCCTTTTTCTTTTCTTGCATCTATGATCTTATTACTATAAAATTTGTTGCTGGTGTTTATGTTGGACTGTCTTCATTCTTTGATTTCTACAGGTCAGTATCTTCTTTATACATTTGCCAGATGCCATTACATATTTCTCTTTGTATTGTTACATGACTGTAATAAGTGCATTCTGAGTAAAGACATTTCAAAATTTATTTTTTCAAAAACGTCAAAGTATACATTTTGTAATAATCATTGCAGTGAATAATGGTAAAGTTATAGTCCTTTAATAAATGAACAGTTCTGAAAGCACTTAGTGATATTTTAAACTCACTATTTCTTAATTTCTTCCAGTCACTTTTATTCAAGGAAGAGAAAGTAGGGAAAGAGGACGCTTAAAAAAGTTGAGAAAATGTGATTTTGTTAACCTAGAGTAGATTGTGCAGTCTTCCTCTCTACAATATTCTGGTAATCCCTGTGAGAATCTCCAGATTTTTATTTGAGTATAATTACAAACCAAAGAACAAGCAAAGGAAAACAAACAAACAAACAAAAAAACACTCCCCTCCCCCCCAAAAAAACATAGGGGAACTCAAAAACTGAGGTTGTATGTTGGTTTGAAAACATCAGTGCACCCTGTTCCTGATATGACTACAGGGATAACCCCCTCCTTACTAAAACTTTATTCCATTTAGAGTTGTATAGTAGTTGCACAGTAATATATTTACTACTGTCTTCTCTACCAGGTTTTGAAGAATTATTGGTTAGAAAATTATGCAGGAAACTCTGTGAATCCTGGGATAATGATTTTGCTGGGATGTAGTACGTTGTCTAATACTTGTGGTCAGTTAGCCAGTTTCCCTCTGAACCTTATTAGAACTCGCATGCAGGCTTCAGGTGAGTTGTTTTTTTTTAAAAAATAAATGAATAATATCTAAGTTTAAAATTATGTTTTAAATGAGTATAAATTAATGATTTCAAAAACAGAAAAACTCTAGAGTTGATAAGCAAGAATCTTGAATTTATTACTTTACTGACTACAGCTTTTTGTGAAGTTTAGATTTTATTTCATCTCAAAATCTTGTTTGGAACTCTCCACATTTTCTTCAGTTATTGATGATCCCTTTAAGGAGTTCACAATTAGAAAGTACCATGCAGAATAATGGAAAAGATTACACTTTTTCAAATTAACGGTTATTCCATATGAATGTATAATTTTCCCGTAGTTCTGTTATTATGGTCATATTCTGCAACTGGAACTTAATACATTTGTGGAATGGAACTCAATTTTTTTTTCCAGTTGACTTAAGGAAGAGATGCTAAGAAAAGGGAGGATATCTGTTTTGTTTGTCAGTGAAATGTTAGGAATTTAGTTTTTTTATTTTGTTTTGTTTTTGTTGTTGTTGTTTTATTTTTTATTTATTTTTCTCTGGGAATTTAGTTTTTAAGAAAAATGTCTTTATCACTTTTCTAGAAGAAAAAAAAAACCCATACAATCCTATTGTTACCTTCTTGACTAAGCTGTTTAAGAATCATGTGTTAACATTCTCTTTCTTGTCTTTTTAGTCAGATTTTTGGTTTAATTTATATTCTCCAGGTGGAGAATCCATCCCATCACCCAACCTTTCCTCTCTTTATTTGTGTCAAATCCAATTCCAAATACTCCTTTGAGGTCCCCCGTGAAAGACTTTCAAGTGTTGTTCAGTAGAAGTTTCTGTGATGATGGAAATATTTTGTATCTGTGCTATCCAGCATGATAGCCACTATTCCCAAGTGAATATTGGGCATTTGGGATTGTTGCCAGTGCAACTAAGGCAATGAATTCTTAGTTTTATTTAATTTTATTTAAGTTAAGTTAAAAAAAATAGCCACATGTGTCCAGTGGCAACCATATTGAACAGCACAAGACCTTTTGCAGGTAGGGAAAGAGGTATATTCTGAAGTAATTTCAGTCCCTGTAAATTCTCATTTTTCTTTGGACTATCTTAATTTATAAATATTAAATATTGAATTATACTTTTTTCCAATTTATAGCTCTAGTGGAAAAAGGAAAAATAACTTCTATGATTCAGCTCATTCAAGAAATATATACCAAGGAAGGAAAATTGGGATTTTACAGGGGTTTCACCCCAAATATCATAAAGGTGCTTCCTGCAGTAGGCATTGGCTGTGTGGCTTACGAAAACGTGAAACCACTTTTTGGATTAACCTAGAAGTGAAATATCAAATTGTTGTCATTGCCATAGTCAATTAATTGTAAGTAATACCTGGATTATAAAGAGATGTTATCTTTTCCTAAGAGGAAAGAAATATCAAATAATTGTTAAAATATTTTTTCTTTATCTATTACAAAATATATAAATTAAATAATTTTTATAAAGTTCTTTAATAATTTAAAATCTTTAATATTCAGAGAATACTATTTATATTTTCTACTACTGTTCCTTGAATCCTAACTGAAAATTTGTTCTTGATTTGATTTGAATACCCCATAGAGTAATATACAACATTTGGTCAGTTATAGGAGTCTATCTTTGAAAACGTTTTTATATTTGAAAACTGTTTTTTAAAAGGCGAGCTTGAAAATATTTTATACACTAAAAGAAAAATCAGTGCATTTAAGATTGATGTTATAGTAAATAATTTGGAGTCTGTTTGTTTTATTTAAGCAAAATGGAAAATTGGTTTCTAATTCCTTCTATCACATTTTAGATGGAATAATGATAACATCTTTCTTACGTCTCTGGGCCTTCTTATTTGTAAATGTAAATACTGTTGGTTCATTTTGATTCTTGATATTTCAACTTATATAAGGAACTTGGCATTGATAACAAATCCCAACACTGGACAAATTTTTATGTATCTTCTGGTTGAAAACATTTGAGAGGAAGAATTTTAAATATTAAATCCATTATCTCATAGTTGTTGAAGCAATTCTTATTCCAACTTAAGAGTTGATTTAGTCAACTCTTTGATACCCTAAATATCTTCTCTTCACTTTTATATAAAACATTATATTCCTTCCTGGGATTAAATAAACATGTGGAGAGACAGTGGTAATGGGCTGATGGGACACTAACCGGCCGCAAATGAAGGACACCTAGCTCAACTGACTAAAGTCCAGCCTTTGACTTTTAGCGTTGATGGTCCAAAACTTTTAGCTTATGAATGTCCTTAAAATGATTGGCTTCTTGGTGCTAGATTAACAAAAATTGCTTACAGGATTGAGATATAGATCTCAAAGCAAAGCCATTAATTTATAGTGGTGCTTAATACTTTCCATTAACCAGAATACTTTCATCCCTTCTCCAAGGCACATTGCTTCCTAGTGTCAAGCCACCTTGGACACCTAATTTGTAATAAGAAGACTAATGTGGAATTAGAACAAAGAGAAGAAGATACTATTGAGGAATATTTTACTCAGGCCCATCCCAATTAAGGTGGGAAGAGTTGAGAACCTTGCATACAAGGGGAGAGGAGCTGAGACCTAAAGTAGGAGAGTGAAAAGAATTTTGAAACTTGAGCTAAATTAAGCCAGATACCAACAGAAGAGAGAAAGGCAAATCTCATGTTAACCCTGGGAATGAGTGTGTAAGAAATTTGAGTAATGGTGGTAGTTGTAACAGATAAACCTTTTTTTTTTTTGAGACAGAGTCTTGCTCTGTTGCCCAGGCTGGCATGATCTCAGTTCACTGCAACCTCTGCCTCCTGTGATCAAGCAATTCTCCTGCCTCAGCCTTCTGAGTAGCTGGGACTACAGGCATGTGCCACCAAGCCCAGCTAATTTTTGTGTTTTTAGAAGAGATAGGGTTTCACCATGTTGCCAAGATGGTCTAGATTTCTTGACCTCGTGATCCGCCCATGTTGGCCTTCCAAAGTGCTGGGGTTACAGGTGTGAGCCACCGCGCCCAGCCAGATAGACTTTTTAAAAGCATTCCAAGTTGATGAAACAACTTGAACAGTAACATGAAAATAGAGTTCATGGAGCATTGGGAAGATTGCAACTAACCTGTTCATTTGAAAATATATAGTATATAGGAAGATATAGTGAGATATGAGGCTACTGCTGTAGGTTGGCAACAGGGGCCTTGGATTATATGTGCTGATAACATTCTCTAGTGTAAGAAGATAACTTTGAAAATAGAATGAAACCATTGAAAGAAGAGATAGAGCTAGGTGTGGTGACTCAAATCCTGTAGACCAAATCCTTTGAGAGGTCTAGGTGGGAGGATCACATGAGGCTAGGAGTTCATGACCAGCCTGGTCAACAAAGTGAGACCCTGCCTCTACAAAAAAAAAATATTAAAAATTAGCATCGTGGAACGTGTGTGGAGTCCCAGCTACCCAGGAGGCTGAGGAAGGAGAATCACTTGAGCTCAATAGTTGGAGGCTGCAGTGAGCTATGATTGTGTCACTGCATTCCAACCTGGGCAGTGGAGCAAGAATCTGTCTACTAAAAAAAAAAAAAAAATAGGAGACAGTAGAGCCAAAGATCAATTCAGACATTATTACCAGAGATATAGTTAGAAAATGCTGGCTTCTAAGTAAAGACCTCTCTTTAGAGTAGGTAGAACTCTAGGCTTTTTGATTATTGCATCCAAGGTCAAAGTCTGTCTTTTATAGAACCAGAAAATTAAAATTTTATTAAGTGCCTGATATGTGTCTGTTACCCTTTTAAAGCACTTATAAAGGTTCTCTTGCTTAATTCTATCAACCCTACTACAAGCTTGAGATTATTATCCTGATTTTCAAATGAAGAAACTAAGTTTAGAGAGGTAAGTGCCCTGAGCAAATCTCCTAATACTTCCCCTTTTATGAAGGATGGTGCTCATTTCTCACCATCAGGGTCTTCATTTTGCATGAGAGCCTGCTGTCAGCCATAATCTTGACTGCGACTTGGATATTCTGTATGTTAAAAAAAAAAAAAAAAACTTTTAAAATGATGATTTCGCCCATGTCCTTAGTCTGTAGCCTCTCATTTCTTTCAGTCCAAGCCTGACTGATACTCTTCTTCCTCTTAAATACTGAGAACACTTGAGAGACCTTTATGTAAAAGTGGTTATGACAATATAATGTGAACACTGAGACTTTGAATTTAGAATGAATCATGAAGAAATGCAGCAATTCCTTATAAGCATCAGAGAAGAAAATAACTGGACAATATTATAAGGTCTGTGGGAAGTTGAATTTAACACAGAGGCACATTTCCGCATGGTTTTTCAGATAGCAAAGCTTAAAGATTAGTCTCCCCATGAGTCACCTTGCAGGTCTGTGTTACAAATCAGTAAAATTCTGTCTCATGGCCCCTGGGTTACTCGGTTTCACTCAGGCCCATCCCAATTAAGGTGGGAAGAGTTGGGAACCTTGTATACAGGGGAAGAGGACCTGAGACCTAAAGTAGGAGAATGGAAAGAATTATAGAACTTGAGCCAAATTAACCCAGAGACCACCAGAAGAGTGTAGTAGAATGTTATAGGATATGATTAGGATTACTGGCTAGGAATTAAATATAAGGAAGACCATAGCAGATGTGATGTGGGAGATGGTTGGGATTGAGTGCCTATTGAAATTTTTGACTCCAAGAAATGTCTGGATCTCATCCAGAGAGATAAAGAACTCTCTGGACAAGTACAGAAGCCTTTCAGTAATTTATTTGCAGTCCACAGAAGCAAAACGGTAAGCTCTCAGATCTCTAGAGTACTGTAGTAGTGTCTACTTCTCTAGTTTCATGCAAAAGCTGTGTTTCTGAAGGCACTGCTGAATGTTTTGATACTCTCATTCTGCTCAGACTGCATATTTTAAAAATTAGTTTATTAACCCATTTACTTTAGAGAAAGTAGCTGAGAAAGTCATAGCATATTGATCATATTATGCTAATGGAGAGTTATAAACCTTTGCAAAACTCAAAAAACAACCATGAGTTCTTGTCCCAGTCTTTTTTATGCTGTTATAGCAGAATACCATAGACTATGTACTTTATAAGAACAGAAATTTACTTAACGATTCTGGAGGTTAGGAATCTGAGGCTGAGGGACTGTCTCTGGTGAGGGTTGTCTTGCTATGTTATAACATGACAAAGGTATCACACTGGTGAGAAAGAGAGGGACAGAAGCAAGCCAAACACTCACTTTTATAAGGACCCCTCTCCTATGATAATGGCATTAATCCATTTATGAGGTCAGACCGCTGATGACGTGATCACCTCTTAAATGTCCCACCTCTCTCAACACTGTTTGTAATGTGCATTAAGTTTCCAACACATGAAGTTTGGGGAAGACATTGAAACCATAGCAGTTTTCATTTCAGAAAAGATTATTCCTTCCTTCCTTCCTTTTCTTTTCTTTTCTTTTATTTATTTATTTATTTATTTATTTATTTATTTATTTATTGAGATGGAGTTTTGCTCTTGTTGCCCAGGCTAGAGTGCAATGGCATAATCTTGGCTCACTGCAAACTCCACCTCCTGGGTTCAAGTGATTCTCCCACCTCAACCTCCCGAATAGCTGGGATTACAGGCATGTGTCACCATGCCCAGCTAATTTTGTATTTTAAGTAGAGATGGGATTTCTCCATGTTGGTCAGGCTTGTCTCGAACTCCTGACCTCAAGTGATCTGCTTGCCTTGGCCTCCCAAAGTGCTGAGATTACAGGCATGAGCCACCGTGCCCAGCTTCTCTTCCCCTTATTTCTAAGCCAGGGTCTAATTTTCCCAATGATACAGTTTCAAAAATGAGTAAGTCTGTTGTAGGTATGTGGAAAAATTCTTTAATAAATTCTATTCCCCTTTCTTCTCCATCCCTGGGACACATAGAACCTGTTATGGACTGAAAGCTTGTGTCTGCCTCTATTAGTTCATTTTCCTGCTGCTATAAAGAACTGCCCAAGACTAGGTAATTTATAACAGAAAGAGGTTTAATTGACTCAGAGTTAAGAATGGCCAAGGAGACCTCTGGAAATTTACCATCATGGCAGAATGTGAAGGGGAAGCAATGCACATTCTTCCCAAGGTGGCAGGAAGGAGAAGTGATAAGCTCCTTATAAACCATCAGCTCTCATGAGAACTCACTATCACAAGAACAGCATAAGGGAAACAGCCCCCATGATTCAATTACCTCCACTTGATCTCTCCCTTGACACCTCGGGATTATAGGGATTATGGGGATTACAATTCAAGATGAGATTTGGGTGGGGACACTAAAGCCTAACCATATCACTCCCTACATACTTACATTGAAATCTTAATTCCAAAGGTGATGGTATTAGGAAGTAGAAGATTTTGGGAGTTAATAGATTATTAAAACAGAACGCTCATAAATGGGATTGGGGTTATCATAAAACAGGCCGCAGAGTGCTGCCTTCTGTCTTGTATCATAAGAGGATGCAGAGAGAGGGAACATTTGTGATTTAGGAAAACAGCCCTCCCTGGACACCAGATTGGCCTGTGCCTCTTTCCAGACTCTAGAACTGAGAACAACTCACTTCTATTGTTTACAAACTGCTGAATTCATGGTGTTTTGTGGTTTTGGCCTGGATCAGCTACGACTGGGGGGCATAGGACCCCATGTAATGGGCACAAACAGAAATGTTTTCATTTATTCTAAAATTAGAAGAAAAATCATGTTGTTTCGAGTTAAAGAACATCTTTTAACATATAGTAATAATACATTCTCTTTATAACAACACAATGGGATATATATCTTACCATTTGATAGATGAAGGGGCCCAAGAAGGCAAAAGCATTAATATCTAGGGTTTTGGAACATCATAATATGAATTAAATACTATAAAAGTCTTATTTGTAGTGAAAGTAATGATCTGCACGAAAATCCAAACACACGAGAATGAGTAAACCTTTGTAGTCTTTGTCCTTAATGGCCTCTAACTAGAAGCTTCCTTTTTCTGGGGAAGGTGTCCTACCTGGAGGGTCTGGAGTAGGTTTCTTTAAGCTCTTGCAGTTCAACCTCAGTTTATCTCTTCTTCTTTCCATGTTGGAGTTTCTCAGAGCTCAGATGAAGAAAGTTTTCCTGAAGATTACAGATACTGCCTCCTGTTTTAGAAGCAATGAGGGAGTTGTGTTACGCATTTTATCAATGACCCAAATTTCTTCCAATCCATACAGATGAGCTGACGTGAAATAATGATTTAAAGAGGACAGATGATTAAAGAGGTCCCAGTGGGACATCACAGCAGTAGGGCAGCTCCTCAATTAAATAAGACAGCCTCACCATCAGGCAACTATTTCCTCAGCTCTGTGGGTCCTGGAGATTGTTGTGGGTGGGAGCAATCCTGCCTGCAGAAGAAGAGAAACAGAAATCAGGAGGAAGTACAGGATCCCAAAAGTAAGCTAGAAGAAAAACAGTGAGCAAATCTATTGAAAACAGTGTTCTAAAATTATGCTGAAAGTGAGGAAGCTGTGTTTGCTATCTTACCTTCGAGATGGTGCCTCAAGATGATTGTCATCTGTCACACATCTTCATAAGATCCCCCATAACCTCAGAATTTTTGACCACAAAGAATAATCCTCAATATTGTAGAGCTCAAAGCTGCATTATCTCCCCTGGTTTTGTCTGTTTTGTTTTGTTTTGAATAAATAGTTAAATCACCCATTCTCTAGGAAAAAAATAAGATGACATATTGAGAACTATGAAAGTTGGTCCACTCCAATGGTCTGAAGAGAAACAGGAGTCTACTTATGCACTTAGAAAAGCTGTACATATGTGTCTGCCTCTAGGATCATGTAATAAAACAGAGACCTTTAGGGTATTAAATTGACTGAGGTTAGTGACAATAATCACAGGGTAGCAGTGAGATATGGCGTTGGACTTTAGGAGTTCTGAATGGGCAATATATGGTTTCAAAGATACTTTATAAGAATTTGGGGTCATAAAGGCCATTCAGTATTTAATACATGATTGGCCAATTACTCTGTACACTCATTATTCTGGTTTGACTTTCACCGATAGTAATAATTTACTTAAAGGAATGATAGGAAATTGCATAAAAACATATCCATCGCATATCCACCCAAGTCAGAGATTGTATAAAACATTGAATTGGCAAATCAGACCCAAAAAATCGTAAATCTACACTTACAGTGAGATCATCATGATAATGTGGTATGCCCGCATAATATTATGTTTGTCTGTCTCTGACACTCAGAGTATCAAATTATTCTGTTATTCTACCTGAGGAAAAAACCAGGAAATCCAACAAATCTTAAAAGTGTTGGGCTCACTGGGTTGAACTTGGAAAATGGCAGCCAACCCTTAGGATTCTCTCAGTGTTCATAATAGCTCTTGGCATGGTGGGAATCTAGGTAGTTTCTCTATCTTTTCCTTATAGGGAGTATGTCTAGATTCCTGATCTGAACATTGTATGCTAGTCATGGCAAAACAAAAACACATACAAACACAATACCACTATTTTCATATTTGCAAAAATACAAACCTGTGAAATATTTTCAATTTGTTTCTAACTCCCAAGATACATGTTTACTGAATTCTTGATATGTGCATGGACTCCTCTCCATGTACACCAGGAGGAGACAATTGTAGTAGCCCAAACTGGATTACCTGTGATCCTTATTATCCTCTCTGTGTAATTCTCCCCTACCTCTGGTGTGTTTTTGTTCCTAAGAATTCTTCTGAGTAGGACTACCCTTGGGTTATTGGAGCCATTTTGTACCCATAAATACCATAAAATAGGGATGTATATGGGAGTATGTAATCTACATATCCCATTTATTTCTCCTTCTCCGAGGCACTCAGCCAGTCACTAACAGGTTCAGGAAGATGAAATATTGGTTTACTGGTCTGGGGAAGAACTCTTTAAAATAATTTGCTTCCCAAGTTTCCCTGCTGCTATTAGGACAAAACTCCCCCATGAGTCTTTGCCTGAAATTATACATATAAAGCAATAAACTCAAAATGGATCAAAGACCAAAATGTTAGATCTAAAATATAAAATCAATATTGTTAAAATGGCCATATTGCATGAAGCAATTTACAGATTCAATGCTATTGCTAACAAACTACCAACATCATTTTTCACAGAATTAGACAAAAGTGTTGTAAAGTTTATATAGTACCAAAAAGGAGCCTAAAGTCAAAACAGTCATAAGCAAAAAGACCAAAACCAGAGGCATCACACTATCCAACCTGAAACTACTACAAGGCTGCCGCAACCAAAACAGCATGGTGCTGGTACAAAAACAGGCACATAGACTAATGAAGCAGCTTAGAGAACACAGAAATAAAGTCCCACACTTACAACAACCTGATCTTTGACAAAGCTGACAGTAACATGCAATGGGAAAAGGACTCCCTGTTCAATAAAGGGCACTGAGATAACTAGCTAGCCATATGCAGATTAAAACTGAATACCTTCCTTTCACCATATACAAATATCAATGTGAAATGAATTATAGATTTAAATGTAAGACCTAAACCTATAAAAACTCTAGAGGAAAACCTAGGAAGTACCATTCTGGATATAGGCCTTGGCAAAGATTTCATGGCTAAGCTTCCAAAAGCAACAACGATGAAAAAAACAGACAAGTGCAATAAATTGCTTCTGCATAATAAAAGAATCTATCAACAGATTACATAGACAACTTACAGAAAGGAGAAAATAATAGCAAACTATGCATCTGATAAGGATCTAATATTCACAATCTATAAGGAACTTAAATCAACAAGCAAAAAACCAACAACCCCATTAAAAACTGGGCAAACAAGGTGAATAAATACTTCTCAAAAGAAGACATATATGTGGCTCACAAGCATATGGAAATGCTTAACATCACTAATCATCAAAGAAATGCAAATCAAATTCACAGCGAGCTACCATCTCACACCAGTCAGAATGGCAATTATTAAGAGTCAGAAAATAGAGGTTGGTGAGTTTGCAGAAAAAATGTAATATTCATACACTGCTAGTGGGAATATGACTTAGTTCAGCCACTGTGGAAAGTGCTTTGGAGATTTCTCCAGGAACTTAAAATAGACCTGCCACTCAAACCAGCAATCTCATCACTGGGTATATACCTAAAGAAATACAAATTATTCTGCCAAAAAGTCACATATGTTTATCACAGCATTATTCACAATAGCAAAGAAATAAAATCAGTTTAGATGCCCATCAATGGTGGGCTGGGTAGGCGGATGTTGAACAGTGAGAACACATGGACACAGTGAGGGGAGCACTACACACTGGGGTCCATTGGGGGGAAATGGGGGAGGGACGGGAGGGTGGGGAGGTGGGGAGAGATAGCATGAGGAGAAATGTCAGATATGGGTGAAGAGGAGGAAGGCAGCAAATCACACTGCCATGTGTGTACCTATGCAACAATCTTGCATGTTTTTCACATGTACCCCAAAACATAAAATGCAATTAAAAAAAAGGAAAAAAGAAAATGTGGTACATATACACCATGGACTATCATGCAACCACAACAAACTATGTCTTTTTTTTTTTTTAAGGCATAAACATATTCTTTGCAGCAACGTAGATGAAAGTCCTAAGCAAATTAATGCAAGAACAGAAAAACAAATACCACATGTTCTCACTTATAAGTGGGAGCTAAACATTGAGTACACATGGAAACAAAGGAAAAATAGACAGGAGGACATACTTGAGGGTGGAGAGGGGGAGGCAGGTGGGGGTGGAAAAAATATCTATCAAATACTATCCTCGCTAATTGAGTGACAAAGCATTTGTATACCAAACCCCAGTGACATGCAATTTACTCATGCAACAAACCTGCACATGTAGTGCCAGATCCGAAAATAAAAGTTGAAAAAGAAATATAAAATAAAATTTTAAACAGCACGAAATATTTTTTCTATAAATTGAAAACTCTACAAAACTAATGTTGGTACTATCTTCCATTGTGCATCAGATGAAACATACATACACATGTGTATATCTATGTGTATATGTATGTATATATGCATGTACATATGCTGTATATATTATTTTGCATAATGTTGATTTGGAAAAGTAAAGGTTACTCAAGAGAAGATAGGTTGTCTATTAAAAATAATTCCACATAAGAAAAAGACTAAGCCATAACATGTAGTGATGAATGATCAAAAGAATGTTAAAATTTTACTTTATGTTTTAAAAATGAAAAAAAAAAAATTAATCAGTTTCCCCTAATCACTCTTGTATTTTAGACTAATTAGCAGTGGAAGATCCTCAGGGCTTTTGAGAAGTTATACATAACAAATATAAAAAACAAAACACGAAAATGAAGAAGAGAATGAAATAGTGCAGTGACTACATGAAATAAAACCATTAGTCTAATGCTGTGTTTTTCTAAAGGGATCTATCTGGGTAGTTGCCACATAAAAAAGTGCTGAATATGATTAGTCAGTAGAAAATGCAAGTAAAAACAACATAAAATATCACTTTACACTCACTAGTGTAGCTTTGATTTAAAGAAAGAGAACAAGTTTGCTGAGAACGTGGAGAACCGGAACATACATTGCTGGTAACAATGTAAAATAGTATAACTACTTTGGAATCCACTTTGGCAGCTTTTTAAGAAGTTAAGCATAAGTTTACCATACAACCCAGCTCTTTCACACTTAGAAATCTGAGAGAAACGAGAGCATATGTCCACCAAAAACTTATTCTGAAATTTTCATTGCAGAGTTATTCATGATAGCAAAACCTGAAAACATCTCAAATGTCGATCACTTTTATCTGAATAAATAAAATGTGTTATTATCTCCACAACAGGATTCTAGTCAGCAATTAACAAGAAGAGAAATCTGATACATGCTACATCATGGACAACCTAAATGAAGGATGCCGGTCAGAAAAGACTGCCTATGGTCTGATGGCATTTGTGTAATATGTCCAGAAAAGATAACATTTGTAGGTAGAAACCAGATTGTTTTGTTGGGGCTGGAGGAGAGAGTAGGATTCACTACAACAGCACTGGAAAAAAATAAATTGGAAAGGAAAATGTAATGTTCTAAGAGTGGATTATAGTACTGGAGATATAAATTGAGTCGCATATTTACAATGGACCCATTTCATTGTATGCAAATTTGATATAAAAGTAAGGACAAGAAGTGCTAAATCAAAGGGTTAGATGTCCTGTGATCCTGTGACTATCACTGCATGTTGAGGTGTAACAACCTGAGTTAACAGCAGATGGTTACTTAGAGTAGATGGAGACTCTAATGTCACATGCTTGAGAAAGGGGTTCCTGGGTCTTCAGTCTCTGGCCCTGTAAGCTCCCGCAGAATCCAGATAATAGATGTAATAAGTGAAGGCAGCCTCTGCCTCTTAGGTAGTACAAAGAGGCCAGTTGTACCATATAAAGATCTAGGGGGAATCAGTTTGTTGGAAGAAGCTCTTTGACCATTTTGAGTGACAAAAGGAAAAAAATGGGGAAGAAGTGAGGGGGTTGCTGGAAACATAAAAGCTTCTTAAAAATCTTTGGTGGGATTTGAGGAGATTTGATTCTTGGGTAGCCTGACCCAGCAACCTTTTGGTTAACAGAAGGCACCAGAGAGAAAAACTGCTATGAACTACGTGCTAATTGTATAAAATGAGAACATACTCCCTACCCACACTATTTCATTGATTTCCGTCTTTATCGTTGTAATTTATTTTCTTCTTACTTTGAGATTATTTTATTCTTCCAGGTTCTTGTGGTAGAAGCAGAAATCAATCACTGATTTGAACTCTATTTTTTTTAAGGATAGGCTTTTTTTTTTTTTTGAGACAAAGTTTCATTCTTGTTGCCCAGGCTGGAGTGCAACAGTGCGATCTTGGCTCCCGGCAACCTCTGCCCGCTGGGTTCAAGTGATTCTCCTGCCTCACGCTTCCAAATAGCTGGGATTACAGGTAGGTGCTACTAAACCCAGCTAATTTTGTATTATTAGTAGAGATTGGGTTTCTCCATATTGGTGAGGCCAATCTCAAACTTCTGACCTCAGGTGATCTGCCTGTCTCAACCTTCCAAAGTGCTGGTATTATAGGCATGATAAATATAGACTTTTAATGCTACAGATCTCTCTTATCCATTTTCATATATTTTCACCTTCCTTCAAAGTAATTTCTAGTTTCCCCTTTTTAAAATTCTTTTATTTCCATAGTTTTTGGGGAACAGAAGGTGTTTGGTTACAGAAATAAGTTATTTAGTGGTGATTTCCAAGATGGAGGTGCACCCATCGCCCAAGCATTGAACATTGTACCCAATGTGCAGTCTTTTATTCCTTGTCCTCCCCCTGCCTTTTCCTGGAGTCCCCAAAGTTCATTATATTATTTGTATGCCTTTGCATCCTCATAGCTTAGCTCCCACTTATGAGTGAGAACTTATGTTTGGTTTTCCATTCCTGAGTTACTTCACTTAGAATTATAGTCTCCAACTCTCCATCCAGATTGCTGTGGATGCCATTATGTTGTTCCTTTTTATGGCTGAGTAGTACCTCATGGTATACATTCAAAAAATAAAAACTACTTTAAATTTCATGTGGAATGAAAAAAGAGCCTGCATAGCCAAGACAATTCTAAGCAAAAAGAACAAAGCAGGAGGCATCATGCTACCTGACTTTAAACTGTACTACAAGGCTATAGTAACCCAAACAGCATGATACTGGTACCAAAACATACATAGACCATTGGTACAGAACAGAGGCTCAGAAATAACACCATACATGTACAACCATCTGATCTTTGACAAACCTGACAAAAACAAGCAATGGAGAAAGGATTCCCTATTTAATAAATGGGGTTGGGAAAACTGGCTAGCCATATGCAGAAAACTGAAACTGGACCCCTTCCCTTATACCTTATACAAAAATTAAGATGGATTAAAGACTAAACATACGACCTGGAAACATAAAAACTCTAGAAGAAAACCTAGGCAGTACCATTCAGGATGTAGGCATGGGTAAAGACTTATGGCTGAAACACCAAAAGCAATTGCAACAAAAGACAAAATTGTCCAATGGGATCTAATTAAACTAAAGAGCTTATGCTCAGCAAAATAAACTATCAGCAGAGTAACAAGCAACTGACAGAATGGGAGAACATTTTTGCAATCTATCCATCTGACAAAGGGTAATATCCAGGATCTAAAAGAAACTTAAACAAATTTACAAGAAAAACAACCTTGTCAAAAAGTGGGCAAAGGATATGAACAGACTTCTGAAAAGAAGACAATTATGCCACCAACAAACATAGGGGAAAATGCTGATCATCACTGGTCATTAGAGAAATGCAAATCAAAACTACAATGAGATACCATCTCACGCCAGTTACAACGTTGATTATTAAAAAGTCATGAAACAACAGATGCTGACAAGGGTATGAAGAAATAGGAATGCTTTTACACTGCTAGTGTGAGTGTAAATTAGTTCAACCATTGTGGAAGACAGTGTGACGATTCCTCAAGGATCTAGAACTAGAAATACCATTTGGCCTGGCAGTCCCATTACTGGGCATATACCCAAAGGATTATAATCATTATACTATAAAGACACATGCACACATATGTTTATTGCAGCACTATTTACAATAGCAAAGACTTGGAACCAGCCCAAATCCCCATCAATGATAGACTGGATAAAGAAAATGTGCTACATATATACCAAGGAATATTATGCAGCCATAAAAAATGAGTTTATGTTATTCACAGGGACATGGATGAAACTGGAAACCATCTGCCTCAGCAAACTAGCACAGGAACAGAAAACCAAACACAGCACATTCTCACCCATAAGTGAGAGCTGAACAGTGAGAACACATGGACACAGGGAGGGGAACATCATATACCAGAGCGTGTCTAGGGATTGGGGGAAAGGGGTGGGAGAGCATTAGGACAAATACCTAGTGCATGCAGGGCTTAAAATCTGGATGACTGGTTGATAGGTGCAGCAAACCACCAGGGTACATGTATGCCTATGTAACAAACCTGCACATTCAGCATATGTATCCCAGAACTTAAAGTAAAATTTTTTTTAAAAAGTAGGCTAAGGCCATGAATAGGCAATTCTCAAAAGAAAACAAACAAATGGTCAAGAAACACATGAAAAAAATGCTGTCTTCATAACTAATTATCAGGGAAATGCAAACCAAAACCACAATGTGATACAACCTTACTCATGTGAGAATGGCCATAATTTAAAAATCAAAAAATTATAATGTTGGCTTGAATTTGGTGAAAAGGGAACACTTATACATTGTTGGTGGTAATATAAACTAGTACAACCACTGTGGAAAACAGTATGGAGATTCCTTAAAGAACTAAAAGTAAATCTTCCATTTGATCCAGCAATTCCACTATTGGGTGTTTAGCCAGAGGCAAAGAAGTCATTGTATGAAAAGGACACTTGCACACTCATGTTTATAGCAGCATAATTTACAATTGCAAAAATATGGAACCAGCTCGAGTGCCCATCAATCAACAAGTGGATAAAGAAAATGTGATGCACATACACACACAAACATACACACACACCATGGAATACTACTCAGCCATAAAAACAATAAAATAACAGCATTTGCAGCAACCTGGATGGGGTTGAAGACATTTACTCTAAATGAAGTATCTCAGGAATGGAAAACCAAACGTTGTATGTTCTCACTTTTAAGTGAGAGCTAAGCTATGAGGACAGAAAGGCAAAATAATGATAATGGACTTTCTTTCTCTCTCTCTTTCTTTCTTTTTCCTTTCTTTCTTTTTCTTTTTTCTTTCTTTTTCTTTCTTTCTTTCAAGTTTCTCTGTTTCCCAGGTTGAGTCACTGCAACCTCCACTTCCTAGGTTCAAATAATTCTTGTACCTCAGCCTTGCAAGTTTCTGGGACAACAGGTGCACACCAGCACATATGGGTGTTTTTGTATTTTTAGTAGAGATGAGGTTTCACCATGTTGCCCAGGCTGGTCTTCAATTCCTGGCCTCAAGCAAGCCACCTGCCTTGGCATCCCAAAGTGCTGGGATTACCAGCATGAGCCACTGCACATGGCCTCAGTTTTCTTTTGAAGACTTTTAACTAGTAAGAAAATGAAATGTGTATATTTGTCTATGTGTTACCATTTCTAGTGCTTGACATTCTTTTTTGGACACTCAGATTTCAATCTGATACCTTTTTCCTTCTGTAGGAAGGATGTCCTTTAACATTTTTGAAGGACAGGTATGCTGGTGATGAATTCTTTTACATTTTATAGGTTTGAATAGTGTCTTTATTTCACCTTTGTTTTTTGAAAGCTAATTTTTCAGGGCGTAGAATTCTACGCGGACAATTTTAGTCTCAGAGTGTTTAAAGATGTAGCTCCACTGTATTCTTCTGTGCATTGTTGCTGGTGACAAATCTGACACCATCCCTCTAATATCTTTGTTCCAGTGTAGATAATGTGTGCTTTTTCTCTGGCTGCTTTTAAGATTTTTTTATCATCATTGAGCAATTTATGATATGCCTTGGTGTCATTCTTCATATTTCTAGTGCTTGAACGTGTTGAGCTTTCTGGATCTGTGCATTTATAATTTTATTACATTTGATAAGATTAGTTTTTTTTTTTTTGGAGGTTCCCCCCTGCCGCTTGGGACATGGTCTTGCTACATTGCCCAGACTCGTCTCAAACTCCTGGGCTTAAGGGATCCTCCTGCTTCAGCATTTTGAATAGCTGGGACCAGAGGCACGTGCCACCATACCTTGCTTGGTAAGTTTTGGATTATTATTTCTTCCATGAGTTTTTCTGCCATCACTGTGTTTGCTTTTGATGGACGTTAGTCACCCATATGTGAGGTCAGCCGAATTGTTCAACAGCTCATTGATGCTATTTTCCTTTATTATGTTTTTCTCAGTATTTCTTTTTAGCTACGTTTCTTTGCTATGCCTTAACAATTACAATGTTTTTCTTCTATATTTTCTAATTTGCTGTTAATCCCTTGCAGGACATTTCCTCTCAGATATCACAGTTTTTCTTTCTTTTTATTTTCTGTAGAGATGGGGTCTTACTATGTTTCCCAGGCTGGCCTTGAGCTCCTGGGCTCAAGTGATCCTCCTGTCTTGGCCTCCCAGAATGCTGGAATTACAGGCATGAGCCACTGCACCGAGCCCAAATTTTCATTTATTAATGTTAGTGTGGATCTTTTTATATCTTCCTTTGGTCTACTTAATTTTGGGGACTTATGGGATTACAGGTATAATAACTGATTTAATGTTCTTCTCTGGCAATTGTAACGTGTGTCAGCTCTGAGTCAGTTCAGCATGACTGATTTTTCTCTTCATTATGGTCATTTCCCTGTTTCAGTGTGGCTCTACATTTTGATAGAATGACAGACATTGTAAATTTTACTTTGTTGTTTGCTGCATATTTTTGTGTACCTATAAATTTTGAGTTTCGTTCAGGGATGCAGTCAAGTTGCTGACAACCAGTTTGATGATTTCAGCTTTTGCTTTTATGATTTGTTTCAAGAGGTCCACAGCAGTGCTCCCTCTAGGGATAATCAGTTCTTACTACTGAGACAAAATTTTCCTGAGTTTCTACTCTATGCCTTGTGAATTATGAGGCCTTTTTCTTTAGTCATCCTTTGGAAAATAGGCCTCATTCTAGCTGTTTATGAGTTCCAGGCACTGTTCTTTTTAATCCTGTAAAATGATGTTTTCCTCTGAACCTAAGTGGCGTCCTCATGTGGATCAGCACTAGCTGCATGCTGGTCATTGTCTGCAGTATTTTCTTTTTTTTTTTTTTTTGAGACGGAGTTTCGCTCTTGTTGCCCAGGGTGGAGTGCAATGGTGCGATCTCGGCTCACCGCAACCTCCGCCTCCTGGGTTCAGGCAATTCTCCTGCCTCAGCCTCCTGAGTAGCTGGGATTACAGGCACCCGCCACCATGCCCAGCTAATTTTTCGTATTTTTAGTAGAGACGGGGTTTCACCATGTTGACCAGGATGGTCTCGATCTCTTGACCTCGTGATCCACCCGCCTCGGCCTCCCAAAGTGCTGGGATTACAGGCTTGAGCCACCGCGCCCGGCCGTCTGCAGTATTTTCTATTTACTTTCCACAGCTCGTTCCACCCTGCTACTCTCTCTCTATGGACTCTATGCTCTCTTGGCTTCCGTGGACTCTCAGCTCCGTGTCCTCAACTCAAAAGGCTCACCGAGCTCCTCCTTACTTTCCCCTCCCTGTGCCTAACTTGGAAACCCTCGCAAGGCAGTAAGTCAGAACAATTACATAGGGCTCACCTGTTTGGTGCCCATCTCTCAGGGATTACAGCCCTGTCCTTTTTTACCTGATGTCTAGTATTTTGAAAATATTCTTTTTTTGAGACGGAGTTTCACTCTTGTTACCCAGGCTGGAGTGCAATGGCGCGATCTCGGCTCACCACAGCCTCCGCCTCCTGGGTTCAGGCAATTCTCCTGCCTCAGCCTCCTGAGTAGCTGGGATTACAGGCACGCGCCACCATGCCCAGCTAACTTTTTGTATTTTTAGTAGAGACGGGGTTTCACCATGTTGACCAGGATGGTCTCGATCTCTTGACCTCGTGATCCACCCGCCTCAGCCTCCCAAAGTGCTGGGATTACAGGCTTGAGCCACCGCGCCCGGCGAAAATATTCTTTACATGTATTTTGTCTGTTTTCTATTTTTCTTTATTTTACCAGGCAGGAAAGTGAAATCCAATTCTTCTTACTTCATAGAGGTTGCAGCAACTCTGTTATTAAAAAAGTTGAAAATGTCAATCTAGATTCTGAATAGGAACTTTTAAATTCTGTACAGTATGAAACCATGAACTAGAAAAATCCTTAACTCCTGTATTCAAAAAGCACCTTATCAGTTCTAAGAACAACTTCTGCTTGACCCTATGCGAGAAAATGCAGGAGCCCCATCATCTTTTGCCCCAAGAGCTGGGCAGATGTTCCTGCGAAGTGTGTGGTAAAAACCTGTCCTGGGGAAGATATGCCTCCTTGAGAGCATGTCAGCCTTAATCACAGGTTACTCTCTCACGAGTACTCCACAGGAAGGATGAGGAATGATGACAAAGTGAGAAGGTGGGAAGTCTCAGCTTCCCATGAGCTCTTTGTGGGGTCTAACGAGTAACACTGGGTCCAAGTTGATTTCTTCCTGGGGGGCAAGGGAGAGACATCATCCTTGCCAGATATGTGGCTATAACCCAGGGCCTGAAATAGGGCCAAAGATTTCCAGAGCCTCTTCCAGGCCCTCATTGAGTCACTCCACAGGAAGCCTCAGAAAGGGAAAATGTTTTTTTCAGTGGGTCTTTCTTTCCCTGTTGTCAGAAAAAATTTGAGTATAAAGCTGCAGAAATACCACAAGGTACTATCTGCAAGTTAGTGGTATTGCTGTGCCCAGGATAGAAGATGAGAAGGAAGAGGAACAGGAGGAAGAAGAGGGCAAGCAAGATATGTAAAACACCCTGCTGAAGTTAGTTAGTGAGACAGAGTTCGCAGGAGTTAAAGTGTGTTCACAGGAGGTTAGCACAGATGCCTTTATGTTTTAGAGTAGGGTGCAGATAGTGGTTATAGAAACATTAAAAGCAATGACAACAAACAAAAGTTGAGCAAATCATATCCATGAGATGTTTCAAAGTGGATTGAAAGGAATGGGTACCATGTGAAAAAAAGTGATTGCTAGGGGACAGAAGGAATTCAACCCCTCAAACATAAGTCCTTCGGTTGCATGTCAAGTTATTCTCACACTGCATCATTCTGACACGGACTCTCCTTCCTCCCTCTCTCATTTATATGCACCCTTGTGATGGCACTGGGTTCTCCAGGATAATCTGCTTGTCTCAACATCCTTAACTTAATCACCTCTCCAAAGTCTTTTGCCGAGTAAAGTAACACAGTCACAGGTCCCAGAGATTAGGATTGGACATCTTTAGGGGAGTTTACATACCACAGCCATTCACCTTGGTGAACATATTTCTGCAAGCCCCTCAGTCAGTGCTAGCCCCTCACTTCCAAAAGTAAGCTAGTTGAAAGCAACTCTGTCCAATGAGCAGCTTTGAGTGCCCACCAGTCAACACCAGCTCTATGTCTATGCCCTTAACCAGTTTCTGAATCCCGCACTTGCTACAAATTCTAAGTCCAGTATGCTCAGATACACTGAATGATCAGCATAGCTCTATCCTTAAAGGGAGGTCTCAGGGCGACCCTATGACCTCACATGGCCCGTACTTCCTTTTCCTAAAAGCTTTCACTGCTGTGGACTCTCCAGAACCACAAGGCGAGGGTTTGACTACAGGTGATGCAATAAATTCAGTCTTGTGTTTACTAATGCAGAAATTATGAGGTGGTCTGTTTATTCGACAAAATGTCTCAATGTTACATGTATAGAATTACAAAGAAAGAAAACAGAAAGAAGAAAAGAATGGAAGGAAGGGAGAAAATAAAGAAAGAACACGCAAGTGCTACTGCAGAGGGATCTGAATCAGAGAGAGGAGGAGAAACTCTCAGGGAGAAGAACCTGAGGATCCAGTGCCTGTGAGGCTCCCACAGAGCTGGGAGCTGCTGACATCTAGATGGGAGGAGCAGGCTGAGGGGAAGCCAGAACTGAAGGTTTTCATCCATCCAAAATGTACATGTTGAAGCCCTAACTTCAGTGTGACTTACATAGTGATGAGGCCTTTAAGGAAGTGATTAAGGTTAAATGAGGTCATAAGCTTGGGGCCCTGATCTATAGGATTAGTGTCCTTCTAAGAGGAAACTCAGGGAGCTTGCTCAGAACCTCACTCCTCCTCCCACAAATCACACACAGCGAGAGAAGGCCATGTGGGGAAATTTCTGCTTTCTGAACCACGCTGTCGTGTTTTGTGATGGCAGCCTGAGCTCACTAATACAGGTTTGTTAGACGGTGGCCTAAGCAGCTCCGACCTGGGCCTTTGTGGGAGCTGCCAAGGTTTTGCTCATTGCTCAGTTTCTGTAATCTGCATCCACACCTGCTCTACCCTTGTTAAGGCTGATCTCTGGCTTTAGAAAGAGAATTGGTCATAAGTTTATGATTTGATAGCCTACTTGGTCACAAGAAAGAATGACCCGGACCAAGGATCTTCTTTGATTTTTCTCTGGGAAAAGTTTGACATCTGACCTTGGACAACTGCACTCAGATTCTACAGGGTGACCCTATGACCTCACATGGCCCACACTTCCTTTTCCTGAAAGCTTTCACCGCTCTGGACTCTCCAGAACTACAGGCAAGTGTTTGGCTGCAGGTGAGGAACCTGAACCAGCCCTGGAAGACCCAGTGGCAAAGGAAAGAATCTCCAGAATGAGGAATGGGAAGGAGGGTCAGAGGCTTTTCTTACAGGAAGAAAGGAGGCTGGAGGATCAGAGACCTTGTGTGTGTGTGTGTGTGTGTGTGTGTGTGTGTGTGTGTGTGTCCAGGATGAGGTTAGCAGAGTTCCAGAGAGACTGGGTTACCCGCCTGGGGCTGAGTACAGATTCCTTGGTATTCAGGCTCAGGTCCTCTTCCTCTGCAGGTCCTCCCTATCCCGCCTCCCTACACCTCCCTCCTCCTCATTCTGTCCTCCAGCCTTTGTGGCACCACCCCTCCTTCCTCTCCCTGCTCCCCCTTCCCCTCTGCCCTGGCACCTCCTCTTCCTTTCACACACACAGGATGCAGGTCAACACTGGAAGGTGTTGCCACCGTCTGAGAAGCTGAGGGAATGTTTTACACCAGCAGGAGAAGCACTACTGAATTTCTATGTGTTCAGGACCTGTTTTTGAGGAGACCAAGTGAGATGGCTCCAGCCGTAGGGTGAAGCCTCCACAGGCAAATCCTGAGGCCAGGGCAGCACGGGCCTTAGGCTAAGCTTAGGTAAAGTAAGGAACCATCAGTACTTTTGGTCCCTGGCTAACAACTGGCCCCCAGTCTGCCAGGAACTTGAATTTTCCAGGTACCCTGCTCCTCTGCAAGGGAGTTCCAAGGGGAAGGACCATGCTGCTTTCTTGTGTCCCTTTGGGGAGGGGCGACAAGTGTATGAGGATCCCCATGTTTCAGGAGCTGGGGGCAGCAGGGAGGCCAGGCCAGGGCAGATTCAAAGGGAAACACCCAGCTTCTCCACTTAGAACTAGCTGAATGTTCAGAGCTAAAGGGTAGTGCACCCCTAGGCTCCCCGACTCTGTTGTTGCCTTTCCCTCCTTTCCATGTGATCTTTGCTTCTTATGAGATTTCTGCCACTAAAGCCAGCCTATCGGGAAGTAAAAGCACACTTAAAGAAAACAAAGAGTATTAGTATCAGCATTAGTATTGGTGCAGTCCTATGGTCCTCAATGAGTTACCTAGAATGGAGTTGGCACCTGGGTCACCTGGCTAAGGCCTGTTCAAAGAAAAGCTACCTATATGCCCATTTAGACCTAGGTGAAAGTTCCAGAGACCTAGCCACTCACCAGGAGATTGACCCTTACCATCCTCCTGAGTGTCTGGAGCCTCACTGCTGAGAGCTCTTAGCCTACACCCAGGGACACTGCTCACCCCCGGGGTCCAGGGCTTTCAGTGGCGTCTCTGTGGCTCTAACATGGAATCCTTCTGGTTTGCTGAACCAAGGGCCATCTCCCACAAAGTGGGCAGACATGGAGAGTTACCAGATTCAAAAGGTAAAACATAGTTATGTGATTTATTATATAAAGAGAACTAAAACCAAAACAACATGATTATCTCAATAGATGCAGAAAAGACTTGATATAATTCAACATCCCTTCATAGCGAAACTCCAAACAAACCAGGCACCAAAGAAACATACCTAAAAATCATGAGTTATCTATGATTAACCTTCAGTCAACATCATACTGAATGGGCAACAGCTGGAAGCACTTTCCCTAAGAACTGGTAAAAGAACAAAACAATAAATTGAATTTCAACATTTATAAAAAATTGCTTGTTAAAAGGCATTGGTAAGAGAATGAAAAGACAAGTCACACTTAGGGAGAAAATATTTGGAAATTACATATCGCATAAAGGACCTCTGTCTACAACACTAAAGGAACTCTCAAAGTTCATTAATAAAGAGACAGACAATCAAATTTTCAAATGAATAAAAGATTTGTAAAGACACTTTGGCAAAAAAGATACATGGAAGACACATAACAATATGACAAGATATTCAACATCATTAGTCATTAGGTAAATACAAACGTAAGCCACTACATACCAAGTAAAATGACTCAAGTTAAAAGAACCACCATTCCAAGTATTGGCAAAGATGTACAGGAACTAAAATTTCATGTACTGCTGATGAAAATGTGAGATTTTACAAGTACATTATTATACAGTTTGGCAGCCTCTTAAAATAGTAAACCTGCACCTACCATATGATGCTGGTATCTCACCTGAATGAAAGGAAAGGCTATGTTCATACAAATTTATTGATAAAGCTTTAATTTTAAAACCAGAAGCCATCCAAATGCATAAACAGGTGAATGAATAAAATAAATTGTGATATATCCATCACATGGAATATTATATTACTCAGCAGTAGAGCAGAGTGATCTATTAATACACCAGACATCATGGCTACATCTGAAAACATTATTCTGAATGAAAAAATAAACCAAAATACCTAAATGTGTAAACCAAAAATGCATACATAGTGTATGATTCTATTTACAGAAAACTTTAGAAAATCTAAATTAATCTATTATGACATTACACCCATCAGTGGCTGGCTGAGTTGGGGTAAGAAAGGTAAGGGAGGAATTACTAGGAACACAAGGGCACTTTGGAAGTGGTAGATATATCCACTGTCTATTTCTTTTTTCTTAGACAAGGTCTGGTTCTATCACCCAGACTGGAGGGCAGAGGCACAATCTCAGCTAAATGCAACCTCTGTCTCCTGGGCTCAAACCATCCTCCCATCTCATCCTCCTAAGCAGCTGGGACTATAGGCACATTGTGCCATGCCTGACTAATTTTCTGGTTTTTTGAAAAGATGTGGTTTCACCATGCTTCCCATGCTTGTCTTCAACTCCTGAGATCAAGTAATCCGCCTGCCTTGGCCTCCCAAAGTGTTGAGATTACAGGCATGAGCCACTGTGCCCAGCCTATATCCACTATCTTGATTACAGATGTATTTAAAAAGTTTAATTATGTGCAAATTTGCATGTAAGTTATATCTCAGTATAGTTGTAAAAACAGTATAAAATATTTAAAAACTGTCATAGCTTGATTCCATAAATCTTTTTATATTTTCAGAAAACCTCAAATAATTCTCCATATTATCAGTACAAAAGAGAAAGACTGTATGATTACCTTGACATATGCAGAAAAGGCATTTGGTAAACTTGAAAACTTTTTAAATCACAGATGACACATGCAATACTTGAATACATATAATGCAGCAGGTACAAAGCCCCTAAAAGCTGTTGGTGAGAGAACTTAAAGAAGACTAAATAGCGAAATATATATTATGTTCATGGATTGGAAGACTCAATTTTGTAAGGATATCAAATCAATATAATTCTGATTAATGTTTTTAATTGGGGCTTTTAAATAAATTTAAAAGCTAATTTCAAAATGTATTTGAAAATCAAATAATCTAGAATAAGCAAGTTGGTCTTGAAATAGAAGGAGGACTTACTCTGCTAGATTTCAAAACTCATTTTAGAGTTACAATAATTTAAAAACTAAGGCCAGGCATGATGGTTCACGCCTATAATCCCAGTACATTGAGGGGGTCGAGGTAGGCAAATCATGAAGTCAAGGGATCCAGACCAGCCTGGTCAACATGGTGAAACCTCATCTCTACTAAAAATACAAAAATTAGCTGGGCAAGGTGGCACATGCCTATAGTCCCAGCTACTCTGGAGGCTGAGGCAGGAGAATTGTTTGAACCAGGGGCAGAGGTTGCAGAAAAAATAATTAAAAATTAAACCTGTGGTACAGATGTAAATATGCATAAATCTATCAAAATAAAAGAATACAGATTCAAACAATGTGCCCACAAATGTAAAGTTATGTTAACAATATGCAACATATATACAGTTTTAAAACAAAGATACCAATGCCCTTCATTGGGGATGTGAAAGACTTTTCAATAGAAATTTCTTGAGTGAAAAAATATTTTCTATTTTAAAAAGTTAATAGTAAAAATATATCTACCATATATTGAAATTAATTTAAAATGTGAACATTAAAATAAGAAACATCGTAAAGAAAAATTGAAATTATTTTCACAAACATGACATAGGAAATTACTTCCTAGACTAGATATTGTAGCACTCACCTTAATAAGAAATTAATTAGATTGTACTTCATTTTTAGAAAGCTTCTGCTTATTATAGGTTAGTGTTTAACAAAGCAAAAACTATCCAGAGAACAAGAATCATTATTTGCAATATATGTGCATGCTGCATATATATATTACATAATTATAAATTATACTGCAAATGTATGTATATAATCTTGACTGAGTCCAAACCCTATGGTTTCGTCTGTCTGGCATGGACGGATGAAGTCCACTGTAGCCTTAGAACAGCATGGGCTGCCAAGCATTGTCAGAGAGGCTCTCAACCTCAGTGCTTCACATACATGTATATGAAAAAATGGAATTCTTCAAAATATATGAACAACTCCAATAGATCATAAGGAAAATGACAAACAACCCAGTATATCAATAATCGGAAAACTTTGAAAATTTTCCGATTTACATAAGGAGATATCTAAATGACCAATAGGCATGTGAAACCAAAATAGATGATATCACTACACAACTTGTAGAATGGCTAAAACTTAAAAGACTGATAATATTGAGTATGTGGCAATGTAGAGCAACTGGAAATAGCCTACATTTTTCATAGAAATGTAAAATAATACAACCTTTTTGCAAAACTCTGTGTCTGTTTTCAGCCTTTTACTGAGCAATTCCTTCTCTAGCTATAGATACCCAGGAGAAATGAGTATGTATCTTCACAGGAAGAATTGCACAAGAATATTCATAGTTGCTTATATGTAATAGCCAACAAGTAAACCTGTCTACCATCAGAAAAATGGATATCAAATTGTGTGATAATTATACAATAAATAGGATATTACCAGTCCAAACAAAATGAAATGAGAGAAAAACACAAACAAATCAGTAGCATATATAGCCACCTAAGTGAGGGAAGTCAGAACAGAAGACACTGGATGATTTCATTGTTATGAAGCACAAAAATAAGTAAACTTAATCTGTCGTGGCTTCCATAGTTTACATATTTGTCCCCTCTAATCTCATGTTCAAATTTGATCCCCAGGGTTGGAGGTCAGGCTTAATGGGAGGTGTTGGATCATGGGAGTGGATCCCCCATGAACAGATTCATCCCCACCCTAGGAGAAGGTAGTCAGTGAATTCTCACTCTTTTAGTTCCTGCAAGAGCTGGTTGTTCAAAAGAGTCTTGCACTGTTCCTCTCTCTCTCTTTTGCCTCCTCTCTCACCATACGATCTTTGTGCACACTGGTTGCCTTTCATCTTCTGTCACAAGGAGAAGCAGCCTCGGGCCCTCATTAGGAGCAGTTGTTGGTGCCATGCCTCTTGTGCAGCCTGCAGCACTATGATGGAAATATGCCTCTTTTCCTTATAAATAACTGAGTCTCCGGTATTCCTTTATAGCAACACAAAGGGCCTAAGAAAGTGACAAAATTTAGAATATATTCCTTATTCGGGGGATGAGTATGACTGATAAGGAATACGTCAGAACATTTTGGCATAGAGGAAAATGTTCTCTAACTTGATATGGGTATTATGATACAATGTATAATTATATTAAGATTCATTAAGCTGAACCCATAAGTTTTTTTGTAGTTTACACCATGCAAATTATACCTTAGTGAAGAGCTATTAGCAAAAACCAGAAAGACAGGTGACAAAAACTCAAAGAAATAAAAATTGACAGAGGATAGATAACAAATATTGAGTGGATAAATAATAGGAGTCTGTTGAGAAAAAAAAGAAAACAATGGAATAGGACAACCACAATAAGGCATAATTTTTAAAAAGACTTTGAAATTTAAAAGTTTGAAATACTACTAAAATGACACAATGTTTTCTTGGAAAATCAGTCTAGAATCACACTCTGAGATATAGTCTAGCAAAAGTACTATCATTGAGTTTGAGCTAATTGTAGAAGGCAGGCTTTGAAGGTCAAAAGAAACTGCTTTGTAATTCTTACTCATCACTGGATTTGTGACCTAGGGAAATTCCATAATCTTTCTGAGTCTGTTTTCTTATCAGCAGCAGGACAATACCTAAGTAATAGGTTGTATACACAATTAAACATGATCTTATGGCAGTGGACATCAAGCATAATTAAGTATTAATAATATATTTACATTGAACTCTCCTTTATCTACTTTAAAATTGTAGACAAACAACAGTTGACAAAGTATAGACAAAAAGTTCTAACATAAATATTCTTCCATTGTTTCTTGGAAGAAGTCGCACATAACAGTAAGAATAATTAGAGAGGATCTAGTTCATATAGAACAACCTTCCCCAAACCCTAAAGCAAGTCTGCTTTCTAACACCAGAGATGAAAGCAGTCTATTCCACACAGAGTGTACTGCAGGGG
The DNA here is from genome assembly GCF_048565385.1 of Saimiri boliviensis. Lineage (NCBI taxonomy): Eukaryota > Metazoa > Chordata > Mammalia > Primates > Cebidae > Saimiri > Saimiri boliviensis. Next base: position 103,212,431 of record NC_133459.1, read on the forward strand.
TTTGACTCTGCATATGTATGACCCAGTCAACCCTTGCAGTTCCCTCTGTAATAGACTAAGGAAGTCTGCTCCTGCTTTAGAACAGCATGGGCTGCCAAGCATTCTCAGAGAGGCTCTTGACTTCTACTCTAGATGTCCTGAGGATTATGTTCAAGTGAGTTGGCCTAAGGCCAGCTGGATCACATGATCAGGGCTCTCACCAGCGTCAAGGTCAGTGGAAGGATATCAGTCCCCAGAGCTCTGTTCCAGCCCATAAGATGCTCCATGGAGGGATGGAGTGCATATAAATACCAATCAGGAGAAGTATCAGAAATGGACAGGAGTCCTGAAGGAGCAATGTCAACCCTCCACTAAAACCCAGGAAAGTTCTCATTCCAAAAGTGATGTCTTAAAGAGAACATAGTTACAAATCTTTGTGACCTTGGATAAACATTTCTTAAGTAGGCACAGGCAACGCCAAAACAGATAAATGGACTTCATAAATAAAATATTTCATGCTTCCAAGGACTCTGCCAAGGAAGTTAAAAGATAATTCACAGAATGGAAGAACTATTTGCAAATCATATGCCTGACAAGGGTCTAGTATCTAGAGTATATAAAGAATTCATATAACTGAGCAAAAAAGCCCAATTATTCAATTTAAAAATGGGAGACAAGATTTGAATAGACATTTCTGTAAAGGATACATACAAATGGCCAAAAAGCACATGCAAAGGTGTTCAATGTTTTTCATCATTAGGAAAATGTAAACTTACGTCAAAACAAGATATCACATCAGACTCACCAGTACTTTACAAAACAAAACAAAACAAAACATATGTTTGGAAAGTTATGGAGAAAACAGAATTCCCATAGATTAGTAGTGGGAATGTAAATTGGTATAGTCACTGAGATTGGAAAACGGTCTGTTAGTTCCTCAAAAAGTGAAACATAAAGTCACATATGAGGCAGCAATTGCACTCCTAGTTATATCAGCAAGAAAATTAAAAACAAATGTTCACTCAAAAACATGTGCATAAATGTTCACAGCAGCATTATTCATAATAGTGAAAAAGTGGAAACGTCCCAAACAGCCATCCTTTGATAAGCAGATAAACAACATGTGGTGCAACTATAAAATGGAATATCATTTGGCCATAAAAAGAAGTGAAGTACCAATGCATGGTACAACAAAGATGAACCTTGAGAACTTTGTGATACGTAAGAGATGCAGATGCAAAAGGCCACGTTGCATTATGCCATATACAGGAAATGTCCAGTACAAGTATATCCAGAGAGAGAGAGAGAAGGTAGATTAGTGGCTGACAGGGACTGCAAAAACGGTGAAATTGGAGAGTAACTGTCAGAAAGTACAGGCATGCATTTTGGCATTAAAAAAGTATTCTGGAGGCCAGGTGCAGTGGCTAATGCCTGTAATTCCAGCACTTTGGGAGGCCGAGGCGGGTGGATCACGAGGTCAAGAGATAGAGACCATCCTGGTCAAAATGGTGAAACCCCGTCTCTACTAAAAATACAAAAAATTAGCTGGGCATGGTGGCACATGCCTGTAATCCCAGCTACTCAGGAGGCTGAGGCAAAAGAATTGCCTGAACCCAGGAGGCAGAGGTTGCGGTGAGCTGATATCGGGCCATTGCATTCCAGGCTGGGTAACAAGAGCGAAACTACATCTCAAAAAAAAAAAAAAGTATTCTGCAATTCGGTAGTGGTGATGCTTGCAAAACCTTTGGAATACAGTAAAAGATGCTGAATGGTATGCTTAAAAATGGTGGATTTTTTTCTATATGAACTATACCTTAGAAGATTATGCTTTAGAAGTGAAAATATAACAGTAATAAAGTGAGGTGTCTTTCCACATTCCATATGCTGTATTTTTATTTTTATTATTATTTTTTAAAAAGCATTTTAGAACCACATTTAGTGGCTTTCTTCTGTAATCCCAGCCCTTTTGGATGCCTAGGTAGGAGGATTGCTTGAAGCCGGAAGTTCTAGACTAGCCTGAGCTAAATAGCAAGACCTTATCTTTACAAAAAATAAAAAAGTTATCAGAAATGGTGATGTGTGCCTAGAGTTCCAGCTACCTGGGATGTTCAGAGAGGAGGATCACTTGAGCCCAGGAGTTTGAGGTTGCAGTGAGCTCTAATCACCACTGCACTTCAGCCTGGGTGACAGAAAAATACCCTGTCTCAAAAAGAGGCATCTCACGGTAATAGTAAGTGGTTAGAATAGGATGCTGCCAGCATGTTGTGAGGAAGTAAATTAAATGCTGAACTTTTGTTTTTTGGGTTTTTTTTTTTTTTTTTGGCAGAATTGAGATACAGGGGAGAGAAACATCTACTTGGAAAAAGCCCACACAACTGAGTTGGAAAATGTGGGAAGAGGTTTGTGGGAGAGGGACTGTACCTGAGATCTGGCTCCAGTACTTACAGCAAAGGGAAGTTGGGCAAGTTACAGACCCTCTGTGCCTTGGTTTTGTCACCAACAAAACAGAAAGAGTCATCCCATAAACTGTGGTATCAGAGGGTCCCCAAACTGACTGCACATCTGAGTCACGTTAACAAACACCTTCCGGGCCCCGCCTGAGCTCACTGAATCAGAATCCCTGCAAGGAGGACAATAAACTTGTATTATCACTGACCTTCCCAGGTGTTTCTTACTCTGATCAACTTGGGGTTAGTAACCATTGAGCTGCATCACATCATTCCAAACCAAAACACAAAAGCAGAGCAAGAATATTTTCAATGCAGTCACTACAGCTGAGGAGAAACTGTTGGGGGAACGTGGAAATGAGGGAGATCTGGCTTTCTGGGCTCTCCTGAACCTTAGCCTGAGTACAGCAGACACAGGAGTCCTTCTGGACACATGCCTGTGGGCATGGCAGTCCAGTATTGAAAGAGTGGAAGCCCTAGTTTCAAATTCAAGCTTGCTTTGAGTAGAAATAAAGTTTACCTTTTTTGGCACAGCAACAGGACCAACCTTCTGCAAACTGCTCACCTTACAAGAAAAAAAAAATCATACTGCCAAGAATTCAAACTTCAGCAGACCTGGGTAAGTAAAAAAGTCTTATAACTCTAACCAGCCACATAACAAGAAACCAAACATTTAGCAAGTTTTTTCACATTCAGGAAGCTGTGTTCACTAGATCAGAGGCACTGAGATGTGAGGAATAAATCCCCTAAAAAGGGAAAGCATTCCTTCCTGTCCTAGGACATCACAGCCAAGCTCAGAAAGGTGGGAACCCAGCTGCTCACTCTGCGGTATGGGTTGCTTTTGTATCTGGAATGTGTCTGACATCCTGAGACCTGGACCCATTTCAGGGAGCTTTGGGAGGAGCGTGAATCACTGATGGAATTGGACAGTGTGTGGAGATGCTTCAGCAGGACAAGGGTAAGTGGAGGGGCACGGCCAGGTCACAGTGAGAGACAGTGAGCCGCGCTGATGGGGATGATCGAAGATTAAAAAGAAAAGTTTGTGCTTCCACTTCAGAAACTGAAACCAGTAACTCATTTGCTCTTATAAATAATAACAAGTATTCTCCTATTTACATAAGAATTTAATCTCAAAATAGAAATCAGAAAATTATTAAGTCCAGGACATAAAACTTAAACTATAGCTGATGTTTATTCTTTCTAAATAGAGCTAAGAATAAAATCTTCTTCATAAAATATCTATCATTATTATAAAAAGGCAGAAGTCTTAACGAGAATCATTGCTACTCAATAGAAGAGTGAATTAAATACAGTCAAGGGCAGATCCAAGTCTCATACTTCTATTGTATATTCCAAATTTCCAGGGAAATTCCAGGTGCTAGAGGCTATTTCCTGCGCTGTTAAAGCAAGGTGCACACACTTCTGAATTTTGGTCCCAATACTCTAGGAGGGAACACATAGGTCTTGGAAAATGATACAAGAATGAATATTCTTCTCATGACTCATTGTGGTCCTTCAACCGGAACCACAGAAACAAAAAAATGGAACTATGGTCAAATAAATGATTTGGTTATCCCTCTTCTTTTTTTCAGTTGCATTTTAGGTTTTGAGGTACATATGACAAACAGGCAAGATTGTTGGATAGGTACGCACGTGGCAGTGTGATTTGCTGCCTTCCTCCCCCTCACCTATATCTGGCACTTCTCCTCATAGGCTATCCGTCTTTAGGTTTTTACTTGTTTCTTACAGATGATAACAATGCCTTAAGGATTATGATGAAAATATGATATCCAAATATGTGTACACTTTTGAAAAAAATGCCTAGTACAAATTGGTCAGTGAATAATTATGGAATAATCATGTGAATCTTTACTGAAATATACAGATTCTCTGAACAATTTCTGAATAATCATTGTGATTGCTTTATTTGCAGTGCTCAAAACTCATCACTGTTTAACCTCAAGTAAATCACATAACTTTGTGAACTTGCAGTTTCATCATCTGCAAAATGAAGAAACTTGAGAGATTTTCATTCTGACACAGAATGTCAGGTCTTCCAGACACCAGAAAATAATGTATTTACAGCCTGTGATACATCTCAAAGCACTGTCATTACACAGTGTAGCTGGAGGATGGTGCAGGCTGCTGAGAGGCACGTTTTCAAATGGGATTGACCCAGTCCTTCCTTCACTTCTACCTGAATGCTGGGTAGCCTATGTTACACTCATCCCACCTTCAACTCACGCAAGCCCGGCAGCCAAACTTAGGAGACCCGGGTACGGGACCATCTTCCAAGTGCTAGCCTCACAATCTAGATAAGAAAGAAAGCTGAGAAAGTGAAGAGGTCCCTGTCATCCAACTAATCTTCTACTGCACAGGAACACTGAGGATCATCAACCACCCCGACCATGACCAGGATCTTGCCAGGTTCTGTTAGTGGAAGGCAACAACATATCAATGGTGTTGTAGTAACTATCTATCTATCTATCTATCTATCTATCTATCTATCTATCTATGTATATCTCCAACAATACTCCGTAAGAAGTGTTCATGGCCCTGTTCCTTTCAATACATGGGAACATTAAATGAAAACAAAAAAATAGAATCATGTTTACAAGACTTCCCAAAATATATGTTCACACATGTTTTCAGGGGATATACACAAATGATTTTGATCACTTGATACCTTGAAAAGAGCTCTCATGGGACACAATGATATTGGTAAGTGACAAGTATGAAACGAGTGTTCAGTGACATTAAGGAAACAAATCAACCCACAGATAGAGGAAGAGTTTTGTGCATAAGGATGTGAAATGGTCTTAAGTGTAATGAAAAACCAAGATGCTACCTCAGTCAGAGAAAAAAAATCAACATAATAATGGGTTACATTGAGGAGAATACTGAGCCAGGGGAGAAGATATTTTTAAAAATAAATTATTGATTAACTTTTCAGTAGATATAGAAGAAAATGCAGAACCCAGAAGGTACCATGACAGTCTAAAATTTTGATATCATTTATTTGTGGAAAAGCCTTAAGATCTCTTTGAACTAGAGCAGGTGGGGTGAATTCCTGACTACCACTAAGAAAACGTAACTTCGTGGGAAACTATCTCTACCTTGATGATTTTATACACACAAGATGAACAACAAGGAATATGCTTAGATGTACTGAGAAAGAGGTGAGTCTGCAGCACTGTCAAAAAGGTGCACAAATACTGAGAGACTGCCGAGGAAATGGTCCCCATCAGTGACTCGCAGGTGAGACCGGGGGCCTTGGGTTTCAGCACAGCCTGGGCAATTGGAATGCAGGGCTCCTGAGAGTCCATGACACCCCCACCTTTGAATTCTGTTATTGCAACAGCAGATGGTTACCTGGCATGCTGGCTCTGACCTCCCTCACTCTTGTCAGAGGCAGAGCTACGAGCAGTACCTTTGGCTCTGAGCTCAGGACTCATAAACCCTGTTTTTACGGTTAAGGACCCCCAACGACTGTGTTGTGTGGATCAAGTACTTCTCAACTGTAAGTTAACAATTCCAGCTGTTGTCATCCCTCAGTCCTGACGAAACCTAGTTGATTTCACTAGTTTTTGATCCATCATGTACTTGGGTTTCTTCTCCCCAGTCCCTGTTTGAACTCTCCTGCCACAAATTTCAGCAAGGTTCTAAATGCCACACATTTGTCCCATGACAGGACAGAGATGAATATACTAGAAACCAACCAGAAATTGTGCTCCCAGCTGGCAGAGAGCCAACAGCAGTTTGAAGACCTCAAGGAGAAATTTCTTACAAGTCAAGCTACTGCCTACTCACTGGCCAAGCAACTGAAGAAATATGGTAAGTTCTATAGATTCACCATCACAAAAGAGATGAATCAGCACCTGTCTTCTCTCTGAGATACTGAACAGTCTCTTCATCAAAATTAATTTCATCATTTCCTTAGTTCTAAGAAAACAGAAATGGGTATTTTAACTTCATTGTGTTAAGAATGGGAAACAGAGGCACTACGTATTTAGCCACTCTTCCACATTAGCAGTCCGATGTGAGGTGGGACTAGAGTTAAAATCCTGCTTACTGACCTCTGACACAGGCAAGGAACCACTTGCTCTTCTCAGCAAGATGCTCAATCATGTTTACGAGAACGCTCTCTGTACCCTAGAAGATCCTGCAGACAAATAACATCTAGTCTGTTGGTCTAAAGGCCCGGAACTAACCAACTGCCATTCCGTTTAAGCTTCCTTTAGGCCCAATAGGCAAACCTCTCTTCAGGGAACCCCAGAGAAAGGTGGCAACAGCACAGAGTACCTGCTCTAAGGAGCTTAAAGAGGAGACTGCTCCCAATAGTAATGGTGGCATCCGTAAGTAACAGCATGAAGAGCCGGGAGTACCCTGGAGAGAGGGAAGTCCTGCTTCCTGGGACACAGGCTGTTTTTCTGAAGAGGAAGGAAGATGGCACGTAAGACGCTAAGGAGGCAGCTGTCCTGTGTGTAGAGGAGGGGGCCTGGGCCAGTCTCCTGGGCTTGATCCAAGTGGCCTATCTTCTCTGTGCCTCAGTTTCATCATCTGTTCATTGGATACTATAGTAATACCTACCTTTGTAACTTGCTGCAATGAATTACATGACATGTTTCTTCTCAATCTCCTAGAACAACTCTTGGAACAGAGTAAACACTATCTATTAATTCTTCATCCTACTCTTTCTACCTTAATTCAAACCTTATTAGTATTTGGTCATATTTCTATGATGACCTCAGGGCCTTAGACCTCATATTTATGCAATTATATTCAGATATGACTTTTAAAATCTTTGACATATTTGTGCTTGAAATTCCCAGTACCAGGGAATCCATGAGTCCCATAGTCCTAAGGGCCTTTCCTACTATACAGGATATCACTATTTCATGCCCCAGTAGAGTGTTTGACAGGAGAGACTGCAAGGCTTGGGAAAGTGTCCCAGGATTCAGAGACAGGCTTTGGGGGCTATGACTTCTAACTCTGACTCATCCCAGGTGAATTATCCTGTCCAGTTACTTGATGTGCCACTGAGTTTCTTTTTCTCCATCTCTAATTTGGAGAGTGTCAGATGCCAGCAAGATGGGAGGTTGATAATAAAAGATGAAAAAATCCCTCACTGCAATCTGGGACTGGGGATGCTTTTGTCCTTGGGATAGACACTGCCACCTGCCCTGCAGGCAGTGACCACACCAGCATGTCCAGCCTTCCACTGAGGCAGGCATGACTGTCTCTTCTCAGAATGTGAAGAGGACAAAGACATCATACACTCTGCGCTGAGGGATGAAGTGCAGTTCATAGAGGAGAAGCTGGCAGAGAAGCTCAGGTAAGCGGAGGAGCTCAGGTGAGCAGACGCCGTGGGGACAGTCAGGTGGGCAGGGCTGTGATCTCTGAAGTACAGCAGTTCAGCTGGGAGAAGCAGGAGCTAAGCTGGGCCAGGACAAGGGCAGGCATTTCCATGGCAGGCACATTTCACAAAAACACTCATAAAACAGAACAGTAATCTTAGCAAGTTATGGGTTGCAGTTGTTTCTTGAGCTTTCTTTTCTCGTCTTAAAACAACTAATTGTTGAGTTGAAATTTGCAAATCCAAAATTCATTAAAAGAAAATGAACCACCCAGCAGCATTTAATACACTCAAAATGGTGTGTGATCACCACCCATTTAGTCTCAGTCAGAGTCACCTCCTGGCTGACAGTTTTTGCTCTTAAGGATTCTAAACTGCCGGGGGATGTTGATTAAGTTCTTCACAACCGTAAGTCAACAATTCCAGCTGTTGTCATCCCTCAGTCCTGATGAAACCTAGTTGATTTCACTAGTTTTTGATCCATCATGTGCTTGAGTTTCTTCTCCCCAGTCCCTGTTTGAACTCTCCTGCCACAAACATCAGCATGGTGGTAACTGCCACACCTTTGTCCCATTACAGGACAGAGATGAAAATCCTAGAAATCAACCAGGAGTTGCGCTCCCAGCTGGCAGAGAGCCAACAGCAGTTGGCAGACGTCAAGGAGAAATTTCTTATAAGTCAAGCTACTGCCGACTCTCTGGCCAAGCAACTGAATAAACATGGTAAGCTCTATAGATTCACCATGACGAAAGTGATGAATCAGCACCTGTCTTCTCTCTGAGATACTGAACAGTCTCTTCATCAAAATTAATTTCTTCCTTTCCTTAGTTCTAGGAAAACAGAAACAGGTATTTTAACTTCACTGTGTTAGGGATGGAAAAGAGGGGCACAATGTATTTAGAAACTTTTCGATGCTAGCAGTCTGATGTGAGGTGGGACTAGAGTTAAAATCCTGCTTACTGACCTCTGACACAGGCACAGACCACATGCTCTTCTCAGCAAGATGCTCAATCATGTTTATGAGAACGCTCTCTGTACCTTAGAATATTCTGCAGACAAATAACATCTAGTCTGTTGGTCTAAAGGCCTGGAACTAATGAACCGCCATTCCATTTAAGCTTCTTTGAGGCCCAATAGGCAAACCTCTGTTCAGGGAACCCCGGGGGCAACATGGCAACAGTACAGAGTACTTCTACTAAGGAGCTTAAAGAGGAGACTGCTCCCAATAGTAGGAGTGGCATCCATAAGCAACAGCATGAAGAGCCGGGAGAACGCAGGGGAGACGGATGCCCTGGCTCTTTTTCTAAAGAGGAAGAAAGACAACACGTAAGACACTGGGAGGTATCCGTGCTGTGTGCAGAGCAGGGAGCCTGGGCAAGTCTCCTGAACTCCATCCAAGTGGCTTATCATCTCTGTGCCTCAGTTTCCTCATCTGTTCATTGGGTACTATTATAATACCTACCTCTGTAAACTGCTGCAATGAATTATATGACCTGCTTCTTCTAAATTTCCAAGAACAATTCTTGGCACAGAGAAAACACTATCTGTTAGTTCTTCATCCTACTGTTTCTAACCTATTTCAAACTTTATTAGTATTTGGTTATATTTCTATGATGACTTTAGGGTCTTAGACCTAATATTTATACAATTATATTCAGATATGACTTTTAAAATCTTTGATATATTTGTGCTTGAAATTCCCAGTACCAGGGAATCCATAGTCTGTTGGTCTAAACAGGCCCATAGTCCTAAGGGCCTTTCCTACTATACAGGATATCACTACTTCATGCCCCAGTAGAGTGTTTGACAGGAGAGGCTGCAAGGCTTGGGAAAGTGTCCCAGGATTCAGAGACAGACTTCAGGGCCTGTGACTTCTGACTCTGCCTCATCCCAGGTGAATCATCCTGTCCAGTTACTTGATGTGCCACTGAGTTTCTTTTTCTCCATCTCTAATTTGGAGAGTGTCAGATGCCAGCAAGTTGGGAGGTTGAGAATAAAACATGAAAAAGTCCCTCACTACAATATGATACTGGGGATGCTTTTTTCCTTGGGATAGACACGGCCACATGCCCTGCAGGCAGTGACCACACCAACATGTCCAGCTTTCCACTGAGGCAGGCATGACTGTCTCTTCTCAGAATGTGAAGAGGACAAAGACATCATGGACTCTCTGCTGAGGGATGAAGTGCAGTTCATAGAGGAGAAACTGGCAGAGAAGCTCAGACAAATTGAGAAACTCAGGTGAGCAGATGTCTTGGAGACAGGCAGGTGGGTAGGGCTGTGATCTCTGAAGTACAGCAGTTCAGCTGGGAGAAGCAGGAGCTAAGCTGGGCCAGGACAAGGGCAGGCATTTCCATGGCAGGCACATTTCACACAAACACTCGTAAAACAGAACAGTAATCTTAGCAAGTTATGGGTTGCAATTGTTTCTTGAGCTTTGTTTTCTCTTCTTAAAACAACTACTTGTTGAGTTGAAATTTGCATATCCAAAATGCATTAAAAGAAAATGAACCACTCAGCAGCATTTAATACACTCAAAATGGTGTGTGATCACCACCCATTTAGTCTTAGTCAGAGTCACCTCCTGACTGACTGTTTAGGATGCTCAGGCATCCTAAAGGCTGTTTTTGCTGTTAAGGATTCTAAACTGCCGTGGGGTGTTGATTAAGTTCTTCGCAACCGTAAGTCAACAATTCCAGCTGTTGTCATCCCTCAGTCCTGACTACACATAGTTGCTTTCACTAGTTTTTGATTCCTCATGTGCTTGGGTTTCTTCTCCCCAGTCCCTGTTTGAACTCTCCTGCCACAAACATCAGCATGGTGGTAACTGCCATACATTTGTCCCATGACAGGGCAGAGATGGAATTCCTAGAAATCCTCCAGGAAGAGAGCCAACTGCAGTTGAAAGACATCAAGGAGAAATTTCTTAGAAGTCAAGCTATGGCTGACTCTCTGGCCAAGCACCTGAAGAAATATGGTAAGCTCTATAGATTCACCATCACGGAATTGATGAATCAGCACCTGTCTTTTCTCTGAGATACTGAACAGTCCCTTCATGAAAATTAATTTCATCCTTTCCTTAGTTCTAGGAAAACAGAAACAGGTATTTTAACTTCATTGTGTTAAGGATGGAAAACAGAGGCACTACGTATTTAGCCACTTTTCCACATTAGCAGTCCAATGTGAGGTGGGACTACAGTTAAAATCCTGCTTACTGACCTCTGACACAGGCGCAGAACCACTTACTTTTCTCAGCAAGATGCTCAATCATGTTTATGAGAACGCTCTCTGTACCCTAGAAGATCCTGCAGACAAATAACATCTAGTCTGTTGGTCTAAAGGCCTGGAACTAACAAACTGCCATTCCGTTTAAGCTTCTTTGAGGCCCAATAGGCAAACCTCTGTTCAGGGAACCCCGGAGAAACGTGGCAACAGTACAGAGTACCTGCTCTAAGGAGCTTAAAGAGGAGACTGCTCCCAAGAGTAACGGTGTCATTCATAAGTGACAGCATGAAGAGCCGGGAGTACCCTGGGGAGAGGGAAGTCCTGCTTCCTGGGGCACAACCTCTTTTTCTAAAGGAAAAGAAAGACAACACGTAAGACACTGGGGAGGTAACAGTGTCGTGTGCAGAGCAGGGGGCCTGGGCCAGTCTCTGGGCTCCGTCCAAGTGGCCTATCTTCTCTGTGCCTCAGTTTCCTCATCGATACATTGGGTATTGTAATAATACCTATCTCTGTAAATTGCTGCAATGAATTACATGACGTGTTTCTTCTAAATCTAGAACAATTCATGGCACAGAGAAAACTCTACCTATTAGTTCTTCATCCTACTGTTTCTAGCTTAATTCAAACTTTATTAGTATTTGGTCATAATTCTATGTTGACCTCAGGGCCTTAGCCCTCACATTTATGCAATTATATTCAGATATGACTTTTAAAATCTTTGACATATTTGTGCTTGAAATTCCCAGTACCAGGGAATCCATGAGTCCCATAGTCCTAAGGGCCTTTCCTACTATACAGGATTTCACTACTTCATGCCCCAGTAGAGTGTTTGACAGGAGAGGTTGCAAGGCTTGGGAAAGTGTCCCAGGATTCAGAGGCAGACCTCGGGGGCTGTGACTTCAGACTCTGCCTCATCCCAGGTGAATCATCCTGTCCAGTTACTTGATGTGTCAATGAGTTTCTTTTTCCCCATCTCTAAGTTGGAGAGTGTCAGATGCCAGCAAGTTGGGAGGTTGATAATAAAAAATTTAAAAATCCCTCATGGCAATCTAGTACTGGGGATGCTTTTTTCCTTGGGATAGACCCGGCCACCTGCCCTGCAGGCAGTGACCACACCAGCATGTCCAGCCTTCCACTGAGGCAGGCATGACTGTCTCTTCTCAGAATGTGAAGAGGACAAAGACATCATAGTCTCTGCGCTGAGGCATGAAATACAGTTCACAGAGGAGATGCTGGCAGTGAAGCTCAGGCAAACTGAGGAGCTCAGGTGAGCAGACGCCGTGGGGACAGGCAGGTGGGCAGGGCTGTGACCTCTGAAGTGCAGCAGTTCTACTGGGAGAAGCAGGAGCTAAGCTGTGCCAGGACAAGGGCAGGCATTTCCATGGCAGGCACATTTCACAAAAACACTCATAAAACAGAACAGTAATCTTAGCAAGTTATGGGTTGCAGTTGTTTCTTGAGCTTTGCTTTCTCTTCTTAAAACAACTACTTGTTGAGTTGAAATTTGCATATCCAAAATTCACTAAAGGAAAATGAACCACCCAGCAGCATTTAATACACTCAAAATGGTGTGTGATGACCACCCATTTAGTCTTAGTCAGAGTCACCTCCCGACTGACTGTTTAGGATGCTCAGGCATCCTAAAGGCTGTTTTTGCTGTTAAGGATTCTAAACTGCCGTGGGGTGTTGGTTAAGTTCTTCGCAGCCGTAAGTCAACAATTCCAGCTGTTGTCATCCCTCAGTCCTGACTAAACATAGTTGATTTCACCAGTTTTTGATCCATCATGTGCTTGGGTTTCTTCTCCCCAGTCCCTGTTTGAACTCTCCTGCCACAAACATCAGCATGGTGGTAACTGCCACACCTTTGTCCCATGACAGGGCAGAGATGGAAATGGTAGAAATCGTCCAGGAAGAGAGCCAACTGCAGTTGGAAGACGTTAAAGAGAAATTTCTTATAAGTCAAGCTACTGCCGACTCTCTGGCCAAGCAACTCAAGAAATATGGTAAGCTCTACAGATTCACCATCACGAAAGTGATGAATCAGCCCCTCTCTTCTCTCAGAGATACTGAAGAGTCTCTTCATCAAAATTAATTTCTTCCTTTCCTTAGTTCTAGAAAAACAGAAACGGGTATTTTAACTTCATTGTGTTAAAGATGGGAAACAGAGGTACTACGTATTTAGCTACTTTTCCATGTTAGTGGTCTGATGTGAGGTGGGACTAGAGTTGAAATCCTGCTTACTGACCTCTGACACAGGCGCAGAACCACTTGCTCTTCTCTGCAAGGTGCTCAATCATGTTTATGAGAACGTTCTCTCTACCCTAGAAGATCCTGCAGACAAATAACATCTAGTCTGTTGGTCTAAAGGCCCGGAACTAACAAACTGCGATTCCGTTTAAGCTTCTTTGAGGCCCAATAGGCAAACCTCTGTTCAGGGAATGCCGGAGAATCGTGGCAACAGTACAGAGTACCTGCTCTAAGGAGCTTAAAGAGGAGACTGCTCCCAATAGTAACAGTGGCATCCATAAGTAACAGCATGAAGAGCCGGGAGAACCCTGGGGAGAGGAAAGTCCTGCTTCCTGAGGCACAGGCTCTTTTTCTAAAGAGGAAGAAAGACAACACGTAAGACACTGAGAAGGTAGCAGTGCCGTGTGCAGAGCAGGGGGCCTGGGCCGGTCTCCTGGGCTCCATCCATGTGGTCTATCTTCTCTGTGACTCAGTTTCCTCATTTGTTCATTGGGTACTATTATAATACCTACCTCTGTAAATTGCTGCAATGAATTACATGACGTGTTTCTTCTAAATCTCCTAGAACAATTCTTGGCACAGAGAAAACACTATCTGTTAGTTCTTCATCCTACTGTTTCTAATTTATTTCAAACTTTATTAGTATCTGGTCATATTTCTATGATGACTTCAGGGCCTTAGGCCTCATATTTATACAATTATATTCAGATATGACTTTTAAAATCTTTGACATATTTGTGCTTGAAATTCCCAGTACCAGGGAATCCATGAGTCCCATAGTCCTAAGGGCCTTTCCTACTATACAGGATTTCACTACTTCATGCCCCAGTAGAGTGTTTGACAGAGAGAGAGGCTGCAAGGCTTGGGAAAGTGTCCCAGGATTCAGTGACAGACATTATTTCACAAATATGTATGACTATATTTCACAATGAGATAATGCCCCTTGCTGTGTGATGTTGGAGAAGGCACTTGATGTGGGGGCATTGGTAGTAGGAAGTGGTCTAGACTGGAGCACTCCCCATGGAGAGAGTGTCCCTGGATAGCACAGTGGAAGTCACTTGGAGGACCCATGAAGTCCCCGATGTATGGAGTATTGTGGGACAAGTTTGTCCTGTCCTAAGAGAAACATACAGGTTGTAATGCAAGCTGTGAGAGGACACAGAGCCTGTGCCAGGGCATCAGAACAGTGGCAGGATTGGGGAGACAGCTGCTGAAGCTTAGAGAGAGGCTGGACAAGCCTCCAGTAATGTGGGGAGCAAGAAGTCTTTTCAATATTTGGCCACATCTTGATTGTGACCCTCCAGTTCACAAACACATTCCCTCATGGATCAGAACATGCCAGGGCATTCTTTAGAGATAAACAGGAGAGTTTTCAGCACAATGCAGACCCATACATGGATGTTCATGTCTCAGTGCACATAGGGCTGACTGTGCTTCCAGTGGGTGAAGTGGGAAATATCTGAATAGATGCTTCTGTATTTGTAGAACGTGATAAAGATGAAGATAAAGATGTTACAGATGAGGAGGTCGAGAAGGTGCAGGAATCAGCTCCCCTCAGGTAACACTGAATAATCAGGAGTGGGTAATGGTTGGTAAAATATGGAAAAGATCTCAGAAAGAACACAATGTAGGTAAAGGTAGTCACAGATTCCAGATGCAGGATACAGACAGCTGCAGAGTGCACTGATTTCATGCACTCACCAACAAGGAAATAGCCCTGTGAACATGCGTGTCCATTGTCTTCATGGCACATGTAAGCATGACCCTCGATGAACTCACTCGCCCTAGGAACTTCCTGCACACACAGAAGAAACCTGTCCTCCCATGTAGTGAAGCCAGGATGAGATGGAAAGCCGCTTTCCACATGGTTGTCCTTAGACTCTTGTTGGGGAAGCTAAATAAATTGACAAGAAGCAGAGGAATTAGAAAACGCCTATCAAAGTTAAACATCAAGAAAAGTGCCCAGGAAAACTTTATATTTCACATCACAATGTTAAAATTAAAAAAAAATCTACAAGGCACGCCATCCCTGGAGTCTACCAAGGCTCAGACACCTGTATTCCCTTGGGAATTATCATGTTTGCAAGTATTAGATAGAAGGAAAGGCAATAAAAATAGCTCATGTCATGCTCACAGTTTTGAGGACAAGTGATGTTGAGGATAAAGGAACTCTTTCTATCAAGATTCAACAACCTGTATTCAATTGGCCTCTGATGCTAGTTGCAACAAAATGTATGCAGAAGTGCTGAATGCACTGTGTCCTGGCAGTTTCCCACAGGGATCCCTCCATCTCCTTCCTCCCCAGCTCACTGTCTGTGCAGTGCACTGAGCACCTGCTGCTCTGTCTCCTGCTTGAGACAGGGAAGAATACGTGTGTCTCTCTGAGGGCACTGCATTGGCTTCCGCTGGCCTCTCCTGTGGTCCTCCCTCTAGAACCAGCAGGGCGCAGTGGTTTTGGTCCTGTCCAGTGTTTATTCTCTGTCGTCTTTACTCCAGGCTGAGCCAGGAGCTGCCAGAGGTAAAAGAGCTGGAAGCCCCAGAAGACTCCTTGGATGAAATTTACTTGACTCCTTCAGTTCAACATGACCTGTCTGACTGCCACCAGCCTGATAGCGGCACCTTGTCTTACCTGGATGATCAGTTCACATGCTGTGCTCTGGATGTAGCCTGTGAGTACCCCAGCCTGAAGGTCACAAAGCTTCAGTGTCTTCCCAGGCAGCCTCCATATGTTTTCTTTCTGCAACTTGTGCTGCTGAGACAGGCTGTCAGTGCAGGCAGGCCATCGACACTGAGCCTGTTTTCAATCTGGCTCTGGGATGCAGTTTTGATCACATCCATCCAGAGGGTGAAACTTCCTCTACTCCTGTCCCAAGTGACTCCTCTGTGACCTGGCTCCTTCCTACTGTGGACATGAAAGCTGGAAAGGGGTTAGGGCTTTTAGCAAGTTCTTGCCCACAGTAGCTCATCTAGATATATTTGCACAAGAAACCTTCTTCTTTAAGACCTGGAATCTCTCCTTTCTGAAAATCTGTCGTTATCTACATGCCTTCAACAGTGCCATTATCTCTTCTCCGGCCACCCACACATGCAGGCAGTTTGGCACAACTATTTCACTTCAGGGACACCCTAGCCCTGGAACCCCAGCCCCTGTCAGTGTCCCCAGGCACAGGAGAGGTGACATCGCCTGCGTTTACAGGATGTCTGTGTGGCCTGGGTCACTGGAAGGCTTTAGTGAGAAGCAGGGACAGCAAAGATGTGTGTTCTGGGTGTGTTTACCAATGGGAAAACTGAGATTGTTTCTACTGAAGCCCTTTTTTTTTCAGCTCCCACCCAGGAGACCTGTCCCCAAGGGACTTGCAGTGGAGACTTGAGCCACTACCTGTCAGAGGTGCAGGCTTCACAGACACAGCTGGAACCAAACACCCTGGTGCCCGTTTCTTTGGGACTACAGCTGGATCAAGGGATCGACTGCGGGAATGGCTTAGCCAGGCAGGGCCTTTCCACCACCTGCAGCTTCACAGCCAATCCTGATTCTGGGACCCAATGTCCCTTCCAAGGTAGGGAAGGAAAGGGGAATAGGAAGGTCTAGTCCAGGTCTTGGTGGTCACAGTGCTATGGGTGGAGGAGAGAATGGGTCCTCTTCGTGCTCACTCAGGATCAAGTTGAAATCCATGATGCTCCAACCCAGTGAGGTGAGCAAGAGCCTGGGGCTTAGGACAAAATCTGCTCTCAGGTCCTGGGTTTCCCTCTTTCTGGTTGTTCACTTTGGCCTATGAATTTGTCTTTTGGGGATATAAATCTCTGTCTCCTCATTGGACCTACCTAAAAAATAGTATCTACACATAATCATTGTTGGGAGTATTATTATAATTTCTAAAGGACCGGATTCAATAACAATTTCTCAATAAACCTATATATAGCTGTTATCTAATCCACTTATCTTTCTACCAAATTTACACTTAGAAAGTGACTTCACAGACTATGCCTTCTCTGAGGTAGAGCAATTGTGACGCTCCCTGTTTTCTAGAGACCCCTCTTCCCTTCATTTTTCACACATACCCCTCCGCCTGTTTTCTTCTTCTTCCTCCCCATGCCTCGTGAAGCCAAATCTCCACTATGAGGCACTTTCATTGACCTATGAGGTCAGTATATATCCTGGGCCCACAAGTCAGTGTCATGACATGTCCAGCTCCTTTTTCTCCTTTTGGTCTTTTTTCTTTTTCTGTGTGTGGCTCTTTTTGAAAACAAAGGGAAACTTTCACACAAAAAGTATTAACATCAGTCTCTTTTATGAAAATCCATTGAGTTCATCATCTCCACTCATGTCCAGAGCCTTGTCCTCAGTTTCCATCTCACAGGGATCCACTTGGGTTCAGATTCCCTTAAAACCCTGGGTCGTGTTCATTCTCACTCTCCATCGCACTCAATATCACCTCCTGAGCCCCTGGGGCTGCCTGCTCCTCATCTGTCAGGGGATGTCCACAGCTGAAGAATGAGGGGACCCCTGTCCTCAGGAGGAGGGATGGTCACATGAGATAACAAGCATTATCTGTGTCCCTGGAGAAGACACACGGATGGTGCTCAGTGGTTGTCGGGAGATAGGCAGTCCCTTACAGGTGCCAGGATAACTTATTTAAACTGATTTCTTCCCACTGGAACCTCCTTTGCTTCTCTATGGATTCTCACACCCCCAGCCAAGACTCACCCCAGTGGCTCACACACACTCTTTCTTACTCATGTTCCCTGGAGTCTAGAGACTGAATCAGGCTCCAGGTAAGAGGACAGTGAATGCTTTTGTCTCATTTATATTTTCCTTCAGCTGGTGATTTCTCCTGCTTTCTAATAGGTCATTTGTTTCTCCCACACCTGTTCTTCCTCATTGTGGTCAGGCTTCTAATTTTTCTTCCAATTTCAGTAAACCAGAATAGTGATTATAATGTTACATTCAATATCTCCCACCTTCCTGTATAACAGGTTTTCATTCGATTATGTCCAGATATATAAATGGATGTCATTTATCACATATATTATGTATATTTCGTGTGTATGCTACATAGGGTGTATATGTATATGCAATAGGCCTTATAATGATGCAAGTTTTGTAAATTCTCCAGGTTTAGGCTTCCCCGGTTCTTTTCTCATCAGCTGCTGTAACCTCTGCCTGGTCTCACCTCTGTGTCCCATGGGCTGCCACCCAGCCAGGCCCTTCCATCCCCATCTCCTGTTTGCACTCAGCTCTGATTTAACTTTCACTTTTGAAATCTCTTCCCTCCCCAAAGCACAGACTACATGCAGGGAGTTTCCTTGCTTTTGCCTTATCTACCTGGAAGCTATTTGTGTTTCTTAATCCTGTGT
This sequence comes from Saimiri boliviensis, assembly GCF_048565385.1. NCBI lineage: Eukaryota > Metazoa > Chordata > Mammalia > Primates > Cebidae > Saimiri > Saimiri boliviensis. Next base: position 103,231,040 of record NC_133459.1, read on the forward strand.
TTCTTGACTATTTTTGTGAATCAGGAGTGCCTTGTCCTCCTGACAATCTTGTCCTTACCGAGTAATGGAAGAAAGATCAACAAAAAGAAAATATTAAAGTCACTCTATTGGCTTCCCCTCACACTTTGGACTTTCTTGTCCAAGGCCACATTCCTGGTTTGACGTCCTTTGGGTGGAAGAGAAAGTCACAGTAAGATCATGGATGTCAGTGGGTGTCATTGGCTGTCATTTTGTTTTCAGAGCTGGTTTTAGAGCCCTCTGTTGGGATGAAGAACCCTCCGCAGCTGGAAGGTGATGCACTCGAAGGATCAGCGGACAACACACAAGGGCATCACGTCACTGGCTGCATTCATGCCTCAAGTGTTTTGAAACCCAAGATGATTAAAAGAAAACTGTGGTTCAGCAAGTGGATTCCCAGGCCTTCATGCTTAGGGCGCAGAGGTAATCCCATCTATGACTCTTAGCTGCACTCACTTCTTATTTCTCTCTGTCTGTGGTGACAGCTCATTCTCCCACTGCTTCTTCTCTTCCATTTGTTCTCTCCAGTGGCTGCTGTAACCTCTGTCTGGCCTTAACTCTGTGTCCCATGAGCTCCCACCCTGCGAGGCCTTTTCTGTCCCCATCTCCTCATTGCTCTCTGAACTCTGCTCTATTTCTTATTCTGCTGTCTTCAGAGTACATCTCACAGCCACAGGAGAGCCAGACCTCCTTGTCCTCACCCACATCCACAGTTTAAGCTGCTGAACACGGGGTTTCTTTGCTGGAATTGCACACTCTCCTGGGAAATTTACCTTTCCTCCCAGCATCCCCAACCCCATTGTCTTTTTCTGCAGGGAGCATTGCCTTAATGCCTCATTTACCCAGTGAGGTGAGCAAGAGCCTGGGGCTCTAGGACAAAATCTGCTGTCAAGTCCTGAGTTTGTCTCTTTCTGGTTGTTCACTTTGGCCTAAGATTCTGTCTTTTGGGAATGTAAATCTGTTTCCTCATCAGAGCTACCTAAAAAATAGCATCTACCTGTAATCCTTGTTGAGAGTATTAATTATTATCATTTCCAAAGGGCCTGATTCAATAACAATTGCTCGAGAAACCTATAAATAGCTGTTATCTAATCCACTTGTCTTTCTGCCAAATTTACATTTAGAAAGTGACTTCACAGACTATGTCTTCTCTGAGGTAAAGCAATTGTGACGCTCTCTGTTTTCTAGAGACCCCTCTTTTCTTCTTTTCTCACACTTACTCCTCTGCCAGTTTTCTTTCTCTTCTTCCCCATCCCTCATAAGGCCAAATCTCCAATCTGAGGCACTTTCAGTGACAACCTATGAGGCACATTCAGTAACAGTGTCAATCCTGGGCCCATGAGTCAGTCTTATAACATGTTCAGCTCCTTCTTCTCCTTTTATCTGCTTTTGTTGAAAACAAAGGGCTACTTTCAAACAGAAAGTATTCACATCAGTCTCTTTTATGAAAATGTATTTAGTTCATCATCTCCACTCATGTCCATGGCCATGTCCTCAGTTTCCATCTCACAGAAGCCAATTCTGCTCAGATTTTCTTAAAACCCTGGGTGGTGTTCATTCTCACTCTCTGTTCCACTCAATATCTCCTCCTGCAGCCCCTGGGGCTGCCTCATGCTGATCTTTCAAGCAAAGCCCTTAGCGGAGGAATAAGGGGACCCCTGTCCTCAGGAGGAGGGAGGGTCATGTGAGAAAATGGGCACCATATGGGCCTGTGGAGAGGACACATGGAAGCCACTCAGCAGGTGTCAGGGGATGTGCAGTCCATGACACGTGCCGTGATAACTTATTTAAACTGATTTCTTCCCACTGGAACCTCCTTTGCTTCTCTATGGATTCTCACATCCCAGCCAAGACTCACCCCAGTGGCTCACACACTCTCTCTTACTCATGTTCCCTGGAGTCCAGAGCCTGAACAGGCTCCAGGTAAGAGGACAGTGAATGCTTTTGTCTCATTCATATTTTCTTCAGCTGGTGATTTCTCCTGCTGTCTAAAGATCATTTGTTTTTCCCACACCTTTTCTTTCTCATTCTTCTCATGTTTCTATTTTTTTCCCAATTTGAATGAAAAAAAAAATAGTAATTATAATGTTACATTTACTATTTCCCAAATCTCTATATAATATTTTTTATTAGATTAATACTTAAAGATATATGCATTGAAGTAATTTATCATGTATATTATGTATATTTCATGTGTATGCTACATAGGGTGTGTATATATATATATATGCAATAGATCATATAAAGATGAAACTTTTGAAAATTCTCCAGGTTTAGTGTTACCTGGTTCTTTTCTCATCAGCTGCTGTAACCTCTGTCTGGTCTCACCTCTGTGTCTCATGGGCTGCCACCCTGCCAGGCCCTTCTATCCCCATCTCCTGTTTGCAGTCAGCTCTGATTTAACTTTTATAATCTCTTCTCTCCCCAAAGCACAGACTACAAGCAGGCGGGTTTCCTTGCTTTTGCCTTATCTACCTGGAAACTATTTGTGTTTCTTAATCCTGTGTTTCTTGACTATTTTTGTGAATCAGGAGTGCCTTGGCCTCCTGACATACTTGTCCTTACTGAGTAATGGAAGAAAGATCAACAAAAAGAAAATATTAAAGTCACTCTATTGGCTTCCCCTCACACTTTAGACTTTCTTGTCCAAGGCCGCATTCCTGATTTGATGTCCTTTGGGTGGAAGAGAAAGTCACAGTAAGATCATGGATGCCAGTGGATGCCATTGGCTATTGTTTTATTTTCAGAGCTGGTTGTAGAGCCCTCTGTTGGAATGAAGAACCCTCCACAGCTAGGAGGCGATGCAGTTGAAGGCTCAGCAGACAACACACAGGGGAACCAAGTCATTGGACACATTCATGCCTCAAGTGTCCTGAAACCAAAGGCTATTAAAAGAAAACTCCGGTTCAGCAAGTGGATTCCCCGGCCTTCATGCTTGGGGCGGAGAGGTAATCACATCTATGACTCTTAGCTGCACTCACTTCTTATTTCTCTGTGTCTATGGTGCCAGCTTATCCTCTCACTTCTTTTCCTCTTCTATTTGTTCTCTCCAGTGTCTGCTATAACCTCTGTCTTGTCTTCCCTCTGGGTGGCACCTCCCCCAACCACCAGGCCCCATCTCCTCTTTGCTCCCTGAACTGTTCTAGTTCTTCTCCTTCTGCTGTTTTGAGAGTTTCTCTCGTGACCACAGGAGTGCCAGGCCTCATTGTCTTCATCCAACTGTATAGTTAAGCTGCTGAACACAGGGTTCTTTGCTGGAATTGCACAATCTCCTGGGAAATTTACCTTTCCTCCCAGCATCCCCAACTCCATTATCTCTTTCTGCAGAAAGCATTGCTTTAATACATCATTTACACATAGGTTTTTCTCTTGATTCGGCTTTTAAGCAACCCAACTGATTCAACCCTTAATCTTCCCTTGTTCCTCTGAATGAGAAGTGTTAAAACTGAGCACAAAGAGCCCCATTTAGAAAACTCAACTCGAATCAGGTGGCAGTTTCCTACTGGCCTGGAGTCAGGTTTGTCTTCAGCTCCAGATCTGCAGAATTGTCCAATGTAGATGGAGTTGCCGGGGACTCAGTGTTCTCACCTCATGGACTCATTTGAGCTGACATTAACTGGGGGACATTTTTGATCCTCTAAAGTGACATCACTTCAAAAGTACACACAGAGGGCAGGACTTCAAAACTGCATACATCGTGAGGTACATCATTCCAACCTCTCTCCTTTTTATTCTCATTTCCACTTCTACAAGTCCAGTTAATGGCCTAAAATGCAACTCAGATGAAACTGGAGGCCAGTTTATATGAGATAGCATTTTCTGAATTTATGTTTAGAAAAGTGACTCCACGACCAGCTTTATGCATGCACAAGATGACAGGCAAGACCTGCCCAGTTGATAAGAGAGAAATTTCATTGAAGTTGTCAGAGAGAAGGCTAAAATCCATGGAACTCCTAGGAACAAAACTGACCATGAGATGGTCAGCAAAAGGAAAGAAAATGGTGGTAAATTGGGTTGTTCTATTTAGTATCTCTATCTCCTGCTGCCATGTAATAAACACCTGGTGAGATTTCAATGAAGATGAATGCCTTGAACTCACACCTTGAGATTCTCACTTACATGGCCTTGGGGTGTGGTTTGGGTGTGTGTAGTTCTACAACAGTCCCATGTGCCTCTAATCCATTGCTAAATATAAGACCACTGGTCTTCTATGATCTCAGGTTACCAACATGGAAGTGCCCCATATGTGCAGCCACTCCAAAGGCTGAGCCTCCGTCAGGCTTTGATGAGACCTATATTCCCCTCTCAACAGTACTGTTTGCATAGCATAGAAAAAATCAAGAAGAAAAACAAGAAAATTAATAGATTAGACCTTTAGCCTCTGCCTGAAGCTCACTTGGTCAATTTAGAATACAAGATAAAGTGAGAAATAGTCATTACATTAACATCTAATGTACAGAAATAATATTTCTGTACCTATTACATATAGTGGAATTTAGTATTTTCTTTGGCAGTTTAAAATAAAACTTCCAGTTTACATTTAACCACAGATTTTACCGTGCACTAATTGGCTCAGCCCTGCATTGGGAACATTTTACTTTTGGTCAGTTATTGTCCTTCCGCAAAGCCCTGAAAGAAAACTTACTGGCTTCACTCTCCTGAAGAGAATGCAATAACAAATCAAGACTGAAATTCTGCAAGAGCTCATATGTGAATACTTCTTTATGCCACTCTTGACACTGACATTAAATATTAAAAAATAAACTTTCCCCAAAATGTACTTTGGAAAAACAATGAGTGGGAGGGGAGAATGTAGTAAAACAGAAACTAATCCTTTTCACTTTGGACTTCAGGGTTTTGTTGGTGTAGATCAGGCGTCCCCAAACTTTTTACACAGGGGGCCAGTTCACTGTCCCTCAGACCGTTGGAGGGCCGCCACATACTGTGCTCCTCTCACTGACCACCAATGAAAGAGGTGCCCCTTCCTGAAGTGCGGCGGGGGGCCGGATAAATGGCCTCAGTGGGCCGCATTCGGCCCACGGGCTGTAGTTTGGGGACGCCTGCTCTAGATATTGAGAAGATTTCTAGAAATCCGGTAAGGTGTAACCAGGTGTGGAATCAACTTCCAGGCATTAGGGAAAATAAGTAGGGTCATCATTACAGTCCCTGCTCTCTCTTTGCTAACTCCATTTGGAATGTCTTTTTTTCCTTTAATTTTCTTTCCTCATCCTCTTTGAAAGAATACTTATAAATATATTTGGTTTTTCTTTAAAAAATTATTTTAACCAACCAAACAAGCACCACAGGCATTATATCTCTTATTTTTTTTGTAAAACCTTATTTCTGTTCCAGCCAAGGTGACCCAACAGCCTCTCATGACTGTTGAGACCTCCAGATTGGAGCCTTTCCTCTGTCTTCCTCCAATATTTTTGAAAGGGCCTTAGTTTGTGGGTTCTAATTCCTGGGTTTTCAATAACAAGTCATGTGGCCTTAGTTCAATCGTATCCCAGTGGCATCACTACGCCTCTGTTTTAAAAGCTGGAAGTGGACGTGGATGTTGTCTGAGGTTCCTGCTGCTTCTTATATCCAGAGTTCTTCCCATGGCCTCCTGCTCCTCCCTGGAAGACTGGGACATGGAGTTTAAGGGAGTGGGTTTCTCTGCAGAGGATCTTCCTTTTCTGCAGCCCTCTGTCTCAGCACGTATGATTGATGCTGAGCACATCCTCAGTGGGAAGAAAAGCCATCACTCTGCTCCAGACAGAGGGGATCAGGAGGAAAGGGGCTGATGCTCCCGGCTGCCCATTGGGCATAGGTGGGCTCTCTATATCCTGCACCGCAGGCTGACTGGAAGTTCAGGGAAGTTCACTGGTGTTTTCTTCTCACTTGTGAATGGTGCTTCCCCTTTCAGCCAGCCCAACCCTCACCCTCAGCTCAAGCTCCCAGCAGGGGATCAGTTTGCCCTTGGGATATCACCACTTAGCAATCCCTCTAAACTCAGCCTTCAAAAGGACCTGACAAAAATGCTGATTTGATTATTTTCTCTCCCTCCCCTACAGGTACCATATAGTTCCAGAAGGATGCAAAGGATGAAAGAATGCCAAAAGTGTAGCTTTTCCAATTGATGAGAAAAAAACCAAGACAGTAAAGCAAGTTCAAGTCCAAATACAATGACACTGCAGGGAACCTTCACAGGGGATTGAATTTTAGACCACAGAATGCTCTTGCTGATTTCAACCCACCAGGCTTCTTTGATTTCAGAAGCCACAGTCCATCCTAATCCAATTGTGATCAATACCTAGAGAGACCAATTCTCAGGAGGACACACAGCATTGACAGGCCTTAGCCCTGCTCCTCTCAATTCCCATCCTGTGAGAACAGAAGTCCAGAGCCCCTGGGATGAGACAGCATGTCACCCGGGACTCTGCCGGGGTAGAGTATGAACAATGCCATGTTCTTGCTGAAAATGTTTAGCCTGAATTTCATAGAAGGCAATCCTCGGACAATTGCAGAATGTAGAACATTGAACAGCACAACTGACCTGTCTCCTTCAAACAGTCCATGTCACCACCAAGAACACAACAAAAAGGCGAAGAGACATTTTGGGTTCAAAAAGAGTAAAAACCAGGTAGCTTATCTATTTTAGTCATTTTGAACCCCAAACATCTCTTCCTCTTTTGGTTGTTGTCATTAGCAAAGACCACTGCAGAGTCATGCTGTGAGCTTCCTACCTCAGCGCATCTGCAGGCAGAGAAAACCCAGTGTCTTCATCCCCATATTTGTGATACTAGGACGTTCACTTGGTTAAGGAGGGGGTCTGTCAGCTCTGTCCCTTTTAAAGACACCTTATTTATAATTTGAAAGTGGTTTGAAACAGCACGAATATCCTGTATTTTAACAATCTCCCTTTGAGTATTTTATCATCAATTAATCACCCCTGCCTGGGTCAGTTAATATATTTATGTTTTTACATTGGAAACTTTCTATCTCAAAATTTTACTATATACTTGTTTTTTGCTGTCATTCTTTGTAAAAAATATCTATATATATATTCCCTGCTAAAATTTTAACTTTCATCCAGAATTAATTTTAATTTGCTTTTGCTGGCATTCTGCTGTGATAGAGAGTATTCATTCTCTGCCCCAAATTTAACTTTTATCCAAAATTAATTTAATTAGTTAATTTTAGTTTATTAGTTAAAATGTTTAAGTTTTAAATCTAATTAAAATTTTTTTGTCTATCACTCTGGACTACTGGATTTTTTACATATAGTGTTTTAAGCTTTTATTGCTATAATTGGTTTTGGGAGATAAGAATACAGATTAACAACAACATTCTTATTTCCCTGTTTACATTCTAAACTCTTCCATATTTTAGTCTATATTTACCATATGTGGTAGATTGTATTTACTGTATTTCTTTGTTGATGTTAGTTGTTTTCTTTTTGTATTTGTGTGTATGTGTGTGCCTTTTGTTTGTTTGCTATTTAGGAAGGGTTGTATAGCTCCTGTTTAACATTGCACTAAGAAAATATTGACATCACTAATCCCCTTTTAACGTGATACACTTCTACTATTTGGTTTATAAGTTTTAAATTACATCTTTCAACTTCAAAATTGTACCACTATGACAATCCAAGACATTATTTTCCTCTTCTCTAACTTCTTTACCTGCCATTTCTTATTTGTTATTTCAACCCAAACATAAAGTGACAGCCTATGTGTCCCACCTGTCCCCACTTTGGTTTTTGGTTTAGATCTACAATTAAATACATTGATGCACATGCTGTTCAAAAGTGTATCCGAAGCATCACTTGTTGACCGGAATTTATCCTTAACAGAGGCCTCATGAGGGAATCAGGTCTCACTGAGTTTTGCATGCTTAATGAACTTTTCCCACTGTCTTGATACATGGATAGGATCACTGGATAAGGTACTTGCCCAAAATGTATTTTTCTTGTGATTTTAGGAAATATTGTTTGGCTTTGGGGGACAGGCATGTGTGTTCTCATTCTGGGATTCTATTTTGTTCTAGCAGGACCTTTAATTTCTACCAATTACTTCTACCAGTGTATATGTATGCGGAATGCTGGGAAGATGGCCGCCTAAGAACAGCTCAGGACTTCAGCTCCCAGTGAAAGTGCAGAGGGTGAGTGGACGCCGCATTTCCAGACGAACTCTTATTGCCCACAGACCAGGAGATACCCAGGCAGAGGGGTCGCCAGCGTCGCAGTCCCAGCCGGTGCGGCTGTTTTGGCCCCCGCGGGGCTGATTCCGCCCACGCGGCTGCTGTGACCACTCCCTGTTGCTGCGGTTCTCCGTACAAAAGCCACTGGTCTGGGAGCCCTCTTAGCTGGCGAGCAGAGCCCTGAGACAGCAGAGTTGCCCATTCATCTGAAATAGTGAGTCAGGCCAGGAGATTCCTAGGCAAAAAATCCGCCAGGAGCTGGCGCCGCAGTTCGAGCCGACTCCGTGAGCCGCAGCACGGGAGATCCCGGCGCCTTTTCAACAAGCGACCGGAACGCGGGGTCGTTCAACTTAAAAGAAAAGACTCTGAGTCAGGGAGCCAGGTGATCAGGCTCGGTTGGTCCCACCCCTCCACCCCCAACAACAACCAAAACAAAAACAGTAATTGGAAACCCTCTGGGTTGAGCCCTTCAAACCAAGCACAGCTGAACCGGGACGGTCCGGCTCCGTGGGGGAGGGGCTTCCGCCATTACTGAGACTCTCCACCGCTACGGAGGCAGGCTGCCGTTGCCGAGGCAACCCGCCGTTGCCGAGGCAACCTGCCACAACAGAGAGAGTCCGCCATAACAGAGGCGGGGCCACCATTGCCCAGACAGTTCTAACTACGCCCATATAAAAAGGACTACAGGGAAGAGCTCAGGGCAGCTGGGCGGAGCCCACAGCAGCTCAGCAAAGCCCCTGCGGGCAGGCAGTGGCTAGGCGTGCTGCTAGCTGGGCGGGTCAGACCTGAAAGAAAAATCAAAAAAGGCAGTAGTGCAACGGAAACTCATAAAGCTCCAACTCCCTGGGACAGAGACAGACAACAGGTGGATAAACCCACAAAAATGGGAAGAAACCAGCGCAAAAAGGATGAAAACTCCCGAAACCAGAACACCTCTCCTCCTAAAAGGGATCACAACTCCTCACCAGCAAGGGAACCAGACCGGATGGAGAAGGAGGGTGATGAAATGACAGAATCAGACTTCAGAAGATGGGTAGTAAGAAACTACAGTGAGCTAAAAGAACTTGTTCTAACCGAACGCAAAGAAAAGAGGAACCTTGAAAAAAGATTGGACGAACTGCTGACGAGAATGGACAGCATAGAGAGGAGTATAAGTGAATTGATGGAGCTGAAAAACGCAACGCGAGAACTTCGTGAAGCATGCACAAGCTTCAACAGCCGAATTGACCAAGCAGAAGAAAGGATATCAGAGGTCGAAGATCAACTCAATGAAATAAAAAGAGAAGGCAAGAACAGAGAAAAAAGTGCAAAAAGGAATGAACAAAATCTTGAAGAAATGTGGGACTATGTGAAAAGACCTAATCTACGTCTGATAGGTGTACCTGAATGTGATGAAGAGAATGAATCCAAGCTGGAAAATACTCTTCAGGATATTATCCAGGAAAACTTCCCCAACCTAGCAAGGCAGACCAATATTCAAACCCAGGAAATACAGAGAACACCACAAAGATATTCCTCAAGAAGAGCAACCCCAAGGCACATAATCGTCAGATTCACCAGGGTTGAAATGAAAGAGAAAATGCTAAGGGCAGCCAGAGAGAAAGGCCGGGTTACCCACAAAGGGAAGCCCATTAGACTCACAGCAGATCTCTCAGCAGAAACCCTACAAGCCAGAAGAGATTGGGGGCCAATATATGTATGCATTAATATATGTATGTATATGTATATAGCATGTGTGTGCATATATGTGTGTATAGATATATTTAAATTTACACATGTGCGTATATATATATGTATGTATATATATGTACACATACACATGTGCCCTTGGAAGACTGGGCCCTCTGGTCCTCTGCACCATGAAGCCCCTGCCTTTCAATTCCCCAGTAGCAGGGTTCTGATCCACCAGGTCTCAGCCATGTTTTGTGTTTGTTTCTCCACACTCACATTTTTACCACAATGACACACATGTATACATATATATATATACACACACACACGTGTGAATTTTCAATTTGTATATATATACACACATGTGTATATAAATGGTAGATCTAAATTAAATATATACATATGTGTATATATATATATATTTTTTAAATTATCTTTGCATATACATAATCTTAGGGATGGAACCAAAGTCTAAACCAAAAATTCATTTAAGTTTTATATATGTCTTATACACACAGTCTGAAGCTAATTTTATGCAATATTTTAAATAATTTTGTGCATGAAACAAAGTTTGTGTGCATTGAATCTTCCACTTATGGCATCATATTGTCACTCAAAGTTTCAGATTTTGAAGGATTTTTGATTCAGATTTTCAGATTAGGGATACTCAACTTAGACACTTAAATCTCTGGACCATAAAATCATGAGTATTTTTTCCTCAGTGATCTCCTATATTCTCTATACAATAAATATGTGCCAGTTTCATAATCAGAAATGAAATTACAAAGATAATTTAAAAATAGAAAAGAAATTGGTATGAAGGAGATTTTTAAGGTTGCTGAAAAAATCATTCTAATATAAACCAGCTAGCTAATGTAGCTTTTTTTTCCTTAGGATTAATTGCCTTAGACAGCATGTAATCAGAATTAAAATGTTAGAATAAAATCAGTGTATTTTAATCTATTTTTAAAAACTTAATAATTTTATAATAGTTGATTTTTCTAATCACCACTGCTTTCACAAATAACCTTAGCTCTTCTAGGGGGAGCATGGTAGTATTTCAATGCAGGAAAAGTGTTGTTCAAAATGCTGTTCATTGACTCATCCTGTCGGGTTGCAAAAGACTACCAGGAAGTTTGTGAAGAATGCTTTGTGGGTAGCAGGAAGTTCTGAGGTTTAACAAATAAATTTGGCTAAATAAAATTCTGACACGTGTGGTGGTAGCCAGTACTCCAGTTCATTCATGTTCAATTTTGATTACTACAGCCAAGCCATAATTAGGTTGGTAATGATTTAATAATCCAAATAATTTTTTAGATTCAGTGACACACATGATGCACAATGGTCTTCATTCTCTACTTTTATTTTTGGTAGCACTGCTAATGTTTTTAGACCAACATAGCTTTTGTAAAATTAAGAAAAATATTGTTTTAGAGTTGGTGTCTCACTCTGTCACCCAGGCTAGAATGCAGAAGTGAGATTATAACTCACCTCAGCCTCAAACTCCTGGGCTCAAGTGATCCTATCACCTCAGCCTCCTGAGTAGCTGGGACTACCAGGCATATGCCATCTAATCTGGCCAACTTACGCTTATTTTTAAACATTGTTTCTTAAGAGAAGACATAATGGCATTTAATGTGATAGTGTATTCTAAACAATTTATGATTATGATTTATGGTCCCCAAACAAATATTATTATTTCTGGTATAATTCTGTCTGCAGAAGAATGGAAACAAGAAAGTATTGCTCTCTTCCTCCAATATTAATATTTTTGAGTAAATATACTGCTTTAAAGTGTAGAGTACGTATCTTATGAATCTTTCAATATACCTTGGAGGAAGGCAGAGCAGGGATTATTAATTTGGTCTTGTACATAAAGAAACTGAAACTTAAGAGATTTTCAGTTAATTTACTAGAAGTTAAAGATGTCTAAGAGAAGAAAATGTGAACTAAGATGATATTTAGAAAGGACAAGTTGATTGGAAGCAGACATACGTGGATATGAGTCATGATTCTGTCATTTGGGAAAGTCACTCAATCTCTCCAATAATCAGTTTTCACATACGTACAAAAGGTATTAAGTCTAACTTTGCTGGATTGTTAGGACCTAAATAGAAATAATATGCTAAGCATGTAGAATTTAGGATGTTTCTTTAACAGCTATCTTCATTCATTTCTCTTAAATATCTTTATGTTTAGGAGACAGTTATAACTGAATATTTTAAGTATGGAAAGAAGCATGACTTGGGGATGCAGTTAGAGACAATTTTAACTCTTTGCCAGGGTCACTTTGAATTTATTCTGTGGGATTAATTCTTCCCTTGCTCTAGATCAAAGGGCAACTCCTACACCTTATCACTTTCAGTTAATGAAAGCTTCTTCAAAAAAGTAATTCATATTGTGCGACCCGCAGAGACCCTTCCCAAAGCAAATGAGAGCGAGGAGTTGTTAAGCCGAGTCCAGGTTTATTGGGGTTTGCGGGCAACTCGAGCGGGAGAGGGAAGAGCTGCACCGAATGGCTGAAGACATAGGTTTATATCGGGAAGGTGACGGAGTTTAGGCGGAGGTGTCAGCTGCTGGTTGGTGGAAGGGAGAGCAGAGGAGGGTTTTCTGCGTGCCAGAAGGGGATTGGTCACCTCTTGGCGGGCTTAGGTTTGAATTTTATTGGCTGTCTTGTTTCTAGGCAGACTACTGCAACTGCCAAGGGGTGGGGGATGGGGGTTGGCTTTAGGTTTGGCGGGTTAAGGCTGAGCAGTGATTGGCCGCCCTGCGCTACCAGGCAGAATAGGGTCTGCAGGCGGACTCCAGGAAGTGAGGGACAAAATGGCGACTGTGGGTTTTTCTACCAAACACATATGAGGGTAGTCATCAAAACTTCAATCTCAATTTAAAGCGAAAACTTCTCCCTTCACTCAGGCCAGCTGCAGACCAAAAGCCTGCAGTGGAGAAGGTGGACATGTTTGCCCTTTTCTTTTTTCTCCTTCTAGGATTCTTCCTTCTCTAGGTCACTAACCACATCAGAGTCACAACGGTAGAAAGGAGAGGAAGCAGGGGGTTAGCAGGTTCTTACTTGAGTACAGTTGAGAGCAGCACTGCGTTCTCTGCCCTGAGAGCTTTTAAAGCTCTCTCTTTCTCTCACAGGTCATTTTCTGTGAGTTGTCTGGAGACTCTCTACCCCACCCCGTTACTATGGATCTCTCACGTAATTTCTTGGTGGGTATCATCCCCTGTCCTCCCTGGCTGGTCACTTACGCCTCCTTTTTCAGTTCCTAGACATCCGATGCTGCCTCTACATTTTTCCCCCCTGCTGAAATCTGTACCTCTTCCAGACATCCCTTTCAGAAAAAAATCTAAGACAACCCCACCCTGACTGTCTTGCACAGCTCACATCTGGTACAAGAGAAAAATTCATATACTCTTCGTTTCAACAAACTCTGAGCGAGTAATTTGCCCAAGGCAGCAGCTTCTCTTTCGCCTTATTGTGAGAACTGTTAGCTGACATTTCCTAATTATATTTGCTGTGTCTTCAAAACTCATGAGACTTGCATCAAAGTTTGTTTCTGTCATGAAGAGGGGATCAGAAATGTGGTGTATATATGCAATAGAATATTATTCAGCTTTGAAAAAGAAAGAAATTCTGACATGACAATATGAATGAACCGTGAGGACATTATGCTAAATGAAATAAGCGTCACAAAAGGACAAATACTCTACAATTTATTTATATGAGGTACTTCCAGTAGTCAAATTCATAGAGTAGACTGGTGGTCGCCAGGGGCTTCCAGGAGGGAGGAATAAGTAGTTAGTGTTAATGGGTACAAAATTTCAGTTTCATAAGATGAAGAGTTCCGGAGTTTTGTTGCTCTAGTGCGAATGTACTTAATGCCACTGAAATGTACACTTAAAAATGGTTAAGATGATAAATGTTATGTTATGTGCATTTTATCACAATTTAAATATAAGGCCAGGTGTGGTGGCTCATGCCTGTAATCTAGGCAGTTTGGAAAGCCAAGGTGAGAGGATTACTTGAACCCAGATATTTGAGACCAGACAGGGCAAAATAGTGAGACCCAGTGTTTAGAAAAAAATTAAAAATTACCTGAGCATAGTGGTGCATGTCTGTAGTCCTAGCTACACAGGAGGCTGAGGCAGGAGGATTACTTGAGCCCAGGAGTTTGAGGTTGCAGTGAGCCATCATTATACCATTGCACTCCAACCTGGGAAACCCTGTCTCTATAAAATAAAATAAACTTTAACCATCTCATGCCATTTTTGCAGCATAAAGCTGCATTATATAATTCAGGATTAAATAAATGACTGAGTCATGGATAAATCATTCACAGGGCTTATCGAAGTCCTGACTCAATATGAACCTTTAATTTTATTATTGGTGGAAAGATGCTGATGTGCCTGTATTTGAAATATATAATATAGTTTTAAAATATAAATGTATTACATTTCTTTTGATGGTTTATTTTAGATATATTGTCATACACGTGAGTGAATATGGACAAAATATTTTTTTAAAGGAGAAAAAGTGTTACATTCAGGTTTTAAATCATAACATTTTAGTTCTGTATCGTTTGTTGGTGTATTTCAAGGATCTATAACTGTAATGATGACTTAAAAAGTAAAGATCCACCTATCTTTTCTTTCCTCTTACCCGCTCCTGCCTGCACTCACCTTTCAGCTTTTATAGCCTAGCCCAAAGCCATTCTTCATCTTTAAGTCACAGCGCCCTCTACTGAGCTGTAAGCAACATTACATTGCAGCCATTTTTTCCATGAGTGGTTGCCTTTCTTTCAGAAGCAGAAAATAATTTTCAAAATAATATGTTGAAAATGACCTACAGAGATGAACTCCCTGCAAATCAAATTGCTCTCAAACTATTTGAAACGTTTACAGTTATACAAACAAAGCCACTTTACTGCAAAGATACAAGTAGTCATGAGATTGAAGATACAATCAGACTTTAATGTAAAGGACACTCAGTTTTTTAGTATATGTAGCAAAAAAGCATGAAAGAAAACAGCAAAAACTCTTATTTTAAAATGAATAAGAGATACTTTAAGAAATGTGCATTTGAAATTTTTGTCTGCAGAGTGTTAGCTGTTAAAATAAATGCTAGGGGAGCAATTTTTATAAATTCTTAGGTTAATTGTAATTTATCTGACCCAAATTTCTTCTAGCTATAGAGCCCTTTAGGTGTGATGAAGTTATTTTCTGTATCCCCTGCAGATTATATGCTGCAGGAGGACCGAGAGTTTTGTTGGTTTTCTTCACTGCTGCATCCCCTGTATGAAGATCTGTGTATGACACACAGTAGGCTCTCAATAAATATTTAATAGTTGAATGAACAAAGTACGTGGAAAGAAATGTCTATTCACACCTGCTTTGCACTTTGAAAAGCACAAAAGACTTTATTACAGAACCGCTTGTGATTCGTCATTTTATTTCCATCTGACTTATGCCCCTTTTTTCTTACAACTTTGCTCATCGTTGTTATAATATGGTACCTAACTCTTCAGTGTTTGGATATGTTCTTGTAAAACTTTATACATCTAACATGATTGGGGGGAAGTAGTTTATGTAAGAAAATTCATGTAGTTTCTGTAAGAGAATCATGTAACTGGCTTTCTCTTTAAATAATCCTATGTAAACTTTTTATTAATGTAGTAGCAATTCCCCTGTCTTCTCAAGCAAAGAATGTAGATAATAAATAGCCTGTCTTGGAATTATGCTTTCTTTTTGTTTGTGTTAATAGTTATGATTGCCTTGTGTTGTAATGAAATTCTAGCTTGGATGTTAGCTTTTCCTCCACCCAGTGGTCACTTCTGTCATTGTGCCTGGCTCAGACATTCCTGACCACTGCCCAGCTACCCTTCAGGCTTTCCAGCTTTGAATCTGCTCTTATGCTGGAAAATAAGTAAACAAATATGACAAGTACCAGATATTAAATAAAATTGAGTATGTCTCCAAGTAAGGACCAAAAATCATGGTTTCAGTGCACAGCCTCTGTGCGGAGTTGAGAATACCATCTTCATATGAATGAGGTACTATCTCTATGTATCTATCACCTAACAGACAGAACAAATTTTTCTTTTAGCATATGATAACTTATAATGAAAGCTTGGAAAGTTTGGAGTCGTTATGAACATTTTCAGTAGAAATGTATTCTAAAAGTCGATAAGAAACAACATCAATTATACTCAGTGCTCATTACGTACATTGCATCTTGTTTGTCAGTGCTTATTTGAAATGTCTCCTCCACAAACAGGAAGATATGTGGGTATTAGGGAAAAACTTGGTTTATTTTTAATTCCCCCTTTCTTTCATAAATTTGGTCCCAAAATAAGCAGAAGGCAGGTATTATACAGGGAATTTTGGCAACCAATGCTAGCATAATCTTACCCTGTGATTCTCTTGGCTTAAGGATGGATCACACACTATGCACCCAGTATGCTATTTCCTTTTTCCTTAGCGACCTTTGTGAGTATGGAATCGTCATTGCTTCCACTCATCTTTGCAGCCCTCTTCATGCCAGCTTTCTGACCCCTCCTCCATGATGCTGGCAGCATCAGAGACAGTGTCACAAGTGGAGAGATTGCAGGGAGGTAAATTATCTGGTGTAACTTCACTGTTAGCCATCAGACTAGGCAACAACGATGTGTATTCCATCTGTCTAGCATCACTTGACCACTTTTACTATACAGTACTGCTGATCTGATACAGTATTATAAGACTGGTTTTGTTTTGATCACACAGGGACAGTTTGCAAGGTAACATATAACACAGCCAAACCTGAGGACTGGTACAATCTGAGGAAGTTACGGAGAGCTTTTTAAAGGGTGTTAGAGCTTTGTACCTTAAAAACGATTAATTTACAAAAAAGTTGCAAGCACACTTTAAAGAATGCCTGTCTATGTTCACCCAGACATTCCATCCAAGTTTCACCAAATGTTCCAACAACATCCTTTGGGATCACATATTACACTTGTCAGATTTCTTTAGTTTCCTTCAATTCAAAAAATATAGTCATTCCCTGATCTTTGTGGACTTCGCATATTTGAAGGTTACAGGCTGGTCATTCTGCAGAATATCCTAATTTTGGTTTGTCCGATGTTTCCTTGTGATTAGATTCAGGTTATGCATTTTTTGGGGACTGTCACAGAAGTGATGTTCTCTCTTTGCTGCCCCATATGACCCCGATCTTATTTCCTGTTACTGGTTACATTAATTTTGGACATTAAGCTAGTATTTCCTGAGCTTCTTCATCACAAATTCTTTGTTCCATTTGTAATGTATAATATTTTATTGAGACACATTTTGAAACAAGGTAATTATCACATTTCTTATCCAAATTTTATCCACTGAGTGTTAGCACTGATATTTCTTGCCTGAATTTCTTTTACCATGATGATCACCAGATGGTGATATCCTAATTCCATCATCCCACCAACATTTATTAGTGGGCATTCAACTTTAGAGAAGGAATTTCTCTTATCCCATTTGTATGACATCCATGTGGATTGATGGATTCCTATTTTATATAATGTGATATAATCTGCTAACACTATTTATTTTGATACCCAAATTGTCTTAGGTTTGCCCAGGGAGAACACCTCAAGCTGATTCTGTGTCCTTTTACATGTCTACATTCTTTGAGCACTTAGTATCTTGTGAAACAAGATGTATTTTGCTTCTTTTGAACCTTTGTTGTCTCTACCCTGCAATCAGTTATTTCTCCAAGGTGCCCTCGTTTCTTTCAGAGAATGATATTTAGAAAGAAAGATCTGGGTACTGGATGTGCTCATTGCTACTAGGTCCTATCAGTGGACAGAGGTAGAAAATATATGTATGTAAGTGTGTACATATATACACACACATTACACACACACATACACAAATCCCTTTATATTTCTGTATCTAAAAATAGTTAACACCATGAACTCACACCGGTACTACTAATTATAATCCAGCGCTATAGGGTTCATTCTAGCCTAATTCTTTTCATATTTCAACTCACTTCTCTGACTTAGCTCTCATTATCCTCAACATACTTGTTTGCTCAATCTCCAGTCTTTAACCAATCTCTCAGCCTCATCAAGCCATTGCTCTTCTCATCCACCTTCCTTCCTGAGTTCTGACTCTGGTTGGACAGTTTTCCTCATACAAACCTGCCTAATGACTTTAATCTGAGAAGGAAGGAAGGAAAGAAGGGGGGTGGGTGGGACGGAGGGAGGTGGAGTCTTTACATACAAAAAATAAGTGTAGAATATCAATTCAACTTACATGATTATTGATTATTGGATGTACAAAATGTGTTTTTTGAATTTTAAATATATCAGTCTTTAGGATGTAATTTAAATAAATTCTGAAAACTTAGAGACAGTTTTAATATAGTCATTTTAATAATTTCAAACTGCTGAGTTATGTGGTTTTTAAGGCAGTTTGAATTTAACACAACTATTTTGAAATGAGAAGTATTTACATAATTTAGTAATGATGGCAATTTTCTGGTAACTAAGTGCCATATTTATATGATTGAGAATTGTTTGCATTCATTTTTGGGGGTGGAATGGGGTTAGTAGACAGGCAGAGCAAGAGACAGAATTTGTCTTACCTGGAATTCCATCTCCTAAATGACTTGGAAAACCTGATGGAATTTCCAATTAGCTTTATGTATTGTAAGTGAGCCAAAACTTAAAATGATTGTCTCACTAAAGACTACTAGGACACCCAAATTCAAAATTCATTACACAATAAAATTAAACTTCCAGAGGTCTTTTGTGAGGCAAGATGGCCAAATAGGAAGAGCTCCAGTCTGTAGCTCCCAGTGAGATCGATGCAGAAGGTGGGTAATTTCTGCATTTTCAACTTAGGTACCCAGCTCATCTCACTGGAATTGGTTACCAGTGGGTGCAGCCACAGAGGGTGAGTCAAAGCAGGGCAGGCATTGCCTCACCCAGGAAGTGCAAGGGGACACAGAACTCCCTCCACTAGCCAAGGGAAGCCGTGAGAGATTGTGTCCTGAGAAACAGTGCCATCTGGCCCAGACACTATGTTTTCCCCAAGGTCTTTGCAACCTGCAGACCAGGAGATTCTGTTGGGTGTCTATGCCACCAAGGCCCTGGGTTTCAAGCACAAATCAGGGCAGCGGTTTGGTAGACGCTAAGCTAGCTGCAGGAGTTTCTTTGGTACCCCAGTGGCACCTGGAACACCAGCAAGATACAACTGTTCACTCCCCTGGAAATGGGGCGGAAGCCAGGGAGCCAAGTGGTCTTGCTCAGCAGATTCCACTTCCATGGAGCACAGCAAGCTGAGAACCCCTGGCTTGAAATTCTCACCACCAACATAGCAGTCTCAAGTCGACCTGGGACACTTAAGCTTGGTGGGGGAAGGGGTGTCTGCCATTACTGAGGCTTGAGTAGGTTGTTTTCCCCTCACTGTGTAAACAAGCCATCAGGAAGTTTGAACTGGGTGGGCCACCACAGCACAGCAAAGTCACTGTAGCCAGACTGCCTCTCTAGATTCCTCCTCTCTGGGGAGGGCATCTCTGAAAGAAAAACATCAGCCCCAGTCAGAAGTTTATACATAAAACTCCCATCTCCCTGGGATGTAGCAACTGGGGAAGGGGTAGCTATGGGTGCAGCTTCGGCAGACTTACACAGTCCCATCTGATGATACCCACGCAAACAGAGTCTGGAATGGATGTCCATCAAACTCCAGCAGAACTGCAGAAGAGGGGCCTGTTAGAAGGAAAATTAACAAACAGAAAGCAATAACATCAACAACAACAAAAAGAATGTCCACGCAAAAGCCCCATCTGAAGATACCACCGTCAAAGATCAAAGGTAGATAAATTCACGAAGATGAGGAAAACCAGCGCAAAAAGGCTGAAAATTCCAAAAAGCAGAATGCCTCTTCTCCAAAGGATCACAACTTCTTGCCAGCAAGGGAACAAAACTGAATGGAGAAAGAGTTTGACAAATTGACAGAAGGTGGGTAATAACAAACTCCTTCAAGCTAAAGGAGCATGTTCTAACCCAATGTAAGGAAGCTAAGAACCTCAGTAAAAGGTCCCAGGAACTGCTAACTAGAATAACCAGTTTAGAGAAGAACATAAATGACCTGACGCCGTTGAAAAACACAGCACAAGAACTTTGTGTAGCGTATACAAAATATCAACAGCTGAATCGATCAAGCAGAAGAAAGGATATCAGAGATTGAAGATCCACGTAATTAAATAAACCATGAAGACAAGATTAAAGAAAAAAGAATGAAAAGGAACAAACAAAACTTCCAAAAAATATGAGACTATGTGAAAAGACCAAACCTACACTTGATTGGTGTACCTGAAAGTGATGGGGAGAATGGATCCAAATGGGAAAACACACTTCAGGATTTTATCCAGCAGAACTTCCCAAACTAGCAAGACAGGCGAACATTCAAATTCAGAATATAGTGAGAACATCACTAAGATACTCCTCGAGAGGAACAACCCAAAGATACATAAATGTCAGATTCAACAAGGTTAGAATGAAGGAAAAAATGTTAAGGGCAGTGAGAGAGAAAGGTCAGGTTAAACACAAAGGGAAACCCATCAGATTAACAGTGGGTATCTCTGCAGAAACCCTACACACCAGAAGAAAGTGGAGGCCAATATTCAGCATCCTTAAAGAAAAAAAATTTCAAATCCAGAATTTCATATCCAGCCAAACCAAGCTTCATAAGTGAAGGAAAAATAAAATCCTTTACAGACAAGCAAATGCTAAGGGAGTTTGTCACCACCAGGCCTGCCTTACAAGAGCTTCTGCAAGAAGCAGTAAGTATGGAAAGGAAAAACTGATACCCAGCCACTGGAAAAACATACCAAAATGTACACACCATGGACGCTATGAAGAAACCACCTCAATTAATGTGCAAGATAATCAGCTAGCTCATAATGACAGGATCAAATTCACACATAACAATAGTAACTTTAAATGTAATGGGCTAAATTCCCCAATGAAAAGACACAGACTGGCAAATTGGATAGAGTCAGCACTTTGGGAGGTCCAGGTAGGCGGATCATGAGGTCAGGAGTTTGAGAACAGTCTGGCCAACATGGTGAAACCCTGTCTCTACTAAGGATACAAAAAATTAGCTGAATGTGGTGGCTCATGCCTGTATTCCCAGCTACTCAGGAGGACGAGGCAGGAGAATCACTTGAACCTGGGACGTGGAGGTTGCAGTGAGCTGAGATTACACCACTGCACTCCAGCCTGGGCAATAAGAGCAAAACACCATCTCAAAAAAAAAAAAAAAAAAAAAAAGAAAAAAAGTCAAAAAGTCAAGATTCATCTCTGTGCTGTGTTCAGGAGACCTGTTTCACATGCAAAGACACAAGTAGGCTCAAAATAAAGGGATGGAGGAACATTTACCAAGCAAATGGAAAGCAAAAAACTGCAGGGGTTGCAATCCTAGTCTCTGATAAAATAGACTTTAAGTCAACAAAGATCAAAATAGACAAAAAGGGCATTACATAATGGTAAAGGAATCAACGCCACAAGAAGAGCTAACTATCCTAAATATATATGCACCCAATGCAGGAGAAGCCAGATTCATAAAACAAGTTCTTAAGAGACCTACAAAGAGACTTAGACTCCCATACAATAATAGTGGGAGATTTTACACCTCACTGACAACATTAGACAAATCAACAAGATGGAAAATTAACAAGGATAATCAGGACTTAAACTCAGCTTTGGACCAAGTGGACCTGATAGACATTTACAAAACTCTCCAACCTAAATCAACAGAATACACATTCTTCTCAGCACCATGTAGCACTCATTCTAAAATTGACCACATAATCCACATAACTGGAAGTAAAACACTCCTCAACAACAGCAAAAGAATGGAAATCATAACAGACAGTCTCTCTGACTACAGTGAGATCAAAGTAGAACTGAGGATTAAAACACTTACTCAAAACTGCACAACTACATGGACACTGAACAACCTGCTCTTGAATGACTACTGGGGGAATAATGAAATCAAGGCAGAAATAAATATGTTCTTTGAAACCAATGAGAACAAAGACACAAGGTACCAGAATCTCTGGGTCACAGCTGAAGCAGTGTTTAGAGAGAGATTTATGGCACTAAATGCCCAAAACAGAAAGTAGAAAATATCTAAAATTGACACACTAACGTCACAATTAAAAGAACTAGAGAAGCAAGAGCAAATTCAAATGCTAGCAGAAGAAAAGAAATAACTAAGATCAGAGCAGAACTGAATGAGACAGGGACACAAAAAAACTCTTCAAAATTCAATAAATCCAGGATCCAGGGTTTTGAAAAGATTAACAAAATAGACTACTAGCCAGACTAATAAAGAAGAAAAGAGAGAAAAATCAAATAGACACAATGAAAAATGATTAAGGCAATATCACCGGTGATCCCACATAAATGAGAATACTATGAACACCCCTAGGCAAGTGAACTAGAAAATCTAGAGAAAATGGATGAATTCCTGGACACATATACCCTTCCAAGACTAAACTAGGAAGAAGTCAAATCCCTGAATAGACCAAAACAAGTTCTGAAATTGAGGCAGTAATTCATAGCCTACCAACTAAAAAGAGCTCAGGACCAGATGGATTCATAGCTGAATTCTACCAGAGGTAGAAAGAGGAGCTGGTATCATTCCTTCTGAAATTATTCCAAACAACAGTAAAAGAGGGACTCCTCCCTAACTCATTTTATGAGGCCAGCATCATTCTGATACCAAAACCTGGCAGAGACACAACAAAAAAAGATTTAAGGCCAATATCCCTGGTGAAAACTGATGCAAAAATCTTCAATACAATACTGGCAAGCCAAAACCAACAGCACATCAAAAAGCTATCCACCAAAACCTGGAGACAATAGATGCTGGAGAGGATGTGGAGAAATAGAAACAGTTTTACACTGTTGGTGTGGGTGTAAATTAGTTTAACCATTGTGGAATAGAGTGTCAATTCTTCAAGGATCTAGAACTAGAAAAATCCTTTGACCTAGCAATCCCATTACTTGAAATATACCCAAAGGATTATAAATCATTCACATGTACACATATGTTTATTACAGCACTATTCACAATAGCAAAGACTTGGAACCAACCCAAATGCTCATCAGTGATAGACTGGATAAAGAAAATGTGGTACATATGCATCAGGGAATACTATGCAGCCATAAAGAAGAATGATTTCACATCCTTTGCAGGGACATGGATGAAGCTGGAAACCATCATTTTCAGCAAAGTAACACAGGAACAGAAAACCAAACACTGCATGTTCTCACTCATAAGTGGGAGTTGAACAATCAGAACACAATGAGACACACGGAGGGAAACATCACACAATGGGGCCTGTCGGGAGGTGGGAGAAAGGGGGGAGGGATAGCATTAGGAGAAATACCTACTGTAGATGACAGGTTGATGGGTGCAGGAAACCAGCATGGCACATGTATACCTATGTAACAAACCTGTACATTCTGCATACGTATCCCAGAACTTAAAATATAATGAAAAAATAATTATCCTTCCAGTAACGGTTATGGTTTTACACTGAACTAATCAAATTCTCTTACAGAGCCTGTTTTATGATTACTCAAATTTGAGGGAGCAATGACCAGGCTATTTGCTTCCTTCCTGAATATTCTTGAAGGATTTTGAAACAGAATTGGTTCTTGTAGAGAGGCAGATACTTTGGTCTTGTTAGCACTTGTAAGTAAGTGGTTCAATGGATAGAAAGGGTAAACATGTTTACCAGCTAAAACCAGCAGCATCTAGAATGATTATTCAAAGATTCCAAAGTAGGTGCTGAAAGAGGTCTTCAAGGATTGAAACTGATCAAGTCTGAAAGTTGTTCCAGTGGAAAATGGTAGTACACGAGAAGGTTAGAAGTTGGGGACAATAGAAGTAGCTAAATTGGTCTGAACTCTAGACTTTTGTTCTGACCAAGGAAATGAATTAAGGAAGTGTGAATTCTGGGTTTCTACTACTGTCCTCTAGGAACCACTGGTTTGGGGGAATTGCCAGTAGAAGTGGGCAGAGAGATGCCTTCTTTCATGCAGATGTTTAAAGGTCCATATAAAAGTTTCTTCTCTTATGCAGGAAGTTTTTAGTGTTAAATATACCTTTTATCTGCATGGTGTTATCTCAATTCATTGCAGACATGTTTTTGTAAAATACAGTAAAAATGCAATACTATCAAAATGCAATACTACCAAAAATTGAAATTAAAAAGACAAGCTCTGAGTTTTTATTATTAGATATAACAAACAAAATTATTTTTTCAAATTGCTCTGAAGTTTCTAAGGCCTTCCTCTCAACGTCTGACTCATTGCAGACAGGTAACAGCTTGCAGATTGGCATCAGTGTGCAAACCACACTTGAGTGGTTTGCTTCGTACTAGCAGAACCTCTCAAACTGTATGAAATGCTCATCTGGGGTTCTGGTATACATGCAATTCGTATTTAGTAGGCTTGGGCAGGCCTGAGATTATTTCTGACAAGCTGATGCTGCTCGTATGCAGCCCACACTTCATAAACTCTTTGATTTTTTACAGTGACGCCGATGTGATATCCATGCTGCTGGTGTGGGGCCCATACTTCATAACTATTCATAAGCCATTTTATTTTCACAGCGATCTTTTAAGAATTCTTATTCCACTTTACTCATGTTTTAAGTCAGATTTATTGAGATATTCCAAAGTAAATTAACCCATGTTAGTATGCAGTTCTATTGTTTTTGGCACATAGGTGCAGTTGTGTGTGTAACCACTATCACCATAAGCAAGATGTAAAACAGTTCCATCACCCCCCACAAGCCTTCTCATGCTTTTTTTTTGTCATTAATTTCCCTCCTCCGAGTCCCAGCCCCTGACAATTGCTGATTTGTTTTCTGTTTCTTTTCCAGAATGTCATTGTTGCCAGGTATCAGTAATTTTTATTGCTGATTAGTATCACTGTATGAATGCAACACAGGATATTCACCAGTTCACCCATTAAAGAACATTCTGTTTCTGCACTCGACAGTTATGAATATAACTGCTATAAACACTCAAGTAAAAGTTTCTGTGTGAAGGTAATTTTCTCAGCAAAAATGTTGACAGGTAATTCTTCTAAGTGTTACTTTTTAAAAAAAGTAAAATGGCCTGTAGTCCCAGCTACTCAGGAGGCTGAGGCAGGAGAATCGCTTGAACTTGGGTGGAGGAGGTTGCAGTGAGCTGAGATCTCCCTTGTACTCCAGCCTGGGCAACAGAGCGAGACGCCACCTCAAAAAAAAAAAAAAAAAAAAAAAGTAAAATGAAAGCATGTTAAGTGTGAGATGACTAATTCAAGCAGCCTCTTTCCAAATACAGAGTATTCATAGTAGGATTAAAAGAGGGTTTCAAGGACAAATAGAAAATTTGTTGAAGTTTGAAGGCAGTCCCAAAAGAAGGCGATAATTCTTAGTAAGACTGGAAGCTGGAAGTCATATGGAAAGATACATCGATTTCAAGATGATTTCACTAAGCGGGCAGCCCTTAACTTACACATTCTAGATTCATATATGTCTTAAACATATAAAATGATATAAGGGGAAGTAAGTTCAGGGTCTGAGTTCCTGGCTTTTGTTGGAACAACTGATTTCTGTGTAGTGATTTAGAAGATGTGAGACACCCTAATTTACAAGTACACAGGTGTCTTCTTTCCTGCAAACCGCAGTGTAACAACAGTTCCTCTTAAGCATCTGTGAATGAACACAATTATTACAATTAATGATATCTCATTTGATTGGCGCCTTGGAGAATTAAGACCTTTCACAGATACTATACAACCTTGTTGTGAAGGCAGGTATTTATATTCTCATTTTACTGATGAGAGACTACCGGGAGAGGCCACGCCATATCTGAAAGATGAGGTGCTTTCTCTGTTAAATCCAACGTTCCTTTCGTTTTTCCATGCTAGGCAGTAACAAGTTCTTGCCTGAGTAATACACTCCAAACCTCAGAACTGCACTCATCTTGAGAAGGAGGAGGGTGCTGATGTTGTTCTGGTAAGTGCAGCTGGCAGACACTGTTCACGCTTAATCACAGGCAAATCCTAGCTAAGCTGTCTACCAAACGAGTCCCTCTTTTTCCCATTGCCCACACGGATGGCTGCTGATCTTTTTCTTCAACAAATCCCGGGGTTTCTCCTTTTTGTTTTTATAATTGCTCCAGTAGATGCTTTAAGATTTAACTCTCTGCTTCTTAAAGCAGAATCTCCATCCCAGGTGTGCAACCGCGAAAAAGTTAGAGATCCGTGAGAGACAACGCCCACCACGGCCCAGTTTCCAGGCAGAGAAGCAGCGCTGGGCTGTGCGCTAAGGCTCCGGCCGAGGGGGGTCTTTCGGCGGAGTAACCGTTCTTCCAGCCCTGCTCCCAAGCCACTGCGCTGACGCTCCAGCCCAGGACCTTCTGGGGGTTTCCTCCTCGCACCCGCACCGCTGACAGCGGCACCGGGAACTGGGCGGAGGGCGCCCCGGGCCGCACAGCCCCTCCCGAAACCCAGCCGGCCGCTCCCTCACTTCCTGCTCTCCGGGGGCGGGCCCGGCCAGTCCCGCGGAGGCCGGCGCGGCGAGCTCCTCCCCAGCGGCGGCGGGACTGGCCACACCCTGCGCGCCGCGCGGGCTCGGGTGGGGTCTCTGCTCCTGCGCCCTGCGCGCCGGAGCCGCGCCCCCGCCAGCGCCCCGAACGCTGTGGCGCCGCGCGCCCCGCCCAGCCAGGCATCGCGCGGCTCCGGATCGCGCCCCGCAGCCCCCTCGTCTGCCGCGACTTCCCCGGCCCGGCCGCCCGCGCCTCCGGGACCATGCTGCGCTGGCTGCGGGGCTTTGTGCTGCCCACCGCGGCCTGCCAGGACGCGGAGCCGCCGACGCGCTATGAGACCCTTTTCCAGGCGCTGGACCGCAACGGGGACGGAGTGGTGGACATCGGCGAGCTGCAGGAAGGGCTTAAGAACCTGGGCATCCCCCTGGGCCAGGACGCGGAGGAGGTGGGTCGCCGCCGGGGCGCAGGGAGGGCTGTGGGCGCTGCGGTCGCGGACCGAGGAGGGCGGCGGCCCGAGGCGTTGCCAAGAGGAAGGAGGAACTGTGGCGTCCGGCGCTCGGTGGCTTCAGAAACTCGGGCATGGGGCCACGGACGGCGACCCCGGTAACAGAAGCGGGTCAGGATACGAAAGGCTATCGTATTTGTCCAGATAAAATGAGTGCTGTGGACACTCTGAGCTACGGGCACTGATAAATTTTTAAGACACTTTTGTTCTGAATCCACCCCAGGTTCTTTGCCTGTTTTCTGTTTTGTTTTGCCTTGCAAACATGTAATCATGTTTAGCTGTCAGACTTCAGTGGGTACCAAGTTCCGTAAAACGGCGCACACATTCGGTCTCTTCGAAGCTGCTGTGTTACACCAGCTGTGTGTGTTGTCTACTGTTTCAAAACTGTTTGAAAACCAATCCTGTGTTCCCCCGACTTCCTGTTGAAAAGGCATGGCGACATTCCATTGTTCAAGACATTCCTGGGTTAATGCCCTAAGTACACAAATTGATCTGAAGGATTGACCTGTGACTAATTTCATTTTCTCTGAGCCATCTTAACTGTGCCCCGAACTTTGCCCCTTTAGTAGGGTGGAGATATGTGGAACTCCAGCCCTGCTGAAGCTAAGATGACACTGGCATTCCCTGTCCAAAGAGGGAAAGTGATTAGGTTTCTATGAGGGCCAACAACTGTTACATCATTACGTTTTAACTTCTCTTTTAATGTCTTTGGTAGTTTTAGTCCTTTTCAGTTTATTCTTTCTTCTAGAGTCAGATTTAGTAAGTTACAGGTTTTTTGTTTGTTTGTTTTTTGAAACTTCCCATTCTGTCCAAGGTTCATAATATTCACTGATGATTTTATAAAACTTCTGACTATCTGTAGGTAGGTTCTCTATTTCATTCCTGATATCTATTCTTTTCTCCCCTTCGATCTTGCCAAAGTTTTGTGTATTTTATTCATACTTTGAAAGAACCAACTTTTGGTAATTTTTGCTGATTGTCGCAGAAATGGCCCCGTTGGAGTTCGTCATCGTGTCCGATCATTGGCTGGAAGCAGCGCAGGAAAGGGACAGCCTTGCTGCAGTGCATCAGCAGATGCCAGGGCTGGAGGCTAGAGGGTGGCAGTCAACTGTGCTCCTCACAGTAGGCGCCTTTGAAGGGAGATCTCAGTGGTACAACTCCATGAACCCTACCATATACAAAAGCTCTTTGGAGTTCTCCATGATTTTTAAGATTGTAAAGGGATTCTGAGATCAAAAAGTGAGAATTGCTGCTGTCCCATCATTTTTATATAACTGCATCATGTTCTATGTTTGTATCATAGTATATGTTACCAATTCTTTATTAATCATCATTTAGTTTATTGATAGTTTAAAAACGATTATACGTGGAATTGCAATGGTTGTCCTTTGTATTTGTTTTTTGATTCTGGTCCAGCTACTTTCATAGGATAAATTTTGAGGAGTGGAAATTGCTGAGTCTGAAGGTAACACACATTTTAAATTGGGATACATACTGCCTTTCAGAAATCTTGGACTCTCTTTTGACTGACAATGTTTGCTTCTCCACATCCTCGTTCATTCAGGGAATCAGTCTTTATAAGCTCCTATTCAGCAAGTGAAATTCCCTTTCACTTCCTGTCTTAGTCCATTTAGTGTTGCTATAATGGAATACCTGAGGCTTGGTAATTTATAAAGAAAAGACATTGACTGAGCTCACAGTTCTGCAGGCTGGGAAGTTTAAGAAGCGTGGTGCTGGCATCTGCTGGTCTCCTGGTGAGGGCATTCCTGCTGTGTCACAATGTGGTGGAAAGTCAAAGTGGAAGTAGACATGTGTGAAGAAGCCAAATCCGAGGGGTGTCCTGGCTTTATAACAACCCAGCCTGCAGGAAACTGATTGATTCCTGAGGGGAACTAATTCAGTCTCATGAAGGAGAGAACTCACTCACTACTGCAAGAATGGCACCAAGCCATTCATGAGGGATCTGCCTCCATGACCCTGGCACCTCCCGCTACGTCCCACCTCCCAACACTGCCACATCCAGGATCAGAGTTCAACATGAGTTTTGGTGGGGACAAACAAAACAGAGCACTTCCGCTGCCTTTTTGTTGTAGTCAGACCCTCTACAGGATTGCATTATGCCTACCCATTTGGTGAGGGCCGTCTTCTTTAATTAGTTTACTGATTCAAATGCTACCCTCCTCCAAAGACACAGTCACAGACACACCCAGAAATCATGTTTTACCAGCGATCTGGGCATCCCTTAGTAAAGACAAGTTGACACATAAAATTAACTATCACACATGAGATAGAATGAGGATTACATGGTCAACCTGTATGGGAGAAAATTTCAGAGGCATGTCAGGGGTTTGTGTAATGTCAAGGATTGAAGAGATTGGCCACTTGAGCATAGAAGTGATAATTATGGGGGGACTCTTCAGTGGAAGGTTTCAACATAGTAGTTTCTATCTACTATGTTGAGACAGATACTCAACTTGAAGCAAAATCTCTATAAATTTTGTTTTTTTAAAATTTTTTTGAGACAGAGTCTTGCTCTGTCATCAGGTGCTAGGCTGAAGTGCAGTAGCACAATCTCAGCTCACTGCAACCTCCTCTTCCCAGGTTCAAGCAATTCTTTTGCCCCAGCCTCCTGAGTAGCTGGGACTACAGGTGCATGCCACCACACCCAGCTAATTTTTGTATTTTTTAGTAGAGATGGGGTTTCACTATGCTGGCCAGGATAGTATTGATCTCTTGACGTTGTGATCTGTCCGCCTCGGCCTCCCAAAGTGCTGGTATTACAGGCGTGAGCCACCGCACCTGGCCCCGTAGATTTTCACCTCATTTGATCTCATCTCCATGTTTCCAAGCTTTTGTAATGAATTTAGCATTTAGAAGAGAACAAATTTCTATTTAAGTTTCTTTAGATTTTGTATGGAAAGAATATAGAAATAAGAGCAGAATGTAGAAATAGGCATAAGGAACGTAATAGCTGACTATTACTAAGTGCTCCAGAATTATCCAGGGAAGAGGAAGGAATTCAAGGCAAGTCCTGAGACAAAATTAAGAACCAGTTGGAAGTGAAAGCACTACATTTTTTTTTTCTGATGTGACCTTTCTTTTCTACATGTACCAAATCTCTTCACTATGAAATTGGTGAAGAATTAAAGTTGAAAATTAGAGAAAATTTACATTAAGTTCTAGGACTCAGGAGTATAAGAGTATAGACTGAGACTTGAATGTATTATGAGAACAAGGAGATACAGTATTTAACCATTACTAATTTCCCCACTTGTCTAGTAATCCTATTTCCTTTTAAATAGGAGCCCTCATGAATGGGATTAGCACTTGTATACAAGTGACCCAGAAGAGCTTCCTTGTCCCTTCCACCACGTGAGGTCACAGTGAGAAGACAGTTGTCTATGGACCCAGAAAGTGGGTCCTCACTACACACTGAATCTGCTGGCACCTTGATCTAGGACTTGCAGTGTCTGGAACTGTAAGAAATCAGTGCTTATTGTTTAAGTAAGCGAATAGTATTTCTGACATAGCAGCCCAGATGGACTAGGACAATTACCCAGAGCAAAAAGGGAAGCAGCATGCTGCAAGAGTTCCATCCTCGGTGTGAATTGACCTGTAATCATGGTCAAGTTTGAGCTTTACTTTCTTTCTTTTTATTTTTTTATGGAGATGGAGTCTCACTCCATTGTCAGGTGCCAGGCTGGAGTGCAGTGGCATGATCTCGGCTCACTGCAACCTCTGCCTCCCGGGTTCAAGCAATTCTCCTGCCTCAGCCTCTCGAGTAGCTGGGACCACAGGTGCACGCCACCACATGAACTTTACTTTCTTATTCTTGGATGCAGAATTCTTAAAATGCAGATATCTAGCCTGCATCCTGGACAGGACTTTTAACAAGGTCATGTGTGGCTGAGTATGAAAGTTCATGTTAAAAAAACACCCTTTAAAATGTGGTATCCCCCATGTACTAGATGATGAACTTCTTGAGGACCCTTGTGCCTGTGTGTATCAAATGTATGCTGAATGATCAGCCAACATTAGAGGAGCAGGTGGACTGGTAACCTGATGTAAGGACCATTCTAACTCTTACATGCTATGATTTTTTTGATTCTCTGTTTTTAAATTTTTGCATTTACATAACAGAAAATAGAGTCACGTAGAAGAATGGTAGCTTAGCAAATGTTTTATTGCATTGAATGGAATCAGGATTTCACTCCATTAAATAATTTCTCTGTTAACAAGGAGAGTTCATTTCATTAATATTACTTTTTTTTCTTTTTTCTCTAGAGACAGAGTCTCGCTCTGTTGCCCAGGCTGGAGTGCAGTGGTGTGATCTTGGCTCACTGCAGCCTCTGCTTTCTGGGTTCAAGTGATTCTTGTGCCTCAGCCTCCCAAGTAGCTGAAATTATAGGCACATCCCACCAAACCTGGCTAATTTTTATATTTTTAGTAGAGATGGGATTTTGCCATGTTGGCCAGGCTGGTCATGAATTCCTGGCCTCTAAGTGATCTGCCTGCCTCTGGTTCCCAAAGTGCAATGATTACAGGCGTGAGCCACCATGCCTGGCCCATTTCCTTAATATTTTAATTGTCAGACACTTTATGGTTTCTGGCACAATATTAAGGAAACGTGATATAGAAGTCATCAGGTACATTTTAGAGCATCACAACAGGGAGTTTATAAAAAAAAACAATAGAATTCCAATTATACTTCTGTCAAATGTTCTAAAATATATAAAATCTGTATCTTTTCTGTTTTCTCCTGATTTATAGTCTAAAATCTGATGTTATGCTTCTTTGCGGAAATAAAGTGCTTGAAAGAATGAAAAAATGGAAGAATTCTTTAGTAAGGCATAAAATACCCTTTCCATCTTTGTAGCATTCTAAGCCTTTTCAGTCTATTTTCTAAACTCCCCACATGCCCTATTCCATGACTGGGCCACAACCATGTACACTGATCCCTTATTTTCTTCTCTCCGCCTGAGAATTCTCTCATCCCCCCTTCTCTACCTGCTGTATGATTGCCCATTGTTTAAGGCCCCAGCTCACCTTTATAATGTTCCTAGTCCACTTTCTTTGTCAGTATTCCAGAAAAAGGAAAACATTTAGAAAGAAGCCTCTGCAAGACAACATTTTGTAATCTGCTGCTTAGCTTCTTTTGACCAGGCTGAGTTCAAAAATCTTACCTTTTTAGAGTTCACCAGGGTATCTGTATTTGACAGGATTTATGAAAACAAAAGGCTTTGTTGAGAAAGTTTGAAGTATAACTCTGGGATGTGGATTATAGTGTTTACTGCACATTAAGTGTTTTAGTGGATATAATAGTTATTATTATAGCCTGTGGAATCAGTTAGACCAGGGTTCAAATGTTTTCACCACATGCTAGACTGTGGCCTTGGGAATGTTATTTATTGCCTGGAAGGCTCAAATGTTAACTAGGAATGGTAAGAACTACCTAGTAACTTAGCATAAATAGTTCATTCATTCATTTAATGTTTTCAAACAGTGCCAGACATTGTTTAATGAACTGGGGATATAATGGTGAACAAGACCGACAGGTTTCCCTGTTGTAGTCTCAAAACTCTCCCTGTAGTAGGTCTGTGTGTGTTGTGAAGGTGTGTGGGGAATAAGAAATAATAAGCAAATAATGAACAGGATAATTTCAAAAAGCAGAAAGAGCTATTCAGCAAAAATACCTGCCTTTTATTAGATGAAACTATCAACTCTATGGTTTGGTCTCTCCTGTCAATCCTGTTAAATGCTGTCAGTCTATTTTCCTTATCACCCTGGCCATGACTTCTGTCTTTTCTGCTTGGCCCTGTAGATTCTTTCTAACCCAAAGCTCATTCTCTGCCTGGCTGTCTGCCTTCTGTGGCTCTTTGCCACTACCTACATTCTCTGTGATGCACAGGGAAGGAGCATTCCCTGTGGACTATAAAATTCTCTTTTTGGGAGAATTCATTCTTGATTGGGCCATAGCACATCTTGCAAAACAGCATTAGACATTTGCCACTCACTGCTCAACAACTCTGGGAGAAATGTTTATTGGAAAGCATACAGTAGTTTTTTGACCAACCATGGTGCAGCCTCCTCCCAAAGGGAAACCTATGTGTATTTCAAGAACATGTTCTGTTTATGTTCCTAGTATCTAACATGATGGGTGGTGCACAGCAAAAGCTAACATGTTCATAAACATGTCTGTTTATGTTCCTAGTATCTAACATGATGGGTGGTGCACAGCAAAAGCTAACAGATAATGGCTAAATTAAATTGTCTTTTTGAGTTTTAATATTCAACTTTTTAGGGTACCAAATCTCCATATTTAGGAAAATAAATTACATAAAAAGTGGAGAGTTTTTATTGTGAAACTGTACCTTCACATTCCCAGTGGAACAGCATAAGGGATCACATGTGTATGTCTGGGGAAACCAGGGTCCTCTGTGGTTCTGGAGGGTGAGGATTAAAAGGAAGCACTAGACAGCCTTTATGAATATCTCCTGACTTCTCTCTGCGACCTGAGATCACTGAACTTTTACTCATTTTGAGATCATCTTCCCAATCATGCCACAAACAGCGTAAGGCTAAGTTTGCCCTGGAACTGTTGCAGGGTTGCATGAAGATAAAAGATTAAAAACTGGGAAGGTAGGTCACAGAAGGAAGAGCCCATGTGGGCAGATTTTCATTCCATTCCTAGTCTTTATTACAGCAGTTCTCTAGGGCTGCAACCTTAGAAAAGGATTCCTATAACACAATGTAGGTACCCATCAGCAGCGGACTGGATAAAGAAAATGTGGTAGATATACACCATAGAATACTACGCAGCCGTAAAAAAGAACAAGCTCATGTTCTTTGCAGCAATATGAATGTAGCTGGAAGCCAATAACTTAAGTGAATCAATATAGAAACAGAAAATCACTATGTTTTCACTTACAAAAAGGAGCGAAACCTTGGGTAAATGGGGGTATAAAGATGGGAACAAGAAACACTAGGGATTCCAAACAGAGGGAGGAAGGAAGGGGGACAAGGGCTGGAAAACTTTCTGCTGGGTACTTTGTTCACAACCTGGGCGATGGATCCATGAGGAGCCCAAACCCCAGCATCATACAATATACCCTTGTAACAAACTGATGGTGTAACCCCTGAATCTACAATAAAGTTATTTTATTTAAAAAATAAAATCAATATAAAGATTTTAAAAAGGAAGGATTTCTAGACAGGTGCGGCCAAATTTTTTGAAATATTGGCGGGCCCTGACCACCAGTCACTTACGCTCGTGTCCCAACATTCCCTACTGACTTCTCTCCAAAAAGAAGCTCTACTTTGGGATGGCCCCGTGCTGGGTTCTTCCTGTAAGTTTCTAGAGAAAGGAGCATGAATTGTCCGGTCTAGACTCTTCCTGGAGTGGGAACCAGAGCTTCTGATCAGATGCAAGTGCGGCAGGAGCTCGGTAGTCTGCCAGCGCAGCTCCCAGTGCGGTCCCATGCAGGTCCTGGGCACTGCGCGCTCGCGCCTCTCTGCTGGAGCCGTTGGGATGACCCGTCTCCTTCTGGCGCTTTAACCGGTGAATGTGCTTTGTGTTTGGCGCCCCTGAGAAGGATGCCGTCTTAGGTCTCTTCCCACTGGACGTGTGGTGGGGGCAGAGATTCCCTTGGTCCATCACACTTCCACCCGCCCCCGCCCCGGGGTTGGGGCGCTGCGAGGGAGATATCCTTGATGGACTCCCTCTACGGAGATCTCTTTTGGTACCTGGACTATAATGAAGACGGAACCTTGGACATTTCTGAGCTTCAGGAAGGCCTGGAGGACGTATGGGTCATTCATTCTCTAGAAGAAGCGAAGGTGGGTCTCACTGTGGCTGTGGTCAGAGAGGTGTTGGGGCTGGGAGCCTTGGAGAGGTATTGGGAAGAGAGGGCTAAATTTGCATGTTCTCAAGCTTGACCCGGGCCCTCTGCAGTGTTCAGGTGGTTGACCAACGTTACTGTTTATTAAGAATAGCCGGGTGTGGTGGCGGGTGCATGTAGTCGCAGGAGGCTGAGGCAGGAGAATCACTTGAACCCGGGAAGCAGAGGTTGCAGCAGGCTGAAATTGCATCACTGCACTCCAGCCTGGGTGAGAGAGGGAGACCCCATCTCAAAAACAAAAACAAAAACAAAACAAAACAAAACAACACAAAAAGGAAGAAAGAAAGAAAGAAAAAGTTAAGTGTTCTTATGTTTAGATTTGCAAGTGTGACTTGTATTTGTTTATTTGATACAAAGTAACCTTTCATAAGAAATTCTGGGTTATGCCATCACGTTACATCTTTTGAAACACATTTCTTTCTTATTGAAACAAAAGGTTTGTAGATCTGTCTGGCGTTTTTGGCAAGGAGGCTTTGTGTACCTGGTGATGACTGACGAGGGTTCACATGTCAAAACCCAAGGGAGGGGCATCCCCAGAGAATTCTGCACCGACCACACAGAACATTGTATTTCAGAGGAGCACTGTTGGGACTTTTCCTCAGGTGGCAGTCACATCTCTAGGAACTTTTGATAGGAGGTCTTTTCTCACATGTCTCTACCTTCCTTAGCAGGAAAATTTGTTTATGTAAACAGAACTCAACTGATTTTTTTTTTTTAAAAAAATAAAGAAATGGTACTTACATTGTCATGTTAAGATACAAAAGAGATAACTCTTTGTTGTGATAAATGTATGTTTTTTTTAAACAATATTTTGTTTTTTTCCTGTGAAAGTTGAGAAGCTAAATATACAGATCATGGTCAGACCATACATAAAAATGAAACTTTGACTCAAAATTTATAGCAGTCTGCCCAGAAAACCAGCCCTTTATCTAAAATAAAGAGACCAGGAAACCAGCCTGTTATGTCAGACTTGCAAGAAGTCAGGTTGCTCTCTCTAGAGACAATACACAAAGCTATGTATTCACTGCTCTAACAGTCAGCCCCAAATGATCAGGATTTGATTAATAACCGACAGACCCCTAATGTTTTTCTTCACTTCCAACTTAGGATGAACCAGAGAAAGCTAAATATGCACCCCCCTACTAGTCAAATAGGATGCCCTGCTTCTAGTGAGCCTGCCTACAGCTTCCCCAGGCCAGCAACCTCTGGTCAGGAAATGCCTGAAGCCTTCCCTTCTTCCCACTGTAAAGCTTTCCCACTTCTCTGCCTGCTTTTGAGTCTCTGTCAAAAAG
Source organism: Saimiri boliviensis (assembly GCF_048565385.1). Classification (NCBI taxonomy): domain Eukaryota; kingdom Metazoa; phylum Chordata; class Mammalia; order Primates; family Cebidae; genus Saimiri; species Saimiri boliviensis. Next base: position 103,267,205 of record NC_133459.1, read on the forward strand.
CAAGCGAGGGTGGCTGACTCCCTTGTTATAGCAAGCTTGGGCCAAGTAGCTTTTGCTTTTCTCATTTGGTAGGTCTTTTATTTCTACAAGTAAGAGACAGGAAGATTTAAAGGGGAATCCATCCCTAGTCTTTCATATTGTAGTAGTCCCCTTTTTATGTGCTGGGGATATTTCAAGACCTCCACGGAATACCTGAAACTGTGGGTAATATTGAACCCTATATATACTCCGTCTCTCCCTGTAGGTACATATAGATACACACACACACAACTTTTTTTTTTTTTTTTTTTAAAGATGCAGTCTTGCTCTGTCTCCCAGGCTGGAGTGCAGGGGTATAATCTTGGCTCACTGCCTCCCAGGTTCAAGCAATTCTTGTGTCTCAGGCTCCTGAGAAGCTGGGACTACAGGCATGTGCCACCACACCTGGCTAACTTTTTAAATTTTAGTAGAAATGGGGTTTCACCATATTGGCTAGACTGGTCTTGAACTTTTGACCTCAAACGATCTGCCTGCCTCAACCTCCCAAAGTCCTGGGATTACAGGTGTGAATCACTGTGCCTGGCCATATACTATATATTTTTGATCTTATAACCAGTTTGGCTACTAAATGACTAACACGTAGCATCTGTATCGTGGTTATGCTGGACAAAAGAACATTCACCTCCTGGGCACGATGGCACTGGATGATGTGAGATTTCATCCTGCTACTCAGCATGGTGTGCAATTTAAGTTGTTTCCGTAGTTTTCCATTTAATAGTTCAAACCATGAATGACCATAGGTAATGAAACTGTGGAAAGTGAAACTATGGATAAGGGAGGACTACTGTATTGTTGAGTCAAACTCATTAGACAATCATAACTCTTGATTCACCATAAGAAATGCTGCAGAAATATGGGTTAAAAAATAAAACTGTTCAAAGATAGGGTCATGGATGTCCTTTAATTTGTAACTTCCAAAATGATCGTGAAACCATGTCCCCAAAGAGTGAAAGGAACGCATGACTAAGAGAAATTGTTTTCAGTACCCAGTAGATAATTTTTCAACTGTTGCCCATTCCCTCCCCACTCATAGTCCCCAGTTTCTGCTGTTCCCATCTTTATATCCATGTGCACCTCGTGTTTTGCTCCCATGTGTGAGAACATGTGGTGTTTGGTTTTCTATTTCTTTATTTATTTGCTTAGGATAATGACCTTCAGCTGCATTCACGTTGCTGCAGAGGACATGATTTTATTCTTTCTTTTGGCTGTGTAGTATTCCATGGTGAAAATATGGTACCATAATCTTATTAGAACACTGTCACATATGTGGTCTGTCATTGACTGAAATGTATACAGTGCAAGAATATATATATATATAGTGTTAATATATTTTGTGTATTATTAGATTTGATTTGCAAATATTTTATATAGGAGTTTTGCATCTTTTTCACTAGTCAACATTGCTTATAATTTTTTTTTTTTTTTTTTTTTTTTGTGATGTCCCTGTTGGGTTTTAGAATCAAGTGTATACCCACATCATAAAATGGGTTAATGGGTTGGAAAATGTTCCCACACTTTTAATTCTCTGGAAAACTGGTGTTTTTTTCTTAAAGTCTGGTAGGCATCACTGTTAAAACCACGTGGGCCTCTATTTTTCTTCATGGGAATGTTTTCAAAGTATACTTTAAATTTCTTTAAAATCTGAGTATGGGGCTACTCAGATTTTCTGCTGTCTTATGTCAGTTTTTAATAAGTTGGTTTTATAGGTGTTTGTTATCTCACTTTCCTATTTTGGGTATAAAGCTGTTCATAATATCTTTAATGTCTATAGTGTCTAGTAGTTTCCATCTTTACTTTCTGACATTGGTTATCTGTCAGTTTCAGAAGTTATCAACTTTATAAGTGTTTTCAAAGAACCGTCTTTTGGCTTTGTTAATCCTCCCAATAGTGTGTTCTCTTTCTCATTACTTCTTGCTCTTTGTTTCCTTCAGTTTCTTTTTTGGCTTAATTTTTAAATAATTTTTTGAGATTGAGATAAGCCTTAACGATTGATCACTGATTTCCAGTCTTTCTTCTTTTCTGATTATGCATTTTAAACCTTAAATCTTTCTCAAAGTGTAGCTTTAGTTGCAGCTCACAGGTTTTGGATCTGTCTCTCTAAATCTGGAGGTTGGAGATCTGACCATTAAACCATCCAGTTACAACATGGCATTATTTACCCAGAAGAGCATGACCAACGGAACAGTAGAATTTTTAAGCTTTCATGGGTGATTGTGGGTGTCATAATAGGTAGACAGATAGATAGATTATATTTTGGGTGGTAGTAGCTTACATGTCGTATCAAATTTCACAAGGTCTTCATTACTTCTCAAAAGCAATGATTTCTATTAATGGAAATGGAGAGTTTGCTATGACAGCTTTTTATATGGATCATCTTTAGTAAAAGATTATGTAATTTTTGAAATCAAAGGGAAAAATATTGATTTAGGCTTTTTCCTTTCTTTTTTAGAGACAGGGTATTGCTCTGTCACTACTTTAGAATGCAGTGGTGCAATGTAGCTCACTGTAACTTCAAATTCCTGAGCTCAAGTGATCTTCCTACCTCTGCCTCCATGTAGCGAGTACTTACAGGCATGTGCCAAAACATCTGGCTAATTTAAAAAATATTTTTGTGGAGATGAGGTCTCACTATGTTGCCCAGCATGGTCTTAAATCCTGACCTCAAGCGATCCTCCCCAGTCAGCCTCCCAGAGTGCGGCAATATTTCAAATTCTGTGCTAGGTCACGTGTTTGTCTTCTATCTTGGGGTTTAGAAAGCACATGTCCAGAAACTTAGGGTGTGGTTACATTGGCCTTAAAAATGTCATGTTTTATAAAAATCAGTGTATCATTTTTTCTGATTGAAAATTTAGCACAAGACCCGGAATCTTTTTGCAGCAGTAAAACTACTTTTATTATAGATCTTTGCCATCATAAATGATAATATATCTGGCCCAAAAGAGGTACTGTAGTTTTTTAGGAAAACAGCCAATCTGCTTGAAATATGTGTAGAAGTAATTTAGTGTATCAGCCCATATTGGCAATAACTTCTCTCTAATGTTTTTTGTTTTTTATAGAAAATTTTTACTACTGGAGATGTCAACAAAGATGGGAAGCTGGATTTTGAAGAATTTATGAAGTACCTTAAAGACCATGAGAAGAAAATGAAATTGGCATTTAAGAGTTTGGACAAAAATAATGACGGTGTGTCTTTCTTTTGTATTTATCACCAGCTATGAAGAAGCATTTCTCATGCTTCCAACAGTCTAAAGGATGCTTATATAATCTCTCTGGGTTTAAATGATAATTATTTTTTGTGTTAATACTTACTTTTCTTAGTAATGTGATTTTTATGTAGAGTTCATATTATTTAAGGAAGAAAACTTATAGATAGCTTTTTTTTTCATTACTTCGAAATGTAGTGAATTACATTGCTGAATTAAAAACTGTGGGCAGGGCCTGTTGTAAATTTTAACTATGGAACATTATGCTAATTTGACTTAAACCTGTAGTTTAAAAATAATTACATTTTCTTGCCCTCTAGTTAAGAGAGATTTGTTTTTATTTCTAGACAGGAATGACAATTGCATATTCTCAAATTTTAAAAAAACTTTCAGATTATCTTGCATTTGACAGTATTTTTGAAAAAATCAATTTAGAGAAGATACTCTCTGATCCTGGAAATTAGGGAAAAAATAGCATTTAAACATTTAAATATGTGCCTTCTAGTTGTGATTATGCCTTCTCTGTTTCCATTAATAGATTGGAGTTTGTCTTAATCTGTTTTCAGTTGCTATAACATAATACCACACACCGGGTAATTTACGAAGAAATGAAATTTATTTCTTATAGTTCTGGAGGCTGGGAAGTTCAAAGTTGAAGGGCTGAATCTGGTGAGGGCCTTTTACTGTGTCAGTGTGCTACCTCAGATCTCTCCTCTTCTTCTTATAAAGCCACTAGTCCCATCGTGGGGGCACTACTCTGAAGACCTTATCTAATTCTAATCAGAAATAGAGTCTTGAAGCCCTCATCAGCAGAGGCAACCTTTAACAGGAAGAGAGAATTTATAAAATTATAATGTTATAATTATAACAAACTCCTCCCTACTTGTAAAGAGTCAGGGTCATTTCATTTACAGACTTCTTATTAATGAAACAGGTTAAACAAATAGATTGAGAGGAAATGTGGTTCATATCTGAGGTCAGCAAACTTTTTTGTCCAGAAGTCCAGATAATAAATATTTTAGCTTTGTTGGTCATGTGGTCTCAGTTGTAGCTACTTATCTCTGCTGTGGTACCTCAAAAGCAGCCATGGACAATATGTAAATGAATGGGTATGGCTGATTTCCAGTTTAACTTGTATTTACAAAAATAGTTAATAGACTGTATTTGGCTTGAGGGTTATAGTTTGCCATCCCCTGATTTACATTGAAAATTAAAGTTAAATTCAAAGCAATTTTCCTCAAACAAACTAAACTCTTTTAATGGTTTTGATGATTGTTCAAGTCTATGACTCCCAGCCAGGAAGAGCTGAGTTTGGGTTGGAAAGTAGTACTGTTGGAACATTTGTCACCCCCAATAAGTCTTACAATATATGCCCCCAAGTTTAGCCTTAGCCCAGTCTTCCAGTGAAATTCAGCTTTCCTTCTTTCCTGCAAACTTTTATTCCAACACGGACCCTCTGCAGTTCAGTTGCAGATCAGATTGTCTGTGTGCTGTTATGGGAGGCAGTAGCTTAGAGATGTAGCTACCTTAAGATCAATTGCCAGATAATCAGAGGTTGATCATCCCAGTATATAAGTTGTGTACACATCAACTGTTCATTTCATAAAATTCTAAATGAACCAGAGGAAATAATTAAAGATTAAATTTTAATGGTATATTTGTAGCAAATCTACACAATGTTCCCTTAATTTACCATGTTTGTTTATTTTAAAACAATGTGGCATTAGAGGTTTATATTTTTATTTTTCAGACTTCCTTAATGTAAAACATTTACAGTTGATCCTTACTCTTTGGGGGTTCTGTATTTGCAAATTTGCTTACTCACCAAAATTTATCCCAAAAGTAACCCCAAAATATATATTCACAGTACTTTCCCAGACATTCATGGACATGCACAGAGCAGTGAAAAACTTGAGTTGCTCAGCATGCATATTCTCAGCAAGTAGAATAAGGCAATATTCTGCCTTCTTGTTTCAGCTCTCATACTATTAACTAATAACTATCCCTTTCAAGATCTATTTTGTGCCAGTTTTTGCACTTTTGTATTTTTGTTGGTAATTTGCTTTTTAAAATGTTCCCCAAATGTAGTGTTGAAGTGCTGACTAGTGTTCCTAAGTGCAAGAAAGCCATGGCATGCCTTCTGGAGAAAACAGATGCATTAGATAAGCTTTGCCCCAAATTCAGTGTTAGTGAATCAACAACATACTTTAAATGAGGTGCCTTCAAACAGAAACAGACAGAAGAAAAGGTTATGTATTGATCAATACTGATGAAAGTATTGTGATCAGAAGCTCACAGGAACCTAACTCTGTATGTCCTGTAGGAACAATGGTTCAGTGTTTGCTAATTCAATGTTTGCAATGAATATAGAACTTTATAGAACATGATTACTGTGAGTAATGAGAATTGACCATGTCTCTTTAAGAGTGCAGTTCTAAAGGAGAATATTCCCAATGATATTTGCATAATTTCATTGCTAACACATGCTGGCTGTCACTGTCCTTACATGATCAAGATTCTCATGCTGCTCCTTCCTTCTCTTCAGGAGGATTCTCTCAGAATCCTGTCTTCTCTCCTAGGTCCTTTCTCCAAGAAAGTCTGTCCTTTCACTACTGACAGTAATTTTTGTCTTCTTGTTTTTCTAGAGAAGTCTACTGCTCATGCTGCTTCAGCACCAGACCCTCTCTTACTTTGTTTTGTTTTATTCTGTTTCATGTACAGTGATCTTAGGATTCTCATGAGCCTGTGAGCTACTGGAAGAAAATGCAGCAGTACTTATATTTATTGCTTCCATTTTATTTTCTCTTTTCTCTTCTTCTGTTCTGATTGTTCTCCTCTGTCTACAAACATGCTCTAATTTCCCTAACACTAAAATTTTCTGTCTTTTATTGTTCTTTTGTCCTTGTTCCCTTTATTTTTACTGCCAGATTGTTAAAATAATAGTCTGTTTCCTCATTTACTACTTCTCTTTAACTCTGTCATATAATACGATGTTTTGCATAGTAAAATGTCTAGTAATTTATTAAAAATGTAGAATTAGGTACATTTAAAATGAGTAGATCCTAGTTTAATTGAATTTATCTCAGAGTTAGAATATGTAGATTTGGATCTTAGTTCTGCTACTTCTTAATTACGTTACTTGGTAAGGCCACTTGAGAAGTCAGTCTCTTTGGAGGAATGTTACTTATCTATAGGGCTGTTATAATTACTGAATTTTTTAAAATGTGTGTTTATTTATTTAATGCGTTTGTTAAATTTTGAGTATTGATGTTGGGATAGGCATTTAAGTAAATCTATAACTCACCAAAGTGCATAATTTTGCCCTAATCAGTGTAAAGCTTTCTGTTAAATGAGAGATTTGAAATTCATTATTTCTGTAGTTCTTGTCAGTTCTGAGTTTTATTTTTTGCCCGCTTTATTTCTTTAAAGGAAAAATCGAGGCTTCAGAAATTGTCCAGTCTCTCCAGACACTGGGTCTAACTATTTCTGAGAAACAGGCAGAGTTGATTCTTCAGAGGTAAGCTCTTCATCTTGGTCAACAATTGACTTTTTGTTTTAATATCCTGCATTAGAAGTCTGTGTTTCTAAGTGTAGCTTTAAAACACCTCACTACTCTTCATTATGTATATCTAAGATCTTTCTTTTTTCCTCTCATTCATTTTGTTTGTGTACGTTTATCTAAAGTGTAGGAATGGGAAGTGTAACCTCATTCTGGACTCTTTCTTGTGAGGCCTCAAGGGGTAGTGGAATGGCAGGAAGTAAAGTTTTAACTCCATAGATAAGGAGCTAAAGAGTTTTGGTGTTACTTTTTTTCATTTGGTTTCTAATGTGATATTAACATTCATTGATTCAAACTAAGAAGCCAGCAGATTCATCACAGTGTTTAACTTACATGTGACTGGAAAAATAAGAAATCACTAAACTCTCCTGGCTAACAAAGAAATACCTATTTTAACTTTCAGAACAGAGAGTTCCAAATTTTAACCTTATTATCTGGGGCAATCAGTTTGACTATTTAAGCCAGACTTTTCAAGCCTTAATGTTTTATTTCAGAGGACAGAGCAGTGATCTCTGCAGCCTAGGTACACTCAAATACTTGGTTGCTACAAACACAGGGTAGGGACTGATTTTTTATAACATAAAGCAGAAAAGGACAATTACATTGTATTAGTATTGTTGTGAATGTTTTTAGTTCTCACGTTGTCTAAAAAATATTTCTAAATGACTTTGTTATTTATCTTGTTTTATATCTGTACTGGTAGCATTTTCATCCCTTCTCTCTCAGCATAATTTCTTTGATAGACAGCTGCTCAATAGGAAGGCTCAAAGTCTCAAGGCTGAGCACATAATGACTTTTGTTAGCACTGGATGAGAAGCGCTTTCCTGAGGAAATGGAACCTAAAACATGAAAAGAAGATAAACAGAATTTGGACAGTGAGAGATATAGAGCATATAATATTCTGTTTCTAAAGTCAGCATGCTTCTAGGAAAGTGAGGGTTTTCCCTGTTGTTAGGCCAGATATCATATTATTATATTTTTTATGACAGCTTTAAGAATAATGCAAATTCTAAGCCCAAGCTTCAGAAGTAGACTAAGAAGTATTAGCTTAGCTGCCATGACAAAATACAATAGGCTGGATACATTAAACAATAGAAATTTATTTTCTCACATGTCTGGGAGCTAGAAGTTTAAGATAAGAGTGCCAGCATGGTTGGGTTGTGATGAGGTCTCTCTTTCTGGCTTGCAGATGGATGCTTTCTCACTGTATTATCAGATGGCAGAGAGAGAGAAAGAGACCTTTCTCTTGCTTCCTCTTATAAGAACATAGTCCTGTTAGATCAGGGTTTCATTCTTATGACTTCATTTAAGTACCCCCTAAAGATGCTATTATCTCCAAATATAATCACATGAGAGGTTAGGGCCTCAACATTTGGATTCCAGAGGGATATAGTTCAGTCCATAGCAAAGGATAATGAAGAGGGTCAGATATTTAAAAGTAGCTACATATATTTTTTTAATTTAATTTAATTTAATTTAATTTTTTATTGCATTTTAGGTTTGGGGTACATGTAAAGAACATGCAAGATTGTTGCATAGGTACACACATGGCAGTGTGGTTTGCTGCCTTCCTTCCCCTCACCTGTATCTGTCAGTTCTCTCCATGCTACCTCTTCCCACCTCCCCACCTCCCCGTCCTTCCCCCATTTCCCCCCAATGGACCCCAGTGTGTAGTGCTTCCCTCCCTGTGTCCATGTGTAAGTATTTATGAGAACTTTTAAAAAAAATTTTGAGACAGAGTCTCACTCTGTTGCTCAGGCTGGAGTGTAATGGTGCAATCTTGGCTAACTGCAACCTCTGCCTCCCAAGTTCAAGCAATTCTCCTTCCTCAGCCTCCTGAGTAGTTGGGACTACAGGCATGCACCGCCAGGCCTGGCTAACTTTTTAAATTTTTAGTAGGGACAGGATTTCGCCATATTGGCCAGGCTCATCTTGAACTCCTGACATCAGGTGATCTGCCCACCTCAGCCTCCCAAAGTGCTAGGATTACAGGAATGAACCACCATGCCAGGCCAGCGGCTTTATTGAGATGTAATTCACATACTGTAAATTCACTTTTCTAAAGGGTACAGTTCAGTGATTTAAAACATTTATTTATTTTAAAATTTACAGAATTATATGTATCATCTACAACATGATGTTTTAAAGTATACATACATTGTGGAATGACTAAGTCTAGCTAATTTACATGATACATCTCGTAGTTATGATTTCTGTGGTGAGAACACTTTACATCTATTCTCTTAGTATTTTTCAAGAATATGTTTTTATTAATTGTGGTCATCATGTTGTACAGTGGAGCTCTTGAACTTATTCCTCCTGTTGAGCTGAAAATTTGTGTCCTTTGACCAGTATCTCCCCAAACCATACCCCACCCTCAAACTATTCTGCTCTCTGATTCTATGAGGTCAACATTTTTTAGATTCCATGTATGAGTGAGATCATGCAGTATTTGTCTTTACCTGGCTTATTTCAATCATGTTGTTGCAAATAACAGGATTTCCTTCTTTTTTTACGGCTGAATAGTTTTCTATTGTTTATGTATAGCACATTTTCTCTATTCATGCATTGGTGGACACTTAGGTTGATTCCATATCTTGGCTATTGTGAATAGTGCTATAATGAACATGGGAATGTACAAGCCTCTTACGTATATATGTACACACACACACACACACACACACACACACACACACACACACACATATCCAGTGGTGAGATTCCAGGTAGTTCTACATTTAATTTTTTAAGGAACTCCATACTGCTTTCAATAATGGCTGTATTAATTTACATCCTCACCAACAAGGTGCAAAGCTTCCCTTTTCTCTACCTACTTGCCACCACTTGTTATCTTTTGTCTCTTTGATAATAGTCATTCTAAGTGTGGTATGAGGCGATATCTCATTGTGGTTTTTATTTGCATGTCTGTGGTAATTAGTGATATTTAGCATTTTTTTCATGTACTTTTTAGCCATTTGCGTATCTTTGAAAAATGTGCATTCAGATTTTTTGCTCATGTTTACTTAGGTTATTTGTTTTCTTGCTATTGAGTTGTTTGAGTTCCTTAGTTTGGATATTAACCCTTTATCAGATGTATAGTTTGCAGATACTACCCCCCATCCTGTAGGTGTCTCTTCACTCTATTGATTGTTTCCTTGGCTGTGCAGGATATTTGCAGTTTGATGTAGTCTTACCTGTGTATTACTGCGTTTGTTGCCTGTGCTTTTGGTGTCATATCAAAAAAACCATTGCCAAGTCTGATGGTATGGAGCTTTCCTCCTATGTTTTCTTCTAGTAGTTTCATAGTTTGGGGTCTAATTTTACTTCTTTAATCCATTTTGAATTGATGTCTGTATACTGTGTAAGATAAGGGCCTAATTTCATTCTTCTGCATTTATTTATTTATTTCCTATTGTGTATTCTTGGTAACTTTGTCAAAAATCAGTTGCTTGTAAGCGTGTGGATTTATTTCTGGGCTGTCTATTCTGCTCCATTGGTCTGTGTGTCTGTTTTTATGCCAGTCAAAGTGGTGCCCTCAGGGCAGATGCATCAAGCATGATTCCAGTTTATTATGAGGTGTTTGGTTAGTAAAAGTTTTTCAGCACTTAAAGGTCTAACTTTCCCACAGCGGGAAATTTTTATGTGAACTCTTGTTTTTTAAATGTTTATCGTAAGCCCAAACCTCATCAACCATACTCTTTATGCTACTTTAGCTTTGTAGTATATTTTGAAGTTAGGTAGTGTGATGCCTCCAGCTTTATTCTTTTTGCTCAAGGTTGCTTTAGCTATTCAGAATCTTTTGTGTTTCCATGTGAATTTTAGGATTGTTTTTCTATTTCTGTGAAGCATATCATTGGTATCTTGAATAGCAGTTGTATTGAATCTGTAGTTTGCTTTGGATAGTATGGTCATTTTAACAATATTAATTATTCCAATCCAGGAACACAGGATATCTTTTTATTTATTTGTTTCTTCAGTTTCTTTCTTCAGTGTTTTACTGATTTTCTTGTAGAAGTCTTTCATTTATTTGGTTAAATTTATTCCTAAGTATTTAATTTTTTTTGTAGCTACTGTAAATGGAATTGTTTTCTTCTTGATTTCTTTTCAGGTAGTTCACTATTAGTGTACAGAAACACTACCGATTTTTCTTTTTTTCATTTCTTTTTTTTTTTTTTTTGATAGATTGGGTCTCATTATGTTTTCCAGTCCTTGAACACCTGGGCTCAGGTGATCCTCATGCCTCAGTGACTGAGTGACTGAGACTGCAGGCATAATATTTTGCTGTTGTTGGCATTTAATTGTTCATAAGCATCTTATGATCTTATGTATTCATGTCATATCATTTATAATGTCTCCTGTTACATTTCTGATTTTGCCTTCTCCCTTCTTAGGCTAACCAAAGGTTTGTCAATTTTATTTAACTTTCCAAAATCTAACTCTCAGTTTTATTGCTTTTTTCTATTTTTGTCTTTATTTTATTTACTTTTGTTCTGATTTTTATTATTTTCTTGTCTGTTCTTGTCTTTGTAATTCTTTTAGGTATAATGTTAGATTGTTTATTTGAGGTTTTTTTTTTTTATGTAGGTATTTACAGCCATAAACTTTGCTCTTAAAACTGCTTTTGCTGTGTTCCATGGGTTTTGATACATGTTTACATTTACTGTGTTTATATTTTTTTTCATCTCAGGAAATTTCTGAATTTCCCTTTCAGTTTCTTCATTGACCCACTGATGATTTAGGAGCATGTTGTTTAATTTCCATGTATTTGTGAATTTGTTGAAGTACCTCTGGTACTGATTTCTAGTTTTATATTATTGTGGTCAGAAAAGATACTTGATATGATTTCACTCTTCTTGAATTTGTTGACTTGTTTTGTGGCCTAACATATGAACTCCCCTGGTGTGTGTTCCATGTGAAGTTGAGAAGAATGTGTAGTCTCTTGCTGTTAGGTGAAATGTTTTATGTCTGATTGGTCCATTTGGTCTAGAGTACAGATTAAGTCTGATGTTTCTTATTATTTTCTGTTTAAATTATTTGTCCAATGCTTAAGGTAGGCTGTTGAAGTCTCCTACTATTACTGTATTGCAGTCTATCTCTCTTTTCAGACCTATCAATGTTTGGTTTTTATATTTAGCTGCTCTGATGTTGGGCTCATATATATTTGTAAAAAACAATAGCTGCATAATTTATTAAGGGATGTGCCATATAAAACATATAAATTTTGACACTGAAAATTCAAAATGAGAGAACTGGAGTAAAAGTACTTTCATATAACTTACTGTTATATCCTCTTATTGAATTGACTAGGATCTTTGTTTCTTTTTTACAATTTCTGACTTAAAGTCTGTTTTATATGACATAAGTATAGTCGTACACTGCTTTCTTTTGGTTTCTGTTTGCATGGAATATCTTTTTCCATTCTTTCACCATCAGTCTGTGTGTATTTTTACAGATGAAATGAGTCTGCTGTGGGCAGCATATAGTTGAGTCTTGTTTTCTTAATCCACTGAGACACTATGTCTTTTGATTAGATAATTTAATCCACTTATTTTCAAGGTAATTATTGATAGGCAAGGACTTAATACTGCCATTTTGTTAATTGTTTCATGGTTCTTTTGTAGATCCTTTATTATTTTCTTCCTCTCTTGCTGTCTTCTTGTGTGTGTGTGTGTGTGTGTGTGTGTGTGTGTGTGTGTGTGTGTTTAAGTGATTTTCTCTAGTGGTATGTTTTGATTTCTTGCTTTTTATTTTCTGTGTACCTACTATTGGTTTTTGGTTTATGGTTACCAAGAGGCTACCAAAAAAATCTTATGAGTTAAAATATTTTATTTAAACTTGATAACTTAATTTTGATTGCTAACCCCCCCAAACAAAAAAGTCTACACTTTTAGTTAATCCCCTGACATTATGAATCTTTGATGCCACAGTTTACATATTTTATATTGTATATCTCTTAACAAATTATTGTAGCTATTACTACTTTTAATAGTTTTGTCTTTTATCTTTCCCACTAAAGATATAAGAGATTTGCCTACTATAATCACAGTATTAGAGTATTTTGAATTTACCTGTGTACTTTCTTTTATCAGTCAGTTTTATACTCTCAGATGTTTTTGTGTTACCCATTAGCATCTTTTTCTTTCAGCTTGAGTGCTCCTTTTACATTTCTTATAAAATAGGTGTGGTCATGATTAGCTCCCTCAGCTATTGTTTGTCTGAAGAAGTATCTCTCCATTTCTGAAGGACACTTTGCTGGGTACATTACTCTTTGTTGGTAGTTTTCTCCTTTAACACTTTGAATATATCATCCCTTTCTCTCCTGACTTGTCTGCTGCTAACCATATTGGGACTCTCTTATATGTTATGTGCTTCTTTTTCTTGCTATTTTCAGGATCCTCTTATTGTCTTTGAGTTTGATTGTAATATGTCTTGGGGTAGTCTTGTTTGGATTGAATTGGATTAGAGACCTTTGACTTCCTTGTATGTGGATATTTACATTTCTCCAGGTTTGGAAAATTTTCCGTTACTGTTTCTTTAACTAAGTTTTTTACCCCTTTATTTTTCTTTTCTTATTCTTAAACTCCTGTGACTCAAAACTTTGCTCTTTTGATGCTGTTCCATGAATCTTGTAAGCTTTCTTCATTCATTTTCAGTCTTTATTCTCTGTGTATTTTCAGATAACCTGTATTTAAATTCGCAGTTTCTTTCTTTTTCTTAATCACACCTATAGTTGATGCTCCCACATTGTATTTTTATTTTGTTCATTGTATTTTTCAGCCCTGTGATTTCTGTTTGATTTTTTTTCTTTTATTATTTTAGTCTTTTTATTACCGTTTTCATTGTGGTCACTGGTTATTTTTTCTAATTTCATTGAATTGTTTCTTTGTATTTTCTTGAAGTTTGCTGAGCTTTCTTAAAACAGTTATTTTGAATTCTTTGTCAGTTCAACTCTGTTTCTTTAGGGATGGTCGTTAGTGATGTCATGTGTTACTGATTGTTATTGATGCTTGTGGCCATGTGTTTACGTTTGTGCATTTGAAGAAGTAGGCACTTATTTCAGTCTTTGCAGACCGGCTTTGTCTGAGAATGCCCTTCATAAAGAATGTCTAGAGATTCTTTAATATTTAATTAAATATCTTAAATATTTTGAAGAACTTCCAAACTGTTTCTAAAGTGACTGTACCATTTTATAATCCCAGCAGCAATGGATCACAGTTTCTCCACAGCCATATCAGTACTCATTACTGTCTGTCTTTTGATTTTTTGATTTTTATTTTTTTCAGACAGTGTCTTGCTCTGTCATCCCATCTGGAGTGCAATGGTACAATCACATCTAATTGCAACCTCAACCTCCCTGGCTCAATTGATCCTTCCACCTCCTGAGTACCTGGAGCCATAGGCATGTACCACAATGCCTAGCTAATTTTTATATTTTTTGTAGAGACAAAGTTTTGCCATGTTGCCTAGTGTATTAGTCCATTCTCATGCTGCTATAAAGAACTGCCTGAGACTAGGTAATTTATAAGGAAAGAGGTTTAATTGACTCACAGTTTTGCTTGGCTGAGGAGCCCTCAGGAGACTTACAATCATGGTAGAAGGGGAAGCAAACGCATCCTTCTTCACATAATGTCAGGAAGACAAGTGCCTAGCAAAGAGGGATAATACTCATAAAATCATGAGATCTCATGAGAACTCAGTCAGTATCATGAGAACATCAGGATGAGGGTAACCTTCCCCATGATTCAATTACCCCCTCACTGGGTCTCTCTCATGACATGTGGGGATTATTGGAACTACAATTCAAGATGAGATTTGGGTGAAGATACAGCCAAACTATATCATTTTGCCCTTAGCCCCTCCAAAATCTCATGTTCTCACATTTCAAAACACAATTGTGCCTTCCCAACAGTCCCCCAGAGTCTTAACTCATTCCAGCATTAACCCAAAATTCCAAGGTCTTATCTGAGACCAGGCAGGTCCCTTCTGCCTATGAGCCTGTAAAATCAAAAGCAAGTTAGTTATTATAATTCCTAGATACAGTGAGGGTACAGGCATTGAGTAAATACACTTGTTCCAAATGGGAGAAATTGGCCAAAATGAAGGGGCTACAGGCCTCATGCCAGTCCAAAATCCGGTGGGGCAATCTTAAAGCTCCAAAATGATCTCCTTTGACATCATGTCACACATTCAGCTCACACTAATGCAAGTGGTAGGCTCCCATGGCCTTAGGCATCTCCACCCCTGTGGCTTTGCAGGGTACAGCCCCTCCCCTGGCTGCCTTCACAGGCTGGTTTTGAGTGTCTGTGGCTTTTCCAGATGCACAGCACAAGCTGTCAGTAGATTTACTATTCTGGGGTCTAGCGGATGGTGGCCCTCTTTTCATAGTTCCATTAGGCAGTGCTCCAGTGGGGAGTCTGTGTTGGGGCTCCAAACCCACATTTCCCTTCTGCACTGCCCTAGCCAAGGTTCTCCTTGAGGGGACCACCCCTGCAACAAAATTCTCTGTGGACATCCAGGCATTTCCATACATCCTCTGAAATCTAGGCAGAGGTTCTCACGCTTCAGTTCTTGGCTTTTATGCACTCTCAGACTCAACACCATGTGCAAGCTGCCAAGGCTTGGGGCTTGCACCTTCTGAAGCCATGGTGCAAGCTGTACCTTAGCCCCTTTTATCCATTGCTGAGATGCAGGGCATCAAGTCCTGAGACTGCACAAAGCAGCAAGGCCCTAGGCCTGGCCCATGAAACCATTTTTTCCTCCTGGGCCTCTGGGCCTGTGATGGGAGGGCCTTCCGTGAAGACCTCTGA
Organism: Saimiri boliviensis; assembly: GCF_048565385.1. Classification (NCBI taxonomy): domain Eukaryota; kingdom Metazoa; phylum Chordata; class Mammalia; order Primates; family Cebidae; genus Saimiri; species Saimiri boliviensis. The sequence continues at coordinate 103,282,813 of NC_133459.1, forward strand.
AATCCCCTGGAGTCATTGCCTTGATTAACGTTTCACTCCTTGTTACTTATGCAAATTTCTGCAGCTGGCTTGATTTTTTTCCTCAGAACATAGATTTTTCTTTTCTATCACATGAGGCTGCAAATTTGCCAAACTTTTACTCTCTAATTCCTCTTGCATGCTTTGCCACTTAGAAATTTCTTCTGCCTGATACCCCAAATCATCTCTGTCAGGTTCAAAGTTTCACAGATCCCTAGGAAAGGGTCAAAAACCACCATTCTCTTTGCTAAAGCACAGCAAGAGTCATCTTTGCTTCATTTTCCAACAAGTTCCTCAACTCCATCAGAGATCCCCTCAACTCCATCAGAGATCCCCTCAGCCTGGACTTCACTGCCCATATTACTATAGTATTTTGGTCAAAGCCATTCAACAAGTCTCTGGGAAGTTCTAAACTTTCCCACATATTTTTGTCTTCTGAGCCCTCCAAATCTCTAAGAAGTTTCAAACTTTCTGTTTCCCTGTCTTCCTTTGAGCCTTCCAAACTGTTCCAACCTCTGCCTGTTATCCAATTCCAAAGTCACCTTCCACATTTTTGGGTATCCTTATAGCAGCACCCCACTCCTGTTACCAATTTACTGTATTAGTCAGTTCTCACACTGCTGTAAAGAACTGCTGGAGACTGAGTAATTTGTAAATGCAAGAGGTTTAATTGACTCACAGTTCTGCATGGCTGGGGAGGACTCATGTAACTTACAATCATAGCAGAAGGGGAAGCAAACATGTCCTTCTTCACATGGGGAAGGAAAGGAGATGTGCTGAGCAAAGAGGGAAAAGCCCTTTAAAAACATCAGCTCTTGTGAGAACTCACTCACTTTCTCATGAATCTCTCCCATGACACATAGAGATTATGTGAACTACAATTCAAGATGAGATTTGGGTGGGGACACAGTCAAACCATATCATCTAGGCTGGTATCACAATCCTGGGCTCAAGTAATCCACCCACCTTGGCCTACCAAAGAGCTGGGAATCCAGGCATGAGCCACCATATCCAGCTGGTCTTTTGATTTTAATCATTCATTGGTTCTGCTTCTCTAGAGAACCCTGACTAATAGATAATAGGCATAAAGTGACATCTCATTGTTATTTTGATATCTCTTTTGTGTTTATATTTCTTTGACGGATGACTTGGGTTTTTTTGTACTTTTGGGCTATTATTATTATTACTAGTGTTTATACTTCTTCAGTAAAAATATTAGAAACAATTTTTAAAGGCAGAATGTAACCAGTTTCCTATAGGTACGTAACTATCATGGACTTTCCCTCAAGTGTTTAGCCATTGATGTTACTCATGTCACTCCAAATGTCAGCTTGTTTTCTTCCATTTTACTGTCTCTTTGTGTCCCAAATCTGAATTCATGGGGAAAAAATCTGAATGGTGCTTGATATGGTTTGGATATTTGTCCCCTCCAAATCTCATGTTGAAATGTAACCTCTGGTGTTGGAATTAGGCACTAATTGGGGTTGTTTGGGTCACAAGAGTGGATCCTTCATTAATGGCTTGGTGATAAGTGAACTCTATTAGTTCACGAGAGCTGGTTGTTTATAAGAGCCTGGCACCTCATTTTACTTGTCCTTCTCTCACTATCTGACACACTTGCTCCCACTTTGCCTTTAGCCATGAGTAAAAGCTTCCTGAGGTCTCACCAGAAGCTAAGCAGATGTTGGTGCCATGCTGTAGAACTGTGAGCGAAATAAGCCTCATAAATTACCCAGTCTTGGGTGTTTGTTGAAAACAACACTAAATGGTAACACAGTGCTGATTGAAACAGCTGTGACAGGGTCATCAGAGCATAAGAGAGGAGTCACTGGGTTGAAATAAAGCCTCCTACGTATACCTGTTCAGTAGAAGCTATAGATAGGAAGTTGCTGAAGCAGGCATTCCCTCTGAAACGTGTTCACATATAGCATAATTATCTTCTGCTCTTAAGTAAAAATCCATTTTTCTTTTAGGCTTTCATCTACATCTCATTTCCCCTGTTGCCTCTCATTTTCTTATCTTTAAGTTTCTTTCTCCACAATTAATGAGAACCTTGGCACGCTTCATGCCAGTTATTCTTTGTCTATGCAACTTGTTTCTCTGCTGCATGGCTCTTACGGTTTGTAATCATTGGCTCATTTGTATAGCTCAGTGGTTAGGAGTACAGTTTAGAGTTAGAATGCCTGGGTTGAAACATTTAATTCTACTCCACTTACTAGCCTTGTGACCTATAACAAAATTCTTTGAGTTAAAATTCTTTGAGTTAATTCTAAATGAGTTAACATGTGAAATACTTAGAACAATGCCTGGCAAATGCTCAGTGAATATTGGCTATTGCTTTTGTTTAGTGCCTGTTCTTCCCACTGAGGGCACAGAGCATATGTATCTGGCTAACAGTTCTGCATCCAACACATTGCAATAATGGACTCTCAGAAAATATTGAAGAATCTGTTAAAGAATGAATAGAATTATCTTAGTGAAAAGGGTGGGTGGGAGGTAGTTAGGGGAAAGGGCACAGATAGCATTGGAAGCAGCATGTATGGGGAATGGGTCACACCGTGTTTCTTGGTACTCTCTAGACTATAGTGGGGCACCTCTTAGCTAGTGGTCTGTGGATTATTTCAGCAATCTGTTGGAAACAGCCATGAATATGGTAATAATGACCCATTTGTGGGTTCTAAGAAAAAGGACAACTACAGTACTAGAAAATGATCATATGTAAGTCAAGAGGGGAGATGATTATTTGTTTTAAAATGTTCTAAAATTCTTATTTAGGATAGTGGGGGCAAACATTAACTTCAGATTTTGTTATGCATATGGTAAAATTTCAAGGTAAACCACTGAAACTATAGTAGTTGAGTATATAACTTCCAAACCATGGAGGAAATAAATGGAATAAGAAAATAAATACATAAACATAAGATTCAAACAATCTATTGAAGAGGAGAGGGAAAAACATAGAAAGAATGAGATAATTAGAAAGTAATAGGTAATGTGTGAGAAATAAATTCAAGTACAGAAATGCTCCCCTAAAATGTACCCTGCAGTAATGTTGGGACATGATTTCCCTTCATCTTCATTCTCAAATGGAATGGGTTAAATAACATTTTTATTCATTTTCCCTGGGGGTTTGAGGTGGGTGGAGAGTAATTTAGAAGATAGTCACCTTCTGATCAGTTGAGACTTTCTCAGTTTAGTCTTCAATTAATAAAAATTAATATAAACTTTGTCAGAAGACAGAAATTGTCAGATGAAACGACAAGCAAAATAAAGTCTTACTAACCGAAAAACAAATCTGGGGTAGCTATGTTAATATCAGCTATAGGGTAGCTATGGTAATATCAACTATGTTAATATTAATTATTATTAATAATCTATTAATAATGGATTATATAGTAAAATTGTTACTAAAAATAGAGTGTCATCACATTTTAAAATTTACTATGAAGACATAAGATTTTTAAGCTGGTTGATAAAATTCTGGGAAACACAAATTATGGAATAGAATTTGTAGGATGCACCAAAGCATTTTTTTAGAGATATCCGTTAATTCAACAAATAAACGAGCACCTTCTTTGTGCCAGTCACTGGAAGAGGTGGCCTAAAGAAGAGAATAAAACAGTCAAAATCCTGGCACATTCAGAGTTTCTCTTAGGAGAAAACAGATACAAATGATGTTATTACCAAGAAACTTGTGAAACAAACCAAATATTAATGATAAATATTTAAGAGTACAATATGTTAATTTTAAGATTGAAAATGAGGTACAAGGATTTCTTAAAACTCAAAGGCTCAGTCACTGAGAGTTAGATTTTTTACAATCACTTAATTTTTCTAACTTGGAGGAAATTGATAGCATGTTTAGAATATATTTCAAGACTACATTCAAATGTTGCAACAGAACATTAAGAATTATCTTCTTGATCCACTAAGTGCAGGGAAAAAAAATGAGTAATGAATCCATTCATTACCACCTTTCAATATTTTATCGTTCAGTTTTTGTGTTTTGTTGCTCATTGACAGAGTTTGACAGAGGGCCGAGAGTAGCCTTTAGTGAGCTGGCTGTAATTTTGGGGGTCCATTTTTATGTAAATAATTAAAACTCTCTGACAGGACCATAAAATGCTTGCTGCCATTTCCAATAACCTATACTTGTAAATGGGGTTTTTAATTTAATAAGAATATTAAGTTAGAAAAGGAACTGTCATTCTGTGAAGTGGCCAATAATGTTAGTTTTATTTATCAATTTAGTTTCGTTCTTTGATCATTTTCAAACATTTTCAGCATTGACGCAGATGGGACAATGACAGTGGACTGGAATGAATGGAGAGACTACTTCTTATTTAATCCCGTTACAGACATTGAGGAAATTATCCGTTTCTGGAAACATTCCACAGTAAGTATACTTCATGTATTTATGCTTATTTGGAGCTATAAACCATAGGTACAGTTGTCACCCAAGAACACTCTTTAACACTTATGGGCCAGGATACCTGAGCCCCAGTAGCTCCTTAACCTGCAGAGTTCTATTTATCCTGTTAGGCATAGATTTATAGAGTATTAAAAACAATAACAACAACAACAACAACAACAACAACAACAACCCAAGACTGCATAAATGTTCATCCTGACAACTTGGAAGAAGTACCATCTTGAAGAATAAGCTATCTAGCTTTTATTGGCATTTACGTTTCTGCCATAGGGAAGTGTAAAAGTTGTAGGCTTTTGCTTTTTACTATATTATCCAAATAATCTCAGCACCTCATGGTTGCTAAGAATCTGTTTCCTTGTTTGTTTAGATTGCCTAGGTTTATCTCTGGCATAAGGCATTTAAAATAATCATTAAAGGCTACAGAATGTTTTTGCTTCATCTGCTTAGCTTAGATGGCATTTCATACCAGTTTGTTTTCTACAAATTTTGATTGTTTCATTAATATTCTGCATACCGATGTAAACCAAGTTCTATTATTGTGCAGTCTACTTCTGAAACCATTGGGAACTCTCTGAAGGAGGATTTTTTTTTTCCCCCTTAATAGGCTTATCTTCAATGCTTATTCATGGATTTTGCTAAATTAAATGAAGCAGTTCACATTGCCACTAGTAGCAATACCTAAGCTTACATAAAGCATTAGAAAATTGTTGATTAGTGCCTTCTCAACTATGAGTGTAGAATAATACTATGCTAGTAGTTCAGTTGCCACGGTACATTTTACACTATGTGAAGTTTTATTTACATGATTCTTACTGTATTTTTTAAGGTAGTTGATAACAGTTGAGGCTATAGTCGTATCTCCATTTTATTGGTAGTAAAATGAAGGAAGAGATGGTTACTACATAGGATAGCTCCTTGCAGTTTTGCCTGCAAAATTTTTTATGCCAAAATAATTTAGATAATAGAGTTGTAAAAATATTATTATAGAGTTATTTCTCTTAAGCTGTAGTACTGTAGAATAGATTGAAGGGGTGATGATTTCAAACAATACCTCTCCATTAGCTAAATTTTATATAGAATCTATTGCATGTTTTAAATGGCAAGTAAGATTTATAAAAATATTTTTATAAACAGTAGGTCATGAGCTTAGAGTTGTTCACATACACAGTTTTAATTTTTATTTATATATTTAAAACGTATCGTGGTGTAAAGTATAATATAAATATAAATTTGAGATAAAAGAAGTATTATTTGAGAATTGATGAACTAAATTTATTAAAAGATGTCATCACCGATTGGATATGGTTTTCTAGCCTTATGAAAAGTGGTCACAGTAAAAAAGATTGACTGTACCTGACAAAACACTGCCCTTTCATTCTGACCTAGACCAAGAGAAGCAAAGTTACTATGAATCCATGAAGAAAGAAAGTTGTAATTGTTGGTTTTGTATATTTGTAATTACTGTTGATTTCCATTTCTTGTGAACTGACACTGTACTTCATTCGTTGTGAAGAGACTACTTAGAATCTATGTGCTCAAATTGGTTTAGTATAAATTCTAGGGAGAAAAGTTGATATTAACTGTAAAATAACATATGATTCTTCTCTAAAACCAAAAGGCCTTCTGGCATTATATATTTTTAACTGAGAAGCATGGGGATCTTTTTTTCATTTTGATAGGGAATTGACATAGGGGATAGCTTAACGATTCCAGATGAATTCACGGAAGATGAAAAAAAATCCGGACAGTGGTGGCGGCAGCTTTTGGCAGGAGGCGTTGCTGGTGCTGTCTCTCGAACAAGCACTGCCCCTTTGGACCGTCTGAAAATCATGATGCAGGTGAGCTTTATTATCGTGTGTCCAGGTTTGCCATAAATAGTCTAAAACAATGAGAAATGTAGTGCTTTGAAAAAGTGTTCAAATTTCTTAGTAATAATCTTTTATACCCTAAAATATGTATCTATTCTGTTAGTGTTAACTCTAAATTCAGTCCTTGAAAGTATGGCAGTGTACCAAACTTTAAATTGTTAATACATGTGTGTAATGAATTTTTAATCTTTGGGATTCTCTGACTATTCAAAAGTTTAATTTTAGAAACATCTCTAGCCATTATTGTAGGATTCTCCTTATTTATAGTTTCCTTCTTTCTTATATACTTTACCAAAAGTAAAGTACCTCTGAAATCTAGAATCGTAGAGCAGCAGTGTAATTTTAAAAATTATTCTAAAGCTGAGGTTTGCAGAAAAAGATCTGGCTTTGTAGACTGACTTTGCTATTTACTAGCAATGTAGTCTTATGCTGGCCAGAGTGGAAAGAGGGAAAGGAAAAAAATTAATATGTATTTGCTCATTGTGGTAACCCAGCTAATCCTTGCAGCAGCCCAGTGAAGCAGGTATTTTATCATTTTTCCAGGGGGAACCTGAGGCCCAGAGAATTACCTTTTCCTTTACAACAAATGAGAGGAGGAATGGAGTATCTTTGCCTCCAATGCTCCTGGTTTTCATGCTGCTTGAAACCTCTGAGGTCTCATTTTCCTTCATTCTGGAATGGGGATAAGAATATCTAACAAGAATCGTTGTAAGAATCAAACTATATAAGGTATGTGAAAATGCCTGGCACACTGGAATATCCTTTTGGAACCTAGTAGTTGTTTACAAAATATTTTTAAAAGTGTGTTATACCTTTGGTCAGCACTTTCAATATTTGTCCACAGATTTCTGTACAAAAAGATTTCTGACAGTATTTTAAGCTGGCATTCCTTCAGAATGTCCCCAAATCACAAAATGTATTTAGGGGAAAAGCTAATGCTTTAAAGAAAAAGGAGAGAGGATGGGTGTGTGTTTTTCTTTAGGAATAGTAGTAACTTGACTTTCAGAGAACTTAAACAAGTGTTCATTTTTTTCTTTGTCCTATTTTATTGTGAAGTTTATCTATTTAAAATAACATGGATTTCTCTGGAATTTAGTTTCTGCAAATTTAAAAAGTTTCCAAAGTCAACTTTCAGGTTCCATACTTCTCTAGGACTCCCAGAACTCACTGAAAGCTTATTACCCCTGGTTATGGCTTATTACAGGGAAAAGATATGGATGAAAATCAGTCAAGTAAAGCAGCTCATAGGGCGGAGCTTCCGTTGTCCTCTCCCTGTGAAGTCCCTGTGTCTTACTTTCCTGGCACTGTTGTGTGGCACTAGGCACAGAGTGTTGCAGACCAACCGGGGAAGCTCACCTGAGACTTTGGTGCTCAGCGTTCTTAGTGGGGTCCATTTGCATACTGGCCACATGGCTGGCCTTCAGGATTCAACCCCTTCTGTGAGTGCCTGTGTGTGTGTGTGTGCATGTGTGTATGTGTGTGTGTGTGCATGTGTGTATGTGTGTGTGTGTGTGCGCGTGTGTGTATGTGTGTGTGTGTGCATGTGTGTATGTGTGTGTGTGTGTGCGCGTGTGTTGAGTGGTCGTCACTCCTTTTATGTTTTCTGAAACAATCAGTGGAATGGCTGATTTATTTGATTATTTTGGTTGTATTAGATTTAATCAGTTTTTATCTGTAGGTGGTCATAAGGTACAGTATTTTTAAATAATCACCATATCTGTAGTGTAAGTCAAGTGTTTTATCAGTACTCACACGATTGGTACATGTTGTATTGAATTTACTGCCTAGAGATGCCTCAAAATATGCCAAAGAAGGTGGAATTTTTATTTTTGGTTTCAGGCTTTTTTATTCCAGTATTTTTAGCCCTGATATATACAATATCCAAACTATTTCAGACTCATTTACAGTTCATGTCTGTACTACTACTTCTTAATATCTTACTCCCTCTCCTCAAGAATATAAACAGTATTACCTGCAGTATATATAATATAATGTAATAATATATTATTACCTGCAGTATATATTTTATTTCTCTTTAACTGAGCTTGTTCATATTTCAAAGGTGTTCCATTGTCTGATACGTATCAGACAGTGATACATATCAATGATACAATTTAGTTAATGTTATCTTATGAATGTTGTCCATAATTTTAATTTTCTTCTTGTCTTCTCTGCTTTCTCACACTGAAGATAGCAATTATTCTTAGTTTTAGAGTTGTGACAGACCTCTAAAATGGCAATACTCCCTCCCATCATTATATATATATTTTTTCAACCTTTCTATATTTTAATTTCAAATATACTTGCAGCTAGTATTGAAAAAGATTGTGTGGTTACCTTAGAAAAAGTAATAATATGCCACCAGTATTTTAAATCACTCTGCTTTTATTTTTTAGGTTCATGGTTCAAAATCAGACAAAATGAACATATTTGGTGGCTTTCGGCAGATGGTGAAAGAAGGAGGTGTCCGCTCCCTTTGGAGAGGAAATGGTACAAATGTCATCAAAATTGCTCCTGAGACAGCTGTTAAGTTCTGGGCATATGAACAGGTAATTGTTATCACCTACGGAATTTATTAACAAAGAGGAGTTAGTAAACGGATTCAATAAATGTTAATGTATAATGCTTTTGGGATTCTTGTTTTAATAGGTGATTATCTTTCATGTATACTCTGTAAGGAATCACTTAGAGGAGATTAGACTAAATAAAATCAGAGATTTCTCATGACCAAGTTATGGGATTCTTAATTCATCATATTATTTATAAAGAAAGTGCTTTTTTTTTTTTTTTTTTTTTCCTAAGTAGTCCTTAAAGGAAGGTAACAGTTTATTCATTCTGAATTCTGAGCAGAAGCAGCACACTAAGTTTTATGAAAGTGTCTCAAGTTTTAGGAAAGTGTCTCAATCTGACCTCTGGAAGGAAAACTTGTAAGTTGAAGTCCTTTGTGTAATTTGACATTGCTGTAAATTCGAGCTGAGTTTAGAGTGACAGCTCCATGAAGGCAGGGGCATGGCTTCGTCCCCATGTACTCCAGCACCTAGACAGAGCTTGGGACGTAGTAAGTGCCAAGTGAGGCTGAATGAGTGAATGAGTGAATAAATGCATTTACCTTTGAATCACTTCTCTGCTGACTTTTGTTAACTTGGATGATTCGAGCTATTGCTTCAGCCTAACTCAATGTAAAGAGGAAGTACAGAGGTAAGTTTTAGAGGTTGGGTTCTTTTTATGGTCATTAGCAGAACTGTCTAGTTGAACAGCCATAGGTTATTTTTTTTTATTATTTATTCCATCGTTGTATATCAAAGACTGTAAGGGCTTTGAAATTCAACACCCTCCTCCCCCATAGTTTTCGTATTATTTCCTATTGCTTTTAGATTATTCTGGAGAGTGTTTTGTTCTTGAGCAACAGAATACTCTTGAGAAGGTTACAGAGTATAGTGCTATCTTTTTCCTGGCCTAGAAAATAGAGAAGCAAAGAAAAAATTAAAGAAAACCTAGCCTCCAGGACTTTAATTAGAACCTATCTTTGGGAAGGTTATATTCCTTATATATTTGAAGATTCAAATAATGATTATTAAGGGCTAATGTTTGAGATACCCTTAGGTTATTCTGACCACATGCTTGGATTTTATGATAGGAAAGAAAGAGCCTAAAATAAACAAATACTCAAAAATAATGCCGTTATTTCAGTATGCAAGAAGTTTGGTATTTTTGAAAGTCCATGGATATTGCAAGCAAATATGCACATTTTACTCTATATCATTTGTCAGATTCTTACCTTGGACGTCACAAACGGGCATCTGTCCACCCAGGCTCCTTCCTGAGAACTCATTATAGTATTCTCATTTCGGCACACTAGCTTTCTTGGACGTCAAGAGAAAGCTGTCTACGCAGTGTGGTGTAGTAGTCTTCTTATGGGCTCTGGGCCTACGATAGCGTTTTCTCCCCTCCTGCTTCAAGGTCCATTCATCCCTTGGGGCTCTCTAAAAGCCGTCTTCCTATGAGAAGCATATCCTAAGCATCTCAACCAAAACCATTTCCTCCCCTGTCCAGGCTTCCTTGAGTGCTGAATTGCAGAATATCCCATTTTTCATTGGATAATCCCAGTTCATTCTAAATTACTTCAAAACATGCAGTATATATTCTCAAATTTCCCAGAGTATGTAGCTAGCTCACTTTTCGGTTCCGTTAGGTTTTGTTCACTGAATAGCTGGCACTTTAGGAAACTAAGAAAAGGATCTTTTCAGCCTGGCACATAGCTCTGTCAAACACATCATCAGTTTGGTAAAGCTGTGTTCTATGTGGGTTGTCATTACCATAGCAGTGTCATGGTATCGTTGACAGGGTAGTAGTGTGGGGTAGTGTTCTTGGGGTTTCAGCTGCCATCTCTGTACTGACTGCCTTCCACTCCAACATCTTTCTCTTTATTGCAGCACTGTAGATCCACCTGCGTAATGCGTGTGTCGGCATCTCTGCTTGCATGTCCCAGGAGTGCCTCCCACTCAACATGTCCACCGTGCACAGTCATCTTTCTGCTAGTCCCTGTCTCCTGACCCTGCTCCAGCAACACACACACACACAGACACACACACACACACAGACACACACACACACACACACACACACACACACACACACACGCACCCTTCCTCTTTCTATATGTTATATGGTAGGAATGTCCTTTAGTACCTTACTCAGGAGTTAGTTCCTCCGGAAAGCCTTCTGTTCTAATTTCCTTTTCTTACAGCACTTTCACAAGGAATTCTGACATTCTCCGTACTTATCTCCTTTGTGAGACTGTGAGCTTCCTTAGGCAGTAGCTACTTGTATTCCTAGCACCTTGCCCAGTGCCAGGAAATCCCGATTAAGTGAATTTAAAAGACAGAACTGCCAGACTGGAATTTTAACTCAAGCTTGCCTCAATCTCGAGCCATTAAGATGAAGTGGGAGCCAGGCGTGGTGGCTCACACCTCTAATCCCAGCACTTTGGGAGGTAGATCACTTGAGCCCAGGAGTTCGAGACCAGCCTGGGCAACATAGCAAAACCCCATTTCTACAAAATATATAAAAATTAGTTGGACATGGGGGTGTGTGCCTATACTAGGGAGGCTGAGGTGGGAGGATCACTTGAGCTTGAGAGGCAAAAGTTTCAGTGAGCTGAGGTCACACCATTGCACTCTAGGCTGCATGACAGAGTGAGACCCTGTCTAAAAAAAAGAAAGAAAAGAAAGGGGAAGATAAGGACTGGAGATAGAAGGAGGAGCATGTGGAAAAAAACGTAGACACAGGAAGGCATCACTCACTGAAGAGACTGAAAGTGGTTCTCTATGCCTCAGCAGTGGTGGAGTGTGTTTCAGGAAAGGTAATGATGAAAGACAAGCAGGGGCCAAATGTAATAGGAGTTTGGATTTATATGGTAGGGGCTATTGTAGCATCTTATATAGGGAAGTGAAATGAGTATATTCACATTTAAGGAATATCAACCTGAAAAAGGAATGGAGACATTGTTGGGGGGAGAGTGAGGCTAGACTAGAGGCAGGGAGAATATTTAAATAATTCAGGTAAGAAATGATGAACATCAGTGTAAGTTGATGTCTTTAAGGAATAGAGAAGGGAATGAACTGAGAAATATTTGGGGAATTGAATCAACAGAACTCACTGACTGGAGGTGAGAAAGAGAGGAGTCAAAGATGACATCTAGTTTCTTACTGGAGTGACTGTGTACATAGAGAATACAATATCAGATGAGTTTGAGATGTATGGGACACGTACCGGGAACTGTCCAGTAAGCAACTGGATATATCAGCTAGCAATTAAAAGAGAGAGATCTTTGACAGAGAGGTTGTTCCTGAGTTGAGCCATTGGAATGGGCAGGATCACTTGAGAAGAGCTTATAAATAAGAAGAATTCTAGGAATAAGTCCAAAGGGAGAGGTGAAAGAAGAAACTTGCAAAGGAGACTGAGAAGATATAGCTTAAGGGATGGGAAGAAATCCAGAGAGAGGGATGGCCTAGGAGTCAGTGGAAGAAAACAGTTTCATGGGGGTCAGTGCTACTGGGTAGTGAATATAATAAGAGTATCTTTTAAGATTTCTCAACACAGAGGGGTGGGGAGTTGGGGAAGGATAACATGTGGAGAAATGCCAGATATAGGTGATGGGGAGGAAGGCAGCAAACCACATTGCCGTGTATGTACTTATGCAACAATCTCGCATGTTCTTCACATGTACCCCCAAACCTAAAATGCAATAAAATATATATTTAAAGAAAAAAAAGGTTAAATACTGAAAAGGAAAAAAAAAAAGATTTCTCAACACAGAGATAGATAAGCTTAGTATAAATGCTTCCGTGAAGTAATGAAATGAGAAGCCATACTGAAATGAGCTTAAAGTGAATGGGAGGTGATGAAACTTGGAAAGTGGAGACGCATTTTTAGGGAGTTTGACTGTGAAGGGACAGAAACTAAAAGAGGGAGAGGGTGACAGATAAGAAGGATGTTGGGTGGAGGGAGGATTTGTTTTTTGGGTTTTGTTTGTTTATTTGTTTGTTTGTTTTTGAGATGGAATCTCACTCTGTTACCCAGGCTGGAGTGCAGTGGTGCAATCTTGGCTCACTGCAATCTCTGCCTCCCAGGTTCAAGTGATTCTTCTGCCTCAGCCTCCTGAGTAGTTGGGATTACGGGCGCACACCACCACACCCGGCTAATTTTTGTATTTTTAGTAGAGCCGGGGTTTCGCCATATTAGTCAGGCTGGTCTCAAACTCCTGACTTCAAGTGGTCCACCTGCTTCACCCTCCCAAAGTGCTGGGATTACAGGAGTGAGCCACCTTGCCCAGACTGGAGGGAGGCTTTTGATTGGACTTTAATGTATCTATTGCTGAAGGAAGCATGCCAATCCAAATAAAGAAGTTGAAAACATAGGTAAGAGAGGTTGATTAACCCAGCAGGTGTTCTGAGGGAGTTTGTGTGTAGGGAAAGGGAGTGGGAGTTGGAAAGGGGCTGGGGGAGATAGGTTCTATCCAGAGACTGTTAAAAGGACTAGCAGGGGTTCTCTTCCCACCTTGTAGACAGCCAGTGTGTGCTCACATGGCCTTTTCTTGGTGCACGTGAGAGGGGGGAGAGAGAGCAAGCTCTCTGGTGTCTGCTCTTATAAGAACACTGATCCTGGCATGAGTGCTCCATCCTGATGACCTCATAACCCCAATTACCTTCACAAGCCTCATTCCCTAATACCATCATGTGGGAGGTTGGGGCTTCAACATAGGAATCTGGTGGGGATGCAGCTCAGTCCATGGCAGGTAGTGATGTGCATTTTAAAACTTACTTATACAGTACAAGAAGTTACTTACTGAAGAAGGACACAAAGTTGGAACATTTGAGAGATTTATTTCTGGTTCCATGGCCGGAGCAACTGCACAGACTTTTATATATCCAATGGAGGTGAGTACCATTGTGAAATCTGACTGTGTGATGTTGTTTGTGTTGGTTGTCTATTGCTGTGTAACAAGTTATCCCGAAATTCACAGTTTAAGACAAGCATTTATCATTGGGCAGTTTCTATGGGTCAGGAATCTGGGAGAAGCTTAGCTGGATGTCTCTGGCTCAGGATTTTTCACAGCCCACAGTCAAGGTGGCAGTCAGTGCTGCAGTCACTCCGAGGTTTGAGTGGGGAAGGATTTCAAGCTCACTCATGTGGTTACTGCCAGGTCTCACTGGGTATTGGCTGGAAACATCATTTCCTTAGCACATGAGTCTTTCTGTAGGCTGCCTGAGTAACCTCAAAACATAGTAGCTGGCTTCCCTATAGTTACTGCTCCAACAGAAAGAGAGAGAGAGTACCCAAGACGAAAGCTGATCTATTTTGCCTTTTCTGCTGTATTCCACTGGTCACATAGACCAACCCTGACAGAGGATGGTAGGGGACTGCTTAATGGTGTGAATACCAGAAGACAAGTATCATTGGGGAGGCTGGATGCCACTGTGTTTGTGAGAATTGTGATTCTCATTCCTTTCCGAAGAGTTTATGTACCATAAATTTCATAATGGAATCTCAGGATTTGATTATATGGTTAACCTAACTAGACATCCTTTCATTAGTACTTAAGTTGGCAAACTGGCAAACTAGAGACCTACAGACTGTACGGCCCTTGAGTTAAGAATGGTTTTTACATTTTTAAAAAGTGGGCAACGCAGGAGAAAGCCGGAAAAGATCTAAAATCAACACCCTAACATCACAATTAAAAGAACTAGAGAAGCAACAGCAAACGAATTCAAAAGCTAGCAGAAGACAAGACATAACTAAGATCAGAGAAGAACTGAAGGAGATAGAGACACGAAAAAGCCTTCAAAAAATCAATGAACCCAGGAGCTGGTTTTTTGAAAAGATTAACAAAATAGCTAGACTGCTAGCCAGATTAATAAAAAAGAAAAGAGAGAATAATAAAATAGACACAATAAAGAATGATAAAGGGAATATCACCACTGATGCCACAGAAATACGAACTACCATCAGATAATACTATGAATACCTCGACACAAACTAGAAAATCTAGAAGAGGCGGAGTCAAGATGGCCGAATAGACACAAATCCGGTACACAACACCCAGTGAGAGAGACACAGAAATCGAGAGATCTCCTAGCTCCAACTGAGGTACCTGGTGCATTTTAATGGGTCTGGTCGGATGGTGAGCAAAGCCCAGGCAGGGCAGACTGAGGCAGGGAGGGGTGCTGCTTCACCCAGAAAGTGCATCTGACTGGTGAGTCAGAGGCTTTCTCTCTGGCACTGTGGTCCAGTTACAGCACTTACCCCAAAGCCTCAGCAATACACAGAATAGGGGATCTTTGCCAGTCAAGCGCTGGGAATTACAAGCGCAGAGTGGAATAATAATCCAGGACGGTGTCCCTGATTGGTGCACAGATCTAAGCAAATGCATAAGCCCATAAGCCGGCCAGGGGAGCCTGCAGACTGAGCTATTGCTCCCTCTCCCTGCCTGGAGAGAGCGGGAGTTGAAAGCCAGAAGACAGACGGTGGGACTGGGTGGGACTGGGTGGGTCCCTACCCACCCCGACAAACCCCAGAGGGCTGAAGCACTAACACTAGCAGGTTACACAGCCAGTGCCTCAGTCTGACCTGAACCCTGAATGATCCAGCCCTGTGGAGGAAAGACACAACCCACCATTGGCCATACTGCCCAAAGTAACTTATAGATTCAGTGCTATCCTTATCAAGCTACCATTGACTTTCTTCACAGAATTAGAAAAAACTACTTTAAATTTCATATGGAACCAAAAAAGAACCCACATGGCCAAGACAATCCTAAGCAAAAAGATCAAAGCTGGAGGCATCATGCTACCTGACTGCAAACTATACTACAAGGCTATGGGAACCAAAACAGCATGGTACTGGTACCAAAACAGAGATATAGACCAGTGGAACAGAACAGAGGCCTCAGAAATAACACCACACATCCACAATCATCTGATCTTTGACAAACCTGACAAAAACAAGCAATGGGGAAAGGATTCCCTATTTAATAAATTGTGTTGGGAAAACTGAATAACCATATGCAGAAGACTGAAACTGGACCCCTTCCTTACACCTTATACAAAAATTAACTCGAGATGAATTAAAGACTTACATATAAGACCTAAAACCATAAAAACCCTAGAAGAATACCTAGACATTACCATTCAGGACATGGGTGTGGCCAAAAACTTCATGACTAAAACACCAAAAGCAATGGCAACAAAAGCCAAAATTGACAATTGAGTTCCAGTTGAACTAAAGAGCTTCTGCACAGCAAAAGAAACTACCTTCAGAGTGAACAGGCAAGCTACAGGACGGGAGAAAAATTTTGCAATCTATTCATCTGACAAAGGGCTAATATCCAGAATCTATAAGAAACTTACACAAATTTTTTAAAAAAAACAGCCCCTCAAAAAGTGGGCAAAGGATAGGAACAGAAACTCCTAAAAAGAAGACATTTATGCAACTAACAAACATATGAAAAAGAGCTCATCGTCACTGGTCATTAGAGAAATGCAAATCACAACCAAGATGAGATACCATCTCACGCCAGTTAGAATGGTGACCATTAAAAAGAAAACAACAGATGCTGGAGAGGATGTGAAGAAATAGGAATGTTTTTACACTGTTGGTGGGAGCGTAAATTAGTTTAATCATTGTGGAAGACAGTGTGGAGATTCCTCAAGGATCCAGAACCAGAAATACTATTTGACACATTACAGGGCATATACCCAAAGGATTATAAATCATTCTGCTACAAAGACATATATACATGTGTGTTTATTGCAGCACTATTTACAATAGCAAAGAATTGGAACCAGTGCAAATGCCCAACAGTGACAGACTGGTTAAAGAAAATGTGGCACGTATACACCACGGAATACTATGCAGCCATAAAAAAGGATGAGTTCATGTCCTTTTTGGGACATGGATGAAGCTGGAAGCCATCATTCTCAGCAAACTAACACAGGAACAGAAAACCAAACACCACATGTTCTCACTCATAAGTGGGAGTTGAACAATGAGAACATGGTCAAGGGGCGGGGAGCATCACACACTGGGGCCTGTCGGGTGGTGGAGGTCAAGGAGAGGGATAGCATTAGGAGAAATAATGTAGATGACAGGTTGATTGGTGCAGCAAACCACCGTGGCACGTGTATACATATGCAACAAGCCTGCACATTCTGCACATGTATCCCAGAACTTGAAGTATAATAATAAAAAAAGTGGGCAAAAAGAAAAGGAAAATATACAACAAAGACCTAATATTTTAGGCTTGCAAAGGCAAATATTTTATTATTTGCTCTTTACAGAAAAAGTTTTCTAACCACTGCTTTACAGCAAAAATAGTATTGTAGATGTAGAATTTATTGATATAGAAGAGGTTTTTTTAGTAACTGATAAGACTTAAGCAAGATAAATACAACTTTCACCAATGTGTGGTATGCATGCTAATATAGCTTTCTTTGCAAGCATCTTAATATGATTGCTTATAGTACTCCACACACCTCTCAAAAAAAAAAAACCTCTTAATACCTATTCTTCCTTTTATATCCTCCGTATCAGTTAATAGTATCACCTTCCCAACTCTCCACTGCCCCATAGTGTGTTTGTACTACCATTTCCCTCACCTTCCAGACACAAGTGGTCACCAGTCATTTTTGTTAAGACATCAGTAGATTATCTTGCCTCCATTTTCTGGGTCACTTTCTTCATCAGATACTCCTTGCAGTAAACGGGTATCTGGCTATGGTCCTAGCCCCTCAATAGAGGTAATACGTGAGGGAGAATGTATCAACAAATTGTACAGTCAGTTGAGTGATGATATGTGCTAGGTATATGTTCTGTGTAAAATTACTTCATTTGAATTCCGTGATGATAGAGTTAATATGAATAATAATATTTTGTTATTTTATATCCAGGTTATGAAAACCAGGCTGGCTGTAGGCAAAACTGGGCAATACTCTGGAATATATGATTGTGCCAAGAAGATTTTGAAACATGAAGGCTTGGGAGCTTTTTACAAAGGTTATGTTCCCAATTTATTAGGTATCATACCTTATGCAGGCATAGATCTTGCTGTGTATGAGGTGAGTTCATAGCAGCCTTTTGAATCTGAAAATGCAGTTAAATAGCTCCTGTTAGAATTTGACTTTATGTGATGAAGTAGGTATACACCAAAAAACAGTTTGTGACCAGAAGTAAATTCAACGTGTTATTTGAATCTTTTCAAGTAACTGCAGTGTGAATATGCATCGGGTCACTTTTGTATTGGATTTCCTTGGGAATTGCTTTTGTTAATGAAGAGTAAACTCAAGGTTAGGTATAGTTATTTACCTTAAAAGGTGATTCTAGTGACTGTTTTCAGGGAAGACACAAGAAGCAAATAAGTTTCTTCGTTCTGGATTTGCAAAAACCAAGTAAGTAATGTGACTGACGTGAGCAATACAGTTAGTTACTCGTGTGAGTCATACAAGGAATAAAAGAACACAAATCTTGGATCAACCCTGCCATCTAAATCATTTAATAATTTATGAATCTTACAAACATGTGTTGAGCACACACTATGCAAACCAGTGGGTGAGACACTAGATCTAGGGATTCAAAGGACTCAGTGTGTGCCTTGAAGAAACTGAAGGTCTGGTGGGGGAGACAGACAAACAACTAAAAGCCAGTGTGGTTAGCTAGGCTGCCGTGGACATGAGCCAGGGCGCATGCTAGGATCGGACCCAAGCTGTGGCATCCAGGAAGCGGGGAATGTGTAATGAAAAGAAGACTTGACTTTTTGTTGAGGAGCTTTATTGAGATTTAGTTCATATTCCCTACATTTCACTCATTTGAAATGTATAAGCAAATGGTTCTTGGCTTCTTACATAATTTTTAAAATTATGATAAAATATAAAATTTGCCATTTTACTCACTTTTAAGTGTACAGTTCAGTGGCATTAATTATATTCTCAATATTGTGCAGCCCTCAACACTATTTCCAAATCCTTTTCCTCACTCCAAACAGAAACACCTTAACCTTTAAGCAACAATTTCCTAGCCTCCCTAACTCAAACCCTTGGTGACGTCTAATCTGCTTTGTGTCTCTAGGAATTTACCCATTCGAGGTATCTTATAAGTAGAAACATACAGAATTTTTCCTTTTGTGTCTGATTTGTTTCTCTTAGCACAATGTCTTTAAGGCTGGTTCATGTTGTAGCATGTATCAGAACTTCATTTCTTTTAATGGCTGAATCATATCCCATTGTATTTATACACTGTATTTTGTTTAGTCCTTCATCTGTTGAAGAACATTTGGATTGTTTCTACTTTTTGAATGTTGTGAATAATGCTACAGTGAACATTGGCATCTACATATCTGTTCAAGTCTACACCTTCAATTCCTTTGGGTATTTACCTCAGAATGGAATTGCTGAGCCATGTAGTCACTCTGGGTTTAGCTTTTAGGAACTATCAGACTGTTTTCCTTAGTGGCTGCACCATTTTACATTCTCATCAGCAACATACAAAGGTTCCAGTTTTTCCCTGTCCTTACTAACACTTAATTTCCTTTTTAAAAAAACTTATTTTTATTATAGCTATCCTCTTAGGTGTGAAGTGGTATCATGGTTTAGGACTTTACTTCTTGTGCTGAATTTTTTAAAAATTATGATTAAAAACACATAACAAAGTTTATGATTTTAACTATTTAAAAATATATAGTACAGTAGTGTTAACTGTTTGTGGTTTGTTGTGCAACAGATCTCTAGAACTTTTTTACCTTGCAAAACTTAAACTCATTAAACAACAGCTCCCAATTTCCCCTTCATCCCAGCACTGTGTAACCTACTTTCTCTATTATAAGTTTGACTACATTAAATAGCCCATATAAGTGAAATTGTGTGGTATTTCTGTTTCTGTGACTGGCTTATTTCACGTAACATAATTTCCTCAAGATTCATCCATGTGATAGCATGTGACAGGATTTTTTTTCGTTTTTAAGGCTGAATAATATTTCATTGGGTGTATATATATCACGTTTTCTTTATTCTTCTGTTGATGGACATTTAGTTGTTTTGATATCATGGCTATTGTGAATAGTGCTGCAGTGAACACGGTTATGCAAATATCTCTTCAATATACTGTTTTCAGTTCTCTTTGACATATACTCAGAAGTGGAATTTCTAGGTCAGATGGTAATTCTATTTTTACGTTTTTGAGAACCTCCTTGTCATTTTTCATGGTGAATAGACTTTCTTTTTTTTAACATTCCTATCAACGTACACCAAGATTCCGATTTCTCCACGTCCTCTCCAACGCTGTTGAATGGGGCAGTGAAGTCTCCTAGTATTACTGTGTTGCTGTTTTTTCTCCCTTCAATTCTGTTAATGTTTGCTTCATATATTTAAGAGCTTAATATTAGGGCCACGCATAGTTATAATTATTATGTCTTACTGGTAAAGTGACCTTTTTATCATTATATAATATCTATCTTTGTCTCCTGTGACAGTGTGTGTCTTAAAATCTATTTTTTTTCTGATATAAGTGTGGCCACCACTGTTTTCTTTGGGTTCCTGTTTTTATGAAATATCTTTTTGCATCCTTTCACTTTCAGCTTATTCGTGTCCTTAGATCCAAAGTGAGTCTCGTAGATAAGGGATAATGGATTCTGTATGTGTTATTCACTCAGCAATTTGTATTTTTTAATTGGAGGATTGAATCCATTTACATTGAAAGCCATTACTGACAAGGAAGGCGTTACTGTTGTCATTTGGCTAGCTGCCTTTCAGTTTCGTCCTGGGGCTTTTTTGTCTTTCCTTTTCTTCCTGGATTCTAATTTTTTTTTTTTTTGTAGTGACATGTTTTGATTCCCTTTTCATTTCCATTTGTGTGCATTCTATAGATGCTATCTTTGTGGTTACCACTGTAACTACATAAAACATACCAAAGTTAGAGCCATCTGTTTTAAACTGTTTACAACTTAACTTCAGTGGCATATAAAACTCTGTTCCTTTACGTCTTTCACCTCCCTACCAACTTTATGTCTTTTGACATTGCATATCCTTAACATAGATTTATAGTTACTTTTTATGCTTCTCTTCTTTAAATTCTGTTTAACTATTGTTTTTGGAATTTAGATTTTGAAGTTGTTTATATACCTTCATTACAATACTATAGAATTTTATAATATTCTAAATATTGACCTTTACCATGGAGCTTCCTGTTTTCATATGGTTTTGTGTTGCTATTTATCAACCTTTTGTTTCTCCTTTTAGCCTTTCTTGTAGGGCCGGTCCAGTGGTGACAAACCACATCAGCTTTTGTTTGTCGGGGACAGTCTTAATTTCTCCTTTGTTTCTGAAGGGCAGTTTAGCCCACACAGTATTTTTGTTTGGCGGTTTTTTTGAATTTCAAAACATGGAATATAATATTCCACTTCCTTCTAACCTGCAAGATTTTCATTGAGAAATGCACTTAATGGATTTTTTAATACATTGAGATAATTTTTTAATTCTATCCTGTAGGATTGAAAATTTTTAGTCTTTGTTTCTTTTTTTTTTTTTTTTTTTGAGGTGGAATCTTTGTTGCTCAGGCTGGAGTGCAGTGGCTCAATCTTGGCTCACTGCAATCTCTGCCTCCTGGGTTCAAGCAATTCTTCTGCCTCAGCTTCCCAAGTAGCTGGAATTGCAGGTGCACACCACCATGCCTGGCTAAATTTTTGTGTTTTAATAGAGACAGGGTTTCACCGTGTTGCCCAGGCTGGTCATGAACTCCTGAGCTCAGGCAGTCTGCCCGCCTTTGCCTCCCAAAGTCCTGGGATTACTAGTCATGTAACGTATTAACATGTATTTTATACTTAAAATATCTTACGTTTAAAAGTTGATTATCATATATATTTTATACAGGGATCTAGAGTAATAGGGAATAAAGCATGGCCTTTTGATCAGCATGCCTGATTCTGAGTCCTTCTTAAAAAACTCTGCTGAGACGAAGTTTCCTCATTTCTAAAACCAGAATAATAGATTTATGTCAGCGTTTTTGTAAGACCCAAATGAAATGTATGTAAAATGTAAAATGAGATACAGTTAGTAGAATTATTTCATTAATGCTCACCATGAGAGGTGTTCATGGTGTTAGATCCTGTGGCATTTGGTGTGCAGTTCACGTTTGTTTAGAAGAACGTGAGTAACTGGTGCAAACTTCATGTGTTCTGCTTCCTCAGTGGCCTCCTGCGTCTCCACTGAGCCACTGCTTCCTACAGTGCCTGTTGCTTCTGTGAACCTGCAGCCCCATCCTGCAGAAATGGAGCTTCTCATGAGGTTGAGAATAGCTGTGACAGTGTTTACATTGAGTGAAGTTGTAGAGTTCATTGTTTATTATTTTTCTTCTTTATTTATCTGGCAGCTCTTGAAGTCCTATTGGCTGGATAATTTTGCAAAAGACTCTGTAAACCCTGGAGTCATGGTGTTGCTGGGATGTGGTGCCTTATCCAGCACCTGTGGTCAGCTGGCCAGCTACCCACTGGCTTTGGTGAGAACTCGCATGCAGGCTCAAGGTGAGTTTTTGATGACAGAACCACACCAGTGAAAGTGCTGCGCCGGTACCGTATGTTCAGAACTCCAAGTTCTACTAAGATGGTATCGCTCAACCTTTTTTCATTATTGCATTCTTAAGGAATCTTTTCAGAAATTCTTTTTCTAAATGCTCCCTCATCATGAAATTTTAATGTGACAGAAGCATTGCATATATACTGTATACATACATAGGCCTTACACATGAACAGAGTAAGCCTTTTTTTTTTTGACTGTGTTACATGCACATTTTAAGAGATCGAGACCATCCTAGTCAACATGGTGAAACCCCGTCTCTACTAAAAATACAAAAAATTAACTGGGCATGGTGGCGCGTGCCTGTAATCCCAGCTACTCAGGAGGCTGAGGCAGGAGAATTGCCTGAACCCAGGAGGCGGAGGTTGCGGTGAGCCGAGATCGCGCCATTGCACTCCAGCCTGGGTAACAAGAGCGAAACTCCGTCTCAAAAAAAAAAGAGCATAAGCTTTGGTATCTGATGGATTTGGGTTCAGATCCTTGACTCAGACTTCTCGTGGTTTTTAATGGGAATGAAAATTGTGCAGCGTTGTAAGAATTACCAACAATATAAATAAAGCATCTGGCGTTTGTTAGATTCTTGGTAAATAGTGGCTGGAATCATTTTTTAGTGTTGCTTGGATTCTACGAGTTTTGAGCTGCGATTCCTCCTCACTGTGACTCTGTCTCCACTGTTGGCTTTGATCACACTGCACATCTATGTCCTGGTTGTTCTGCAGCCTATTGATAACTTTTACCATTTGCTGCCTTTTATTGCTGTGCCCACTCTACTAAAGTATGAATTCTAGTGCCTTTATTTTCTCTCTCCGCTTTCCCTGGTCAGTCTCATCCACTGTTGTTTTTTTAAATAGCACATCTTGGTCGTCTACAGCTCCATCCCCAGCCTCCCCAGGGCCACCCACAGCTCCCCCAACCAAGCAGTCATCATTAATTGGTGAATACTCCCTGAGCCATTGTCCCATTCTAGTCACTGCCAGATGCTGGGGGTAGAGCAGTCAGCAAGTCAGATGTGGCCCTGCCAGTGCAGAGAAGAGAAGACGTATCACCAGCCAGTAAACAACCTGGTTAAACCAACTCCCTATGTTAGGGGAGCACAGAGCGAGGGGCTGTAACCTGACTTGGGAGCTGCAGCATGTTGTCCCTGAAGCTGAGACTGGAAAGATGAATGGGAGTTAGCTGGGCACAGGACAGTGGAGCAGGAAAAGAAACCCTTCCAGCTGAGGGAAGACATTTGTGAAGACTCTGAGGTAGGCACCAAGGTGGAGTATTTGAGGAGCTAAGGGGCAGTCATGGCTGCAGAGGAAAACAAGGTAGTGAACTACATGTTTCTTGTGTATGCTCTCATTTCACCATCGTAACCATCTTGGGGCTGGGAATACTAATATTGTCCCCATTTTTAGGATGAGTAATGGGGCAGAGAGAGATTAACTCCCGCAAGATTATACCTGTGGTTAAATAGTGGGACTGTAATTCAGGTGCATGCAGTCTAAGTCCAACCCTCCTGTCTGCCAGCTGTGATCCAGACCTTTACATGACTGAAAGATTGTCATTTCTGATCTCAAAGTCTGATCATTTTACATCTGTTCAGACATCTTTGCAAACCTTTGGTGTCTTCAACGTAAATTCCAAAGTTCTTAGTGGGAATTTCAAAGCCTTGAATAATCTGGCCCCACTTTATTCACTCTCTGTGTCACAACCAGATACAACAATCAGCTGTGTCTCTGCAGCACATGGTGCTCCTCCCTTGTCTTGGTTGTGCCAGCGACACTGGATTTTGCTTCCTCTTCTTGCTTGTTGAGGTGATTTCCAAGGCCCGGGTCCCTATGCTTTTCCAAAGCTTCCCAGAGCTTCTTCCATACTCCCCTTACTTCCCAAGATTTAACTGTCAGTGCGTGGTGAGTAAGAAGGAGGCAGCAGCATTATACCAGCTTCAGAGGCAGGCAGACCATTGGATCTCAGCCCTAACATTTTCTGCTTAGGTTTTTTAGTACAAATTTCCCCATCTTTCTAAGCCTCCAATTGCTCACTTATAAAATTGATATAATATTTACCTTGCAGGAGTGGCACGGAAGGTAATTAACCCAGTATTTAGAACATAGCAATTAATATGTAACTGTAGTTACTATCATTATTATAGTTAGGACACTCACTGTTAGGTGCTGTATAAAGAGAATCGTAAAAGGGTATTTTCTTGGGCTCCTTGGAATACATTTTATTCTCTTATTGTATTCTAGAATATCATTCTGAAACATAATTGTTTATTGTAATAATAATGAAATATGCTTGAATATTAAATTAGCCTGGCCTCTTTTTTTATTTTTTAGCCATGTTAGAAGGTTCCCCACAGCTGAACATGGTGGGCCTCTTTCGACGAATCATTTCCAAAGAAGGAATACCAGGACTTTACAGAGGCATCACCCCAAACTTCATGAAGGTGCTCCCTGCTGTAGGCATCAGTTATGTGGTTTACGAAAATATGAAGCAAACTTTAGGAGTAACCCAGAAATGATGCTGCATTTTTTTTTTAGCTCTAGCATGATAATTGAAACTTTCAACAATCCCTAGAGTGACTTTTTCTCCTCGAATCGAAACAAGTCTATGGCCAAAGAAACTGTATTTCTTTCGCAAAAGGGAAGATGATAACAATGCAACTTTCGGCTCAATTATATGTACATAGAAATGTTAAAAATCATAGTTTTAATACGTTTTGAAAAGGCCACACAATTATACTTTGTCTGTTCTTAATAGTCCTTCTGCAAATCTCTGCCCTGAATCCGAAATCTGAAAATGTACTTGCTTAAACAAAATTTGTTTTGTGTGGTTAAGTTACAAATCATTAATCTTTATTTTGGGTGGTTCACGTTTATGCCAGTTCCTTTATATTTAAATGTCTTGTATATCTTTATAGATTTCTTTAAATTTCCTTGTCGAACCATTAATAGAAAATCATTACATTTAAAATACACCTTCCAGCAAAAGCATCCAAATAACTGTAGGGTTTATGTCCTTATTTTTCTTTCAGCTGAATAGGAATGAACACTGGTAGAATTTCTAAAGAGAAGTGATGAAATTATCTCTTTACTTCAGTGGGCACTTTTCTATTTTACATGTACCATTATTTGGTTCCTGGAGTTACACACTAATTTTCAATATATTACTGTTAAGTTGTTAACACAAGACAACTTAATTGAAAGATTCCTTTCTGCCATTGCTTTGAAAAGCAGCAGGAAACCAAATCCTTTGACTGCTAACGGCTTCTGAAGAGCATCTTTCTTCCTTTGTCTTTTGTTTCCTACTTTTTAAATCAGATTCCATTTTAATCAGGAAGACTTCTTGGGATCATTCTTAGTAACCTGAAATTTCTTCTTAAATTACATGAAGTGGGTTGATCATGAGTGAATGACGTGCTTATTTCTCCCTCGTTGTTGAATGTCTTTGAACCTGCTGTTCTCAATTTGGATAGCATACAGGTGAGAGATACGTACTAGTAGTATGTATTACTCATATACATTAGATACCTACATTTAAATGAAAGGCCCAATTTGTAAACATATACATTCATATTCTCTCCTGCTCCAAGTTTTAGGAACATGTTATGATATAGGAGACTGACTTTATAATAATGATAGCATTTTAAAATTTTTCTAAAGCCATTTTTGTAGTCAACTATCTTTTCTTATTTGTGTGATTAGAACTTAGAAAAATATTTACTAATTGTCACTTTTTAATTTAGTTCTTAAACTCATTTGACTTCAATAATTTCTGTTATAAATTGCCAGCATTTTAATGAAAATCTAATGACATAATAGGCATTTTTTGAACCTACCTCTTTTATTTTCTGAACCAAAGAGAAAGATGAACTAGTGTTTGTGAAGCATTTTCAAAAATGTAGTTTCTTTTATATTAGTTGTGTTTGATAAATGTCTCAGTATTTTTATAATATGATAAGCCTGGGATTCTATCTTAAGGGTTGTTTGTACTTCTGAATAATATATAAAATGACAATATTAAGGTACATGATCAGCTCTTTCTATTTTTATTCATAAAAATTATGGAAACGAATAATTTTGCTAACATTTTTGAAATTCCAAACTTCTGGAAAATATGAAAGTATTCATTGTTCATTATGAATTTAAATTGTTCCCTATTTAACATTTGTAAGGCATGAATGTGATTTGTCTGTACATCTTGTATCTTTTCCAAAAAATGATTCTGTATCTTTTGGAAAAAAAGCTGAGAGTTGAAGATAGTGTATATCTGGCATTACTGAATATTTACTTTTAATTTCTATCAAAAATATATATTGGTTTTTAAAGGAAAATGACTTGTTTTTCAACTTTTATTTTTTTAGAGAAAATTTTTAAGACTCAGTTTCCTAATTGTAAAAAATATATGAATAAAGCAAACATTGCGTCCCACAGCTTAGATAGCTTAGACCTTTGGCACCAGTTTGATGATGCTTTTTATGTTTGGCTCCATGTAGTCTTTCCAAATATTTTGGCCCTTCCTGAGCATCCTTAGCAGATATTGTTTGTATGATGCATTTTTGGCACAATAGGATATTTTTTATGATATCAGAATTCCACATTTACCAATTAGAGTTACAGCCCTGGGGTTCACAGTGCCAAGGGGGACCCAGAGCTGCAGGATTGGCCTGGCTCATCTTGCCATGGCATATAAGTTTGTCTTGAAATTGTAGGGAAAAAAAACTCTGAGTTCCCTGGTAAGTAATTTTTAAAAATTTTACAATATAGTTTACAAATGCAACATTTGATTTAAAAAATGAAACGTAAGACTGCAGAGAAATCCTGCATTTCAACTCCAGTACTTCCCAGACTTCAGAAATAACTTATCAATTGTTTCAGTAAGCTTCTCATTTACCTGGGTATCCAAAGGTAAGATGGCTGTAGCAGACATTGGCAGTTCCCTGCCCACACACCTGTCCCTGACTACAACTGCACAAGGCAACTCTGTGCAATTGCCAGCATCTGCTCCTCTGTTCGCAGGGACCCTTCATAAGAAAAATGCTGCCGGACTTGTTTCTTGCCTATTAGTCTTATCTCCTGGTCAAGAGAGTAAATTCATACAAACAGATTGTATTCTACAGTGTTTTGTCTTTGAGCTTGACATTAGCTGGCATCTGTAAAAGCGTGACATGGCTTCCTCATTCCCTAATAGAAACTTTGCCAGCCCTTTTGTTCTCATGGAACTTCCTTGTTTGAGAAGAGCACCAAAGGAGTAATAATATTGTGGGGGGAGCACAGTAATGATATGTGGGTCCCCCTTGGCACTGTGAACCCCAGGGCTGTAACTCTTAATTGGTAAATGTGGAATTCTGATATCATAAAAAATATCATATTGTGCCAAAAATGCATGATACAAACAGTATCTACTAAGGATGCTCAGGAAGGGCCAAAATATTTGGAAAGACTACAGTATATCTCCCTTGGCATATCCCCTCATTAGGAGACATGTGGAGTGGTCTGAAGTCATTCAGCCTACTCTCTGGGAGAGCACATCCTATAATGTTCTCTCAGCCCAGCCCCTTCCACTGCTCAGGTCCAAGCTGCCCAACTCAGACCACTGCTGCTCTCTGACCACAGTATAAACAAAGATGATTGTCAGTGGGCGTCAAAGTCCTATACTGAGGCACTCAGCCACAGCCACTAACCCCAGGCCACTTCAGCATTTATTCTACCAGCATTCACTCACGCATTTGTTCTTGCAATGAGCATTTGTTAGGCACCTGTTATGGCTTGGCTTTGTCCCCACCCAAATCTCTTCTTAAATTGTAACTCCCACAATTCCCACATATTGTTGGGGGAAGTGGTGGGAGGTGATTGCATTACAGGAGTGGGTCTTTCCTGAATTGTTTTCATGATAGTGAATGACTCTCATGAGATCTGATGGTTTTAAAAATGGGAGATTCCCTGCACAAGCTCTCTCTCTGTCTGCTGCCATCCATGTAAGACAACACTTGCTCCTCCTTGCCTTCTGCCATGATTGTGAGGCTTCCCCAGCCACATGGAAATGTAAGTCCAATTAAACCTTTTTCTTTTGTAAATTGCTCAGTCTTGGATATGTCTTTGTCAACAACATGAAAATGGACTAATGCAGTAAATTGGTACCAGTAGAGTGGGGCATTGCTGAAAAGATACCTGAAAATGGAAAAGTGACTTTGGAACTGGGAAACAGGCAGAGGTGGGAACAGATTGGAGGGCTCACAAGAAGACAGGAAAATATGGGAAAGTTTGGAACTTCCTAGAGACTTGTTGAATGGCTTTGCCCAAAATGCTGATAGTGATATGGGCAATAAAATCCAGGCGGAGGTGGTTTAGGATGGAGATGAGGAACTTTTTAGGAACTGGAGCAAAGGTGACTCTTGTTACATTTTAGCAAAGAGACTGGGGGCATTTTGCCTCAGCCCTAGAGATTTGTGAATCTTTGAACTTGAGACAGATGATTTAGGGTATCTAGCAGAAAAAATTTCTAAGCAGCAAAGCCTTCAAGAGGTGAATTGGGTGTTATTAAAGGCATTCAGTTTTATAAGGGAAGCAGAGCATAAACGTTTGGAAAATTTACAGCCTGTCTCTGTGACAGAAAAGACAAATTCATTTTCTGGGGAGAAATTCGAGCTGGTTGTAGAACTTTGCATAAGTAGCAAGGAGCCATTAATGTTAATCCCCAAAACCGTGGGGGAAATGTCTCCAGCTCATGTCAGAGACTTTCATAGCAGCCACTCCATCACAGGCCTGGAGGCCCAGGAGGAAAAAGTGATTTCATGGGCCAGGCCCAGGGTCCTAATGCTGTGAGCAGCCTAGGGACTTAGTGCCCTGTGTCCCAGCCATGGCTGTAAAGGGTCAATGTACATTTTAGGCTTCAGAGGGTGGAATTTCAACCCTTGGCACCTTCCCTGTGGTGTTGAGCCTGTGGGTGCAAAGAAGTCAAGAATTGAGATTTGGGAACCTTCACCTTGATTTCAAAAGATGTATGGAAATACCTGGGTGCCCAGCCAAGAGTTTGCTGCAGGGGTGAGGCCCTCATGGAAAACCTCTGCTAAGGCAGTGCAAAAGGGAAATGTGGGGTTGAAGCCCTCACACAGAGTCCCTACTGGGGCACTGCCCAGTGGAGCTGTGAAAAGAGGGCCACCATCCTCCAGACTCCAGAATGGTAGATCCACAGACAGCTTGCACCATGTGCCTGGAAAAGCTGCAGACACTCAACACCAGCCCTTGAAAGCAGCTGGGAGGAAGGCTCTACCCTGCAAAGCCCACAGGGGCAGAGCTGCCCAAGATCAAGGGAACCCACCTCTTGGATCAGTGTGACCTGAATGTGAGACATGGAGTCAAATGAGATCATTTTAGAACTTCTAAATTTGACTGCCCTGCTGGATTTCAGACTTGTATGGGCCCTTTGTTTTGGCCAGTTTCTCCCATGTGGAACACCTGTATTTACCCAGGACCTGTACCCCCACTGTGTCAATGCTTTTGATTTGAGAGGCTCATGGGTGGAAGGGACTTGCCTTGTCTCAGATGAGACTTTGGACTGTGGACTTTTGGGTTAATGATGAAAGGAGGTAAGACTTTGGGGGACTGTTGGAGGTGTGATTGGTTTTGAAATGTGAGGACATGAAATTTGGAGGGCCCAGGGTTGGAATGATATAGTTTGGCTGTTTCCCCACCCAAATCTCATCTTGAATTGTATCTCCCAGAATTCCCACATGTTGTGGGAAGGACCCATAGGGAGATAATTGAATCATAGGGGTGGGTCTTTCCTGTACTATCTCATACTAGTGAATAAGTCTCATAAGATCTGATGGGCTTGTCAGGGTTTTCAGCTTTTGAGTCTTCCTCGTTTTCTCTTGCCGCCACCATGTAAGAAGTGCCTTTCACCTTCGGCCATGATTCTGATGCCTCCTCTGCCATGTGGAACTGTAAGTCCAGTGAAACCTGCTTTTCCCTGTCTCAGGTATTTCTTTATCAGCAGCATGAAAAGGGACTAATAATACAGCACCCAGTGTGGGCTGAGGTCATAACATTGAATAAAAGACTCAGTACTTCTTATCTAATGGGGAGATACAGACACACTAAGTAAAATATGTAGTTTGTCAGATGGTGCTCAGTGCAGAAGGCAGAGCTGGGGCTGCGGCCAGGGCTGCAGTTTTACACAGATAGATAGAGAAGGCCTTACTGAGGAAGTGCTGTTTGGAGGTGGTGCAGGAATGCGCTATACTGAGTCTGGGAAGGGCATCAGGCAGCAGAGGGAAGCAGGTGCAGTGGCCACAGGAGGGGGGACCCTGAAGGAGGCCCATGTGGCTACAGGGGAGGAAGCCCAGAGAGATAGCAATCCAGGAAGCAGAGGGGACCCTGAGGGAGCCACATCATCAGACATTTCTCCATTTCTTGCTTTCTAGTGTTGCAAGAGCAGCAGTTTCTTGAGGGTGTTCCCTAAGTAAGATTCAAATGTCTCTCCTAGGGGAATGGTAGTGTCATTGGAAATGAGGGAAAATGCCCCAGTTTCTGGGAACTGCCATGTCCATCACAGGCAGAATAGTTTTCCCTACTGCTATCTGCACACATGGGCCCATTCCCCAGGTAGCATGTCTATTGGCTTCTCTCTGCCTCTCCTTCTCCAGGGAGAATTGTAATTTTTTAAAAGAGAATTAACTTAGAAACCTTAAAATCTTTCTAGGTATTTTCCAAGAATTACAGAAGATGTTAATCTAGCAAACTAACAAGGCTACAAGTCATTTCCTTCTCTGATTATCTTGTATCTGTGCAGGATTTGTTTCTTTGTTTTTAATTTACACAAGTTTTACAATGTTGGGAACAATCCTTTTATTTGATTTTTTGTTTTGTGTTCATTGATATTGTCCTGTTTTAAACTGATTTCTACAAAGTCAAGATAACCCTAACAAACAAGTGATTTGTATTTTGTTACTCCAGAAAGAGAGGCTGGTTTGTCCAGGGCTTTAAAAGCTTTCTAAAGTACCCTTCGAACCTAAGGTTACCACAGATTCCCGTTTTTCCCTAGTCAGTATGAGTTTACACTCATCTCATTCCACTGGTTCTACCACCAGGATAAAGTGGCCTGAATCACAGCACCTGTAATCAGTGCCTTCTGTAGCTGTGCGTCACCCAACCAGTCTTTGCCATATGGCAGGGGGTCACCACATCAATCTTAGTGCAGCATATGGGATGGTAAAAAAAAAAAAGTGTGGTATTTCCTTATTTTATTTAAATCAAGTTAAGTCCAGCTCCTTAAGCACTCAGTGTTGTGCCAGTGATCTGGGGTGCTGGCCCCTTTGGACACTGGCCACCGTCTACACCAGTCACTTGTGAGACACCCTTTGTTCCAGCCTGCGTGGTCCCTTGGTTCCAGCAGTTGTGCCTTGCTTGGAATGGGAGCAGTTGGGAAGACATGGAACATCTGTGTCTGGGGTCTGGCCTTTCTATTCTGAGAGGGTGAGGAGTGGAGTGTGAGGAGATCGACATCTCCCTTAGCCTTGGGACCCACTAACCTTTGTCTTCTTCCCAACCTCTTCGCTCTTAAAAGTATCCCTCTCCTCTTCCCTCTGAGGCTCTTGTCATCTTCTTTGCAGGTGGCTGTGGTGTTTGCAAAAGACAGAAAAGCCTTTGTTCAAAAGTGACTTCTGATTTCTACTTTTAAAAATTGCCAAGGGAAGGAAATGCTAAAGGCCTGACTCCTGCCCTGAAATCAGACAAAAGGGAAAATACAGGGAAGTAAATACGAATTAGCAGTTTGCTCTGTTACCTTGCTACAGGCTCTCAAATCCCGTCCTGTTTCCTGGTACTCTGTCTCAGGAGTAAGCCTTGTGCCTTACAGCAGTAGGCTCTGCACATAGAAGAACATTGTTGTTTTGTTTGTCTTAACATAAACAGATTATTATACCTATTGAATCTCCAAGTTTCCACAACTATATTGATATGTGGCAATGTAGTCTCACAACCAGACAGTTCAATAAACAGTGTCCAGGTTGAAGAGTCAACTACATAATTAAAATTCAACACTTTTCAGTGGCTTGGGGAGGAGATGGGAAGTATGGGAGAGGGTAAAATTAGTTGGAATGCTGAAAAGAATGGTAAGGTGACTGGGAGTCTCGAGCCGTTTCTAAATCTGTTTTGGTTTTAGATGTGTTCGTGAATGTGGCGCAAGCTCTTCGAAGACTTGGCTGATAAAGCTGTAAATGCAGAATTAGAGGTAAAATTGATGAGTCGGGTGCTTGAGTTTCTTTTTTCTTTTCTTTTTTTTTTTTTTTTGAGACGGAGTTTTGCTCTTGTTACCCAGGCTGGAGTGCAATGGCACAATCTCGGCTCACCGCAACCTCCGCCGCCTGGGTTCAGGCAATTCTCCTGCCTCAGCCTCCTGAGTAGCTGGGATTACAGGCACACACCACGATGCCCAGCTAATTTTTTGTATTTTTAGTAGAGATGGAGTTTCACCATGTTGACCAGGATGGTCTCGATCTCTTGACCTCGTGATCCACCCGCCTCGGCCCCCCAAAGTGCTGGGATTACAAGCGTGAGCCACCGCACCCGGCCCGGGTGCTTGAGTTTCTAAGTAGAAGAATCTGGTGGAATTCTACCCGAAGATGAGGAATATGTTTTAAAGCTCTTCCTTTAGTGATCTTTGTTTTTCTCCTGATTTTATTCCCTTCCTGCTTTCCTCTTTGTAAAGATGTTCTCCCCTTAAGATGTCTGGGGAAATGTTCTGTAAGGTAATGAAGCTACATTAAGGCAAATAACAAGTCAGTAAATGAGTGAAGACTTTCGCTGGAGCTTGAAAATTTAGCTATTTTATATGTATGTTTTCTTTGACTAGTAAAAATATATGACTGTTGTTTTAGGAAATTCCAACCAGAGATTGTGGGAGACTTTCTTTAGTTTGCTTTTGCCAAGCCTTAATAATTCACTTACTCTCTCTATAAGGCAGTGAGAGACATTCGTTGGTCAAATGGGTTGTTCAACAATGTTCTATTTTATTCTATTTTATTCAAATCTTTCTATTTTTTTTTCATGGTACCATTGACATCATCAACACTTTATCGAGGGTAACTGGATTGATTATAATTGATCACAATAAACTGCACATAGTTAAATTATATAAATTCATAAGTTTTGACATACGTATATACCCATGAACACAAGAAGGTGAACATAGCAGCGCGCCTAAGTTTCCGAGTACATTAGGAAACCACTGAGTGCTTTCTTTCTGTCACTGTAGATTTATTTTTATTTCACAGAATTTTATGTAAATGTCTAGCTTGTTTCACTCTGCAAAGTTAATCAGAGTTCCCTGTGTTGTTGTATGTCTCAATAGTTCATTCTTTGTTTTGTAGAGTAGTACTCCCTTGCAGGAATATTCCACAGTATGATACAAGGCCCTGCAGAGAAACTCTACATAGAAAGGGTCTCCATGGGGCCAGGGGTGGTGGCTCATACCTGTAAACCCAGCACTTTGGGAGGCCAAGATGGGCACATCATGAGCTCAGGAGATGGAGACCATCCTGGCCAACATGGTGAAACTCTGTCTCCACTAAAAATACAAAAATTAGCTGGGCATGGTGGTGCACACCTGTAATCCCAGCTACTTGGGAGGCTGAGGCATGAGAATCACTTGAACCTGGCCAGCAGAGGTTGCAGTGAGCCAAGACTGTGCCACTGCACTCCAGCCTGGTGACAGAGCGAGACACTGTTTCAAAAAAGATAAAAAGAAAGGGTCTCCGTGGAATACTTGATCCCTAATTGGAATAAACAGGTCAAGGAAAAACACCAATGTGAAACAAGGGCAAAAGGTGTGAGAAAATTAAAAGGCAATTAATAACTTCAGGAAAAATTAAAAAGCTCTCATATAAAAGAAATATGGCCGAGTGCAGTGGCTCACACCTATATAATCCCAGCACTTTGAGAAGCTGAGGTGGGCGGATCACTTGAAGCTTGGAGTTTGAGATCAGCCTGGGTGACATGGCAAAATCCCATCTGTACAAAAAATACAAAAATTAGTGGGGCATGGTGGCCTTTGCCTGTAGTCCCAGCTATTGGGTGGGGGGGGCAACTAAGGTGGGAGGATTGCTTGAGCCTGGGAAGTCAGGCTGCAGTGAACTGTGATTGCACCACTGCACTCCAGCCTGGGCAACAGAGTGAGACCTTGCCTCAAAAAAAAAAAAACAAAAAACAAACAAACAAACAAACAAAAAGAAATGTAATTATACTGAACAGTAGCTCAGCAGTGAAAAATACTGCACAGTCACATTATCAATGTGCTTTCAAAAATCAAACTGTAGGCCTAAATATAGCCATAGAAGAATGTAAATGAGAAAGCAAATGTGATCAGAAGCCGAGCAGTAGGAGAGAGGAGGTGGGGCAAAAAGGGAAGGGCAGGGAAGGGCAGGGAAGGTGGGGATATGCACACCTCATGCTTACCTGGGTACCTGACGGGGGGATGGCTGTAGCTGACACTGGCAATTCCCTGTCTACACACCTGTCCCTGACCACCGCTGCACAAGGCAGCTCTGTATGCAATTGCCATCTGTTCTGGGGTTCCTGTTGGTGCTGGAGCTCACTTGCTGCCCGTGTGACAGGAGCAGCTCTAAACCAGTGGTCCTGAGCTCTGTTTTGCACTGGTTCCCATTTCTACACTGGGCCTGGTGCAGATGGCTATGGTGGTAGCTGGTTTAATGATCTGCCGTCTATTGACGGCCTTCCCCTCATCTTACTTTCCCATCCTGTCCTTGAATCATTCATTTCAGGGTCTGCTTCTGAAAGAACCCAAACTAACGCAGTCAGTCCACCACAGACAGATCTGGAAATAGCAGCGGAGCATTTTACTTAGAGATTATGGAGGAAAATACCAAAAGAGGCAGCTGACGTTGCCTCTAGGGACCAAGACTGGAGATGGGAAGGGGCAGAACAGGAGACCATGCTTTTAAATATATGCATGGCATGTGCTACTTTCATATAATAAAAAACAATCACTTAAAACATAAAGCAGGCAAGGCGTGGTGGCTCATGTCTGTAATCCCAGTACTTTGGGAGGTCCAGGCAGGCAGATCACTTGAAGTCAGGAGTTCAAGACCAGCCTGACCAACATGGTGAAACCCTGTCTCTACTAAAAATACAAAAATTAGCTGGGCGTGGTAACAAGCGCCTGTAGTCCCAGCTAATGAGGCTGATACAGGAGAATTGCTTAAACCCAGTAGGGCGAGGTTTCAGTGAGCCGAGATCGTGCCACAGCACTACAACCTGGGTGACAGAGCAAGACTCCATCTCAAAAAATAAAAAATAAATAAATAAGCAATCTGGAACAGTGTAACAAATGAAATCAGAAGGAGAGCACACGAATATATCTGAGCAACCTGACCTGGGGTGTACCTTCCAACCCCCCTTAACGTTGTTATCTGAATATGTCAATCATTGTCAAAAGACAAGCATAAACTGAAATCAATTATTGCATGGGTCTGAACAGATGGGAAATATTCTCTGTACAGCAATTTAAAAAGTATAATCACTGTGATAGGGATTAAGTATACTTCCTACCCTGTGATTTTATCATTGTGTAGAAAAAGTCATGCACACATTGATGATCCCTGTAGAAATGGGATGAGATTTATTAACTAAAACACTTAGCACTTCACCTGGCACTACTTAGGAAGAAGCACTTCGTATAGGACATTATGTGAAGGTTACATATAAAAAGGAACATTTGTGTCTTGGGTTTGAATGTTGCTTATTGTTGATGAATATTCTCCTGCTAGTCCACCCTGTCCCCAATGGAAGCTATGCCCCATCAAGGATCAGAAATGTTTGGTGCTCAGGCGGTCCTGGGAAACCACTATTGCAAGTAACTGTCAGTGCCCTTCATATTCCACTAGATGGCAGACTTCCCCCAGCTCTGTGCACAGCAGGTACCCAGGAGACGAGGGCGGAGCTTCGGATCTTTGCTTGCTTCCTTTCCATTGACCTGGAAAATCACTGGGCTGCCTCTGAGGCCAGATTTAGATTTCCTGCATAAGCCACCATTACCTTGTTTAAAGGAGTGAAATTAGGGTTGACCTGTTACCATTCCAGGACAGAAGGTGACAAAGAAAGTCCTTTATGTGTAGCACTGAAGAGAAGAGCTTGTTCTTATTTTTAAGACATTTTCCAAAAATAGATTCTGTTTTACAAGTCAATTAAGAAGTGATTGAAAACATGTATCACTGTTCATATACAGAGTCGTAGTGTTCAGGCACAAAAATTGTGACCATAAAACATATTTTTGGATATTTGTTTTCATAGTGTGATGAGTATTTTTTGTTTGCTTAAAATAATTTCAGAAGTGTAGTCATAATTCAAGCTTGAAATACAAGAGTGGTAAAATAAGAACAAAAATAAACAAGTAATAAAATGCACCACAAAATTTCTCTGACTCCATTCTCTTTCAGGGATTTCTTTTTTACAAGAGTTATTTTTATTGATTTGTGTGACATTCTGGCTGACACGTTTTAAAATAAATAAACTTTGGGTTTCAGAGGAACACAGTTTGCACAGCTATTTGTGAACAATACGCATCAGAGGGAGAATAGGAAAATCAGGCAACCCAGTCTTTGTTTTTGGATTAATCAAGAATTTCCTTCAATGCTAGTAAACAGGTGGAAATGGAAATTTTGAGCTGAGAAAAGAAGGAATCAGGATGTGGAAGAGAAAAATGTGGGTTCTGCTGTGGTGATGTCAGCGACCTTTTATAATGTGCCAGCTGTCTGTTCTCCCAGCTCTCCCCCGGCTACAGGAACTGAGAAGAGGCGCCCCCTGCTGCCGGCCCATGGGTGCCTTACTCCCCAGTCTTTTCACCCCACTCTCTGTGAGCTGCTTTTTAGAGATCTGCTTTTTAGAGATCTTTCTTTACCTCCCAATTGTCTCTTTCTCCCCCGCTTGTTAACTCATGAATAAACTGTGACGTGATTACCCCCCATGAAAATACCACAGTCTGAATGCCTCTGGAGGAAAAGTACTAGAAAATTTAAAAAGAAAATTAAGGTGATAAAACTGGCCTCGTTAATCTGTTAAACTCCTTCAGCACTGCCAGAAAAGGAGATGAGCTTTTCAGCTAATTTTCCCCAAAATTCACAGAAAAAAACACCGTGCTTGAAAAAAAAACACAGTGGGCCAGGTGCAGGGACTGTAACCCTAGCACTTTAGAAGGTCATCATGACAAGAATATTGCTTGAACCTGGGAGTTCAAGACCAGGCTGGGCAACATAGTGAGATCTTATCTCTACAAAAAAATGAACGAAATTAACCAGGTGTGGTGGTGCAGCCTGTAGTCCCAGCTACTTGGGAGGTAGAGGCAGAGGATCACTTGAGCCCAGGAGGTGGAGGTTACAACGAGTTGAGATCGCACCCCTGCCCTCCAGCCTGGGCAACAGAGTGAGACCCTGTCCCTTCCCCACAAAAAGAAAAGAAAAACACAGACGATATAAGATGGAACTGAGATAGTGATAGTCTCCCCATTATTTTAGGCAGTGCTGGGAGTTTATCACTAAATGATCAATATTTAAAACTAAAATGCTTTTATTAAAATGAGAAATAAAAGATTATAAAAATAAAGATTAAAATTATAAGGCTCATTCAAAGAGACTAAGGTGTACTCATGTAATATCCCAGTTTTAATTGCAAGATGTTCCATGACTTATGATGGGGTCATGTCACATCCCAATAAACCCATTGTAAGTCGAAAATACCGTAAGCCAAAAATGCATTTAATACCCAATAAACCAATCATAAAGTTGAAAAATCGTAATCAAACCATCACTAAGTTGGGGACTGTCCATATTGTTTACTTTAACATTTTGGTATATTGATTTTAGTGTGTGATACCAAAATCGACTTGACATTTAAACGCTGATTAACACTAATGATTTTCACCGGGTCTTTTTTAAGCCGTAGCACAGCTGCTTGAAGACTGGGCTGCACATTAGAACCACCTGGGTGGGAGCTGGGGTTAGCTTTTAAACCTCTCAGGTCATATCCCAGACCAAGTAAAGCAGAATCTCTGGGGAGGGACACGGGCATCAGTGTTTTTCAAAGTCCCCCAGGTGATTCCAGCGGCTGCCAAGGTTGAGAACCACTGTAATCTGGCTTCATTCTGACCACTGCCTACACATGATGTTATTAATGGTTGGGATTAAAGGACTATAAATAAAAGGACAGTGTTTTCCAGTGCCCTCCCAGGTGGAGGAGATCAGGAGGGAGCAATGATGGGATTTATTGACCAATTAGATAGAGGTTTAAGAGAAGCTGTTAGGCCGAGGCTGGCAGATCACTTGAGGTCAGGAGTTCGAGGCCAGTCTGGCCAACATGGTAACACCCCTATCTCTACTAAAAATACAAAATTTAGCCAGGCATGGTGGTGGGTGTCTGTAATCCCAGCTACTCTCGAGGCTGAGGCAAGAGAATTGCTTGAACTCGGGAGGCAGGGGTTGCAGTGAGCCAAGATAATGTCACTGCACTCCAGCCTGGGCGACAGAGCAAGACTCTGTCTAAAAAAAGTTAAAAAAAAAAAAAATCTAAAAAGCTGAATGATGAAGTTGTTTTTGAGATGGGAAGGTGCCATGAATAACAAGGTGCACAGAGTGGGAAATGGAGAATGGGGTTTTGGGGCACATAAACGTTCAGATGCTCATGAAATCCAGGTAGAAAGTTGAAGTAGGCAGTTCTGGAACCCAGGGAGGGATCCAGGCTAGTAGACACACACATTCGACAGTCATCCGCATTTAGATGGTGTTGAAAGCCACACGGTCAGATGATTCTTTAAGGAGTGAGGATAGATAAGGAGGGGATGAAGGCTAGCCCCGCTAGGAACCGCAGCAGCCAGCAAGGTGGGAGGAAAACATGGGGCATGGGACGGGCTGGGGCCACTTCAAGTAAGAACCCAGCCTGCCTCGCGCTCCTCGGAGCTCACCAGGGGAAGGAGAGGAGGAAAAGAAGCGGGTGGCTCCACCGTAGTTTATTTTCTCCCGCAGCACTGATGTTATCCGAGGTGTGGGCGCAAACCCAAGCACCGGATTGACCCAGAGCGGAGCTGGGTAAGTGCTGAGAGCAGAGGGGAGGGAGACTGAGGGCGCCGGGAGGGGACTCTGGTTGGGGTCCTTGACTCCG
The DNA here is from genome assembly GCF_048565385.1 of Saimiri boliviensis. Classification (NCBI taxonomy): domain Eukaryota; kingdom Metazoa; phylum Chordata; class Mammalia; order Primates; family Cebidae; genus Saimiri; species Saimiri boliviensis. The sequence continues at coordinate 103,322,405 of NC_133459.1, forward strand.
AGTTAGGGGAAAGGAGGCGGTGGAGACAAGTGTGGGGATCCATGGCGAGGGTCTCAAGGAATTTGAACGAAGGGCTGGGAATGATTGGCAAACACATTGGAAGGGGAGCTTTGGGCCAGATAGATTTTGAGTCGTAAAGCTGACAGGAAACAGTTTGGGGTGATGACAATTTCTAGTGACACAGCTGCCTTTAAGTCTTTAAGGGATGAGGGTGAACAGCAGGGGGAAAGTGACTACAGGGGGTGGGTGAGCGGTCAAGCACTGGACCCCGCGGGGCAGGGGTTTCCCTGGCCGGTCTGCGGTGGTGGGTGGGGCGGAATGGTGAGGGAGAGGAGGGGACGGTGAGGGGCGCCATAGCCTGCCTGCTGCTCTCTGGAGGGCCGGGGTGTCCCCCTCGGAGGCCCAGGTTCAGTAGGAAGGGAGGCGGAGAGGAGGCACCTGGGCGAGGGGTGGGCAGAGCTTTCTGCTGCAGAGATTAGAGGGACGCTGAGAAAGGAGGGCCCGGTGGAGACAGGTGCCACGGCTGCAGCCCCAGCTGCTCTCTGGAGGCCGAGGTGGGAGAGCCTCTCGAGCCCACGAGTTAGAATCCAGCCTGGGTAACCTAATGAGACCCCATCTCTAAAACCCCAGAAAAGCCAGGTGTGAGCTGGTGCGGGCGCCCCACCAGTCCCCGCCCCTTCCCGAGGCTCCTGTTCCTGGCTGTTCTCCGAGGGGCAGGCCCGGCCTCGGGCTGCGCGGGGCGAGCGCAGGGCAGGTCTGCAGGCCCCACGCCGCCGGGGCGCCAAGGGCGCTGGTCGCTAAGTCCCAGCGGAGTCATCACCCGTGTTACTAAGAAAGTGTGGGGTCTGCGGCACAAGCCCCAATCGGGAGCGAGGGGACGATGGAAAGCTGAGTGGGAGAGGGAGCTGGAAGGGCCGCCTGCGCGGGACTGGGAGCGTCCTGGAGGGCGGGCAGCGGCCTGCGTTCTTTTGTGCGGTGATTTTTTTCAATTCGGTCCCAATGAAGCCCGGGATGGGCGGGCGTGGCGCATCTAAAAGGGCAGGAATAGGATGAGCGGAAGGCAGGGTTTCCCAAGAGGGCTCTGCAGTAATTACCTCAACACTGACAAGATTGGAAATAAAGAGGAAACTAAACATTGTAAAATATAGAGGCTGTGTCTTTTGAATCAAGAATAAGCAATTAGCCTGTTGCGTTATATAATATCTCATTCATTAGTCATTGAATTACCTCTGGCTGCATGTACTGTTTCCCTGAAGTTAATTTTTATTCCATTATGAAGGATAAATCAAATCCAGTGAAAGGAAATCCGACCTCTTTGCTGTCTACAGGAGGAAGGCCTTGAACCAAGTCTTTTTGTGGTTTAATATTTTCAGTTTCAACTTAATAAAGAGGAGCCTCAGGGATAAGAAAAGAGGTCAGGTTTTGTCTTTTCCACTTGAAGTACATAAATAGAATAGAAAGAAGTAATGACATGTAGCCAATTGTAAAGAACATGAAATCAACCCAGAAAATATGAAATGTTGATGGGGATACACAAGCACCAAGCATTCATGGTACCACTGAGAACAGAGTAATTAATTCACAAAGTTCTTGTGGATGCCTGCTAACCGTCTAGCAGAGCCTCTGCTAGGCGGGAGGCTTGTACAAAGGTAAACAATATGCTGTTTTGTTCTCAGAGTTCAAAGTCTGCTGGGAAGGCTGACATGAGAAAACAATTCAATACAAAGCGCTAAGTGCTGTAGCAAAAGTTTGTTCAGTGAGCTAGGAGAACAGTGGGCAGGGTGATCCACAAAGTGTGAGAGACGAGATGAAATTCTTGCTGTTTGGAGCATGGGGAGAATTTTTCCACACAAAGAAGGTAAAGGAAGCATGTTCTGGAGAAAGGAGACAGCGTATGTAACGGCATCGAGGCGGGCGGGATAGATACATCTGGGGAAATTGCAAAGGTGTTCCGTGAGGCTGGAGTACTCCGTGGGGAGAGTGGTGAGAGCTTTGATTGGAAAGATAGGTTAGTACCAGTTATATGCCATGCTGAGGCACTGGGTTTGATAAGAGAACCACTGGAGGATTTAATCAAAGGGGCATGCAGGCTGAGCGGCATCCTTCCAAAAGGTTGATGGGCTAGAGAGGAGTGGATGGAAGGCAGGTGCGGATGGAAGGCAGGTGCGGACGGAAGGCAGAGGCTAAGTCCTTATCTCTCACGGCTGTATCCCCATGTGTTGTGTACATTATATGGCATATGGTTGGTACCTGATAAATATTTGTTGGATGAATAACTTAATGAAGGAAAACGAGATTTCTGATTTGGGGTGGTGGATGCAAGGTTTTGGGAGGAGCTACATCTGGGAGAGTTGTGCCTCTTCTGCTCCTGCCGGATTTGTCAACCCATGCCTCATGGCCCCATCGGCTCATAAAAGTGAAGTGTCAATTGGGGAGACTAAGCAGGAAAGAAACACCAAGGAGCTGATATCACAGTACTTAGGGGATGAGTGTTTCAAAAAGGAAGGAGCGGTCAACACCGTCCCATGCAGGACAGATGTTCGAAAAGAGCAAGGTCCTTGAGTTGTGCCGGATCTGAGGCTTCAGTGAGAACAGTTTGGTTGAGTGGCAGCTACAGACTGCGGACTGCAGATGGCAGTAAGCTGAGGAGTGAATGGGAGGGAAGGAAGAGGGGTTTGGGAGGGTTGACATTTTTTCCAAAAGCTCAGCTTGAAGGGAAGAGGAGGTGGAGGCAGCCTGAGAGGGAGGCATGATCAAAGGGATGCTTTTTTTCCTTTTTAAGGGTGGTAGGCTTATGAATTTGAGAAAAAACAGTAGAGCGAAGAGGTTAAATTCACTAGGGACAGATGGAATAAGACAGGTGAGCTCAAATATGGATAATGACAATTCAGATGTAGTTTTTAGTTTGAAGTTTGAAATCTGATTTTTCTTTTTTCTTTTTTTCTTTTTTTTTTTTGAGACAGAGTTTCTCTCTTGTTACCCAGGCTGGAGTGCAATGGCGCGATCTCGGCTCACCGCAACCTCCGCCTCCTGGGCTCAGGCAATTCTCCTGCCTCAGCCTCCTGAGTAGCTGGGATTACAGGCACGTGCCACCATGCCCAGCTAATTTTTTGCACTTTTAGTAGAGACGGGGTTTCACCATGTTGACCAGGATGGTCTCAATCTCTCGACCTCGTGATCCACCCGCCGTGGCCTCCCAAAGTGCTGGGATTACAGGCTTGAGCCACCGCGCCCGGCGCTGATTTTTCAAAAACTGAGTAAGTGACAGCTAAGAAAGCAGTAAGGGACGGAGGGGAGAATGCTGGATTGAGGGTAAAAAAATGGGTTCTGGGCCCTGCACTTTTCCTGACCAACTGGGAGTGTCACCAGCTGTCAATCTACTCTGTGACTTCATTGTTTCACCTCTCAAACAAGCCAAGTTCTCTGGAATGATTTCCTTCAGCAATAGAATTATGTGATTCAAAGTATTGTAAACTTAGCAATATCTACATTTGAAGATAAGACTCTTTCCAAGGTACAGTTTGCTTCCATCGTAACTGAGCTACTTCGTTCTTTGAAATTTTTGCTCTATTTATATTATCTTTAAGAAGAAATGGGATAGTACATGAGAAAGAACTTTGGGGACTGAAGAAGTAAAACAGTATGAAAGTCACATTTCTGGTTATTAGCAGTCATGCTAATATTCTTGACCTAGAGACCTTACATGTTTTTCCTATTTTGTATATATTACCCCTGAGTAAAAAATCTTAGCAAAAGGAGAACCAAAATTAAATTAGTTCCTCATCTAAAGCTTTTAGATGCCCCAATACAAACCTCTCATGGATAATAAACTAATCACTTCCCTGTGGATGGTGAAGTTATGGTTTGCATAATTATTTCTTCATGATTTAATTGAAAATATTAAAGATTAAGCACACAGGTACCAGGGACTCTAATACAGGATTACATATTTCCATCCTTCGTGTCTGCAGCACTTGTGGCCTGTAAGGTTTAAATAGAAATGCTTGTGAAAGATGATGAGTCAGATGTGGGGCTGGGCCATTCTTGAGCATATTTAAAGCGTGTGATCACTGGCCAGTGGATGCAGTTTTCCAGGGTTTCCTGGAGACATAGCAGTTGTCTTTCCCCACCACTAGCTTCTTCCTAATCCTGTCCATCAGATTACCCTGCAGGATCTGGCAATGACACCAACCGTTCACACCCTCAGGCCTGGGAGCACAGGAACTGTCTGGCTTGTTATTACGTCGGTCTTATGAACCCACCCACTGCACAGCTCTCTCCTGAACTCTCTGTTTTAGAGGCGCAACCAGCTGCAGCAGCTGGAAGCCCGATGGCCATCCTCAGCTCGTGCTTTTCTTTCTTCCCCCATGTTACTTTGGATTTTGCCTCCTGCATAGCCTCTCTTCTGTGTCCCCTTGCTCTTGCTGTGCTCATGAGCCGCCTTCTCCGATCTCTGTTTCTAAGCCTGCTTCCTTCATATCCACACACTGTTGCCAGCATGAAGTTCTGGGACCTGGTATTCAAAGTTCCTCCTGTTTTGGCCTCAGAGGCTTCTGGAGTCTGGTCATCCCTTCTGCTTTCACATCTATTAATAGATCCCCACAAACCATGGTGGCTCTGTTTTTGCCTAAACTGCCCTTGTACGTGGCTTTTCCTGACCCTGCAACTTCTGTTCATGGTTAATGTCAGCTTCCCTTTGAAGCCTTCCTAGTCCGGTTTCTCCAACCCGCTGAAGAAGGAATTGACAGTTTGTTCTACTCCTCTTGCTGCACATGTCAGAGGTTCTACATCATGGTTAGAGGTTTCGTTTTATTTATCATCACAATTAGACTCTGAGATTTTTAAAAGCAGGGGACTAGGTCCTACTCACCTTTGTATCTTAATGCCTAGTATGTAATAGGCACTCAATACATGCATATTAAATGGCGCTGAATTTTGTTTTATTTTTTCCTTCATTAACTAACTTTTTCATTTTTATTTTCACAAATGCATTTCTTAGAACAGGGAGATTTTTACACATATCCTAATAATCCTAATATTACTACTACTAATGATTACTTTTATATATTATGTGCTTCCAAAATGCCAAGCACCATTCCAAGAATTTTACATACATTATTTCTTTTATTCCTCACAACAGTCAGGTGAGTGGTGCATGATTGCCCTTATCTTATGTACCTGAGGAAACTTAATCTCAGAGATGATGCTGTGGGACTAAGGTCCCACAGTGAACAAACACTGAAACAGGCCTGCCGACCTGGGCACGCCAAGAGTACACACCCTTAGTTGTCTTGCACGGGACTCTTACTAAAATTGTGCTTCGTTAAATGTACTTTAGCAACAAAACCTCCATCCACTGTTTAAAAAAAAGTTTTAAAAATTGCACAAAACCACAATGAGATACCATCTCACACCAGTCAGAATAGTGATTATTAAAAAGTCGGGAGACAACAGATGTTGGCGAGTCTGTAGAGAAACAGGAATGCTTTTACACTGTTGGTGGGAGTGTAAATTAGTTCAACCATTGTGGAAGACAGTGTGGTGATTCCTAAGGATCTAGAACCAGAAGTACCATTTGACCCAGCAATCCTATTACTGGGTATATACCCAAAGGATTATAAAGACACATGCACACATATGTTTATTGTGGCACTATTTACAATAGCAAAGACTTGGAACCAACCCAAATGCCCATCAAAGGTAGGCTAGATGTTTAAAAACATGGCACATATGCACCATGGGATACTATGTAGCCACAAAAAAGAATAAGTTCATGTCCTTTGCAGGGTCATGGATGAAGCTGGAAGCCATCATTCTCAGCAAACTAACACAGGAACAGAAAATCAAACATCGCTTGTTCTCACTCACAAGTGGGAGTTGAGCAATGAGAACACATGAACACAGGGAGAAGAACATTACATACCGGGGCCTGTCGGTGGGGGGCGGGTAAGAGAAGGGAGAGCATTAGGACAAACACCGAATGCATGCGGGCCTTAAAACCTAGATGATGGGTTGATGGGTGTAGCAAACCGCCATGGCACATGTATACCTATGTAACAAACCTGCATGTTCTGCACATGTACCCCAGAACTTGAATTAAAATTTTAAAAATTGCACACTGTGTGAATACTTTCTCTTATTTAAAAGAAAACATCACCGGAAGAGTTCTTTGACCACTGTAAGGGATAGGAAAAAAGTGTTTTTCCTACTCTTACAAATGTCCTACTCAAGACAGTGCTTCCTGCTTCATCCCTCACTCCAGATGTACACATAGTTTCCCCCACACACCAAGCGGTTCTCCACTGGACACCAACTGGGTGTTCAGTCATTCAGTTTAATGCTGACACTGTCTACCTGTACTTAGAGTCAGATCCCACAGGTGAAGGGCTTGGCCTATGAGACTACCTGCTACTTGAAAATGCCAATTGCAATTCCTAGCCTCTAGAACATCTGCCTGACTGGCTATAAATTGGGGATTTCCGCAACCCCCTCTCCAGGTTTGATTACTTGCTAGTGTGACTCATGGAACTCCAGAAAACACTTTACTTGTGTTTACCAGATGTTATATTAATATAGGACATAATGAAGTATATGGATGAGCAGCTAGATGGAGGAGAAGCGTGGAGCGTGGTATGTGGGAAGGGTGTGGTGCTGCCATGCCCTCTTAGTGCCACCTTCCAGGCACCTCCATGAGGTCAGCAACCTGGAAGAACCCCAAACCATGCCCTCACGGCTCTGTGTGAAGTTTTGTTTCATGGGCTTGATTGATTAAATCACTGGCCATTGATGATGAACTCAACTTTCAACTCCTCTCCCCTCCACACAGGGGACTGTTCTAATCCTCTAACCACAAGGTGTACCTGTCACCAAATTGTGTGCTAATACAATTGTGTACTAATACTAATAGGATAAGAGAAAGCTATTTCAGCAAAGAGGCTCCCAACTAGAGTTGATTAAAGAAAGCAGAAGTTGTGTTCTCTCACGGAATAGTTCCAATGTGAGCAGCTGAAGTAGAGAGTTGGCTCCATTCACATGGCCATAGACCGTGCTTTGCCCATGCCTGCAGGGTTAAAGCTGGGTGGAAGGTAGTTCCAGATTCCATCCTAGGAAAAGAAAAATGCATAGAGCTCACATTGGTGTTCTAAGAAGCAGACCTCAAAGAGGCACATAGCACTTTTCCTGATGTGCCGTTGTGGGAACATGGGCATTTCATATCTTAATAGATGCTGCAAATGGCTTTCCGTAGTGAGCAGCTGTACCTGTTTACACTGTTGCCAGCAGAATAAGAGAATCTTCTTGCCTATGTTCTCCTTATCACTTGATAGTAATGGATTTAATTTTTTTCTACTGGTTGAAAAGATGAAAAATGGCATCTCATTTTTCTGTTAAGGTTTTTTCTTATCGATTCCTAATTTTCTCTTTCTGTCGGAGTCTGCTCTTTTATCTAGGACATATATGCCAAACTAATTGTGTCTGTCTTTAACTTATCTATTAACTGTTATGATTGGGTTTCTCAACCTTGGCGCTACTGACTTTGGAGCCAAATAATTATTTGATGGGGGTGAGGGTGCTGTCCTGTGCATTGTAGGATTTTTAGAAGCATCCTTGGCCACTATCCATTAGATGCCAGCAGGACCCTGCCTCCCCTCCTGAGTGTGGCAACCCGAATATCTCCAGGTATTGTCAAATATCCTCTGGGGAGCAAAATTGCCCCAGTTAAGAACCACTGATTTATACAAAGTGTAATTCTTAGTGGAATCAAATTGATAAGGTGTTTATGATTTTGCTTTTTGTGTCTTGTTTAGGAAAGCTTTCCTACCCACAAATAAGGTATCTTCTTTTACTTTTTCTAGTATTTTAATTGTTTACTTTTCTTAAAAAAATAGGTCTTTAACGCTCCAGAATTTATTTTTGTATAAAGTAGGAGGTGGGGATCTGTAGAAGACCCAGTTTATTCACCATCCTAGATCTCCCTGGGTCTGGTGACTTCCCTGATCCGGGCCACCTGCCTTGCTTCCTGGACAGAGTGACCTTGGCAGTGGTTCACTCATGGTCGTATAGTTATGGCCCCAATGCCACAGACCACAGAGCCCCCTGCACAGCATTGACTTACAAGCAGAGTTTGCCACGTAGGCCATGTGGGACCTTGGAAGGCTCTAACTTTCCCAGTGGCTCCCCCAGGGGCCAGGGAACATAACCAGGAAGTGCAAGGGAGTTAAAGCCTCAGCAGATGGGCTTCTGCTAATGACAGTGAGGAGGGGAAGGGAAAAGCCAGCGTTTAGATTGCTTCCTTTCCACAAGGTGTTCCAAGATGCAGAGGCTTCCAATGGCCTTCCCTGAGACGTGCTGTAAGGGCAGGCCATAAGCTGTGTTGGTGGCAAAGTTGTGGCCAGCTCAGTAATTTGCTCTTCCCCCTTGCCACAAGGAAGTGTTGTGAGCCCACAGGCTCTTCCTCAGGCCTGTTCTAAAGTCAGACTCTCTTACTTTAACATTTATCCCACATGGGTAACTAGTTTTCCCCCCAATTATTTATTGAACTGGCCATGTTTTGTTCACCCTGGGGATGATTTGGCTGCAAGTGAAAAAAAAAAAAAGAAAGAAAGAAAAAGAAAATTGAAGTGAATGAGGCACCGGCCGTGGATGAAAAATTTAGGAGGGCCACAAACAAACTTAACAAGAAAGATGAATATTATTCTGATATAGTATTTTTTAAAATAAAAATCATTGCAAAAACCATTATGAACAAAAGATTAAAATTTTAAATGCAGACAGAATTCAATCCTACACTTGTTCAACCCTGCCTCACTTATCTCATGCCAATCCTGGTCCTGCTAAGCAGCTTAATCAATGAGGAATTACTGTATCCCATAACAAGAAATGCACAGGAAGAAAAAGGCAGGTCCCAGGCACGTGGCTATCCTCAACTTGATGATACCATCAAGAGACAGATTCTTTACATCTTCTGTTCTGTCATCCTGGGTATCAGCTTCAGCCCCAGGCTGGTTCCCTGTGGGATTGCAACTTGCTGTATCAGTCCAGGAATTATAGCCAGAGGAGATTGCATCCAGAGCCTAAAGCGGGGATGCATCTGCTGGTGCCTATTCTCATGGCACCATGGAAAGGCTCCTGTGATATGACACCTGGACATTCAGTACTGTAATGAATTAAGGTTTCTTAAACTCCTGCGCTGTTCTAGGTCACTTCACATATTTTCGTTTTTAACCCTAGAAGTTACGAGAGGTGTACACTACTCTATTTTAATGTAAAAAAACAGAGGCTTTAAATCATTATAGACTTTAAAAACTGACTGCTAGCAAGTGACTGAGCAACTATTCAATCCCAGATTTTGCAGAATTTCAAATTTCGCACCCTTTCTATTATGCCATTGTATAAAAAGCCGTTAAAAAATATCAGCTATTTTTCCAACTCCCTTGATATGTGTGGTCCATAGAAGACCAGGCTGGGACTAAGGGTGGTTTTTCCTGGCTGTGTCTGACACCAACTTGACTGGGGTCCTTGGTCAGGTATGCCCCATAGGTCACTGTTCAGTCTCAGGAGAATGGAGGTGGAGGGTGGGTCCTGAGCTAAGAAGGCATCAAAGTGGATTCACGGAACTCATCTGATCCAATTGCTGGGTCAATCAGAGGAAGGAGAAAAAATAAACTGAGTAGAACCAGGAGGTGCCCTGTAGCTGTCTGGAGTCCCTCTTCTCCGGTGGGATTCCACCCTGCCCAGGTGTTCCAGTGTGACGGATGTCCTTGCCCTCAGGTTGGGACACATGAGGAGGCCAGGCTTGGGGGGTTCTATGGCCATGGTTAGTTTAGGGCAGTGCAATGAGAGTTAAAAGATAAAGACTAAGGTGGACCTACAAGAAGTTCTGTTTTTTCTTTTGAAGAGAAGTTACCTGGAAACCACACTGGCGGTCCTGTTTCCTACCATTTCAAGGGAGGAACAAATACTACGCCTTAAAGGCTATAGCAAAGGCTCTCCTGCCCCCATTTACTCACTTGGTGAAATTCTACTAAGCTGTGTTTTGGACAAAGGGGAACCTTTGTATGTGTTATTTCAATAAGATGTTTTCTTCCTGATATGTAGTTTATCTTCCCTGAGAGAGACTGAGTTTGGGAGATGTGAGTAATCATGGGGAAAATGAAGACCTAATTTGTGATTTTTGAGACACTTCAGAGGACTCAGTTCTGGGACACCAGAGAATATGAGGTACAAGGGCACTGGGAATTTGGGAGGGGAGATGGGTGCCGGAAGGAAGGGGGAGAATGAGAGCGGTGGGGGAGAAGGAGGCTGAGTAATGACTGCTGTAAAAAGTGTGTAGGACCTGCCTGCTCCACTGCCCTCAGTGACCTTTTGATGAGTCCCATTTCCAGACAAGCCCAAGCTGTTATTTGACCTTCAGAATGTGCCCAGTTTCTCACTGGCTCCAGTGAGAGGCTCCATTGATATTTACACAGAAGCTGGGGACACTTCCCAAGCTGGCTGGCAGGGGCCTAGCAACTGTTCAGTGCTCTGTGTATGTGTGGCTGCCCAGGAACGCTCATGCATGCCTTTCCATCTTTGATGGCTCCCTGGAGGTCATCATCCTCCCCATCCCCTGATGGGGAAGCCTGGAGGGCCAGGTCTGGAGGGCCCTCTCTTGGTCCCATGTCACACTGAGTTGACTGGCTCTCTGGAGGCTGAGCATAGTAACCTTTGTTTGGGACTCATTAGATCCTCAGCTGACTGATTGCTGTTCCCAGTGAGCTGGGCCTTTCCAGGAAAAAGTGGTGTGTCTTTACCCATTAGGCTAAAAGCAGAGGCTGGCCACAGCTGAGGGATATTATACAGTCTCTGAAAGGACATACTGGTAACTTTTCTTAGGGGAACCTCCATTTCACAGCCTCATGTTTGCGGTAGGAAGACTACCTCTTGTAACACTTCTAGCCTTGTTCTTCGTCCATCCCTCAGCTCATTTCTCCCCATGTGTGCAGGGTGGGAGGAGGCAACTTGATTGATCTGGGGAGGAGCTGAGCATGTCTGGCTCAGCCATCCCGTGTTTTTTTTTTTTTTTTTTTTTTAATACGGAGTCTTGCTCTATCACGCAGGCTGGAGTGCAGTGGCATTATCTAGGCTCACTGCAACCTCCGACTCCTAGGTTCAATTGATTCTCCTGCCTTAGCCTCCCAAGTAGCTGAAGTAGCTGGGACTGTAGCCACGTGCCACCACGCCTGGCTAATTTTTTTGTATTTTTAGTAGAGATGGGGTTTCATCACCTTAGTCGGGCTGGTGAACTCCTGACCTCAGGCAATCTGCCTGCCTCAGCCTCCCAAAGTGCTGGGATTATGGGTGTGAGCCATTGCTCCTGGCCCACCCTCCTCTTTTTACTCTCTGCTATGGCTTAGGTATATATATCCCTTCCCAAATCTCATACTGAATTGTAATCCCCACTGTTGGAGGTCATTGGAGTGGATTTCTTATGAATGGTTTAGCACCGTCCCCTTTGTGCTGTTCTTACGAGAGGTGGTTGTCTAAAAGTGTGTGGCACCTCCCCATGCCCTTGCTCCTGCTCCCTCTTCACGTTCTGCCATGATTAGATGCTTCCTGAGGTCTTCCCAAAAGCAGATGCTGCTATGCTTTTAGTCTGTAAAACCATGAGCCAATTAAATCTCTTTTCCTCATAAATTACACAGTCACATGTATTTCTTTACAGCAACGAGAGAATGGACGAATGCATGTTCTTTTAGAGCCACCTGTCCACAAGAAAGGCTTATTTTGATTTGCTTTTTGCCATGTACAGTATGGCCCGACCAGTCAGGGAGGCCTCTGACGGGGCAGCTGGGTGAAGGATGGATGCTGGTGAGTCTATCTTGGAAGTCCACTGCAGCCACATCTAAGTTACATGCTTCAATCCAGTTATATCACTAATAAGGCTATTTGATTCCTTTTTTCCTCAATGTTCTGAACTATGGAACCCTGGTTATCAAAATCCCAACCCAAAATGGGATTTATTTCCAAGGAAAGAGAAATAGAATCTTTTCCTACAGGAAACTTTAAATTTGCTTAGCAAATATGTATTGGTGCATACTAAGTGGATGATATGGCTCTAGGTACTAGATAGATATAGTGTGGTGATCAAATCCAGCATTATGGAGTTAACAGTCCAGCATGTGGGGGGTGGTGGGGGGCAGTCAGTAGCAGGTAATTCCCCAATTAATTCATTACAAATGTTAAAAATTTTACTACGAAGGAAATATGCTGTGAGAGTCATTGTTGCTACCCTAACAGATTAGCCTGCCCTCTTAGAGCCTTCCCAGGGTACCTGTGCCTAGGTTGCCCGTGCAAAGTGAGTCTGAGCGATATCTTTAGGTGTCACAAGAGAGACATGCTAATAGTGATTCTGGGTTACAGAAATATCTTTAATGAGGTAAACTGTCAAAATTAAGAGAAGAGGGAAAGAAAATTTTAAAAAGAAATTGCATCAAGGAAATAATTCCTGAATAACCCCACACCGTCCTACTCTTTTAAGAATATGAACGGAAATACCACTTTTCATCTTTGAGAGTTCAGAGTGGGTGTTGTATTCCTCTCAGAATTCTGGAGCGGTTATTGAGCAACTCTAAAACACAGGAGTGTGGAGAGAGGAACTGAGGAGCCAGGGAGAACCCTGTGTTCAAGAGTAGTTTTACAATATCTCCAGCAATTAGAGACTTGTCTTGTTAACAACCCATTATTAGGGTTAAAGCTGTTAGCAATTTATTTGTTTAGTATACATTGCAAGTTTTGAAAGGTAATCTCTTTCCAAGTCCTGGAGTAGATCAACAGCATTGGGATACCAGGAATTTGAGTTGAGGAATTGAGGAAGTGATAATAAATGACTATTATTTACTGAGCATGGAATCGGTAAATTTCCATGGATTATCTGATCAGGATCTCTTAAGGCGGGTTCTATTATTATTCCATGGTATTTAGAGGAGGGACGTGGCTGCTTAAAGTTGTACCCCTATTAGTTGGCAGAGTCGGAACTGGAACCCAGGATGTTCTGAATTCAGAGTTGAGGCTTTAGTCTTATGGAGCATATCTGGAAAAATAGGGGTGGTGATGTGGGCCAAGGGGAGGAAGGCCCAGAATCCGGTAAGGGAGGGATGGAACAATAAAGATAAATTAATGTTATAAATTAGTATTAATACACAGAGAACTACAGGATATTGGGTGCCTACTCTTTGCCACCTATAGGGGAAGAAAAATAATTTTCCCTCTACCTTTCTAAATTCTCAGCTGGGCCCCTGTAACAAAGGACAGACTGGTAAGAGAAAACAGCAGTTGATTAACATGTATATCACATATATAACACATAGGAGGACCCAGAGATAAGTAACTCAAAAGTTTGGTTAGAACTCAAGTGTATACAAAATCTTAACAAAGGGATAACCAAGTTTTAGTGATAGACAAAGGAAAAGGATCTTGAGTCTCTAAGGGAAGCAAATTGCGGGATGGCAAATACATGGGAAACTAATAGCAGATGAAAGCTCGTTACTAAAAGTTGTTATATAGATTCTTCTGGTGCCATCTCCAGGCTTATAAAAGTTTAAATTTGACCTCCCTGGGAGAGAGGGGAGGAGGGATACCTTTGTAAATTTATGTCCTGCTTTGTGGCAAATAGGAGGAGGGCAGATAGCTTTTCTTGTGTTTGTTTCTTCTTAGTTACCTTCAGCTCAAAATAATTCTTATGCCAAAGTGACATATTTTGAAGAGGCATATTTTGATCTCCTACAAGCCCATCTTATATATATCATGTTATTAACTGTCTCTCAACAACTCTAGGAGGGCTATGTACTCCCCATTTTACAGATGGAAAAAGTAAGGCTGAGAGAGGTTGCGTGAAATTCTCTTAGCCACACGTCTGCAGAGTCCAGAGAGCAGCCTGATTGCCAGGCAAAGTAAGATCATCTGACTTCCTTCTTACCAGGGCTATCAATTGCTGGTGCTGTTTAGAGAGTTGCTTCAACATTTAGTTCTGTCAAAAACTGCCTTGGGAACCGGTTGAGACTCCATAACTAAAATTCTGTTAGCTTATTATCTTACTTTGAATTTGTTACATTAATATATCAAATTAAGTGAGAACCACATGTAGAGTTTAATTTGTATGCCTTCCCTGGGGAATTTCGGGCCTATTGTGGAAATTTAATTTCCACAGGTAGCCCTGGATCCTGGAGGGTAAGGTAGGGAGGAGTTGCAGGAGGTGCCTCAGAAGGAGTCTTATGGTTCCTGGGCTTCCTGAAAGTGGCCTAGCCTGGCTGAGTGTTAGTTCTGTGACATCTTCCCAGACCCTTGATTCCTCTCAGAATAGCATGGAAATCCCCAAGTTGCTCAGTGCTATTCTCAAAGTCACCAGAAGACACCTCATCATCTCATCACAAAGTCATTCATGAGCATGAGCCTCTGGGAGGCTGGATGACACTCTAAAGCTCTTTTTAAAAATGCAATAACCTGTTTGCCATTTTTATGTCTTCTTTTGAGAAATGTCTATTCAAATCTTTTGCCCATGTTTGATTGGATTATTGGATTTTTTTCCTATAGAGTTGTTTGAGTTCCTTATATATTCTGGTGAAACATCTCATGTACCACATAAATGTGTGTACCTATTATATACTCCCCCCAATTTTTTAAATAATAATTTTTTAATGCAATAACCTCCTGAGCTGTAATGATTTGTGATATGGAGGCTTCTCACAGGAACTCAGGATGGGCTCATGAGTTTGTTGGTGGGGGGCTGCTGTGATGGGTGCCTAACACTCTTGCTACTCATGCAAGACACCAATCTTCCTTTGTGCTCTGATTATCACCTCCATTTCTTTTTCATGAACTCCCAAGAAAGTCCTGGTGCTCTTGACATATTTCTCAAGTCCCAGAATGAGGATTGGATTCACTATTTTTTCTAGGTGTATAAATACAAATTAAATGCCATGAGTGATGCTGGGCCATACTCACAGATTTGGTAGCTTAATTAGCTGTTTTCTGGAAATGAAATTAGGCATGCTAATAAGACCTTAAATCAAACAAGCCAGGTTGACTGATGAAAAAGGGTTTTGCTGACAACTTCATTAAATATATATGAGGAAGTGAGTTAAGCGTTTCAGCAGAAAGGAAATCCAGGAGACAGTGGGCAGAAAATAATAGGAGCACCAGCAGGGCTTAGTGATACATGAACAAGAAAAGCAGAGTTCTGAGGATGAGAATAATTGGCTTTGGCTTGGATGTATGCGGTGATAAAGACTTAATAAGTCTTTGTTTATTCACTCATTAAAAAATACGTATGGAGCTGTTTCTCCATCCAGGTGCTGTACTAGATGATGGAAAATGGAGTGAAGAACAAGACCTACTGCCTACCCTTTTGGTACTTCCAAGTCTAATGGGTTAATATTATCAGAAATTTGGTAGACGACTATAGCTAGTGGACAGTTTGGGCAAATTATTTACTAATATTTTTATTTTAAAAAATCTCTATTTTTGAAATATGCAGTCAAAAGTGTCTAAAACTCAAACATGCAGTTTAATAATAATAAAAAGATACCTGAATAGCTATGTCTCAGCTTAGAAACAGAACTTTACTAAACTTTAGAAGTCTCCTGGGAGCCCCTCCCAGTTTAATTCATTTCCTAGCCCCCACCTAAAGGTAACTACCCTGAAATTTTGGTTAGCTATTCTTTCTATGGCTGTTTTCCTTTTGTATGTTTCTCTCTCTGCACAATATTTTGGAAATCTTAAAATACATAAGTGAATCTGAAAATCATTTTATTAACTTCATTATTATATCAAATATTTCTGTCCAGGAATATGACAGACCTCTACTTTAAGTCTTTCACAAAGTCTTGAAATAAAAATTTATATGTTTTTCTGTAAAATGTTTTTATATCTTTTGTTAGCTTTTCCTCCAGCTAAATGTACCTTTTTTTTTAAAAAAAAGTGTATCAAATATGTTTTTTAAATTTTGGTTTTTGACTGCTGAGAGTATACAACAATATAATTTGCATTTTTACATAGGCTTTGTAAATAGCAATGCTAAAATTTGTTATTTAATTTTTTTGTACTGGTTTTGGATTTGTATGTAGACAGTCATATAACTTGCAAATGTTGGTATGTATCTCCCTTTCAAATCTTCATTTTATCTTATTTTATATTTTTCTTGTCTTATTGTACAGGCTAAGATCTCAAGTACAGTGTTATATAGAAGTAGTGGTAAATAGGCATTCATGTTTTGTATCTAAAGGTGTCTGACAGTACAATGCTGAAAGCACTCCTTTTAAGAATTAAGTTGCTATTAGTTGTTTTTAGATGTCCTTTAATAAGTTAGAGACTTTCTATTTTTAGTATGCTGAGTTCTATTCTTTTTAATCATGAATGAATATTGAATTTTATTAAATGCTTTTCCTATGTCAATTGAAATAAGAAATTTAGATTAATTTTTATTAATTAGTACTTAAATTTAAATCAAACTTTTATTCCTGAGAATGAAAAACAACTTGATCATGTTGTATTATCAATTTACATGCTTTGAGATTCAGGGTGCTAATATTTTCCTTAGGATATTTACATTTGTGTTCCTGAGTAGAGCCTGACTTTAGTGATAAATCTCCGTCTTTGTGCTGTCTTCATTTGGTCTGGGTGTGGAATTGTAACAGTAGTCCATAATTTGAGTTGAATTTTTTTAAAGGTTCTCTGGAAGAGTTTATGTAAGATTAGAATAATTATTTACTTAAATGTTTGCTAGAATTTGCTGATAAAGCTTTCTGGGTCTAGTCTTCTTTGTGAGAAGGTTTTACAATGTTGATTAAATTTGTTTAATGGTTATAGAAATACTCAGATTTTCTATTTCTTTGGTTATTGCTGGCAAGGACTTTTTCCTCTAGGGGTTAATATGTTTCAAATAACTTGCAAATTTACAAAAAACTTGTTCATAATATCCTCTAGTATCTTTATACTTCCCATCTCAGGCCTGAAATTAACTGTTCTTCCAAGGAGCCCAATTTCCTTTGGTGAGGAATAGTATTTACAGGCTATAACCAGGGTGTAAGCAGTGTTTATATTGCCTTTAAGTAATTTCAGGGACACAACTAAGAAAAACGCATTTTTTGAAAACACAGCAAAAATTCTGAATTCAAACTTAGAGTTTAATTCCATCTTAACACCCAGTATTTTCACTTCTTTGACTTTTTAAATTGTATTTTTAAAATCTCACAGTGAAAATTCTGGTTCCTAACAATTAATGTAAGTCTTTATTTGGTTTATTCTATAGAAGACATTAATTAGTTTCCAAATATTAATAGCAAATATTATGCTAACTATAAGACTATTGGGTGAGGTTAAAGATTTTTTTTCGTTATTTGTCTTTAGAATGTATTCTACTGAATAATGTAATCAAACCAGTATATTCTAAAGTCACTCAAAATAATACTTTTCTCTATGTTATGTAGCCAATTGATATACAGTTCGCTTTTTAACGTAATTATATATTTTAGAATATATAAAACAACTATGCAATTCAAAAATAAAGCCATATAATACAGTATGTTGAGATAAATCTTGCTTCCAACACTGTCCCCTTCTCCTTCTAATAATTAACTACTTAAAAGAAAGGTTTTGGTGTATCCTTCTTTTTGCAAACATGAGCAAATATATATAACTTGTGTTTTAAAAAATAGCTCCAAATCCTAGGCAGATATAGTATCTTTTCCCCTGAGCCGTTATTCCAATGAATGATTTCTTGGTTACCACACTGCTAATTCAACCTTTACTCCCAGCCTCTAATCAATTTGAAGGAATTTATCCCTGAATTCAGATGTCTGTGACTTTGTCTGGATTTTTGCTCCCAAACTCTGTTTTAATTGGCTCTTCTTGTGCCCAAACTTCTTCAGTGTTACCTTTTACTGTGTAAGAATGAGAAGTAGTTGCCTTCTGCACTGTGTAAGTCCCAGAATTCTCTTTTCCTCCTTTCGGCAAACCAGCTAAATATGCTCTGAACTCACACCATCTCTATGGTTCCTTGTTGAATGTAGACAATCGTAACCAAAACATATAAATAACATTTTGTTTTCTGAACTCTTCCCCTAGGGTTATAAATGCACTAGACGTATGATCTGCCTTCCAGGTTGCTATAATGACAGTTTTATCAAATACTTCCCACAAAGCATAAAATGGATAGCCACTCTAACCTCTAATTGTAGTTGATCTGTGCCTACTCCTGACCAATGGATCACTAAGGCAATGTCACACATTGAGGGTTTTTTTGTTATAGCAGAATCCCATTTCTGATACCAGTTTTTGCTCCTATGAAGGTAAGCCTAAGTTGTGCTGCAGAACCAAATGACTTCAAAATCTCTGTGGCTTAACACAGTACGAGTTCAATTTAGGGCTGCGAGGCTCTGCTAATGGTTACTCCTTGACAAGTGCTTCCGTGATCATAGCAGTAAGGAAAAAGATGGCTGTGCTGGTCATTTGCCGTTTTGCTCATGGATCTATTTTTTTTTTTGTCTCTCCCTTACCTTGTTCTATGATGTAGGAAATTGACATCTTGTTTCACTAGTTTCTATGTCAGCTGGATTTTGTTGGGTTTGCTAACGGGAGGTACTGGTTGGAAATTATTGACAATTTCTGAGACATGACAAGGTTGACTGTCATACTGTGGATCTCCTCTTATTCCCATGTATAGTGTGTGCTCTGTGACTTGATGCCTTCGAAGCCTTCTCTCAGTTTCACCAGTTGTTCTCAGGTATGCTTCCCGGGTTACCACTTGGGTGGGCTCTTCTTTTGGTGGAAAGCATTTGCCAGCATTTTTAGGCTGTTCTGTTTGGTTTTCAGGATGAGTTTTGAGAAGTTTTAATAACTTCAGATTGCTGCCATTATTTTTATTTTAGCACTTAAAAAAAAAAAGAGATAGGGTCCTTCTATGTTGCCCAGGCTGGAATACAGTGGCTATTCGTAGACCAGCCTCAAGCTCCTGGCCTCAAGTAATCCTTCTGCTTCAACCTCCAAAGTAGTTGGAACTGCCCACGTGTACCTCATTTCTGCCATCATTCTTTTCCAGAGAGTCCCCTGGGGCTATTTAAAATTTTCTGCTTGAATTTCTGGGCTGCATAGTTGATATGAATTTAGTCTATGAACCCCCTGAGAGCCCTGTGTGATTATGAGATCTCAAGAAAAATACTGTTTTTCCCTTTTATGCATCATTAAGGTGGAGGCAGACTGTCTCTTTCTGCATGGAGGCATTTATATTTCATTACTTTTATTCGGAGAGTATAGCCCTTTACAAATTCAGCTCTATGAAGGGGGTTTCCCATTTGATTCTCTACTTTGCATAGTACCTGCAATTTTACATTTCCTGCCTGTGTACTACGCAGTTTTTCTAAAAGTGTCTCCAGGTCTTCAGGTTTTAGCACAAACCTTGCTGCAGAGTTAGGTACTTACCACTCAGGGTTCCTGCTTTCATCTCATTTTTGGATTTCATAGATTGTTTTATGCCAGCCTAGTGATGCATTTAAAATGTTTTTAGACCACATTTTTTCTTTCTGAATTCTAGTTGATTCAGTTGAGAGAGTTGTTCAGGGTATCTAATTTGTCCATAATGTCAAAAGGAAGACTATTTCTAGTCTACTTTTTGTTCTTTCTGTAGGAGCAAAACTCACTGGAATAATAGGTCCTCATTTTAAAGTGCTGTAATAGCACCGAAAAGACATGGGCAATAGAAAATATGCTTAGGTGTGGATGACTGGATTAGTATTTATTACTAGCTAATAACAAGGTAATTTGATATATTTACTTATTTATCAGTTGTCTGAAATTTCTCAGGTCCTCCTGTCTGCTGGAAAGTAGGAAGGCATGTTTAGTGAATTTAAATAAAACTGGCTTAAAGCCCCACCTCAAATTAAAAAGAGGAATATACACTCCCTTCAGTAGAACAGAAGGTTTTTAGGTGGAGGAGGCTGGCATTTAAGGTTCCCAGATTTAGCAAATAGTAATATAATTATATTTAGCATAAAAATTTCTCAGGTAATATTGGGGATATACTTTATTTTTATAAAAAATATTTTCTGAAATTAAAACTCAACTAAGAATCCTTTATCCGGCAATCCTATTTGCATTTCTCCTAGTCATCCCTTGCTCACATTTTCTGCTTCCACCAAGTTCTTCCTTGATCTATGTCATCTTTCATGGATATTTTTCTTACCTTGCTCTTGGTCAACCTAAAGAGAACAATTTCTTTTTCTTATTTCTATCAAGATGACGAGGGTTTGCAAGTTGATGTCAGGTTTGTATGACATTGCAGCAGAGCTCAGAGAGCAATATGAAATAGAATATTAGCTGTTCCTGTTCGTCAAGATGGGCTACCATGCCCACAACTTTGAATTTCTCCACAGTGATCTTTTCTTTGGCATCAACCTCTTGCCACTGTACTTGCCTGGTCTCCTACTTTCTCTTATCTTCTCCCTCAGTTTCTACATTGTTCTCAGACTCCCTCTACTTTTCTGCAAAAACTTATTTATTACGTAGAACAATTTGGTTCTGTCTACTTCATTCCTGGCCTATCCTGAACCCATCTTAAGGGGGAATCTTTCTACAATCAAAACAAATGATGTTCTCTTTTAGAAGGATTCTGCCACCTAGTTTTTAAAACTATCTTTCTTCTCCCTCTACTCCTCCCCATGCGATCTTTAATGATTGTAGACATGAGCTTGAAGAAAGAGAAAGGAACGAAAATCGTTATTGGAAGTTCTGAGACTAAACTGTATTGGTAGAAGTCAGGGATACAAGTGTTTTGAAATTTAGCTATCTTTTTTAAACTTTATTTTTAAATGGACAAATATAAATTGTATATGTTTATGGTGTTTAATATTAGTTCAAGAAATTTAGCTTTCTTGGTGGAAAAAATTATTTAAAGGTATTTATAGGATTGATAAAGCCAGCAAATGTATTCATAGTTTTCTTTTAACTGGCATTAAAATGTTGCTTATGAATACAATATGTGCCATCATATCATACAATTGCTGTTCATGTTGTGAAGATTTATAGTTAAAATGGCATGTTTTCGCAGTATTATATGGTTGAAACATTCTTTCTTAACAATTTTTTATTTATTGCATCAATAAATCAAAAATTTACAGCACCATAAATATTTCAGTACTTATGATTCCCATTAAGTTATATTTGTGTTTTTAAGACTATCAAACTCACATAGTAAACATATTAACCTCTCTCATAAATAGAACTGAATAGCAGAAGCAAATTCGAGCCTTTAAATAAAAGTGACTGTCACTGCATGCCTGTGAGGTTATAGTAAGTGCCTCTCAGGGAGCAAACAGAGCTGCTCCTAACACATACGGTCTTTAGCTTGGCCACTGAATTATTTATTTAATTTGTTATTTATTTTTGTCCTTGTGATTTTAATAAAACATTGCTCTTAGGTTTTAGAGGCATAGAATTGATATTCCCCTTTGGATAGTCTCTTTTAAAAAAAAATTTTAAGTTTTATTTTAGATTTCAGGGGGTACACATATAGGTTTGTTACATGGCTGTATCGCATGGCACTGAGATTTGTAGTACAAATGATCTCATCACCCATGTAGTAAGCATAGTACCAATGGGTAGTTTTTCAGCCCTTACTCCCCTCCCCCTCCCACTTTTAGGAGTCCCCAGTGTCTATTGTTCTTATCTTTATGTTCATATGTACCCAATATTTAACTCCCACTTATAAGTGAGAACATGTGGTATTTGGTTTTCTGTTCCTGCATTAATTCACTTAGGGTGATGATTTTAGCCACTTTAATATAACCACCACTCTTGCTACAGTTCTCTGTGTTTTCTTGGAGTCCCAAGGGTGACACTTTCACAACCAGTGGATTTCATACTAACCTCAATGCTCCTAGGGTCCATTGGTCACCTCTATGTGGATCTACATTCTTAACTAACACGGGTAAATGCCTTATGAAATAAGGCAGAATTTTTCAAGGTTGTTGGCACTGAAAACTAGAGATTTTATTATGAGCTGACAATGAAGGCCTTATGGTAGATGGCATTATGCAGATCTTTGCTGCCCCCTGCTCCTATACCCTTGCCATGGCGTCACTGTGGCTGAAATATATTTCCCTACTCCATGGCTTTGGGTTCAGCTTTGTTATCTGTCTTGCTAACATCGTGTGTGCAGAAGTGACAATGTACTGATTCAACCTAGGCCATAAGAGGCCTGTACATTTCTGCTGGCTCTCTTGTGCCTCTGCCATCACCATGAGAAGGACACACCTGGATTAGCCTGTTGGTCCAAGGAGGATGAGAGACATGTGGAACACAGCTGCCCAGCCATGCCTAATCTAGATCAGTTCAATTGAGGGTTGCTTTAAACCACTGATTTTGTGTTTTTAAAAATATAATTTTTGTGGTAGTAGCTGACTGAGACCAGCAGATGTTATAAAGACTCGAAATGAATGATTTTCAACTTCAACTTTAATTTTACCATAATTCTGGTTGATGTTCCTACCTGCATGATGCATTGTCCTGAAAAGGATCTCAGGTTGGATCTAGGTATAGCACAAAAGTGATGTGATTGATTGCTAATGCCTGCCACAGAACTGGGAAGGGAAGGTGGAAGGATGCGTACTCTGTCTTGCATCCTCACTTAGACTCATCTATCCTACCTGTGACTGGGTATTAATGACTGGTAGGGTAAGTGGACCATCAGGAGCTTTCGAAAGTTGCTTATAACTTGTCATCGAACCCCAGTTAGCTCTTTTTACTTTGTATTTTGTGTGTTTTTTAAAAAAATACATGTTTCTCTAAGTATCGTATCTATGCATGGCATGGCAGATAGTCCTCCACATTCACTCAAATATCCTTTTAGTATGCCTTCCTGTACAGCAAAGGCTAGAAAGCTAAAACCACATTTCTAACTCTCCCTTATGGCTGAGGGTTCTGGTTGTAGTGCAGGTTTTGCCAGTCAGGTGCAGTTGATTGATGCAGAACTCTGCCAAGCATCTCTTGGGTGGAAAAAGGTTGTGACGGAGTACCAGGGGTCTTCAGCCAGTGGCCTAATCCTTTGACAAGTTCCTTCCATTGGAAGGGGAAGCTTTCTGGAGATAGTTGCAGAGGCAGCATGCTTCTGGAGTTGGGAGTTGTTTCTGGCAACTCAGGTCTTCAATCTATCCATATTTAGGATTTTGTAAGATACTCTAAAACGTGGAAATGGCTATCTTTCAGTTTAAATTGGCTACAGTGTGACTTGTTATATACAATTAACTTTAACCTGATACAAGAAGTCTTATCAGGATTAAAATGTAGTAGAAAAAGCACTGGAATTGGAATCAAAATATTTCAACCCAAATGACAACTCTCACACTGATTTGTAGGATCTTGGGTGAGCCACTTACCCCTCCATCTGTAAAATGAGATGACTATTATTTAACACATAGGAGTTAATTAATGAGCTTTAAAAACTCATGAGAAATTTATAAACATTCTTTTTTTTTTTTTTTTTTTTTTTGTGAGACAGAGTCTTGCTCTGTTGCCCAGGCTGGAGTGCAGTGGTGTGATTTCCATAAGCATTCTTTATAAACTGTCAAATGATCAGAAAAATGTATTTTCCCCTTTTCTTACTATAGAGCAGGAGTGAATTATTTTTCTTCCTTGGCTTCCTCCTGCCTCTCATCCTCAATTCTCAATGAGTCATTCCACAACAGATCCTCTCAGCTACACTGGTGGCAACAGGTGTATCCGCCCAGCGTGCCCTTACACAGTGACTGTCTTTGTCACCATCCTCCCTATTCCTCCAAGCATTATTGGTGACAGCATTCCTTTGAAAATATTTGATTCTCATTTCTGGAAGAAATCAAGCATCACATAAAGTGCTATGAGTCCCATAGATGCATATCTGAAAGGGACCCACACAATTGAGTGTGGTGTTGGAGGGGGCAGCTCTCTCTGAGACCAAAGATCGCATTTCTAGACTAAGAAAGCTCTTTCTAGTCTGATGCTGGGAGTGAATGACCTTATGCAGGTTGAGGGAAAAATATCCAATCTTTGTTGCCCAGTTTTGTTTACAATTTAATTAATGGGAAAAACTTCCTCCCCCTTTAAAAAATCAATAATAAAATGAAATATTAAAGATAGAACAACAATCAGATTGCAGGCATGATGAAATCATCAATAGCCACAGAGTAATGCCCTGTTGAGTTGAAGGTGACCTCAGAGGTAGTTTAATCTAATATCCCACTCAATAAAGAAATATATCACCCTTAAAAAGGCTGATCTCTCACTAAACATTCCAGAAAAGGGGGCTGGGGGAAATCACTACTTCATTAGAAAATTCTAATTCAACTCAACATTTTCCAAAGCATACTCCAGTTTGGAAAGTGATCATTTGCAGAAAAGGTTCTGAGGTCAAATACATTGGGGAAATACTTTACAAAATTGTATCTTTTTGAAGAGCCATTGTATAAATGAGCATAATAAGAGTTCTGAAAAAGCATGGTGTGGGGGGTGGGATTTTTCTATTTTGTTTAACCCAGAATTTCCCAAGCATTTGGTCATGGAACATTTTTTCCCCTCCTCAAAGAAGTGTTCTGAAGATATATTTGGGAAAATACTGCAATAATTATACAGCTCTTAATAATGAGTGAAATTTTGTTATTGTTTCTTTCCTTACACTTATACCAATTAGGCTTAATTGTAACCTGACATCTCAGAGAAGAATGACTAATCTCCGTTTTTCATAAAAGTTGCTGTCTGGAGTGGGTGCGGGGGAGAGGTACAGGGTTATGGGTAGAAAGAATGGCGGTCATGAGGGATGGAAGAAAAAGAACCTCTCAGTTTGTCTTTCTTTCAGGCTTGTGACACCTGCTATTCTGTCCTGATTTCTTCTTCACTTTGCCCATAGGATGAGCTTTCTAATCGGATCAAGCTGCTCTCCTCAAAATGTCAGTGGTCCCTATCATGGAATGGATAAATCCCTGCTTCCTTGGCACAGTATATAAGCTGTGGGATCTTGTCCATTCTTCTTGCATTTTCTTTGGGAGGGATGGGGTGGTGTTAAAAGTTTTTCACCTATTTCACTTGCACTTGCCTACAGCAATAGTGAATTATTTATTTGCAGTTCTTGGACCGCAAGCACCTTTCACAACTTCCAGGATTTACAGAGGCTGGTTCCTGTGCTGAAAGTATATTCATCCACCATCCCTGAGATAGCTCAGCTGAGTGTGAAGTGATGAGTAAGAGTTGGATGTGTTTGGGCCGGGCTCGGTGGCTCAAGCCTGTAATCCCAGCACTTTGGGAGGCTGAGGTGGGTGGATCACGAAGTCAAGAGATCGAGACCGTCCTGGTCAATTTGGTGAAACCCCATCTCTATTGAAAATACAAAAAATTAGCTGGGCATGGTGGCGCGTGCCTGTAATCCCAGCTACTCAGGAGGCTGAGGCAGGAGAATTGCCTGAACCCAGGAAGCGGAGGTTGCGGTGAGCCGAGATGGCGCCATTGCACTCCAGGCTGGGTAACAAGAGCGAAACTCCGTCTCAAAAAAAAAAAAAAAAAAAAAAAAAAGAAAAAAGAGTTGGGTGTGTTTTTGTGTCTGAGGCTTCATGGCATCGGGGATGGTTGTCACTGCATCGACAAGCCAATATACTTAAGTTGTAAACGAGGATCAACTTATAATCCCATGTGGTGAGAGAATAAATTGACAGGCAGGTAGAAGTGAAGATGATTGGAAAGCTAGAAAGTTTCTAGATCCTGAAGGATTTCCTAAACCATGATGCCATTTGTTTTCTCATCGATTACAAATATAATACATAGGCAGGCGATATCCAAACATTTAGCAAAATATGATATCAAAATAAATTCTACCAAATCCAACTCCAGAATAACTATCGTCAACATTCAGCTCCCATTCCTCCAGCTACTTTCTATATATACTATAATTTTATCACAATGGGATTATATTACATAATTCTATTGTTCTTCAGCTTTCTTTTTGAATTCAGTAATAATTTTTGAATATCTTTCTGCTTTAGAACACATGGTTCTACTTTTGGAATAACTACCTGGTGTTCCATGATGTGAATGTACTGAAGTGTATTTAACCGCCTCCACACTGATAAGTATTAGTCTGGCTTCCAAGTTTGGCAGTTACAAATAATATTGTAAAGAAGATTTTAAAATGTGTGTTTTGGGGGATAGTTGTGGGAATACAGATAAATTCATATAAGTAAAATATGAACTTGTTACAAGGAAAAACCAAATTGCTCTTCAAAAAGATTATCAATTTGTCTTCCTATCAATAGTATGTGAATACTAATTTCTCCAGAATACTATCAATCTTTTAAGAATATTTGCTGATATAAAGACAAAACTCACATTCAGTTATAATGTTGCTTAATATAGTATGATTGTTTTTCCAAATATTTATTCACCATAATTATTTGAAAATATTCTATTTATGTACTGTGTACCATTTTCAATTTAAATATTTTCCTATTATTTACAAGGGCTCCTATATATTACAGATACTAATTATTTGCTTGTTAAACTTGTAAATATTTACTTCCAGTCTGTACTTTTGCCTTTTAACTTTGCTTATAGTGTCTTCTACCATACAGAATTCTAGTTATACAGTGAAATCTCTCTCTCTCTCTCCATATATATGTGCATTTTAATGACTTTTGGGTTTTATGTTTTGTTGAAAGAGTGTTTCCACATCTCACAATATAAAATATGCCATATTTTCTTGTAGTCATTTATTTTTATGCTTAAGTTTTTTTGTCAATTTGGAAGAAATTCTTGTATATGATATGAGATGGGGATTTAGTGATATTTATTTACTTGTTTTCCCATTGGATTTTTTCCTGTCCCACCGTCTTGGAGATATTTACTTTTTCATATACTAAATCCCCATATATCTGTAGTCCTGTTTGTAGGGTTTAATTTTGTTCTGTTGAGCTTTTATCTATTCCAATTCCACAATGTTTAATTACCAGAGCTTTGGAGTGTGTTTTCACATCTGAGATGACAAGTCCTTTTTTATTCATCTTGTTAGAATTTTTTTGTCTGTTCTTTTGCATTCTACTGAATAGAAACAGGTTTAGCCTAAAACCCAAAGCTAACAGTAGCTTAAACTAGATAAAAGTGTATTTCTCTATCATGCACACACAACCTGGTCCAGAGGGACTATGGTGGGTCCGTGACTAAGAGGATACAGAATTTTCTACCCTGTTGCTTCACCATTTTCAACATTCTTGGCTCCTATTTCATGGTCTGAAATGGTTGCTCAGCCTCTAGCCGTAACACCTGGAGGAAATGAGTGGGGATTAAAAGGCAAATGGAGCACCTTTTAAGGGGTTGTCTGTTACGGGGCTTTCCTGGTAGCTGTCACACAATATCAGTAACTATAGCTCATTGGTAGAACTTGGTCCCAAGGCTACACCTAACAGTTACAAAGTCTGGAAATATGTTCTCTCTGATTGGTCAGGAGCCCAGCCTGAGTTTGGAAGTTTTTATGTCTAAGAGAGTTTGAAGAACACATGGTACGTTAGGAAACTAGCAGTCTGGACAACATTTTCCATCCTACTGGGGTTTTGATGGAACTACATTAAGTTTATAGATGAATTTGAGGACACTATTGTTATAATATCAGATCTCTCTACCAGGAGTGTGGCTTGAGTCTTTTTTTTTTTTTAAGCAAAGTTTTATGTTTTTATTTTCTCATGCACATTAGATACATTTGTTTTAAAATGTATTTCTAGATATTTATTTTACTAGCATGAATGGTACCTCCCTTTCATTGTTTTTTCTATCTGGCTATTACTTCTATGTAAGAAAATTATCAATATCTATATATTATGCTTTTAACTGGCCGAATTGTCACTCCTTATTAGTTATAATAGTTCTTCAGTTGATTCCATTTTCTTGATACATAATTACATTACTTTGAAAGTCATGGTAACTTTTTCTTGTTAATATTCACAATTATTCTTTTTTCATCTTGTGAGGGTTAGGTTTTCCATATGAACACTGAAGCAAGGAAGTGACAAGGTCAGATTTACAATTTAGATGTACCATTCTAGCTAACTGGAGAATAGATTTAAGGGAACACAATGAAGACAGGACACAAATTAGGAGATTATTAAAGTAGTGTGGGTGAACAGACAATGAAGTCTTAAATTGACTCTATGGAAGTAGGGATAGTGAGCAAGAAAAATTTAAAAGAAATATTTGGGAGGTAAGTCAGCAGGACTTTGATGGCTGATTAAATTATGTGGGTGAGAGGGAAGCATCTTCTTGAAGGGATTATTTACATAGCTTAATGGAAGGAAGATTGTTGTTAGGGCCAAGGCCCTGACTCCTTGATTGATCTGTCACCTTGTACCCCTATGTGGTTCTTGGAAAAGATAGGACAGAGGTTGGCTAGAAACAAGAACTTTATTTTGCTAGAGCTTCGGAATCAAATGTACATTTAGAGTATTCTTATTCTTACGAGTGAGTTATTGAAGTAAAGCATGAATAAAGGCTTTTATCCAGAATCTTAACACATTTTGAATCTAAGTTGTTGGATGTATGATCACATGGAGGTTAACGTTATTCATGAGGATGACAAAATTCCAAAGTTCTCAATATAAAATGGCAGGTTGGTGATCCTGGCAACAGTAAAAGGCAGCAAGTAGCAGGTGGGACGGAATGCAGTACAGCTGGCTTGTGTATCCTGGAAGAAAAAGTTTGGGAAAGATAGTGGAAAGAAAATGTAACAATGTTGTAGCTGAGAGACAGAAAAGTGTTCTGTGGAATATGAGGTATGGGAATTAAATGACAAGGTAATGAGGAAAGCTTGAGTGTGTAGGTGGATGTGGAGAAGACTCTTCACAT
Source organism: Saimiri boliviensis (assembly GCF_048565385.1). Taxonomy (NCBI): domain Eukaryota; kingdom Metazoa; phylum Chordata; class Mammalia; order Primates; family Cebidae; genus Saimiri; species Saimiri boliviensis. Next base: position 103,351,283 of record NC_133459.1, read on the forward strand.
GGTATGGGTGCTCTTAAAATATGAGAACTGATAGCTGGCGGAGGATGCCTAAGAATGAAATGGGAGTCATGGGTTGTCTATCCTATCCTAGGCATATCTATACAATAGATACTATACTACATCTAAACTCAACTAGACTAGACTAGACCAGACTAGGGGTTTGGCATGGGCAGCTGAGAGTCAAAGGGCAATAGAGGCTTCATGTCAGCAAAAAGCAGCCTTTGTTGATGAGATGTGTTTTGGTATCCCGGATGGTTAAAGGGAAGGATCAGCTGGTCATTGCAACACTATTTCAAATGGAATCATGGGCACCTGAGATAGCTGGGAGGCATAGAATGAGTTGGAGGAAGTAACCATTTGCCAGTATTCTCTCCATTTATTTGGGGAAGGGCTCGTGGAATCCAGAATTCTTATTTTGGTGGAGACAGGCATGGGAGAGGAGTATCAGGGTATCTGCAGGTATTTTCAGGTCAGAAATTATTCTTAAAATTAGACTAAAGAAGGACGAGTTTTGTGGGCATGAGTACTAAGCCATAGTACAGGAAGCCTCCCTACAAGTTGACGTCTATTTTGACTTACACAACAGCTGGGATTAATAGAAGAGGAAGGTGCAGGAGGAAGAGGAAGAAGAGGAAGAAAAAGGAGGAGGAAAAGGAGCAGGAAGTGGAGGGGGAAGGTGGGGAAAGTCCAGTATTAGTCTACCCGTTTCTTCTTTCACACTCTATGCCTGCCTCTAGCTGCCCACTTCAACTTGTGGTTAGCTGTCCTGGATAAATGAGTAGAAAAGAGTTGTCTTTACTTGCCACATATTGGATTTTCACATTAAGTGCAAAGAAAATGCGTATTATGATGAAACATTTAAAGCAATCCTTGGGTAGGAATTTCAATAACACCAATGTGATCAAAACTTGATATTCATTATTCTAAAAGTTGTGTGATAATTTAGGACCATGCCTGTCTCTTGCATGTTTGGTTAGTTTCATTTTCCAAATTAACAGGTCACTAGAGTAGTTCTTGATCCATGTGACAAAGAGTAGGTCCTGATCAGTTGACAAAAACTGTAGAGTTATGGGGTTAGAAAAATTACTCGAAAACAATATGAAGCCAACATAAACCTCGAAGTAGAAGTTATGTGAGCAATTATCGAGAGAACTGAAGTCATGTTACCACTACCTCTTTTTTTTTTTAACTTGTTACATTAGGTATCTTATGTTATAGACCTCATGATATAAGAGGAGATTTAAATAGTTGCTTTTTTGGGAAGTTGGAAAAACTGGTTGTAGTTTATGTCCTACATTTTTGTTGATTTTAGGCGAAAGTTATATGGAGTCAACTTCTAGATATAGGAGTACCCAGTTAGAGAAATGGAGTAAGTAAAATTTTCCTTGACACCATCAAATCTTTTTTTGTTTTGTGAGGTAGGATTATTTCATTCAAGACCTTCTTACATTGGTTGATAGAAAGTCCTGGGTCATCTTTAGGATATATAGCTTGGATAAACCATACAATACATTTTCTCATGACCATCTCCTCCTCTATTCTGTATAAAGTAAAATTAGGCTGAAATGAACATCAAGAGCACTTGTAGAGAAAAAAGGCAAAAATAAAAAACAAGGGTATATGATTAAAAACATATGTGTGTGTGTGTGTGTGTGTGTGTGTGTGTGTGTGCGTGTGTGTGTTTTGAGGCAGAGTTTTGCTCTGTTGTCCAGACTGGAATGCAGTGGCATGATCTTGGCTCACTGCAACCTCCGCTTCCCGGGCTCAAGCTATACTCCCACCTCAGCTTCCCAAGTAGCTGGGATTACAGGTGTGTGCCACCAAGCCTGGCCTAAAAACATTTTTGAAGAGAGAGAGGTAGTTTTCCTGGTGGAAGATATGTGAACGTTGAAGTCATATGAATATGGCTTCAAATTTCAGCTCTGCTACCTTCTTGGGTGAACTTAGACAATATCTCTGAGTCTCAGTTCTCTCACCTGAAAAATGGGGACGATAAATATGTTTTTCACAGAACTGTAAGGATTAAGTTTAGAAATATTGATAAATCCTGTCAACTCCTATGAAACTTCTAGTCACTCTGTAAATATCAGCTCAAATTCTGAGGAGTCTTCCCTGACTGCTCATGGGCAGCTCAGACACTACCTCCACTAAGCCCCCACCACGTTTTGTATAGATGTCCAAGAGAGCAAGGCTTAATTGTATTGTAATTGCATATTTGCCTATTGGCATTCCTAAGTGTCTTGGGAAGAGGCCAGTGATTATGTGTTGTTCAGGGTTGTATACCTAGTATCTAACACAGAGCCTCACATTTGGAATATGATTTTAAAATTTTCTTTTTAGTAAATGAATGCATGAATGAAAACTTATTAGGATTTCTGGTACTTGGCAGGTGTTCAGTGAATATTAATTTTAACTCCGTTCTACCGTTTCTTTTTCTATCAGTGGGTGTATGATGCAAGGATGGGAAAGGAAGGAGTGAGATGGAGACATGGTTTGGGATTAATTTATACATAAATATAAAAACATTTTGGTTTTCCCATCCTCCCAGGCTGCTTTCTTGGGTCACTGTGTATCTACCTGATGAAAAGAGGGGGTGCTTTGTCACTGACAGTCCTGAAAATAGCTTTGACTTCACTTCAGTCTTGGAGTAAAATTCTCTAAGGAATATTCTCTCATTTCCTTAAGGTCAAATATTTGTAACAGGAGTTGAATACAACAAAATAGAGTTCATTGATTTGTTAATATATTGTGTCCTAAGTTCTTGAATTTTTGAAATCTCTTAAATCCCACAAGCAAAAGAATATAGAAGAGCCTAGACTATCAGGGAAGGAGCATGTCGTCATATTTGGCAAGGGAATCAGGACTCATGCTGGCTTACATCCGAGACTTCCAAGTGCAACATTCATTTGGTGACTTCTATCATCAGGCCCAGACCCTACACTGATGTAAAAACAGTTCCTTGCAATCCCATTTGTTGACCCAACCTTTGGGCCTTGCTATTTGTTAAAGCAAAAAACAAGTGGGGCAAGTTGTCTCTCATGAGGTCAGTGCGCTGGGTTTCTGATATTGAAAACAGCTGTGTTTTCTGTGGAAGTCTTCCTGCCAGTGCATCATCTCTAGAGGATTTCCCATGTATCCCAGTGTGCCAACATCCAAAATTGTCTGCACCTTCTCAGTTGAGCTGCTCTACTAAGAGTGAATGAATGCATTTCATTTCTATACATCTCTTATTGTGAAAGGCACAAGAACTTCATCTGTAATATGTGGCTGTTAAATATTGTTTGGGCATGCTCCAATGAGGAATTTATACATCTTTCGGAATAAGCATCTTTCTACTCCCAGATTACACATAGAGCGTAGGGTTTAGCTGTGCTTCAAAGCAGTGGAAGGGCTTGTGAGGAAGCTGGGCTAGGAGATAGGAGAACAGAGTGTTAGCTTTTCCTTTTCATTTAATAACCAACTGACTCTCAGTCAGGCTTTTTAACCCACTTCTGGATCATGCTTTTGTAACTGCCAATATTGAACAGATGACATTCAAAGAGAAAAGTTTCTCTTCCTCTAAGAACTATGTGTCACTCAGATATACAAACTAATTCCTAATACATTTAAAACTAGTGTGCAACATTTGGAGAATAGGGGACACTCACTGAGATATTAGCATATTATTACTTGCCAAATCTGACAGTATTTTAGGTAGAAAAATAACTTTGTTTCTTTCTAAAGTCTTTTGATAGAATATTTCTGAAATAGCCAAGCATGGTAGCTAATGCCTATAATCCCTGCACTTTGGAAGGCTGAGGCAGGAGGAGTGCTTGCATCCAGGAGTTCGAGACCAGCCTGGGAAACATAGTGAGACCCCCCCCCCCGTCTCTACCAAAAAAATTTTTTAGAAAACAAGAGAAAATATTTCTGAATAAAACATTCTGAAATATCAGTGACTAAGAATGATCATGACTAGAAATGTATAAAGACAACAGATATTGGTTTTAAATATTAGATGTCTCAAGTTTTTAAAGAACAGTATCTTTTACCTTGCGGTGTCCCTCTGCTTGCATATTTTTAGATCATTTTCATAACAGTGCACATACTGTTTTGTATTCTGCCTTTGTTTTGGCAATAGGAGATAAAAAGAACAAGTACTATAATCAAAAATAATTCTTCTGTTGAATATAATTGTAACTAAAAACATCATTCGTAAAGTCACACAACTTGGAGGAAAAACAAAGAAAACGGTGCCTTGTTTGTGGAACCTGTCTTTCCTAAGCCACATCAGCACAATATTCTACCTTCCTTGCACTTTCTGAATCTCCAGGTTGTTTGAAAGCAGCTTACATGTGTTTGCAGAGCTAGGTGCTTGGGAACCCAGCAGCTTCAGCTCTCTCATCCCCTATGCCATTTTCTTCTGCTCCTCCGGAGCTAATTTCCCAGGCTCTGTGTGCTGCAAAGGCTTCAGCTGACAGCAAGCCCTGGGCAGGTATTTCCCTCTGCTGTGGATTTCTCTCCCACTGATGGCGATCTGTCTCCTTGTGACCGTGCTTTGTCAGGCCAAAGCTCCTCACGTGCCAGTATCCTCAATAAGCAACAGTTCATCTTGTCTAAGTGAAGTAGGCAGAATTGCTTCACTGACTGTGGTGTAATATGCTTTTGGGTGAGTCCTAAAGCAGTTTTAGGATTCTATCTTCCCTTCGTGTTTGTGAAAGCAGCTTTTCCACCTTTCGTTTGTGGTGTGCTCTGCCATCTCCCAGTGATATTACATTGACACTGGTCATACGCTTGTACCTTAAGGGCCTATTATCAGTCCATGACCAGGGAAGAACTCCATAAACACACTGTTGATGCTCAGCTGTGTGTACTTATACTTTGGCAGTAGGAAGTTTAATTCTGTTGAATGTACTGAGTTTCAGTCTTGGATAGAATAGTTGGCAAAGGCAGATCATGCCTTCTACCTTTGGAGCTGGGTTAGGATATAAAATAAAGAGCATGGGGGAGGATGTGTCAGCAGATGCCTGCTTGTGAACTCAGATTTAGGAGTTTGCCAAGGACATAAATGCATGGTCGGAAATATTTCCCAGAGATCTTCCAGGAGGTCTGGGGTGACAGGGTTCCTACAGGGTGGGCTGTCCCTTTTGTCTTCCTTTCTGAAATAGTGCCGTGGTTCTGACCTGAATACTTCAATTCAGACTCCTGAACTTGAAGAAGGTTTGGATCCTCTGCTATTGGCAAAACTAGGCTGACAACAAGGGCAGAGATATTTCTGCCCCTGCTGCAATTCTGTCTGTCCTACGTGTTTTTGAATTAAGGATCTAATAGGGTTGGTGTTTGTCAAGGTGCAACAGGAAGCCTGTATCTCCCAAATAGAGAGCAATATTATGTTCATGATCCTCCAAGGCCTTGCCAAATAAAAATTAGGTATTCTAGACAAGCTAGCAGTTTCATACGATTTATGCCATTAATTATTTTACCGTTGATTTCTAAAAAATAACAGTGGCCCCAAGATCCCTGGGGCCATACTTTTAAATCGGACCCCTACAAGACAGAAGAATGCCATCTTTTCTTTACCTTCGTTAGTCCTAGATGCATATGATAATACTCATGTCTTAAAACAATCACTGAAAATAACTGGCTTCCTAGCATTTCGTCTGTACTATTCTGGACTTGTGGCTTTTTTTTTTTTTTTTTAACACAAATGTATTTTGGTGCATCTATTCTTAATGCCATAGTTCATATTACATCTAAATTTTGCCTTGTTTTTCTACCGTAACCCAATAGAAGAAGCATATGAACTACAGGATTTAGAGATGATTAGGTGACTATGCCTTTTGGTTGGTCTGGAGCAGTCTTTGCTTTATGCCTATTATTCAGGTGTAAATATTAATTAGTAGGAATCCATTTCATTCTTAAGTTATCCTGATTTGAGCAATAAAGTGCATGGTCACCCTTGAGATGATATACTTAATCATTAGCTCTAATCAGCTGTTAACATTAAGTACAGTACTCTTTCTATGGTGTTATTTTCAGGGTGGAGTTTCCTATATCTTTATTTCATGTTTTTGCCCTGACCCAGATTGTATTACACTAAGGAAGACCATAATGTTGCTCCTTGCTTCGATCTTCTTCCTCAGTTTCTTTTCCCACACCTCAAAATACAAACTTTTCAAGATTTAAACAAGGTGTTCCAGTTGTGACAGCTTTAGCAGAGGAAGCAGATTCTATCTTTTGGCAGGATCTGCCTTCAGGACAAGGATAAGAAAAAAAAATCCAGAAGGTCCCTAGCCTACCACCTGCAGTATTGGGCAAGTACTTTAGAAGAGCTGGGGTTGTACTTTATTGGCGAGCCACCCCTTACACATCCATCCCCAATCCAGGCATGCGATTGCTGCCGTAACCCTCTCTTCCTTATCCCTACCCCTCCTTCAGAAGATTCCTCCTTCCCATACTCCAAGTGATGGAAGCATTTGGACTTGGGCGTAGAATCCCAGTCCATACAATGTTTACAAGGGGAGAGGCTCAGGAAACTATTGTAAGATGATTTCAGAAATATGGTCACTTGTCACAATTAAGCCCTCCAGAATACTAGGCTAAATTTGCCTTTTTGTTTCTTTTGAAACTCTTATAAGTAAAAATTTCAAAGCAGTTTGTAATGTCCCTTTAATTTCAGTTTCACTGGCATCCATTTCTGAAAGCATCCATACTTTTTTATGCATAATAACAGTGCAGGCCCGACATTAGATAATTCCTGTGCTAGATGTAGTACTTAGTCTGTGGGGCAACTGTGTATTGGACCAAGATCCATCATCATTCTGGACAGGCTGCCCACTGTTGCTCCTCTTCCCCCTGCACCATCCTCAATGCAAATATAAGTAGTGTAGATAGGCAGGTTTCACCAGACTTGGCCATGCCTACATTAACACTTCAAATTATGACTTCCAGACCTCTTTAGCCAAATGAGCAGGAAGGCCAGCTTTTCCCAGCCTCTTTCTTCAGCTGGTGTTTCTGAGAATTACAGAGGGTACACATTTGTTCCTAACAGTCGTCGTGATCTTTGTATTTGTAGGCAGCTTTGTAACTCAGACGCCTTCTTGAGGCTACCACTGGTCATGAGGCCAGTTCCCTAGAGTTTATCACCAGCTGAGAAAAGCTGGCTCTGAAGTTGCAGGACAGTAATGTTGGTGTTAGCTATTAATTCCAAGATTCGAATGTCACCTTCATAGGATAAGAATGGCTCCTTCTCTAATAGCAAGTTTGTTTGTGCTCCAGTGAGTCTTGTGTTGGTAAAGTGGCCCTTGCCCTGACCACTGGGACAAGCTGGTATCACTGCCAGCTTTTCCAAGGCCCTGGCATCCCCTCAGGGATCTGGACAGCCCACCTCCTGCTTGCCCTATTACCTGCTCCATCAACCACCTCTGCTGGGGCAGGTAACGGTGGTGGGATGTCTAGGATGAGGGAGTACTCCTCTCTCTGCCTTACTTCCTGAGCTTTGCAGAAATAGGCCCTGGCCCCTGAGGGCCAAGGCTCTTCTGATGCAAGCCTGTCTCTAGGACAGCTGAGTTGGGGACAGTCCTAAGAGAGGCCACTCTCCTGACCCAGAACCAGGCTCCCTTTGATCCTTCACCCTGAGGCCAAGACCCGTTTACTACTTCTGAATTTTCCTTCCAGCAGGGGGATATTTTTTCAGAATTCTCACTACTCTCTCAGTTAGCCCTCTCATCCCCAGTCCTTCAGACAATTTACAAAACTTCGAATCTCACAAGGATTTGGGATCTTCTAAGTCTTTACTCTCTTTCTTAATTTAGGACACATAAATACTGTGGCCAGAGACTCTGTAATTCTCAAGCTGAAATGCAAATAGGTATATGGTGAGGGGCCTGCAAATCCTCCAGCCTCCTAAGTCGGGGCTGGCACTTGTCCAGGAAAGCATGCTGTACTCTATGGTAATAATTCATGTGAAAATAAAATTTGGATCATACTAAATCATCTCTTTTATAACCGTCATGTTTTTTCTTAACATTATGAACATCTTTTTATAATAATAAATATTCTATTATATCATTTCATAGCTGCATGGGAGACATTTATTTCCGGTTTTGCCACTATCATGAATAATAATGAGGTAAATATCTTATTATAAACAACTTTGTGTACATCAGTGATGATCTCTGTAGGGTAATTTCCTACAAGTGGAATTTACTGGTTAAAAGGAGGGCACTCTGATTTACACCAACACCAGCAACCTCTGAGGCTTTGTAAAGGGCTGTCAACAGTTACCTAAAATAATTCAGAAGACATTCTCTTGTGGACGTTCTCTTAAATGGGCTATAAGAGAACATAATCAAGGCTTGGAATTGTTTGAACACTCTACTTTTGAGTCCCTGAATGTCACATTAGATAAGACAGTTTAGTGTTCTAAACTGTTTTTTGTATTCTCTTAAAATATTTTTTATTAAATATATTTTTTGTATTTCCTTTTCAGAAAAATATAATGATAGCTGTAATACTAATAATTGCCAGGAAGGGTTTTCCCTAATCCTCTGAGTATTTGTGGGTCAAAGGAACAGCTTTTATATCCTTTCAAAAGAACAGTAAATATGGTGGGGTGAGGGTGGGGACACAGTTGTATCTCAAAGGCCCTCCTGTTTCAGAGGAGACTTGTGTATTATTAGAAATTATTAGAAATTAGAAATTATTTACCAGTGGGCATAGGGTAATTTTCCCACCATTATGGCACCCTTAAGAAGAATTCTGTATCTTACCCATGAGGGATGTTTGTCATTTTGATTTTTAGGTTATTACCTGGGACCTTTTTTTTTTTAACCTTCTTGAAGCATCCTATGGTATTTTGGCTCTAGACTTGTGACATTTTGTCTTCTTCCCTGAAGGCATAGGGAGAGTTAGGAAACCATCTGTGCTTGCCCTCAATACTGTGTTTAAGAGATAAAGAAGCAATTACTTCTCTCCTCCGGCAAGCTCTTTTGTCTGTCAGGAAGCCTCTGTCTTGATCCTGTCTCAGTAAACAGAAAAAGATATGTAGCAATTCCACAGCCATAGAAGCCTATGGCTGGCTCCAGACTACATTCATAGAAGTACAACATGTGGACTGGTTAAAGTATAATCCATTTGTACTCTGTATATCTTCATTCTGCAAACTTTTCCTATGTATTATGCAGTGGGCACTGGGCCACATGTTGAGATTCAGGGCTAAAAAGATATGCCCTACACTCTAGAAGCTCAAGCAGAAGGGAGGGAGACATGGCCACAAACAATCATCATAGGATGATGTGACGATTTTAATAGATATTTGTTCAAAGGGCAGGAGTATGTAGGGAGGTGGAACATCTGGAGTAAATAGCCACTGAGCTCTTGGAGGATAAACAGGTGTTTGCCCAGCACGTGAATGAAGGAGGGAATTCTAGGCAGGAAACAGCATGTGAAAGTTGGGAAACTATACTAGTTTATAGAGTGTTGGGTGAAACATCAAGTATTCTAGTTTTGCTATTAAAACATGAAAGGTAGATGGGCAGGAAATGAAATTAGAGGAGGTGGCAGGAACAGGAGATGAGGAACCTTATATGTCATGTGTGGGAGATACCGTTAATTGTCCCCATTATTTGTTTTGTTCCCTTTTCAACTGGTGATAGACATGTTAGCTGGGCACAAAGATGCCTGGATTAAAGACTACATTTTCCAAGCTCCCTTGAATGTAGGCATGGCCAGCTGACTAAATTCTGTAAAGGGAAGTGACACATAGCAGCTCCAGGGAGTCTGCTCTTAAAGACAGACAGCAAGACAGCATCTCTCTCCCTCTCTCATCTTTGACTTTGTCCCCATTTCTATCTAAATTCTGGAAAGCAAATAGTATTGGCCATACAGAACAAGATAGAAAGATCCTGGGTTCCTGAAGCCGTGGAAAACTTTATAGCCATAAATCACTACCCATATTTCTACCAAAGAAAGAAAGAAATTTCTGTTTTGCTTCAACATCTGATACTTTGAGTATTCTGCCTTACAGATATGCCTAATTTTAATGCATTGAGCAACAAAGTTTAGATTTCATGCTGTTGCTGTTGGACAGGTGGTAGAGAATTCGAGCAGGGGCAGCACCATGATCAGAGTTGCATGTTAGAACCATCTCCTAAAGACACCTGGGAAAGAATTATTAGCGTGGGACCAATTACTAGCAGGTAGAGCCACGTGATTCGGGGGAGAGGCAGGGAATGGCTCTGCACTGGGTCAGCTTAGCTAACTGAAAACAGGTTTCCCAGAATTCCTTTTCCTGGAGGGCTATAGTTAGGATTGGGAAGGGGGAAGTGAGGCAGCAGCCACACTGTTGCAGGAAATCAGCGTAGGGTCAGGAGCTACTGCAGCTCACATGCCTAGTCCGGGATCTGCTGGCTCACCTTCTTGGCATGAGGCAGCAGCTGGGCTTGTAGCTCCTGTGAACACTGCCAGCTCTCCTCTTTCACTGTGTCCAACTCCTGGGCCAGCCATGGGTTTAGATTCCTGACAAAGGGTGCCGGCATCATTGGCAGGTCACCCACATCATTGAAATTGAAGGCTTGGAGGCAATGAGAGACTGACACTCATTCCAGTTTGTCCTCTTGGGTTCCAGCTTGTCCTTGCTCTCTCCCACTTCCTGTCCATCCTTCCTTCCTGACTGCCTACCCTGATGACTTCAGGCCAGCACCAAATGAAGAAGCAACCACTGTTCATAAACCTGTTAACCAGCTCCCACAATTGTATGAGGTCAAATCTGTACACCAAACCTCTTACCACTCTGAGTGGTTCTGCTTTTTTTATTGAACCCTGATTGATATTGAGTATGAAGATGGTGAGGGCAAGATCTGACTTTCTTATTTACCACTCTGTTCCGAGTCTAGAACAGTACCTGGAAGATAGTAGATGCTCAATAAATATTTTTGAATAATGGGAGATTTTTAGGAGGTAGAAGTAATAGGACTTGGTGATTGGATGTAGACTTAAAGGAAAGATGAAATTAGTAGAACTCCAAAGTTTTTTGCTTTGGCAAGTGGGTGAAGATGGGGTCATATGCTGAGATAGGGAATTCACGAGGAAGATTAATCCAAAAAGTCATTTCAGGAAGATATTGAGTTAAAATGAATCATCAAGGTAGCTCTTGTGCAGCAATGTTTGTGTTCTTAGAGAGTTCTTGAAGCTGTAGAATAAAAATTGAACCAGATAGGCTTTACAGTCCCTTTTGGACTTAGAGTTCCATGATAGGATAAGATGATTAGTTCAGTTTTTAATAGACTGGATTTGAGAAGAACCGTGGGATATTCTTTTGGAGATACGTGTGAACTGAAATTCAATTCATACATCAGTAAAGGGATCTGGGTTAGAGATTTGTTTGGGGGAATTGTCTGTTAAAATGAGTAGTTGAAGCAATGAGCACGATTTTTTAAAATTTAAATGTCATTAAGGGACCACACTGAAGCCTTAGGGACCAGTAACATTTAGGAGTCTGGTGGAAGAAGAGAAGCCTGCAGAGGACACTGAAAAGCAATGATCAGCGAGACAGCAGGTGAGCCAGCAGAGTGTGGCTCCAGGACCTGACTGAGGACCTGGTTTCAAGCAAGAATGACTCCACTGAGCACTAAATGCTGTAAGGCATTTCAGTAAATGAAGACTTAGAAGTATCCCTAGAAGGAGGAGTTTGGTGACAAGTCGAGGTGAGGAGGCAGAGTGAAGTGAGTTGAGGAGTAAGTGGGAGATAGGAAAATTGGCATTGGAGAGCGGAAAGCACTCTTTCTTAAAGCGTGGGCAGGGGGCAAAAAAAAAAAGAGTGCTTTGAGATAGGAGGAAAAAGAAAAGCGAGAGCTTGACAGAGAATGGTTAGAATGGACCAGCGGGATTTAATATTTCAGAAGGGAAGATGTTCTGAGTGATGACAAAGTGTGAGTGTGGTCTCAGGCATTGGTGTCTGTGGTGTGGTGGAGATGAAGGTCACAGGAGTTGAGATCAAGGAAGTGGAGGCCAGGATGTGGAGACACAGTCTGTGTGGGTGTTGGTCCCTTAGCAGGTGATGAAAAGATGGAGGAGAAAGATGGCAAACGTTCATGATGAATAGGAGAGAATTGACAAGAGATTGTCAAATGACAAGGTTGAAGAAGCAGAGAGGTGATCATTCTCAGAGGGTGCGGGTGGCAAAGGAACAGTGGGCTATTCATTCATTCAACATTCAATATCAAATGCCTACAGCAATGACCTGCATGACTGAGGAACCACCACTGACTAGGTGATAAGTCAGACAGGGGAGAAAAAACATTTGCACGGCCTCAGGAAGAATCCAGGTTTCCTCACTGGATTTTAACCCTTACTGTCCATGAGAACTCCCTGGGAGCTTTCCAAAAATAGCAAGCCTAGGTCCTACAGCGGCCCATTCTATCAGAATCTGCGGGTAGTATAGTGGTATTGACAGTTTTTTAGGGGGCCCCAGGGATTTCTAATGTACAGTCAGGGTGGTGAACTACTGGTGAACAAGGAGCCCTTGGGCATAAGAAGATTTTTATGCTGAAGCTGACATGGGCCTCCAGTTACTGGTGTTGAGGGGGTGGGTGCTGACTGGCACCTACCTTTGGTACCCAGGGATTTAGGGGACAGGAGGGACAGTGCGGCCCTAGGATGTGAACAGTTCTGATTGTCTGCAGCTGAAGCTCTTGGCTGGAAGGCAGGAAATGAAGTGGGGGCCCAGAAGCAGAGCATCCTATCATTGCCTGCAGCTGGGCGCCTCTGCAGGTGGGAGGGGGACAGGAAGGGAGGTGGGCCCCAGCGTTAGTTCCCACTCGGAGGCTACTTCTAGAGTTCTGTTATCAGTCCTCCGCACCACACTTGAAAGGTACTATGAGAAATTGGAGCCTGTCTTGAGAGGGCAAACAGGATGAAGGCTGAGTTCAGGAAACCATGTCACGTTAGGGATGAAAAAAGGAGCTGGGGACTGTGAGAAGAAAAATGCTCTTGTGGCTCTGACAACTGTCACCAAATAGTTAAAAGGCTCTCATGGAGAAGAGTGATAAGAGTTAGCTCCAGAACACAGACCAAAGATTAGGAATTCAATGCAATTCATCTCACTTTACAGGAAGACAATTTCTGACAATTAGCTTTCACTGTATACTTGAAAGCGTCTTCATATGAATTAGAGTGCTATTCTAGAGTTTAATGGGAGGTTGAATGACCAGATTTTTGAATGGTTATAAAACTATAACACTACTCTGGGTAAAAGTATGATGATCTTTAAGATCACCTAGTCTTAGATCCTAGAAAATTCTTTAATGTGAATATTAAAGGTAGTTAACACAAAACAACAGAAAACCAATTTGGTGTGTATTGGCCATAGTCTTGGGCAAAATGAAGTCTTATATTTTTAAAAATCTAAAATTATACTGGAGTAAAAACATTAAGCTATTCAAACTGGCATTCTTTTGGAGTTGAAAATCAAGGGCTTGCTTACTTCATCATGTATATTTATAGTTTAACACTATAAATTTAATAATAATGTTTATAGACCTTGACATTTTCAGAACAACCTATTAGTTAAACCCCACAATGTTTCTATTTAAGTAGGCTAGTATTTTTACAAGATGAGAAATGTATGAGACTCGAGGAAGGTCATATCTTAAGTCAGCATTGCAGCCAAGAATAACCAATTGTCATAATTCGACAGATACATATACATCTCTCACAGTGAGCCCAAACTGAATACATAATACAGAGCATATAGATAAACATAGTCCCCATTCAAATGGATTTCCACATAAACCAAGGCCGATGACAATATGGAAAGAAGATGTGTTATCTTCCTTAGGGAAAGGCAGTAGCTGTAACCCTGCTTTCCATTGCTGGATTCTTTAAGACCTTGTAAAGAAACCACATTATAACCACATAGAATGCTTCTATTGCAAACTTACTTAAAATTTTGTAGAGGTTAAAAACAGATTTTAAGGAATTACTGTTCAAAACCTAGAATAAAAACAACAACCCAGAAGTGGTTTTAGAGGACAGCTAATTACTAGGTTATTTTAAGGAATTAATGTGAAAATTATCACATCTCCCCAGAGCTGCCAAATATGGGAAATGGTAACTGAGAGAGTAGGAACTTGGTTACCAGGGATACGAACCCTGTCTTCTGGGGGGCAAAAAAAGGGCAGTTAATGATACCTGCGGATGTTTAGGTATCTATAGTATAACCAGGTGATCATGATGAAGATTGTCTGTTCTGAACTTTCACAGAGAGTCAACAGGAAACAAGAGGCAAACAGAATTACTAATCCCCTCCAGAAGGACCTGGGTAGATATAAGAGCACCCTTTGCTGTGTGATCAGGAAAGTTAGAAAGGTAAAGGACCCCCGCTTTATGAAAACAATAAAACGCTCTGAAGCTCCTGAGAACAGTGTAGGAAGTGATGTCTCCAGGAAGTTGTGGGTTGCACAGGCCCTAAGACTGCAAACATCGGAAGCATGAAAGAAAGTAGAAAGTTTCTTCTTAGAAGAAAAAAGAGAAACAGCATTGGATTGAGCGGTCAATGTCCAATGATTGATGTTTATAGTGAAGCTATTTGTTTCCTACTTGAGTTTTAAGGCTTATTCTAAATTGTGCACTACGCTATTTACAAATGGGCTTAAGCATTCTCTTTGATTAAAGAGATATAATTATTTTCTGTAGAAAAATAATATGTTCTGAATTGTGAATTAAAAGCTCTGGCACCTGATATCCTCACCTGGGGAGACTGTGGACAGGTGGGCCAGATGACCATGCTCCATAGAATCACACTTCAGTGAGTAAAAATTCATCAAATTGTAGAAATTAGTGAGTCTCTAAGCTGTAAGTGTAAACTTTAGCTCATCTTCAGACATAGGCGTCCTCACGTTTACCTCCCTCTTAGGCCTTTGAGAATAGACCACTCTCCTATTCAAATAGATTGTTCATTATAAGTAAGTGGTGAAAATTTAAAGACCAAAATGTTTAGCTGTGAAGTGAGGTGAAGTGGAAAGTGTCCCTGTTGGTATCTAAGATGCTATAATTGGAGACAAATGGCTCAGTTGAGGTGAGTGGCGAATGATGAGTCTGGAATAATGGCCCTTTAATTTTGGTCTTCATCAGAAATATTCAGAAGGATTGTTAAAAAATACACATTTCCAGACACTACCAAGGTGGATATATGCAAAGAAGCACATAAAAAGATGTTCTAGCATCATGCATCATTAGAGAATTGCAAATTAAAACAATAGTATATCACTGCACATATATTGGAGTGACTAATACTTTTTAAAACCAAATCTGATGACAGTAAATGCTGGTGAGGATGTGGAGCAACAGAAACTCTTATTCACTGCTAGTGGGAATGCAAAATGGTACAGCCACTTTGGAAGACAGGCTGTTTCTTACAAAGCTAAACATAATCTTATCATACTATTCAGCAATTCTCTGTGACAAGAGAATCTAATTGTATTGTAAATGTATAATATACCCTCACTCCCAGCACTTTGGGAGGCCTAGGTAGGCGGATCACCTGAGGTCAGGAATTCAAGACCGGTCTAGCCAACATGGTGAAAGCCTATCTCTACTAAAAATACAAAAATTAGCTGGGTGTGGTGGCGGCCGCCTGCAGTCCCAGCTTCTCGGGAGGCTGAGTCAGGAGAATAGCTTGAACCCAGGTGGCGGAGGTTGCAGTGAGCTAAGATCATGCCACTGCACTCCGGCCTGGGTGACAGAGTGAGACTCCCTCTCAAAAAATTAAAAATAATAATAAAATGCCCTCACTGAAGGAGGGAAAGGGCATTGACCTAGGTATCTTTGAAAATGAATAGAGTGTGTAGGGCTAAAGGCACATTAAGTAGAGTGTTTTATTTTAAAAAGTTGTTTCTCATGGAAGTAAGTATTAACAATTCTGATATTGCTATACACGTCTGCTGGAATTGAACAATTAATTTTTTGTAAAAGAATTTGCAGATGGTGGGAGCCAGGTTTCTTGCTGTTAGAGTAGGAGATTATAGATAAATGAGAGAGTGATCCATGTGGTAATGGACTAGAGTTGGTGACATCAGTAAGAACTCATGTTTAACTTAACATAGATACAGATGTTTACATGCAGTCATATTCCTGCATAGTTATATACATAGCTTTTTATATACACATCTATTTCTTTGCTTTGTGAGCTGACAGGGTGTAAAAGAAATGACATCCAGTAGTAAGGAACACACCAAGCACTCAAACCTTGGTTTCTTATACTATCCTCCAGTAAAAGGCACCAGGCTCTTTGGAGAAATGGCTGATTCTAGGACTGGGGCAGTGACTATACAAAATGACTCTAATGCATTTTGTAGTACTGGAGGTAAGTAAATACACACACACACACACACACACACACACACACACACACACGGTGTATGTCAAAAGTGCAAATGAGCTGACTGAAAGAGCTCTCACCTTCCAAAGCTAGCATATTTTGAGAAACAACATAAATAAAGTCTCTTTAGAGTATAACTCAAAGTACAAAATAAATTAGTTCTTACTGACATAAAGACATTATTGAATAAATTAATAAATGATGGAAAGGAGATAAATCACCCATGTGGGAAAACTCCAAATAAATTATGTAGACTCCCTCCTCATGGGGAGGGGCATAACTCCTCATTTCTTAGGTGTGGGCTGCATGTAGTAACTTCCTTCCAATGAATACGTAATGGAAAGGGGGAAATGAAAGAGTAACGTTATGTTGTAGAAACCTGTCTAATACTACTTAAGCTGAATGCTCAAGGTCAACCACAGCCATAAGTCATGTGATAATATGTACCCTTGATATGCTATGAAGACAGTGGTTCTTTACCTCTGTGATCCTCCTTCCCCAAACTCATAATCCAAGACTAAAACAACAGACAAATTCCAATATAGGGCCAGCCTACAAAACACATAAATTTTACAGTACTCCTTAAAACTGTCAATGTCATCAAAAACAAGGGAAGTCTGAGAAATGGTCACAGCCAAGAGGAACATAGGAGACGTGATACCTAAACATACAATATGGGATCCTGAATTGGATTCTAGAACAGAAAAAGGACATTAGGTAAAATCTAAGGAAATTGAAATAAACTATTACCTTTTATTAATAATAATATATTAATATAGGTTCCTTAATTGCAATGAGGGTACCATACTAACCTAAGATGTTAATAGGGAAAACTCTGTGTGGATAACTTCCTGCATTATTGCCCTAATTTTTCTATAAGTCTAAAACTGTTCTAAAAAATAAAGTCGATTAATTAAAACACCAACTTTAAAAATATACATTTCCAGATCCACCACCCAGGTGATCCTGATACACATCGAAGTATGAAAACTATATAAAAAATGCTTCAAACCCAAGAGAAGGCTTAAATTTCAGACCTTTTACTGGACCAATAATTTTTAAAAATTTATAAAGCAACCACAGCGAATGTAACGTACTGGTAAATTTTTCTTAAATCTTACATTTATGGTTTTGGGTTTTTTTTTTTTTTGACATCTATGTCCTCAGCTGGATGGGTCAGGTGCAAGAAGCTGTCTGACACTGGGAGGCCAAGTGTAGACAATGGAAGGTGGAGCCCTGGGTAGAGAAGGTGAGGGAAATATGTGGGTTCTGAATCTCCCGCAGTTGCCTATTTCTTTATACAATTTAGAGGTTACACACAGTTAGTGGGATTATTTGTTACTGTATGAGATTTGTGTTAAAAACTGTCATGAACAGTATGTAATGAACAGTAATAAAAAATACCCCTAACTTCCAGTAGTTAATAATTTTCATTTTTCTTCACTGGCTGTTGATTATTGAATGACAAGATCATTAAAAGAAAACATATTAGAAGAAATAATCGGATAATCAAGCTCTCTTCTCTTGGGTAAAAGCAACCTGTACTGTTTTCCCCTGAAGTTTAGTAATGGACGATGATCATCTTAAACTCATTATTTAAAACAACAACAAGAAAACAAGCAAATAGGTAAACTGTGTTAAAACTGTAGGATAGATGATCATGGGTCCTTAAGGATGGAAACATCTGACTTATAAATGCCTTATACGTACAAAGTGCAACCTATGCTTATCACCAAATCTAAAAGAGGGATATTCTAAAGACAGGGAGTTCTATCCTCTTGCATACCGTGTGGCCTGTGGCCAATGAGGCACCACAGCAGTGACTCTCAAAGTGTGCTTCTAGGACTGTCTGCATTAGTCTCACCTGGAAACTTGTTAGAAATGCAAATACTGGGGCCCCACCTCTGCCTTAACCACATCTGGAACTCTGGAGTGAGGTCAAACATGTGTGTGATAACATGCCCTCCAGGTAATTCGGATGCCCTGGAGAACCACTAACCTAACAGATGGAAGTGAAATGCGCTCTGTATCATGAGTTCCCTTCTTTCCATCACCAAAGTAACTAAGAGCATTCCAGAGGATCAGGGAAGGCTATTGTCTCTTCGCCAAGAAACAATTTTTTCACTCGAAGAATGCTTTATAAATAGATAAAGAATAGCTAGGGATCTTAAGAAGGCACATAGAAGTTTCTCTTATCCACAACATGACTGAAATACTCATACTGATGTAATCACCATTTAGAAGGTTTGGGATGGTTGTGTCATGTCTGTTTGCCATATCAGTAATGCTACCCCTTCTAGAGGTTTATTTGCAGCAAGGGAAGTTTTGTTATAGGTGACAAAAATTCAAAGTTAAAAGAAAATCACATTTCTTCAATTTTAAGACGAGTAGTTTTTTAATAAGCTAATATTTCTGAAATAAAGATGCGCCTTACAATTGGGTGTACGTTCAGTGTGCTGGGTTTCTCACCGAACGCTCTAAAATGACTTTTAGATGAAAAAATGTTTCTTGCAATTGACATCTTAGAATTGAGGAAATTTAGTAGTCTGAATGTTACTGAGCAATGGATTTGCTGTCTGGTGCACATAGAAGCCAATGCTATGTGCACCAGTTTTTGAGGAAAGAAAGGATTTGTTGTGAGGTCCACCTATAAGAAGACAGGAGGAGAACTCAAATCTGTCTCTCTGATCTGGGATTTGGGGCAAGTGTTATCAGTCAGGGAGGACCAATTGGTATGCAGAAGCACGGGCAAGGCAGGTTTTGATTATTGAGAGGACTTTAAGTAAGACTATGGTAAGGCATGGGGAAGGGTCTCATCAGTGAACATTCCTAGAAAACGAACTGCTCACTTTTGAAAGTGTTTAGGCCCTTGAGTTCCAGCCATGTCCCAGTCATTGAGTTCTGTGGTAGGACTTTAGTTCTAGGTGTTACCTGAGGTCGAAGTTTTCTTCTTCTGTGCATGCTCTGGCTGCATAACTTGCCACTTCTTAACTCTGCCTGCAAAACAACTAGACATTGTTAGTAACAGTTTGGTCAGATAAGACTAGCCCAGCAATTGCAAGAACATGTTCTGGGAGGTGAAGGCAAAAGCCTCTAAGTCAATTCCCCCTGTGAATCCAGTGAGGAGAGTGAGGAAGCAATTTTACTTTCTCATCAAATTCTAAAGATGATACATTTAATATCTGCTCTTCGTTAGCTAAAAGACTTCTGCTTTCAGGCAAGACAAAGTAATAAGGGCTGTATTTAACTCCTGTCTGAGGCAACTAGAAAACCAGACAAAACATGTGAAACAGCAGTTTTCAAAATGTCGAGACATCAGGCAACAAAGAAAAATAATCATTGAGACAGGGAAACAACACAGCTAAGCCCTGGGACTGCCCCTGTGGATGTCTAAGTGTTTCTAGGCTGTGGCACAGGTGCCCAGGAGGGCATAAAACTACCTTCTGGAATGGACGGGAAGGTCCCATGCCATGGTGGTGGTAACACGGTAATTTGGAGTTATAATGTTGTTTTGTTCATTTGGAATATATTTAAGATAATTAGGTAACTTGATTTTTAAATGCATAATATAGAATGTCAAGGTATTGATCAGGATTAGATGTATTTAAGTATTGCTATTTTCAGGAAAGTGGTGTTATATCCATGACTTAATCATTCTAGGTTTTTGCCCAGCTGCAGATGGCTTGAGAGAACTGCCTCGTTACAGCAGATGGTGAGGCGCAGTCAGTGTGAGTGTGTGGGGCATGCACACTCAGTAAGGAGGCAACAGCTGTATGGTTAGAGAACAAAATCGGCCAGTTGGAAACTATGGAATTATTCCTTTATGCAGACCTTATTCTGAACGTCCTGGCTTCTTCTGTGATGTGGGTGATGAGATACGGACAAGATTCTGCCTTATGGAGTTGAGGCTTTTTGACTTGGTCTCCCCATTTGGACTGAGCCACTCATGGCGTTGAGTATGCTCTTGACCTCACCATGTTGGAGAAATGTGGAATGAAGCTGCTTCTCAATTGCATCTGCAACATATCAGGGAGTGGTCACTACAGAATATGAGCAGAAGAAAGCATATGTTAAGTTGCGAGTCAATAGACTCAAACACCAACAGTGATCACCCCTAGCCCAGTGTAGACCTAGTATATCAGAATACCGTATCTTGGCACTTGAGCATCAGTAATTATTTAAATACATCTACATGATGTTAATGTGCATCCAGGCATAATATCTACTCACTAGTAACTGATCTAAAAGCTCCCTTCCAGACCTTGAAATAAAAAATTGAAGTCTAAACATTGGCTGCCCCAGCTCCTTCTCCTTGCGATGCTTTATCTTTCTCCTAATTTCTTTTCTAATTATTATCATTTACTCCCACATTTGCAGATGTCTGTAACTTTAAACCCAATATCTGGAACGATACATCTGTCTGAGACCAGCACTTTCTACCTCCCAGGACTGGCTGGAACAATCTATCAGTGTCTTATCATTCTTATTATTTTAATGAACTTCCTGCTATTTAAAAATTGGGCTTGCAGTGTACCCTCCTCTCTAGGCTTGGTTGCTCGTTGCTAACAGCTGGTTATCATCCTAATTAGAATGAGTGTTGGCTTTCTTTTCAGGCCCGTAATTTAGAGTGTAGGGGCTGCCAAGTTGAGGTCAGTTTTGTTTGTGGGATCTAAAACTTGCCAGAGTAACTTTGATAGCTAAAACCTTGTATAGTTTCCTAAGCCTGCTTCTACCACATTCTTTTCTTTCTCAGTACTTAGGGAATCAGTTGTAACCAGGTATATTAAAAGCTTAAAAATTCAGCGGGGTGCGGTGGCTCGTGTCTGTATTCCCAGCACTTTGGGAGGCTGAGGTGGGTGGATTACCTGAGGTCAGGAGTTTGACACCAGCCTGGCCAACATGGTGAAACCCCATCTTTACTAAAAATGCAAAAAAATTGCTGGGCATGGAGGTGGGCACCTGTAATCCCAACTACTCAGGAGGTGAGGCAGGAGAATTGCTTCAACCTGTGAGGCAGAGGTTGCAGTGAGCAGAGATTGTCTCACTGCACTCCAGCCTGGTCAACAAGAGCAAAACGTCATCTCAAAAAAAAAAAAAAAAAGGCTTAAAATAAATTACTGAAAGCATGAAAATATGATAACAAATATTTCATGGCAATGTTGTTATTATTTCATAACATCCAGGGTATAGAATCATAGGCTCTTGGGGGGGATTTACATGGTCATCTGCTGTTTTTGTTGTTGTTGTTTTGTTTTCTTTGGTATTTTTAGTAGAGACAGGGTTTCACCATGTTGGTCAGGCTAGTCTTGAACTCCTGACCTCGTGATCCACATGCCTCAATCTCCCAAAGTGCTGGGATTACAAGCATGAGCCACCACTCCTAGCCTGGTCATCTACTTTTTACCACCAAAAATCCCTTCTATAATGTCACCAGTGAGCAGGTACCTGTCTTCCAAACACTTCTAGTGACTATAATTTGTTACTATGTTCACTCAATAATGATTTGTTTCTTCTAAGCATTTATTTAAATTTCTACATTTCAAATATTTATGCTAAATTCAAGAATTACACTGGTTTAGGAAAAGAAGCCAGGATTTATGTTCCCACATTTACTGGGGGAAGCAGACAACATAACGACTATAACAATACAATGAGACAAGTGCTTTTATAGATATTCCTGGGAGCTTCCAAGCTGAGAAATAATTAATTTGCTTGGGACTGGTGGCAGGGGTGAGAGGGAGAAAGTTCAAGAAAGTTTTACAGAGAAAACTTCAAGTATGCGTACATTTTCAGGCAGAAAATATAGAATAGAAAGAGGGTAACCTCTCACAATTAAAACCCCACTTTTATCTTTGGTATCCGTCTAATTATTTCTTTGTCTTCCTGTCTCCCTAAGACAAAGAACAGTATACATCTTTGTTACTCAGAGTTATGGTTTGTGGATCAGCAGCTTTGATATCATTTGGGAGCTTGAAAGAAATGAAGAATCTCAGATCTGACTCCAGATCTACTGAGGCAGTAGGCGTATTTGAATAAGATCCCTGGGTAATTTACATGTACATTAAAGTTTGAGAAGCACCTAGCTATGACTTGTGCCTCTATTTCCTTGCTTCCCATTCAGTCTTTTAAACATTTTTTTCTATTTTATATCTAACTAGTACATATATACAGTTTAATAGTCAATTCTGCAAGGCTCATAACAAAAAATGGCAGGCACCTTTTTAACTCCTTCCCATCTCTACTAATAAATTCCTAGAATTGATCAACTTTTACATCTTTTAACTATTTCTTCCAGTATTTACCTCCAATTCTGAAATAAAAATATATTACTCTTAAAAACTTACATATACTTTTTACAGCAGGTAAGAATTTAACTTTCTTACACTACCAGTTTGACTTATCCATCTCCTACTTCCAACATAATTATAATTTTGATTAAACTAATATTTAATGTTTTCAGTGTTATGACTATA
Source organism: Saimiri boliviensis (assembly GCF_048565385.1). Taxonomy (NCBI): domain Eukaryota; kingdom Metazoa; phylum Chordata; class Mammalia; order Primates; family Cebidae; genus Saimiri; species Saimiri boliviensis. Next base: position 103,374,113 of record NC_133459.1, read on the forward strand.
AACCTTAGTCATTAAACCAAGTAGAGTACCCTTTTGTGTTTTTCCTGTAATTATTGCCTTCCTTTTTTATTTGTTTAGATTTTTATGTACCTGTCTTTTTTTGCTTGTTTTGTTTTTGTTTTTGTTTTTTTGTTTTGTTTTGTTTTGCTTTGTTTTGAGATGGAGTCTTGCTCTGTCGCAAGGCTGGAGTGCAATGGCGCAATCTCGGCTCACTGCAATCTCTACCTCCTGGGTTCAAGTGACTCTTCCGCCTCAGCCTCCCGAGTAGCTGGGACCACAGGCTTGTGTCACCATGCCCGTCTATTTTTTGTGTTTTTAGTAGAGACGGGGTTTCACCATGTTGGCCAGGATGGTCTCAATCTCTTGACCTCGTGATCCACCCACTTCGGCCTCCCAAAGTGCTGGGATTACAGGTGTCAACCACCGCACCCGGCCGTTTTTGTATTTTTTTGAGATAGAGTCTCACTCTGTTGCCCAGGCTGGAGTGTAAGCAGTGGCATGATCTTGGCTCACTACAACCTCTGCCTACCAAGTTCAAGTAATTCTCCTGCCTCAACTTCCTCAACTCCATGACTGAGTAGCTGGAACTACAGGCATGCATTACCACGCCTGGTTAATTATGTTGTATTTTTTAGTAGAGATGGGCTTTCGCTACATTGGCCAGGCTGGTCTCACCTCTCTTGGCCTCCTGAAGTGCTGGGATTACAGGCATGAGCCAGTGTACCCAGCTATACTTGTTTTATATTTAATTCTTTCTGATCTTTCCAAAATAACTGTAAAAATCCTCTCAACATAGGAGCACTAGTCTATCAGTTTCATTTATTTTCCTTAAAGTCTTCTTTTACATTTCTTCATCCCTCTGATCTAATCTGGGTGTTGGCTGCTGCTGTATAGGCAAGGAATATACCTGTTATCCTAGGACTTCCTTTGTCATCATCTAGGAAAGTTCTTTTGTTTCTCTTCTGTCTTGAATTCTGAGTTTCTAGGATCTCATGATGTCTTCCTTTTTGGTTTAATCTTTCATTTTGTGGAGGATATCCTCCAGTGACTTCCAGAAACAGTGTGTGCCAGGTATCCGCCCACTGGCATTCAGTACCTTTCATGATCTTCCCTGTATGATACAGGCTGGAAGCCTGAAACTACATTTCCCAGAATTCCTTGCTATTGATGTTTTTATTTAGAGTAGATCAGTGAAAGATGATCATATGAGACTTAAAAATAGAAAGTGAGATAGGTTTAATTCTTCAATTAGAAGTAGTGACAGATGAGCATGGGCTTTTGCAGTGGCTGTCTCATATTTCAAAATACATTATTAGGACCTATATTTGCACAGAATTAAGTGCCTAATATTAAAGATACAGTTTTGGGAGACAAAGATGCTATTGCAATATTTGCATGTTCTTGCAGTGAAGACTACAGAAACTGTATAGTGGGCTGGATATTTCTGAGTACACTGGAGAGATTATGGAAATGACCTTTGGGTTTTAAAAAATTTGCTTAGACATCATCAGAAAACCAGGGAGCTTCTGCTGTGACTGCCTCAAAATAATATCTTATCTTTTAGAGTTACAAGACTCTACATACCAAAATCTACCAAAACCAGAACTCCAAACACCAGTATAACTAAAAGCCAGAGCCCAGATTTGATCTTGCGTACAGGAGAACTGCAACTGACTGCCTCACTGGGTCTACTATGTTAAGATATATTAAGAAAGAAGAGTATGTTGTGGACTGAATTATGTCCCCCTATTTATTCATATTTTGAAGACTTATGTGACTATTGTGACTATTTGGAGACAGGGCCATTAAAGAGGTAATTAATGTCAAGTGAGGTTCCAAGGATGGGGCCTTAATTCACTATTACTGGTGTCCTTCTAAATAAAGGAAGAGACATTAGAGGTGCACATGTGGAGAGGAAATGCCAGGTGAGGATTCAATGAGAAGATGGCTGTCTGCAAGCCAAAGACAGATATCTCAGGAGAAACCAACCGTATCTTGATCTTGAAATTCCAGCCTCTAGAACTGTGGAAAAATAAATTTCTGCTATTCTAGCCAACCAGTTTGTGATATTTTATTGTGGCAGTATTAGCAAACTAATACACACTCTTACTACATCTCATCGAAGATATCAAAGGACACCACCTTTATCAAAACATCAGGGAAATGTTAATCAGAGGCGCTTCATCTTTCTTGGAAAGCCCTCTTGTGTCTGTCTTTGAAGGCTGAGGATGATGACTGAAGATGCTACTGTAGAAATAGTCTCCTTGATTTCAGTGTAGATGATTGATTTCAGAGTGATAGGGGCTAAGTGGCAGCAGATACTGACAAAACAAGGTGTGGTGGGATTGGTTAGTGATAATTAGAACAGTTTAACCCACACATATTTTTGATGATGGCTAATTGATTATTGTGTTTTTAAGTCTGAAATAGAAGGGTAATTTTGTGTTTATGTAATACAGTTTTACTTTATATATAAAATAGAGAAATGTCTAGGTCATGACTACAGTCTTAATTTTAATCACAGTGAAGAGTTAACACTGCTCACACCATTTCCAGACCTGAGCCATTTCTCAAATCTGGAACCCTAGAAGGGAAGGAAGGCCTATCACCCGGTAGAAGAATCTTCTGGCATTCCTACAAGTACACGTTGTAAATATTCTACAGAGGAATTCCAAGATTTTTCTGGAATTACTGTATACTGCCTCTGAGATGACGTTACTCCATAGGGCTCCAACATGTCACCGTGGTCCCCCAGTCAGGGTAGAAGTCCATGCAGGTCAGACAATGCAGTAGATACTATTACTGTTTGTTGAATACTCCATTTTCTTTCATTGTAGTGCCTTTAAGATGGCAGGATTCTATGATGCCATTTTGAACTCGGGAGTGGATGTGTGATTTGGTTTGGCTGATGACATGTGGGCATGTGTCACATGTCACTCCTGGGCAAAAGATTTAAGACACTATATGTTTTACCATGTTTCTTTTTCTTCTCCTATAAGATTAGCAATGCTCCAGATAGCAGCTACTATCTTAGACCCTGGAGCAAAGAAATGTATGATAGAGCCATGTCTAGCCCATGATGGACATGTACCATGGACAATAAATTATCTTCTGTTTTTTTTTAAAGCATTGATATTTGGAGTTATTTGTTTTTCTACATAACATAGACCATTTTGACTAATGTAGGTGTCAAAGGCCCCCAGCCTCTATCGTGGTGGGTCCAAAGAGTTCACAAATCCATCTACTGGCTTTTCCCCAGAACCTGAATGGAAAATTAGAATATGCATATTAAGCAACTAGCAAACTGTTCACTCTGACTTGTAGTTTTATAATAGAAAGGACACATTTATAAACCAAAAGCAATACTGAATCCTTAAGAGAACAGCAGAGATTAATGCTGCCATTAAAGACATGCAAGATGCATGGCTGGTGATTCCTATTACTTCTTCATTTATTGTTTGTTTGGTCTCTGCAAGAAGACAGATGGATCTTAGATAATGACTGTAGAGTATAATAAATGTAATCAGATAGTGACTCTAATTGTATCTATTGTTCCTAAATTCGTATCTTTGCTAGAATCAATTAGCGTAGCCCCTCACTTCTGCTATCGATCTGGAAAACAATTTGTTTCTCCAAACTGAATAGCAGAGACTAGTAGAGCAGTTTGCTTTTACCTGACAGGGACAGTAATGCATCACCCTGTCCTTTTTCCTGACTGGTTCTCCAGATCCAATGCTCCATTTTCTATCTGCCAATCTTGAGTCTAGATCTCTCTTGGTTCTCTAAGGAAGAATGGCTCTGCCTTTACTTCTGCTGCCTCTGGTATTCTAGGCTTCTGGGAATTTTGTTTGTTCATTTATTTTTTCCAACTCTGGCTATGTGTTAATATGATTAGACTCACTTTATCAAAAACTCTATTGTAAACATCCATCTGATGCCACCTTTTCTTCCTCACATCTATAAATTTATTCTTTTTGGGGTCATATGGTAGAGAATTTTGTTTACCAGAAATTCTCCAAAAAGATTTGAAACTTTGTTAAAGTGAGAAAATTATGCTTCCTGGGAAGCTCCACATATTTTCTTCTTTGAGGAGAAAAGTGGAGAGACACCATATTTTCCAGAATTCTGAAGCTATCTGATGCAGCTCACAGGGAAAAATAGAATTTTCTATTTGTAAGTGTTGCTACTTGTAAGTAAGGAGATATTACAGCAGGGTGTAATGAATGAAGGAAACATAAGAACCCGAGGGGTAAGTATCTGGGACAGTTGAGACACACATGCACACATACCCACGCCCCCGCCCACACACACACATACACAGAGAGCAGTGTGGTTGCAGGTGGAGAAGATATAGGAGATGGAAAGAGGATATTGCAGATATTTGCTGTGATCTAAGAAAGCACTTCTTACTATATTGTTGGGAATTTTTTCATTAAGGAAGACACCATGTTAAGGCTATAATTTGGGGCCCAGATATTTATTTGGGTTATATTTGTATAACTTTATTCTATATCAATGGGAACTGATGGAGAGGAAGTCAAACATGTGCCCATTCTGCTCTCTTGAACTGTTTTACTGTGAAGACCACTGTCCTTTATTATAGTGTTTAAGATGCTTATCTTAATTTAGTAATTTGATCATCGTTCTTTATAATTAATGTGGAAGCAAAAGTGGATGTGTCTTCTCTCTATCATCTATTGAGATTATACCATATTAATTTCATTATATAGTATATCAATATGTTGATCAATAATCAGTATGCTATGTCATATATATCAATTATATATTAATTAATTATTAGTTGCTATTAGAGTCTGTGAATTACTTATGGAAGTTTTGACTTTCTGACACAATTTTTTCAGGTGCAAAATTAAGGAAAAAAAGCTATTTCTACCCTCACAAAGTCTATACTTATAGATGGTTATTCCTGGTCTTATGCCTGTCCTTTTTTAAAAAAATGTATAGTTTTGAGGCTGAGCTAATCAGACAGCTTCTGTAAAAACCTTTTATTTCTTTAAATGCTACTCCACTTTTTTTCCCACAAAGATGGAATTGTGACTATTTACATAGAATTTCATACTTGTAAAATATCTGAACCCTCATGTGCCAAATTCCTCTTCAGGATCTTCAGTCATACCTATTTTTTCTCTAAAAGAATTAAATGTCCTATTGTCTAAAGCCTATGGTACATGTCTGACAGTTTGCAGCTATCCTTTCTTTCACTATTACAGGCTCCAAAATGCTGTCGTCACTTCCTGCCACATCCAATCACCAACCACATTTTCCTTATTTCTTGGAATTAGGTATGGAGTCTCAGTTCCCTTTGTGGCTTCCTGTGCCTCCCAAGAGATGATATTACCAGCCAGGGCAAGTAAAGAATGAGTCTGATACTTGGTTTTCAATAGAAGAGGACTTTTAGAATCTGTTGATGTCATTAGTTCATTGGTACAGTTGAACTCTGCCATGGATTTTTTTTTTCTTTTCTTTTTAACTCACATAATAGTTTTAGGGGTACATGTACAGGTTTGTTATGTAGGTAAGTTGTGTGTCATGGGGGTTCGGTGCATGGATTATTTTGACATCCCGGTAATAAGCGTAGTATCCAATAGACAGTTTTTTTATTTTCTCCCTCAAGTAGGGTTGATGTTGTGTTTGTTGTTCCCTTCTTTGTGTCTATATGTTCTTAATGTTTAGCTCCCACTTGTAAGTGAGAACATATGGTATTTTGTTTTCTGTTCATGCATTAGTTTGCTTAGGATAATGGCCTCCAGCTCTATCCATGTTGCTGCAAAGGATATGATCTTGTTCTTTTTATGGCTGCATAGCATTCCATGGTGTATATGTATCACATTTTCTTTATCCAGTCTACCACTGATGGAAATTTAGGTTGATTCCATATCTTTGCTATTATGAATAGTGCTGCAAGAAACATGTGTCTTTACAGTAGAATGATTTCTATTCCTTTGGTAAGATACCCAGAAATGGACTAACTGGGTCAAATGGTAATTCTGTTTTACATTTTTTAAGAATTCACCACACTGCTTTCCACAATGGCTGAATGAATTGACATTCCCACCAGCAGTGTATAAGCATTCCCTTTTCTTGGCAAACTTGCCAGCATCTGTTACTTTTTGACTTTTTAACAATAGTCACTTTAACTAGTGTAAGATGGTATCTCGTTGTGGTTTTGATTTGTATTTCTCTAGTGATTAGTGCTGTTGAGCATTGCTTCATATTGGCTGTGTCTATGTCTTTAGAAAAGTGTCTGTTCATGTCCTTTGCCCACTTTTTAACAAAGTTGTTTGTTTTTTGATTGCTGATTTGTTTAAGTTCCTTATAGATTCTGGATATTAGACCTTTGTTGGATGCATAGTTTGCAAATATTTTCTCCCATTCTGTAGGGTATCTGTTTTCTCTGTTGGTAGCTTCTTTTGCTATACAGAAGCTCTTTAGTTTAATTAGAACTCACTTGTCAATTTTTGTTTTTGTTGCAATTGCTTTTGACCTCTTTGTCATGAAATCTTTGCCAGGGCTGCGTCCAGAATGGTATTTCCTAGGTTATCTTCCATGGGTTTTATAGCTTAAGGTTTTATATTTAAATCTTTAATCCATCTTGAATTTATTTTTATATATGGTGTAAGGGAGGGGTTCATCTTCTGCATATGCCATTAATTTTTAATCTCTGTTAGGAAAGTAATTATTTTCACCTAGCTTGGTGCTCTATAAAGCTGCCCATGACCATTTCTTTTTTTATACTTTTCCTTTTTATCCCTACTTATATATTTCCTAATTTGTGTATGTTATTGGAATCATGGATTCCCAGATGGGGTTTTACTAGTTTACTCTGTCATGTTGCCATTTCTCTGCCTCTTTGCTTTTTATTAATAAAGTATATCCTTTCAATACTGGGTTCTGCATTTCATCTCTCTAAGTCTCTGGAGTCTCTCTGTCTCTAAAATCTACTAATATCTTTCACATATCTCATTTCTCCCATGAAGATGCCTTTATTTAATATATATTTTTCTCTTTTCTAACCCCTACAGTACCATCACTTATAATATGCTATATGTTTCCTAACCCTGCTGTAACAAATTGCCAAAAATTTAGTGGCTTAAAAGAACAGAAATTTATTATTTTACAGTTGTAGAACTCAAAAGTGTAAAATGGGTTGGGAGGGCTATGACTCTTATGGAGGCCCAGGAAATAATTCATTCCTTTGCTCTTTCTAGTTTCCAGAGGCTGCCCACATCCTTTGGCTTGTGGCCGCACATCATTCCAACCTCTGCTTCTGTTGTCATATCTTTTCTAACTCCAATTCTCCTGCCTCCCTCTTCTAAGTACTCAGTGAGTACAGTAAGCCTACCCAAATAATCTAGAGTAATCTTCCCATCTCAAGATCTGTAACTTAATCATATCTATACAGTCCCTTTTGTCATGGAAAGTAACAAGTTCTGGGGATTAATATATGGACATTTTTAGGGAACTATTATTCTGCTTATCAGAAATACTCTATACATACATATCTATTATATATTTTAATCCATAACTCTAATTTAGCTCCATACTTTATATAATTTATAATTATTTTGGATATGGAAGTACCGTTTTCTTTATCAATTATCAGTTCCCTGGGGGCATGTATCTGACAGAGAGCTGGGTGCATACTTACCTATTGGTTTTAGAATTTCAATCTCTTCACTGACAAATATTGTATATTGCTTTGGTGTAAACATAAACACCAATACATCTTTATGTTTAATTGACTACAATAAAAGTTTATTCACTCCCCTTGTTTCTCAGGTATCTAAGTTCTCATCCTGTGATAAAACTACATAAAATCTATAAGCCTAAGATAAAAAGCAGTCTTTATCTTTTAATCACGTTTAAGAAGAGTCTTAATAATACTTGGTCCTTTTAGGCAATAACTAATGGGATATTTGAATTCTGCAGCCTTTCTGTATTTTGCTTGTAAATGTCTCTTGTCTGATTAACTAATTTTAGACTTTTTATTGTAAAAAATTTTCAACATACGGAAAAGTAGAAAAAAATTTTTAGTCAATATCCACACATTCCCAACCTACATTAAGCAATATATGCATATCTACATGATTTTTGACAACCTATTTTAAAAATTACAATTAAATAATTTTTATTCAATGCGATAAAAAGGTGAGAATTTATGTACATCTCCTATGTTTCTTGAGACTTCTCAAGTGATAGCTGGAGTTGTAGGACACCTTAGTATATTATAAGTTTTCTCTTTTTATAAAAGACTCTCTGGCCTACTTTTTACCTACTAAAACATCTGCAGACAATTTTTTTTTCTTTTTTAAACACATGATGGGTTCTGACTACATTTTGTTTTAATAACTATGTCTTAACATTCCTCTTAATTTCTTAACTAGTTTCCTGGAAAAAAAAAAGTCAACTAATTTCATTTTATTTGGGGTCAAATCTCCTTTCAACTCACTACAACATTGCTTTATGATAGAAGACTAAAGGGATAATTGCTTTCGTCTTGACATTTATACCAGTTTTGGGTTGCTTTATTTCTTTCCCAGAAAAGAGAACTTGGATATAATTTAACATCTACTTATGCAACTACATTTTTCTTGTTTCTGCTAAGGGAATCGTGGGTGTTCTTCAAAACTATCTCCAAGAACTTTTGGCATTATTATAACTACCCAATGCCAACCATATGAATGATGAAAGTATTGTTTTCCAAATAATGAAAGCCTCCTCTACTTTTTCTCTATTTTTGCTATACTTTCTCCTTTCATAATAGCGACAAATCATCTTCCAAACTTATGTGTCTTTCACTTGAAAATTTAAATTCAGCAAAAATCTCAAAGAGTTACTTTGGCTGTTAGTATGTCAGATTGTTGCTGTCACTGGAGATTTGGGTTGTCTGAATGAACAAAGCATATTGCTTATGAAAATATTTGGGAGCTAGAACTGGGCTAAAATTCTCTCTCTCTCTCTTTCTGTTTTTTGTCTGAAGAGCCTCGAATAATTTCAGAGGAAGGTTCCCTCTAAAAAAGGAATGTTTTACATTGGATGGTAGACAAAATGCTTTGTGAAAAGAATTCAAACTACAGGGTTCTCAGAAGAATCTTACTGTTCTAACTCCAGTTCCCTGACACCAGCTGGATGTCCTGCAATTCAATTCTGTTCTGACACCAACTACCCAGAATTAGTGTGGTTTAAGAGTTTAAGGGTTCAGTCCAACAAAACTGCCCTCACTTCAGATGCCAGCCACAAGCCCCAGGAGCCCTCGCTATTTCTGACAACCAGCTATCCATTTGAAGGGTTCCATAATCCTCCCAGGTTTGACAATTTGCTAGAACAACACACTGAACTAATTAGAAGCATTATACTTTACAATTTTATTATGAAGCATACAGTTAAGGAATGACAGCTAAAGGAGATGCATAGGGCAAGGTCTTGAGTGGGGGCCAGTGCTGAGTTTCTATGTCTTCCCCTCATGAAATCCTGGTGTATCATCCCCCAGCTCGTCAATGTCTTCGCCAACCAGGAAACCCCTCCAAGCTTGGGTCCAGAGTTTTTACTCGGGATTCATTACATAGAAGTGCTTGATTAAACCATTGGCTATGTGATCTAACAAACTACTTTGCTGGGAGGTCCAGTGGGCCCAGAGTCCCAATCCTCGAATCACATGATTGGTTTCTCTGGTGACAAGCCCCCTAGGTGCCCACCACGAGTCCCCTCATCACCATAACGGACACTCCTGCTACTCAGTATATTGGTTTGCTAGGGCTGCCATAACAAACTACCACAGACTGGATGACTTCACCAATAGAAAATTATTTTCTCACGATACTGGAAGCTAGATGTCAGAGAACAAAAGGGTGTGGAAAAGGTTGGTTTCTTCTGAGGCCTCTCTTTTTGGCTTCAGATGTCTTGTTTCTCCCTGTGGTTTTACTTGGCCTTCCCTTTGTGTATGTCTGTGTCCTAATTTCCTCCTTCTATAAAGACACCAATCCTATTGGATTGACACCCACTCTAATGACCTCATTTATTTCATTAACCTCTTGAAAGACCCTGTCTCCAAATACAGTCACATTATCAGGTACTGGTTAGGACTTGAACACATGAATTTGGTGGTGTGGGGTGGGGGAGGGGAATAACACTGGGGAAATGATAAGGGTTTGCAAAGCTCTGTGCCAGAAACCACAGACAAAGGCAGGATATCAACTTCATTATTCCACAGTATTCTTGACATCTTCCATCTCCTTCAGAGAAACACCCTTACATTTGGCCACTAACGACCTGCTTGAGATGAATGCCAACCTAGTGGTTGTGTTTCTCTGCCTAGGAAGAGGTGAGGCAGATCACCTTTCTGGAGGTGACACATTGCCTGCTCCTGTAACTCATATTCTGAAGCCCCTGAGAAGCATCACATCTAATTCTGTGAACAGGCCCATACTTAAAGGTGGCCTAAGAGGGAACCCCTTTGTTTCAGGATCCTCTTTCTGCTGTTCATTTCTCTACATCTTGGCATTTAAACATCCTTTCTCCCAACCCAGGCTTTCTCTTCTCCTCACTATTTAAACAAAGATTCAGGAATAATCTTATTCGTATCTAATCTGAGCATGCATTTAAATCAGCATATTACCTCTTCCTAAGATACATGTACTAAAATCTTATTTTCTTACTTCCTCGTTCTTTTGTAATTACTCCTAGGTGAAGCTCTTGTGTGTAAGGTTTGTGCTCCCTACAAGGGAAGTGATAGATAATATTAAGATTTCATTTTCTCCCATCAGATGTTATTTTGAATCTGAACCTATCAACTGTAGAATCAAAAAACTCCTTAAATTCATTTCAGTTTTTTTTTAGTATACCCATACCATGCCAAACTACAAATGCGATTCTTTCTATAGAAAATGCGTCCATGTTGTTTGTTACCAACTCTGAAAACCTTAGTTAGGGCTTGCCTGCTCTTCAGCTGTTGACACTTTTGATTCCTAAGGGCAGACAGCTTGTTGGGACACAGCAGTGAGAAGGAGGCAGGAAATGGAGTTGGGTGTGGGGCTGTTCTCTTCTTAGTGTCCCAGGGTGAGAAGGGCAGCTGAGCTTGACTTAAAGAGCGTCACAGGATCACTTCCTTTTAGAACTGGAAGGGGAGAAAGGCACTCCCCAGTGTGTGGGGTCTATAGTAGTAAAATGAATGTAGGAATACAACATTCAATATGGGTAATAAACATATACTTACAGATATAAGATCCTAGAGGGAAAGAGGTAAACTTGGCCTAAATGCAAATTTAGTTTATTCATTCTGGTTTAATTATTTGAAGGAATAATTTTATCCTGATGCTAATTCAGAAACACAGCAGCCTAGGGCATTAACCCAGGGTCTCTTTTATATAACATTTTGAGAACACAGAGAAAGAAACGAGATTATTTTTCTTTTGCATGAGTTCATTTTTTTCCATCTACTTCAACAAACATTTATAAAGAGAATTCTACATGCCAAGCACCTGGTAAAAATAAGCTGTCTTGTTTAAATTAGATGGTGTAGAAGCTATTGAAGAAATTCTCTCTCATCATAGGAAGTGAGCGTTTTGTTAGTTTTAAGGATCTGAGTCATTATCTAGAGGAGATAAGTCATGTACTCCTGTCCTCATTTGTGAAATCAGATGTTTTATCTAGATGATCTTCAACTTTTTTCCAGGTCTAAAATTCTAGGGATCTGTGTTCTCTGCCATGACTTCTATACCCCAGAGAATGAAGTTCAAATACAATCGATGCTGATGGGGTAGAAATCTTTCCCAACTGAAAAACTCGTAAAACAAGTGAACCTGAGTTTTCACTATTGCACTGAGTTGTAAGATGCTGGTCTTAGGCAGCATCCTACATCAGGCAGTAACTGGTCATAGTTACTGTTTCTTAATATAGATATAAAGACTTTTGGTCATTTCCACAAAATCATGGAGGGGGCTAGTCTTAGGATGGCTTTCTTCTCCAAACAACTCTTATGTCTGCCATGAGACCAGAAATGCCATAATTAGAAAGGTATCCCTGTTGCTGAAGGCTTGGCCTCTATACTACGATATGAATAACAGACTAGAAGTTTCAGGCTTTTCCATTGAATCAGTGAGGATGATTTTGGCTGTAAGTAACAAAATACCCAACTAAAAGTGACTTAACCAGTAAAGCATTTATTTTCTCACATAGTGCCAGAATTGGTTAACTGGATTCCAGGTCAACTTCTTTCATATTTATTAGCTTTCCCTTCATGGGCACAAAAGTGAAGTCTGCTACAAGCATTGCGTCCTCCCATGACAGTGTGCAAAGAAAGAAAGGACAGTTTGTCCCCATGTAACTCTTTTTTTTTTTAACTTTTATTTTAAGTTCAGGGGTACAAGTGCAGGTTTGTTACATAAGTAAACTTTTGTCATGGGTGTTTGTTGTACAGATTATTTCATCACCTAAGTATTAAGCCTAGTACTCATCACTTGTTTTTCTTGATCTTATCCCTCCTCCCACCCTCTACCCTCCAAAAGGCCTCCATGTGTGTTGTTCCCCTCTATGTGTCTATGTGTTCTCCTAATTTAGCTCCCACTTATGAGTGAGAACATGTGGTATTTGGTTTTCTGTTCCTGTGTTAGTTTGCTAAGGATGATGGCCTCTAGCTCCATCCATGTTGCTGCAAAGGATATGAACTTCTTCTTTTTTTTTTTTTCAAAACCAATATTTTATTAGAATTTTGCAACTTCTAGAGCAGTCTGAAAGTAATTGATAGTAAAAACTATAGGAAGGTAATCAATTATTATTATTATATGTATACGTATATTTTATTGCATTGTAGGTTTTGGGGTACATGTAAAGAACATGCAGGATGTTGCCTAGGTACATACATGAAAATGTGGTTTGCTGCTCCATCCTCAACAACTACATCTGGCATTTCTACCCATGTTATCCCTCCCCAACTCCCTACCCCCCATTGTCCCTCCCCTAGTCCCCCACAACAGACATCAGTGTGTGATGTTCTCCTCCCTGTGTCCATGTGTTCTCATTGTTCAACACCCACCTATGAATGAGAACATGCGGTATTTAACTTTCTGTTCTTGTGTCAGTTTGCTGAGAATGATGGTTTCCAGGTTCATCCATGTCCCTACAGAGGACATGAACTCATTGTTTTTTATGGCCGCATAGTATTCCATGGTGTATGTGTGCCACATTTTCCCTGTCCAGTCTATCACCAATGTGCATTTGAGTTGGTTCAAGTCTTTGCCATTGCAAACAATGCTGCAATGAACATAGGTGTGCGTGTGTCCTTATAACAGGATGATTTATAATCCTTTGGATATATACCTAGTAATGGGATTGCTGGGTCAAATGGAATTTCTATTTCTAGGTCCTTGAGGAATTGCCACACTGTCTTCCACACTGGTTGAACTGATTTACACTCCCATCAACAGTGTAAAAGTGTTTCTATTTCTCCACATCCTCTCCAGCATCTGTGTCTCCAGATTTTTTAATGATTGCCATTCTAATTGGCGTGAGATGGTATCTCAATGTAGTTTTGATTTGTATTTCTCTAATAACTAGTGATGATGAGCATTTTTTCATATGTTCGTTGGCCTCATATATGTCTTTTTTATAAAGTGTCTGTTCATATCCTTTGCCAACTTTTGGATGGGCTTGTTGGTTTTTTTTTTTTTTTTCTAGTAAATCTGTTTTATTCTTTGTTGATTTTGGATATAAGTCCTTTGTCAGATTGGTAGATTGCAAAAATTTTTTCCCATTATGTTGGTTGCTGGTTCACTCTAATGATTGTTTTGCTGAACAGAAGCTCTGCAGTTTAATTAGATCCCATTTGTCTATTTTGGCTTTCGTTGCCAATGCTTTTGGTGTTTTAGTCATGAAGTCCTTGCCTATGCCTATGTCCTGTGTGGTTTTGCCTAGGTTTTCTTCTAGGGTTTTTATGGTGTTAGGTCTTATGTTTAAGTATTTAATCCATCTGAAGTTAATTTTAGTGTAAGGTGTCAGGAAGGGGTCCAGTTTCTTCTTTCTGTACATGGCTAGCCAGTTTTCCAAACACCATTTATTAACCAGGGAATCCTTTTCCCATTGCTTGCTTTTGCAGGTTTGTCAAAGATCAGATGGTTGTAGATGTGTGGCATTGTCTCTGAGGCCTCTGTTCTGTTCCACTGGTCTATATCTCTGCTTTGGTACCAGTACCATGCTGTTTTGATTACTGTAGCCTTGTAGTATAGTTAGAAATCAGCTACTGTGATGCCTCCAGTTTTGTTCTTTTTGCTTAGAATTGACTTGGCTATGTGGGCTCTCTTTTGGTTCCATATGAAGTTTAAAGTGTTTTTTTTCCAGTTATGTGAAGAAGGTCATTGGTAGTTTGATGGGGATAGCATTGAATCTATAAATTACTTTGGGCAGTATGGCCATATTCATGATATTGATTCTTCCTAACCACGAGCATGGAATGTTTCTCCTTCTGTGTGTGTCCTCTCTTATTTAGTTGAACAGTGGTTGTAGTTCTCCTTGAAGAGGTCCTTTACGTTCCTTGTTAGTTGTATTCCTAGGTATTTTATTCTCTTTGTAACAATTGTGAATGGCAGTTCGTTCTTGATTTGGCTCTCTTTAAGTCTTTTATTGGTGTATAGGAATGCTTGTGACTTTTGCACATTGGTTTTGTATCCTGAGACTTTGCTGAAGTTGCTTATCAGTTTAAGGAGATATTGGGCTGAGACAATAGGGTCTTCTAAATATATAATTATGTCATCTGCAAATAGAGACAATTTGACTTCCTCCTTTCTTAATTGAACACCCTTTATTTCTTTTTCTTGCCTGATTGCTCTGGCTAGAACTTCCAATACTATATTGAATATTAATGGTGAAAGAGGGCATCCATGTCTAGTTGCAGATTTCAAAGGGAGTGCTTCCAGTTTTTGCCCATTCAGTATGATATTGGCTGTTGGTTTATCATAAATAGCTTTTATTATTTTGAGATACATTTTGTCAATACCTAGTTATTGAGAGATTTTAGCATAAAGGGCTGTTGAATTTTGTCGAAGGCATTCTCTGCATCTATTGAGATAATGTGGTTTTCATCTTTGGTTCTGTTTATGTGGTGGATTATGTTTATAGACTTGCTTATGTTGAACCAGGCTTTCATCCCTGGGATGAAGCCTACTTGATTGTGATAAATAAGCTTTTTGATATGTTGTTGCAATCGGTTTGCCAGTATTTTATTGAAGATTTCTGCATCTATGTCCATCATGGATATTGGTCTGAAGTTTTCTTTTCTTGCTGAGTTTCTGCCGGGTTTTGGTATCAGGATGATGTTGGTCTCATAAAATCATTTGGGAAGGATTCCCTCTTTTTGGATTGTTTGGAATAGTTTCAGAAGGAGTGGTACCAGCTACTTCTTGTATGTCTGGTAGAATTCGGCTGTGAACCCATCTGGACCTGGGCTTTTTTTGGTGGTAAGCTATTAATACCTGCCTCAACTTCAGCCCTTGTTATTGGTCTATTCAGGGTTTCAATTTCTTCCTGGTTTAGGCTTGGGAGGGAATAAGTGTCCAGGAATTTATCCATTTCTTCCAGGTTTACTGGTTTATGTGCATAGAGTTGTTTGTAGTAATCTCTGATGGTGGTCTGTATTTCTGTGGAATCTGTGGTGATATCCCCTTTATTGTTTTTATTGCATATATTTGATTAGTCTCTCTTTTCTTTTTTATTAATCTGGCTATTGATCTATTTTGTTGATCTTTTCAAAAAACCAGCTCCTAGATTTATTGATTTTTTTGAAGGGTTTTTTGTGTCTCTATCTCCTTCAGTTCTGCTCTGATCTTAGTTATTTCTTGTCTTCTGCTTGCTTTTGAGTTTTTTTGATCTTGCTCCTTTAGCTCTTTCAATTTTGATGATAGGGTATTGATTTTAGATCTTTCCTTCCTTCTCATGTGGGCATTTATTGCCATAAATTTTCCTCTAGACTCTGCTTTAAATGTGTCCCAGAGATTCTGGTACATTGTGTTTTTGTTCTTGTTGGTTTCAAAGAACATATTTATTTCTGCCTTCGTTTCACTGTTTATCCAGTCAACATTCAAGAGCCAGTTGTTCAGTTTTCATGAAGTTGCACAGTTCTGAGTTAGTTTCTAAATTCTGAGTTCTAATTTGATTGTACTGTGGTCTGAGAGACTGTTATGATTTCCATCCTTTTGCATTTGCTGAGGAGTGATTTACTTCTAATTATGTGGTCAATTTTAGAATAGGTGTGATGTGGTGTTGAGAAGACTATATATTCTATGGATTTCGGGTGGAGAGTTCTGTAAATGTCCATTAGGTTTGCTTGGTCCAAGTCTGAGTTCAAGTCCTGGATATCCTTGTTAATTTTCTGTCTTGTTGATCTGTCTAATATTGACAGTGGAGTGTTAAAGTCTCCCACTATCATTGTGTGGGAGTCTGAGTCTCTTTGTAGGTCATTAAGAACTTGCTTTATGTATCTGGGTGCTCCTGTATTGGGTGCATATACATTTAGGAAGGTTAGCTCTTGTTGCATTAATCCTTTTACCATTATGTAATGCCCTTCTTTGTCTATTTTTATCTTTGTTGGTTTAAAGTCTGTTTTATCAGAGACTAGGATTGCAACTCCTGCTTTTTTTTTTTTTTTGCTCCCCATTTGCTTGGTAGATCTTCCTCCATCCCTTTATTTTGAGCCTATGTGTGTCCTTGCATGTGAGATGGGTTTCCTGGATATAGCACACTGATGGATTTTGACTTTTTTTTCAATTTGCCAGTCTATGTCTTTTGATTGGGGCATTTGGCCCATTTACATTTAAGGTTAGTATTGTTATATGTGAATTTGATCCTGCCATTTTGATGCTAGCTGGCTGTTTTGCTCATTAGTTGTTGCAGTTTCTTCATTGTGTTGATGCTCTTTACCATTTGCTATGTTTTTGGAGTGGCTGGTACTGGTTGTTCTTTTCTATGTTTAGTGCCTCTTTCAGGAGCTCTTGTAAAGTGGGCCTGGTGGTGATGAAATCTCTGAGCAATTGCTTGTTTATAAAGGATTTTATTTCTTCTTTGCTTATGAAGCTTAGTTTGTCTGGATATAAAATTCTGGGTTGAAAGTTCTTTTCTTTAAGGATGTTGAATATGGGCCCCCACTCTCTTCTGGGTTTAGGGTTTCTGTGGAGAAAACCACTGTGAGTCTGATGGACTCCCCTTTTTGGGTAACCCAACCTTTCTCTCTGGCTGCCCTTAGCATTTTTTCCTTCCTTTCAACCCTGGTGAATCTTACGATTATGTGCCTTGGGGTTGCTCTTCTTGAGGAATATCTTTGTGGTATTCTCTGTATTCCCTGGACTTGAATATTGGCCTGCCTTGCTAGGTTGGGGAAGTTCTCCTAGACAATATCCTGAAGAGTATTTTCCAGCTTTGATTCATTCTCTCCGTCACATTCAGGTACACCTATCAAACGTAGATTAGGTCTTTTCACATAATCCCATATTTCTTGGAGGCTTTGTTCATTTCTTTTTACACTTTTTTCTCCAATCTTGCCTTCTCATTTTATTTCATTGAGTTGATCTTCAATCTCTGATATCCTTTCTTCTGCTTGGTCGATTCAGCTATTGAAACTTGTGTATGCTTCACGAAGTTCTCATGATGTGTTTTTCAGCTCCATCAATTCATTTATATTCCTCTCTAAGTTGTTTATTCTCATTAGCATTTCTTCAAACATTTTTTCAAGGCTCTTATTTTCTTTGAATTGGCTTAGAACATGATCTTCTAGCTCAGAGAAGTTTGTTATTAGCCACCTTCTGAAGCCTGTTTCTGTCAATTCATCAGTCTCATTCTCCATGCAGCCTTGTTCCCTTGCTGGTGAGGAGGTGTGATCACTTGAAGGAGGAGAGGTGTTCTGGTTTTAGGTATTTTCATTCTTTTTATGCTGGTTTCTTCACATCTTTGTGGATTTATCTACCTGTGGTCTTTGTGGTTGGTGACTTTCAGATGGGGTCTCTGAGTGGACGTCCATTTTGTTGCTGATGAAGTTATTTCTTTCTGTTTCTTAGTTTTCCTTCTATCAGTCAGGCCCCCTCTGCTGTTGGACTGCTGAAGGTCCACTCCAGACCCTGTTTGCCTGGGGATCACCTGCAGTGGCTGCAGAACAGTAAGGGTTGCTGTCAGTTTCTTCTTCTGTTATCTTTGTCCCAGAAGGATATCCACCAGATGTTAGCCTGAACTCTCCTTTATGAGGTGTCTCTTTGGTTATACAGGGGTTGGGGAGCTGCTTGAGGAGACAGTCTGTCCCTTATAGGAGCTCAAGTGCTGAGCTGTGAGCTCCGTTTTTCTGTTCAGAGCTGCTGGGCAGGTATATTTAAGTCTGCTTCAGCAGAACTCATAACCGCCTTTTTTTCCCAGGTGCTCTGTCCCCAGAAGGTGGGGCTTTATTTGCAAGTTCCTATCATTCTGCCACCTTTTTTCAGAGATGCCCTGCCCAGCGAGGAGGTAGCCTAGTCACAGTCTGCCAGAAGAGGCATTGCTGATCTGCCATGGGCTTTGCCCAGCTGCTGTGTGAACTTCCTTGTGATTTTGTTTATAGGGGTATAGTTAGAACTGCTTTAGTAATGGTGGTCTGCCTCAGTAATGGCAGACTGTCTCTGTAATGGCAGACTGCCTTGGTAATGGCGGACTGCCTCGGTAATGGTGGACTGCCTCGGTAATGGCGGACTGCCTTGGTAATGGTGGACTGCCTTGGTAATGGCGGAATTCCCGGTAATGGCGGACTTCCTGGTAATGGTGGACTGCCTCGGTAGTGGTGGACTGCCTCAGTAATGGCAGACACCCTCTCCCCACAGAGCTGGATCATCCTGGGTCCAGCTGTGCTTGCTGTGAAACTCTCAGTCCAGAGCATTTTAGATTGCTGGTCTTTGTGGGGGTGGGACCTGTTGAGCCAGATCACCTGGCTCCCTGTTTCAGTCCCCTCTTTTTTCAGTTTAATGGGTGGCTCTCTCTCCCAGGCATTCCAGGTGCCAGTTGAAACAGCACCCAAATTGTTGTGAGTTTTTGTGCGGAGACCCACTGTGCTGGCTGAAACAGCTGCATTGGAGATTCATGGTGCTTTTCCGCCTAGGAATTGCCTGGTCTTTGGGCAGTAAAAATTCATTTGGAAATGCGGTGTTCACTCATTCTCTGGTTTTTCGCTGAGAACTGCAATCCAGAGCTGTTCCTATTCAGCCATCTTGGTTCCTCCTCCAAAACAGGAGGAGTCAGACAGGACAGCAGCAGTCCTCAGTGGTCTGAACAAGGGGAAGCAGAAAGAGGCACTGAGGCCCAGTGTTCTGCCTAGAGAAAGCAGAAGCTGGTGGCTACACAGAATACATCTTGTTCAGAGGCCTCCCACTTCTGACTGGTTTCCCACCGGTGGAATGGCAGCTGCACTGTGTCACTGAGGGGCTGTGGCAGGGTGGAGTCCATGGTACTGCTGGTGCTGGAGGGAAATGGAAAGGCTCAGACTAGGGACTGCTCTCAACTTTTTGAACTTGTTCTTTTTTATGGCTGCATAGTATTCCATGGTGTAGTGTACATTTTCTTTATCCAGTGTATCACTGATGGGCATTTAGGTTGATTCCATGTCTTTGCTATTGTAAATAGTGCTGCAGTGAACATACGTGTGCATGTGTCTTTATGGTATAATGATTTATTTTCCTTTGGATATATACCCAGTACTGGGATTGCTGGGTCAAATGGTATTTCTGTCTTTAAGTCTTTGAGGAATTGCTACACTGTCTTCCACAATGGCTGAACTAATTTACACTCCCACCAACAGTGTATAAACATTCCTTTTTCTCTACAACCTTACTAGCATCTGTTATTTTTTGATTTTTTAATAATGGCCATTTTGACTGACATGCAACTCTTTTTATTAGAAAGGAAACCTTCCCTTGAAGCCTCCTGCAGACTTCCTTTTATTGACTAGTAAATACTACGGCAGATTTCTGAGCCCAGAACTGTGGGTCATTCGTTAAGCACAGAGGGAGTGGTAGGAATACATCAAGGAGGCAATCAATCATGTTTGCCTCATCTTTTGTGGCCAAAATCTTAAGAGCAGATATAATTGGAAGTGAGGGTTTGAAAGGCATTTTGTCTGTATGTATAGATGATTGGGGTTCCCTTTCTTCACGCTTTTAACCCACTACTCTAATTTTCAGGGGTCCTGGCTAGCCATAGGTAAAGCTGAAGTTAAGCCTGTGGATGGTGTGATGTAAAAGCAAGGGACAGGGAGCCTTTTGGAGGGAACTGGACCCAGGGAGGCCAGGTAGAGGTGGGGAGTAAGGCTGAGGCTAGTGCTGAGAAGGGCTGCAAGCCAATCTATGTGATTCTTGCTGAATATCAAGGATATTTTTAATAGACTCTTGTGAAAGCCTGGACCAGATTGCAGCTCCACTGACATATAACCCATCTATAGAATATTTCATCTCAGAAAATTAACCAGAAAGTATGTAATTATCTTAATTCTCTGATATATTGCCCAGGGGTGGATGATCCAGATACAAATAATGGTCTTTTGACTTCTGATGTTGAACTTGCTCTCTTGGGATTAGAGATCAGCAGAATGGGTGCCATTCTATTTAAAAATATATTTTAGCGTTACTGTAACAGGTAATTAACTTGCTGATATAATTTGGTCAAGTTCAGTCAAGTGTTTGACTTAAAGTCATCATGCAGGTTAGCCTGAGTGCTTTAAGGAGAGCATAAGCATTCCAGAATGAAAGGTTGGAAGGATTAAATGAGATATCAGGAGAGGATGCTTAGCATATTTCCTGGTGCATAGTGGAAACTCAACAAGTATTAGTTTCCTTCTCTCATCAGGATTTTTTGCCTAATTACTATTTCCCAAACATCTCAGCAAAATTGTCTCCCCTTCTATTTTGGAGCTTCCCTTACTCCCCATTCAAAAGAACAGGAAGCATATAACCAATATTCTAAGACAAGGTAATATAAAATAGAAACAGAGGGAAGGGAATGTTTTCTTTATCATGCACTGAACACATGCAATACACCTGTCAGGGATTCCAAGACGAATTAAGGCCCACCTTCCTATCTGAAGGGAGGTCACAGTCTAAAGCAGGAGACCCAGGGAGAACTAATCTGAGGACAGAAACTGCACAGGGTGCAGCTGACCACCTAGAAGGAGCACCTAACTTACACGGGGTGGGTGGGGGGGAGGCAAGAAAGGCACATCAGGGACATTTTCCCTGAGGAAATGATTCCTAGTAGCCATACTTGCCCCTGTGGACACCTGGTAACCCAAAAGGGAGGCTAAAATAGAAGATATCTATTTTTCTAGGAGTCTTGAAAATATAAAATCCAAAATCATAAAAACTCTAGAAGAAAATCTAGGCAATATCATTGAGGACATAGGTACAGGCAAAGATTTCATTATGAAAATGTCAAAAGCAATTGCAGCAAAAGCAAAAACTGACAAATGACATCTAATAAAACTATCAGCAAAAGAAACTATCATGAGAGTGAACAGACATCGTACAGAATGGGAGAAAATTTTTACAATCTCTCTATCTGACAAGGTCTAAAATCCAGAATCTATATGGAACTTAAACAAATTTACAAGAAAAAAACAACCCCATTAAAAAGCAGGCAAAGGACACAAACAGACACTTCTCAAAAGAAGACATTTATGTGGCCAACAATCATAAAAAAAGCTCAACATCACTGATCATTAGAGAGATGCAAATCAAAACCACAATGAGATACTATCTCATGCGAGTCAGAACAATAATTATTAAAAAGTCAAGAAATAACAGATTATGGTGAGGCTGTGGAGAAATAGGAATGTTTTTGCACTGTTGGTGGGAATGTAAATTAGTTCAACATTTGTGGAAGACAGTATGGTGATTCCTCGACATCCTAAAAACAAAAACACCATTTGACCCAGTAATCCCATTACTAGGTATATAACCAAAGGAATATAAATCATTCTATCATAAAGATACCTGCATGTGTATGTTCATTGCAGCACTATTCACAGCAGCAAACACATGGAATCAACCTAAATGCCCATCAATGATAGAGTAGATAAAGAAAATGTGGTACATATACACCATGGAATACTATGCAGCCATAAAAAGGAACAAGATCAATCCTTTGCAGAGACATAAATGGAGCTAGAAGCCATTATCCTCAGCAAACTAGCACAGGAACAGAAAACCAAACACCACCACATGTTCTCACTCATAAGTGGGAGGTCTTCCACTTATGCATGAACACAGGAAGGGGAACCACATACACTGAGGTGCTGAGATTCACTCGGGGTGGCTGGCAAAATCTTAGGGAAATTTTAGGAAAAATTATAGATTAATCTCAACGTTTTGGAAGGCCAAAAGGTTGTATTGGGATAGGCTGAAGGCAGCCAGTCCATTACGTCAGGATCAGCACTGGAGACACTGATCACCACCTGCAGAGGTTTGTCCTACAGACCCTGACTTAAAGATGGATAAGTAAATGCACTTTCCTACCTATTTCAGTGATTCAAGTGGGCTACGGATGGTTGTCAGCTGCTTTTAGAGGGTGACTGCAGCCGATAGACCAAGACTCCTGTCCCATCCTTACACTTATTCAGTAAAGATTTCTGGCCGGGTGCGGTGGCTCAAGCCTGTAATCCCAGCACTTTGGGAGGCCCAGGCGGGTGGGTCATGAGGTCAAGAGATTGAGACCATCCTGCTCAACATGGTAAAACCCCATCTCTACTAAAAATACATTAGCTGGGCATGGTGGCAAGCACCTGTAGTCCCAGCTACTCGGGAGGTTCAGGCAGGAGAATTGCCTGAACCCAGGAGGCAGAGGCTGCGGTGAGCCGAGATCGCGCCATTGCACTCCAGCCTGGGTAACAAGAGTGAAAATTCATCTCAAAAAACTGCTGCAAGCTTTCTTCCTGGTGGCAGATGACATCATGGATTCATCCCTCACCTGCCAGGGACAGATCTGCTGATATCAGAAGCCAGGCGTGTGTTTGGATGCCATTGATGATGCTATCCTTCTGGAAGCATGTATATACCGCCTGCTGAAGCTCTACTGCCGGGAGCAGCCCTATTACCTGAACCTGATCGAGCTCTTCCTGCAGAGTTCCTATCAGACTGAGATTGGGCAGACCCTGGACCTCATCACAGGCCCCCAGGGCAATGTGGATCTTGGCAGATTCACTGAAAAGAGGTACAAATCTATTGTCAAGTACAAGATGGATTTCTACTCCTTTCTCCTTCCTGTAGCTGTTGCCATGTACATGGCAGGAATTGATGGTGAGAAGGAGCATGCCAATGCCAAGAAGATCCTGCTGGAGATGGGAGAGTTCTTTCAGATTCAGGATGATTACCTTGACCTCTCTGGGGACCCCGGTGTGACTGGCAAAGTTGGCACTGACATCCAGGACAACAAATGCAGCTGGCTGGTGGTTCAGTGTCTACAATGGGCCACTCCAGAACAGTACCAGATCCTCAAGGAAAATTACGGGCAGAAGGAAGCTGAGAAGGTGGCCCGGGTGAAGGCATTATATGAGGAGCTGAATCTGCCCACCATGTTCTCGCAGTATGAGGAAGAAAGTTACAGCCACATTATGGGTCTCATTGAATAGTACGCAGAGCCCCTGACCCCAGCTATCTTTCTGGGGCTTGTGAGCAAAAATCTACACGTAGAAAAAGTGACCTAGAGACTGCGAGGTGGGGAGAGTAGGCTCTCAATAAATAAATTACTGTGTGGAAAAAAAAAAAGAAAATATATGGTAAAGCCATTTAATGTGTTAATTGTATAGAACTATATGTTAATAAAGCAGAAAAGTTCTTACTGATGTCTGTCTTCATTTCATCACAGTGCTCTCTGCTATCATGTTTAGTTGATAGTGTTTTCTAAATTAAATTGAGGTGAATGTCCTCTGATGAACCTGTTCATCAGTATAGGCTTAGAGGATCTCAAATGCTTTGAGAGAAATTAACACTAACAACTCGGCTTCAAAACTCTTAGATGATGTATACAGGGCTGTTTTGGAACATCTGACCATTTCAAGCGTGGAAATGGTGGATGTTGTCCTTATGTAAGCAACATGAGTCAGATAAATGACAGGAGGACTGGGAAGTAGCTGCAGAGGCTTTCACGGTACCTGGAGACCTGCAGAGAGAGATCCCTTTGCCAGAGTTCTGTTGGAACCAGGAATCCAATTAGTTTCCTCCTTCTCACTCCTGTGATACCTGGCCAGCACCCAAAATGCAAGCCATCTGAACTGCATTTTGGGTTTGGAAGTGAATGCATTTTGAACTCTCATGTACTCCTATTCCTATGCTGTTCGTGCATTTTATCCCCTGACTCATCCTCCCACTGCTTTGTTTTCTGCCAGCCTTTCCAGTACGACCTCTGGAATCCCATTCCGTTGTAAACTCCCCATCCCCACATACTTGTCACAGAACATGCCCTCTACTTCCACATCTGAACTGAAACCCAGCTCTTCCCCAGGACAGGGTTCTCAAATAGAAGTTGCTCATTCTTGCAGGTCCCCTAGACGAAAGAGCTGGGTGGCAACAGTGGTGTCCTCCTAGCTTCTCTCTGCTACTTTGCATTTTTCCACAGTTACTTGCTCACAAAACCACCTTGTTCGTATACTCACACTGACACACAATATAATAATAAATAGAATTACGAGAGCAAATAATTTCCAATTCCAGGACTGTCTCTGCTATATAAAAAGGGGTATATATGGTTGTCTTAAGTGGATTTCTTTCCAGGGTTCACACAGTGTTCATTGCTGAATTCCAAGGTAGGCGAATGTGGGAGTCAAACTGCCTTATCCATCATTTGTGACCTTGGACAAGTAACTTAATCTTTCTTAACTTCACATAGGGATTTTACAAAAAATAAATGAGATACTACATGCAAAGCACTTAGCACAATGCTTGGCCGTCAGTACTCCATACATGGTAATTGTTGTATCTTCATGTTATTTCTCACATGTGTTATGGCTTCCTAACTGGTCATGCTCATTACTTCTGCCCTTCCTGTTCCCCCAGTACATTCTCCATGTAGCAGCCAGAAAGTAAAAAAATCAAACCAGATCATGTCACTCTCCTGTATAACGTCCTTTCCCCACCACTGCTTTCTCATTACACTGAGGACAAAGCCAAACCCACACACCTTGCCATGTTCTACACGGAAGGCCTTGCCGACTTGGCATCGCCTGCTCCATGACCACCCTCCCTTTGCCCACACTCCTCGCTGTGCCCAGTCCTGCTGGCCTGCTGGCTGCTCCTTGAACTCCCCACTCTTGCTGCTGCCTTACCACTGTTGACCCTGTTTGTCCGCATCTGAAATGATCTGCTCCTGATTTCTGCAGAGGCGATTTCTTCATATCATTCATGTCTCAGCTTAAATGGCGTCTCCTGAGTCTTCCCTGAACACCCAGTCAAAGTGGCACACCTGGTAGTTATCATGGCATTGGCCAGTTTTATTTTCTTCATGGCACAAACTCTCTGTGCATTTACTGGATTTCGTGTTTATCATCTGTCTGCACTGGCGTATGATCCTCCTGATGGCACACCTTTTGTGTCTCATTTAACACGAATTCCCGATGCCTAGAGAAGAGAGTGACACATAGTATTAGGAACTCGAGCAGTATTTGTAGAATGAGTACATGATTGAATGGGCTTATTAACTGCACCCTATTCGAAGAAAGGCCAGGTTCCTTCCAGAGTTCAAAGTGCTTTGGTTGAAAAAAGACCCAGAGGGCTAACAATGAAATTTGGAACCATTAGATATGGCCTGCCAATTTCTGAGCTGATTTGCTTTATACTTAGGAATCACAGATTGAATGGCATTTCTCTGGGACTTGCGGGGTCTTGAAAAACTCAAAGGGGAGCCATAGCTTCATGGGACATCAAAATGACTACATCAAAGAAGGAAAGCAGAGGCCCTGTGTGGCAAACACAATTAATGAAGAGCCATCTAAACCGCCCTCGAGAGAAAGGGGGAGCGGGGACGGTCTGCTCCCATTCTTCCTGTGCACGCTTCTGACATAAGTGTCACTTGTAAGTCACTTGTGGAGCACTCGCTGCTCTTTCAGAAGCCTAGAGTCCTTTGCTTCCCAAGGCAGCCATTCGTTTCCTTCTCAAATTCAATTAAATCAGCCCTAATGAGTGGCTGCACACAATGAGAGTTTTTGTTTACATAACACAGGGAATAATAATGAGCCAACATCAATTAGGATGGTTATGGCAAATCAGAAAAATTGATTCGCAGCATCGACAGCGGGCAGATTTCTGCTTTCAGACACCAAGTCTCACAGACTTGAAGCTCAAGCTCCCTCTTACAGAGAGAGCGGCTGTGGTCTTTGTTCATCGCTGTGAAGCAGACGTTTAAGAACCAGAGTACCACTAAGTTTTTCCTTTGTTCTGCTACTGGCTTGTTTCAATTTAGCCAATCATGATTCACTATTTTTCTGGCTATCGCCACTACTGAGTTTTCTGAATAAACACAGGCAACCAAGTTTTAACCACATTGATACAATACTGCTGTTTTTTTTTTTTTTTTTTTAATTCTGTAGGCAAAGGGCCATGGCAGTAGTCAGAGGGTTTGACAGGCAGATCATATTTATCCTTTGATCATCTGTCGTTTTGTTAGAAGAAAGCATATGCCATCCTTTGCTCTGTTTTTAAAATAGATTCAGAGGAAGTGAGGAATTAATCTTAACCTTAAACACATTGAGCCCAGTATTTCCTATCCAACTGTAGAATGCACTATCTAGTTTCCTACAGCTCGCCTTGCTAAGTTTAGGTTCTTTGGGCCAGCTGTTAAGAAGGAATAGAAGTGGGAGGGGAGCAGGGCTTTAGCTGGACGAGGCATTACACTGACCGTTATCAATCCTGGCTTATTTCCTCCTTCCTCCATCCCCCACTCCTCACAGTGACAGAACCAAGCAAGACCAGAGCCGCTGACCCTTGTGATTTTTCAGACATTTGTTCCAAAATGGAATTGGCCTGAATCTCTTTCTCACTGTGTTCTACTTTGGCATTTTCTGCTGTGCTTTGAACACTGAAAATTAACCCATCAACAGTGCGTGTCTTGACCATCTCAGCACTCTCTAGAAAAGCAAAGTTTCACCTTTATTTTTAAAGTATCGTTGCCAAGAAAAGAAGCTGGGTATCACCCACTCACCTCCTCCCCACAGCAGGTGGAGCAGCAGGAGCTGCAGGAGCAACAGCGTTTAGAGAATTTGTCTTCTAAGATTCTTCTTCATTAGATTAGCACTACTCACACGACTGCTTTGCAGACAATTCAGTCAACATTCGTCAACTTTTGTAGACAATGAAACATTAGCTATTGCAGATGGTGGACACTTAGAGGCCATGTGTCTTCATCTTGACATGCTCAGTGCTGAACACCCTGACCTGGCTCGTAAGGAGAGTTCAATAAACGCTTCTTGAATCGAACTTGTGTTAGTATCTAAGTCCCCTTTCCCAGTGCATTTCAGTGCAAGGGTTGCTCCTGCTCTGTTTTTTTCACCCTCTTCAGCCTGCTGCCTGCTCATTTCCTATGCCCCTTGCCTGGACACCACCCTTCCTCTGCCAGAGCAGGCTTCTGCTTTCCACATAAGCACAGAGAGAATCAGAGCACACTTGGCTATATCTACATGATGCTCGGTGCCACGACACAGAGAAGTGGTGAAGCCTGGTGACCGTGAAATGAACAGCGTAAAGGAAGAATAACTAGGAAAAACCTGCATCCAAATGAAATCAACATTTACATGTTTCCTTTTTAATAAAAATTTTAAAACAAAAGTTAGGAGATATCAATACAACAGACACTCATGTACCTGTCATCCAGCTTCAATAACCATCAACTTTTTGCTTATTTTATTTATGAACTCTTCCAATTCTGTGTGTGTGTGTGTGTGTGTGTGTGTGTGTGTGTGTGTGTGTGTGTCAGAGAGAGAGAGAGAGAGAGAGAGAGAGAGAGAGAGAGAGAGAGAGAGAATGAATCCAGTGAAACTGGGCCTTTACAGTGTTCTGTATATTCCCCTATTATTTAAGCAAAAATAAAATTTCATAAGGAAAAACTTTATTGTTGAGTCTTTTGTTGTGATGCCCTATTTTTAGGTCCTGGGACTGGAGGTTCCAGAATGTTTCAATTAAATGCTAGTAATGCTGAAAACAGCCTTTTCCAAGGCCTCATGTCCCCTGCATCAGTGGAGTTCAGCCACTTTCTTCTGTTTGATTGAATTCTTAGACGTGTCCCTGGTGGCGGCTGGTGGAGCTCACGCTGCTTGTTGGTCTGTCTGCTGCTGGCATCCACACACTGCAAGTACAAGCTTCCTTTGGACATTTGAGACTATGGGAGCTCAAATTTTTCTTAATTGCTGTATTTTCAATGAATGTCCTTTTGTCGCAGTGCAATGACCCATTTTTTTTTCAACCACAGAGCTGATGGACCTGGGCTGCCAAGTCACATCAGGGAATGACTCAGAGAAGGGAGCAGTGGGCAGCAGCCTGCACACACTGTAACTTGGGCCGTGCTCATTTTTATGGAGCACTTTCATTTGATTTTGTTCTGTTCCTGATGCCGTTGAGAAAGATGAGGTGTCATCTGTTTTGATTTACATGCTTATCAAATAATAAAAATAAAACGAAGTCCAGAAACATGACCAAACCTTCTCATGAAAATTACTCCTTGACCAAATGCCATTCCATGATTCCAATGATTAAGCAATGAAATTTGAATGAATTGGGAGAGAATAAGCCTTGCTTTTATTATATACATGGGGGCACGTTTGCTCCCAGGCCCTTCCCTCGTCCTTTCTTTGCAGGCTGTATTTCCCTCGCTTTTCTGCCACTTGGCTTCCTGTTGGGCTCAGCTAGTGGCAAGATTGCAGTACAGGAAGAAGGGGTGAGCCGGATGTATCCATTTCCTATTGTTGCTGTACCAAATTACCACAAACTTAGTGGCTTAAACAACACAAATTTATTATCTCATAGTTTTGGCAGTCAGAGTCTGAAATAAATCTTAGGAGACTGAGAGTATCAGCAGAGCTGCATTCCTTCCAGAGGCTCTAGGGAAGAACCCATTTCCTTTTGTTTTCCAACACCTAGGGGCTGTCTGCATTCCTTGGCTTGTGACCACATCACTCTAACCTCTGCACTGACATCACGTTGTTTTCTCTAATTCTGACCCTCTTTTCTCCCTTTTATAAGGACACTTGTGATTACATTGGGCCCATCCCAGAAATGTGGGATAATCCCCCCATTGGAAAAGCTTTAACCTAATCATATCTGAAAAGCCCCTTTTGCCATGTAAGATAACATATTTACAGGGGCGGGAGATTAGAATGTGGACATCTTGAGAGGGAGATTGTCTTCCTTACTCCACCAGGTATTTCTCCTCCTGGTGGTCAGTATGACGTGGGCCCTCGGCCTCTGGTAAGTCTCCTCCTTTCTTGTCCTTATAGCCTAGGGGTGGCAGTGGCTTCCTGCTATTGCCAACCTCTGGGTTGCTTCACTCTCCCCCAGTTGGTTAATTACTTCTTTTGTCACCTGTGTAGCAAATTCCCCACACCGCATTCCCTTTGTTTCAAAGGTTGAATGTTTTCTGTTTTTCTTTTCTTTCTTTTTTTTTTTATTGCATTTTAGGTTTTGGGGTACATGTGATGAACATGCAAGATTGTTGCATAGGTACACACATGGCAGTGTGGTTTGCTGCCTTCCGTCCCCTCACCTGTATCTGTCATTTCTCCCCATGCTATCTCTTCCCACCTCCCCACCCCCCCACCCCTCCCCCATTTCCCCCCAACGGACCCCAGTGTGTAGTGCTCCCCTCCCTGTGTCCATGTGTTCTCATTGTTCAACACCCGCCTTTGAGTGAGAATATACGGTGTTTGATTTTCTGCTCTTGTGTCAGTTTGCTGAGAATGATGGTTTCCAGGTTCATCCATGTCCCTACAAAGGATGTGAACTCATCGTTTTTGATGGCTGCGTAATATTCCATGGTGTATATGTACCACATTTTCCCTATCCAGTCTATCATCGTTGGGCATTTGGGTTGGTTCCAGGTCTTTGCTATTGTAAACAGTGCTGCAATGAACATTCGTGTGCACGTGTCTGTTTTCTGTTTTTCTGGTTTGGCTCTGACTAATGAGACACGTGATGATGCCTGAGTACTGGTGGTCTCCACTGGAGATTGGGAGGGGAACACATGGGGCATCTCAGACTGTCGGAAAGTTATGTCAGGATTAGCAGAAGCCCAGCCTTCCATTTGGCAAGAGCTCTTTTCCTCTCTTGCCCTCTCAGGCCAGGATGTACAAACAAGGCGGAGCTGTCAGAAGGAGGGCCGGGGTGAACTAACTGAGGTATGCCAGGACTCGGATTTAGACCTGTTCAGCATCTTAGTGCAGGTAGGAATAGTTCTCTCACTGAAGATTCTGTACAATGCTAAAGGACAATAAAAGAAAAGCTGTCAAAAGCATTTGTGGGAAGAGGCTTGGCTTCCCGATGGAATACTTGAATTTAAGTTCTTCCATTTACTCTCTGCGTAGTCTTGATCAAATCATCTAGTCCCTCAGCCTCGAGTCCTCATATGTTAAAATAGGGCAATCATACTTAACTTAAAGGTTTGCATAAAGGCTAAATGAAGCAATGTATGGCTAAGTACTGAACAAACGTATGTCTTCTATTGGTTAAGGGATTCTAGAAGTACTTATTGAGAAACTAACCATGGCCTAGATAGTGGGCTAAGTCCTGGCTGTCCTGGAGTTTTTAGTTTATTGGGAAGACAGGCATTATTCAGTCACACTAGTGCATCTCAATTACAGACTCAGCTTCAAAGGAAAGGCTGCCTGAGAACATATGAAAAAGAAAACCCAACTTTAACCAGAGGCTCAGAAAAGCTCGTGTCCCCCTCTCAATCTCCAGTGGAGACCACCAGTACTCAGGCATCATCCCTCACCTCATCCGTTGGAGCCAAACCAAGAAAACAAAAAACTTTTAGCCTTTCAAGCAAAGAGGATGTGATGCAGGGAATTTGTTACACAGGTGGCCAAAGAAGCAGTTTAGCCAACCAGGGAACTGTGGAGAAACCCAGAAGATGAGCAGGAGTTATTTAGGCAAAGGGATGGGGAACAGCAGGTGCAAAGGACGGCTCAGGTTGTATTAAAGACCTGAAAGAAGCTGATGTCGTTGGAGCCCAGAGAACAAGAAGAAAGCAGTGCAAGATGAGGCTGACGGGGTGAGCAGTGCCGGACATGCAGGGCTTTGTAGGGAGTTTGCTTTTATGCTAAGAGCCAGTGCGAGCTGCTGAGGGATTTTAGGCAGTGTGTACATCTGTGTTTGTGTGTGTGTGTACATCAGTGACAGGAGAAGCTCTGTGACTTAGCAGATTACCACTCTGGCTGCTTCATGGAGAATAGATTGGAGAGGGGTGAGAGGATGAGGGAGACCAGGTGGGATGGGCTGGTTGTGCCATTGGCTGGAGCCTGGATGGTAGCTCAAATGAGAGGACATGGAGGCTGAGCATGAAGAGGGCTATCCAGGGTGAATGGTGGTGCTCTTTTGAGAGGAAGGGAGCACTGGAGAGAGTCTGAATTGGAAAGGGACAATCATGAATTTGGTGTTGGATATGATGAGGCTGAGGAGCTTTAGAGATACCCAAGAGGAGATGTTCTATTAGGAGAGGTCTTCCCTGGAGTTAGAACTGTGTACAACATGGGCTTATCCATAATAACTAAATACTTGGGTATAGATACAGTAGCCTTCCAGACAAGCTCACTTGTCTTGAGGTCATATTCTGTGCCAGTCACCAGTCTAAGTACTTTACTTGAGTTAACTCTTTAAGTCTTCGTAACTACCTTCTGAGATATTTCCTCCATTTTACAGATGAGGAAACTGAGACAACAGAGAGCTTCCATAACTCATTCCAGGTCAAACCAGGATCCAAACCCAGGCTGGCTCCAGGTCCCGTATCATTAACCACCTCACCACACTGCCTGTCCCCATTTCTCTGAAGAGCTACTAGCTCACTCCTAGGACACAGACCAGTTCTAATACATGGACTTTGTTGCAGAGCTGTGCCGTTCATTTTCAGAGGGTGCAGGAGATGTTGGTGTTTCTGGTTGCCATGGTTTGCATAATATACATTCCTCACCTGCTGGAATCCTAGTGCCCTGAGTTGCAGCTGCCAGAAGCTGCAGAAGGAACACATGCCGGCAGCAAGGCAACGCACGAGAAGAGAGCAGGAAGGGAGAGAGGCACGCAGCAATGATCCTTTCAAGCAAAAACATGTTTGAAATGCCTTCGGGTGACCAGAGGGTTGCGTGTCTTTCCACAGGGAGCCTGACCCCACAAACAAGGTAACTGCTGTTTATAGCAAAAACTGTGGTCATTAAAGTTTACAAAGCCGGGATACTCAGCTTTAAAGTGACACAGTGAGCTGTCTGTATTTAACCTAGAGACCGTGAAAGTTATTTTGCAGCAGGAAAAGTCTCACCAATTTTAAAACCCTAACAATGGTTTAGTGCAGCATGCCACCGTCAATAGGCCACTGCCTACAGCTGAGTGGATGTAGGTCCATGCCCCAGAGGGAAGGTGGAGGATGAGCCTAGGGTAAGTTATATAAACTGTGGATCAGAGATTCGTAGAGACAGGTTCTGTGAGCGTAACGTGCTTTATCATAAGCGGGGTTGTGCCCTTTTCTGCATTGTTGTTGCAGCTGGTAACTGTTCAGGCAAAGGCAGCTTAATGCTCCATAAAATGATTAGATAAGGGTGAAGGCAGGATCAGTTTTGTCAGGCCTGTCACCCAGCTGCAGTACATTAACTACAGCGCATGGTGTACAGGCCACCATAGCAAGGTATTCCATCTGCCTCGCATGCTTGTAGATGCACAGTGAGCCACCTAACCTTACAAGGAACAGAACCATGTCACCCTCTTCCTGTCTGTCATATGCACTTTATCTTTGCCGTTGATATGTCACTCTGCCTCACGGCTACCTGCTTTTTTCCCACTGCTGAGCCATTTGCTTAAGAAATGATTTCAGAGCCCAGAAGGCAATTGGAACATAGGGAGCTCACTCATTGCAACAAGAGTTGAGCACCTACAATGTGCTCATTGCAAGAGGAACTTCAATGAGAAGGGAACAGGTCTGCCTTTCTGGGCCTGGGGTCTGGTGGGAGAGATTGTCAGTGATAAACCTAAGATGGACTGTGACTAGGGACATGACATACTAAGTTGGTGGTGGCATTTGACATGCATCCAGAAAACCAGGTAGAATTTTGAAAGGGGTCGCCAGGGGAGGTGGATATTCCAGTAGAAGAAAAAAAAAACTCAGTTGGTTTCTGCCTGATCTAGGAAAGGCCTTTCTGGTAACATGAGATGTCCCTAGACAAGATGGGTTGTCTCATGAAGGAGTGAGTTTTGGTGGCATTTACATAAAGAATAGAAGGCCACGTGTTAAAGGGACTCCCACTCTGAGATTAGGACTTTACAGATTGCAGAAATTTCCCTCTTACTTAGAGGCTGTGTTTTTCAAGCACTTCAAATGGCTTTTTTTTTTTTTCTTCTGAGGATTTTTTTTAGCTTGTTAAGCAGTTGTTGTGGAAGATAAATATGCAGACAAAGATAATTTAAGAGTTCAGAAGTTTTCTTTTCTGTATTGGGAGACTACATGATATTTAGTATCCTCTAAATATAGTGTTCTGTCCTCCTGCTTGGCATGAGAGTAACATCAGGAGAAAGACTGAGAGAATACTTACTTTCTGACAAGTAAATAGAATCACATTGCAGGAAAAAGGCTTTGCTATGTTTCTTCGGCTACTACCCTCTCTTGCATCCAAGCCTGGATGACCGAAACCATAGAGTTTTCTTTTGTGTAGAGAAGATGCTCTTTCCATCTTCAACAGCAAAGCATGGGGACTGTTGCTCAGCAGGTGCAGGGGTGTGTATATGACAAAAGAAAGCAAAATAAAAGCTCACTCACTCTCTTTCTCAGAGGAACTATGACAAGAGGAGAGGGAAAGGAGGAAAGTGAAAGAATTAATGCAGATCCCAATTCCCTGTGCATTTTATAAGTTGAGGGATCAGACAGCCTCCAGAAAGCTTTTACTCCCCACCCCAAATTCCTGTTTGGGAACCCTGGGAGGACACTTCTGTGCACAGTAGGGCAGCCCAGGCTGATTAGGAAAGGGAAGCTGAGTGGTCCTATCAGACCCAGAAAAAGGTCTGGATGCCACTTTCTAGACACCCCTCCATTCCTAGGGTGTTCATACTGAGTTGAAAGCCAGCAAGTCTGTAACAGGGTTTGTCGTGGTAAGACAAGGTAATTTAGCAGCAAAGCCATGGGCAGGCTGCAGGCCAGGGCTGAGTGGGGTCTTTGGCAATTGCGTAGGGATAGTTGGCCATCAGAAGCTGATGTAAATACCTCAGTGATGGTTTCATTCTGGTGGTTTGCTAGTTGATATCAATCCTGGAATTTTAAGTTACATTTCCTGTGATGTATATCTTGTCATTGCCAATCTTCTATTCACATAAATACCTCAGTGATGATTTCATTCTGTTGGTTTGTTGGTTGATAATGGTAAAAATTAGAGAAGAGGCTGAATTCAATATTCAGGTCAATATGATGAGGAATTTGGACCCCACAATTGACATGGGTGATGATCCAAGATGACCTCTAAAACTAGTATTTCAGTGTAAGTGAGAGCTCAGAGCTGAAAGTGACTGTAAGAGGTTCAAATCCCCTCGGCCCCAGGAATTCATCATCCAGTAGAAAAGGAAAAGGGGCTTCCCCTCACTTGTTTAGGAGATCCCCCACCCTCCAGTGTCCTCTGTAGTAGATCACAAACATCATCTACCTATAGAAGGATAAAAATAATAGCACAGTGGAGAGAGCTCACAGGAGAAACTATGTACCATATATGGATATAATTATAATATCTTATATAATTTATTTTTGGTAGCATAACTTAATAGGCCTTAGGCTGGGCCTGGTGGCTCATGCCTGTAATCCCAGCACTTTGAGAGGCTAAGGCAAGCAGATCTCTTGAGCTTAGCAGTTCAAGACCAGCCTGGGCAACACGGCAAAACCCCTTCTCTACAAAAAATAGCCAGGTGTGGTGGAGAATGCCTGTAGTCCCAGCTACTTGGAAGGCTGAGGTGAGAGAATCATTTGAGCCCAAAAAATCAAGCCTTCAGTGATTGTACCACTGCACTCCAGCCTGGGTTACAGAGACTCTGTAACCCTACATCCCCCCTCAAAAAAAAAAAAAGTTAATAGGCCAATTAGCTCTTCTTCCAGGACTGCTATTTTCTCCTTATTCCTGTACCTAGTTTGGGATATTTTAACCCATTCTCTCAGGGAAGAGACATGCATTTTGTGGATGTCTTCGGTCTACTTCTTGGTTCTAGAT
Source organism: Saimiri boliviensis (assembly GCF_048565385.1). Taxonomy (NCBI): domain Eukaryota; kingdom Metazoa; phylum Chordata; class Mammalia; order Primates; family Cebidae; genus Saimiri; species Saimiri boliviensis. Next base: position 103,409,541 of record NC_133459.1, read on the forward strand.
TGAAACTGGTCTCATAGATATTCAAACCTCACCAAATTTTCTTGGTTTAGAAACTTCCCATAAGTTTTCTTTCTCCATCACTCACCCTATATTTGACAGAACAGCCCCATGTGTTCTCCATCCTATGCATTCGCACCCTTTCTAGAGGGCTTGCTTTGGTCACTGAACACATCCCTTTCATGGGGGCCCCATGAATCATCTGTCTGCCCTCCTACCCTCTATTTTCTCACCTTTCTGTTTCCTCTCTGTGCTTCATTTCCTCTTAGTCTGGCTTAGGCTCTTTGCTTACCATCCTGGAGGCAGGAGGTCATTTGCCTGGCTTATGTCTGTGTTTGTTATTAGTGCAGTAAAGCCCATAATTGATCTTACAACCTTCTTCATAGTATAAAAATGGCTTACAATGTAATACGCAAGCATCTGGGGAGATGGATTTCCCTCGAAGCATCTTAAAAATCAAAAAGTAGGGAAGTCATCACATCCTATGATTAACGGAGTCTGAAGAGTGTTGTCAAAGCAGGCTGAAATACTGCCCAGAAGGGGAGATTACAGATTAGCCCACAAAAAGGGATAAACTTAGTTTTAAAACTAAATTTTATTCACTGCTGGTGTTCCTTACACAGAATTTCTGGAGCCAGGGTCAGCTTCAGATTCCTTTCCTCTTGCCCGAAGCATCAACTGTACTTGGCAGAGCAGGCTGAGAGTTAAAGACCCTGTCTGGTCCAGCCAAATGCCTTACCTCTGCCAAACGCCTGGAGCTGAAAGTGGCCTGACAAGTCTCCTGCAAGCAATCCGAAGCTGGCATAATTGTATCTACCACGGGGCTCGCGGAAGACTGATGAGAAGCCCAATGGCAGACCACCCCTGCCTTTCTAAAGGGGGAGCATGGAAAGAAAGAACACACAGAAGGGAGGTAGGAAAGGAAACCACAAGTGTAAGCCCTCCTTATTACTTTCACCTTCAGAAATCAGAGCTCGGTGGATGTGTAGAGAGTGGGAGCAGAGAGGTGGACTGAAAAAAACCAGAATGACTCTGTAGAGCAAGTATCCATGGGAAATGTTCTTGCATTGAGATACCTCTGCTACGTTAAATTCAAAGGAGTATTGCTCAGCTGGTGAACTGCTTTCCTTTCCTTCTTTTTTCTATCCCAGTGCCCCATTCGTTTAGTGAATGGAATGAAACCTTCTTATTTCACTGTGCTTTAGTGTTTTAAATAATGTTTAATGGACAGGACATGATACATTAATAATCTCTTTTATGGCACACAGTATCTCAGGTTATCACAACCACCAGTTGTGAGGTAAACAGGGCAGGTACTCTTCCATTCCATTCTACAGATGAGGAAACTGAGGCCCAGTGATCTTACTTACTCAAGTTTAAACAACTGCAAGCAATGAAATTGAGGCTCACATTTTCAAATTTGGAAGCACCTTCTTTTTCTACTGTTAAATCTCTATTCACATAGGCTTTTAGTTCCGTGTAACAAGGATTTAATCATATGAACTCTTTTCTTAGCCTTAGTTGTATTTGTCTTAGTGTAGAATGTACACGTTTGGATTTGTTTCTTATGAATGTGAAATTGGCATTGTGCAATTATTTAATAAACATGGCAATGATCTGATAGGGTCAGGCATTAAGCTTAACCCTGGAACTGCTAAAGTCCAAAAAAGATGCAGCCTCTGACATGAATTTTGTTTATCTTAAAAGATACGGCCATAGAAATTATAAAATAATTTAATGGTACTCTTAGAGACGAATGAACAAAAAGATGTGGAAACACTGAAGATACAGCATCTAGTTTTGCTTGGGGGACTTGAAGGTGGAGGTGATATCAGAACTTTGTCTTCAAGAAGGAGAGAGGTCTACCAGGCAAAGGAGGAAAAATGTATTGTATTCTAGGGAAAGGACCCAGCATATACATAACACAAAGTGAGGAATGTGCATGGTAGGTCTGGACCATGGAGTATGCAGTAGGGAGGGGAAGCTGGCTAGGGGCTGGCTTGTAAATTCTCTGTAGACCAAGCTAAGCAATTTGTTTTTTATCATGTAGGCAAAAGGGAACCCCCAGAGGATTTTAAACAGGTAATATGACCTATAGAGGAAGACTCAACAAAATGAGTACTTTGATATAAACATTTCGAAACTCAGTGTTAACTCATTAGAAAATGAGTTTTCATACATCTGGAACAATGGTTCTCAAACTTAATCGTGCACCAGAATTACCTGAAGGGTCGTTGAAACCAGATTGCTGGACCCCATCCCAGAATTCTGATTCCGTAGTGCTGGAATGGGGTTGGAGAATCTGCACACCTAACAGGTTCCCAGGTGACACGGATGCTGCGAGTCCTGGGTCATACTTTGAGAACTACTGCCCTGGAGCTTTGGGAAGGCCTCTTTGCCTGGACAGGACATAGAAAGAACAGCTCTAATTTATTAATAAAGCAAACTTGAAACAAGAGGCTTCAGGCATTTGAGATACAATAAAGGTTTTCTTTAAAAAGTCTGAACAAAAGTTTGTAATCATCATCTAATAATATGAAAAATATAATGTACTTGTGAGGCACTGTGCTAAGAGGTATGCACAGGAAGCGAACTGGACATGGCCCGTCACACAGGAGTTCCTGATAATGCCCTGGGGAAGGTGGGGACAGATAACTGGCCATTCTGCATTTTATGTCTAGCGAGGCCTCTATTGTTTTTATTCCAGAAAAGACAGAAAGCAACTGCCACTGAGACAGAAGTTGTCATGCATTCTAAGTTTTGCACTAAAATTATTTTGTCATGTTGGTACAATTTTGGGAGAAGGGAGGAAGTATGCCACAATCATGGACCATCTCATTATGTGACCAAATCGTCTCATGACTGAGAATCATCTGACAATTAATCGGGTGGAAACAGAAAGAATACCAGGAGCTGAGTAAAAATAGGAACACGTCTGGAATGGGGAACCGAATCATGTCATGAATTTAAGACAATGTAGGGCCCTTTGTTTGTAAAGGAGATGTCTCTCTAGAATCCTCTCTTCAAACCCTTTCTCTAAGATGTAGCATCCTTTGTCTTGGCTGTAGATAGCCTCCGAACGTGGCATCAGTGGGTTTCAGCGGAGCCTTCCAACATCAGCCGTGATGGACCCTCTCTGACCTTCAGTCTGCACTCCCATTCTGGGGAGTCTGTTCATGAAATATTAATAGAGAAGTTTACTCCAGAGTAATGCATACAGAATGATGTTTCTTGGATATGTTAAGCCATCTTCCTGCTTTAAAGGTCGTGAGGCAAAAAATAGCCATTAAAAGGAGCTCTTCTTAGGAAGAATACTCACTTGATTGGCACTCGTGCTGAAATATGCAAGATAGATTTCAGACCTCTATTGTGGTAAGCAGTACTAAACCAGCACCCCCCAGGATAACACCTCAAAGCTCTGGCATGGGCTGAGTGTTCTATTTTCAGTACATGGGAAGACACCATTGTTCACCTGGATTATAGTCAGCTAATATCTAATGCAGGCGTCCCCAAACTTTTTACACAGGGGGCCAGTTCACTGTCCCTCAGACCGTTGGAGGGCCGCCACATACTGTGCTCCTCTCACTGACCACCAGTGAAAGAGGTGCCCCTTCCTGAAGTGCGGCGGGGGGCCGGATAAATGGCCTCAGGGGGTCGCATGCGGCCCACGGGCCGTAGTTTGGGGAAGCCTGATCTAACGCATCTGTCCCTGTTCACCCTTGTCTTCATTCCATTCTTTTTAGAGCAGTGGTTTTCCACTGGTGTGCTCAGGCGTACAGGTGGACTGAAACCCATTATGGGTATAAAGTCACATTTTGATTCCCAGATGAAAATAGTTTTGGCTACGACTAGGTATAATGGTAACAACAGCAGTGGCAGCAGCGGCGGCGACACCTAACATTTATATAACCCTTACTGGATGCCAGACGCTGCTGTAAGCACTTGGCATACATTAATGTATGAAATCCTCATAAGGGACTTAAGAGAATACATTCTTTTGTTAGTCCCGTTTTCAGATGAGAAAACAGAAGTGGCACAGAGGGGGCAACTATCTTGCCTGAGGGTCCAGGAAGAGTAAATTGCAGAGCCGGGTTTCAGAATCTGTGCTCCGGGGGCACTGTTAAGATGATATAAACGCTCTTTCATCTCCGTGTTCACTGAGCCAATTGCTGCTCATCCTCCAAAGTCTAGGTCAACTGTCTCCTTCTTTGTAAGTTTCCCCACTTCTTTCAACTTCTTTCCAGAAGAAGGAATTGCTCCTGCCTCTCTGCTCTCAAAGCACTTCAACCACTGATGTTGATGCACTCATCTTTCTGATAGTTTGGAAGCTCCATAAGCCTGTGATTTATTCATGCCCATGTCCTTCCATCTCCTATAAGATCTAAAGGACTGGTGATCCGTAATTTCTGTTGTTGAGCTGAAAGTAGAAATTACAATCTTTTATGTATACTTTTTATATCTCATTTCAAATATATTTTGAAATCTGATCATTTGAATTCTGAATTCTATTTCATGCAGGAATGCAAAAAATATTAACAGAATGTCTAAGATATTCTTGGATGCTGTGCTAGTTCTAGTGATATAACAGGGAATAAGGCAGACAGAGTCCCTGCCTTACAGGCCTCAGAGACTGGTGAGGGGGGAAGATGGTACCAAGTACTGAATACTGCAGTAACGCATAGTTTAGGAAATAGCCTGGCCTGAAGGGCTGAAAAGGTTTCCCTGAGCTAATGACATCTAAGCACAGAGAATAAAGAGTCAAGAACCAATTAGTCAAGTGAAGAATGGAGTTATATTTTGAGCTCTGACTTGCTTATAAAAAGACAACATTCTCACCCATTGTGCAGATTCTAATAGTTTTTCAAGACTCAGATAAAAGTCTGCTTTCTCCAAGTACTTTCTCTGAATGTTTTAGCTTTATAACAGCTTTTCTCTTAACAACTACGTTTGATAATGTTTTAAAATAAGTGTGAACCTCAGGAATATGTCCCACATTGGGAACACTGAGTTATTTCACTTAATCTTGAAAACAACCTTGTGAGTTAGTTATTAATATCTTGCCTTTTCAGATGAGAAAATTGAGGCTTGGTGAGCTTGAATGCTTGTCCTAATATCTCATAGCTGTGAGAGCTAAGCGAAGAGTTGGTTTTGAAATGTAGGTCTGTTTGCCTGGATTTAATCTTCACAACAGTTCTAGTAGGTATTATCATCCCCATTTTACAGGTGGAGAAACTGAGAGCCAAAGGACTATTGGCTTGAGGTCACAAAGCTCCTGGGTGTGACAATATTTAGATTCCAATTCATGTCTGTTTGGCTCCAGAGACTGTGCTTTGAGGGGCTAATACTCAAAAAGCAAGTATTTTCAAAATCTCCTTCTCATCTGAGCCCCTGGGGTGCCTCTGCCATTGCTATCCTGAGGTGCTGTTGTGGCTCCAGAGACTCTAGACTCGCTGCTCCAGGTGGCCCCTCCACGGAGCATCCTCATCATCTGGTTGCTTATTAGCAAAGCAGAGTCTCAGGCCTCACCCTAGACCTACTGGTTCCAAATGTGCATTGTAACAGGATTGCCAGATTATCCTAGACAATTCACATTACAGTTGGAGAATCTCATCCAGAGATGATATTGTACCCTAGAATCATCCTTGCAATTATAAACCATGAAGTGTTGACCTTCTGGGCTTAGAGCCCAAGATCAGTCCAGTTTTGAGACTCTCATCTTTCAGGGACACTCCTAGGGCTCTGGATTAAGCTGCTCTTCCTTATTGACATCCAGAGGTCCTGTGGAGACTGAGTTAAAAGTTGGGATCTTTGGTCTGGTGTCTGAGATACAAAAGTTCCCCCTAGGGTCGCTACTTCCCCAGGAGCTGATTTCTTTTCCCCCTGTGGGCTTTAAGTTATAGATTGCAATTAAAAAACATACAAAATTACACAACGATTTATAACATTCTTGCGAGGAATGAGGCAATAAATATCTTTCCCACATTATAGAAAGACCTGGAAGAGCCAAATGACATTTCCCATAAAACCTTGCAAATTTTTGGGAATCTGTAATTATGATCCTGTTCATGTGACTCCCTTGTCTGCCTTCCAGCCAATAAAAGTCTACAGTAACATTACTGTGTTTTCCTTAAACTTGTTATCTTTGTCTTTATGGTTGGCCATTCTCTCTCCTTTGTTTGTATATTTCGCCATTCGTGAACATTTACTGAATGCCTACTTTGTCCTGGTACTTTGTGCCAGGTACTTTCCTACTCTGTGGCCAGGTACTAAAACTTTACTAAAGTTTTAGTACAGCTTTCTTGTATTAAGCAAATTAGTTTTTTTAGTGGTCACTATAGCAAAGTCTCCAAAGACTGAAAAATTGCTATGTGAAGTGGTAACTGGATGATTTAACTTAAAAAAAAAAATGATCCTGGACCAACATTTATTTCAAGTTTAAGACCAGTCTGGGCAATAGAGCAAGACCACATCTCTACCAAAATAATAATAATAATAAATTAGCAAGGTGTGATGGTGCATGCCACCAGCTATGAAAGAGGCTGAGGTGAAGGATCATTTGAGCCCAGGAGTTCAAGGCTGCAGTGAGCTATGATGTACCCCAGCCTGGGTGACAGGTTGAGGAGTGAGACCCTGTCTCTAAGTATATATATATATATATATATATATATATATATATATATATATATACATACACACACACACACACATATATATATGAGAAGGGGGCTTATTTCTTTTTCAGTTGGAGGGAAAGGACCTCAAAAATAGTGATGTTTATGGCACTGTGTATATTAGTATTTTCTGCTAGATGTAGTATAAGCAAAACAAAAAATTACATTAAATAAAGCAAAGTCTTAGAGACTCAGATTGCCTTTTTTCTGATTAGATCAGATTTTCAGTCTAATTCTCCTTAATGTAAACCTGTTCCATTTAGTGATCATGAGTGTGTGTGTGTGTGTGTGTGTGTGTGAGAGAGAGAGAGAGAGAGAGAGAGATACAGAGACAGTGTATATGTGTGTGTACATGTGCTCATAAGTCTGTATAAAAGCCAAAACCATCGAAGTGGTTTGTTTTTATTTCTATTCCTTGTGGGAAACAGACTAACTTCCAGCCTCGAGTGCCAGAAGTGACAGCAGGTATTTAGCATTCATTTATTTCTCTCCAAAATTTAGTCTATAGGGATGAAAACTGTGGTTGTAACATTAAACAGTTTAAGTGTACTACCCCTGTGCCAACTAATAAGACAGAAGGGCTTTTCTAGTATACATCAGTGGGAGATGGGGGCCAGAAGCCCTTTTCTTCCTGTTAAAATTAGGTTATAACTAATTTAAGAGTGTGGGTGACTTCGAGTTTTCTAAATTGCCATGATCCATGGCTCTGAAAAGACAGCTCAGGGAATATCTATGTAGTCCGTCTACAGGTTGTTTACACAGCAAGCAAGGAAACATGAAAATCATAAGTTGGTTTGCAATTTGAGCTGTGCTAAGTTTGTTTTGTTTGTGGAGGACAACCCCACCCATGGTGGAGTGGCCCTTTGAGCTGGAAGTTACAGGATGAGGCTGGCTTTGCTAGTCCAGACAAAATCCTTTTCTCATTAGGTGACGGTACGATGGTGGAGATCATGCCACATCAGTACCTCCTTGTATCATGCTTTCTTTTACTTTCAGCAAAACATCTCTGCTGCCCATCATAGAGACCCTTGATGAGTAATTTCTTTTTTCAGAGTTAGGAGAGTGTAGCAAATTAGTGGTCAAAGGCATAGTCTTTAAAGTCAGAGAGACTGGGAATCATACATAGCTTTACCCCTTTTCGCTCCATGGCTTTAGGAAATTGGTTTAACCCCTCAAAGCCTCAATCTACCTCTTATAGGATAATAACACAAATCCCATGTGATTAGTATAAAAGGTTCGTGAGAGAATAAATGGGAAGGATTTAGCCTACTGGTACCTAGAAAACCTCAATAAATGTAGCTACTGTTATTCAGATATGAATTCAGAAACAATATCTCCTCCCTACCTGCTTCTCTGAGGAGCCACCTTCAAGAACAGCCCATTCTTGCCTAGCTTGTGGCCTCTAGTTGGTTGATAGGATGTACCTGAATTTAATGGATTCTGAATTTTAACAAATTGGATCATTTCACAATAATTCAATTTATACCACATAGACAAAATCAGAAACAGATTTGCTAAGTAATCAAAGCAAACATATGTAGCTCATCATATCACCACAAATGGGCTACATCAATGTAAGCTGAGCTTTCAGCAATTCCTTATCACTTGGGGAGCTGGTAACTGATTGATGGCCAAGGGTAGCAAGTCTGCATTTCAGTCCAATTCTTTGGTCTCTGGTCAACTTCTTTTTGTATTTGCCATGTTAGCCTTATTGATTTCACTCACTGAATTGACAATGACTTCTTGAGGGTATTTTTATTTACAGTAGCAGGTTACTATGGCAACAGATATTCTCTCCATACTGCACAAACCTCATAAACAGTTTCATTCATTCAGATCCTCATTCAACCACTATTTAAATGTTGTATATGTAGGAAATGCCTATTGCAGGGGAAGCAGGTAATTCCTTGCCCTTAAAAGGCTCACAGTTTGGTGGAAAAATATATTTTAAAAAGCTACCCAGCAGTTATAACACAGGGTGGTGAGTGCTCTAATAGGCGTGAGAAAGAGGCGCTGATGGAGAGAAGAGAGACACTCTATGTGGCCTGAGAATTCAGGAAAGCTTCCCCAGAAGAGCGCTGAAGAAAAGAGGAGTAAGGACCAACCCAGCAGGGGAAAAATGAGGACATTCCAGGCAGCAGGGACAACATAGGTAGTAGAGGTTTGGAGTGAAAGGAATTTTGACCCGTACATGAATAGCAAGTAAGTTGGCCTTGTTGACCAATGGCATGTGCAGAGGAATGGTGTGACTTGTGCATGAAGAAGTAGGCCCGGGAGAGACTGGACCACACTAAGTTTTAACTTTATACAAAAGGCAATAAGATCCTTCTGAAAGATGAGAGAAGGAGTCCATTTTCTGCTTGGGAAAGATCACTCTGTCAGCAGTGAGAAGAATGAAGTAGATGGGAGCAAGACTGAAAGAACGGAGAGAAGTTGCAATCATTCAGATAAGGAACCAGGAAAACCTGAGGGCAACAGGGAGTGAGAGGCAGGGAAGGTTGGAGAGGAAGGAGAATGCACTGAGCTTGCTGAGGGAATGCTGGGGATCCCCGTGCCGTCAAACAAGAATGAAAACAAGAGGCACGTTTGGGGCTGGGAAAGAAAAGACAGGATCGCCATCTTCCCTGCTCCAACTTTCTGTTTACATGAAACTGTTGTCTCTTTTTTCCTCCTTTTCTCCTTGAATAGACTTTCTTTTCTGTACTCTGTGTACAAAAGAGCAGTGTAATGGAAAGAGCATAAGATTTGGATTGAGATAAATCTGGATTAAAATGTTAACTTTGCTACCAGTAGCTTTTGTTTGTTTGCTTGTTTTAGAGACAGGGTCCCACTCTGCCACCCAGGCTGGAGTGCAGTGGTGTGATCGTAGTTTACTGCAGTCTCCAGGTCTTGGTCTCAAGCTATCCTCCTACCTCAGCCTCCTGCGTAACTAGGACCACAGGTGCACACCACCACACCTAGCTAATTTTTTTAATTTTTTTTTTTTTTTTTTTTTTGTAGAGGTGGGTTCTTGCTATGTTGCCTAGACTGGTTTTAAATTCCTGGTGTCAAGTGATCCTCCTGCCTTGCCTCCCAAAGTGCTGGGATTACAGGTATGAGTCCCCACACCCAGCCTGCTACTAGCTTTTTAATCCTTGGTGAGTTATTTATCTCATTCTTCCTTTCTTCTTCTGGAAAATACTAATAACAATGTTGTGTAGAGTGGAGAAAGAGCTGCAAGTGAAACGGAAAAATTGTTGCCAGAGAGGCAGTTTTTGTCAGAAAGATAGAAATCACTTTTGCTATTACAAGTGGTAAGGGGTTTAACAAGGAGACATCGATGAAAAATTAGAAAGGCCAGAGGAGCAAAGTTCACTCACCGAAGCCATGCCTCTGGAGCACTGGAGACACAGCCCTTTCCTACCTTCGCTGGATCATATTTTTATTATTGCTATTGTTATTGGGTTTTGTTTGGCTTCCAACCCCAACCTTTTCATACGCTCCCTTGTATTCCAGGGGTACTAAGTCTGGGTAACTAAATTTCCCGGCATCCCTTGCCAGCAGGCTCCTGCTTTAGGTCCACCAATGAGAGGCATATGTGTGAGCTTTGGGAGGCAGATGAGAGGCAGATGTTGCTACTTATCCCCCAGCAATAGGCACATGGGAGGTTTATAACCACCTCCAGCATACTCTTGCAAATCACCATCTTCACCTAGCAGGTAGATGTGATTACTATGTTTTTGTAATTTCTTGTAATTTTTTAATTTTCTGAAAGTTAGCAGTAATTCTGAGAGCAGCTTTCTCTACTCTCTGTATTTTCCAATGGATTTGTGAATAACCTTCCTGTATAAATACCATTCTATTTAAAAATACCTAGGCCAGGTGCCCCGGCTTATGACTGCAATCCCAGCACTTTGGGAGGCCTAAAAGGCTGGATTACATAAGCACTGGAGTTCATGATCAGCCTAGGAAACACAGCAAGACCCCGTTTCCACAAAAAATAAATCAGTTTGTAAAAAGCCAGGCATGGTGCCATGCACATATAATCCTGGCTACGCGGGAGGCTGTGGTGGGAGCATCATTTGAGCCCAGGAAGTCAAGGATGCTGTGAGCCATGACCACACCACTGCACTCCAGCCTGGGTGACAGAGACCCTCTCAAAAAAAAAAAAAAATTAAAAATTAAATATCTAAAGTGGTGTCTCTTTTCCTGACCAAAACCTCAATGGAAATCTTTCTGGCAACTACTTTTCAGTGTACTTTGCCACCTTTCCTCAGCCATTAAAAGTTGAAGACTCTCAGCCAGGAGCGGTGGCTCACCCCTGTAATCCCTTTTGGGGATTAGATATAGCACTTTCGGAGGCCGAGGTGAGCGGACCACGAGGTCAGGAGTTTGAGACCAGCCTGGCCAACATAGTGAAACCCTGTCTCTACTAAAATGCAAAAATTAGCCAGGTGTGGTGGTGAGCGCCTGTAATCTCAGCTACTTGGGAGGCTAAGGCAGGAGAATCGCTTGAACCTGGGAAGTAGAGGTTGCAGTGAGCCAAGATCCTGCCATTGTACACCAGCTCAGGTGACAGTGCAAGACTCCATCTCAAAAAAGGAAAAGGAAAAAAAAAGTTGCGAGACTCTCAGGACTTTGTTTAGACTCTTTTCAAGCTATACTCCCTTGGTGAACTTATTCAGTCCTAAGTCTTTAATATATTTCCCATGCTTCAACAACTCCCCAAAGTATATCTCAAGCCCAGACGTTCCTCTGAGATACAAATCCATATATCCAACTTGACTCACTGTCCACTTGACTGTCCTCAAGCTCAGCTTGTATGAAACTGAACCCATGGTCTCCGTCTCTCCTGGTACCCTTAACCCCCTTCTCCTTCAAGGCTCTCTTTCTAAGAAGATGAACTCACCCTTCTCTCTGGGGCTTGAAGTAGAAATCTGAGAATCATTCTTGGTTTTTTTCTTTTCTTTTTTTTTTGAGACAATGTCTTGCTCTGTCACCCAGGCTGGAGTACAGTGGCGGAATCTGGGTTCACTGCAACCTCTGCCTCCCAGGTTCAATCGATTCTCCTTCCTTAGTCTCCTGAGTAGCTGGGATTATAGACACCCACCATCATACCCCGCTACTTACTGTATTTTTAGTAGAGATAGGGTTTCACCATGTTGGCCAGGCGGGTCTCGAACTCCGGACCTCAAGTGATCCTCCTGCCTCAGCCTCCCAAAGTGCTGGGATTACAGGCATGAGCCACTGAGCCAGGCCTGAGAATCATTTTTGACTCACCTCTTACACACATCCCCCTCATGCAATGAGTAACCTGTCCTTATTGATTCCGTCTGCCCACGTCCTGAATTGACCACCTCTCTCTGTCCTCACTGCCAAAACCCTTTTCTGATCCAGCAGGCTTGATAAAGGGAACAATCTCAGTGTTCTCCCTACTTCTGTATCTATCCACTTCAGTTCATTCTCCACATTAGGAACAAAGTGATCTTTTGACAATGTAAACTAGACCATGTCATCAGTCTGCTCAAGCCCTTTAATGGCTTCTGGTTGCTTTTAGGGTAGTTGTACCTCCCTATCCTGGCCTGCTTCACCCTTGGACGTTGCTGCCCAGCTGCCCAGCTGCCCCTGCATTGTCCCTCCCTCCCTTTCTGCTGCCTTCGTGCTGTTCTCTGCCTGGATCATGTCCTCCTACTCTTCCTCCACCAAATTCCTGATCATCCTTTGGTCTTTTTTAAAGATCACTTCTTCAACTCCCTGAGTAGATCCCTCACTGTTCACTAAAATGGCAACATATATCCCCTCTTAGCAATCATCACACATGCAGTAACTTGTTAGATGTCTTTTTTTTTCCCCAGCTAGAATGTACATTGCATGAGAGCAGAAAACCTTTCTATCTTTTTCATGATCATAGCCTGTTCCTGGAACAAGTCATTTAATAAATATTTATGCAATGAATTAATAGTAGGTAAAAAAAATCTTTATTCTTTCCACTCTCCTCCTCTCTTCTTCTCCTGTCCTTTTCCTTCGCATGCTAGTGTCACTCTGCTGCCACTCCTGCTATTGTTTTTCTGCTCATTCTCTGTCTCCCTCCCTCCTTTCCTGGAGCCGCCAGGGTTCACGCTGATGGCATGATCCTGTGTCAGCTCAGGTTCTATTTGTCTCCCTGTGGTTCTTCTGCTTTGGGGGTTTTTCTAAAAGGGGAACCATTTGTTAACCTCTCAGGACACCTCATGCTTGAGGTTGCAAGGGACCGATTTCCAGCAGAGCACAGGGTAGTTTTCCCAGAAATAACCTCTGTCTCCTGTTGCCTTGCCTTTGTCTTGAAATGGCCACCTCGATGCCAGCAACTGGTGATCGATGAGGCCCTTGATATTCACGGTAGAGCAAGAAACATAGTACAGAAATGTACGCTGTCTCATTTTCAAAATTATGCTAGACAATGTAAGGTTAATAAAATAGAAATATTGAGCCTCTTCAAAAAGAGAAGCAAGCAAATAAACAGAGTTGGCTGAGAGCTGAAACAATTAATTGAGTCTAAGCTCCCTGGCAGCCAGGGCAAAAGAGGGAACTACATAAACAATAAACCTGTCAGAAATGAGCAAGCATAGCTGTTCATCAGACAAACGCTTTATGAAATACCACCTTGAACTTTTACTTTCTTACTATATGTTGTATTTATTGCATCCTGTATGTTCAATTCACTTCAGCGTATATTTACTATATACTATATATTCAATTCAATTTCACAACTTTTCAGTGCTTACTGGGGGTCAGGCACTGTACTATGTATTAAAAGGTTCAAACACAAACAAGACATCATATCTGTTCTTGCAAATGTAATCTGAATGATTTAAAATTCAATTCCCCCATGGCGTTGCCTTGTTTTGCATTCTCAGATTTTCCTCTTCTCTTCACAGTGGCCACTGGGGTCTTTGTCTTCACGCTCTCACCGCTTAGGGCTTTCATCATAGTTCTTACTCTCAGTTCCCACAGCTCAGATCTTAGTGAATCTTTTCGTGGCCAGCCACAAAATTGCATTCTACATTTTCTAACATCAGCAGGTACGCTGTAACTCCATGTAATTCTTTTCTGATTCCTCCTTCAGGAACCCAATGACTATAAATCTGGGGCAAAGAATTCTGCAGAAGAGATTCAGTTCTCTTCTGGGGTCCTGCTTCTACAGAGTGAAAATCTTATCTCCACCCATTCTGCTGTCTAGGGCTTCTCAGTTACGCTCTCACATTCACGTGCAGCAGAGCATTGACATGAGACACTCTTCGCCTCCGTTCACACTGAAGATCCAAGACGATGTGCTTGTCTTGCATACCAGCCTAAGGTATTTCCCAGGCAGGAGATGCAAACAAGGATTGAGAACCAGGTTTGCAGCCCTCAGCGGACCTCCAGCTCCAAGAAAGAAGTGGTGGACTAACAATTCTTTCTGGAAAAGAGAATTCTTCTTGGAGAGGATTGTTAGCATACCTTGAGTCTCAAACTTCTCCATGGAGAAAATAGGAGTGAGTCCCATCTCCTTAAGCTTGGTGGGAATAGCTTCAGGGGAAAGACACAGAGAGATTTTCTATGTCCCTGGAGTCTTTGGGGAAACTAAGGCTGGTGCTCAGAGGGCACTTATAAGCAATAGCTGGAGGAAGAACAGTTTTCCATAAAGAGATTGGAAATGACAGGAAATAAGAGGATGGGAATGTCTCTGAAGAAACCACTAATGGTTCCTGAAAGAGGCAACTGCCAATACTCGTTGGCTTTAAATATTCACCAGATGTTTAAACAGTAGAGAAAGCCGATGCCAGTTTCACTGGTGCAGGTTAAATCAGGTCTTGCCTGCCTCCATAACCTTCTTTGCCTCTTCCTACCACTTCCATTCTCATTAAGCCAGGAGCAACCTGCTAAGTGGGAAGTGGAGGCAGGAAACCAGGACAGTCAACTCCGCTGCCCTTTTCCACCTTCCGCAGGTCTAAACTGGGAAGGAGAGAAACTGAGTTTTGAATAAAATGGGGAGTTTTGATTATGACATGACATTGTACATATTAATAACTAAAAACCAGACTTCTTGCACTTAAACAGAGGACTTTGTTGTCTAATAGTAACTGAAAAATTTGTACCTTAGATTTCATAAAGGGATAGGGGAAAAATCCAGCTCCACAGAATGTCTGCATGGGCTGTGTGGGAAGAGAGACTATGCCTAGTTGCCCCTACAAGTCCTGCTTATTCCGTGTATGCTTGAACGACCTAGTGCCTGGTCCGCTGTCCTCGTCCCCATCACTCATGGCACCATTCTGGTGTTTGCAACATCTGTGTTGTGATAGTTCCGATTATTGTTCAGAAAATGTTCACTCTCTTCCCAGCCCCACTGTGGGCAGAGCAAACATCCCTGAACCATCGATATTGGGTTTGGTACCATGTGACTGGCTCGGGCCAGTGTAGTGTTAGAGGCCCTGGGGATCATGCTGGCATGATTAGGCTTGGTTCTTACCATGGTAATCTATATGAGATAAACACGCCTCAAGTAGCTAGTGTTCCTTTAGCCTGGGTCCCAGAACAAACACGTGTGCCACACACTGGAACGAAACCCAATAGACTATGTGGCTGAGACCAGCCAGGATTAGCCAGATGATCTGCGGACCTGGAAACGTCACACTAAATGCCCACTGTTGCATGTCATAGAGTTTTGTGGTGGTTTACGACACAGCACTACTGCAGAAATCGCTAACTCATATGCAGATAAATCCATGACCTCTTAGATCTGTGGCCTCCTTGCCTCTCATGATCTTTTCTTCTACCTTATCTTATATTTATATATATTTATAAATATGCCATCTATTTCCATGGTCATATTCTAGACTATGTGACCATCAATAATTATACCACCTTGATATACTGATTTCAAGAGTCTCACTCTTGGGCTATCTCCTCTCAGCTCACTTGCTCCGTTACCCCTCGTCACACGCTAACACCTGATGTGACCTCCAATTCCCTGGTCCCACCACTTTTTCACTTTCTGGTATCCTTATCCTTTTCTCACTTCCCACTTAACTCAGCTTAAGTTTTATTAAGCCCATCACAATCATCACTCCCTTGCAAAAATAATAATAGCTAGCACTTACAAAGGGCTTACAATGTTCCAGGCCATGTTCTAAACACTTTTACATGTGGTCTTAACTTGAGCTCCCCCGAAAACTGAGCGTGAGTCAAAGGCATCCCTGTAAGTAGTTTCTTTGTGAAATGATCCCAGAAAGTGTGTGTGAGAGACAAAAGCCAATGAAATACAGATGGAGGAAAGCAGTACCAGGGTGCCTTATTTGGGGGCTACCACTGTGGGCACCTGGTGCTTGGCAGGAAGCCTGATAAATGCTTCTCAGAACTATCTGTCCAACAGAAAAGAGGGGAATCTATTCACGACTCATGTTCCTCACAGGCCAAGGGTAGGCATACGGCTTTCGTTCCCCTACATTGCTGGATTGTGTCTAGAGCACTAGAGTTCAGAGTACATTCCACACGGGTCCTGTGCTGTTATCAGAGAGGCCCTGGGGCAGGAGGCAATAGGTAATGCAAGGAGGGCCAGAAATGAGGCACTGTCAAGTTGCCCCTAGGGAAAGCTGGTCAAAGCCTGAAGAGAATTGACCACTGCAGCCACAGCCGGAGCAAGGGGAGGCTCCAAAACGACCCGGAGAGATGCTGTAAGACGGTGGAGACAAGCACGTTCTCATTTAGTCCTCACAGCAACCCTTTAACCATATCCTATTGTTAACCCCATTTTTCAGACGGGAAAAATGAAGCATAGAGGTGTTCAAAAGCTGGATCCAGGTTACGTGACAAGTACAGAGCAAAGCTGGAGCCAAATCCAGGCAGTCAGGCTCCAGAGTCCGTGTCCTTCACCTCCACTCCATGTGTCTCTCCATGTGTGCACCCCAGTTGACTTCTTTGCCCTTTTTTCTCTCCCTTCTTGCTTGTCAGTAAAATGATCTTATACGTTTTAACACAAAGTCAGATAAAGCCATTTGAGGCATGCAAAATTCAGTGGGATATCATTTTAAATATTGATAAGGTATTTAATATCATCAAAAGAATATGAAAGATTGCAAGATTCTATCAAGTTAGAAAGTATATTTATGTAACTTAAGATTCCATGCAAATGCAAGTCTGTAGGGTTAAAAGAAAAAGAAATATACATTATCTCAAGATATAAATTAAATGATTACCAGGGTGGAGTACAGACCTCTGGAAGAGACAGAAAATTAGGTTTCTTGACCATGAAACTGCCTCTGAGATAGCTCTTAACTTCCGCTTCTCTTCACTCATCTCTGGCACTAGGCAATTTTGCTTCCTTTAGAGAATTCTTCATATTCCCACCACCAGATCTACCAACCTATCTATAACTTTACCTGTGTAGTCTGCCTTTCTAAAATAAACCAAATATTGGCATTTGGAATAAATTCTGACCCCTGTTGATCTTTCTGATCCCTTCTCCTATCACCGCACTGTGCTCCAGGGACAAGAACATTTTTTTCTGTTCCCCAAACACCAAACTCAGGTCAGCCTTAGATTTTCATACTTGCATTCTCTCTGCCTGGAAGGCTTTACCTAATAATAACCGAGCTGACTTTTAGCATTCAGATCTCAGCTTAGATATCACTATCTCAGACCTTTCTCTGATCATGTATCTAAAGTAGCATCTGCATTCACTCTCTGCTCCTGAAAGTACAGGGTTTGTCCCCAGCTTAGAACAATGCCTATGGTAATTGAATGGACCAATGTCTGGATCCACCTGGGTTTTAGTGTTTTTCTCAAGGCACTGAGGTCTTGCTTGGAAGACCCAGAAAAGTCTGTATGTTTCTCGTAATTTACTTTCTCACATAATAGAATTATACTATTACATAATAGTTTTGTGATGGTTAATACTGAGTGTCAACTTGATTGAAGGATGCAAAGTATTGATCCTGGGTGTTTTTGTGTTGGTGTTGCCAAAGGAGATTAACGTTTGAGTTAATAAGTGTTAATACGTTAAAAATGGAAATGTTAAAATGCTAAAAATGTTAAAGAGTTAAAAAGCAGATATTAAACCTCAAATCAGTGGGCCAGGAAAGGCAGACCCACCCTCAATCTGGGTGGGGACCATCTAATCAGCTGCCAGTACCGCTAGAATATAAAGCAGGCAGAGAAACGTGAAAAGGCTAGACTGGCCTAGCCTCCCAGCCTACATCTTTCTACTGTGCTGGATGCTTTCTGCCCTAGAACATTGAACTCCAAGTTCTTCAGCTTTGGCACTCAGACTGGCTTCCTTACACCTCAGCTTGCCGATGGCCTATTATGGCCTATTATGGAACATTGTGATCATGTGAGTTAATATATAATAAATGCCTATATGTCTATATATCCTATTAGTTAATAAACTCCTATATATCTTATTATCCTATTAGTTATGTTCCTCTAAGGAACCTTGACTAATACAGATTTTGGTCCCAGGAGTGGTTCTACAGGAATAGAATATTAAGGATGGAGTTCTTTCATTGGTTTTGGGGTTTCTGGAGTTGGATGCTTAATATGATTAGACCCAAAAAATGCTAAGCACTCTACTTCTGATAGTATGTAGAATACTGATAGTCCTTGGCATAAACTGTTTAGAGAGTTATGCAAAATAAATGCATTTGACACTCCTAATTTGCTGCTTGTGAGAAGCGAGGAGTTTGGTGACTCTATACGTAATCTCTTTGGCCATATATGGGGAACTGAGGAACATAATGAAGCTGGTTGGTTGCTCCTAAGTTCACTGGATAAAGTGAGAAAAGAAAAGGATGAGCTCAGGGATTCTAATTCCTAGCTTTAGAAGCAGATACTGTGCCTCAAATCTGCTAAGATTGCCCTGAATGAAGGTCTTATCTCCCGTATGAAAAGAGCTAAAATTGTGGAAAAACAAACACAAGCTCTTATCATGAAAGTAGCTGACCTGCAGCGAAAGCAGCATGCACAGCCTTGGTGTCTCCTGCTAAAGTGGGGCATTGACTGGAAAACAATGGGACCCTGCAGCTTGGAATGGGGTGTGTGGGAGGACCCTGATGAAGCTGGAACACTGAGTTTGTAAACTCGGATAAACCTTTTTTTGCCAGAAGAAACAGCTTCCCCATCCCCGATAGTGGCAATATCCCTTCCCTGACCCATGCTGCCATCAGCCTTTCCACCTTTGTCTGAGGAGATAGACCCTGTGCTCCCTGAGACAACAGTGATGGCCTCCCCTGAGGCAGGTGCCAGGCAAGATAATGTTGATTTTCTTCAGGAGCCACCCCCAACACCCCCGTTTGCTTCTAAACCTATAACTAGACTGAAGTCTTGTCTGGCCCTAGAGGTGAGGTTGATAGTGTGACCCATGAGAAGGTGCACTACACTGGAGAAGAACTGCTTGGGTTCTCTAATTTATGTAAGCAGAAATCTGGAGAACAGGCATGGGAATGGATACTAAGGGTGTGGGATAATGGTGGAAGGAACATAGAGTTGGATCAGGCTGAATGTATTGATTTGAGCCCATTATGTCGGGATTCTGCATTTAATGTTGCAGCTTGGGGAGTTCAAAAAGGTTCTAATAGTCTATTTCCTTGGTTAGCTGAAATATGGATTAAAAGATGGCACCCTATCAGTGAGCTGGAAATGCCTGACCTCCCTTGGTTTAATGTAGAGGATGGGAAATAAACCTGACTAAAATTCAAGGACCTTCTACCTCAGTAAATTTTCTAGGGGTCCAGTGGTGTGAGGCCTGTTGGGATACTCCTTCTAAGGTGAAGGGTAGGTTGCTGCGTTAGGTATCTCCTACAGCCAAGAACGAGGTACAATGACTAGTGGGCCTATTTGGATTTTGGAGGCAACCCATTCCTCATTTGGGTGTGTTACCCCAGTCCATTATCAAGTGACCTGAAAGGCTGCCAGTTTTGAGTGGGATCCAGAGCAGAAGGCTCTGCAGCAGGCCCAGGCTGCTGTGAAAGCTGCTTTGCCACTTGGGCCACATGACCGGGCAGATCCAATGGTGCTTGAGGTGTCAGTGGCTGATAGGGATGCTGTTTGGAGCCTGTGGCAGGCCCCCCCATAGGTGAATCACAGCGGAGGCCTCTAGGATTTTGGAGCAAGGCCCTGCCATCTTCTGCAGATAACTACTCTTTTGAGAGACAGCTCTTGAGCTGTTACTGGGTTGGGTGGAAACTGAACGTTTGACTGTGGGTCATCAGGTCGCCATGTGACCTGAACTGCCTATCATCATCTGGGTGCTTTCTGATCCATCTAGCCATAAAGTGGGTTGTGCACAGCAGCATTCTGTCATCAAACAGAAGTGGCATATATGTGAGTAGGCTGGAGCAGGTCCTGAAGACATAAGTAAGTTACATGAGGAAGTGGCTCAGATGCCCATGGTCTCCACTTCTGCCATACTGCCTTCTCTCCCTCAGGCTGCACTGATAGTCCCATGAGGAATTCCCTATGATCAGTTGACAGAGGAAGAGAAGACTAGGGCCTGGGTCACAGACGGTTCTGCACCATATTCAGGCACCACCCGAAAGTGGACAGCTGTAGCACTACAGCCCGTTTCCAGAACATCCCTGAAGGATGGCGGTGAAAGGAAATCTTCCCAGTGGGCAGAGCTTTGAGCAGTACACCTGATTGTGCACTTTGCATGGGAGAAATGGCCAGATGTGTGATTATATATTAACTCATATTGACTCATGGGCTGTAACCAGTGGTTTAGCTGAATGGTCAGGGACTTGGAGGAAGCATGATTGGAAAACTGGTGACAAAAAAATCTGGGGAAGAGGTATGTGGATGGACCTCTCTGAGTAGTCAAAAACTGTGAAGATATTTGTATCCCATGTGAGTGCTCACCAACAGGTGACCTCAGCAGAGGAGGATTTTAATAATCAAGTGGCTAGGATGACCCGTTTGGTGGACACCACTCAGCCTCTTTCCCCAGCCAGCCCTGTCATTGTCCAATGTGCCCATGAACAAAGAGGCCATGGTGGCAGGGATGGAGGTTACCCATGGGCTCAGCAACATGGACTTCCACTCACCAAGGCTGACCTGGCCACAGACACTGCTGATTGCCCAATTTGCCAGCAGCAGCAACCAACACTGAGCCCTCAATGTGCCACCATTCCTCAAGGTGATCAGCCAGCTGCCTGGTGGCAGGTTGATTATATTGGACCTCTTCTGTCATGGAAAGGGCAGAGGTTTGTCCTCACCGAAATAGGTACTTACTCTAGATATGCATTTGCCTATCCTGCACGCAGTGCTTCTGCCAAGACTACCATCCACAGACTCACAAAATGCCTTGTCTACCGTCATGATATTCCAGACAGCATTCCCTCTGACCACAACACTCAGTTCACAGCTGAAGAAGTGCTGTGGTGGGCTCATGCTCGTGGAATTCACTGGTCTTACCATGTTCCCCATTATCCCGAAGCAGCTGGACTGATAGAACGGTGGAACAGCCTTTCCAAGTCATAGTTACAATGCCAACTAGGTGACAATACTTTGCAGGGCTGGGGTAAAGTTCTCCAGAAGGCTGCGTATACTCTGAATCAGTGTCCAATATATGGAACTGTTTCTCCTATAGCCAGGATTCACAGGTCCAGGAATTAAGGGGTGGAAGTAGAAGTGGCACCACTTACCATCACTCCTAGTGATTCACTAGCAAAATTTTGCTTCCTGTTCTCTTGACATTCGTTCTGTTGGCCTAAAGGTCCTAGTTCCAGAGGGAGGAACACTGCCACCAGGAGACACAACAATGACTCCGTTAAACTGGAAGTAAAGATGCCACCTGAACACTTTGGGCTTCTCCCACCTTTAAGCCAAGAGGCTAAGAAGAAAGTTGCAGTGTTGGCTGAGGTGATCGACCCGAAATATCAAGATGAAATCAGCCTACCACTCCACCATGGAGGTAAGGAAGAGTATGTGTGGAATACAGGAGATCCCTTGGGGTGTCTCTTAGTATTACCATGACCTGTGATTAAGATCAATGGGAAACTGCAACAGCCCAATCCAGGCAGGACTACAAATGGCCCAGACCCTTCAGGAATGAAGGTTTGGGTCACTCCACCAGGGAAAAAAGCACGACCTGCTGAGGTGCTTGCTGAAGGCAAAAGGAGTACAGAATGGGTAGTAGGAGAAGGTAGCCATCAACACCAGCTATGACCATGTGACCAGCTGCAGGACTGAGGACTGTAACTGTCACGAGTGTTTCCTCCTTTTATTAAAAACATGTTTGTGCATGTAAACACCTGTACTAATAAAATATCTTCATTTTATTTCCTTTTTCTTTATCATGTGATGTAAGATTTATTGACTTTGTATCAGTATTTAAGTATTGTTAACTTTACATAATAGCATTTGGGTTGGAGATTGGTGTGTTTCTGTGTACAAAGGATAGTTACAGGATGTTAGGTGTAATTATGACATTATTGTTGTTGTTTGAAGATTATGTATGATCTCAGGAGATGTGTGTGGATTCAAGTTGACAAGGGGAGCACTTGTGATGGTTAGTACTGTCAATTTGATTGATTTGAAGGATGCCAAGTGTTGATCCTGGTGTCTGTGAGGGTGTTACCAAAGGAGATTAACATTTGGGTCAGTGGGCTGGGGAAGGCAGACCTACCCTTAATCTGGGTGGGGACCATCTAATCAGCTGCCAGCACAGCTAGAATATAAAGCAGATAGAAAAACGTGAAATGGCTAGACTGGCTTAGCCTCCCAGCCTACATCTTTCTCCCATCCTGGATGCTTCCTGCCTTTGAACATCAATCAGAAGTTGTTCATCTTTGGGACTCAGATTGGCTTCCTTGCTCCTCAGCTTGCAGATGGCCTATTGTGGACCTTGTGATTGTGTGAGTTAATAATACTTAATAAATTCCTATACACACACATACACATATGTATGTGTTTATATATATATATATTTATATATATATATATACACACACACACAAGTTTATATATAGACATGTACATATATATGTATCCTATTAGTTACATTCCTCTAGAGAACCCTAATACAAATTTATCTACATAATAGTTTATCATACTATTATTATAGCATATTTTCATATCAGTAAGTATGATGAAATGGTCATCATACTTTGAAAAGCAGTTGAACATATCCTTCACCAGGAGGTGGGAACTGAAAATAGAAGATAATAGTTCAATTGTACATTTTGGGGGAAAAAAGTTGAAGCAAGTGGCTTTGTTATTGTATGATTGACTAATACCTCATTATAATGAATACATGTTAAGTAATAGAATATTTGCTAAATAAACTAAATTGTCTTGTTTTAAATATGTAATTCTGATAGGTATGTAACCTTGCTTCATTTCATTTAATCCTCCTAACAAGGTGGTTATTATTATATTAATTTTACAGACAAGGAAACTGTTGCCACGGCGAGGGCCAGCCCTGGGTCTAACAGGACAACTGAGAAGATGTAGTCAGACACTGGATTTTCTGTAGCTCATTTCCTAGATCATTTTCAGCCAGTTCAAAAGCCCTGGGGCTTGTTTTCAAGGAGGCTTACGTCACTTGGTAACTGACCTTTACTGACTCCTGCACCCTTCACCTGGGCTCCTGTACTGAACCCGTACAATGCATTCTGCTGCCACCTCTGCTCAGCGCAGCCCCTAGTTTCCATCCTGCTCAACTTCACATTGCACTGGATGACAACTGTAGACGACCAAAGCCTGACTCATGCCTTTCCAGTGTGCTCTTTATGCTCCTAGTCTCACCTTCGGTTCCAAGGGGTTGCTTGACATCCTTTTTACCCCTTCTCGCCTCTCTTTGACTGAAATTTGAGCTCTAGTGGCCAGGGACCTTCTCTAGAGATCCACCACGTTCTCCTCAGAACCTAGAGAATTGCAGGCCCATGATTCTTTAGATAAGTTAATGAGAGGATGAACAAATGAGAATGGAGGACAGGGGCCTCGTTCCCAGATGGTTCTGTACAATATTCAGGCACCACCTGAAAGTGACCAGCTGCAGCACTACAGCCCCTTTCTAGGACATCTCTGAAGGACGGTGGTGAAAGGAAATCTGCCCAGTGGGCAGCACTTCAAGCACTACACCTGGTTGTGCACTTTGCATGGGAGAAAATGGCCAGATGTGCAATTATGTACTGACTCATGGGCTGTAGCCAATGGTTTAGCTGGATGGTCAGGGACTTGGAAGAAGCACAACTGGAAAATCGGTGACAAAAAAATCTGGGAAAGAGGTACATGGATGGACCTCTCTAAGTGTTGTGAGCTGGAAGGGGCCGCTCGTATCATTGGTGTCTGTGTCGTGGGTTGCCCAAGGACAGTGGGCAGGTCTGGAGACCTTTACTAGCTCTGGAGACAGAGAAATTAAAATAAAGTTGTAATTAATTTGCTTTTTCTCAGCAGTTGACTTTTAGAATAAGGAGATATGAGTTGTATGAAAACAACTTGAATGAGCAAATTTTTATTTTTAAAGACACCCAAACTCCAGAATATGTCTTAGGCAGCTTTGTTGATATGTAATTCACATATAAACAATTCTCCCACTTAAAATGTACAATTTAATGCTTTTTAAGAATATTTATAGAGTTTTGCAATCATCCTTACAAATTTTGGAACATTTCTGATTCCCTTAAAAGAAAGCTGAACACAATTAGCAGTCACTCCCCATTCCCGCCTCTCCCCAGCTCCTGAAAACCATTAATGTGGGCGGCCGTGGTGGGTCATGCCTGTAATCTCATTACTTTGGGAGACTGAGGCAGGTGGATCACCTGAGGTCAGGAATTCGAGACCAGCCTGGCCAAACATGGTGAAACCCCATCTCTACTAATAATACAGAAATTAGCTGAGTGTCGTGGCATGTGCCTGTAATCCCAGCTACTGGGGAGGCTGAGGCAGGAAAATCACTTGAACCTGGGAGGCAGAGGTTGCAGTGAGCTGAGATCATGCCATTGCACTTTAGCCTGGGTGATAAGAGTGAAACTCCATCTCCAAAAACAACAACAACAAAAAAAATGTGATTCTACCTGTATGAATTTTCTTACTTTGGACATTTAATATAAAAAAAAAAATCCTACGATATCTGGTTGTTTGTGACTCAGTGTAATGTTTTCATGAGTCATCCACACCAGAGTATGTTTTGAGGTATGTTAAGTCTTTATTTCTTTTGTTTACTATTCTGACTTTCTTCAATGCTCTAATCTCAGTGAGGTCTGTCTCTGTTAAGCATCTATACTGTCTGTGGTATCTATGTTTCATTTGCTGGGTTATTTAATTAACTCTGGCAATCTCTCCCTACTACATTATCCTGCCATTCATATCCCCGCTATAACACAGGTTTTGCCCTGTGTAGTCCCTGTTGACAGCATGCATGCTCAGTCATCTTGGTGACGATTTCCCTGCAGTGCTGTAAGATTCAGAAGCCTCCAAAGAGAGTCACGGCCCTCAGAAGCAAGATGTGGATTGCACTCCAAGTTCGACACTTTTCAAGTGCTGAAATGCCAGATGGAGGAAGCCAAGTGGAACGTTGGTGGTGGGAGAAAGAAATAATAAGCACTCCCAGGATGACACTTGGGTTTGTCTCTGTGGCAGGACGCTTATCTCTTTGCAGTGGTGACTCACTGGCCATAACTGACAGCTGGAACAATTGTGGGTAGGAGAGATAGGCCCGCCACCCAGCTAGAGACCAAGCAGCTGGGTTTTGATTATTTTCAGGGTAATGTGTGAGCAAAGCTTATGGTTTGGTGAGTTTTTATCATCAGTATCTGTCAGCCTCTCCCTCTCTGCTGGGACAGTGAAGCCAGCAGCTACCTTGGTTGTAAATTGTCAGCCATCACTTTGGTCACAGTGTGGAGAACCATTTTCTTTTTTCTTTTTTTTTTTGAGGTGGAGTTTCACTCTTGTTGCCTAGGCTGGAGTGCAATGGCACAATCTCGGCTGGCTGCAACCTCTGCCCCTGGGTTCCAGCATTGCTCCTGCCTCAGCTGCCCAAATAGCTGGGATTATAAGTGCCTGCCACCACACCTGGCTAATTTTTTTATTTTTTTTAGTAGAGACAGGGTTGCACCATGTTGGCCAGGCTGTTCTTGAACTCCTGACCTCAGGCGATCTACCCGCCTCAGCCTCCTGTAGTGCTGGGATTACAGGCATGAGCCACGGCACTTGGCCTGGAGAACCATTTTATATTGGGAATGACCATTGTACTTTCAGCAGAGTCCTGAGTGAGCACTTCTGCAAATACTGTTTTGTGGCTTAAGGCACTGTTTATTTGGGCCATCGTTTCTCCAATTTGAGGGCTTCAGATCTCAAGGATTTAGTCCTTTTTGGCAGATAAAGCTGAAACCGGTGACTTGGTAGAGTTGTTCTGGTCTCTCATGTGTCACCTTCTTTTTGAATTTTCCCTTAAATCTTTTCAGTCCCCTCTCCTGGCAATGGATATCTAAAGCTGACCAACCATTCCCAGCCCCGGGTTACACATATTTGTGTGTGTGTATATATATGTATGTGTGTGTGTATATACATTTGTAGCTATTATCCTTGCAGATGTAGTTGTATGTACTCTCTTAGAGCGAGGAGATGAAGAAGCTGAGATCTAGGACATAGCCTATTTATAGACCAAACACAGGCAAAGTTTTCAATACCATGAACTATGTGGCGTAAGATACTGGATGTTTGCTTTTTTTTCTTGAGTGGACCAGGCTGAGGGTGAGATAAAGATGGAGACAGAAAGGAAAGATCCAGAAGGACATTGCTGTGGCGCTCTAGTCAGTGGTGCCTTCTTGGATATCTATCATTTTTGCCTGCCAGTATCTATTCTGGTTAGAGCACTCTGATTTTACTTTGGGAGAAGACACTGCCTCTCATTGGATTTACGTCTGGAAAGAGTCAATCATCGTGCCTGTCCTTCCCTATCCAAAGCTAGCAATTGAAAATACCCTCCCTAGATTGGAATCCTGGAAGAGATGCAAAGAAACAGCTAGATCCCATCATCCCAAGGGCGGCTCCTCCAGGGCCTCTTCATTAGGTCCTGACATCACGATTCCCAGAGCTGCTCTAGTCACGATTCCCAGAGCTGCTCTGGTTCCTGTCCATTCTGAAGTCCAAGTGTCCAACTTTTTAAAAATTGTGTGAATTACTCCATATCCGTCTAGCTGGTTTTCTGTTTTAGTGAGCCTGAATTGGTTTTTGCCAGTTGCAACCGAAGTGTCTCACTGACAGTGGGTGACAGTGGGGTGTATCTGTCTGAGGGCTTGGGTAGGCAGGAGGTAGCAGACTAGCCCTGAGAGATTAAGGACTTGAGGTGATACAACCTGGGAGAAGGGAAAGGGCACTAAGATAAGAAGAGGAAGGCACCCACGGGACCCTTGTACACCTAGAATCTGTTCCAGGTGACAATCTCATTTGCTTTCTAAAGCTTCCTCCTTGTCAATCAAGGAATCACTTCCATTTCTGCCTCGCCCGGAGGTTCCACTGTGAAAGTTCATCCTTTGAGACAACAGAAGGCAGGGATTTCTACTAAAATCATTCACTCAAAAAATATCCAGCACCTACTGATTGTCCACCCTTGGCTAAGTACCAGTGGTTCAAAGGTGAACCAAACATAGCCCTTGTGCTCAAGAGTTATAATGTCTAAACTTGCGTGGTCCAGTATGATAGCCACGGGCCACATGTGGCTTTTATATTTAATTAAGTTTAAATATTACAAGTTAAAATTTACTTCCTCAGCTATACTATCCATATTTCACATATTCCAGTAGCTCACACGTGGCTGGTGGCTACCATTTTGGACACCGCAGACATAGAACATTTCCATCATTACGGTATTTTCCATTGGACACTGCTGGTCTAGACAGGTGCAATAGAAATAATGATATAAATGATATAAGCCAGGGCACTGGGAATCACACAGGATCTGACTCAGGATTTTATGGAGTCAGGGCAGACTCCCTGAAGATAATGACATCAAAACAGAACTGGAGGATAAGTTGGAGTGTCCAAGCTAGGAGAAGAAGAAGAATGCCAGGCAGAGGAAACAGCACGTACGGGGGCCTTGAATTGACTGAGGACAAGCTGAAATGCCCTTAAGTAACCAGATAAGAAGAGAAGGCCTTTGCACCATCAACCTTCTCATGCTTTGTTACTCAGATTACATTCTCTGATTTCAGATGTTGAGGGGCAGGGTCCTGAGGGTATTGGCCATAGGATCCATTTATTCTGGCCTGCTAAAGTAAGGGAGCTGTATGCCTCGATTTTGGAGCACTGAAGTTACATGAAAGGTATTTGCTGGATGAGAGAAGCCAATGGATTTGGAGAGAGGCAACACACATATGAATAAAGAGGTCTGAGTCAGAGCTCTGAAGACTGACACCAGTGACCCCAGGTAAACCATCTCTCATATCTCAGTTCTTTTTATACCTAAAATCAAATTATCTTTCTGATCAGAACCCAAGTTAAGAAAGCCAAGAAATGTGTTTGACACATGGTGGTTTTCCTATTCCAGTTGAGAGCACATATGTTGAACATAAGTGCAATCGTATTCAGAGACAATTAGTCAAGTCTGCACTAATTTGACTGCTCCATGTTATCTTTAAAGTGTGATGCTGTGTACATGGAAATATTAGATTAAAATATGTGGCTCAAAAACTAGCTTCTGATTAAATAATTCTTTAGAAAAGGATACTAAGAGGAAGACCTTCTGAACCTGAACCTGAGGTTTGGGGCCCCTTTGTCAGGAAAGGATAAACTGATACTTGCTGGGCACCTCCTTTGTCTCCAAAATCTTCATCAATTTTCTCTCTAATCTTCCCAAAATTACCCAGAGAGAGGAAGGTACAGAGAGACTGATTGGAGAGCTCATTTCTTCTTGCCATGTGTTAATCTTGTAACTATGAGAGGATCAGAGAAAACCTGGTTTCAGAGCCCTGTTTTGCTTGCGAGGACCAGAAGGCTGCCAGGGCAGTGGTGGGTGATGGGAGTACCTCTGTAAGTGACAACAGAAGGAAGGTATGACGGTCAAGCTAATGTGTCAACTTTACCAGGCTAAGGGATACCCAGGTAGCTGGTATAACGTGATTTCTGGGCGTATCTTTGAGGGTGTGTTTAAGGAAGAGATTAGCATTCAAATCAACAGACTGAGAAAAGAAGATCTGTCCTCACCATTGTGGGCAGTCATCATCCAATCCTTTTAGGACCCAAATAGAACAAAAGGTGAAGGAAAGTCCTCTCCATCTTTTCGAGCTGAGACGTGCATCTTCTGTCCACGGATATTGGAGCTCCTAGTCCTTGGGCCTTCAGACTCTGGGACTTACACAGCAGCCTGCCCGACATTCGGGACGTCAGCCTTGGACTGTGAGTTATACCATTGGTTCCCCTGGTTCTCAGGCCACTGGTCTTGGACTGAATGACACAAGCAGCTTTGCTGTTCTCCAGCTTGCAGGCCACATAGCATGGGACTTCTCAGCCTCCACATCACATGAGCCAATTCCCACAATAAATCCTCACTTCTACGTCCATATATTCCTATTATTTCCATTTCTCTAGAGATCCTACTAATACAAAGGGATGGAGGCCAACCTGGATTTACAGATAAGGCTCTTTCAAAGAGCAATTAGAGCCAATGCCTGACAGAGCTCCAGCTGAAGAAAATGGTTCCTTAAGCCCTGGGGCTTTTTGACATCCCAGAGGCCTTAAGGTAAATAGTTAATAGTCTTTTCTTAGAGGGGAAAAATGGAAAGGAAAGATATATTATGTTATATAATGTATATATCTGGATCATAGAATTTTAGAACCGGGAGGAGTATTAGAGACGATCTAATTTGTTTCATTTTGCAGTAGAGACCTTGAGAGGTGGACATAAATTGCCCAACATAGATTGTCAATGGTAGAATTAGACCTAGATTTATTAAATCCTAATGAAATGCTCTTCTTATTGACCTTAACCTAAGTTTCTTTCTTTCATTAATTTCAATAGGGTTTTAGGGAACAGGTAGTGTTTGGTTACATGAAGAAGTTATTTAGTGGTGATTTCTGAGATTTTGGTGTACCCATCACCCAAGCAGTGTACACTGTCCCAGTGTGTAGCCTTTTATTCCTTATCTCCCTCCCACCCTTTCCCCAAGTCACCAAAGCCCACTGTATAGTTCTTATGCCTTTGCATCCTCATAGCTTAGCTTCCAAATCTAAGTTTTTAAAAAATATTATATTTTAAATTGTTCTTTTACTTAAATGGTAATATTAGGAAATCACTATATTTAAAATTTCTAGATTAAAACCAGGGAGACCTGAGAGCTGCTCTCAGTTCTCTACCCCCAGCAGGTGGACTGGCTCATCTGATGCTAAAATAGCAGGTAGAACACCTGAAAAGACACAATCATGGACTGAAAATCTTGGCCCCTCTCAAATGCAACCCACCTCAGTATATTTGCATGCTTAAACAGGCCACACTGTTCAGTGGAAACAACAGGGGATTTAAATAAATCCCTGGTGTAAATACTTTCTGCTAGCTTTGTAATTTTAGACAAGCTATTTAACTTCTCTGTATCTCAGTTTCCACATTTGTAAGAGACAAAAAGTATGCTCAACAGTCTTCTCCCGAGGTGGGTATTTAAGGTCAGAAGGTCACTCTGTGGCTGGAAGGGGAATCCTCTCCAAGTGTGAGCTAAGGGCACAGCTGAACCCCCAGCCCTGACATCTGGTAGATACACTGTTAGTGTTTGTTGAGTGACTGACCGACTGACTGATAATTGGAAGGTGTGGCTGTTGAGAAAAGAGGAAGCCAGAGAAGGGGCCTCTAGCTTCCTTTCTTTGGGGTGTGACCTTAACACGAGACTAAGCCTCTTTCTTGTTCCCCATTTAAAAGAGTAAAAATTACTGAGGAAACAACAGACAAGGTAGTAATGAAATGAAATCAAGCAAATGCAGCAAAAAACAAAAACGGTAATAAATATTCTGCTAAATTATAAAAAGATCAGATCTGTTTATGATAATGAAGATGGATGAAGCATGCCTACCATGACCTGCTCAAACCATGTGACTGTGATGGAGTTCTGGAGCAGGGTTCCTTCTGACGGCAGCACTGAAAGCCCAGAACACAGCTCGGTTTGGAGAGCAGAGGGCAGGGGTCCTGGGCTCTTGCTGGGGCTAGTCTGTTGGAGAAAAACCAGCAAGCTACCATGAAGGAGCACGTACTTCACTTATTTCTCTCCATCCCTCTTCCATTCTACTCTGTTTCCCTCCTCCCTCCCTGCCAGCCAGCCCCCACAGCTAAATAAGCCACCTTACAGCCCTGAACAAACTACCTGCCCCATTGGACATTCTCCCATGTCGCTGCCTCAGAATTCCTGCAGATTTGTATGAGGGGTGGACGTTTAGAAGCCTGAGAAACTGCTCCTTCATCACCGTTGCATCTCCTACTTTTGCTATTGTGGACTAGAGTGAAAAGGACAGAATTTATACACTTCAATCATCAAGCTGGGATAGTCGGTCTGGAAGGCCTGTTACCCTATTGGTTGGCCTCTAGAGACAGCTGAAGCTGAGTGGGACATACAAAGCTGTGACCAGCCAGAAAGTGAAGGCTAAAGGCCAGGGGAAACCTGGGGTCATGGTTTATGGTTTGTGTAGTTAACAGGGCTTAAAAAGAAGACAAGGTTGGCAACTAGAGTGAATAGAGGTAACTTAGGTTTTCAGTTGTTCAACAAGCTTTCCTATCCTCTTCTGCTTTCTTTGGTGAATTCTTCCTCTACTTCACAGAGTCTGAGTGAGGCTGTTAATCAGAGTATCTCTCTTCCATACCCCATCCCCACTCCCCAGAGCTACAAAGCTCACAGAGGTGGGCAGATGGCCGTGCACCTAGATCAGGCCAGTGTTCTCCGTGGAATATCTCTGTGGGAGCCAGCACCGAAGGCTGCTAGGAAAACATCACCAACAGCAGAGACAAAGGGAAGAAAGAGAAAGGTGGGTGGGGAGAGAGAGAGGAGACGAAGAGTGAACTGATAATGACATTGTTAGAGCTGCTGGATCCAGCCCTGCTGGATCTACCTCTTGACTTCCCAGTTGTTGGAATCAACAAACTTCTTTCTGCTTGCACAAGATAGACTGAGTAAATGACAGACGAGTTAGTAATGAAACGAGGTTAGAAAATACGGCAAAAAACAAAAATGGTAATAAATATTCTGTTAAATGATAAAAAGATCATTTGGACCAAATGTGTCCTGATGAATTTACCAAGGTGGGCTGGAGGACAAATGGAGCAAGATTAGATGATTTAGGAATGAATCAAATGCTGATGAATCAACTGCTGGACATGTTTGGGAATCTCTCTACTACTGTGAGTCAGAGATAACTCATCAAAGGAGCTCTACTTTCTCAGACAGACACAAAGTTTGCAAAGTCCAAGACTGTGAATGGAGGGGGGGGGGTGGAAAGGAGAGGTCTCAGAGCTCATTCAGCTTTTGTTTAATTCTTCCAACAGTGAAATCTATTTATAACTACTGTCTATGTTATATGCAAATGATGATTGCCAGAGGGTATTGTTTTGACCTGTCATACTGAAAAAGACCCAGCAAAAAAGGTAGGGCTAGTGTGGGGGCATCTCTGGGTGAAATGGGTATCATGCATTGCTGCTAGCAGAATCAATTGGCTCACTTTCTAAAAGAGCATTTTGTACAGGTACTAAAATCCTAGAAATGTACCTATTTTTGACCTAATAGTTCTGATGTTCAGGTCTAGTATAGGCTGCCCAAGAGGGATTTGTAGAATAAATTTCCAAGTTAAAAGAACCCATTTACATAATGTTAAGAGGAATACCTAAGTGGAGAGTATTTGTGCCATTTGTTACCACAATTCTAGTTCTATGTTGGAGGGATCTGGCAAGCACTGCCCCTTATTATTATAGCAAAAATAATTGCTTTTGTATTTTTGACTTGCACTTCGTGTAGTAAATGTACCCTGGAAAAGATATACATTGCAATCAAATGAATAAACTACACCCACCTCACCTCCGCTGACTATATGCTCCTCAAGGGCCAGGATTTATATTTATTTTGTTTACTATTTTGTCCCTATTGCCTGGAAGAGTGACTGCAATAAACACTTGTTGAATGAACTAATGAATAAGCATCTAATGACTGGAAAGAAAATAAAATCACTCCTGTACTTCCTTTTTCCTGTGAGTGTTATGGCTATAAAGTACTATAAAGATTAGTGCTTTATACATTTTAACTCATAACACATTTTAACTCATACATAAATGTATGGCTTAATAAAGTAACAAGTAGAAGTTAAAATTTTTGAACTTGAACATAATGTTTCTGGGATGTTTACAGTTACTTATATGTTCACAATTCTCAGGCAGAAAATAAAACCCTTCATCCTCCATAAACATTTCTAGGAATATTACATTGGGTTAATAAATATGGCAGAGTTATTGTCCCTCATTGTAATTAGGGTATGTGATTTAGGCTTTTGTGCAGGTGCCTATCAGTCAGCAGAAAGTAGACAGTTGGCCCATTATGTTTGCTCATTTCAGGGGAGCTGCTGCTATTTCATAGGAGACTAAGGATACAGTTTTAGGTGTTATGGATATCTAAGTCTTTTAGTTAAAGAAATATACCCTTAATGGCTGACTTTTAGGTAGTCTAACTCCAAATCCTGGCAGAACTCTCTATTAAATGTTGAATACCTACATTTATTTAATTTCAGTTTCAAATCTGCTTGGGCCTAGAAAGTGAGATTATATTTCTATTTAAGGCCTCCTCTGCTCTGGTTCTACGAATACAATGAGCTCTTAGTAAGTTTTGGGGGTAATTTTACTTTGAAGCTCTATGGTATTACAGTTTTCTCCACTTCCCAGATAGCTCTTAATATTAGGTGTAACTATATAGTCTATATTTTGGGGACAATCATCAATAAGGTTAAAGTCATTCTTTTCCAAAAACAACTTTCTGGGTGGTGGAAGAGGGAGTGGGGCTGACTTTACCCTCCAATGGGGCAATTCAACACAAGGAACCTGTTGCCCTGGCCTCTATCTGTGTATCTGAAAATCCAAGACAAGGCATTTCCTGGCACTTTACCAAGGATGCCTGTTACTTTTTGGGCAGAAGAAATTTGAAACACCATCCCATAAAGGGGAGGAAGGAATGACATAAATGGTCCTATTAAAGGGAAGTCACTATCTGAGATGATTGCAGAAGAACAACTATGTACAGTCAGTGCAGAGATTAAACTCCCGAAGGCGTCATACCACCAGCCTCTTTATGAGCTCCTCAGAGTAAACAACCTGCCCACCTCTTCATCCTCCTCTGAATGTGTAGTGTGTACAAGACACATTTTTAAAGACTGCAGTATCGAAAGAACTTCAATGTGGTGGGGAAAAATCAATTCTGCAGATAAAGAAAGCATTAGGCAGCAATTCTTTACTTACAGAAATAGTTGTTTCAATCTTTCTTTCAAAAGGTTGAGCAAAACATAGGTAAAGTCATTCCTTTCTGGTTGACTCTAAAGGAAACTGTTGGAATCGTGTTTGAGGTAGTGCAGCAAGAAAAGCAAGTTGATCATCCCCATCGGTTAGGCAATCAGACCTGGGGTATCTGTACCTGTCATGTTCACTAGGCATTCAAAGATAGCCCTAAAATAGCACTAAGAGATTTATTCTGTTGATTAAAAAAGAAGCTACTCTGTAGCCCCTCCATTCAGCACACTTCACATTCACCAGGGCCTGAGACCGGAGCCTCAGAGAGCCAGTTTTGTGAGTCTAGTTCAGACTATTTGTTTATTTTATGGGGCACCCAGACTGATTCAATCTTATTCTCAGCTGTACTGATTTACTTGAGTGCACGATAAGGCTTGTTGACACTGTTTTGATATAAACAATTCTCTCTTTTCTTAGTAGAAAGTCCAAGGCTTTTATTTAAAGTTAACTTTCTGTATCTGTCAGAGACCACCTGCAATATTAGGTTTCTTTTTTCCTTTTTTGGGTCTTATCTATTATCAGTTCCCTCATTCTTCAAACAGCCGTAGAATCAAACTTAGCCTCATACAGACCCAAATTCTTGCCTTTATGGTGAATAGCATATAGGAGCAGATAGCCAGATGCTCTTCACTCTGGCGTCAGACAGCTCTTGAGCAGTGATCCTATTTCTATCTGTAATTCTCTTCCTGAATTCTGGACTCCTCACCGGTTTCTAACTTGGATAACTGCTTCCCGTTGGTTTTTCTCTTGGCCACCTGAGCTTCCGGGTTGCTGGGATCAATGCTTCATTGCTGCGTAGCTAGGGACTGTGAATTTGTTTACCATCATTCTTTGCATTTATTTGTATATAGTTTATAGTTTATATTCCATTTTAATGGCTTAACGTAAGCATTTCTGATTTTATTAAAACATCCATAATGTTTAAATTGGCTTCATTGATTTTTATCTTATGAACATTCAGGTGATAGCTTTCTAGTCTTTTTCTACATATATAGTATGAATATTCTATTATGTGAACATGTAGAAAATGTTCACATTGTGTGAACATTTATAAATGATCACATAGTGTGAACATTTTTGGTGTCAGTAATGTTAGTAAATGTTAGCTGGATCACAATTTTTAATGACTGCATCATATGGATGTGACTTACCAATCTCCAGAGGTCAATATTTAGGTTATTTCCAATTTTTCTTTTTCTTCTTTTTTTTTTTTTTTTTTTTTTTTTTTGAGACGGAGTTTCGCTCTTATTACCCAGGCTGGAGTGCAATGGTGCGATCTTGGCTCACCGCAATCTCTGCCTCCTGGGTTCAGGCAATTCTCCTGCCTCAGCCTCCTGAGTAGCTGGGATTACAGGCATGCGCCACCATGCCCAGCTAATTTTTTGTATTTTTAGTAGAGATGGGGTTTCACCATGTTGACCAGGATGATCTGGATCTCTTGACCTCGTGATCCACCCGCCTCAGCCTCCCAAAGTGCTGGGATTACAGGCTTGAGCCACCGTGCCCGGCCTATTTCCAATTTTTCACTGTCATACATAATGCTATGTGTATTATACTTACATAAGGCTTGCGTTTCATATTGTTCGCTTATGATAAACTATGTTTTAGAATTATTAGGTCAAAGGACCTAAACATTTTAAAGACTTTTCATACTATATTGCCAAGTGGCTTTTGGATAAATTATACATTAGCACTGAATGGTATTTCCTGTTTCATTATAATCTTAGCAGGATTTATATTATTTTGCTATTTAATAAATTAAGATAATATCTAATTAACGTTTTATTTTTTCTTGTTTGATTACATTGAGAGATTGATTTTTCATTTATTTAGTAGATAGTAACATTTTCTCTTCTGTGAATTGCCTATTTAGATTCCTTGTCAATTTTCTGTAATGGCTTTATGTTTTTCTTTTCAATCTGGATGAAGTGTTTAATATTTTAAGACTACTTTCCTCTCAGCAGCCATTTTGCTGTGTATTTATTTCAGTGTGAGATATAGATTATCATAGTTTGCAATAATCTTTGAGTTTTTGTGTGTTCAAATTTGTCACTCTTATGCTTTCTTTTATTGCTTTTGCACTTGGTCAGTTATTCCTTTTTCAAATATAAGATAAACATTTATTTATATTATCTTATTATTTGATCCCCTTGTACCTAATTTTTGGTAAATGGTAGATCTAAGTTGGTATTTTTTTCTGGGTGAAAAAAAGGTTAGCCAGTTTTCCCAGTAATTTACATGACATAACCTAGTTTTCTGATATTGATCATTAATTAATTTTTTTTTTTTACACAGCTCACATGGTTAGATCTCTTTCCAAGCTACTTTTTCTATTCCATCAATTATTCTCTCTCTACTTATGCCAGGAGCATAGCATTTTGGTTATTATACTTTATAGTAGTTTTTAAGAAAATGTTTCATTATGGAAAATGCGAAGCATATACAAACATGGTTATACAAATTCACATGTACCCATTACCCAGCACCAATCATTGTCAACTCATGGGATATCTTGTGTCATATCTGTCCCTCTGTCTGCTTTCCCCTCCCATACATTTTTAAACAAACCTCAGACATCATATTTCATCTTTAAATATTTCAACATATATCTCTAAAAGCTACTTTTAAAAAACATCACCATATCCTTTTTATCACATCCAAAAATAATGATTTTTAAATATCAATATCTAACAAGTGTCCAAAATTCCAGTTGTCTCATAAATATCATAAATGTTCTATTTATTTATTTTATACTTTTTCATTTGAATCAGAATCCAAACAAAGTCTACATTTTGAAATTAATTAACATCTTAGGCCAGCATAGTGGCTTATGCCTGTAATCCCAGCCCTTTGGGATGCAAAGGCGGGTGGATCACCTGAGGTCAGGAGTTCGAGACCAGTCTGGGCAACATGGAGAAACCAATCTCTACTAAAAATACAAAAAGTAGCTGGTAGTGGTGGTGTGTGCCTGTGGTCCCAGCTACTCGGGAGCCTGAGGCAGAAGAATCACTTGAACCCAGGAGGTGAAGGTTGTAGTGAGCCAAGATTACACCACTGCACTCTAGCCTGGGTTACACCAGGAATTGGAGGTTGTAGTGAGCCAAGATTACACCACTGCACTCTAGCCTGGGTTACAAAGTAAGACTCTGTCTCAAAAAAAAATATTAATAACATATTTTAAATCTTTTAATCACTACCCATCTTTCTCTTTTTTTCCTTGAAATTCATTTGACAGAAATTTGTTTGCCCTGTAAAATTTTCTTAACGTATACTAGTATTATACTTTCTAAGTATCAAGTTCTTCTTTTTTTCCATAAAACTTTGAAAATAATAATTCATATCATAAGGTTGTTATAAGGATTAGAGAGATAAAACATGTATATCACTTAGTGAAATCTCAGGCAGTAATAAATGTAACTTGTAATTATAATTATTAACTCATTGATATGACCCTGAGGCTGAAAGATAAAACTTGGAAATTTTCTCTTTATTTCTTGAATAGTTACTAAGAACTAAGAGTTTTCTCTTGGGGTCTATTCTTTGGATTCATATTTCTTCAGTTCATATTGATTTTAATTTTTCAGGAAACCATGAATTTCATTACAATTTTCAAAATTTTTAACAAATAGTTTAGCTATTTTGCATTATACTTACATATGATTTCTTTTTAAATGTCTTTGAATCTGTCATTAAATCCATAGTTTTATTTTTCTATTTAGAATTAAGTTATCTAGAGATATTTTGTTCCCTTTCTGCCCCCAAAGTATTGTCTCCTTAAATTGATCAATTCTACCGTCAGGTGCATTTAAATGTCTATAGCAGGTAGTATACACTACTTAGCAAAGTCAGCAGACAGAACATGCCTGCTATTAGAGCCATAGATGTCTCAGCTAAATTCCCTTTACTTCTTCCACCCCTCCTTTATCTAGTCCTCTACTTACCTCTTTAAAAATGTCTAAGGAATAACCAAATAGATGTTTTCAGTAGGTACTTTGAAATTTTGCATTTTTTAAAAAGAATCTGAAGCAAACCTTTACTTTTGTATTCTGGAATTTTATGGCAGTATAACTATTTCTCAGAACAATGTGGTATTAAGAACATTATAATTAGACTAGAAATTGAATTGCTAGAGTTCCTTTCTAAAATACGTGTGTGTTAGTCCATTCTTATGCCACTATGAAGGAATACTTGAGACTGGGTAATTTATGAAGGAGAGAGGTTTAATTGACTCACAGTTCTGCAGGGCTGGGGAGGCCTCAGGAGACTTACAATCATGGCGGAAGGTGAAGCAAGCACATCTTTCTTCACATGGCAGCAGCAAGGAGAAGTGTCAAGCAAAGGGGGCAAGCCCCTTATAAAACCATCAGATCTCATGAGACTCGCTATCATGACCATAGCATAAAGGTAACCACCCCCATGATTCAATTACCTTTCACTTAGTCTCTCCCATGACATGTGGGGATTATGGGAACTATAATTCAAAATGAGATTTGGGTGGGAACACAGCCAAACCATCTCTCTCTGTGTGTGTGTGTGTGTGTGTGTGTACTCCCAACACCTCAGGCTTCAAAACCCATTAAATTTGGCACGAAGTGAACAATTATTTTTCCCACCTATTGCCCGTACTCTTTCAATGAAGGCTTGACAAAGTGCAAGTTATAAACATGGGAAATGGTGCACTAGGGATAGGTGTGCTTGGGCGATTGCAGTTGCCTGCAAACTAGGTTACAACTAAGACGTGGACAGATAGAACCTGTGGTTGTGCTGCTTGCAACAGTGAAAACTCCCCATCTTTACTAGGATTTCTGATATATTCCTATGTCAAGTACATGCTGAGGATCCTATTTATAACACTGGAATCTGTACTGGGCCACTCTCAACTCTCCAGAGAGTGAGAAATGTATTTCAGATGCTCTTTTTTTGCTCTCATTTAGAATAATTTCTCCATCTACAGTTAAAGAAATTTTCTAGGAACTTGTCAAAGAAGCATAAATCAAATGCCCGATTATAGTGCTTCTGTCTAATTGGGGCCATCACCCATCTGGGTTACAGATTGCTAGACAGAGAAGTTATTGTTATGTGTTTTCTAATTTTTCTTGCCAATCAACAAAATTCTTTTGATTATTTTAATTGAATGGCAAATAGTATACATTGGAGCATATATGTACTATGATTTCCAAAACCTCTCTATTCCTTTTCTGCCTTTTTAACTTTAACTTTTGGTTCTCAATTTAAATATATAGGAAAAAATATTCCAGCTCTATTGTTTAACATTTTCTTCTGTGTAGCCTAGCCTATCAAGCATGAGGCTAAAATTTTCATGCTGCTAGTTTACTTACCAAATCAAAACCTGAACTACAAAGCAATAGAGTCATTAAGATGATAAAATATAATGGATAAAAGTAGGTGACATTCCCAATGGCTTTTCATCATTTAGGCTACATGAAACTGTGTGGTAAACTTTACGTGCTTAGCTTTTCTTAATTCAATCTGCAAAGGGAAGGTCAGACTAGGGAATCTGGAGCTCCCTGACTCAAAAGTATCGATACAATTTACATAGTGATATGTCAGTTGACACAAGCTGGTATTTACACTTACAGTTTAAATGAATAGCTTCTATTTCCTATAATGAGCATCTGTAGATTAAATGCACAATATGTTTTAGAAGCTTTGGTGTGTGTTGCAATAGAAGGTTTATCCCTGGAAGATTAAACACTACTTTAGTAGTTAAAAGTTGATGATCTCAGGAGGTCTCTT
Source organism: Saimiri boliviensis (assembly GCF_048565385.1). Classification (NCBI taxonomy): domain Eukaryota; kingdom Metazoa; phylum Chordata; class Mammalia; order Primates; family Cebidae; genus Saimiri; species Saimiri boliviensis. The sequence continues at coordinate 103,449,417 of NC_133459.1, forward strand.
GCTTCTCCAGGCACATAACACAGTGATAGAGTTCCTTCAAGTTTACATTGTTTTCTCACCTGCCCAGTATCTGAATAGAGCTGTTTGTTTCCTCTAGTCTGGTATGCAAGGGAGGTAAATATTGTCTAGCATTCTATTTGTTGTCTTCTGAGAACATAACTGGTACATTTTCTTGAGAATTTAAAGTGCATATAACAAAAGGAGTCTTCTCTCCCACATTTTCTCAAATATAAATCTAATTTGCAGTTTTAACACAGATGGAATTAAAGAATATATGTTTTATTATTTTCCTCTGTTATCTCAGTCTACTATTTTTGTCTTCCTTCATTCAACCACAGTTGCCCAGTCTCCAGAAAGGAAGGGCTTCTCTTTTTCTTCATCTACTTCATGGCCTTGTTTGCTCTAACTCTAGCTTTGTGGCTAATCTTTAGTAAGAAGAATCCTATACACGATTTGGCAAACTGTATGATCTTATTCTTCCAGGTTTTTGTTGTTCTTATTGTTGTTGGTGGTGGTTTTTGAGACAGAGATTCGCTCTTTTTCCCCAGGCTCAAGCGATCTCTGCTCACTGCAACCTCTGCCTCCTGGGTTCAAGCAATTCTCCTGCCTCAGCCTGCTGTGTAGCTCGGGCTACAGGCGTGTGCCACCACCACAACTGGCTAATTTTGTATTTTTAGTAGAGTCAGGGTTTCATTATGGTGGCCAGGCTGGTCTTGAACTCCTGACCTCAGGTGATCCCCCCGCCTCAGCCTCCCAAAGTGCTGGGATTACAGCCACTGGGCCTGGCTTCAAGTTTGGTTTTTAATATGTTAAAGGAATTAAAGATATATTATTTTGCCAAGAACCATTTTTAAGCATATGACCCTGCTTGGGCATGAGAGAGGATGTCTAAATCCTTTCAGCATACTTACTTTATTCTGCCTTGGGTCTTTTATGACTTGGAGTCAAAAGTGGAAGAATGAAGTGAAAAACTTTTTTGAGAGGTAAAGCTTATTGATCTATTGTTTGGTAAAATATTCTTGTCCCAATGATAAGTGCTGGTGGTATTTTCATCTTGAAGACCTGATAAACACTATTCCTTAGTCCTTCCATATAGCTGTTTAGATTTTCATTAGAACTGTGTGTGCTAGGGAAGGCTGTGCATTCAATGCAGGTGGCCCTTTTGTTCTCTTAAGTACATGTAGAGCAGCTCTGAAGAAGGAAACATCACTTGGGAGATGTGGGTGAGTCTAGGTTCATTGTACAAATTGGTGATCATTTTTGGTCCCCTTGGTGATCATTGTTGGTCCCCTAAGAAATGGTTTTTGTCCTCGACTTCTTTGAAATGTGAAATCCTAGTATGATTGATATTAGTATAACACAGTTTTAAGACTTTAAAATTGCCAGGCACAGTGGCTGACATCTTGATCCCTGAATTTTGGGAACAAAGGCAAGAGGATTGCTTGAGCCCAGAAGTTTGAGGCTGCAGTGAGCTATAATCATGCCACTGAACAGCAGCCTGGGTGACAGAGCAAGACACTATCTCTTAAAAAATAAAAAATTAAAAAGAAAACGAAAAAAATTCAAAATTACAAAATAAAATAGAGGAAAAGGATAGCCAGTTGTATTTCTAAATTATAGTATTCATTTCTAATTCTATAATATACATTTCTAAATTAGACTACTGTTAGAAAAACCACACATTTGAGTAATCTTAAGCATCCATAGTAATTGCGGCATTCTAGTTGACCTTAAGAAATGCTCCTTTAATTGTTCATTATTTGGAAGACCTTTGGTATGATTCAAACACTTTGTTTCTTCCAGAATTAGAGTCTTCAAATAGGAACCATTTTGAAGAGCTTATCTGTGTCCATCTTGGGACATTAGTATAATATCCCAAGGGTAAATATAATACTTACCCTACATATTTGGGTAAATATACTTTTTGTTATATTTTAAAAATACTTTAGTTTGTGAGCAAATGTGTCTGGAATATTTATAGTGAAGACATGCCACAGAGACTGAGTTACCTGACCTTGTGACAGAGTCAAGATTCAAATTCACAATTTGTTAATCATGCGGTATAATTCAATTTTTGGCTGCTTTTGGATTTCTGCTTGTTCGGAGGTTGTTTGAATGCTACTGATGGCTACAAATTATAAACTGCTTTCATGCTTGACTATTAATCCACATATGCACACAAGTGATATAATGAATCATCTATATCTGCAAGAGAAAATCATTTCTCCAAGCCTTTTATTTTTTTAGGTGGGGCTGTTGACATATAAGTAGTTAAGTGAGAGGCCAGAAAGGGACTGAGCCAGGACCAAAACTGAGATTCCTGATGCCCAGTCTTCATTCATTTACTCCATTCCCTTGTGGTATAGTCTAACTTCATTTGTTCATTCACCTATACCTTCATTCCAGTGCTCTTTGTATAGAATCCAGACTATGCAAGTTCAGATCTTACTATAAATTATTGGTGAACTGTGAAATGTTGCAAAACATTTCTAAAGCCTTGCAGTGGGACACCCTTCTGTCTCAATACATACAGGCAAAAGGAGAGATATTCTTATGTTAAAGTGTGAGCATAAAATGCTGAGCTTTTCCCCCAAGAAATTCAGCAAAATTATGTAGGATACCTTTGGCAGCCCTAGGAAAAGGCCAAGTCATTCTGCTCAGCTATGAGGCCCACAGGCCAGGCCTTTCCTGAATGTCTTCTGACCCAAAGGGCAGCATGGCTCAGTGCCAGCTGATCTCTGCTCCTCCAAGGGTAGTTCCCCAGCTTGGGCCAAAGTGGAGGGGAGGCCAGCTTCAAAGCCTCCTTTGGCTTGTGGAAAAGCACAGTCTGGAGTGGGACAGCTGCCAGGTTCACCATATGAACATTCATTTTCTTTGGCTTCTAGTCAAGCAACAGCAAGGAAAAAAAAAAAAAAAAAAAAAAAAAAAAGGAACCAACCAAACAAACAGAAAACCACAACTGCTTGGGAGTGAGTAATAGGTTGCCCTCGCTCTTGGAGTTTATCATCAGACAGGGAGCGATCTGGCCTGGAGTGCTCCAGGGGAGGCTCTAGGGTTCTCAGTTGTGGATTTGTTTTCCAAGTCAATTTGTGACCCAGAACATGGATGCTTTATTGATTCCCATTTGCAATAGATCTAAAGGAATGGTTTTAAACAGGCCCTTGATTCCTTCCTTTGTGCCACTGAAAAATCACTTAATTAATATTCAACTGCAGAGTTACAGGCTGGCTATCTCCTCTGTGGGCTAGAATGGACTGAAATTTGCGATGGCAGAATAGGTCAGGATATTAATATTAGTACTAGTTTCATCACTCATAGCAGCAGCGGCACTGCAGCAGCAATAGTATTAAGGAAAACACATGGCAGTGCAAAGTGAAGGATGCCAGGGACGAGATTCCATCTAGTACTGCCCAAACCTACAAGGCTCTGAATTTTCAGCTGCTGCAACCCAGGTGAGCTCCCAGCTGGCTTGTTTTTGCTGCCCCTTTTAAGGAAACCTGGCCTGGTGTTAACTCCAAGCTGCCCGTCTTCTCCTATTCTCCCTTACTAGGCAAATATAAACTTCAGATTAAAAAAATTGCTCTCTTTAAATGTATGTGGATTTGAGAGGTGCTCACACATGGCTGAGGGAGGATCGCTGAAATCTAAAATTGGGCTTGTTTATTTATTTGTAGAAAGGAAAGAAGTCAGGTTTAAAACATGCTGACATTCTGTACTAACTCTTATGCTAAGATAACGAGGCCTGGAGAGGTCTATACGAGAACGGTAGGAGTTAGAAGTTCCCAAATGATGACTCTGAAGAAAGAATTCCTGTGGAAAGAAACTGTGTGCTTTGAGGAAACAATGAAGTTCAAAAAGAATGTGTGAATGTGTAAAAGGAGGTAAAGGAGTAGAATGAAGGAGAGGAGTGGTTTCTCTTAGATCTTTTTGAATACCAGGAAAGAGGAGCTTTTTCAGAGATATTTGTGACTAGGGTGAAAAATGGGAAAACCATATTTCCAGTGTCCAGGTGGTTAAATGAAATCACTCTGGTATCAGCATGGAAATAACAGTAAAGGTGGATTAGCAAGGCAATCTTTACCTTCAAAATCCTCCCCTTTTTCCCATTCACATCCTCCTCTGTATTCCTAGAGCATCTTTGGTGTACTTCACTTATTAAAGGATATCATACTTAACTACAGTCATATAGTACAATATTCAGAGCATGCTCTGCAGTCCCACAGTCTGGTTTCAAATTCCAGCTGTGACTTGCAGACGTTGATTTCTAAAGACCATTGCCTACTAAAGAGAGTCAGAATTTCTTGGGGAAAATGGTCAATTCCAGGTGTGGAGTACAGAAATATGCTTCTGGAATATGTTATTGGGCTAGAAAGCAAGACATGCTCAGAGAACTGTGAAGAAATAACCAATGGGTAAGAAACTGTTTTGGGCTCTCTTTTGTTAAATTTGGGAAACATTTAAGCATGAAAATAATAATAATAATGAATTATAACATTAATTTTTTTAAAAAGAATCAACAAGTGCATAGGGATGTTCCAAAGAGACATGAGAGAAGCAGAAAGAAGTTTTGTTTTGTAACGGAATGTCAGCTGATAAATTTTGGAGAGATAATAGAATTTGAAAGTTTTCTATTTTGCAGCCATCAATATGATAAATTATTTTTAAAAGATCATCAATGGATGCTGAAACCATTGGATAAAAGATTGCTAGAGAACAGGATATAGTATTGTATTTCAAAACATCACCCTGAAGATTACTTGAAAATAACAAAGGAGAAAAAGCTACCCTTGCAATGAAAATATCTGATGGACACTACTTCAACCAAGGAATTGGAGTTAGCATGTCTAGTATTGGGTCAAACTGATATAAAATTCCTGATGTGACATGAAATGAAATACACAACATCATCTTTGAAAAATTCTAGTCAAAAATGAAATAATCAGCCACATCTAAAATGTAAGGAATTTTCCTAAACGACTTTCCTAGATTCTTCAAATAATGCCAATGTCATGAAACATTAAATACAAAAAAAGCAGGGGGCTATTAAGGAAAATTGAAAGTGAAGAAATATGATAACGACATACAATATCATGTTCCTTGATTGGAACATGATTTGTTGGGGGTGGGAGGAACCAGCTATCTGGGCTGTTTTTGAGTCAACTGGGGATTACAAAATATATTATTGAATCAGGGATAAATTTATTGAATGTGATAGGGGTGTTGCGCTTATGTAAAAGGATGTCTTAAAAATATGTTATGATGTATTTAGGGGTAATGTATTAACAATTGTTGAATCTAGATGAAGGCTATCATCGTTGTACTATTCTTTCAACTTTTTCGTAGGGTTGAAATTTTTCAAAATAGAAAGGTGAAAGAAAAAAGTATTCTCAACTTTGGCCAGTTGTTGGCCTTGTTAAGATTATCTTTTCTGTAATATATGGGGTTACGATAATGAAAACCTCATTGGATCGCTTAACTAAATGATATCTCATGTGCAGAGAACACATAGTGAGTGTTCAATAAATATTGGCTGTATAATCCTCCTCTCCTGGAATCCTCCTCCTCCTCTGGATTCCTAGTGGAGCATGAGTTGCAGAGGACGAATCTTTGTCATCTCAATATCCCCAGTACCTGGTACATGGTGGAGGCTCAGTAAATGTCTCTTGACTTAAGAAATGAAATAAAACTATGAATAAAATCATATGAAAATTTTGGTTTTAAACGAGAGATATCACAATAACGTTTGAAAAGGTTGCACTATAATAACCTGTATGATATATGGTTCATACCATCAGATTGTTATCCCGCTACAATAGTTTCTTTTACTTTCCAAATGGCCGCTTGTGTATGTCTATACTGTAAGACAAAGGTTCTCAACTTGAGCATGCATCAGAATCAAGCAGGAGGCTTATGACTCACTCCCAGAGGTTCTCATTCAGTGCCTCTCAGGTGAGTTCTGAGAATTTTGCATTTCTAACAAGTTCCCAGGTGATGCTGATGCTAATGCTGTTGGTTCAGAGGTTTTGCTTTGAGAACCATTGCTGATGAGAAACTCCTGAAGTAGGAGGAGTCCAGCAAATGCAAGGGAAATGCTGCAGCTCCCTAGGCGGTCTCTGCAGAAGAGCTTCCTTGATCTTTGTAACTGGTGTCTTTGGAAAGTAACGCAAGAAGTGAAGGGAGCTGGTTCCTGTGACCCCATCAACATCTCCCTAGGGTAAAATGGTCTTTCATCAACATTTAGACAATGACATTGCACACAGAAAGGATGATTTTTAAACATCTACAAAATGATTGTATGTTAAATACCTTCATCATATATGGCATACATGCATATTCATAAATGGATACATAAAATCTAATTTATTCCTAGTTTGAGTCTTAAAAATAGATTTAAGAAGTACAAGTGCCATTTCATTACATGAATATATTGTGTAGTGGTGAAGTCTGGACTTTTAGGGTAGCTATCACCCCCTGGTGTGGGTCTTAATAAAGCAAAATAAGAGAAGAAGAGAGGAGAGAGAAAGAGTGAGTGAGAAGGAGAAAGAGGATTACCATTGCTGACTGCAAGAGTATAACCACATTAGTAAATTCCCTGCATTAATGTACACTTCAGCAGAGTGAGAAAACCAAGCTCAGAGAAGTTAGAACGATGATGTGGCCCAGATAGCAGCAAAACTAGAAAAGAACACCAGGTGTTTGGGTCTACAACTAGGTCATACTGCTTTGCTGCAGTTCCTGGAGTGTGATAGCTTTTTCGCATCCTTTCCAGGTCTCTTTCAGTGCATGGAATAGAAATGCTGTCCTACTTTTTCTCCAAACCTGGGAACTTTGAGCAGAGTCCATATTTAAAACCAATAAAATTCAGAAATTTAATTCTTATTGAAAATGCAATAATGAGAGTAATGAGATTTTGATTTTGAATTGTATGAAAGAATATCCCTTATGAATTATAGTACTTGCATTTACTATTCCTCAAAGGAAGGAAAATCACAGTTTTATAGACTTCCAAGACAATTTTAACTTAAACCTCTGTTTTCCGATGAGTTTGCGTCCTTTGTAGGGACATGGATGAACCTGGAAACCATCATTCTCAGCAAACTGACACAAGAGCAGAAAATCAAACACCGCATGTTCTCACTCATAGGCGGGTGTCGAACAATGAGAACACATGGACACAGGGAGGGGAGCACTACACACTGGGGTCTGTTGGGGGGAAATGGGGGAGGGACGGGGGGGTGGGGAGGTGGGAAGAGGTAGCATGGGGAGAAATGACAGATACAGGTGAGGGGAAGGAAGGCAGAAAACCACACTGTCATGTGTGTACCTATGCAACAATTTTGCATGTTCTTCACATGTACCCCCAAACCTAAAATGCAATTAAAAACAAAAAACAAACAAACAAAAAAACCCCTGTTTTCTTGCTGTTTGTAGTAATGACCTTTCTCCTTAAGGTTAGTCACCAGTGAGTAATAGAATAGAGGAACAAAGAATGATGTTCTAATAATTAATACATGCAGTGTCTAGAATCCCTTTAAGCCTGTTGCTCCCGGTTCTCCTAAGAGGGTAATGTCCCTGGCATCTCTTAAAAGAATCATGTGTTCCAAACTGGCCAGACATCCAATGTTCTTTGCTATGAGCCCCAATTTTTATTTTCTAATGTGCTAGTATTTTCTAAGAAAATCTAATAAAAATCATGAAAGACTGAATAAGAAATGGAATGACAATTTCACATGAAAGCATGTACCTACCATGACTATTTTAAAGAAAGGAAATGTGCCTCTCCAATCTCAGGAGCTCCTGAGAATGTGAACCATCGCCCATGGTCTGTCTTTGGGATCTGGACAACCAGAGAGCTCCCAGGACTGAGAACCTATCATTACTAATTATATAGATTCAATATATATTCCTCTTAACTTTGCAACACAATGGCAGCCCCAAGCTCCTTTTTCAGCTCCTAAATACAGCCCCCTTAATATAGCACGTTAAGGAAAACTATATAAGTAGACCAGTTAGGTCACATGCTAATTCCATTACCTTAATTGGTTCCCCATGGTATATTGAATACCGAACATGTTTATGGACTTTATTAAGTGCTAGGCAGTGTTTTAAGCATTCCCACACTTTCACTCTTTTAATACAACAGAAGAGGTTAAGTGACTTGTCTAAGGTCACATGGAGCCAGGATTCACACTCAGGAAGTCTAGCTCCAGATTTCATGCTCTTAATTGCTACTCCACATCAGAGTGAAGTTCTGTGGATTTGGTGTCTGTTTCTTTTTTTTGAGAAGGAATCTCAATCCGTTGTGCAGGCTAGCATGAAGTGGTTATCTAATTTCTCTGAATTTTGTTTTCATTCATACAAGATGGAGATAATATCTTGTAGATGTAGGTGAAATGATATGCTCAGTTCATACTAGGAATTCTGGAAGTTTTGGTTCCTCAAATCCTCTACCCCTTGTAAAAGATAAGGTAGTTTTTGCAATGTAATGCCATATACCGTAAATAACAGGAGAAATATAACATTGATTTTATATATAACTGATTGCTCAACTAAAGTACTCCTTAAATTAATATTGCTTGATTTTTTTTTATTTTTAAGAGAATTACAGAGACTTTTAGACATTTGTAGAATTAAGACAAAATGTTAATGGTATATATTCTTTGGTTCCATTAATATGTCGTTCTTGACCGCAAATGATCAGTCTTACAGAATGGAAGATACTGAACAAAACTAATTCTATTTAACTTTTCTTTAGTAGATTTCAGGAGCTACCCTTGGGGGCATGTGTGAGCTGCTAACAGAAGTTTCAAAGCTGGATGAAATGAAGGATGATACATATTTTTACTACCAGGCACAACTATTCCATCTTGCTCTTACCATCCATGGGCTGCCTCTTTTTGGAAAGGTGTTAAAGGGGCAGGATTCTAGCTTGAGGAAGAAAGAGAGTCATTGGCAGCCTGATCCATCCTAGATCAGCCACATGGAATTTCTCTGTGGAGGAGAAAATAGTCCAGTTTCTATGACGATCACAGATGCTCTGCCAAGACTGCCAGTCAGGGTGCCGGCACTGCTAATTGCTATGCAGACATCCATTCATTAGACTTTGACCTAGAATTACTGTTGTCTTTCACAAGGTAGGCAGTGAATCACTGCGTTTGGCCCTTGCTTCGTCTCTTTCAGCCTAGGTTTGATTTGGGTCAGAAGTGCACTCTCTGCAGGTCATTACTTATCTTAGGAAAGTTCCTGAAGGGCATCTTTTACAAAAGGCTAGGGTTTTATTTGAAAACAGAATATTAGTTGCCAGTCTAAGGGCTTAGAGGGAGCTGGTTGTAATCCAGCTGTGCCACTCAGTGGTTCTGTGATCTTGGGCAAGTTGCTTGGCTCCTCTCAGCCAGTTATCGTATCTGAAAATGGGGATAGCAGTGTATCTGTTCTCAGTGGACTGCTATGAGGTATGAACAGGAATGAGTTGGAAAGATTCTCTGATGCCTGTGATGGCAACTGGAATGAGCAGGGGAAACTGGATGGACTGATACCTAGATAACGGGCACTCAAGATCTGCTGGTGGCCAGCCACCACTTACATCCCTTGGCTGTCTCCATTAATGTGGCATCCTTAGTAATTCAGTTTGCTTCTCTTCATCCTTTATCCTCCATGAGTTTGAGAATATTGAAAATCTGTGAAGAAACCTGTGATAATCAACTGGCAATGTGAATTCAAAACAAGTTTTGTTACTTCTCTCTGTAACTAACAGAAAGGGTTCATTTTATGTTTTTGTAGAACTCTAATTTTAGATTTCAACCTTACTCCTAAAATTCTAGAGAGAGAACTATGGATCTGGAGGGCTTTACTTTGGTTATGGAGTTGAAATACACTAGTGGGAGGTAAATTCAGATGTGTCCTACTTAAAGAAGTAAAACCAATGACTAAGAATAAACTTTTTGGGGCTTTCCTGGTAATATAAGGTAGATTCTGTGGACATAGGGACAGTTATAAAAACTGGGGTCTTCATGATGAGGAAACATGTCTGTCTAACCCTATCAAGGTCACCTAACAGTTGCAAAGAAATGGAACAGGTTTGAATCCTAGTCTGCTCCCTTACTAGCTCTCTCATGTGAGCCTCTCTCATGTTTGTTATCTGCAAAATTAGACAACACATGTAAAGTGCTTAGCACAGGGTCTGGGACTTCAGGTAAACAGTATTTTCTTATTCACATCCCAAATGTGAACATTGTGATTAGATTCATATATGAACCCACTGGAAATGAGTGCTAGAGTTCTTCCAGGGAACTTTATAGAGTGAGCTGAAAATTCAGCACCACTAACCTCCTGTGGACCATTTTTGAAGGGGCAATGTGATGGCAGAACAATTTCCAACTGGAATTTTGCTGATATTGTAAAAGCAACTGGACAGGAAGATAGAGAAGTATCTTTGGAAATGTCTGTATTTTAAAAATGTAGAGGAATTATCCAAATGAAGTTTATTTTTTTTACTGGAGTTATATTCTGACTTTGAATAAAATGAGTTAATTTTCATCGTGTCCATCACTGCACTCCTGATGCTGGAGTCCACATTGGAAGCAACTGCACAAGTGGAGGGACTGAGCCTTGCATTGCTAACTGTTGCAACTCGTGATTTTTTTCTCAGTGAACATGGACCTCCTCTAAACATGGGCATTTAATCTTGCCATAATGTTTTATCTGCCTAAATGTCAAATGTATTTTTTTCTCTAGCTGCATCAAAAACAATTTTTAATCTCCCCAACCCCTCTTCTTCTGCTGCTCTTCTCTGCCTCCTACACAGGAGACCAGAGCACAGATCCTAAGAGTACTGGGAACAGACAGCAAAGTCTCAACATGTTCCTGGTGTGGGAGGAGATTGTGTGAGTGAGTTGGCTGCCACATCTGGGGGAGGCCTGGATGATGAAAGATGGCAGCTGTGATGATGAGAGAAGAGCCAGCTTCTGGGAGGCAGGGGCAGGCTTCTCTCTTATTCCTTCCAGCTCTATCCAAATACCATTTGTGTGAATCAGCTGCCACTTGGCTTTAAGGGATGTTGCTGCCAGATGCTCCCAGTCCCTCTTCTTGCAGCAACAGCCACTGCCCTTCTGACCCTTCCGCCTGCAGTAGGAGTCTTCTAGAACCACTCGATGGCCATGGGGTGCAAGCATGGCAGCTGGCTTTTTTCTTCCACAGAATATGTATAGGACTTTGATAGTGACAATGAAGGAACTGGAGCAGTTCCTGGTTGTGTCAGTGAGCATCTTCGCTGGCACTTTCTCTGACTTTTTTGAGCGCTTCATGTGCGTGGGACTCTGTGCTAAATTCATTATGTGCAACATCTCATTTATCCTCACAGCAATGCTGTGAAATGGCTACTGGGCATCTCTGGGCTTCGCAGCTGTGGCAAAGGGGAAAGGAATTCAAACTCCAGGCCTACTGTGCTGTATGACTTCCCGTTACAAACAAATACTCTAGAATGTGAGGTCCTGGGAGAGCCTGCTGTTTGTAGCTCTGAGTATGGGGGTTGTAGAAGACCCTGAAGAGTCCCAAAATTAGGGTCTTTTCCCAGCCATTGGAAGTGTGAAAGTAGTCAGAATCAAAATGAAGTCACTTGTCTTGAAAAAACCTTGACAAATAGAGTTGGGGAAGGCTACGAAGAGAGAGTTCTCATACATAAATGTCTGATAACAGAAACTATCACAAGAAACTCTGAAAAAACCCCACAACTTTGCATAGAGGCCATTGCAAACTCACACAAAAAAATTTCTTTGAGAACATCTGCCCAACAACTGCCTGCTCAGACTCAGACTGCTGTCACCCTGTAGCCAAGGATAATTATCTCAAAACTATTGTATAATCATCTTTATTTTTCTTTAAATACTTTTACCTCCCTGAATACATGCCTTATTTACTATGGCTCCTGTATTGTAATACCCTTTTCCTGAATAAACACCATTTTCTTTTAGAGAGGCTTTCTCTGTTGGTCATTTAGGTTGACAGAGGGCAACAGCAGTGATACAGAGGAGCCTCTGAGGGACCTGGATTTCCCTTAGAACTTTCCCATTCTGTCTGGCAAAACAGCCTGTGAGGATACCAGGTTGAGCAAGGAGCCCTCAATTCTGGCACTCGCTGCAGCCATTACTTCCATGTCTTCCCTGGTTGCTCCAGGCTGCTCTGCCTCATCCACCTGATATTGCCCTAAATATCTCCTGAATGGCACCTTAGTGTATAGACTCCACCTTATTGTTCTGCCTTTTTACCTGAGTCATGGCCATGACTCAGCTGGTCCATGGTATTGCCCTCCTACTGCTGCGCCTTGCTCAGAATGCTTCTCATAACCTGAATTAGTGCCCAACGGAGCCTCCATTGGCAGATGTTTACAAGATTTTCCATTCTATACAGTCTTCCACTATCCGTTTCCTCTTCCTCATATGCCATATTGAAGCAACTTGGAAATTCTAGCAAGTTTTCTAGAAAGCTACAAACTTGGTATCTCTGTCCAAGTTCTGCTCATCTGTCTTACCCTTGTAGCTGCCCTCCTGGTGGTTAAACTAGATTCACAAGATACTGAGATGCATGAACTGCAATATATCATTTAGGATTTTTTGTTGTTGCAAGCAACAGAAACTATGCCTGGCAGCTTAACACAATGAAAAGGAAACAGACAGAAGGAGGGAAGAAGGGAGGAAGAGAGACCAAGCGTGAGAAATAGAAAGAACCAACCCCAACAATTTCTTACTCTCCTGTCATTCTACTCAATATTTAATGTTTAGGAAACAGATAGGTCTATCTTGATCCCTGTGTCCTTGGTAGGACACTTTTATTGACCATCCCACCAAAACTGCGTGCCATGGGGATGGGACATGCACTAAAGGAGCCATTAGAGGACGGGGAAGTGAACGCCACACAGAGAACAACAAACACCCACCAAAAAAAAAAAAAAAAAAAAAGGCAGAGGTTTCTTGAGGCCCTTCGAAAGCCTCTCTAGATGTCACGGTGAAGCCTTCCCTTGGGTGTAGGTTCTCCACGGACTAGAGTTCAACTTGGGCAGTGAAAAGAAATAATTTTCTCTAAAAACAAAAGTTGCTACTGAATCATAGTTTTAAAATGAGGCCAGAAATTTATTTTTATTTATTTATTTTTATTTTTAACTTTTAAGTTCAGGTTTACAGGTGCAGGTTTATTATATAAGTAAACTCATGTCATGGGAGTTTGCTGTATGGATTATATTTCATTACCCAAGTGCTAAGCCTAGTACTCATTAGTTATTTTCCCTGATCCTCTCCCTCCTCCCACCCTCCACCCTTCAATAGGCTCCAGTGTCTGTTATTTCCCTCTGTGTGTTTATGTGTTCTCATCATTTAGCTCCTATTATAAGTGGGAACATGCAGTATTTGGTTTCCTGTTTCTGTGTTAGTTTACTAAGGATGATGGCCTCCAGCTTCACCCATGTTCCTGCAAAGGACATGATCTTGTTCTTTTATATGGCTGTATAGTATTCCATGGTATATATGTACCACGTTTTCTTTATCCAGTCTATTATTGTTGGGCATTTCAGTTGATTCCATATCTTTGCTATTGTGAATAGTGCTGCAGTGAACATACATGTTCATGTGTCTTTATGACAGAATGATTTGTATTCCTTTGGGTATACACCCAGTAATGGGATTGCTGGATTGAATAGTATTTCTGTTTTTAGCTCTTTGAGGAATTTCCACACTGTTTTCCGCAATGGTTGGACTAATTTACACTTCCACCAACAGTATATAAGCGTTTCTTTTACTCTGCAACCTCACTAACACCTGTTGTTTTCTGATTTTTTTTTTTAATAGAAGCCATTCTGACTGGTGTGAGGTAATATCTCATCATGGTTTTGATTTGCATTTTTTAATGATTAGTGATGTTGAGCTTTTTTTCATATGCTTATTGACCACATGTATGTCTCCTTTTGAAAGGTATCTGTTCATATCCTTTGCCCACATTTTAATGGAGCTGTGGAACTGCACGGTGGCATCTGTGTTCTGTGAAGAGTCTAGAAGAAGAGAGACTTATAAGAACCTGTGTACTCCAGGGCCACATGCAGAAGGTTTTTGTGTATCCTGTTAGTTTTAAAATGATAGATAATATTAAAATGTTGAGACTGACATGCTTAAGGCTGAGCTTCTATATCTCTCTTAAGTGCCCATGTACGTTCTCCCATTTGCATTAGTACTTTTGCATGGGGCAGGTATGACCTTATGCTAAGAAACTACTAGGCAAATGCCCTTCCTGAAGTCTTCAAGGATCTTGGCTATGGGTGCCGTCATCTCTGTTTTCATGAAGGCCCCTGTTTTCCTAAGTTAATTACAAAGAGGTATCTTTAACAGCTTGGTTTGTCCAACTTTCTTCATTCGAGAAGGCAGATATAGCAAGGTCTTATGTGCTGTATGTTTTGTCTCCTCTGAGGTACCTATGGAATCTTGTTCTAACACATTCATTACAAAGTGAAATTTAGGCCAGCTGTGATTACAGGTGGCTCACACCTGTAATCCCAGCACTTTGGGAGGCCGAGGTAGGTGGAGCACTTGACTGCTTCAGGAGTTCAAGACTGGCCTGGGCAACATGTCAGAACTCCATCTCTACATAAAAATACAAAAATTAGCTGAGACTGGCGGTGTGTGCTGGTAGTCCCAGCTACTTTGGAGACTGCAGTGGGAGGATAGCTTGAGCCCAGGAGTTAGAGGCTATAGTGAGCCCTGATTGCACCATGGCACTCCAGCCTGGGTGACAGAGTGAGAAAAAGAAAAGGAAAAAGAAAGTGGAGTTGAGCATAAATTTTAAATTCTACTGAAGGGTCTCATTAGTGAGATGTCCAAAGAATCTAATTGTAGGGTGGTTCCGCCTAATAGGTATGAGCTTTAGGGCAGCCTCCTTGGGAGGCTCCAGGTTCCTTTGTGGACCTTTTACAGTCCATACCTGTCTTATCTTTTTCTGGCCATTTTCAACTGTTAAGTTTCACATGAATCTTTCCCTTCACTTTATACATCAACATTTTGGCCCCTCCACAAACCTGACTGGTCTCTGACTCTATGTGTGTCCTTGGCCTTCTGAATTTTTGTGCGTGTTGTTCTAATAATACCTACCCATTCACCTACCCTCCACTGCAGGTGAACACCTTCTTGAACTCCCTGCTTTCTCCCTCCTTGTGATGGTTAATATTGAGTATCAATTTGATTAACTTGAAGGAATCAAAGTATTGTTCCTGGGTGTGTCTGTGAGGGTGTTGCCAAATGAGGATAACATTTGAGTCAGTGGGCTGGGAGACGCAGACCCACTCTCAATCTCGGTGGGCACCATCTAATCAGCTGCTGCCATAGCTAGAATAAAGCAGGCAGAAGAAGATGGAAAAGCAGACTTGCTGAATCTTCAGGCTTTCAGCTTTCTCCATTGCTGGATGCTTCCCGGCCTCAAACATCAAACTCCAAGTTCTTCAGCTTTTGGACTCTTGGACTTAAACCAGTGATTTGCCAGGGGCTCCTGAGCCTTCAGCTATAGACTAAAGACCACACTGTCAGCTTCCCTACTTTTGAGGGTTGGAGACTCCGACTGAGCCACCACTGGCTTCATTGCTCTTCTACTTGCAGACAGCCTACTGTGTGACTTTACCCTGTGACTGTGCAAGTTGATTCTCCTTAATAAACTCCCTTTCATATATACATCTATCCATATATACATTCTATCCCTCTGGAGAAGCCTGACTAATGCACTAATACACTCCCCCTCCCCAGCCCTCCCTCTGTGCCTCTGTAGCAATCCAAGTCCACCTCCACCCTGCCACTCCTTTGTTTACAATCATGCTTTGGACTGTAGGCCCTACCATTGAGCCCTGGCACATAGCACGTGATCAGTAAATTTCAGTAACCATAATGAGAAATCATTTAGGGAAAATACCATCAGCATTAATTCTTAGAGGTTCCGAGGATCAGGCCGGGAGCCGTGGCTCAAGCCTGTAATCCCAGCACTTTGGGAGGCTGAGGCGGGTGGATCACGAGGTCAAGAGATCAAGACCATCCTGGTCAACATGGTGAAACCCCGTCTCTACTAAAAAATACAAAAAAATTAGCTGGGCATGGTGGCGCATGCCTGTAATCCCAGCTACTCAGGAGGCTGAAGCAGGAGAATTGCCTGAACCCAGGAGGCGGAGGTTGGTTGCGGTGAGCCGAGATTGGCCGAGATCGCGCCATTGCACTCCAGCCTGGGTAACAAGAGCGAAACTCCGTCTCAAAAAAAAAAAAAAAAAAAAAAAAAAAAGAGGTTCTGAGGATCAGAGGGATTTAACAGAATCTAAAACTATTGACAACAGTACTTTGAACTGAGATGCCTTGATTATGAAGGGCTTGAGGCTTCCTGTGTTATTTTTCTTTTTTTCTGGTAGTAAGTAGTTATTTATTAAGAGCTCTCGGTTTACATCACGTTAAATGAGTCTCTTGTATGATCTGTGCTTAGAGGCCTAGAAACTAACGGAAAAAAGCTCTAGCTATGGGTGCCATAAAGGTCATGCTGATGATGCTAAAATCACAGCGTACGATTAAAGAAAGTGAACAACATGTTGTGATTGTACCGCTCGCTTTGCTGCTGGAGCTAACCCATCACTGGGCGGCTTACTGCTTGCTCTCTGAAAGGAAGGAGAGCCCCTCAAACTTGTCAGACAGAGACATCTCAGAGCGTGAAAATGCAGATAGCCTCTGAGTTAAATTTTGAAAACTGCTTTTTGAAATTTATCAGAAAACCTCAGGTTTAGATGGAAAATTTGAGTATCCTAAAGAAGGAAGGGGAGAGAGCTAGTTAGGGATTTACTACAGCAAAAGGGAATCCAGTCCTGTTTTGTTGTTGTTGCTAATCTCTGATTCTCACATTTCTATATGTGACCTTTTGAAAATATTTTGTTGCCCTTGTTTTAAAATGTAATCACTTTGAAAGCACTAAACTATTCCATTTTTAAAAATCACAGAATAGTTATGTTTACAAAATAAAAAATGCATTTATACTTTTTAAATTCAAGGGTAGATTTTCTCCTGAAACTGGGAGATTCAACAATTTGTTAGTCTGACTTGTATCTTTTGAATATTAAGACATCCAATGTGTTGCTTCCATTTGTACTCTTGCCCAGGCCCCAAAAATGTGCCAGGCGAGTCTGCTCTACCTAAAAATATTTTCCCTCTAGTTGCTCAGATTATAATAGTTCTTTCATCTCATAACATGTGAGTTTACTTAAAGCAGGATATCCCCGGGATTTAAGAGCAAAGTGGAGGGTTATAAATAACCAGAGTATCTTGATACTGCTAAATTAATTGTTTTTAAACAATGACTATTGAGACCTTTGCATATAAGATACATTAAAAATACAAAATACATCTATTGGTTTCTATTACATTAAATGAGTCAAGCAAGTTTATAAAATGAATAATAAAGATTACACAAATCCGAGAGAAACTATAATGAGTGGTAAATGAAAAACTAAGTTATAAAATAGGATGTATGATAAAATGTTATTTTTATTTTTAAAAATATATATCACAAGAATAGATGGAAAGAGTACACATCAAAATGTAAAAATGTATATTACAAAGATGGAATTCCTGGTTATAGATACATAAAATATAAAACATATATATAGTTATATCTTTCTGCATTGAGTATATGTTACTTTTGTACAAATGAAATGTAAATAATTATATAGGAGGAAAATATTTGAGTGCTAGAGTGGTAAGAGGCATTGGATTTCTTTTAAATCTTAATTACATGATTATAAAATGGTTATCTTTTTGTGCTGTGTTTCACTCAAAGAAAATCTTTTCACAGGGTCAGATCTGTGGGACCCTGGGAGGTTTCAGCTGAGTTTGTACAATGCATGTTTAATTTAATTTTAATTGCAAGGAAGGTCAAAGGATTAAATCAACACAAATGTGATGGAATAAAGGGAGCTTTTCATTTTATCTGGACCTCCTGTATTGGGATGTTTGCTTACTTCTTTATGAGGAAGTTAATGGACTCAGATCAAATTTCACATAGCATAAAGAATATCAAGATTTTCAACACATATTATGAATTTTGTGGTCATTAAACAAAATAGTGAAACATTTTTAGATGGTGTATTTTCTGTAACTGTTTCACAGATTTTCCTGAAATTTGGGCAAATGTTATAAAGATTTTCTTTATTGAGAGAGTTCTATAGTTTGCAGACCCACTAGCATTTTCATGAGCGGTAATCGTAAACAGATTGTTCAGCAGTTTTCCATTGTTCTTATTAAGGGTATTAAAATATTTAGATTTAAATTTTTTTGACTAATAATCTCTATCAGCCCCAATAGAGTTCATGTAGCTTTATAAATTAGTGACATCTTCAGTCATTGCATTTATTGGCTAAATAATTTTCTACAAATTGGATTGTCTACAAACATAAAAGCTTTGGTTCAAAAAAAAAAAAAAAAACACCAAAAACCTGAAAAGTTCTCAAGCTTTCTTGATAGACCCTTACACTGGCTCTCCTGTTGGAGACTCTTAAATGGGCCGACGCTTGGGAGAGCCAATTAATTAATTATTTAGTTTATTAATGTTGATCGTTCAAAAAAAATTTCCCAACTTTCCCTTGAATCATTGCAGTATTTACAATTGTCAGTACTTCTTTTTAAGCAACCAGCTCTCTGTGAATATTTTCTAATGTTCCCATACTGGGCCAGATTGGAGTTCTTGGGAGGTGTGGTGGGCGTAAAGCATCGGGAGTCAATCCTGAGGAGAAATCACTCACATGCCATGGGTTGATCTTAGAGTCTGCATCAGATAGACCTGGGTTTGAATGCCCATACTGCTACTTACCGGCTTGGTTGTATGACCGGTCAATTTAGCTAAGCGTCATATGCTTTAATAAAAAACTTAATAAAATCCACCTTCCAGAGTTGTAGTGAGGAATCTGAATAATGCATATGACTGTCTGGCATGTGGTTAAGGTAAGCCAGGCAGTGGGACCAGAATCAGAATTATACAAAAGCAGTTATGGGGAGGGAAAGGAAGAAGAATGGCTGTGGTAAAAACCTTAGGCAGTGAGAGTCAAACGCAAACAGCAAACAAGTATAAGGGGGCTTTTAAGGGCCTTTGTATTCTTACAGATGTTTATGTAAGTAACAGTCAGCTTTTCTTTGCTGGAGTTATTAGTCCTTGTTCTTTAGTCTTTCCTCCTAATGATCACTTTCTAACCCTTTAACTATAATGGCTTCTCTCCATAGTTTCTTATTTCTCTCTTTGGTTGTAATTCCCAAGAGTTTGAGCTGTATTCTGTGCCTATGGAGAGGGTGGGAATAACAGCAGCATCATTCTTCATCTCCCCTTTTCTTTCTAACTATTTAAGAGAGATAGAAGTGAGTGGTAGAGGACAGGTAAATACATGTGTCTTAATATACGCTACCGATCAAGCATGCCACAGGGAGCTGGTGTATTGGTGATTATTGCAAACACTTTTAAAGTGCCTACTGTGTACTGGTCACTGTTCCAAGTGCTTTACATATATTAACTTATTAACCTCATAGCAACTGAATCCAATAGGTACTACTTGATCACCACTTTGTAGACCAAAGTACGGGAAGATTAGAGAACATATCCACATTTCCAGAACTAGCAAGTGACAGACCCAGGAACTGAACTTACGCAATCTGGCTTCAGTAAAGGCACCTGTAACCACTATGCTATGCTATCTCATACTAGTTGAAGGCGGGAAGTCTTGAGTATTTGAATAAGGGGTTTGAAAAACAGGTAGAAGTTTTATTTGACAGGCTAAGAATTGAAGTCAGAATAAATAGTTTCAAGTTGAGGGACAACAGCAAATTTAGGGTTAGAGGAGAGACGAGCCAATGGTCTCTGCTGTATTGGAGAAGTTGAAAATAAGATCAGATTGATGAATTGGAGCCAAGCTACTTCTCACATTGTATTATATTGTCATCTTTATGAAGAGTACACAATAGGATAGGCTAGAGCGAACCGCTGAAGATTAGGAGCTAGGAAATCTGATGAGAAGTAGGTAGCATGGGAAGAATGCATTTAACATTAACAAAGTTACAGACCATGCTAAGAAGATAAGGCAAAGATGAAAACAGAAAGTGCTTGGTGAAATTTGGATGAAAACAATGTAGTTAAATTTTCCACAGTTTTAAGTCTAACGAACTGAGAGTGGGAGGGCGTATAAAATCAGAATTTTGCATTGGAACGAACTTCACAAGTAATCTACTCCAATTCACTTAATCAGTAGGAACACACACATACCCAGGCACACAGATGCACACACACATACACACACACACACACACACACACACACACACACACAAGATCCAAGAGATTGCCCCACGTCGCACAGCCAGATGTGAAGGAGGCTGAACTAGAACCCTGGTTTTCTACTCACAGTCTCCTGTGTTTACCATTATATTGAGTTCCCACAGTTTGGTGGCCAATTGCTAGAACTTACGACATTGCTTCAGCGAACAGACATCATTATGACCAGCTATTTGGCTAAAATGTGAAATCGAAAAGAGGAGCCATTTTGTGGGAAACTTCCTGGGTCATTTTTGAACGGAAAAGGTAAAACTGGGCTGCATATATTATTTTATACCTACAATTTCTTTAAATATAGAAAGGGAACGTCAACTGTGCTGTGAAAGTTCATTCTCAGAATTTAGCAGATTTGAATGAATACTGATTAAAACCAGTATATGTTTAATTTTTATTTATTTGAGACAGGGTCTCACTCTGTCACTCAGACTGGAGTGCTATTAAAGTGCATTCCTGGAATTTATTAGATTTGGATGAATACTAATTAAAACCAGTTTATTTTTTATTTTTGTTTAATTTTTTAAAATTTATTTTTATTTTGAGACAGGGTCTCACTCCCAGGCTGGAGTGCAGTGGCAAGATTGGAGCTCACTAGCGCCTCAGCCTAATGGGTTCAAGCAACCCTCTGGCCTCAGCCCCTTGAGGAGCGGGGACCACAGGTGTGCACCACCATGCCTATCTAATTTTTGTATTTTCAGTAGGCTTTGCCATGTTACCCAGGCTGGTCTCCAACTCCTGGGCTCAAGCGATCCACCCGCCTGAGTCTCCCAGAGTGCTAGGATTACAAGTGTGAGTGGGCTGCACCCAGCCAAAACCAATTTATTTTTAAGGGAGAGCATTTTTCTTTTCACTTCCAGAGATCCAGAACTTTAGATATTATGCATGAAATCTTACAAGAATTGAAATGATAATTATTCACACAGAAACGGCGCAAAATTCACTTTTATTTGAGAGTATATTAATTACTGATCACTGTATATCCTGATAATTCTTCATAACCCTCTGTCGAATTTCTGATGCATTTTATATTCTGAGATAATTAGGTAGAGTCAGAAGACAGCAATGTGTAATCTTTGTTCTATGGGATTAATTTATTACTTTCCTTCTATATAGAAGCCTCAGGGTTTAAAAAACTTCATAATTGAATATTTATTACTTTTTA
This sequence comes from Saimiri boliviensis, assembly GCF_048565385.1. Taxonomy (NCBI): domain Eukaryota; kingdom Metazoa; phylum Chordata; class Mammalia; order Primates; family Cebidae; genus Saimiri; species Saimiri boliviensis. Next base: position 103,470,939 of record NC_133459.1, read on the forward strand.
AATTGAAGTTACAAATTCCTCATCTAAAATAAATCAAGATAAGGTAATCCATGTTGACATGAAAGTTTTCTTTAAACATGTGTTGGTGGGAATTTGGGGGCACTAGTTTTACTTTATGGAAAAAAAAAAACCTTTTGATTTCACTCTGTGAACTTTACAGATTGTAATGTGGAAACATGTTCTTGATGAGAGCCTAACTGCTGCAGAGACACGAGAGCTACAAAACTGATGTTTCCGTTTCATTGAAATGGACTACATGTCTTGACCATTGAGCAAAATCTCTGTTTTACATTGAAATAAACTATATTATTCGATCCCTTCCTTTTGCAATTGAAAGCATCTCTGTCTCTCATTAAAAGCAGTCTCTCTGTCTCTTCAAGAGCAGAGAAATTGCTTCCTTATTATACAAAATGCATTAAAGAGGAAACCAAAAAAGAAAATAAGATAGTAGCAATTGCCATTTAAATTTTTAATAAAAGATTTAAAATCCTGAAACTCCTAAAAATTAGAAAAAGAACAAAGCTTCAAAATGAGAGCAACATTTATTTCTAATATTAAACCTACTGTCTACGAGTAACTCCTTTTTCCCCTGGGAGCCTCAGTGAAGCAAATGATTTACTTTTCATTGGTGTTTCTTGAAAGGAAATATTATTTATTTAGAAACCATTCATTTTTAAATTATTTGGCTTGGATTTTCACCCCATTATTTTTATAGAATAAAATAATATTTTAAAAAATATTTTCCAGGTTTGATTTGATTCATCATTTTCTAAATTGGAAATAGTCCTTGTAATTTTATAATTAATGTTGTTTAAAAATAAAAGATGATGTCTAGATCTCTTAAACAGGGAGTCTTCCCTAAATAAGGGTGAAAATACTAGCTCAAACATTATTAGGAAAAAAATAGAAATGCGTATGCCTAAGGGGAGGGATAACATGGGGAGAAATGCCAGGTACAGTATGCACCTAAACTTAAGTAATTTTTTGAAAAAAGTGTAATCATAACAAAAGTATATGACTCAAAAAAGTATCCTCACTAAAGGAGTATCAGCAGGGCTGGGTAGGCATTTTTTTAAGCACTATACTTTTCTCAAACAAAACAAAACAAAACAAAACATTAATCATCTTAGATGAACAGAATCCAACTGAATACAAGTGGGAATATTTCTTTTTTTTTTTTTTTTCTTTCTTTTTTTTTTTTTTGAGACGGAGTTTCGCCCTTGTTACCCAGGCTGGAGTGCAATGGCGCGATCTCGGCTCACCGCAACCTCCGCCTCCTGGGTTCAGGCAATTCTCCTGCCTCAGCCTCCTGAGTAGCTGGGATTACAGGCACGTGCCACCATGCCCAGCTAATTTTTTGCACTTTTAGTAGAGACGGGGTTTCACCATGTTGACCAGGATGGTCTCGATCTCTCGACCTCGTGATCCACCCGCCTCGGCCTCCCAAAGTGCTGGGATTACAGGCTTGAGCCACCGCGCCCGGCGCGGGAATATTTCTTTGGTTTTCAAAAAGGAGCCTATAGAATGGTTTGCTCTAGTCGTTTATGCATGGGTGGGGACAGTGTGAGCTCGCACCAGAGGACCTGCCAAAATAGAAGCGAGTTCACTGAGTCCATCACCCTGTCTTTCTTGAAATTCTCTCTTATCTTGATTTCTGCGCTGCAGCGGAACCTGCGTACCAGAGGAAAGAAAGAATTGTTTTCTGTGCTGCTTACAATCGTAATTTTGATTTTAAATTCTCCACTATGGGCTCAGAATTTGAGATGGGTTTGGAGAGAAGTGCAAATGGGTACAGAGATGGGCAAGAGTTTCATGGAGGCAGGTGTCATTTTCCTAGTGACACTCAGAGAGTGAAATAAATTGTTCCAGCAGGGGATAGCATGAGAGCAACTATAAGGGTCAGGGGCTTTGGGAGGGAGGAGAGAACACTGAGGTATAATAGCAATGAAGCATTGGTGTCATCAGTCTTAATAGGAAGAGAGGATGCTCAGAGAGCTGGAAATTTGGCTTGTAAAGCCACTGACCCTGTGGTCATTTAGCTAAAGGTAGGTGCTGTTTTTATCAGGTAGGGTAGAAAGTGTAGCTTTGAACATAAAGTTCCAGTGTGCTCATGGACAAAGAGGCAGTCACAGGGATAGCAGACACATTCTCTACAACTAGGAATAATAGCATGCTTTATTTTGGATGTGTACTCTTGTAAACAATTAGACATCGAGCAAAGTCAGAGGGAGATTGCAAACTCTGTGAAGAACAAGATTTTTGTATCTTATTTACCACTAACTCTCTAGCAATAGGGAAAAAAGAGGTTGTCTATAAATATTGATTCATAAATGAAGTTATTGTCACAGACTAATTTGGAATCCTAGAAGGGGAACTATTGGATTCAGACAAAAAAAAAAAAAATCAACCCTTAAAGCAGAATCAAGTCCTGCTTATAGCTATTGCCAGCAGAGATCTAATCTCTAGGGAGGAGGAATTATGCTTCATCAAGACCACACCTGTATGAAACCAATGTAATAGGTCTAAATTAATATTTTATGAAGCAGGTGTGATTTGCCACTAACTTGCCCCAAATCTTTTTTACTTATTTCTTTTTTTCCTCTAAAGATCAAATTTCAAGAACTTTTTGGGGCTCTATAAGTCAGATATCAAATCAGGGTTGGCCCCAAGTGATTGTCCAGAAATTGCTACAGAAATGACATGGCAGTGGGTTCTACACAGTATCAGTCACAAGTAGTTGTATAAAGAGCATCCTCACAGGGACTGACATGAAATGATTCTCTGGTGGGCAGTGATCTGCATTAGGGTGATACCCAGTGACAGTCCCACTCGGGTTTCCGTAACTCCTCTCCTTCCTTTTCTCCTCCCACCCCTTCACTGTGAGCAGTCCTTGGAATCTCAGGTATTACTTTCCAATGAGTCTTACCTTTGATCATGTGGCCGTCACTATTTCAATGATTTCCTATGCTGATGACTCCAAACCTAGCATCCCCACACTAACTCTCACGTACGCACTGATCTCATATCTTCTGCTATTTTCAGTAAAACTCATTTTGATATTCCTGAATTCTTCTAGCTACCAAGTTACAAAACTACAGTCATTTTAAATTCTTTCCTCCTTCTTTTCGCCACCAAGTCCAGGTGACTGTCTCTCAGATCTTGATCCTTTTCAGCTTATGCCTGATTTGGTGTAGTCATTTCTTAACTTGTCACCCTACTTCCTGACTCTCTTTTCCAGGCATACTGTGGTCAGAGTTTTCTTTCTAAATTACCACTTTGACCATATTTCTCTTCTATTTAAAAACTCCTGGTGACTTTCTGTTACCCCTATTCAACCTTGCCTTTGAGAATTTATGTGATCCGATCCCCCAAGCAATCCAGTATGGATCTCTCTTGTCCATCTGGTCTGCTTTTTATTCCTTAGTTCTCCAAAATAATTTGTTGATTCTAAATGTTATGTTTCTGTTTATGTTATTCTTCACTTGGAAAGACTTTCCTTGCTGAAGGCCCAGGTCAAATTGTACCTCCTCCATTAAAGATTTTTAAAACTGTTTCATTCTTTGATCTCCTACTTTTTAATTTGTGGTCATACTTACCGGCTACTATTTTGCCTTTTTTTTTTTTAGAGACAGGACCTTGCTCTGTTGCCCAGGCTGGAGTGCAGTGGCATAATTATAGCTTGCTGCAGCCTCAAACTCCTGGCCTTAATCAGTGCTTCCACCTTTCCTTCCAAAGTGCTGTGGAATTGCAGGCATGAGCTACTGTGCCTGGCCCGACTGTCAACTTTTTGGTCCTTGCTCATAGGCCACTTTGAAATATGATTTAACTGGTTCATCTTCTTGTTTTAGTTCTCATCTTGGTACTACATGAATATGAAGGACTCCAATAAATATATATTTATGCAATAAATATAACTATGGTTAAATGGAAAGCAAACCCTAGTTGGAGTTAAGTATTTTGGATTTCCTTCCCAGCTCTGCTGCTCCACAAGTAAATGACAATGAGAAAGTCACTATTCCTCACTGGTATTCAATTTTATGATTTTAAAGAATCATCTGGATCACAGGGCAAAATCTGAACAATTAAAAAGATACTTGCAACTTTGGTTGATAACTGTTAAAACTGGGTGATTGGTAGGTGGGGATTCAGTAACTATTCCATCTATTTTTGCATAAGTTTGAAAATTTTAACAATAAAAGATAATAACAATAACTCAGGAACACCAGTTAAAAATGCAGAAATTCAGATTTAATAGATTCCTAGCTACCTCCTGTAAATTCTGATTTAGTGGTTTGAGATAAGGTTCAGGAATCTTGTTTCTATAGCTACACTGTTATAAACATCATCTACCTCTCTGAACCTTTTTCCTAACCTGTAAAATTGGGACATCATATCTACCCTACTATTGTAAATGAAATAAGATATGTAAAACATGTAGTTCAGTTCCTGGCTCGTAATCTGGAGTCCAATGCATGTTTAAAATAGCAGAATCCTGAGCCTGCAGAAAAGACTCATGCTTTGATAGATGACCAGTAACCATTTATCCCTGAAGATGAATTTAGACAACCACAGCCAAGAATGAATAAGAATAAAAGAAGTGACAGAATTTGACTAAGAGTAGTAGTGACACATCCTCTCTTCTTCATGCTCTGCTAAGTGATTTGACCCCTTCTCGGAATGAACTGCAATGGTATTTGATTTAAAGAGCTCAAAGATAACAAATTGCCGACAACCAGGGTATTTCATGGATGGCCTCACTAGACTGGTGACTAAGCTAATTTTGAACAGCTGGAAGGGCTTATCCCACTCACACAAATCATATATAGTTCAGGCATTGTGGAGAAAATTACTCTGAAAAGTAAACAAACCACACCTCTTCTTAGTAAAATGTAATTAGGAAAAAATTTATTGAAAAATGAATTCTTAGATTTCTAGTACACATAGTTTTGTTTTAAGCCACATAAATATTTGTTTATAGTAATTGCTTATGAATAACTAAGTAGCATTTAACACAACAATTGCACCAGATACTTCATTTTCTTTAGAATTTTGAAATGATTTTGTTTGCAGTGGAATGAATCATACTACTCTGAGTTATATCTGTCCCTTGCTTCAATCCCCCTCGACTGCCCTGCATCCACACTTTGTTCCTCATGGGATCCTTCTTACACTCTTCTTCACACTTTAAGAGAAAACCATTCCAACAAGGTAAAATCTAGACAGCAGAAGGTTAAATAAGCACAAGAATGCTGGAAATAATGCTACTTAATAAGTTAAGCTACTTTACGTAGCTTAAAATTTGATGTAGCATTGGCCATAGTAATAGTTCTTATACGATTCATTTGTTCATTCATTCGATAAATACTTAGTGAGATCTTGGGAATTCTCAGGTGAACTAGACACTGCATTTCCATAGGATTCCTCTTAAAACAAATGAAAATAAGATAAGGTTAAAAATAACACAGGTGGGCATGGATGGCTGCTGGTGGTAGTGAAACCAGCACTAAGTTATCACTCATCAGGATAGGCCTACCTGAGGACGAATCTTTTACCTGGGCTTGCAAGGTGTCTCATGTGGGCAGGGGGAGCTGTCCTAGCCTAGCTGAGCTCTCCCCACATTGGCTACAGACATGGCTTAGGTTAGAGGAATATTTTGTAGCCATGGAGCATAGCGAGACTCACATTAGCATGGCTGATGTAGAACGGAGTCCACTGGCAACATGTGTTAAACAGCTGCTCTAATTTGCCACAGGGTGGAACTTGAATGAGACGCCAATTTAGTTTTTAATCCTATTGCAAATTGATCATTGCTTACCTCATTCCTGAAAGACCCTTTGAAAAGTAGAATTCAAGACTTGGATTTTTTTATTTGTTTGTTTATCTGAAGAGCATAGGAATATTGTGAAGAAATTTTGGGTAGAGAATCTGAAGGAAAAAAACAGATCAGACATAGACAATATCTTAAAACTTGTATCTTGGATCAGTTTTTCCAAACAGTAAAATATTGCCTATATCTTTAAATTGTACAGAAATGAAAAGTAGTAGTTAAAGCTGACCTCAAAAATAATTAAATTATTTTAAATAAGATACTTGAGTGTTTACTGATACAAGTTTCTGGCTATTTAGAAATGATAAATGTTTTTAATCTATAATGAAACTATTGTCATATTCATATATATTCCACAAGATATTAGTAAAGAATTAAGATTTTAATGTCTAAATACAAAAGATGTAATGAGCATTCGAAAAGCAATTATCAGGTACATACCTACCATAAAATGTTCAAACTGGATGTAGTAGTAAAGAAAAGATCTTTCTAATTACCCTCAGTTCAGCATCAGAGACCCACAGCCTCTATGTTAGCAATGTCTGTCTCCTCACTTTTACTACAAAGCAAACTGTGGCTCCCATGGAGGTACTGGGGACACATCTGGATCCTGGGGAGCATCCATAGGAAGAAATCTCAGCCAGTGGCTGCATCTTCCCAGACACTTCCAAATAAGAGACAGATCAAAATGAAAGGCACTGATAGCTGGCCAGCAGCAAAATCTCACTCACTTTGATGCTTGTAACTCAATTCCCCATAAGTGTGATCAGGATAGACTGGGAGGGCGCAGTCCATGCACTGTGAGTATTGATCACCTGTCTTTCTCAGTGGCTTCTGGCAGTCCCTCTCCCATCGTACTGTGAGAGAGTTCAACCACTTGGAGGGTGAAGGGCTTCATTAGTCAGGGTTTTCAACATTTTGAAGTATTTTTCTCTCCTAACTTTATTGAGGTATAATTGACAAATAAAAATTACGTACTTACAGTGTACAATGTGATGTTTTGATGTACCTGTATATTGTGAAATGATTAAGTCAGGTGAATTAATAGGTCCATCATCTTACATATTTTTTGTGTGTGGTGAGAACATTTAGGATCTACTCTTATAGCAATTTTGAAGTATGCAACACATTATTATTAACTATAGTCACCATACTATACCATAGATCTCCAAAATGTATTCATTCTGCTACACTGTAACTTTGTACCCTTGGGCCAACATCTCCCCATTCCTGCTTCCCACCCTGCCTCAGCCCCTGCCAACCACCACTCTACTCTAACCCTATGTGTTCAACATTTTTAGATTCCACATACAATGAGATCAGGCAGTATTTGTCTTTCTATATCCCACCTCTTTCACTTAGCATAATAGCCTCCAGGTTTATCCATGTTGTTGCAAATGATGGGATTTCCTTCTCTTTAAATGCTGAATAATATTCCATTATTATCATAGTACATTTTAAAATCCATTCATCCATTGATGAACTAGATTGATTTTATATCTCGGCTACTGTGAATAATGCTGCAATGAACACAGAAGTGCAGGTATCTCTTGACATAATGATATCATTTCCAGAAGTGGGAATACTGGATCATATGGTAGTTTTAGTTTTAAATTTTTGAGGAATCTCCATACCTTTTTCCATAATGGCTGTGCTAATTTATATTCCCACCAACAATCTACCAGGGTTCCCTTTTTTCCATATCCTCATCAACACTTATTTTTTATCTTTTTGTAATAGCCATTCTAACAGGTGGTTTTAAGTGCATTTCCTTGACAATTAGTGATACTGGGCATTTCTTTTGTGTACCTGTTGGTCATTTGCATGTTCTCTTTTGAGAAATGCCTGTGTAGATCATTGGCTCGTTTGAAAATTGCTATTTGTTTTCTTGTTGTTGCATTGTTTGAGTTCCTTAGAATATTTTAGAGTTTTCAACTAACAACTTCAACTCGTTTTGCTTTATCAAATTGCATCACTGTTAACATTCTTGTGCCTGGAGCCACCCCAGCAATTATTCCTGGTTCCTAGCACTTAGAGTGATTAGGTAGACAGAATGAAAGGGACAAGAATATGGACATATTAGGATTCTAGAAGATGATAGTTTTCATTTAGCTAGATGCTATTCTAAGACGAGAGTGGACCTTCTGTGTTCCGCCTGTCCAGCAATCCCTCCGGCTCAGTGTTGGCGCGTAAGTTTCCTCGTTTCAAGTGCCATGAGAAGTTGACATTAGATATAAACACTATCATACAGGAAGATCTGGGGTGCCTACTTTGTGCCATCTTTCGTAGTCTCATCTTGAAGTGTTAAATAAACTTTCACAGGGATTCGGTTTGGGAACACTGCTTTCCTTTCACCCTATAACCCGACATAAAATTTAGAAGAGAGTTTTGTTCTTTCAAAAGTGCAAAATTAGTATTTATTAAATGAGGTAGGTAAATCAGATTTTATAGGTTAGGGAGGATTTTTTATTTTTATATTTTGGTCAGAGGCAATATTTCCTATTTTTTGAAACAATTATTTTTTCTATATTGTAATGACATCTACATATATATGTATGTAAATTGTCCTATTTTTTCAGCCCTACCAATTTCTTCCTGTTCTCTCTTTAAAATAATCTGAATGATTATTGTTCTCTCATAGCTATCCTTTTTAGCCTTATCTCTTTCTTTCTTACGCCCCAATGTTATATTCTGATTTAAATAACCTAAGAAATTAGCTCCTGAGAAATGTCAGCAAAAGGATAAACAAAGCTAGCGGAACATATGAGTTATTCCCTAAATCTGGGAAATTTCTGAAAGAACAGATGAAAAGTTGCAGGCAGTATCAAAACAAACAACGAAACAGAAAAAGTTACTGTGTTTTCATCCTGACCAGATGAGCACTCTTGGTGTGGCCAGTGAGTCTTCCTTTTCCATTTGTGTGTGCAACAGAAACCAGTTTATGATTTTACAGGTAACCTAATGCCAAGATTGCAAAATGGAGCATAGTCTGCAAAAATATATAATTGTGTAATTGTCTGTGTTGCACATGTGAGAGATTGATACGGCACATTAGGTTTCCATTTTAGTGCCTTTTAGCTTTGTCCTGTCAGTTCCCAGAAAAGCTTGTCAACCTTTTTTTGAATCACTCCTGCATTGTTATGCTTCTGATGATCAAAAAACATACCCAGTTTTCTAAAGCACAGCATTTCACAACCTTATGTCAGTCTGAAACGAAATGAAACAAAACACATCACAATAAAACAAAAGGGTTACATCAGAAAAGAGTAAATGGAATGCTTAAAGAAATTTAGAAACATTTAAAACTGGAATATTTTAAGAATTAAAAATAAAACAAAGTTGCTTTACTAAACAAATCTTGAATCTTTTCTTGCTATTTGAATAGCAATGGTGGTGGTGGTTGGGGTGGGGAATTTCACTCACGTAAATAAAATGTAAAATTGTGTTTTGTTAATGACTTTATGCAGGGTGTGGAACATTTAACATTGGCTGTGTGTAAACCCATCTTGTTGGCATCTGCTTTTAGGGATCCCTCTGTCTTAAATCTCCAGGGAGGCAGAATGACATCATGGTTAAATGTGTGAAAATCTTGGCATCAGGATGTTCCAGGTCCAATGCTAACTTTGCTACTGATCAGCTATTTGAATTTAGAAAAGAGAGTTGAGCTTTCTTAGAGTTGGTTTTGTCATCTAGAACATGAGGATAATAATAGTAACACCTCAGAGAGGTTATGAGAATCAATAAAACCATACATATGAAGTAGGTGGTTCAGTAGCTAGTTGTCAGTGCTCATAATATACTCAACAAATAGCTGCTGCTGTTGTTATTATCTGATCTCAGGAATGAGTTATAAAGTTAAATATAATGCATTTTTCCGGGAGTGTTTCTAATTATTCTATAATGGATTTTAATTGTTAAACATAAATTGAGGACTTTTAATTTTTTGAATGGGGATGGCGACGAGCTGCTTTCAAGTACTCCTGCATCCTCTGCATGGGTAGTGGGTCTGTCCTTCAGTATCATTTTATTTTTCCAAGGACATTGTTGGTGGCAGGAATAAATCTGAGTGACATGCCAGAGTGATAAGTGAAATTTTCTCCTCTCTCAGCATTACTGTAATAACATGGTTTACATCCCTCTTCATCTCATTTATTCATCTACCCGCCTTTTCATCCATCCAGTTATCCATCCATCGTCTACTAAGTGCCAGGCATTGGAGTAATGACATGGATAAGCTACAATTTCTGTTTCCAAGGACATCAAGGATAGGCAGGTTTGGGGTACAAGGAGGGTGATAGTAGCTGTGGTCTCAGACACTTAAAGAGATAATTATTCTGCAAGGAACTTAGTATAATGATTGTGATATACACAGGACTATGTGAAAAAAGGGACATCAAGGACTTCCCACAAAAATTTCTTTGCACTGGATTTTAAAATTCACCATCTCTGTATAAAAAACTTTCTCACTGGCAATTTGTTTATACCAACATGCAAATGGATTTAAATATTCTACAAATTAGATTAAGATCCTTAGTTGCTGACAGGAATACATAGGGCTATTTAGCTTGTCACTGTAAATTTAACCTCCTTAGTCATCTTCAGAACATAACATATATGTGTATCACTGCTAATGTTCTGAAAATGGACTAACATCTAATCATGGCTTGAGGGCTGCAGAATGTTTAATGTGAGCTAGACTTCGAAAAGACCCAGCTGAGGTGCAATTAACTCAGTGAAGTAAATATTTGGAGCCTCACTTTCTGTGTGTGTGCATGTGTGTGGGGGTATATACTCACTGTGTGAAAACACTTGTATTTCCATTTATTTCATTGTTTCATTTACTTGGACATCAGTTAGTCAATTACACAGACGTATAGTCATATCCTCATCCTCCTTTTAAAGCTGCTTTGGAGGCTTTTTTTTTTTTTTTTTTTTTTTTTTTTGAGATGGAGTTTTGCTCTTGTTGCCCAGGCTGGAGTGCAGTGGTGCAATCTCGCCTTACTGCAACCTCTGCCTCCTGGGTTCGAGCGATTCTCCTGTCTCAGCCTCCGGAGTAATAGGTATGCACCACATGTCTGGCTACTTTTTTGTATATTTAGTAGAGATGAGGTTTCACCATGTTGGTCAGGCTGGTCTTGAACTCCAGATCTCAGGTGATCCAGCTACCTCGGCCTCCCAAATTGGAAGCTTTTTGTGTCATAAATTATCTCAAGTGAATTTCTTTTGTTAAGTGGTAAGTGCCATTTGGAGATAAGGTTATTGACACTGTTGTTGTTACTGTTATTGTTATAATCAAGGACTTGAACATGTCAGAAGAAAAAAGAAATCCTGTGATCTTAATAAGATCCCGCTCAGTCGTACCTAATTCCAATACCTTTAAATTCACGTTGATTTGGGCACATTTATTAAAGAAACAGTTTTATAGAAATCTTACTCTATCTTCATTTATCTCCACAATGTTTTTCTGGTATTTATTTTAAAGACAGTATCAAATTAACAGAAACGTTAAGCCCACATCCCTAATGTTTATGTGAAAACAAACTACATTTGATTGTAGTTGAAGGAAATTAATTCAGCAAACAGGCTGAATTTCAGTTTGCAGTTTACAGTGTTTATATTTCTGCATCTTTAATTCTTTCAGAAACTAATTTATCTTCAAGAGGTTATGTACCATCCATGATTTACTTCTCTTATGACAAAAAATAAGAAATACAATGAGGAATAAAGAAAATGTCGCAGTGGCACATGCCTGTAATCCCAGCACTTTGGGAGGCTGGGGCGGGCGGATCACTGGAGTTCAGGAGTTCCAGACCAGCCAGGCCAACATGGCAAAACTCTGTCTCTACTAAAAATACAAAAAATTAGCCAGGTGTGTGCCTGTAATCCCACCTATTGGGGAAGCTGAGGCAGGAGAATCACTTGAACCCAGGAGGTGGAGGTTGCAGTAAGCCAGGATCACACCTCTGCACTCTAGCCTGGGCAACAGAGCAAGTCTCCATCTCACCAAAAAAAAAAAAAAAAAAAAAAAAAAAAAAAAAAAAAGGCGGGGAGTGGGGAGGTTTCTGACTTTCCTGGTGGAAGATAGATGTTAATGTCTTTGTAAACTTAAGAGTTGGAAGAATAATATTGCTAAGGATTGAGTGACAATAAAGATGCAGCAGGCAATGAATTAATGTGGCTTTCAGCTCCTTTACTTCAGTTTTCTTAGTATATTCGGCCTGAAGTAGAACATCCTACCATGTAGGATATAATTTTGAACATGGCAAGGAACTTAGTATGTGATATCCATTATCTGTTGTCCTTGTCTTTCCTGCATCTCAGGAAGCCACTTATTCCATTTCCCATTTTTATACAGTGTAGGGCTGAAGCAAGATCCAAACAACACCATGATACAAGAGAGAAACAGAGGGCAGCCTGCTCATATTGGAGGGCACAGAAAGACTGGCGAGACACACAGAAAAAAAAAAAAAGCGGATCTTTATTTCATGTAGCTCTTATGCCCCACACAAGTAATGCTGGCAAATCCTTCCTGATCTTTTCACCACCAGAAAGACAGGCTAGAAAGGCAGAGAGGGGATGGAGGGAGAGCAAGAGAGTTTACATAGCTTATTCATTTATTTACTCACCAAACTAATATTTATTATTTGTTATGTGACAGGTACCTAGGTTGGTTCCGGGAATTTGAAGAGTAATAAGTTACCACCCCTGCCTTCAAGGTGTTTCAGTCTAGCAGGGAGAATGATATTTAAACCAGTAATTAAGCTTGATAGGGTAATTATTTTAATGGTGAGCCACAACTCTAAACAGAAGGGGCACAGATGTGGAGGCACGAGCTCATCCTTTTATTGAGCTTTCTAATAAAGAGCAAGATGCTTAACTCTGTTGATCTCCAGCTTCTTCATGGGTAGGAGAGCATCTTCTCACTTGCAGATAGTGCATGTAAAGTGCCCAGAAGAGTGCTGGACGCATAGTGGGCATTCAGCAAATGAGAGAGGGTGGATGAGCCTCAGGAGCTATGCAGGAGTCAAGGGCAGTAGGACTGTAGGAGGGGTCCTGAAGTCCCATGTCAGATATGTAAGAAAGGCCTTCTTGCACATTGCAAGAACACTAGGTACCAGGATTAGCAAGGAGTTGACACTGACTAGTTAATCCCTATTTCCCAGTTTGTCTTCACTAGGTGGAATCTTTCCTTTAAGATGGCAAAGGAAGGCCGGTGTGGTGGCTCACTCCTGTAATCCCTGCTCTTCGGGAGGCTGAGGTGAGTGGATCACTTGATGTCAGGAGTTCGAAACCAGCCTGGCCAACATGGGAAAACCTCGTCTCTACTAAAAATATAAAAATTAGCCAGGTGTGATGGCACATGCCTCTGGTCCAAGCTACTCAGGAGGCTGAGGCAGGACAATCACTTGAACCCAGGAGGTGGAGGTTGCAGTGAGCAGAGATTGTGCTACTGCACTCCAGTCTGCATGACAGAGCCCTGTTCCCCGTACTGGACCCCACTCCCCCCTCACTTGTCCTCTTCAGCCTCTGCCTCCTGCTTTTAGCACCTACCACTCTGACGGCTAGCCAGGGCAGGCCTGGAGGCTGAGATCAGTGATCTGTTGGGACAAGGGCTAGGCCCCACAAAGCCCCACAAAAATTAGCCAGGCATGGTGGCTCGTGCCTTTAGTCCCAGCTGCTCAGGAGGCTGAGGCAGAATAACTTGAATCTGGGAGGCAGAGTTTGCTGTGAGTTGAGATCATGCTACTGCACTCCAGCCAGGGCAACAGAGTAAGACTCTGTCAAAAAAAAAAAAAAAAGGGAAAAGACTGAATTTTTTCCTTTTTTAAGGATAGCGCAGGTGAGAAGCCCATTGCTATTTTTATTGCACCAATTTCTGACACTTAAATGTCTTCCACATGAGTCACCTATTGGCACCCAGCTCCTTGTTTACGTGAAGAATCCGGTGCCTCCACTAACCTCCTTCCCTTCTAGGCCTTCCATATATTTTCTGGTTGCCCTTCTATCAACTCTGTGTTTTACTATATTTCAGAAGCATTATGTTTTGAATTCATATATTATATTATATATATAGAGAAATTAAATAGAATATTTGATCACTGTTGCCAATTGTGAATGCAAAGTGGCTAGCATTGGGTAATATTTATTGAGCTGTTATTATCAGGCACCACACATTCTATGCATTGTATCCGTGCTTCTCAGCTTTTGGTGGAAATACATGTGATATGGAGATGCTAAAATTCAGGTTCTGGTTCATTCAGTTTGGGAGTACAGGCCAGACGACAGGCTCAAGGGTGATACTGCTGTCCACAGGCTGCATTTTGAATAGCAAGACATTGTACCATTTGATTCTGACAACAGCCCTATTAGTTAGAAATTATTTCTTGTTTCATATCTATGGAAACTGAAGTGTAGAGAATTTATCCAAGGTCATGTTGCTAGAAAGCAGTAGAGCTTGGGCTCTAAATCCAGATTTGCCTCCTGGGATAGTGTATATTATCTGTATTTTGGAAATATTCTCCAACATCCAAGGGTGACTTGATGCTACCTGAAACAAAATTCATAGTTTTAGTTTTAATTTCATCGCTTTTAAGGATTTTTTTTTTCTAATCTCTTTTTATGAAGGACTTTGTATTAAATGGTGATTCAGATGTGTTGGATTTTGCTTCTAAAGATACGCGGAGTTTAGTATAATTTACTTGCCAAAATTATGGCCTAGGAAACATCGTGCTATTGATGGAATCCACACTGAACACAAGAGGAAATTGCGTTGTGAGGAAAGGAAATCCTCAGGCTGATTTATTGTTCAGCGCTGAGTGTACACAGTGTGCTATCCTTGTCATAGCCAAGCGAAAAAGGACGCAGTCCCCGTCCTGAACAGATCATTCTTTTAAAAATAGTATTTTGGACTGCTTATAAAATATGGTAATAAAAAATTTGGGGTCCAGATATCTAATACAGTATCGAAAATCCCATCAAACTGGAGTCTTTCTATTTTCAAATTTTAAATGAATGCATCTCAAAAGGGTAACGAAGGATCACATTTATATCAAACAGCAAGACTTCAATGTGGCAATATCTTGCCATGAATAATTTAAACGTTAATTGTTGTTTTGGGGGGCAGTGTGCAGTGGGAGTGAAAGGGGTGGAGTTTAGAGTCCCCAAAGGATTTACTTAACAAACACGGACGCACTGCTTGTGCACTGTGCAAAGTTCTGGGGGAAAGTTCCAACTTTCACTAAGGATCCCAGAATGGGCCGGCAGTAGCTGCCCAGGGCCACCGCGCTTTGCTTTCAAACCCGGCCGCCCGCCGCCGGCGCATGCGCAGTCCAGCACCGTGGCACAGGCCTTTCTCAGGCAGGTTTTTGTGGGGTCAGCAAAAGGGTCAGAACTGCCACCACCAACAGTTCCGAGCCTGACCGGGAAGGGGAAACAAACTCCAAGTGAAAATCACCTCGGGAGGAAACAGGCTCCGAGATGGGGCGGGTTCAGCAGGGGTCTCCACACACGCACTCTCGCTTGCTTTCAGGGTGCCCAAACACCTCTAGGGGCAACTAGGAGGAACAGGCTGAGGAATCAGCTGTGGAGAATGGAGGGGATCGAACTGGAAGGCGCGCGGGGGCGATGATCTCTAAAACTTTCGGCGCCGTGCTCTACGGATGGTCTGGGCACTTTTCTCATTTCTCTAGGGAGTCCGGGTGCCCCAATTAATCCGTCGCTCCTACGAGCATTTGCTTTTTAGGGGGCCCTGGGGCAGCCCCTCGTATTACACTATTCAGCCACACTCCCCGCAAAGCAGAGAACCCGCCCCGAGAGAAGACCCCAGGATGCCGGGGGCTGCGTGAGTCTGCGGGCGGGGGCGCGGGATCCCCTTTGTGGCCGCCGCCCCCTCCGCCGGCCCCTCCCCCGCGCCCCGCCCTCGGCCACCGACCCCAGCCCCGGCCGCTGGCGCGCTCCCACCCGCGCCTCTGGGGACTCGCGGACGGCAGCGAGACCGGCCGGCGCGCTGGGCATGCTCAGTGGCGGGCCGGGCGCTGGAGTCGGAAGCCGGTGCGCGGCCGCAGCCGCCGAGCCGGCCGGGGCGCACGGAGAGCGCGCGGGACTCGCTGCAGCTGCGGCCCGATCGCGGCGCACCCGGGCCGGGACCTGAGCCGAGCCCCGCGCTGCACCCGCCACCCGCCGGCCGCGGCGCCTGCTCCCCCGATCCCGCTCGGGGAAGGGGCCGACGGCGGCTGGCGTCGGCGGGGCGCGGAGGAGCCGCGGCGGCCGCATCCTCACCGCCCGCCCCGGCCCGGCCGCGTCCCAGAGCCGTCGGGCATGGAGCCGTGGAAGCAGTGCGCGCAGTGGCTCATCCATTGCAAGGTGCTGCCCGCCAACCACCGGGTGACCTGGGACTCGGCGCAGGTGTTCGACCTGGCGCAGACCCTCCGCGATGGAGTCCTGCTCTGCCAGCTGCTTAACAACCTCCGGGCGCACTCCATCAACCTGAAGGAGATCAACCTGAGGCCGCAGATGTCCCAGGTGAGGAGGCCGGCGCGGGCGCCCCGCCTCCAGCCGGCAGCTCCCATTAATCTTGCGGCTAATTTCTTTGTGTAAATGCAAACGTCTAGGTGCGCTGAGCTTGCCCTGCTTCCCAGCCTTCTGCTCTGGGACCACTTCGGCACCACTTCGGCTTTTCCTACCTTGGCTTGAAATGGCTTATCGCCTCAAGCTGAATGCAAAAGCCTTGCGTCCGGAGATGGTGTGAGGATTTCATAAAGGCTTTCTGTGAGGCGGGAAAGAAATAAGTTGTCTTAGGGTGCCCTTCACCTACTCTGCGTGTGCGTGTGGCGCGACAAAGGGAATTTGATCAAGCTCTTCCGTAAAAACGAAGGGGAGGGACGAAACGAGGTGATGGGGTAATTTGCCTTTAGTCTCTTTTGCTTTGCGTCTTGTTCTCATGTTTTCTTGAAAGAGGAACCATGACATAAATGAGGACTCGAGGAAGTGGAGGGCGTTCGGTCCCGTTATCTGTCCAGGAGTGACAGTGGTCGAAAGGAAGAACCGGGAGCAGAACCCAGGGGCTGCCCCCAGGGGCCCTGAGCTGGTGGCTGGCCAGCAAGCTCCATGGCTATGTTTACAGCTCTTCCTAAACCATGTGAGAAGGAGCGAGTCCAACCTCTCTGAGCAGAGACAGGAAATGAGAAGTTTCACTAGAGATTCTGCTTTCCTTCCTGCAGTGCCCGGCTCAGGTGCTGTGGTGCTGATCGGCTCCCGGGGCTGGAGCTGCCTCTTTGAGGTTGAAGCCAGGCACGCACCTCTGGAAGCTTGGGTGCACCCTAGAGTCAGCTCAAAAGTCACACGCAATTCAGTGGAAGAGTAGTTTATTTATCCTGTCGGAAAATTTTTGTACAGAAGGATGTTAAACTCGGTTCAGAGTCTCTTTCAGAATGTTAAAAAACAACACAAAAACCAAACCGCTTTCAACTTAGAAAGGAGAGGACAGAGCCCTCTCCATGACACATTTCAGCACTAATCCTCTATGACGCAGAGCCTCAGCTACTTAGCAACCAGAGCAGTGCCTTTCAAGAAGAAATGGGCTTTATATGATTTAACAAATATGTATTTAAAGTTAGATGACACAGTCATCTCTGATTCTTGGTGTCAGTATTTCACCAGGGTCCCCTGCACTTCAAAGTCTACATTCCTTGCCTGTCTGCCTTCAACCTGCTGGTGGGCAGTCCCCAAGAAAGAACAGGCATGGAAATGGGGAGAGCCATATGTATTTAAAAGTGAGATAAATTATTTAATATCCCCATAAATCTGCATGGTGATTGCTACCTCTAGGTACCCCTTCAGAGTTGTCTCAATTCTGGATATCCCTTTGAGGGGTTTAGCAAACTTTTCTATTCTGGTGGGAGCTGTAGTCAGTTACCTACTCTCACACATCCTCATTTTCCACTTTGCCTGTAGCCTCAGGAGGCAGTGTGGGTCAGGATGCCTTGGCCACCAGTAGGGAGTACAGTACTGTGCATGTTTCCTGGAACTTGTTTCCTGGAACTCTCAGCAGTTGCTCTCAATAATCACATTTTCTGGACAGCTGAAGAGCTGTTTTTTCTTTTCTTTTCTTTTTTTTTTTTTTTACCCTGAAGCCTTTATTTGAATGCTAACAATGGGTGAAAATCGTTTTGAATGTATTTTGCTCTTCTCTTACAATATGTTAGATGTAATTTAATCTTTCTGATGACCAAAAATTATTATAAGCATCTTTAATGAAAATTGAGCACATTCAATGCTCTAAGGGTTCTGTTCCCTACTGGGGGTACCACAATGAGCAAACCAGAATACTTGCAGTAAAGGAATGATTACACTGTGCTATCAGTTGATAAATCACTGGGTTATAATAAGGTAAGTAGGACAGCTAATGACCTTCTTTGTGCCGTTGCACTTTTGAGTTCTTAAGTCTGCCCAACCTTGAGTTTTCTGGTTCCAAATTAAGTACAGTTTCTCCTGTGATGTCCTGTGAATGGGTGCTTCTCTCAGATGTGAATTCTAGAAGGCTAGTACCTGAATATGGTGATGTCTGTTTTTGCTTTCCTCTTGGTTCTTGGCCTCATTGCAGAGGGGTAAGGCTGCTGAACAAGTGGGTGCTAGGCAGATGAGTTTGTATCATGCAGGTTGTTATTGAATCCCTAAATGAGACTTATGAAATGATTTTATGAAACAACTTGACATATTTAACATACTTAGAGTGCCTAGCTTCACATGTACTTAATATGTCCTTAATAAATGTTCACTATTAGCAAAATTATGTAAAACATTTTTTCTGCTATTGTTACATTAAGAGTAATAGGTTCCAATAGAAATTTTAGAAGAACTGTAGAGACCTACCCGTTCCTTTGGGCTAATATCCCTAAGCATTTTACCTCTAACTAATATCACTCTTGGGAAAGTTTCTAGCTGTAGTGAATAACCTGGTACACCCTATCATGTCCCAGCAGAATTTATTCCCCTGGAGTTAGAGACGTCATTACTATTACCTGTGACTTTTTGGTATGTCTGAGAGTCGTTCTGTCTACCCAACTTAGGTTCTGTTGATATTAATTTGAAATAGACTTTTTAAAATATAGCACATGATCTCCTAAGCTAAGAAATAACTAGAAGGTGTCACTTCAGAGTTTTGTGTCATATTGAGACTCTAAGGAGCAGATATTGACAAAGCAAATTTTAATTTATTGATGTTTTGCTTGTAGCCTGTTTAGTTTTCCTGAAATAGGCTATAAAATGAGCAGCCTTTTACAATTTTTAAATGAGTGTTTATTCCAGTGAGTGGGATGCTTTTCCATTCTCTGTTAGCCTTCTGCCTTGTTTGCATTAAAAAAATAAATAACTGCAAATAATGACTGCTCAATTATAGGTTTGAATCTTGGAATCTTAATAAGTTAGTTGATTATCTTTCAAATTAAAAGCATGGATGGGATCCCAGTTCTCTTACTTATTGTTCTTTCTGACTGTGAACATAAGTTTGTTTTTGATCTTGCCATCTTGGTAAGAGGATGATCTTCAGTTCAAAAATGAGTATATTTTTTCATGCTGATTTAGCTTTTGTTTTTATTTATGATGGATTAAAGAGGTAAACTTAATCACATTTAGTTATACATTTAACATGTTCCTCTTATTATAAAGAATACAGTTAATAAAATGCCATTGGTAAATGGATATCTAAGAAATTTGGTGTCTATATATTTTAGATATTAGTGTCTGTATCTGAGATTTATTTTTCATCCAAAACAGTATTCTAGCCAGGAAGAGGGGAGCCTACTGGTAATAGCTGTACTAGGTGTGCAGCATATGCTAGGGTTGGGGTTGGGGGTGTGCCTGTGGGAAGGGCATGAGTTATTGGCTTGATGCTATTTTTAGTGTTTAAGAAGATCTTCATGAATGCCTATAACCACCCCTAGATCTATCATGAATTAGAGTCCCTTAGTCTTAATTTTAAACTTAAAATTTTGCTTTATACTATGCTTTAGAGTAGAGGTAATACATTCGATGAATTTACTGGCCACTATGAACCGTACATGTAAACTTTTAATTGTCTAAATGAATAATTCAGACTTGAAGGATTTCTTCAATGACTATTTACTGGTTCCTACTATGTTCCAGGCACTGTTTCAGACACTGTCTTGGACAAACTCAACAAAGTCCCTGCCCTAAAGGGTTTTGGATTTTAGAGGAGCTGAGCTATACATAAATGACTATATATTATAATGTGCTATGAACCCATTTGAAGCTGAGTTGGGAACTAGAGAGAAATGTAATGCAATTTTATAGAAGGTAGTCGAGAAAGTCCTCTCTGAGGGAATGACAGTTAGGCAGGGACCTGAAGCGAGTGAGGGAACACAGGAATGTGGATGTTTGGAATAAAGAATATTCCTGGCAGAAGGAATACCAAGTGCAAAGCTCCTGAGGTCATTAAATGGCAGGTATACTGGAGGAACAGCAAGGCCAGCGTGGCTGGAGGGAGAGTGAGTGTGGCAAAGAGTGGTAGGGTTGAAATCAGAAAACGGAAGCTCGAGTTCTAGAACTTGTGGGCTACTTTAAGAACTCTGGATTTCACTTTGAGTGAAATGAGAGGTCAACAGAGGGTTGAGCAGAGGAGTGACATGGCCTGATTTATGATTTTTCTTTTCTTTTCTTTTCTTTTCTTTTCTTTTCTTTTCTTTTCTTTTCTTTCTTTCTCTTTCTTTCTTTCTTTCTTTCTTTCTTTCTTTCTTTCTTTCTTTCTTTCCTTTCTTTTCTTTTTCTTTTCTTTCTTTCTTTCTTTCTTTTTTTTTTTTTTGATACAGAGTCTTACTCTGTAGCCCAAGCTGAAGCGCCCTGACATGATCTTAGCTCACTGCAGCCTCCGCCCCCTGGGCTCAAGCGGTTCTCCTTCCTGAGCCTCCCGAGTAGCTGGGACTACAGGCACGCGCCACTACCGCCAGCTAATTTTTTTTTTTTGTGTTTAGTATGTGTTTCTCATGGCGAAAGGCCACGGGCTTTCACCATGTGGCCCAGGGCGGTCTCCAACTCCTGAGCTCAGGCCATCCGCCCGCCTCGGCCTCCCACAGTGTTGGGATTACTGCTGTGAGCTGCCCCGCCCATCCCTGATTCATCGTTCCTACAGTTACTCTGGCTACCATATTGAGAACAGACTGGAGGGCAGCAAGGATGAAGATGCCCAGGCAAGAGATGATGGCGGCTCCTCTTACCAGCATAATAGCAAGGCAGATAGTGGGAAGAGTAGGCTCAGAATATATTCTGAAGGTAGAGCCAGCAGGGGTTTATTGATGGACTCAGATTAGGGGATATGAGCAGAGAGGAGTCAAGTATGTCTCCAGAAGTTTTGACCTGAGAAACTAGTTGATGATGTTCCCTTTTATTGAGATGGAGAAGACAAGAGGAAGTATGGTGTTGAGGTGTATGTGGGGAGAGGGGAAGACGTATCAGGAGCTAGTTGTGATTGAAGTGCCTGGTAGACATCTAGAAGGGTACGCTAAGCAAGTTGGGGGAGTTGGAAATGTAGGTATAAACTTTGGAGTTATAGTATTTAAAATGATGAGACTGGATGATATCACTCAGGGACTACTGAAGAAAGAGGAAAAAGTCTGAACGAGCCGTTGGGGCCTGCCTGTTCATGAGGATGGAGAGACGGGAGGGAACCTGTGAGGGAGTTAAGAGGCAATGGCCGCAAGGTAGGAGGGAAACCAGTAGAGTGGTTCCAGGAAACCAAGTGGAACAGTATTTCTGGGAGGAGTGGTGTCATGTTAAATGCTGCTGATCAAGTAAAATAAGGGCTGAGGATAGAAGATTTAAACAGTATTGGGTTCCTTGATAACCTTGACAATAATGGATTTGGTGATGTGGTGGGCAAACACCTGATAATAGGAGAGGGTCGACGCAGCAAGTACAGACATCTCTTTGGGGAGTAATTTTGCTGTAAAGAGGACAGGAAAACGGGGCAGTGGCCAGTAGAGGAAAAGAAATCAAGATATGGGTTATTTTATTTTTATTTATTTATTTTTCATTTTTGAGATGGAGTCTTGCTCTGTCATCCAGGCCGGAGTGCAGTGGCGAGATCTTGACTCACTGCAACCTCTGCCTCCGGGTTCAAGCAGTTCTCCTGCCTTAGCTTCCTGAGCAGATCGGATGACAGGTGTGAGCCACCATGGCTGGCTAATTTTTGTATTTTTAGTAGAGACATCATTTCACCATGTTGGCCAGTCTGATCTCAAACTCCTGACTTCAGATGATCCAGCTGGCTTGGCCTCCCAAAGTGCTGGGATTACAGGTGTAAGCCACTGTGTCTGCCCTAGTTGTAGTTTATTTTCTTATGACACAATTCTTATTTTATATCTATGAAAAGAGATCTTTTAGATGGACAGATTTTCTCATATGGTACTTTTGTATATATGTGTATATATGTGAAAAGATATATCTGTATATGAACAATGAGAATATATGGGTACAGGGAGGGGTACATCATACCCTGGGGCCTGTCGGGGGTGGGAGGCAAGGGGAGGGATAGCATTAGGAGAAATACCTAATGTAGATGACGGGGTGATGGATGCAGCAAACCACCATGGCACATGTATACCTATGTAACCTGCACATTCTGCACATGTATCCCACAACTTAAAGTATAATAAAAAAAGCAAAATTTAAAGTGTTTTAAAATCTTCTTTTTGTTCAGATTGTGACTATTCTGAATACCACCTGAACTTAGAGTCATTGATTGCCAAGTGTTTTCATACAATGTTACCCTTTGAACATCTACTGTTGGTGATGCAGCATTTCTAAAAGAATTCATCACTACTGCCTGTGGTATTTTCTTCTAAGCTGGGTTTTGATGCTGCTTGTTAGTCTTTTAAATAAAAAGTTAAATAATTTCTGCTATAGATAACCATACATTGTTTTTTAAAATAAACTATGATTATATTAGTTTTAGCATTGAGGTGTACATTCCAAATACGTGTCTACACACTCCCTCCTCTTATACAAGGTGGTGTGACTTTGGGTCATACCAAAGTGAAGGATGAAAAACTGTTATTTTCCCTAAAGAATGATGTGCCTAGTAACATTTTTAGTTAGTTTGTTCAGAATAATGTCATTCCTTAGTCTTCTCAGAAGTCAGTAACTTTTTTGCTGTTTGTTAGGTTGTTTTCTTGGATAATCTGCCAGCATAATTTTAAACACAACACCAATCAGGATCTTTTAATGTAAAGTAGTTGTGGCATCTTTAGGCATCTTATGCACTGGTTCTGTCTGTGTGATTGGTGGCTTAACGCAGGTTCTCTAGAAAGCAGAGCCTGGTGTAAGGCACTGAAGTACTGAAACCCCCTTGGTGAGGTGCAATCCCATGGCTTGCCAGAGTGAGGAAAATGAGACCATGTCTTTTTGTTTTTTTAAGATGGAGAAAATTACATTATGTTTGCAATATAAATGGGGTTGATCTAGTATAGATTACCACGTATTTCCTAATTTTCAAATACAGTGGATTGTTTTCATTATTTTTCTCGAATCCTTTGTGGCAGTTGACATTACTGATCATACCCTTCATCTAAAACTCTCTCTTCCCTTTACTCCCACTACACCCTACTCTCCTGATCCTCTTGTACCTCTCGTTAGTCCTTCTTCAGTTTTTGTTTGTTTGTTTGTTTGCTGGCTTGCCTTTATTGAAACCTCTCAAACATTTTAGAGTTTTCTCTTTAGTTGTCTTTTCACATTCGCTTCCCTGTAGCATCTTATGACATCTGTGGTGTTGCCTACCTTGATGGACCCCAAATTTACACTGACAGCCTCAGTCTACCTGTTTTACACCTCTCCTTCAATAGTTAGGTTGCCCCATGGATATGAAGTGTGATCATTAAAGAAAGTTCACTCACAATAGAGAGGGGTGGATTGGATGGGACAAAACTAGGCATGAGCAGGACTGCTACTGAAGTCATTGACCGGAAGATGAGGCCAGAGAAAGGAGGCGAGTAGAGGGACAGAGAGGAACAAAAGAGATTAAAATGGTAATAAAGAGTTGGGATGGATGGGACTTGGCAACCTTTTAGATACAGAGAAAGACTGGAAAGTATCTAGGCTGAGACCCAGGTTTCAGCATCAGGTGACAGTACTGTTATAAAGGAGGGGCACATTTTAATGAGAAAGGGAGCACATTCTGCCTTGGACTCTGAGTTGGAAGTTATTACCAATTACCCTCTCTCTTCTCGATTTCATGTATCCCACTCTTTTAATACCCCATTCTTTCTGGTTTATTCTACTAATACCTAAAACCCAACAATCCTTTGAACTCATTGCTTCTGCCACCTCTTAACTGCCTTCAGTTTTCATTTCCTTCCTACTTAGCCTAAATACTATAGCCATTATAATTCCCTGACTTCCCTTGATTTGTCCTGCTTGTTTGGATAAACAAAACCCTGGTTAAATTCAACTTGTTACTTATTCCCTTCCTACAACCGAGCTGCTGAATGTAATGGAGGAAAACTCACCTTGCCGACTGCTCTCACTTTAAGTTCATGTTTCCTAATCTCAGGTGGGCACCTTGGGCCATCCAATCATCTGGTTATATTTCTCTAATGTTCTCAAAGTATGGTCTGGAACTACTGGCAGTCCCTGAAATGCTTTTAGGGGTCCCACAATTTCAAAACTCCCTTTATAGTTTTATTTATAATCTAATAATAATAGACTATTTGCCCTCTCATTTTCTAATGTGTGTATAGTGGAGTTTTCCAAAGGCTGCGTGATAGTGCCCATGCTGTTGCTGTGGTTGCCTGTAGAATATATGCTTGTATATGTTTCAAAGGTTTATCAGTTTAGAATTCTAACATGTTAAACATTGATTGCTATGAAACCCCAAACAAAAGCTGCGGAGGATTCTCAATCACTTTTAAGAGTGAAAAGAGGTCCTGAGGAAAAAAAAAAGTTTGAGAACTGCCCAAGACCATTTACTTTTTGACTCTTCCAGGTCACTCTTTAGTACCTTTTCTTCTTTCCTTAGACTTTCATCACCCCTTTCTTCCTTCTTTCTCTCAACTTGTAACTTCACTTCCTGTTCCACTGGAAAAAAAGATAAAATCGGAGGAGAGCTTCCTCAAGCTCCTGCCTTCCTGCATCTTTGCCTGTAAATGAGCCTTCTCTCTGGTACTGTGAGTGAGTTAACAGTGCTCCTGGCCAAGGCCAGTTTCTCCTTCATTTTTCACCCCCATGCTCTCCTGCATCATCAGTTTTCTCCTGGATCTTTCCCATTTGCATGCATGTATGCCGTTATTCCCCTCATTTAATGTATGATATATTTTCAAGGTAGGGATCCAAAGATGTAGATGAACATTGGATATAATGGAGAGCGACTAAAGATGCCGAGGGTTTGATCTGAACTACTGGGGCAGGCTATCAGACAACCTCCATATAACTTCAGTGGTTCCCGATGGACCACAGAATAAAATCCAACCTCCTTAGTATGCAAGAGCTCATGGTCTTGTCCTGCTTCATCTCTCAAAGCTCCTCTCCACTCTGTACTCCTGACCATTTTGCAGTTTCTTGAAAAGACTATGCTGCTAAATGTCTCTGTGCTATTACATATTCCTTTTTCTCTGCTTGAAGTTCCCTTTTTCATTTGTCTGCTTGAAGATTCAGTTCAAGAGTCATCTTTGTATTGTCTTCCCTGACTTTTCTCCCAGGTGTGACTGAGCACATGCTGCTTTGTGCCGCAGTGTCTGGTGGAATGCAGCACTCCTTGCTGTTTCGCAGTTTTATTCCTTATCTGTCTCCCTTCCAGGCTTTGGCTTGATTGAGGATGCCATAGGCTATTTCCTTAATATACAGCACTAGAAATGGACACAGGGAGTCATACCTAATAGGCATACGTAAATAGGCACAGGTGAAATTCATCAATGGGATGAAAATGGTGACACTTAACTACTTTTTCAAACATATCTACAAATTAAAAAAAAAACATAGCCAGCACTGACTGTCATTACAAACCAAAAATACTTGTTAAGTGCCATTACTAATAATAGCAGATAACATTACTTCACCACTTACCAACTGAGTGACTTTCAGAAAGTGGCTAAACCTGTCTACTTGTCTTTTCTTTAGCTTTCTCATCTCTAAAATAGACCAAATAAAAGAAGCTACCTTCTAGGGTTCTTGTGAGGACTAGCTGAATTAATTAATATGACTGGCTTATGGCTACCCAATAGATATTAACTGTTTTTTTTTTTTTTTAACTATGATGATTATCTCTGCTTCTGTGGAAACATACAAGGTAGTTACTAACACCTTCCATGCATTATCTCATCTAACTGTCCAACACCATGAGGCAGGCCTTGTTATTTATCCCCATGTGGTAGATACTCTGAGGCTAAGAGGGGTTTAGTAACAAACAAGTAGTTTGTGGTAGAGCCAAACATAGAATTAGAACATGAAGAGTGAACCGAATTCTCATCAGCAAGCTATCAGGACATCTGAATGTGAACTGCAATGAGGACTGCAAGGAATCTTTTCCCTCATTGTATTTTGCTTTATTGTGGGGTTCCCTTGGAGGACCCTTCTGATTGGCCTTGTGGCTATTGTTAGTAGCACCTCCGTACTAGTCAGATGTCGAGTTAAAATTTTGCCTCAGGATACAGAATGTATCGACTGGATGATTTCATACACATTTCTCACATTATTCAGTATAAAATTGGTGTTAGACCTTTGACAGGTATATAATGGGAAAAGGAAAGAAAATCAGGAAAACTAAGGAGCGTTCATGAGGGGAAGAGAGAAACTGAATGTAGCTGTTCCTTTTTGGCCTTTTAATACTGTGCCTTGTGACAGCTGGTCTCAAACACATGGTTTAATGGTCTATTCTGGAGTCAGAAGTGCCTACATTTCTCTGGGAAGCAGGAACACTGTTTAAAATGATGTGCTTTGAAATGGCATTTTTTCTATTATAAATATTCTTTTTGTAAATTTTCAGACAACCTATTGTTAGCTATTATTTGGAGCATTATTTTATCATAATTCTTTTCCTCTGTTAACATAGATCGTGTATCATGTTAAAGCCAGTCACAAGTTGACATTCTGTTTTTCCTTATTCTTGGGCATTTAGTGGATAGAACCATGAAGAGCAATGTAGTTCCTCTGGATTTCCATGGAAAATTATTTTTGAATTGTATTTTGTGCTGCTAGCTGAATGTGCTTTCAAAATCTGTGTGGCAAGAAGTGTAGACAGCTTTTGAGTTCCTTGCTTAACAGGAAGCCAGCAGCATATGCTACTCACATGAGAGTTCTTTAAAGGGTCAATTAATATGGAATATTTAATGAAACACTTGATACTCACCTTCCATGGTTTTCAGAGTGCCTGTCTTAAAATAGATCTGTAACAGCTGGTCTGAATAAACAAGCATCGTGCTTCTCTATGCCTTTTCCTGGGAGCATGGGGGCAGCATAGTTTAATGGGAAAACTTCAGGTCAGGAGTCAGGACACCTGAGTTCTAGTCCCAGCTCTGTCTCTGACAGTCTGTGTGACTTTAGTGTCTCCTTCTCTTTGCCTCTGGATTCTATACTTATGGCAATAGCCGCGGATACTTACATATGCAATAATATACTAAATAGCAACTAAAATATTTGACACATATCTAGGCAGCATTATAGTTTCATGATCAGGGATCAGGCAGAAATGGTTGAATCCCAGCTCTGGCACTTAACAACACTGATCTTGGAGAATTTACTTTACTTATTGACTCTGTTTCCTCATCTGATAGGCAAGAAATTGTAAAATTTCTTTGCAGGATTGTGGTGAGAATGAAAATATTCAAATGCCTGGTACATGGTAGGTACTTGTTAAGATTATTTCCTTCCTTGTCCCCACTGCCTCCGCAATCATCATGTCTGTAAGACAGGAAGAATAAGATCTTAGCACTGCTCTACAGAGGAGGAAATGGAAATGGGCACTGGCTAAAGGGCTTTTCTCAAGGTCACACAGACAGGAAGTGGTGAAGACAGGACTTAAGTCCAACTGTCCTAATTTCAAATTTGGCGAAGCGTCCCATTCCTGCTGCCAAATTCAGTGGATAGATGGCAAATTGCACGAGGAAATGACTGGAAAAATGCTTTCAAAAAATAGGGCATGCCCTGGAAATGGAAAGTGAGATTGTATTATTTGCACTGAAAGTTACTGTATTTAAAATGAAACATCTAAAATAATGAAACCTGTTTTTCGTTATTTTATAGTCTGATTAGTTTGCGGATTATTTGCTTTTTGGTAATGTTATAGCCCTTCTACTTTTTGTTTGATTCTGTTTTCATGGAAATTTTTGCATGTGAAGCAATTATTTAAATCATCATGTTGTCTGCTAAATGTTGGACTTTGTGGTAGATGCTTGGTATTCAAATTCGAATGAAACTCAGTCCCTGACCCTGTGTTGCTTTTAGTCTCCACAGTATGGATTTTACTTCATATTTTCCCTTGTGAAACAGTGGATGGGAAGGGAGTCATTTGGGTTAGAGTGAATGGGCACGGCTAAAGTTTGGTAGGTGGGTAATGCTTTTCTGGATACATAGTTAATTTTGCTGATGTGCACATTATGCCACTAATGCCACAAAATGCATTTTTTTATGTGTGTGCATGGCTCAAGGTATTTCTCTCCTTTTTTTTTTTTAGGTTGAATTGTATATATAAATTAAAAAAAAATTTTATTTTAAGTTCAGGGGTACATGTGCAGGTTGTTATATAGATAAATGTGTGTCATGGGGGTTTGTTGTGCAGATTATTTCATCACCCAGATATTAAGCCTTGTACCCATTAGTTATTTTCTTTTAGCACCCTGCACTGTCTGATAGACCCCGGTACATGTGGTTCCCCTCTATGTGCCCATGTGTTCTTATCATTTAGCTCTCACGATAAGTGAGAGCATGCGCATTTAGTTTTCTGTTCCTGCATTAGTTTGCTAAGGATAATGGCCTCCAGCTCTATCCATGTCTTTGCAAAAGACATCATCTCATTCTTTCTTATGGCTGCATAGTATTCCATGGTGTACATGTACCACGTTTTTATTTATCCAGTCTATCACTGATGGACATGTAAGTTGATTCCATGCCTTTGCTATTAGGAATAGTGCTGCAGTGAACATATCTATGCATATGTCTTTATACTAGAACAATTTATATTCCTTTGGGTATATATCCTGTAATCAGATTGTTGGGTCAAATGGTATTTCTGTTGTTAGGTTGTTGAGGAATCACCATGCTGTCTTCCACAAAGGTTGAACTAATTTATACTCCCACCAACAGTGTGTAAGTGTTTCTTTTTTGCCATAACCTTGTCAACATGTTATTTTTTTTGCCTTTTAATAAT
Organism: Saimiri boliviensis; assembly: GCF_048565385.1. Classification (NCBI taxonomy): domain Eukaryota; kingdom Metazoa; phylum Chordata; class Mammalia; order Primates; family Cebidae; genus Saimiri; species Saimiri boliviensis. Next base: position 103,500,131 of record NC_133459.1, read on the forward strand.
AGCCATTTTGACTGGTATGAGATGGTATCTTATTGTGGTTTCAATTTGCATTTCTCTGAATATCAGTGATGTTGAGCTTTTTTTCATACACCTGTTGATTGCATGTATATCGTCTTTTGAGAAGTGTCTATTCATGTTTTTTACTCACTTTTTAACAGCGTTTGTGTTTTTCTTGTAAATTTGTTTAAGTTCCTTATAGATGCTGGATATGAGGCCTTTGTTAGGAGCATAGTTTGCAAAAAATTTTCTCCCATTCTGTAGGTTGTCTGTTTACTCTGCTGAGAGTTTCTTTTGCTGTGCAAAAGCCCTCTAGTTTAGTTAGATCCTATTTGTCAAGTTTTGCTTTTGTATTTCTCTGCCTTCTATAAACATCTGTACAGGGCACAAAGACATAGAGATAAATCACATAAGTTTCCACTTTTAGTAGTTGAAGAAAAAACAGAGTGAATCTGGTTGGCAGGCTTTTGCAAGACTGCAGAAGTAAAGTTATTGGATGTTATAAGACTGGTAGAAAAGTACATGCAGCTGGGTGACAGAGATGAGACCAAGAAGAGGACAGACATGAATGGTTGCCACAGAGGAAGGTCTGAGAAATAAAACTGAGTGGGGAGAGAGTTATGTGAGGTGAAGAATGTGGTGCAAAGACATTCAGATCTCAGTGATGTCTCCAGCAGAAAGCTATTCTGAATAATGTAGTACCATTAATAACATTGGTACTGGAAATTTGGCCTTCCATTTGAATTTGTTTGGAAAGTCATTCAAGTACCTATCTTTGGTGGATAGGCTGGAGCATGAGATGATGGTCTATTCTCTTGAATATCTTGAAAGTTTAGGGAGCAAAAGCTATAGAATCAAGATGCTTAATGGACATCTAAAGTGCTGAAAGTAGAGGTTTGCTCTCTCTCCTCTCTCTAACCTCTAGACTTGCTCTTTCTCTCTCCCTCACACCTACTGAGCCATTATCCTCCCTGTGCTCTTTAGTTGACTGATATCTCCTCCTTTCCTCTAAGACCAGGTCCGTCTGGTCTTGACTGTGTACTCCTGAGTCCTGTCAGAATTCATGATCAGCCTTTTCGTGTTAACTCCAATTCCCTCCACCTTCTGTGACACGAGATATGCCAGTCACCTGATTCCTAGAGCACCCTACTTAGGCTTTGCTGCCCTTGCCCATGAGCAGCAGAGATCTGTTGGAGAAGGTGGCTCACCCCCTGCTTTTACTGTCTGTGTTTACTGCAACTTGCCCCTGCTTTCCTTCACCTCTTTGGAGTGCTGCTTAACATCACCCTCTTGGCTTTCTGTCATTCCCCTGGTCACGCTCTAACCTTCCAAATCCCAGATACCCTGAATCCCTAACTCTCCCTTAGTACCAGTAAACTCAACTAGTCCTCATCATTACCACCCAGTCCTCCTGAACACTGACTTGTCCCTCAGTCCGCCCCATTGCATGCACCACAACGACTATTACTATTGTTACTAGAAGTAACTAGCAGCTGTGCCAAGCTTTACAAGTAACATTTGTATGCACATTTTTGCCTCTGATTCCCAGAGAGGGTTTTGGGTCTTGAAGTGGATGTTTAATAAATTAGAACTTCAGAGAGAACCAGGTGCTGTGAGAACTTTGATTTTGAGAAGTGGGACACTATACCGTAGAAATATTTTTTTGGTTTGTGGTTTCCAGAACCCAGTGGTGTGCTCGAGACAGCATTATTGATGAACCAGAAGCTCTCAAGTCATGTTTTTCAGTTTCCAGCAGTACTCAGGCTGTGTGTCCCCGCTTGCAACCAGCTCACAGTATCTGCTTATTTTGGTAAGGCTGTTTTCAGTAATGTTGTAGTTCAGTAGTGCAACTTTCTCTTAATCATATATGCAATACCTGATAGGGAAAGTTGGTCTGGAGTGATTCTGTCACTTATTAATACTCCAAAATGTAGGTTTAGCAGAAGACCTTCAAATATGAGAAGGCATTTGTTGTCTAAGGAATGTTAGTAAACTTAGTTCAGTCAGCCACACAAGAAATGCTTCAGTTCAGATTATGTTGACAAATAGAACTGTGTTTGTGTGCATACATGTACTTTGGGATTGAGTAAAATATAGCAATTAATTCAACTTCAGTAAGGGGGAAGCAGGAATTGAGAGCTCTGGGGCTCAGAATGAGGGTTAACACAATAGATTTGGGTACTTCCAGAGATACTGTTTAAGAAGAGAATGTTCAGGCCTATAACCCCAACATTTTAGGAGGCCAAGGTGGGAGGATTGTTTGGGCCCAGGAGTTCAAGACCAGCCTTCGCAACATAGACACCCATCTCTACAAAAAAAATTCTTTTTAATTAGCCAAGCAAAACATACATGCCTGTTGTCCCAGCAACTTGAGAGGCTGAGGTGGAAGGATATCTTGACCCAGGAAGGGCAAGGCTGCAGCGAGCCATGATCATGCCACTACACTCCAGCCTGGTCAACAAAAGAAGACCCTGTCTCAAAAGAAAAAAAGAAAGAAAGAAAAAGGATTTTTTATAAGTAATTGTTGAAAATGAATTATGTGTAAAAAAAAAAAGAGAATGTGACATAAAATGTTTCTTAAACTACATATAAATGGAACAAGCTAAACTTATTTATGCAAATGTTAAGAGAGTTTCTAGATTCTGACTTCAAGTCTAAGGACTTTTGATTAATACACTGTTCTAATAAGCTTGTGAGGCAGCATGGTATAGTAGAAATTGTAGTTTCCATTCCTCTTCATTAAGCCTGTTTAAATCTAAGGGGATATAGTTTGTAAGTTAAATGGGACTAAAGCATAGCTGAAAGTTAAGTTGGTAGTGGTAAACCCTGTAAGGAGTAGATTCAGTTACTCAAAAACCTTATTAATCTTGGACTAGGATGTTCTTATTTGAATGAACCATTGTGGTAATTCCGTTTATTTTATTTTATTTTTGTCTTGTTGCCTACGCTGGAGTGCAGTGGCATGATCTTAGCTCACTGCAACCTCCACCTCCTGGTTCAAGCAATTCCCCTGCCTCAGCCTCCTGAGTAGCTGAGATTAAAGGTACCTGCCACTATGCCTTGCTAATTTTGTATTTTTAGTAGAGATGGGGTTTTGCCATGTTGGCCAGGCTGGTCTTGAACTCCTGACCTCAGGTGATCCACCCACCTTGGCTTCCCAAAGTGTTGGGATTACAGGCATGAGCCACTGTGCCTAGCCAGCTTAATTGTTGAAAGAGTACAATTATAGAGCTGAAAAACATCTTTACAGATAATTCTAGTTCAGCAACATGGTTTTAAAAATGAGCAGTCTAAGTCCTGTGATATGTATACAATGATTTGACGAAGGTCAATTTGTTTGCTAGAACCAGTCTAAACTCAGGTTTTCATTACAGAATTTCATTACCGTGGCTCTCAAGAGAAGTTTAAATCAGGTTTATTCTCTTAATTTTTTTAAACAAGATTAGAAAATACTTTAGTTTGGAATTTCTCATGTGAAGCACTTATTATGAAGACCTTATTTGCTCTCATTCATGTGTGTTTTTCCTTTTTTGGATGCAGTGGATTAGGGGAATCTGTAAAGGTTGGGGTACAGGGTCTTAGACTTTGGAGCTTAGAATGTCCTGGGAGAACTGACAAAGCATTGAAAAATGATTAATGAAAATTATGAATAAAAGATCTGATGCTTAAAGTAGTAAATCCACAGCTATCTAAAACTTAGCCATTCCACGTTACTCAGTTCCTAAGAGAGCTGTTTTGCTGTTTTAAGCCAGATGACAAAAATGTGTCCCAAATTCCCAAGAGTATGAGTTTTGGTGTATGTTTAAATGTCACCGTAAGTTATCATTCCTAGATTGTGAGTTCCATGAAATTGGGGACCATTTGTCAGTTTCCTATTCTCGGCTCAGTATCTGGCACAGAGTGACTGCTTCCATGAATGGCCATTGAGTGATTATTTAATGAATCCCTCACATTGGCCTTAATGTTGGTTGGATGAGAATGCTAGATATTATTTATTAATCCTAGGATTAAAAAAATTATAGTCTTCTGCCAGTTGTTCTGCAGTGGGAAGCAGCATGTTATCTTGAAAAAAAATGGATGTTAGCATTGGCCAGACCTGGGTTCAAATCATGCACCTTTAGGTGAATGGCTGTGGGCAAATTCCTTAATTTCTCAGCATATTAATGTTTTTTCTTATGAAGTGGGGATAATTCCTACTGCAGAGTGTTGTGAAAAGCAAGTGAACTCAGATGGGCAAGATACCTAGCACAGCACCAGGAACATAGTGGAAAGTTAGTAATTGTGTGAGAAATTTTCCCTTCTCCTGTTCCACCCTGTCATCTGATCTTCTCATGGTATAGGGCTTCCCCCACAGTTCTTTTGGAATTATATCATTTTGCTGGTCTGTGGCAAACTTTTCTTCTCTGCTGTAGTCTTCTTTGTGCAGATATTTTATTTAGACTCATTGAATATAAGATTTAGAATATTATGACTTTAAAAAATGTAATAATTGGCATATTTTAATCTGTCGATTTGTCTGTTGGCAATTTTATATGTGTAACACTCTACCCAGAATTGGGAGACCTGCATTTCTCATGGCTCTGTTGCTGGTAAGTTCAGTGATCTCTAAACCTCCATTCTCTCTGTGATAACCAGTGGGTGGCATTTTATAGTGAAAAGGATGTAGTCTTTAGAGTTCAAATTTTGGATCTGCTACTAATAAGCTGGATGATCTAGGGCAGGCCGTTTTACCTCTGGGTTCCCTTGGCTTCCTCTGGAGGACACCACTGTCTATGCTGTAGGCTGCTGTCATGATTAGATAAGATAAAGCATGACAAATTCCTGCCTCCGAGCTTCAAATGTTGTAAACTCTTAATAAGAGGGTGTCAAAAACACCTTCCACTAAATACTATTATGGTTAATATTATTAATGTCTATTTCCCTTAGGTAGTTGAGGGATCTAGTAATAGAACATAATTATTATAGGTGAAGAATTTTAGAAGACAATGAGCAATTTTTTAATGGTCACACAGGAAGTGATAATGGAGTAGCATGTAGCTGCGAAAATGAGGAATAGTCCATCTTACTAATATGCTCCATGTTTTTGGAATCAGTTATTTGGATTATTTCCAGTTCTTTTTTATGGATAGAATGACTATCCATGTCCTTGTGCAGATTATTTCCCCTCTTTGAATTATTTTCTTCAGCTCTGTTTTCCAATGCGAAATTTCTAGGTCAATGGTCATAAACATTTTTGCAGCTCCTGTTAACATAATGCCAGATAGTTTGGAGAGAAATAGTTCCAGTGGACAAAAAAAGCACAAATTTCCAAAGTCTTGGTTAAAAACAAAGACTTGAGCGGCATGTAGGTTTTATTTCAGTCTCAGACACTTATTTACGAAATGACTTTGTACAGATTACTTACCCTCCCTCAATCTGTTTTCTCATCTGTAAAATGGGATAAATGTACCTACCTCATGATGCTGGTCAAGCTCTTAGTGCAGGGTATTTGTAGTGCTCAGCCTTCATTGTCTTGAATCCATGTCTGCTCCTCTCCAACCTCCTTCTTGCATTTGAACCACTGCCTCCTAATTTGTCTCCCTATGAATATTCTACATCACACCAATCCATTATCCCATCTACATTGTCAGTAATCTTAAAAAATAGCCAAAACAAGAATCTTATTGAGTAAACCCCTTTGTAACCCTTAGAATGCTTTCCCATGCTTGGAGTGTGGACCCTACCATCCTCTTGAGCCTCAATTCTCTCCTCTTTCTCATTCCATAAACAGCCATACTGGGTATTTTTCCATTCCCAGAATTTATTACACCATTTTTTTCTTCTAGACTTGGAACTTGACATTTTCTTTTGTTTCTTGGTTTCCAAATACCCCTTGTATACATCTCATCCTTTTAAATATTATTTTTGTGACTGATTTTTCTTTTTCTTCTTTTGTTTGAGACTGAGTTTCACTCTTGTCGCCCAGGCTGGAGTGCAGTAGCGCGATCTCGGCTCACTGCAACCTCTGCCTCCCAGGTTCGAGCAGTTTTCCTGCCTCAGCCTCCTAAGTAGCCAAGATTACAGACACCCACCACCATGGCCTGCTAACTTTTGTATTTTTAGTAGAGATGGAGTTTTACCATGTTGGTCAGGCTGTTCTTGAACTCCTGACCTCAGGTGATCAGCTCTTCCAACCTCCCAAAGTGCTGGGATTACAGGTGTGAGTCACGACACCCAACTGTGACTGATTTTTACTAGATCTAAGCTTCATGATGGCAAGGGCCATGTACATTTTTATTCACTGCTGATTCCTGGGGATCAGCACAATGACCAGCACTAGTGCTCAATAAATATTGAGGAATGTATAAATAACTGTATCATAACTTCTTAGTAACAATAAATGAGGGAGAAATAATTTTAGATATTTGTTAGCCTTTCTAAGTTTAAATTGCTCTGAAATTAAATATGTAGGTGTTTTTCAAGGGCCTCTGAAAACTCAAATGTATCTCGTAATTAAATAAGATCTTGCTTTATTCTTATATAATCTTTCATGTTAATGAGGGCAAGTCTGAAGAGAGGGTAAATACTTAAAGCTAGTTTAATATCTAGCAATCTTTCATCTTACCCAACATTCTTCACCTAAGACCTATAACAACATTACCTAAACCATCCAGGAGGCTGGGCATAGAATCATCTTGAGCCAAATAGCAGAGGGATTTAGTGATGAAGTTGAACATTCTTAAAAGACTAGATTATGCCTGGTACATTTCCTTTCATCCGAGACCTCCAGCTATTTTGGTTTGTGTATCCCAAAAGTGCAAGCTATTTCATATTACACTTTTAATTTCTACAGTTTCAAAACTGCATTTTGTGGCTGGGTACAGTGGCTCATGCCTGTCAATAAAAACACCCACATTTTGATCTGATTTCTGTACCTTTGCTCGTTGGAAAAAGCTCAGTAGGACAGAGGAGTATTTACTATTTTGACCTTGGGAGACTGAAGCTTATGGCAGCCTAGCCCACAGGCAAATGACTGTCAAAACTGGGCGCAGCTGTTTGTGATGGATGTTTAGGCCTTAGCAAGCGCAGGATGCACTGGTCCTACTAGCAGGTGGAGCGCTGTGGGGCTTTGTGGGTGGGCTTTTTGTGTTTTATGGGTACAGCTTGGACTCGTCTTGCCGGTGAGGCTGAGGAAGGGGTTTGATCTTTTTAGTCATCTGTAGTGGAATAGCATTTGCTGCTTTTACTGTATTTCAGTCAAGGCTCTAGGCCAGGACTTCAAACTGTAAAAACCACAAAGTTTTAAGATTGCTATTGTGTGAGGTTCTTTCTCTGAATGGTGAGAAACAAGCCAAGGGAGGAAATGATAAATTAACCTCGCCACATTCACTTAATTTTGTTCTAGGCCAAAGGAAGGCCCTGGAGGAACTAATTTTAGGTAATTTTGTAGTTTATCTACAATGATCAACCTCAACTGACTAACCAAGAGCAGGGCAAGAAAGCATCCTCTGTATATCAAAGGATCACTCTGTATCCCATAAATATGTACAATTATTACATATGAACTAAAAATGGAAGGGGGAAAAAGATGGCCAGACGCGACTGGACAAGACTAAGAGATCTGGCGTGTCGAGGAAAAAGAATTGAATCAGAACTAAGTCAAAAAAGGAACGAATCCTCTCTGCAGATAAGCAGATTTCAAAGGCAAGACCTCTGAGAAGCTGAACCCTACACTGCCTAGGGGGACAGAAGCATTGTTCTAGTACTCTAACAGAAGTTCCTCCACAAGGAAACATGGAAAATTAAGTTCTGGCCATTAGATCATGGAACTGTAGCTGTATAAAAGTTGTTAGATTTTGTTATTTAGCAGATAGAAAGGAATGGGTGTGTCCCTTAAAAAATATATGGCATATTCCTGGTTTGAGATAAACAAGTCAATAAACTTATTGCAAACCAAAGATCAGATTTTCTTACAAAATCAAGGAGAAACTAGAATTGGTTTGAAAAATACGTTTTGTTATTATTAGAAAAGAAGCAATGGTAGACTGAGAAGACTAAGCTAGGAGAAATGTTCACATTTGATGAGAAGTATAAAGGGAAAAATGAGATTGTAAGTCAGGATACACAGATAAAGAGATTTACTGTAATGACTACCAATTAGAAAGGGTGATGGGCCTGAAGAAATGAGTGAGACAAGATCTGAAATGTTTTTACCAGGTTCAGAAAATGTTGCCAAGTGTCCTTTTAAATTTTTAGCAAGAGTCTACAGTATGATTTTTAAGGCTCGGGGCTGGATATGGGATATGTTTTTGCATTTTGTACACTGAATAAAGATTTCTGCTAGTAGAGGTTGAAATGCAACTGCTCTATTCTCACTTTGGGTTCTCACCAGGGTTTACGTCTGTGCCGGAGGGGTACCTTCTTCTAGTTTGTATAAAATATTCATCATCCCACTAGGCCAGTGATGGTGACCCTGAAATAACAATATCAAGTAGTTACAGGAAACTTGCATTTGCAGGGGAAAGTCCAGAGATGCCAGCATAACATATGGAAGAATTTACTGAGTTTCAAGGTGATAACATTACTGTGATTTGGCAAGCAGGCATCACTTGCACCCTGAAGGAACATTTTCAAAGTCTTTTGGAGTTCAGACTCTAAGGGGAGGCAGGAAAAGATGAGGGGCATTGTAGGAGGGGAGAAGCTAGGGCTGGCTGGATGTGGCCCGATGAGAGTCACCTCCTGGCTGGGATTATGGAACTCGGGAAGAGAAGGTTGACAAGATTTATTTAAATATTAAATGCCTTTTTATTTTTGTAGGGGAGATCATATTCAGAACCTTAAACTTCTCTGTCATCTGGGAGATTTTATGATAAAACATTGAGGAATATGTTAGAAAATCAAACATCTGGTGCAGGAAGTGAAAGAGAAATTAAGCCATTTATTTCCACCCAACAGTGATAATTCTAAAGAGGAAAAGGTGGGAAGAGGAGAGGAGCCTCTGAAGTTTTCCCGAAAGAAAATGGGGTCAGCGGATGACAATTAAACAGGAGGGATATACATTATTTCTGGCAAAACAAACAAAAGTATTGAGGACCTGGTCGTTAAAATGTACAGAAACTCCATCTCTTAAAGTGTCCATAAAAAGGTGTAGATCGTCACAGGCCCCCAAGGCTGTGGTCCTCAGAAATGGTTCTGGCATCAAAAGCAGTTTTGGAATCTTCTGGTGTTCACTTAGAAGACGTGAGAGGACGAAGAGATGACCTTCCTCCGGAAGCAGTTTTCACAGACCAAAGCAGTTACACAGCAAAAAGCCGTTGCAACAGATGCTGTTGCCCAAGACTAAAAATTTCTGCTTGTAAAAGATGGTGGAGATGATGACTCTACCAGGCAGAGGTAAACTTTCAATTTAGTCCTTTAATGCTAGAAACATGGGACTCAGAAGAACTAGAAGATAGGACATTTAGAACTATCTGGTGGGAAGAAAGCTTCCACAATTAGGGCCCAGAAGGGACTAGGGCTGCTATCACTGCAAATTTCTGAACTTTGAAAGAAGTCAGTGATGCCCCAGATGCCAGGCTTTGAGAGAGAAGACACTATGCAAAGTTAGATTTTTCCTGCCAGTATGCATGGGGCCAAAATTACCTCCTGCTTGAAGATTTCTCCTAGTTGAGGGTTTTTTTTTTTTTTTTTGATTGTGCTAAAATATACATAGCATAACATTTACCATTTTAACCACATTGAAGTATATTGTTCTGTGGCATTAAGTACACTCACACTGTTGTGCAATCATCACCACCATCCATCTCCAGAATCTTTTCATCTTCCCCATCTGAAACTCTTTACATTAAACAACACCCTCCCCCACAAGCCCCTAGCAACCACCTTTCTACTTTGCCTCTTTGAATTTGACTACTCTAGATACTGCATATACATGGAATCATACAGTTTTTGGGCCTTTGCGACCAGCATATTTTATTTAGTTTAATGTTCTGAAGGTCTATCCATGTCGTAGCATGTGTCAGAATTCCTTTCCTTTTAGAGGCTAGATAATATTCCTTTGTACAGATACCACTTTTTGTTTGCCTTTTCATTCATTGATGGCTACTTTTCTCCTAACTGAGGTTTAAGCTTTAGAAAATTGGCATAGTATTGCAGGCATCCTGGCAAGGCTGGAACCAGGAGGATTTTGTTTTTATTTGTAGAGCCTTCTCTATCTTTCAAATGCCCTGGAGTTTCTGCTGTTGTCTTTGGAAGCAATTACACGGCTCTGGTTTATACCAAATTCTGGGAACACTGTCTTGTTTGTGGAGGTAGCTACTTCATGGCCTGAGGATTGACTTTCCTTTTAAATACAGTGCCTGTGGGGCAGATGATAGTCTTGCCTGCCCTTATAACTCTTTGGTCTCTTTAAAAGTGGAGAATATCAAAGACTTGAGATAAAGTTGAATCAATGTCTGAGGCTCTGAAGGAACTATACTTTCTTGGTTACAGCTTGACGCTGTTTCAAAACAAAAAGCAACAAAAACCTCTACAGCTCTACCCAGGCATCAAGGGTGTCTCCAGCGGAGAATATAGAATAAGAAGTTTGAGAGGATGAATTTGGCCCTTAATGTTGTCGGACTTTGTATTGGATATTTTTTGTACATCACTTCAAAATCCTCTCGCCTGGCCTCTTATTCCAACTACAGCTGCAGTGGCCAGTCCTGTACAAACTTCCAACTTCACAGGTACATCTGGAGAGCACCTCACCTGGGGCCACACTCTCTACCTTTCCCTTCTTATTCTTCCTCTTCTGGGCTTCCCTCTGGTGCTTGGGGGTGGGGAAGGGGGAGAGATTAAGTATTCCCCAATAGCAGGGATCAGTTTAGTAATTCATCTTTGTATTTTTCTTTCCTCCTTCCCCATTTTTGTTCTCCTGCTCCTTAGGGTCACTTCCCAAACTAAATTCCTGCATTCAGGCTTTTGTCTCAACTTCTACTTTCTGGGAAACTCAGGCTAAGACAGACTGTATAAAGATGCTGCACGCCTTAGGGTTATGTCTTGAGAAATCCATCGTAAGTTAAAAGCATTGTAAGTCAAGACTGGATGTTTTGTAGACAGGAAGGGATGCAAAACCAGAAAACACAATATCCAAAAAATGCTGGCATCACAATTACATGGTAGAGTATCGGTTGTTTACCCTCATGATCTCTTGGCTGATTGGGAGGTTTTGCTTGCTGCTGCTGCTGTCCAGCGTTTTGAGAAAGGACAGTACTGCATATTGTTAGCCTGGGAATAGATCAAAATTCTAAGTACAGTTTCTACTGAACATGTACTTCTTTTGCATCATCATGAAGTTGAAAAGTTTTAAGTTGAACCATAGTAAGCTGAGAACCATCTGTGTAAAGGCAAGAAAATCTGAGTCCAGAATTTAATTCCTTTGGAATTTAACATTTTTGGACTTTTTAACTTGCTGGGGGATTGAGTTTCTAGTCTTTAATATCTTACTGGAAAACTAAGGTTTATATTTAAAATTCGGGCTGTTATTTTAGTGTTGTAAAAAAGGAAACTAGACACATTTAACAGAGTTTAATGAAGCCAAGAACGATTTGCAAATCGGGCAGCCCCCAGAACCAGAATAGGTCCAGAGTGACTCTGGGGCTGCCACGTGGGAGGATAACATTTATGGTCAGAAAAAGGAAAGTGATAGAAAATGGAAGTGAGGTACAGAATCAGCTGGATTGCATATAGCTCGCCATTGGCTTTATTTGAACACAGTTTGAACAGCTGGCCACCTGTGATTGACTAAAACTCTGTGATTGGCTGATGCTCTGTGATTGGTACAAGAGTAGTTTATGGTCTGTTTACGCATTCAGTTAGGTTACAGTTCACTGTGTCCATATATACAGAGAGATCTTTAGGCCAAACTAAAACTATATAAGGGGGCAGGTTTAGGCTAAACTTAAGTTAGCATATTAAGTTCATTGTAGAATCACATCACTGGTGACCCACATTGGAAACATGCCTGGGCATAGTTTGGAATCTGAAAGAAAATAGGGAGTGACTTCAGACTTGGGTTCAGCATGGCCTTAGCGTTACTTTGTTTGATGTACTTCTCCGGTCTATTGCAGAACTGCCACCCCTCGCCCACTCCCTCCACAGCCCATCCCCACCTCCGCTTCTGCCTCCCACCTCCGCCCACTGCCCAGTGCCTAACTGCACCCCCACACACACAGCCATCCTGACACTGCCCAAAGGATAGTGGTTAGCATTGGAAAGGTTGGAAAGTACCTCAAAGGAAGAGAAGGGCTGCTTTAGTGAGCTGATCTTTCTCCCTTGGGAGACAGCCACAATTCTGGTAGCCCACGGCCTTAAGAAAAAAATAAAAATCAAGGGACTGTTAAGGAGAACATTTATACCTGGTCTTGATGTTGTCATAAGGAAGGACTTCTATTCCTGACTTTTCTCCACTTCCTCATGCGTTCTCCTCCGGGAAAAGAGGATGGTCTGTTTATCCCAAAGAAACCATGAATCAGCTAAGAGTGGACATGTGTGACCCAGCCCCTCTTTAGGGTCTGCCCGCCTGCAGAAAATGTATTCTGGTCTCCTTTTTGCCATGAAGGCGAGTTATAGAGCAGGCTCTGCCCCCATGGACTGGTTTTCAGTTGTGGGAAGGGTGTTAGTTTGTTTAGCTGCACACCTAAACCCTTTCTTCAAAGATAGTTTTTAATATATTGAAAAGTTGACATTTTAATTTGGATCTGTTTGACTCATGTATCTGTCTCTCATTTGGTTCTAAATGAAGAGGAATATTTCGGATCCCCTAAACTGTCAACATTTGAGCATTTGAGACTCAGAGGCGCAGGAACATTCCTGGGTCTAGAAGTATAAAAGATGGAGATGAATGGTGTCTGGGAGGAAAAGCCTTCCAGGAAGAACACATGTACTCATATAATAACTGAAATCTCTGTGATGTAAAGTGGTGGGTATAAAGAACCTATAACAACTGTGAAGGGGGCCCAAACTAGCCATACTTTTCTCCTCTCCTGTTTTTTTTTTTTTTTTTTTTTCTTTTGAGAAGGAGCTGATTAACAAGGTAATTAGCTAATTTTAATTTAACCTACTGAGTGCTAAAATATGCAAATTCATGTGCAGTTTTTCCAAAAGCAATGAAAGGAACCTGGTTTTACACAGCACAGGAAACATCTTCCTTTTCATTGTTCTTTTGTACCATAAGGACTTACTAAATGCCCAGTAGATTACGAGCCTTGGAGGTAATCAGAACTACTTGGTGACGTGAGCATATTTGAGTATTTGAGTACTTCATGGATTTAGTGTCATGAAATAATAGCACCTGAACCCTTTGGGCTTAACCAAAACAGGAAACATGAAGAGAAAGGACCACCAAGTCATCCACTGGGCCCGTCTGAATTGTTCTGACATCCTAATTATGACCCCAGGCTGTAAGCTCTTCCTTCCATGCCTGCTTTCTCTTCCATTTCTCCTACTTTCTTATCTACATCCCTGCTTGACAAGGAACAGATATTTCAGTCTTTGGCAGTTTATCCCCACTCCCCTGCCCTCCCCCAAAGACACCCCCATGATTTTGATAGGTTGCTCCCTTGAGAATCTAGATCCCTGAGGCACTCCTGCCTCTGGCGTTCATGGTCCCGTCTGGCAGCTCCTCCCTCCTTGGCTTTCCTTGCTCTTAGGGCTGGCCCTTGGCCTTAGTGCCTGAAGGATAGAAGGTGGGGGAACATTTCTCCAAGTTGGTTAGCCAGTTTTCTGGCTCAGTGATTGCCTCCTCTATTGCAGGATCATTCTTTCTCCATTTTCATTCTTACCCCTCCCACCAGCTGTTTATATATGAAGGGTACGGAATAGCTATAGCCCTGAGTCCATCCTCCCTGGCTCCCCAAGAAGGTTAGACTCAATTCCATACCAGACACATTGAGAAGACTGCAGACATGCTTTTTGTGACAGATTGCATTTTATGATGCTTCATAGCAAGGAGGTAAAACTAAAATGATTTCATTTTTCTATTTTCAGCTTTTTTTTTGAGGTGAGGGCTACTGGCCTATGAACTTGATCACAGTAGCCTTATTTATTTGGAGATACGTATTCTAAGTTCTAAGGACTAGACACGTTCTTGTACTACGTTCTAAAATTTTTGTTAAATTGGGGCCTATCCATAGTGTATAGATATTAATGCAATCATTATATTGTGTTAATAATTGGGACTATAAGCCTTAGCCAGAGCTTAGAATTTTATGAACTTTAATTTAGAATTTTATTTTAAGATTGCCACTAGAAACCTTATGATTAACTTTAAGGGCTTTTTGGCTGTAATGACTGTAGTTAGGATAATTATGCATACTTTCTTTAGCATGTGTCAACACGGTAGTGAGGACATAAACAAACAGCCAAGAAACAGTTGTAGGTATTCCCTGCTCATTTTGCATTCATCACACATTGATTGACTGTTTTGAACTTATCTCAAATAGTAGAGGATACCAATAGTGTAAGTTTAAGAATTACACGGTTCTTGTCCTCCAGAAACCATAGAGTCCGGCAGGAAGGAAATGACATACTGGTATTTGGCAGGCAGAGATGGAAGTTTGGTTTGAAGAAAACCTTTTGTGCTGATGTTACAGCTGCTGCGGTCACTAGCCAGATTCATTGTGCAAAGGCTGGAGGGTTCCACAGTTAGCATGGAAGGGACCAATTAGTCATGCAAGGGTTTCATCCCTGCCTCTGTTAAGTGACACCTCAATGGTCATGGTGGTGTTTTGAATTAAAATAATCACACGTATTTTTTGGTATGTTTTTCAGATGTCCAAATACTGTGATTTTGTGTCACATGTGCATTATTTGTTAAAACACGATTATGGTGTGAATGACGGAGCTGTTTCTTGGGGTGGTGGTGGAGGGTGTTATGTTTAGACACTGTCACTCTTGCTAGGCATCCTTTGCCTGTGTGTAAGGTGTGGCAATCTAACTAGTCACATTGGCCCTCCCATTTCCCATAGTCTTTGGAAATCTGATGAGCAGCATTGAGAGGTCAGTAAAAGGGGTGCCCTCTAAGATGCCCCTTCCTTTTAAGGAATGATGTGTATCAAGTCACAAGATCAGATGGGGAAGGAGCAGAATGACACAGGTGTATCTTTTCTGTGGTTTGGGATGAGGTATAAGTGCATAAATTCCAGCCTGGAAAGGAAGTGCAGGGAATCCTACTCTCAGGACATCCTTATTATCCTGACAATAACTTTGGCAGTGTCAGAAGCCCTTGGCATTTTGTCACGCATTCTTCTCAAACTTGAAATTCAGGCTTAGTGCGTGCAATACGCCACAGTCAGGCTTGTGGCTACTCCAGGAGGGGAGCTGTGACTCATTCATGAGTCACTTCGCCAGCTTTGGTTTCTTTACAGTCAATTAAGCAAGTGAAAGAAAACAATTAAAAACAGAAGTTGCAGACTAAAACTTATCGAAGGTTAATAGTAATTTTTGTATACTGTCACTGTTGTTTTTCTAGATTGTCGTATCTTTAAAAACTCAGTAAGACAAATCTGTTCGTGTTTGATTTTAGATCTCTTGTTTATAATCTAAAAATTAGACCCAGAAGCTGATTTACCTTTTTGGTTCTAATCTAATTATATTGTAGTTCTGATGTGATGCACAACTAATGTATGTATGAAATATAAAATTTGTCATTGGCTAAATGCACTTTCCTCAAATTCTTAAGAGACTTTCCACTATTCAAAAGTGTTACAAGTTGCATTAAGGCATTGCTGATTATTCAAATCATTTTCAGATTTATTTTCCAATTATTAAAACAAAATTGCAGGTATATTTTCAGGATGTTTAATCTATCAATTCATATTTTTTGGGCCCCTCCTCACCCTTCTCAGTTCACATTTTAAAAATTATTAGTTCGTCAAATCTAGGAACCGTAATAATGTCCTACATTAACTTACCGCCAATCATAAAATTACAGTAAAGTTTCCAAAAGGGGCATAAATGTGTCCTCATCTCTCACATGTTAAAAAGCAAAATTTTTCAACTCTTCAGATATTTTCACCTTCTTGGTGTCCCTGTGCCTCTGTCAGGGGTTGTAGTTCAGAGCCTTATTTCCCTTCCATTGGACCACAGCCTGATAGCCCATGTTTTCTTCCATGTCTTTGCCATTGTAATGGGAACACCTTTTCCCTTTGCTGATTAACTCCTATTTGTCTCCAAAGCACAACACAGATGATGGCCTTGGTTGACCCCTCTGTTTTTGGTGCCTCCCCTGTGTGCCTCCCTAGCGCTCCCCTTTTTGTCATGGCGTACACCACTGCACCCTGTTGTCCCTTTGCCTCTCACTACCTGGCTGTGAACTTCTTCAGGGCACAGATGGTTTCTTACTCATTTCTGTAACTGCAATGAGTGAGTGAGTGAAATGTTCATCCTCATTGTTCTGGTGGGGAAACTTATTTCTAATTTTAGGGATTGAGGACCAAATTTGTGTATCTGTCAGACTCTGGCTTTTCATTTTCTCCAACCAGTGAACATTTCACTGCTCCTAACACTGTAGGAGAGAGTAGACCCTGTGGTTTCTGTGCAGTAGGTGCTGCAGCTCCTTTCTTCCTGAGAATTATGTATTTACTTCTTTTATATACCTTATCACTCTGAATTTTATTTGCTGACTGGCATTGTCGACTCTGGCTTACTAGAGGTTTATCTTAGGAAGAGCTCCGTGTTTATTAACTCGAATGAAATCAAATAACATTTGACATCATGGCTTTAAAATGAAGGAATTAATTAGAAGCAACTGCTTTGATTTGGAGGACTATAGGAAACTGGGATCTTACAGCTTTGTCTCCAAATGGAGAAGACCTTAGGTATTTATGTTGAAAGTAGAACACTGCCAATTGTTCTCATTGGCAAATTGGCTGATACAAATGTTTGCCAACTGGAAACCTGCCTCATCAGTTAGCTTCATCTGTGGGAGGCGAATGAAGTGAGAGAGGGAAATTAGAGGCTATTGTTACTAGTGTGTGATGGGTTCATGCACTGCTAACTCTTCTCTTCAAAGCTGCAGAGAGCCTTGTCATGAAAGAATTTGTTTCTTGTAGTGTGTCTCCTCTTATTTGACTCAGTGTGCTTTTGTTTAGCATGTGCTTTTCTCTTAATAACAACCCAGTGATTCATAAAACTCCCCGGAGTGTGTGTTCGGTATGAAATTTCCTGAATGTGATATTTGAAAATGCTAAATACAGCATATAATTAAAATTTCAGTGGTTAAGTTTTCATCATAACTTATTTTTGGAAATTAGAGTTTCCTTTTCGAGACTTTTGATGTGTAAGAAGGGTATAGTTTTTAACAGAGCTACCTGTGTTTGTTAGAACTATACTTTTTTGGTTAGAACTATACTTTTCATGGGAGCCATTCCTCCTGGGGACATATCTTTGTCCAAAATAATTAGGAATTCTTAAGTAATTGTTACTAATATTCATCTTAGTTAAATGGCTTAAAAAACAATTCCACATAGAATTGTTTGATACACACACACGGCCTGTGTAGTTCCGTTTATGTTTTCATAAACAGAAGGAAGAGAAAGAGTGGCAAAGTATATCTTCTGCTCTGTTCTAAGAGTTTTGGTCCAGATCCACAAGTCTCAGGATTCTTAATAGCAGGAGAGTTTACTATTCAAGTAGAGGTACATCTGTTTCTTGTTGTAATATTAATAGATGACATCCAGGAAAGTCTTGGGTTTTGCAATATTTTCATCTAGCCATCTCATAGAATAACTTTACAGAATGTATTCTTATTATTTCTAAAGGATATAAATATTTTAAAAATAAACCATAGACTTCTTATAATTCCAGGATAATAAGCATATAAGGCTCTTTTTAAATTTCCTTGAATAAATCCTAATTTCTTGGATTGGGGTTAACAAACAGCTTTTTGAGTATGGTTACTGATGATGTCAAAAACTGTTTTGCATTCAACAAGGCAGCCTAGAGACCAGTGGTAGCGCTGTCATATTTTGATCTGATCACTGTCGTGAGCCAAGCTTCTGCTAAGGGCCAAAGAAGAAAATGTAACTTCCGTACTCCTCTTATGGTTGTGAAAACATTGCTTTAGCTACAAATAGCATGCTTTTTAAATCACAGTTTTTAAGTAATGAGGTTTAATTTTAATTTTTATTTTTTTGAGACAGGGTCTCATTTTGTTACTCCAGGCTGGTGTGGCGTGGTGTAGTCATGGCTCACTGAAGCCTTGAATTCCTGGGCTCAAGCCATCCTCCCACCTCAGCCTCCCGAGGAGCTGGAACTACTGGGTGTGTGTCAACATAGTCAGCTAATTTTTACATTTTTTGTAGAGATGGAGTCTCTGTGTATTGCCCAGGCTGGTCTCTAACTCCTCGGCTCAAGTAATGCTACTGCCTTGGCCTCCCAAAGTGCTGGGGAGATTCAATTTTCACATGTCAATTAAATTTACAGAATTTGCGAATACAGTTGCAGGAAATGGGTAGTTGAGCTTTAACTTTTTTCCTCCTTCTAATCGCTAAACTTGAAATAAGCTAATTAATGTAGATGGACTCTGAGGACATTATATTCAGAATTTGAAATGGTCAGATTTTAAAGAGCAATGTGTCTAAAATACCCTTTGCCGATAAGGGGTAAGAGGGGGACCAAATAGTTTCTGGAGAAAGGTTATCTTTTGTAGTGAAAAAAGCCCACCACACCACTAACAACCAAATGAAACCTAAACATCTGGCAAATATAAGTATTGTAAGCAAAACAAGACAACAAACAAAATTACCACCCAAACGGAATAATTTAGAAACTGTTTACACTATACTGTCATTTAGGCCTCAGAATAGTAAGAGGTTTTTAATATATTCACACACATTCCATTATTTGGCATAAATTTCTTATACATAGGCATATTTACTGGGGAGATATACTCCTTAATATTGGAATATTAGTTTCCTATTGCTGCTGTAACAAATTATGCCAAATTTAGAGACTGATAATAACTGAAATGAGTATTTATACAGATCTGAAGCCAAAGGTTCAGAATCAGTTTCACTGTGTTAAAGTCAAGATGTTGGCTGGATTAGTTCTTTTTAGCGGCTCTGAGAAGGAAATCAGTTTTCTTGCTTTTTTCAACTTCCAGAGGCCACCTGTATTCTTTGCCCTTTGTTCTCTTCCTTCTTCAAACCACATCACTTTAATGTCTGTTTCCGTCATAACATTGCTTTCTCCTGTTCTGTGATCAAACCTTACTCTGCTTCCTTTTTATAAAGACTGTTGTGATTATATTTAGGACTCACCCAGATAATTCGGTATCATTTTCCTATCTCAAGATCTTTAATTTTGTCTGCAAAATCCCTTTTGCCATAATAAGGTATTATTCATGAGTTCCAGGGTTTGGAATGAGTACATCTTTGCAGGCCATTATTCAACCTGCCAGAGCACTTTCACCAAGTCCTTGCAGCATAGCTCCTATGGAGCTGTGTTCTCTAAATCGTACTACATAGTTATTGTTTTGTTCCCATCAAATCACGTAAAATCTGATATGTTTCTGCATAGTCTCTTTCAGGTTTTGTCCATGCAAACTGATGTCGCTCACTCCCAGGTAGAGGACTTCTGCCAGTTTCTCTGTGACTGCTACGAAACTCACTGAATTATAGTATCTTCAGCTACTCCTTCTAAGGTGTCATTCACCTTGAAACCCTGAGAAGTGTGTCTTAATGTCCACTCTTGAACTTGTGTGGTATATCTAGTGCTATGATTTGGGTGCCTTTTGTTAGCTGTTGTGATGAGTTAACTTTGTTACTAGCATATAAAGTAACATCAGATAAAGTAAATGAACCAATTGGCATATGCCACTGAAGCTGAAGAAGACACAAGTGTGGGCACCAGGAATGCCCAGTGCAGTGTGCCAAGCTGGCTCTTGTTGCCTGTGTGGGTATGAGAGCTACTGTTGTGCTGTGCTGGTTGGTCATAAGAAAAACATTAGCTATGCTGTTAAGAATGAAATAGATTTCTATATTTTTTATATAGAACTGTTTCTCAGATTAGTTACATAAGGGCAGTGCTTAATGTTCAAAGCACAGATGTGAAATAAAATGGTGAGATATCGAATTACTGAGAATTCGTCCCTTTACCCCTTAAACAAACCCCCAAATGTGTGGCATTGAATTAAGGCGGCTTCCATGGTATAATGCTAGTCGTTTTTACTCTTAGTGTCAGTTGACTGTTAATAATGGCTGTGTGATTTTGAGCAGACTACTTAAGCTCTCTGGGCCTCATTTTCTTTATTTGTAAAGTAAGGAATAATTTGACTATAGTTCTTTATAACTGTATTTTAATCATGTGTTTTAATATCCATGGATAATCTAAAGTATATAAAGTATAATTTGCATCATTTGAATAGTCTAAAATTATTTATATTGGAAAACTTTAAACATACACAAAGAGAATATTAACTCTCATAAACCCATCGGATTCAGCTATTATCTAGGTTATCACATTTGCTTCAACTATACCCCTTTATTCTGTAAAAATATATTTTTTTATTTTTAATTGGCACATAATAATTGTACATATTTATAGCATACAATTTGATATTTTGATACATATTTACAATGTATACTTATTCTTCTGCCTATTAAAGTAAATCCCAGGCATCATGCTACTTTTGTCCTTACATGCTATGATATACATCTTTAAATGTTTAAATATTTTCTTTCTTTCTTTCTTTTTTTTTCTTTTTCTTTTTTTTTTTTGAGACAGAGTCTCATTCTGTAGCCCAGGCTGGAGTACAGTGGCATGATCTCAGCTAACTGCAACCTCTGCCTCCCGGGTCCTGGTTTAAGCAATTCTCTTACCTCAGCCTCCCAAGTAGCTGGGATTATAGGCACAAGGCCTCATGCCCAGCTAATTTTTTTTTGTATTTTTTAGCAGAGACGGGGTTTCACCATGCTGGCCAGTCTGGTCTTGAACTCCTGATCTTGTGATCTGCCCGCCTCAGCCTCCCAAAGTGCTGGGATTACAGGCGTGAGCTACCTCACCTGGCCTAAACATTTTCTTAAATAGTCAGAATGCCGTTATCACAGCTAACAAAGTGAACAGTTTCTTATAATAATCTGACATACAATCTGTATTCAGATTTCTTAGATTTTCTCAAAATCTTGGCTCAAAGAAGGATCTAAACAAAGTCCATTTAGATCCTTATTGCATTTGAATTTCACCTGTGAATCACTTTTAATCTAGTGGTCCTTTTCTCTAGGTAGTAACGTAATCAGGAAACCTGGTGACTTGTCTTGTAGACTTTCACACATTCTGGATTTGTTGTCTTGCTTCCGAGTGGTGTCATTAACTTGTTCCTCTATATATTATAATATAATTCCTCTATATAATATAATATATAATCATGCCTTCTCTGAAGGCATGAATATATTAATATTCAACTATTTTTGCTAAGATACATCATAGGCGATGCAATGTACTTCATTTTGTATCACATCAGAGGTATATAATGGCTGGTTGCCTGACATGTAGAGTTGCTAAGACTGATCAGTGGGTTTAGATGGTGACAGTATCATCTCTTCAGTGTAGAGATTTTCATTGACTTTTCATCAGTTGTGTAATTTATTATCAATCTTTTGCAAAATGGTGGTTAAAAAAAGTCATTAGTTCTTTAATATTTTTTGACTGGAATTCTTTTGTAAAGAAGAATCTTTTCTTAACTAAGTAACCCTGCAGTCTAATACATATGGGAAGGGCAGAAGTGGTTAGGTAATTCTTTTTCTTTGATTATCAATTTTCAGAGTAAGTCATTTCTAGTAATGACTAATTGATTTTTTTTGAAGGGAGAGGCAGATTTTCTGTTTTAAGTCTCATTCTGAGTTACTGGGTCTTTATATATTCAATTTGTTTTTTATCAAGGTACTCACAATTCTTTAAAAATTTTTAGTTTTAATGTTTGTGGGTATATAGGTATGTATATTTATGGATTACATGGGATATTTTGATACAGGCATACAATGTGTAATAATCACATCAGGGTACATAGGATATTCATCCTGTCAAGCATTTATCCTTTGTGTTACAAACAATCCAGTTATACTCTTTTAGTTATTAAAAAATGTGCAATCATGTTTTACTATAGTCACCTGTTGTACTTGCAAATACTGTATCTTATTCTTTCTGTGTTTTTGTACCCATTAGCCATCTCTGCTTCCCCTCCACCCACCCGCTACCCTTCCCAGATTCTGATAACTATTCTACTCTCTATGTCCATGAGTTCAACTATTTTAATTTTTTAGCTCCCACAAATAAGTGAGAACATGCAAAGTTTGTCTCTTTGTGCCTGGCTTATTTCAGTAATGACCTCCAGTTCTGTCTCTGTTGCAGATGACAGGATCCTTTATGGCTGAATAGTACTCCACTGTGTATAAGTACCACATTTTCTTATCTATTCATCTGCTGATGGCCACTTAGGTTGCTTCCAAATCTACTTTAAGCTGATAACAACACTGTTTGCATAAGCAAACAAGGAAAAAGAAAACTCATACAACTCTACATTTTAACTTCATCCCTTCGCTTTTTAACTTTTTATGTCTTACTGTACTGTCTGTCTGGAAAAGTTGCTGTAGTTACTATTTTTGATTAGTTCATCATTTAGTCTTTCCACTAAGGAGTAGTTTACATATCATAGTTGAGGGGTTATATATTCTGTATTTTTCTGTGTACTTCCTATTACCAGTGAGTTTTGTGCCTTCAGATGATCGCATATTTCTCATTTATGTCCTTTTCTTTTTGATTGAAGCATTTAACATTTCTCGTAGGACAGGTCTGGTGTTGATGAAATCCTTTAGCTTTTGTTTGTTTGAGAAAGTCTTTATTTCTCCTTCATGTTTGAAGGATATTTTCACTGAATATACTATTCTAGGGCGTGTTTTTCTCCATCAGCACTTTAAATATGTCCTGCCACTCTCCTGGCCTGTAAGATTTCCACTGAAAAGTTGACTGCCAGATGTATCGGAATAATCAATTGTGTGTTATTTGTTTCTTTTTTTCTTTCTACTTTTTGGCTCCTTTCTTTATCTTTGATTTTTGGGAGTTTGTTTTTCAAATACCTTGAGGTAGTCTTCTTTGGGCGAAATATGCTTAGTGGTTTAGAACCTTATTGTGCTTGGATATTGATATCTTTCTCTAGGCTGGGAAGTTCTGTGTTATTACCCCTTTGAATAAGCTTTCTGTCTGTATCTCTTTCTCTACCTACTGGTTAAGGCCAATAACTCTTAGATTGTCCCTTTTGAGGCTGTTTTCTAGATCCTTTAGGCGTACTTCATTGTTTTTTATTCTGTTTTCTTTGGCCTCCCCTGACTGTGTATTTTTAAATAGCCTATTGTCAAGCTCGCTAATTCTGCTTAGTCAGTTCTGATAAAAAACGATGCATTCTTCAGTGTGTCATTGCATTTTTAAACTCCAGAATTTCTACTTAACCTTTGGAAATTATTTCAATCTCTTTGTTAAATTTATCTGATAAATTCTGAATTTCTTCTCTGCATTATCTTGAATTCCTTTGAGTTTCCTCAACATAGCTATTTTCAATTCTTTGTCTGAAAGGTCACCTATCTCTGTTTCTCCAGGATTGGTCCTTGGTGTCTTATTTAGTTCTGTAGGTGAGGTCATCTTTGTGGATGTTTGTCTGTGGCTGGGCATTGAAGAGTTAGGTATTGTAGTTTTCGCTGTCTGGTCTTATTCGTGCCTATCTTTCTTCCAAAGGCTTTCCAGGTTTTCAAAAGGACTTGGGTATTGTGAGCCAAGCTGTATCTGCAAAGCCAGTAATGCTGTGGTTCTTGCAGAGTTGTACAGGTACCACTCTGATGGTCTTGGATAAGATCTGGAAGAATTCTCTGGACCACCAGGCTGAGACTTTTGTTCTATTCCCTTACTTTATCCCAAATAGAGTTTATCTCTCTGTTTTGAGCCACCTGGAGCCAAGGGGAGAGTGACACAAGCACCCCTCTGGCCACCACCACTGAGACTGTGCTCTGAAGCCAGTACAGCACTGGGTCTCACTCAAGAGCCACTGTAACCACTCCCTGGCTACCACCTATGTTCTTTAAAGGTCCTGCTGTTCTGTAGTCAGCAGGTGGTGAAGCCAGGCTTGTGTCCTTCCCTTCAGGGAAGTGTGTTCCCCCAGACCCCAGGTGGGTCCAGAGGTATCATCTGGGAGCCAGGGACTGGAGTCCAAAACCTTAGAAGTCTCCTTGGTGTTCTGTTGTTCTGTGGCTGAGCTGGCACACAAATCATGAGATGTAGTTCTTCCTACTCTTCGCTCCCCTTACCCTATGGTCAGCATCACAGGCCCACAGGGAGTACTGTCCAACAACCATCGATGTTCTCTTAAGGGCCAAGAGTTCTTCATACAGCTTGTCATTAATGCCACCTGGCCTAGGACTCACTTTTCAGGGCAGTGGGCTCCCCTCTGTCCCAGAGCAGGTCCAGAGCTAAGGCCTGTAACTGAGGACCCACCAGAGCCTACTTCGTGCTATATCCTCCTGGCTGAGCTAGTACCTAAGATCCAAGACAAAGTCCCCTTTGCTATTCCCTCTTCTTTTCTCAAACAGAAGGCATCTCTCCCCATAGCCACCACAGCTGGGAATATCATGAGTCTCATCTGATGCCAGTAAGTCTCAGAGTCTGTTCTGAGGCCCATGGTGTACTACGTGGGTATTGATGCTGGTTATTCAAGGGCCCAAGGGCACTTTAGTCAGAAGGTGATTGGTCCTACCAGAACTGAGCCCTTCACTTCACGGCAGTTGTTCCCTTGTGGCCCAGGGTGTGTCTAGAAATGTTGTCCAAGAGCTAGGGCCTGGAGAGGGGGCCTCATGACCATGGCACCCTAACCTACTGTGGCTGAGCTGGTATCCTAGATGCAAGACAAGGTCCTCTTTACTCTTCACCTTCTCTTCTCAAGCAGAGGGAAGGATTCTCTTTTGGAGCTGCGAGCTCTGTAGCATGGGGTTAGGGGAGGGGTGTGGTACAAGCACTCCCTTAGTCTCCCAGCTGGTGTTTCAGTAGGTCATGTTTCCCCACAGTCTCCTGGCTCTCAGTTCAGTTCAATACTGGGAATCACCTAGGAGTTGCATACACTTGAAAGGCCATGCCACCACGCCTGGCCTTTCAAGTGTATGTTGGGCCCCAGAGCACTTTAGCTTGTGGGGACTCAGGTTCTGATTGCTGAGATGGGCAAGTCCTCTCTTCCTAGGGCTGGTTTAAATACTCCCTTCATGGGCAAACATCAGCTGAGTTCAGCCTGGTTTGGCTTTCTGCTGTGACAGGGCAACACTGAGTTAAATGCAGGGCCTCACATTTGCTGCACTCTTTCTCTACCATGTGCACAGATTCTCTCTCTGTACCACACAGCTATTACCAGGGGATAGGTGGCATCCATAATTCCAGACTGCCTTTCCTATCCTCTTCAGTGCTACTTTCAGTGATATGAAGTTAAAACCAGGTACTCTGAGTGCTCACTTGAGTTTTGGTTCTGATGAAGGTGTTGTGTGTTTGTGTGTTTGTGTGTGTGTGTGTGTAGATAGTTGTTAAATTGGTGTCTTTGGAGGAGACAGTTGGTGGAGCCTTTTATTCCACCATCTTGCTCCACTCTCTACCCATTATTCCTTTTGATGTTCAACTTGTCCTATGTTTGGCCAATGGGAGCCCCTTGCTGATTCCTTTTTTTTCTTGAGACGGGGTCTTGCTCTGCCACCTAGACTGAAGTGCAGTGGTGTGATCTCAGCTCACTGCAACCTCCACTCCTGGGTTCAAGCCATTTTCCTACCTCAGCCTCCTGAGTAGCTGAAATGATAGGCTCATGCCACCACGCCTGGCTAATTTTTGTGTTTTTTTTTTAGTAGAGATGGGGTTAACCATGTTGGTTAGGCTGGTCTTAAATGCCTCACCTAAGTGATCTGCCTGCCTCAGCTTCCCAAAGTGCTGGGATTACAGGCATGGGCATGAGTCACCATACCTGGCCACTTGTTGATTCTTGTAACAATTTTTTATATCAGTTTTTAAAAGATGTGGTAATACATACATATGTTATATAAAAAACATAACTTTTTTCTTTGAATTATTTTTAATTATATAGTTCAGTAGCTTTAAGTATGTGTCCATGTTATTGTGAAGCCATCACCACCATTCATCTCTAGAACTCGTCTTCCCAAGTGTAAAATCTGTAGCTCTGTAACAGTAAACAGTGACTTCCTATTCCCCCTTCCCCTAGCCACTTGCAACCACCATTCTACTTTTTGTCCCTATGCATTTGACTATACTAGATACCTCATGTAAGTAGAATCATATATTTGCGTTCTTGTGACTAGCTTATTTTACTTAGAATAATGCATTTAGGGTTTATTCATGCTGTATCATATGGCAGAATTTCCTTCCTGAAATTTAAGGTTGAATAATAGTCCATTGTATGTATACACTACATTTTGTTCTTCCATTCATGTATTGATGAATGCTTGAATTGCTTTAATCTTTTGGCCATTGTGACTAATGCTGCTCTGAACATAGGCATACAAATTCCGCTTTTAAATTAAAATGTAATATTGCTTTGTGTACCTTCTTTAAATAATTACACAGCTCACTGAATATTCACAAACTGACTCTCCTATATAGTTAGCATAGAATATTACCAAAACCTTAGAGTCCCATTTTTGTGCCTCCCTCAGGCCTCAAAGTTACTTCTATCTTGACCTTCAACATTATAGATGTTTTTCCAATTTCTTTTAAGTGTATGTAAACAGAATCACACATAATGCACTCTTTTGTGTCTGGCATCTTTCATTCGATATGTTTTGAGACATATCCACATTGTCCCATGCAGCAATATTTTGTTCATCTTATAAATGTACCATCTTTTGTCCATTTTTCTGCTTTCAAATTTTAGTATTACAATACTGCCTTGACCATCCTAAATATATCTTTTGCTGAATATATACGTATCTTTTGGGACACCTTTCTGTTGCATATAGAATTAGGAGTGGCTTTTAACTGTGTCACTCTAGCTGTATTACACAGCATTTGCCAGAGTTTCCCTAATCTTAATGTCTTTGTGTTGTTCTATGTTTAATATTTAATATGCCAAGGATTCTTAAGGAACATATGGTCACAGTTTTTTTCCCCCAATGGCATCAGTAGAGAAACAGGAGAAACATTTCAGCATAGCATCAACTTTCCATATAGATAGGAAGGCATTATGTTTAGCTACTGTCAATAAAATCAATTTGGTCATATATGCACTTCTTTATAGCTTTTTAAATTTTCTTAATGTATATTGTATTTGCATGATGAGAAATTCTAAATGCCATAGATATTTTTGGTGGTGATATGCTGGGAAGTTGACAAAAGGTGAGAGGTAACCAGGAGGTAATATTTCCTTTTTGCTGGTATGGCCACTTTAATGCTATTAAAGCCCTGTCAGCCACCCAGAGAACCAGCTATTTTTTTTAACTGAATGTTTACAGATTTTTTTCAGTCATAATATCGACTGGAGGCTAAAATTGGTTATCAAGCTGATACGTAGTAACATTCAAAATTCTTTTTGTGAAAAGAATTTATAACATTTGTAATTTAGGCATGGACATTTAGTTTTAAAATAGCAATGACATAGATTTACTTGTTTTTAATTCTTTGTCTTCAAAATTGCAATGGATTGTTGACAAATTACAGTCACTTCTCACCAATAAGATTCTACAGGGAACGGGAGAGGAGAGAGAATTTGCCTCAGTGACCATATCCCTTCTCCAGATTATGGAATTAAATGTTCTAAAATCTGCTCTGAAAGCTCCTGAATGAAAAGTCCAAAACAGTACTGTTTCAGTTGATTTGGGCTGCTATAACACAATACTATAGACTGGGTAGCTCGTAAACAA
Organism: Saimiri boliviensis; assembly: GCF_048565385.1. NCBI lineage: Eukaryota > Metazoa > Chordata > Mammalia > Primates > Cebidae > Saimiri > Saimiri boliviensis. The sequence continues at coordinate 103,528,033 of NC_133459.1, forward strand.
CAGAAACATATCACAGTTCTTGAGGCTGGGAAGCCCAAGAAGAAGATACCAGCAGATTTGGTGTCTTGTAAGGGCCTGTGTCCGGATTCATAGATGGCACCTTTTTATTGTGTCTTTACAAGACCGAAGGGCAAATGAGTCCCCTTGGGCCTCAATATGGTTAGGCTTTGTGTCCCCACTCAAATCTCATCTTGAATTTTAATCCTCAGGTGTTGAGGGAGACCTGGTGAGAAGTGACTGGATCATGGGGCAGTTTCCCTCATCATGTTCTCATGATAGTGAGTTCTCACGAGATCTGATGGCTTTGTAAGGATCTAGCATTTCCCCTGCTTGCACTTCTTTTTCCTGACACCATGTGAAGAAGGTTTTTGCTTCCTCTTCACCTTCCTCCATGATTGTAAGTTTCCCAAGGCCTCCCCAGCCATGCAGAACTGTGAGTCAATTAAACTTCTTTTCTTTATAAATTACCCTGTCTTAGGTATTTTTTTTTAAATAGCAGTGTGAAAACGGACTAATACAGGCCTATTTTATAAGGTCACTAATGTCCTTCATGAAGGCTCTGTTCTTATGACCTACTCATCTCCCAAAAGACCTCATTTCTTAATACCACCACCTTCAGGATTAGGATTTCAACATATGAATTTAGGGTGGGAGGAAGACAAAAACCTTCAAACCATAGCAAGTTCTGTAGGGTAGGAGGCAATTCCAAAACAAAACTCAAACGCACAGAAATATACTGTAGGAGTCCATTTATATAATGTTTTAGAAAATGCAAATTTATGGTGACACAGCAGATTGGTAGCTGCTAGGAACAGGAAGGGATGGAAGATAGATATGGCAAAAGAGCATGAAAAACACTTGTGAAGCTGTTGAGGGTGATGGAAATGTTCACTCCCTTGATTGTGGTGGTGGTTTCATAGATGTATACACCTGAGATAACTCATCAAATTGTGCTCTTTAATATGTGCAATTTATTATAAATGAGTCACACCTCAAAGCTGTTAAAAAACAGCAATGATGTAAATTTTTTTCTTTTAATATTCTTAAAAATTAATTTGATGATAATTAGGAAATTACTATTTTCTAGGCCATGTTGCAAGAACAAAAAGCTGACATATTTTATTTATACAATATAACTTGTATGGCTATATATTCATATAAAACTTTAAAAAGTGAAAGTCACAGTGTAAATCTCACAGTGTACTCAGGATGTTGCTATTTCTGTTAGAAAATAGACTTTCAGTTTTTAACTTGGGTAAAATTTGCCTAAAAATCTCTTCTATGGCTTGGATAAACTGAGCAGTATTTTTTCTGGATGTTGAAACACAAAACAAGACATTAATTTCCAGCTTATGGAATTTTTTCCTGCCAATCAGTTACATAAATATATGTTATGATACAGCTTGATGTGGACAGTACTCAAATTGTGTGCAAGGTAGAGTGATAGATGAGCTCAGAGGAGGGAACTGTCAGCCTTCTGGCTGGAGTGGGATGATGTGATATATGAGGAACTGGCTCTTTCCCTGAATACGGTTTTGACAGATGAGGTAGATAAATAATCTAATTCATGCATTTCACAAGCACTGAATCTTTCTCAGAAAAACTTAGTGTCTGTTCCCTTGGGTCATGTTTGTGAGGCAGGTTGAAGGCCTGGTTTACACAAAATCTGAGAAGACATTAAATAACTAGGTTAAGCTTATCCTCTCTGGACTCGTGTTAGAGTAGGGAATAGCACTAATCTTTTAATTTCTCATACTTTTAATACCTTTTCACTGGTTTTTACAGATTAAGAAAATCAAAGCCATATATTTAATGCCTTCCTATTTGCAACTTTTCTGAGAATGTTACAGTAGATAATTTCACTTTAGAACTAAAAATTGGGAGGATTTTTACATAGTAAGTAATTTCAGATGTTAGGAGGGTTTACCACCATAATCTCCATTTAAAACATTTTCCTAGCCAGGCGCGGTGGCTCAAGCCTGTAATCCCAGCACTTTGGGAGGCCGAGGCAGGTGGATCATGAGGTCAAGAGATAGAGACCATCCTGGTTAACATGGTGAAACCCCATCTCTACTAAATATATATATATATATATATATATATATATATATATATATATATATATATATTAGCTGGGCATGGTGGTGCGTGCCTGTAATCCCAGCAACTCAGGAGGCTGAGGCAGAAGAATTGCCTGAACCCAGGAGGTGGAGGTTGCGGTGAGCCGAGATTGCGCCATTGCACTCCAGCCTGGGTAACAAGAGCGAAACTTCGTCTCAAACAAACAAACAAACAAACAAAAAAACATTTTCCTCTGGGTGCTTTGTTGAAATTGGGAAATGTATCTCTAAGGGATCATCGGTTATGGACTGATGACTTGGTTGTCAGGCAGGTTTCATGTTTGAATAGAATAAACTTTCCTACCACCTGCCAGAACTTTATTGTGTTCAGGTCTTATGTGTAGTTCTGGGATTTAGCTTTTTAGGCAAACATTCTTGCAGATTGTTTCTAGCTTTTGATCACCGGGAACCTTCTTAAAATTTAGAGGGGGGAAAAAAGCCACGTTTACCTTTCCCTAGTTCCTTACCCTCTGCAGTATAAGAAGTGCTGTAGGGCAGGCATAAGTGAAGTATTATGGAGTGTGTCTCACAAAAGTGTGTGATGCAGTTTAAAGATTGGAGTAGTGTGTTCATATGTATCAATTAAGCTGGTGATTAGGGCGAGAGTGAAGGCACAGAGGAAGGGGTACATAGATCCTTAAGGCCACGCTGTGGGATATCTGCAGCAAGTGATGAGAGAGCGGATGGGATTGCAGTAGCCATGTGTGACATGCAGATGAACTTGCAGGAAGCCACTGAAGGATTTTAAGTAGGAGAATAATATAAATGGAATTTTGTTTTAGAATAAGCCTGCAAGCAGCAGAGGGAAGGTGAATTGCAGTAGAGAAGGAAGCCAGTTTTAAAAAGTTTTGTGATAATATCTGTACAAAACCCAATATTAATTAAAAGACTAATAAGTGTTATGCTATTTCCTTATTTTGCATATAACACAATGTGAAATGTGAAGAGAATAAAATGTAAATAAAGCTTTTGTATGTGCTCAGCTGGCTTAAAAGCTACAAAGGATGTATATATGTTTTCCAGGGACAATATTCTGATCACTGTAAGAGGCACAAGTGAGGTTCTAGGAAATTCAGTAGCGGGGAGGACCCCTTGCCACTGGAGTAGAAGGAAATGTTTGTATTTTCTTTAAACTCACTTTAATTTTTTAAAAAGAGTATTTAAGAAATTACATAAAAGAGCTCACTTTTTTTTTTCTTCGAGCTCACTTTAATTTTTTAAAAAGAGTATTTAAGAAATTCCTTATATTTTGCAATAAAATATAAGGAATAGTTGGGGAGCTTTTTCATCAGAGAAATAGTTTGGAGAGTTCAAAGTAGTTGAGTAGAATTTCCTGATTTAGAAACAGATTATTCAGAGATACATAAATTTACTAGGTATCATCATTTTATAGCTTTTTATGTAAGCAAAATGCCCTGTCTCTCCAAGGCAATAATTGGTGGACATGCTTACCAAACATAATTTTGTTTTTTTAGACAGAGTCTTGTTCTGTCGCCAGGCTGGAGTGCAGAGGCACAATCTTGGCTCACTGCAACCTCTGCCTCCTGGGTTCAAGCTATTCTCCTGGCTCAGCTGACCTTGTAGCTAGGACTACAGGGCACACCATCGCCCAGCTAATTTTTGTGTTTTTAGGAGAGACAGGGTTTTACCATGTTAGCCAGGATCGTCTCAATCTCTTGACCTCATGATCTGCCCACCTTGGCCTCCCAAAGTGCTGGGATTATAGGCATAAGCCACCATGCCTGGCCCACCCTTAAGTTTTTGTTTTGTTTGGTTTGATTTTAGCCTCATCGTTTGGAGAAGAATTTTGTGCCTATTTGCCCCAAAGTTTGTTAGTGGTTGGCTGTGTTTATACCCTGTGTGTGATAAAGATGAACTCGTATACATTTTATCTAGCTTTTCAACTATTAAATGAAGCGTGGTTTAATAAAATCTTTAGATGGTAACATTGCGCCAGTACTGTTCTCATTGTATCACGTGCTATACGTTAAGCCTAGTTCAGCAGAGCATGATGCTGCATTCCCTTGTCACTGAGTTACAGATCTTGAAGTTTTCACACACTATGTTCTAGAAAGAAAGCATAACTGTTTCCTGTCTGATTGAAATGCAAACTAAAGATATTTCAACTGCTTCTGTAATAAGGAGATAAGGCCAGACATTATGAAAGAAAAGATTACCACTGATTTTTTTTTCCTTTTATTCAAGTGATTTCAAGGAATTATTTAGTAAGGAAGTCACCTCAACTGATGAAAACCAGTGTTAATTTCCTCTTTCATTGTTTTTTTTTTTAATTACCTTTATTAAGGTAATGTTTTTCATGTTTCTGAGTTCTGTTTCTGGGACATTGATTCTGTTTTTTAAAATTTTCTTTCTGTTCTTATTACGATACCACATGGTTTATGGTGATTTCATAAGATAGTTTAACTGTTAAGAAATTGTTTTTACGTATTTATGGAAATAAACATTCTGTAGGTCTTTATATAACATGTTAGTATTTATATGTTTCCTTATATAACTATGATAAAATAAAATGCTTACAATGTTTTATAATACTTAGAGGAAATTATGCATAATGTATATATTCCCCTCTGTCTTCCTTCTGGTCTGTCCATTCATCCATCTATCCATTCGTCTATCCATCTATCCATCCATCCATCTAAAGTTCAGGTCTGTCAGCTTGGGCAAGCCATTTAACTTTTGGCCTTGCTTTCTTATACAAAACAATAGTCTAGTAGAAGATAAATTCTTAGATTTTTTGTACTTAAGTTGTCTGATTTATCCAGGGTTTTAGGCAACTTTCCGATTTATATTAAAAATAGGCTAAAAGGTAAACTATCAGAACTTATCAGCCACATGGAAATTTCATTAAAAGAGGCTCACTGGAGCTACGTAATAGAATTAGTCCAGTTTCAATACATTTGTATTACTTTCCACTAAATGCAATCACATGCTTAAATTGATGAGCAGTAGTATAATAGTTCCATAGTGAATTTGATTCAAGCAACAGTTATATTAAATTTTCTCCAGAAAAGTTCATAACCATTCAAAAAAGCTTCACTATATTGTCATCTAAAGGTAAATGTAAGTTTTGTTTTTAGAATAACTTGAGTATATTTCAAGTCATTGATTTCTTTTCTCAGTTATAAATTTATAACCAATGACTAATGATTTATTAATTTTATGAACAATAAAACATATATTGGAGAATAACTTGAGTGGTAAACTGTATCCAGTCTAGTTATAGATATAGGTAACTTGAGGTATATTTCTGATATTTTTTCATTTGGCACATGTAACTGTGAAAATATATTTTAAAATGAGCCTTGGTCAGGTATGGTAAGCTCATGCCTGTAGTCCAGCACTTTGGGAGGCTGAAACGGGCAGATCACCTGAGGTTAGGAGTTCAAGATCAGCCTGGCCAACATGGTGAAACCCCCTCTCTACTAAAAATACAAAAAATTTGCTGGGCATGGTGGTGGGCACCTGTAATCCCAGTTTCTTGGGAGACTGAAGCTGGAGAATTGCTTGAATCCAGGAGGCAGAGGTTGCAATGAGCCAAGATTGCTCCATTGGACTCCAGCCTGGGTGACAAGAGTGAAACTCCGTCTCAAAAAAAAAGCCTTAAGAGTACTTTTTACTTTATGGTTCATTTTCATGGAGTGGTTTATTTTTTCCATCAAAATACCTAATTAATTCAGGTACAGTGAGAAAATGCTTCTGAAATAAAATGTGTCAATATATTCTTGTTTTCTCTTGGTTTCTTCTGCCTCTTACCTCATTTATCCACAGCCCCTCCCCCTCTCCCTACCTTCATTGACTTTGGCTTGGTTTGTAATAATCTAGGTTTACATTTTTGAAACATGAAATGCTGTCAGAGAGCTAAATACTTGTCTGTGTTAGGTTCAGATTTGTAGGGACCTCCTAAGCTCCACAGTCCCATTTACCAGGTCTGCTGTTGGTAAAATCGTTGCCACCTGCGTTCTGGTTTCTAGTTCCACTGCTCTTATGAAATCATGGTATTTGAGTTTTGTTTTTTTTTATCTCATTCTGTAATATTTTCATTTCCAGCATGTCATCCCTTTCTTAGTGTGCTATCCTTCCTAACCCTGCCTGTGGGTGTTCCTGTTTTCCAAAGGTGCTTTTCACACTGTATGTTCAGACCTAGACATATATTATTTCCCTTCCTTTTAGCCAGTCTGAAAGCTATTGGAGAGCAGAAACTTTGTTTTATTTCCCTCCTCAAGTTAGCCTTGGGGTTCACATAGAAAAGCTACTCACAAAATATTGTTGAATAAATAATTAACTATTATTCTATTCCATTTTCCAGTTAATTCCTGGGTCTGTGCAATTCAGCCCTTAATTCATATAGGATGAGCATTCCTAATCTGAAAATTCAAAATCTGAAACTTGTTGAGTACCAGTATGTGGCTCAAAGGAGATGCTCATCCGAGTATTTTGGATTTCAGATTTTTGGATTAGGGAAGCCCAAGCAGTTTGTAATTTGCAAATATTCTAAAATTGAAAAAAATTCAGAATTCAAAACATTTCTGGCTGAAGCATTTCAGATAAGGGATACTCAACCTATATTCCAACTTTGTTCTTAGACTTTTTCATGCCTGACTGTCTGCTGGACTGTTCTCCTTGACTGTACTTCTGTAACTTCAAACATAACATGTCTGAGACTCAGTATCTTTCTTGTGTTCTGCTTTTACTGGTGGTATCATCATTCTTTTAGTCAGTCAGGTTTGAAAATGTCTAGCATTTTAAAAAAGCTGTGGTATCCCTTTATGATCCAGTAGTATAGTGGGTCAGATCTGTAAGCTGAATCAGATAGGCCAATGGCTATAATTCTGGCAGTTACTTAACTTGTTGAATCTTTGTTCCTTTATCTATAAAGTTCCTGCTTCTTGGACTTGTTTTGAGGGTTGTGTCAGAATGTTCAAGAAAGTGCTTAGTGTGGTTCCTGGTGCGTGACACATGCTGAGTGAGCTGTCTGTGATTCCCAGTGTGTCATGAGGGGCTTTTCAGTGGCCTCACTACATTGGTGAGGCTGCTGCTGATGCTTGAGTACAGGATCTCATCTCTTGCATGGATATTTGCAGCAGTGCCCTCTGCTCTGGCCCATGCAGGACTCCGCCAATAGATTTTGATTATTTCCTTCACTTCAGAACCCGTGTTGACTTTCTGTACCCAGCCTGTGCAAGCCTGTGCGTACCTCAGTTTGATATTTAAATTTTCGGACAATCTGATCTTCACAAACATTTCTAGCCTTATTTTGGTATCTTCTGCATGAATTTCCAGTCACTGCCTTCACACTTTCCATCTCCTCAACTTGTCTTGTGCCTCACACACTTTTTTCTCCTCTCCTTTGTTCTGCTAGTTTTCCCTAACCATCATTTATGGCCCCTGATTCTTACTGTCCATGCCGTTTCTCCTGAACCCTTTCTTGTGACATTGTTCTCCCTACTTAATCCCTGATTCTTATTCGTTTGTTCACTCACTGCCTTGTAAGGTGGTAATTTTAGGTGCTTGTTCTAGTTATAGGCACTTGGATACACTGGTGATCAAAAAAAGAGACACTCCAACCTTCCCAGAACTTATGTTGTTTATCAGTATTTATTTTACAGGGAATCATGTGTTGTGACATATCTGTATAATTTGCATTTATTTATTGAACTCCTATAAATTTTTTTTTCCTGGTATAAATTGTAAATTACTTGATAGCTGGGTATTTTAAAGCTTTTAATATTTTCTTTAATGTCTTATCTGATATTTTGCACAGAGAAAGAACTCAAATATTGGTTAACTTTAGAGGGTCAGTCACATTCATGGCTTGAGGTTTAAAACTATACATTCAAATCAGATTTGCATGTTATGCATTAGGTATATGTTTCTTTTTAAGAAAGATCTTTAACAGCATAGATTGCTTGTAGTAATTAAGATTTTTCTGATAAAAATTTGACCATGAGTGAGTGAACGGTATGCTTGTATTCCTACCAATGGTAGGTAGAACACATTTAATATCACTTGAACTTACCAGGAAGTCTTTTTCTTCCCTTCGTAATTTTTGTGCAACACTCCCCCTCCCTTTTTATATAATGTCTGAGTCAGTATTTGAAAAAAATTCTATATTTAGAGCAACAGGCAACAAAAACTATTTAAGTCTTAATAGTTTTTGTTGCTGTGGAAAATAATAGAAGCAATTGATGATTGTCACTTGCATGGCTTGAAGGCCTTCTCTGACCTTCTATGCTGAGTTAAATGCTCCCCTCGTTGCTCTTAACACGGAAAGCCCCTGTGCTTCCTGTTTTGTGATGCCTTCCAGAGTTATAATTATTTGTATAGAGTCTACCCTTCCTTCTAAACCACATGCTTTATGAGGGCAGGAGCTGTTTCTGTTTTCTTCAGGACTCAATTGCCAGGACCTAGAAAGTCCACAGCACATATAAGGAGCACTCACCAAAGATGCATTGCAGTAAATTTGGTATTTATTCACTAATCAAAGACTTACTGCATTCCTGTAGCGGTCATGGACTGAGCTAGGCTCTGGGTTTGCACTGGAGAATAACACATAGCCCCTGTCTACAGGGTGCTCATCAGCTAGCAAAATGTGCTAAGTTTGTCTTATTTAACTGACATTTATATACTGCTTAAAGCTTTGGTAATGGGAAGACAGTCTCAAAGAAAAGAGGATAAGGCTGACTAGAAATGGTTTAATAAGATACAAAAACCACAATCAGTAATGGGTTCATTTCCAAATCTTAACTCCTTGTCCCAGTTTTTAATGCAAACCCAAAAATACATGAGCCAAGAGAAACAAATTTAATTTCTGATAAGACAGAGTAGGTGCTGGCTTATCAAAAATTTTACTCAAAATTTTTACTGAAAATTTTTGAGTAAAGTCAGATTTTTTTTTTTAAGCCTCAAAATAATCCTGTGAAGATGTACTGTTTCCCTCAATAGATGAGGACATTGGGGAACAGATTAAGTAACTTACCAGGTTCCCTCAGGATTGGAACCTGCCTCTGTCTGATCTCCAAATCCTTCACCTAAGACGTGTGCTACTTCCAACCAGTAAACCACATGGGGGTGATAGTCATGACTTGCACCTACTCTGTCTTATCAGAAATTAAATTTGTTTCTCTTGGCTCATGCGTTTTGGGTTTGCATTAAAAACTGGGGCAAGGAATTAAGATTTGGAAATGAATCCACTACCGATTGTGGTTTTTGCATCTTATTAAACCTTTTCTAGTCAGCCTTATCCTCTTTTCTTTGAGACTCTCTTCCCATTACCAAATTTTTTCATGGTGATATTTTTATTTGACTTTGGAAACTGTCTCGTCTATATTTTGGGCCTATTGGATTAAGTATAACAATATTTTCTTGGTATTTGGGTTCTCCATGGTATGAACAATTTCTGCTCCTTTTAACCACTCACTATTCAAGTTAGTCCCTAGTGAGGTCTACAGATGCATTCCTATTTTATAGCTTTCTTTAGGCTCTCTCTGGAATGCCTTCCACAAACTTTCGGCCAATTAAAATAAAAAATGTGTTCTTCTGTTTCGTTTCCAAAGTAAGTTTCACCTGCAGAGTTTGCCCTTCAGTCCTCTGCTAGCCTCCAGGCCTTTTTGCTGCTTTATGTGTGCTGGTTTTGTTCCCTGGTGAGACTTTTAATTTCTGGAGCAAAAGGATCAAATCTTGTTTTTCTTTTCTGTCTCCCACAGTGTCTAGTACAGTGCTGGGTGTAGGACCATGCCTACTAAGTAAGCACTAAAATGTCGGTTGGAGTAACGTTAATTATAGAGTTTGTACTTCCTAATTATAACTGAAAACCTCAGTGCTTTCCAAACATTGTGGCACACCAGAGAAAGGCAGCTGGAGGAGCCACAGTCTTCTGTAAGAACAGAGACACTTTTCATTTGTGTTGTGCACGACAGGTTATGGAGTGCTTTCACAGGCATTAGCTCACTTAATCCTCAAGCTAATTTTATAGGAGAGAAATCGTTTAATCCTCATTGAGGAGTGACGGCATTAGGACTCCCATAAATCACATGGCTGGAGCTAGGACTTGGTGCCAACTTGTGTGGCTCTAGTGCCTGCCACAGGAGAGACAGGAGCAACCAGCTGTGAGCTCCAGAAGGCAGGGCCCAGTAATGTTTATTCCACATCACTGTTGCAAGATAAAATTGAGGTTCTTGTGTCAGCTGCCCATTGAATTTTCTCATGTGTACATTTCTGTCTGGCTCTGCGGGGACTGTTGAGTTTGTCTACTCTATTGCTAGCATTTCACTGCCCATTAGCCATTTACATTCATCTGTCTGTCATCCCTTTGTGTGTTTGTATATAAACAATAAGACATTTGCAGTTATATAAAAACCATCTGAAGTCTTCAAAATAATTTGTGATGTTACAAATTAACATTTTTTTTCTTAGTGCCTCCTTAAGACTCCACTCTGCCAAGGTTCATGATTGCTGTGTATAGGTTGGTGCGTAACTGTATTCATGGCATTGAGCTAGAGAACTCAAATATTATGATTTTGAGAAAGACATTCTTTTATGTACTTATATATTTCGTGATTGTTTAAAAGCTCTGATCATCTTTGGAATTTGTTCATGGAAATTTATGAATATTTTTAAGGGCAATGCATTTCCTTTTACCTCATGAAGTGAGTTCTTAGTGCAGGAAAGGAAGGTATTTTTCTAGTTATCTGATTATAATTTAGAGCTTTAAAATTTTTTATTGCTGTTGCTATGAGTGATTAGCAGTATACTTTCAGTTTTGTACTCTTGTTTGTGTATACACCTGGGCACAATGGCATGCCAGAGGACCATCAAACTGGATAGTTCACACTTAAAATGACTACATCTTCCATATGGGCATTTTATGTCTTTGGCCTTCTAACATTTTTTGGGGAACATTAGCTTGTGGAATTTATCTTAAACATTTCCTTTGCTTTTGGTTTGTATAATCAGATGCCAGAACCATTTAAAATATGATTAAAAATTTAAGACATTAAATATAGATGGGGATTGCTGTAGACAGTATGGACTCTACAAAGAAAAGACATATTTAGGCTCTTGATGGGATATAATCTATTTATAGTTAAAAAAACCTACATAAAAAAATCATAATCATTTAGTTTAGAGGTAGTATAAACATGAGATTGCCATCTTCATTTTAGCCCTGGAGAGAAATAAACAAGAAATAGGCATGTTGACTTCCTTGATCCTAAGCCTATGGTCACTGTACCAAGTGGTTTTGATGCTGTGGAAAGTGTGGTTGTGGAAAAAGTGTGGCTGAGATTTTTTTCAGTTCAACCAGAGATGAGTAATTGAGACTTCTTTTTCATAAAGGAATCTGCTCGAGAGATGTGGTTCCTAAGGGTCAACCAAATTTGCAGTTGCCTAGTAGTGCACCTGCTATTCCAGAAGAGGTGAAGATGCAGGTATCTAGTCCCTGACCTAGAGGAGCTAGTTAATATTTTGATAAGGGAAAACTTAAGAAAATTAGACCTAACTTACATGATGCGTAATATTTGTGAAATGAGAGATCAGAGAAGGGAGAGAGTAGTGGAAGTGGAGAAGCTAGAATGATTGGTTGGGAAACTGGATCTCAGGCTTTTCTGTCAACCATGTGTCCCAGCAGGCCAGAGTCCTGAGGTCCTGTCCACTCTCAACACATGTCTTTAATACCCTTTCAATTTCATTTTCTAAGACCTTTTCAAAAATCAGAGGATAAGACTTTAAGTTGCTGGTATAGGGTTGTTAGGGAAAAAAAATCAGTGATGCAAATATTAAATATTAATCACTATCTGCCCTTGGTGGTATTTCCTTATGCATTTTTTAAACCTGAGGTTATTGGAGGTTTCTTCTCCAAAATTACAAAACAAAATAGCAGTTTTGTTTATTTTTTAACTGATAGATTATCTTTTGAAAATATTAGTCTGCCTTTGAAGTTGTTATTTCTGTGTCAGAAAGAGATTTTTGTCAAATGTCTTCTTTTTAGAAAACAATAGTGTTAGGTGTGTTTTCTGTATGTTCTACAAATTTCACAAAGATTTCATTCTTCATAGGAAACTAATGCAAAACAAACAAACAAACAACAACAACAAAAAACCAATTGGTATTTACTTTCTTTTAAACTTCCAAGTCATGTAGCCCCTGTCTGGTTGCTCTGTGTTATTACTATCTCATGGGACTTGACACCTTTTATCAATATTCACTATATTTTTGTTTAAATTAGTTCTGTTTGCAGTAAGTTTATTGTGTTTGCTTCTAGATAATGTAATTGATGGAAAGAAGAATCGAAAGGACCTGTCCAATTGTCTGTGCTAAATTTGTGGGTCAGAGTGTTTAAACACAGGCTGATAAGAAGTTTTATTTTACATTCCGCCTAATATTATATGCCAGTTAAGAGCCTGTTTCTTTCTCACTTGGCCAATCTGCTAACAGTTAATTCTCCCCTGGCAGATAACAGTGCTACGTTTCTTGCTCTAGCAGCAGTCTCTGTGGTGGCCTATTGTCCCATAGAACACTTTCTCTTTAAAATAGAATGAAGATACTGAGCATACCTTTAAATGACTTGATTTATGTTTATTTATCGATCTAAACCATTTTGTAGATTTAAAAATGATTTAAACCATTTTCAGAGTGAGTTAATACCCTTCTACATAACACATTCAAAATTTGTCTGCCTCCCGTAGTGTTTATGGGAGATACAGCATTTTATTCTATTAGACGTTGCTACATGGATGACCTACTGTCATTTTGAATTTTTCCCCTGTGTTGAACTCATTATTTCTTTGTCTGCAAGTTACTTGCATTGAGCTTATGTTTTATACATAGCTCATAAGAAAGAAAAAACAAAGGAATATAATACACACATATATACATGTTAATGTTAGTAAAGTTACAAGTAACCCTTTATTTTCTAATTTATCCTTTGTATTTTCCAACTTTTAGAAGCTTAGATAATATTCTTTTCATAAAAGGAAAAGAACTTTAAAATTTCTAATCTATTTGCTATTGTTTTCTTAGAAGTTGAGAGGCAAAGGGACTCTGCTTTATTTTTAGGATAATAAGCAACTGAGTGATGTTTTATTTATTTGGTGGTGTTGAATAGAGAGAGATTCTGCCTAAGTAAATTTTATATTTACTCAACCCTCCTTTTTTTTTTTTTTTTTTTTTTTTTTTTTTTTTTTTTGAGACAAAGTCTTGCTCTGTGTCCCAGCCTGGAGTGCAATGATATGATCCCAGCTCACTGCAGCCTCCTAGGTTTAAGTGGTTCTCCTGTCTCAACTTCCTGTGTAGCTGGATTACAGGCATGTGCCACCATGCCCGGCTAACTTTTGCATTTTTAGTAGAGATGAGATTTTGCCATGTTGCCCAGGCTGATCTCGAACTACTGATTGAGGGTGATCTGCCTGCCTCGGACTCCCAAAGTTCTGGGATTACAGGCATGAGCCACCATGCCTGGCCTCAAGCCTGTACTTTAAAAGCTGAGATTTTTAATCAAACTCGAGATGAAAACCTTATGTTACTGGTGTTACATGTTTTAAAATCCATTGTGATGAAACACAGTATACTAAATTGAGTTTGACCTTATCCTGGAACCAGGGTCATTACTGTGACCTTCAGTCATTGTACTTTTGGCCTTTCCCTTGCTGTCAGCTGTCACTGCAGCAGTGCTAATTGGGGCTTTTGCTTTTAATCATGTAGCTTAGCAAAAACAAACAGCATATAATATTTTATGTAGATTGACTTACGAAATTCTAAAGAATCATCTGCAAGCTTCCTTCTTGGAGTGAAAAGTATGTGGTTTTCTTCTTCAGCACATGTAAGAGGGGATTTTATGACTTATGTTCCTATATTTGGTTTAATAACTGATGACCCATGGCAGATGTTTGTTTTTGCTTTTATGTTCTTATCTGTGTATAGAAAAGCTTAGACTGGGTATTGGTAAGGTCTTGGAATTAGATAGGCCTGGATACAAATTCCACTGATACCTCTTAGTAGCTGTGTAATCTTGAGCATTCAGCTTAACCTCTTCAAGTTCATTTCCTCTTCTGTAAAATGAGGATAATCATGCTTTCATCAAAGAGTTGTTGTGAGGAGTGAATGAAGAATTCATGCAATGTGCTAGCATAGTGCCTGCACATAGTAATTGCTCAATATTATCAATAATAACCATTTTAGTTATTAATTTGGCTTTGACTGATGCCTACCACTTCTTAATTTCATTATTCAAATAATTCATAACTGATTTGAATGTGAAGCTGAGCAAGCTTGATATTTGAAAGAAAAGATTTTTATGAAATATTTAATGTATTTTTAACTGATTAGAAAAATTTTCTCACCTTCTTATAAAGAAGATAACACAATTAAATAATGTCTATACATGGCAGAGGGTCTGGATACCCGCATTATATTATGATATTAAAAGGAATCTTTGCAAACTACCTAGAAGAATCCTGAGAGGTTAAAACTGAGTTTGTAATTATGTAGACTTGGTAATTTGTTAAATGCAGCAAGAAAAATGAGATTACAGTGTAAGTTTTTAGGAAATTTCCTATGTTTTAAATGAAATTGTTCATGAATTCTATACTTTGCTATATGTGATGAGTATGCAATTTATAATTAATCTGTACCAATTGGATTAAAATGGGTCTAGGAGGTTTTTAAACTTATTGTTGATAATGAAAATATAAAGCTCTGAAAATATTGTAACCAATTTTTTTTCATTGCCTACTCATTATCTTTCATTTAACTTGTATTGACTTAAAATCCTTTTGTGCAGTTAACTGCTATTATAAAGTCTATTGAAGTAAATACTCATATAACAATTTTTTTTACTTATATGACAGTTGCTTTTGGAGTAGCTGGAAGAGCTATGAAACATTACTGAGGTACTTATATTTTGTTTTTAACCATTTGGAGATAGTTTTCTATGTGTTAAATGTCCACTTAATCAGTACTATAGCTCTTTTTGAAGAGTCTTAGAAATGAATGAGATAGTATAACCATTGAATACAAAATTTTGGAAGTGTTACTCAGTGAAAAGTTTCTAAAATAAAGGGCAACACCTACTCTGAAGCAGTTGTTTTTAGATAGCAGATAAATATTTTTCTTTTAGTTACTCACAGGAACATCAATCTATCAAAGTTTTCCTCTCACGTCTTTAATGGGATGTAAAGTACATAACTTAATGGAATAATTAATATGAATAGCAGTTATACTTATATAGCAAGTGTTTGTTATTTTGCTGAGGTATTTAGAGAAGTTTCTCCCTATACTGAATACTTCCAGAATATCTTATATTTTGTGTGTGTCCTGTGCTGAATACTTCTAAAATGTTGTATATTTTGTGTCTGTGTGTTTGAGAGGGGTGAGGGAGTTTGGTGATGATCATGCAAATTTTTTTAAAAACTGCTTTTTCGGACTCCTTTTATATCAGCTATCACATCTTACTCCTGTTACTATATTTTCTTCAGTAGCCCTTTCATTTTAACATGGAACACAGGTAATCAAGGTTTTAAAAATTGTGCAAGAGAAGTATGCATAATTTAGTGCTTACCAAAGGCCTGAAGAATGATGAACTAAAAATATCAAAACCTCCTCTCATATTACAAATGCAGTACACATTTATTTTAAAAAGCCAGAAAATGTTAATAAGAATAAAAAGGTCATTTATCATCTCACATACTAGAGATCGTTTCTTTTTTAAGCTAAAACAGGAAAAGATAAATTGTTACGAGTATTTTAGCAGGAAGATCATTAATACAGGGAAAGAAGATTGGTAATCACCAATCTTACTTTGAGGATATCAAGAAATCCTAGAATATAGGAAGCCATGACCTGTGATACCAGCCACCTATAGCCCTACAGTGGGTGATTATCAGGAGCTTTCCCCAGAAGCCACGTATACATCACTCTAACATCTGTCTGCACTTCTACCAGCCACTGCTGGGGGAAGAATATGGTTGCTTCTCTCCAGTGTTCTTACTTTCTCATTAGTGCTTTTCATCCACAAAGCCTAAGCCAAAATCATGCTTACAAGGAATCTGGGAAATGTAGTTTTCAGCCTTCGGGCCACTGTGAAACAGCTTGAAAGTAAAGGGATGATACTGGTAATTTTTTTATCAACAGATAATATGCCCTGCAGCATCCTTCCAAATTCTTTCCTCAACACACATATGCTACTTTCAACTGAACACTTAATCAGGACCATAGATAGATTTATGCTGTTTGGTAATTTGCTTTTATCACTTAATTTAGTATAATGCATCTCTTTCTGTTATATTTAAACTGTTATATTTTAGTTTGTTTTCTGATGCTGTAACAGAATACATAGACTGGGTAATTGTCAAAGAACATAAATTTATTTCTTATAGTCTAGATTATGATGCCCAAGATCAAGGGGTTGCATCTGGTAAGGACCTTCTTGCTGCATCATCCCATAGTGGAAGGTGCAAGGGCAAGAGAGTAAGAAAGAGAGAGAGAGAGAAAGAGAGAGAGAGGGATAGAAGTGGTCAAATTTGTTTTATGACAACCACTCTCATGATAATGAATCTACTTCTTAGATAACAGCATTAATCCATTCATGAAGGCAAAGCATTCATGACCTAATCACCTCCTAAATTTCCTATCTTTCAGTACTGTTGCTTTGGCAATTAAGTTCCTAATACATGAACTTTGGAGGACACATTTAAAAGATGGCAGTTATACATATATCTTAAAATTTTTGTGTTAAAAAGGAATATATTAGTATTTTTTGGTAAGCTGCTTTTTTCACTTATGATGCTATCAACATCTTTTTGAATGGCTCTTTAGAATTCTCTTGTTAGATTTATTAAATAAACACTCAGTGCTAGACAATTTAGATAGCTTCCCATTTCTTGCTATTATATCAGTAATTTGCTATACATCCTTGTGACTAAAACTTTGTATATGCTCTTTTATTCTTCAGGGAGAATTCCAAGACGTATAACTGCCAACTCTAATGGCATGGTCTATGGCCTTTTCTGACTTGTATTTTGTTCCTTCCTGAGTTCTTTTTGCTTACTTTCATTTGTCAGGTAACTGGCTACCAGAACGTTGTTAAGGAGATATAACAATTTAGGATAGTTTTAATGCTTAGGTCCTTTTGCATTCAGAGTTCTTAATCCTCAATCACGTACGATACTTGGACCTCCACCCATGCTTTATATAAACATTAAATGTGTCTTAAACTAAGAAAGCTTAAGAACCACTGCTAAAGATTAATTCTAACTTTCCAAGCCAAAGAACAGAAGGCTGGACCAAGGGTCTCAGGGTCTCTAGAGACTTTACCTTTTTCATTTTATGCTTCCCTCTTTCCTTCTTCCTTCTCTCCCCTTTTCCTTCCATTTTACTGTGATCATAAAACAATCATTAAGGTATTTAGTATTTAGACACGATCTGTTATTTTATACAAGACTTCCCATTCGTGAAGCTTGTGTTGACCTGTGTTCCTTGCCGGCCATTTCAGCCGGGGTGACAGAGTGAAACCGTGTCTATTGCAAACAGAACAAAACAGAACAAAACAAAACAAGCTTTGGCTTAGGGTTGTGGCTCCTGGCTACGGTTACAGGACTTCTGCCTTTCTGGAAGCAGCTGTGATAAACAGGGGCTGCTGGAAGATCTCTTCCTTGGGGGGTCATCAGTGGATCCACCAGTAATAAGGATTTCATCATTGGCAGGAAGACTTTTGCAACTTTCAGTTTAGGAGATTTTCCTTTCAAAATATAGAAATAGTTCTTTGGTAATCTCAACATTCTGGTGGTGCCCTTTTCTTCTGACCTTGCTTAATAGACTCTTCACTTGTGTTGAAAGCAATTCTACAAATACCAACTTTTATCTAGTGTTTACATGGGCAGTCATGCTTGACTCTGAATTTATTTATTAGTTTTTTGATTATTACATGTATCTTTAACATTTTCTTACCAGAATACTATACATTTTCCTAACTTTTTCGTTTAGAAATGGCTTAGTTTTATTAGGAAGATAAAAGATTTTATGTCTTAGAAAGCAGTATTGAAGGCAGCAGCAAAACTTAATTATCTGAAATGAAATACAGATGATTAAATTATTTCCTAAAATCAATAAAATTGAATCAACTGAAAAATCGATGTGCTATATAAACATGCCTTTTAAAGTATTTCCCATGTCTTTGTGGAATATTGGCTTAGAGGTTTGCAATCAAGGTGGGATTTACAGTTTCATTCATAAAAAGTATTCCGGATTTTTTTTTTTTTTTTTTTTTTTTTTTTTTGTGAATGTATCATAGGCCTTTAGCAGCAGCTTCCATGAACAGCTACCATGGGCCTACTATGTACAGGGCATGCTGACAGGCACTGGGGAAGTGTTACGGCTCTATAGAGATTTCCAATTTGGTCAGATATACAAGCAAGACACATATCTAGAAAGAACAGATACATGTAAATTTATGGCCCGCATACCAGTCCTTAACCATGTGCAAACAGGAATTTAGAGAATTTGATGATGGCCGTGACTTGAGAGGGAAAACTTCCTTGAGCAAGTGGTGTATGAGGTAAAGGGCATTCTAAGGCAAGTATGGAGGAGCAGGAATTCTAGGTAAGGCTGACTTACCAGGTTGTGCAATACACAAAGGTTCTGTATAAAATATGTCAATGTTCTAATTCCTGCCAGATACTACAGACTTGTATATGTTTTATAACAGTTTTCAGGTAGATAATCTGACTTCTCTAGACACCTTGGCTCCTTGATATTTCTTGAATATCCCAGGAAGATTTCTTCCTTAAGGCTTTGCACTGGCTTGTTCTGTCTGGAATGCTCATCCCTCAGATATTCCCTATTAAGCCTTTGTGTAAATATCATCTTCATGATGGAACTTACCTAGTGTATCCAATTTAAAATAACTATTTCCCTCACCTGCATATAACCATAGTATAGCATTTATCAACAAATATTGAATATAATGATAATCTCATATAATTAATATGTTTATTATTGTATGCCTCTCTCTCCACCTTCTTAGATCAAAAGAGAAAGTGTCATGGTGGTAGAGAAATTTTTCTTCTGTGCATTTTTAGTTGACTGATCTATATCCCAAGTGCCTAGAATATCACCTTGGTATACAGTAGGTACTCAGATATTTGTTGAATGAATAAATATATGCATGAATGAAGTTGAGTGACATTCACAGAACAGAAAGGGCAGGAGGCAAAACTGTCAGTCACATAGTAGTTGGGGGTAGGAATAAATGCAGGAGAAAATATTATCTGAAGACCGAGGAAAAATACAGTGACCTCAGTGCAGAATCATGGAGCAGTCAAATAAGAAAAGAAATTTTAAAATTCAGCCATCAGATCTGGCAGTTGCGAGGTCACTGGTGATTTTTGTTTCAATTGGATAATGTGGATGATGAGGTGTATACTAGAAAAGAACCAAGGAAATGAAGGCATTATTCTTATGTAAGACTGTCCATGTTTGGTACCCACCTGCTGGACGTCATACAATCACATCATACATATGCATTTATCTAGAGGGATAGCTTGGCATCTAGCAGTAATGTGGCATTCTTTAACAAAATCAGCATTTTAACTCAATTGAGAAAGGAAGGAAGGGAAGGGTGCCTTTTCTGATTGGTGGGGTCATTTGGCCAGTGTCTGCTTAGTGGCCCCGAGTGGAGGCAACTCCACAAGCTCTTTTGGGAACCGATGTCTGATGGAGGAGGAAGAGGAGCTGATGGAGGATGTAAGGTGGAAAGTTATAGAACAGGTACTGGGTAGGATAGGTTAGCCAGGAAGAAGTCAAGAACGGAGAGACCAGTAAGTGAAGTGTTAAGAGTATCTAACTGCAGGTTGATGAGGGCATGGAAATGGTAGGAGGGAAAGGAGAGTAGTATGAGGTGGGCAGCAGAGGATTGAGAGGAGCTGCTGATGGCGGTTTGACCAAGAGAGCAAGGGGTCAAGAATGACTTCAAGACCATAAGGGTGAGAGGTGAGGCAGATTAATTTATTTACACAGATGGGGGTGTCCATTCTCAGGAAATATAAATTTAATTTTAACCATGCTTAATTTAAGATGGCTGGGGAGTGTTAAGATAGGAATTTCTGGTAGATAGAGTTTTTCTACAGACATTAACAGGGGACTCAGTTTTGTTAATTTTTAGTGAAAATGATGCAGTAGGGATAAAGATGCAGACGCAGCTTCTGTAGTGAGTATCTTAGGCGAATGCTCTCATTGCTTTCTTTGCCACCCTGAGCAATTGGTATTGTTATCATTCTACCTGAGGTCAGAGAGATTTTATCATTTGTAAGGCATCTTGCAGCTTATGAATGATAGAGCCGGAGGTCAAATGTAGGTCCCTCTGCTTTCAAAGCCCTCATTCTTAACTCATATTCCATTCTGTGTTCTGCTTGCACCCTCAGAGGTCACATTTGGGGGTGACTAGGAAGTCCCTGTGATTGGTCCATGTGATTGGGTAGCACATCTCTGGCAAATATGGTATTCATTGTTACAGCCTTTGTTTTACATTCGTTACGTCAAAGATTATTTGGTCTACTTGGGTCATACCTTTGTTACAGCTGCAGAAGCTTCCTGCTGTCTGAATCCTTTTTTGCTGGTTTTCTTCTGAAAGATTTAAGGCGCTTTTTCTTACAAACCAACTGCTCAGATTTTTTTTTTTTAAGTCAAATATCCTGCTACCTGACTTTTTTCTCTATACCACATTCCCATGTCTTAACTTTGATTTTTTTCTTTCCTTTTTGTGTGTCACCTGACTTTGATGAGAAGGCTGGAGATACATTTCAAGCCCTTCCTAGTCACTTAAAACTATTTCTTTCACACTAGCAGATTATCTCATTTCAGTTCTGCCTTTATGGTTTAACCAAAAACCTAGTTTAGTAATGCAGCTGTGTTAGCCATTGGGATTTATCCTTTGGTGTAATCACATCAGTATCCATGGCTGGGAAGTTATTAGGTTCTCTATCTGGTATGGCAAACATGGGAATGAATGTAGATAAACAAGTTGCCTTATATCACAAGATTCCACAAATAAGTTTGTAAGATTTTTTTTTCTTGATTCTTTAATTTTATTGGCATTCTACTGGCCTTCTCGCCACCTCCCCTCTCTTCTTTATGCATAGATATATCATAAGACTTATAACCTCATGGCAGGTGGCATACTTGGTATAACTTCATAAATATTTTCCTAAAGGTTTAAACATGTAGGACCTCAGATTTTTCTAAAATATGTAGAATACAAAACAAAGTTATAAGTCAGTATAATGAATAAATGCATATTAATGGAGAAAATTCACCTGAAAAATCCCCTACATAAGACTAGCAGTACTTCAGTGCATGGCAATCGTGAAAGGGCAGGAAACAGGGGATGCTACCAAAGATAGATATGTTATTCTTCCTGAATGTGAAACATTATATAATTGCTTACAAAAGCAATCATCATATTTACACAAATGACACAGAATGGAAGATGAGTAAAGTCATAGAATACAAACAACTTGAAACAATTACATCTCCGTCTGTTACAATGAAAACATAAAAAGATATTGTACATTCAATCACAGATGGCCTTTTAATCACTTTAGAAACTTAACACAGAAAACTAGGTAAAGTCTCTGGAGACCCTTGGTGCAGCCTCCTGTCCTTTGGCTTGGAAATTCAGAATTCATCTTTAGCAGAAGTTCTTGAGCTTCCTTAGTTTAAGGCACACTTAATGTTTCTCTGAGTTTTTGTTTAACTTCACTTATAGGCCAAAATAACAACAGGTTTTGTTTGTTTGTTTTGAGATGGAGTTTTACTCTTGTAGCCCAGGCCAGAGTGCAGTGGTGTGATCTTGGCTAACTGCAACCTCTGCCTCCTAGGTTCAAGGGATTCTCCTGCCTCAGCCTCCCGAGTAGCTGAGATTACAGATGCACACCACCACACCCGGCTGATATTTGTATTTTTAGGAGAGATGAGATTTCACCACATTGGCCAGGCTGGTCTCAAACTCCTGACCTCAGGTGATCCACCCCACCTCAGCTTCCCAAAGCACTGGGATTATAGGCTTGAGCCACTGTGCCTGGCCCAGTTTTGTATTTAAGTACTTATCTCTAAGCAATTTTAATAAATATGTCCTAACAACATAGTAGTTGGTTCTGAAAGAAAATAATACTAGTACATTGAAAGGAAAATATTTTAATTTTATTCTTAAATACCCACAGTTATATGGGACAGGTGTGCCTGTTGGGCAGTACATAACTTCTCAAATCTTGGAATAAGATTACACACCACTACACCCTCATTTGCTGTTCCACATTGATTGTTGTACTGTGTTTACTTGTTGATCACAGCAGCTGCTGAATATCCAGATTCACAAATGTACCACTGAAAGGAACTTAGTGGGATCTAATATTAAAACTACACAGTAATTTGAGCTAGGAGTTCATGCAGTATCAGATGCTGAATATTCCTGTGATTTTTTTTTGGGTGAAAAGTAAAAATATACTGCAGTGTCTCTGAGTTTGCTGTGGTATTTAAGGATACCTTGGTGCATAATTTGGGAACTATCAACCAATAATCTTAAAACAGTAGGTTATGGGACACAGAGCAGAAATTATTTGCTTCCTAGTGCTTTTTAATAGGTAAATTGTCCACTACAGTACCTGGGACATAGCAGCTCCCCAGTTGGTGTAAACTGTTTTTCCCTTGCCATACTGTCAGCTTTTATAGCCATATCTTTCATGGTGGTCTGATTTATATTTACAGTCCAGTAATCTTTAGTAAGTACAGCCTCACATATCTTACTGCCAATTGTCTGATTTTATGTGGAAGTGGGTGACAACACTTATTACTGAGTCTCTTTATAAAAACCTTATTTATGTAAAACATACACGATAAGGAACTGCAGTCATTAACAACCGAAGGCCGTGTGAGTAAAGAAACAACTTGTGGACCCTGTTTTCTTGGGAGTTCAGTTACACACCACTACCACCACTACCACAAACAGTTTTGTATAAGATGTGTCTGGTAAGTTCACAGAGATCGCAAAGTCCCTATTGTGATGCTATAACCTTGGCTAACTGAGCATATCTTCTCCATGTCCTGGTGAGGATAGCTATTTCAGAAGATCATTTATAGGATCATTTAGAAAAATACAGTATCAAACACACTGCTTATTTTAGCATGCTTCACTTGTGGTTTAGAGGTAGTGATCCCTCTGTAACAGGACTGCACTTATCAACAGGCTCGCATGGTTTACAGTTATCTTGACAGCAGATTGAGTAGATTAAATATGGGTCTGATATGGTATGGCCTCCTCAAAGTCTAGACTTTGTAAGTTGTAACATTTCACTTTGCATGTGGAAGAGAAAGTTCTCATTTCTACCTGTTAAGAGTTGAAGGTCTAAAACCAATTTGCAAGTACTGTGTTGATGATTTAGCTTTTAGCACATTTTCCAAAAGCATGTAGAGAAAATATCAAATTTGCGTGCAGTAGTAAGGGGTACATAAAGGTAACTTCCTCCTGACATATGGCTACAAAGTGTACTATGCATATACTTTGTGACTACACTGTACCATGTTTTTACTTCTCGTATCCTGTTAATTTTTAGTAGATGTCCTAAGTGTTGAAACTTGTAGTCCATGTACCAAATTAATTTCTATCCATGTATAACTGTTTCAAATTATTGAAAATTTCTAACCTTGAGCCTTGAGCTTTCCTTTGCAATGTGTTTAGTGCAGGATTGAACTCCTTGAAAAGTGAAGAAGAAGAGATAATTTTAGGGAGCTGCAAATGCCTGCTGACATATATTAAGTAAGATGAAAGTATATGAATATAAAAAAAAGAAATTTTATGGAGAAAGGATAGTTGAAAGACCTAAGGAAATTCTTGAAGAGGTCAGGTTTCAGGAAACTAAAGAGCCACCCAGCTAAGATACAGATCAAAGTAAACCTTATGTTTATTGCTTATGTGTTCTGGGAAAATCCGAGGCAGCCAAGTAAGACTTCTGATCTGCTTTCAAAACCTAATTCACTGGTTATTATTAATTTGGCTTTAGGCAAGTTACTTCATTCTCTAACCACACATACTTCACCTAGAACAATATCCAGGCAGGAATGGGAACAATACCTATTTCATAAGATAATCCTTAGGATTAGGTGAAGTAACACTGCAAAGGACTTAACTCAGCCTTGATACATCATGCTGCCTTAGAAAATTCCAATGAATGCTTTCTCTTTCCTGTCCTACAGAGCTCACATGTGGCTCCTTGTTTCTTAAACCTTCCCTAAATGTGTAATTAACTGTGCCATCATCTGTGCCTTTGTAGCCATTCGCAACTCATCCCGTCATAACTCTTATTAAATTGTATTATTTATTCCTGCTTCTCTTTCCTAGAAGGCTGTAAGGTCGTTGAACATGAGGGACCACATTTTACTCAGCACCTTGCACAGAACCTAATAAGTGCTCAAAAATGACATGCAGTGAATGAGGTGATGGGATGGGCACTTACCACTGTTGGCTCAGCCCAGACTTTTTTATTTTATTAATATATCTCTATGACTGTGCCCTTCACATTCTTTTCTATGTTTTTAGATGCTTGGTAAAATAAATAGATACTATCATAATTTATTTTCAGGAAATAACTGCATTGGGGAAAAAGCCATCTAGGAAACTTTTCTGCTCCCACACTTGTAAGTAGGACAACCATGTTTATTCTTTGTGCCATCTGAGACTCACATACATACTTGCATCATCTTCATCACATGCTTGAATCATTTATTGAACTTGTTTGTTTTTCTAATGCATAGTAAGCTTCTTGAGAGAAGACATTGCATCTAGTTTTTCTCTACATCCTTACCCAGAGGGTGTTTGTTGACAAATGGACTGGGTGTATCCCTCTCTTAGACTGAAACATTGGTATTTTTTAGAATAGAGAATTTTCTCTTTACTTAAAATACTTTATTTTTAAATGGAACTATGTTGCTTAAAATAGTTTAAAAGGTGTGTTTTTTATATTCGTATATAATATATAATCTGTTGCATGAATATTTTATTTACATATTTTATAGGAGATGTGTTTTCAGTAGATATATTTTTGTAGGGGATACATTTTAAATACCAACAAAACCAGTACTGTGAAGAATCTGCATTATTAAGTGTAATAAAACATATCACAGTAACAGTAATCTGCTGAATGCTTCCTATTACCCTGCAGGGACCCAGAGATTGAAAGCTTTACTTAGGAAAAGTCATCTTTATGGTAATAATGTAAATGAATATATTAAGTAACAGCACACTTACAAAGAGATCATTGTCTAAAGGCTTGGTATGTAGGGCAGAAAACCATGCTTTACTTCGAAGGCCACTGACCATGGTGGAAACTCACTGTTTCTTCATAGAGTTGAGAAGAAATATTTTTTTCATGTTATTTTTTCTCACATTTATTTTTCAAAGTAAAAACAGATTTTTTGTATTTGTAGAATTCTTCTATTTGTAAAAGTAATTTCTATAATGAGAGTAGAAATAAGGGGAAATCTCACTACCCAGAAATAACCATTGTTGAATTTGTTGTGTATAATTCCCCACAAGTATACATGCATTATATATATATATATATATATATATATATATATATATATATTCACATGCTCACACCCGTTTCCCCATATTTTACAAAATGAGGTCATAGAACAGATGCTGAGTTTTGATCTGCCTTCTTGCTTTTTAATTTAATAATGACATTCTTTACCCAAAAGAGTAATAAAACCTATTTTTATCTAAAATCACTGGAGAATAAAATATTCCACCTAATAGTTTTCAAGTTAAGTAAGGGTTTTCATACTCATATTTTTAAACTTCTTAGCTTCTAATAAAAAGTCTTTTAAGATGTGGCACACACTGGTGGTTGTGAGACTTTGGGTTTTATTGAACAGTATAGGGAAAAGAATGAGAGGGGATTTTAGAAAGTAAGGACTGCAATAAAATTTCATAAAATATGTCTTAAAGTCTACTACCTCTTTCATTTCATAAAGGCGAGGACCGATTCTAGCATCATAGATGAAGGGAGAGTGTAATCTCAGAATGCCAGGCTGCCATTCGGGAAGTACCAGCATGAGGCCTCAGATAAGTGGTTCTGAGGAACTGCAGTCCATGGTTTATGTGCTTACTGAGTTACCATGGTGTCATCCGCAGGATGAATGCCCATGAGGTGGCACAGGAGGCCAAATGGTGTAACTGGAAGTCCCAGAGAAGGATAAAGCCTTCTTGACTTACCGGGCACCCTAGGATCCCTGGTGCTATGTGGGTAGCTCCTTTCTTGCCTCACTTCCTCCCTTTCCTTCTTTCTTGGCATTCTGAGCTTTCCATGTGCCTTTGCCAGGTCCTGGTTGCTCTTGTTCCCTCCCCTGTTGCTTCTGATACTCACCTCATCTGTATTTTCTGTCTTTCTCCCTCTGCATTTTCAATTCTCAAGTTGTTTTTCTGTAAAGAAAAGCTGATCTTTTAAAACACAGTCGGCCGGGCGCGGTGGCTCAAGCCTGTAATCCCAGCACTTTGGGAGGCCGAGGCGGGTGGATCACAAGGTCAAGAGATCGAGACCATCCTGGTCAACATGGTGAAACCCCGTCTCTACTAAAAATACAAAAAATTAGCTGGGCATGGTGGCGCGTGCCTGTAATCCCAGCTATTCAGGAGGCTGAGGCAGGAGAATTGCCTGAACCCAGGAGGCGGAGGTTGCGGTGAGCCGAGATCGCGCCATTGCACTCCAGCCTGGGTAACAAGAGCGAAACTCCGTCTCAAAAAATAAAAAAATAAAAAATAAAAAATAAAAAATAAATAAAACACAGTCAACTTTTTGTATGAAGTATGTACATGCCTTTGACTACTACATATGTATACCTACATGCGAAAGTAGTAGTAGGTAAACGTATGTAGTAGTCAAAGGCATTTAACGATTTAGTTTTTCATTCAATACATATTAACTGCTGTATCTCTAGGTAACAGAGATGCCAGGCCAAGCCCAGCCTCCTCCCTTGGGAATTCTCAGGACAGTAGCAGTTACTTTGGGCCTTACGGCCCTTACAGCAGGTGTCTGTGCTGCTCTGGCTACTTGTTTTGCCACTGGGTACTGTTTAAACTCTACCGTGGACTGTAGATTTCTTTGGGCGAGAGTCCGTTTTTCTCATCCTTCTGTTTGTTGAGTGCTGAGTAGTGTCTTGTACAGAGTAGATTTCTTTTCCTGTCTATTTCTGAGGATCTATTTCCTGTCTATTTTTTGAGGATCTGATTAATGATTGGAGTCAAACTCTTTAGTCTCACATGTGGTCTACTGTAAATTAACTGGCAAATGTTTCAGATTTCCCCTCTGATAACAAAAACTGTTAAGTGTTGTAAATGGACCATGACATTCCTGTAGCCATTGTTTTTTTAAAATATTTTATCCCAGATTAATAACAGAATGCCTGTCTTTTTAAAGATAAGGTTACAACGACTATATAGAATCACACACCTCCAACCTCTGCCAGTCTTGATCTTAGTACATTAGGCTTGGGTTATCATTATGTTTCTTGTGGCAGGAGGTTTTATGTTTGAGGAACTAAAGGACTTTCTAGACAACATAGATACAGGAGAGTAAATCTGTGAGTAAATACCTTAAAGTCTCTATATAAGTTTTTTTTTTTAATTCACTAACACAGAACAATAACAACAGTACACTAAATACAGAGAATGTACATGTTATTTTAGATATCAAGTTAGTAATAATGGCTGCTGTGCAATTAATTTGATGAATGAGTGCAGTGATGATCCTAGTTATACTGGAAGATTAATGGTTCTTGGGCGGGGTGGGAGTGAGGAGAGGCACCCTACCTGCTTTTCTTCTTCTTAAGGGGTCAGTTCTTAAGGACTTGGTCAAAGTAAGTCTCTGTCTCTAAGTGCAGAGCTTTATCAATTGATTTCTTCTTAACATTTGATATATGTCCAGTATGTTCTGCCAAATGCAGGTTGCCAAACAATATTTTATAGAAATGGCTCCGTGGTTCTGCAATGCTCTGGTTCCCTAAATTGAACGCTATGTATCTGTGTTGTATTGATGGAATTAGAGTCCTGCAGGTGCCTGTGGCCGTGGACGAAAGTGTGTGGAAGCACCTCTGGCAGGGAAGGTTACTTCCTGCAAGAGGTCCAGGATGAAAATGGATCCCTGCGGGGCCACACTTCTGGTGCCATTTCATTGAACACTTTCTGTATAGCAGCAGTTTCCTGGTGTTACTGCTGACTTGTTTCAGGGTAAATTGCTGTGAGTTCCATATGCACAGTAGAAATATGTTTTTTATATTGCTATGTGATTTATGTTCATTAGGTATAAAATTTCACAGTTGTGTAAAAATATGCAAAATTTATAAATAGTTGATTTTTGAGCAAGGACATATGATTGAGGTAGGATTACTATTTAATAAAAATGCAACTATATTACTTATTGTAAATCTTTTACAAGCATACAGGAAGCAGTGACATGGTCAATAATCTCAGCCTTTCTTTCCTGTGTCATTAGGTAGTTTTAAAGTATAGTGAGGTATTTAGTAACTACGTAGTTTAGTAACTGTGAGGCCAGGCTGCCCTTAATTTGAATCTCAGCTTCTCTAACTATTGGCTGTATGACATTGGGCAATTATTTAACATCTTTCTGCCTCTGTTTCCTCTTCTGTAAAATGGGGATCGCTGTGAGAACTGGACAGTGTCTGACAGAGTAAGACCTTTATAAATATTAGTTCTACTATTTATGATTTTTCAGATTCCTGCATTATAACAGCAGATGACAAGCAAAGTGAAAAAGTACCTTTATAAGTACAGTGTAAGTGGAATGCAAATGTTAGCCATGGTTTTCTACACCTTTGAGGAAGTAAAATTGACTTGAGTTCCCCACTCACGTCCTGTGGGTGAGAGTCCAGTTCCTCCTCCAGCAAGATTCTGAAGCCTTGGGTCTTAAGTTCTCATGGTCACTGCAGCCCTGTGTTCCTGCTCCTGCTTTCTATCGCTCTTTTTTCCCCCGCTCTGGGTCCCAAACTGAACTAGATAAGAAACCCTGTCTATTCCTCTTGATTTCTCATTTCCCAAACTTCTTTCACTAAGCATTTTGGTGGGCAGCAGAGTTCATGGGAGGCTTTGCAGTGGAAGTAGAGGGAGTGGAATCCATTGTAAATAATTTATAGCACCTTTTGTGTTAAAGCACATGTGACTATCTGATAGAATACAAGGCAGAGCTTACATATGATAAAGAAATTCTAACTGTGTGGTAGACTGGGCCACTTCAGGCAACCAGAACACCAGGGATGAGCATTTATTCTCCTCTGCCATTAGGGGTACTTCTGTGGGGGAAATGTTTGGGAAAGTACATTTGATAATTGCAGCAAATAGTAAGCAAATGTTTGAAATTTGTCTTTCAGTCACTGTTCTATAGTTTACAGATAACACAGTATAATATTTGTATCTGCCATTTTTAAAAGTTAAGAATTATTAGGAAAGCACTTATTGTCTTTAATTATATAGAGAGTTATATATATTATATCCAGATTGTCTGTCTGTCTCTTGTCTGTTTGTTTTTGGGAGCTACTTACCAAGATTTAGGAATCATTTTGTTTCTCTAAACACTTAATTTCATCATAATGAAATTTCTTATGTAATGAGATTTATATAACTTCCCTTATTATGAGATGGCAGCTTGTTTTAATTGGGATGTCTGAGAACTTATAATGAAACTTGCTGTAGTCAGGAAGATATCTGTCCTAAGAGGAAGACATTTTACTTAATAAATTGATGGCAATTTAAATTTCTGCCTTTTTTTCTTTCTTTGGGTAGTGAAAATTGCATTTTTATCTAGCTTTAAAATTCGCTCTCTGCAGTGAGAACTGTGAAATCTTTTCTCAACGTGATCTCGGTGTCAAAATTTAAATTAATAAACATTTAATATACCATTATTTGGAATATGAACTTTAATGAAAATTCTTGCCTGAGTAAGGAGTATCCATTCATGGTCAACTGTTGGAAATAATTTAACTATTTATAATAATGCTTTTGAGGGATGACATTGGTCATCATTGAATTGTTGCACCCCAAGTCAGTATTCTGTATGTGCTTTGACTGGGTTGTGCTACTTAACCTTCATTTGTAAGGAATCTTTCTTTACAAAACCAATGTGTTCATGGCAAATAGTGATGCACTGTTCTTGCACAGAGATGGCCCTGACATTTATTTTGTGAAAGAATTTTCCTATTTTGTGATCTTGTGGGGATATTACTGAACATAATAGCCTACCTAGGAAAAAAAAAAAACTTGGATGTGGTAAAGAAGAACAATGCCATATTTAATGCTTGATCTTTAAAAAATAAGTTTCATATAACCTTGCTCAGAAGAATACTGATATGGTTTAGCTGTGTCCTCACCCAAATCTCATCTTAAATTCCCACAGATTGTGGGAGTGACCTGGTGGGAGGTCACTGAATCGCGGGGGTAGGTCTTTCCCATGCTGTTCTCATGACAGTGCATAAGTCTCACAAGATCTGATGGTTTTTATAAAGGGGAGTTTCCCTACCAAGCTTTTTTTGCCTGCTGTCATCCATGTAAGATGTGACTTGCTCTTCCTTGCCTTCTGCCATGATTGTGAGGCCCCCTCAGCCACGTGGAACTGTGAGTCTATTAAACCTTATTCCTGCATAAATTACCCAGTTTCAGGTATTTCTTTATCAGAAGTGTGAAAATGGACTAATACAAACACACAGGCTTGTAAAAGTAGATTACTTTTAAGTAAACACTTTGACCCTGTGATTTTTATTATAAAGTTGGAAAAGGGTATTCTTGGGAAAAGTATTTTCCTGGATATGTAAAAAACTTTAAAAAGGGGCAAATGTTTAAAATTGAGGCTAGCACAATATTTATAGAAAATCATTTAAATGTTATATAATCTTGCTCAAAAATAAGTCACTAAGTAAAGTTGTACCACTAAAAATAAAAATATTCATGACAGAATAACTGGCCATGGGAACATCTCACTGAATTTTATTATATTTGTAAGTTGACCCTTGAGCTTTAGCAACTTGACCACATTTTTTACTCTGTGTATATTTTTAAGTTTTGCACTCTCTGATTTTAGTTGACCTATTTTTAGCTGTTTCCAGAACCACCTAGAATATCTTTTGTATTAGTCATGAACTGGAGGCCAGGTAGTGCTCAGTCTAGTGATAAACCCCATGCAAATGGACACATGGTAAAGGAACAGGCAGTTAGTGCTGAAATATTATTGCTGACATTCAAAATGGGTATAGGAATAGAGGGGAATCTAGACCCACGGAAAGGTTGTCTTTGTCTTCCTTAGACTTGTGAGGCCATGGAGAGTATGACATGAGCAAACCTAATACTTTATTTTCAGAAATTCAGGGAAAAATATTCACTCACAAAGTAATTTTTGAATGCCTATAATTTTTAATGAATACATATTGATTTGGTGAATTTTTATAGTCTATATATAGATATAGAGTAGTTTACATCATTGATTTTTTTTTTTGTAACTAATTTTTTGTTTTTTGCCTAAATTCAGGTAGCAAAGATGAAACTTTGGTTAAAGAAACAAACAAAAAAAAAAAAAAAAGAAAAAGAGAAAGAGAAAGAGAATCAGAAAAGGAAGTTTACAGGAGAGTAAGAGATGGCAGTGATACTTGGATCTGTATAACTCCTTCAGATTAAATGCTGCTCCTTAGACTCTTTGGGAAGAGGCCTATCTTCTCTTTGTATCTTAGCATCTAATCTTGTACTTAGCCTGTGCTTAAAGTGGTACCTAGCACATAATGGATACTCAGTCAGTGCTTAATGAATGAAATCAGTTAATGGAACTTAGATTGCCTATAGATGATCTCACCTAATACAAGTCCTTTAAGGAAAACGTAATTTTCCTCATACTATAAAAGGACAAACCAAGACTCTCTTGGCTTAAACGATTGCCTAATAATGATAATTCCACTAACATTGGTATGCCATCATGACATATTAATGGAATAAAATTAGGGACATATTTTTATTTCATGATTTATCATTTTATCATTAGCAATAAGTAATATTTAGTGAAAGCTTACTGTTTCTTAAAATTATATTTGACAGGCATAATTTCACTAGACTAAATACTGTCTATAAGGAAGACAGAATCATCTACATTTTATAATCTGGAGCTTAAAAGGATAGGTTACCTTTCAAATTTACCTAGCCAGTGGATAGGTGACTTGAAAGCAGCCTGGTCTGATGCCTGAGCTTGTTCTTAATGATTACACTAAGTTACCTCCTTCTGGTCACATAATTCTTGATGACAGGGTCAGGATTTGCATTCAGGTGTTTTGTTCCTGGTTTTCTTTGCCTGTGTATCCTCTCTCTCTCTGTATACGTGTGTGTGTGTATCTCATTTGCCTTGTAGTAGTCCACGATCAGGGCATAAAAAAATGACCAAAAACCTCAATTCTGTTAGTATAGAATTTGTGAAAGATATTTGATTAAAGTGACCTAACATCTAAGAAGAGAAAATGACTATCACTACCTGGAGTTGCCATGCAAGGCTTAACACAGAAATGTAACAGCATGAAGAATGAGGAATACGCCAGGTCGAGGAAAAAGAAATGAAGAATGGCAATGTAATGTATTGTCCAAAACAGATTTTTTTTTTTTTTAAAGAAAGGGGCACTAGCAATAATTGTGGTAGGACAACAGGGCTTGAACCAGGACCATCTGTGGTGAACCAGGACAATGGTCTTCAGATAGAAAAACTGTCTTAGGCAGAAGGAGCTACATGTACAAGTGGCTATTGTTTAAAAATCACGTAACATTTTAAACAGTGTTCGATTATAAAAATAATAATAAAACCCTACACTGCATCTGCCTTATAGGAGTAAAGTGGCAATGAATAACTATTGAAGAAACAGCCTGTAACTACCTACTTAGGGAGAAGAGAGTTCTAGAATGATGTAGCATAGTCTATTGAGGAAGTTGTATGATCCGAAAGTATTGAGGGAATGTGTTCTCTTTCCAGGTCCATGATGGGGCGTAGTTTTAAGGGCAAGAATTTCCCAGTGACATGCCCCCCTCCCATCTCTCTCCATCCGGGAGATTCAACGGTTTATGTTTGAATTTCGCCGGCAGGAGAAGAAACTAAAAGTCAATCACCCTAGCAAAAGTTTAAAGGAACTCCTTTCATTGGCCAGAGGAACTTGGGAAGGTGGGAATTTCTCCCAGGGTAAATTCCCTGCTCCTTCACCAACACCCGATTTCCAACTCTGGAATCCCTTCCCACATGGTGGGAGCTCCCTCTGGGATTTCTCCTCTGGACTCCCCTTCCACACGTTTCATGAAAGCCTTTCTCTTCTCCTTTCCTTCTCTTTTCTCTACCTAAATAAAATCACCTTTCTGCAACATTTATGGGCCCGATATTTACTTTTACAAGCATACGGTGCACCCGCAGTGGCCCCACTGTTTATTCTTTAAGAGGTTCGAAGCCAAGAACCCACAGGAGCTGTGCCTCGCCGGCACTCAAGAAAAAACCCAGTTACAGTATCTTCCATTTTTGGCAGAAAAATGCCTAGGTTAGTTGCAGATTTGCAGACCACAGAAGTTAAGGTATTTGCTAGAGTTAGGGATAAAGAAGGATAAAACATTTAATTCATTGAATTAATTTCATTGTGAACATTTGACTCAAAGAAGGCAGACTAAAGGTATCTGGTTATGGGAATTAACAGAATTCAAGTTACGTAGTTTATCCGTTTATGTTTCCTTCTTAGATTTTTCTCTTGCCACTGGAAGTAAAACACTGTTAATTCACTATTGAGCCCAAGACAGAAATAGTGTTTATGGTGGGAATGTGAGGAGGGGTAATGGGGTTTGATTGGATTAGCAAGTTTCTGAAGAGGATGCAAACTCTCTTTGATTTAGAGGTGGCAGGGTTTATTGGAAGTCTAAGACAAAAGTGAGAAAAAGAAAAGACCAAGAAGTATTTCTTATACTTAATTGGATATTCTTCAACCTGGTTAGTATTCGATATGGCTATATTTCCAGAAGAGACACTGCATAGAAGTGGTGGTATTTATTAAGAAAATCGTGTTTGTATTTATAAACATACAGATAACAATATATATGATATATGTACATGATCCATAGTATAATGGTTAGCACTCTGGACTCTGATATATGTTCACGAATCTGACTCACAATTTACTACTTCTTGCTGATACGGTGATGTTAGTGCAAATCCTAAGCATTGATACTATACTTAGAAAAAAACATACAATTTTATTTTTATAAAATAAAGATTGTGAAATAGTGAGCAGAGCTAAAATCTGGAGTAGAAGCCATAAATAAGTTTCTCAATCAGGTAATAAAAGCAGGTAATAAAATTAAAATAAATGGGCAGAGTCTCCCAAATTCTGTTCATTTCTGCAGCCAGATTTCTTTAGTCCTCCTTCTTTGAGTCAGATGTTCACAGTGAAATCAATTTCAATGAATTAAGTGTTTTATCTTTATCCCCAAGTTTATTAAATACCTTAATCTCTGTGTTCTCTAAATCTGCACCTAACTTAGCCATTTTTCTGCCAAAAATGGAAGCTAGTTTTAGATCGTACAGCTTCCTGAATAGACTGTGCTGCATCATTCTAGACTCTGGCCTCTCTAAGTAGCTATTTATAGGCTGTTTCTTCAGTAGTTATCTATTGCCACTCTGCCCCTGTAAGCAGATGTGGTTAGGGTTTGCTTTATTTATTTTTTTAATATCAAACACTGTTTGAAATGTTATGGATCTTTAAGAAGCCATAACAATATATTTAGCTCCTTCTGCCTAAACCAGTTTTTTTTTTCTGTATGAAGACCATTGTCCTGGTTCACCATAGGTGGTCCTGGTTCAAGCCTTGTTGTCCTACCACAATTATTGCTAGTGTCTCTTTCTTTAAAAAAAAAATCTGTTTTGGCCAATACATTACATAGTCATTCTTCATTTCTTCTTCCTCTACCTGGAGTATTCCTCATTCTTCACGCCATTACATTTCTCTGTTAAGTCTTGCATGGCAACTCTGGGTAGTGATAGTCATTCTCTCCTCTCAGATGTTGTATTATTTGAATCAAACACCTTTCATAAAATCTATTCAGTTGTATAGTATTATATAGTAATAGAATTTTGAGGTTTTTAGTCATTGTTATATGCCATGAAAATAGCCTGCTACATGGCAAGTGACAGGTCTCACACACACACACACACACACACACACACACACACACACACACATTCTGTTAACTAGGAACAGGAACTAGAACTAGGGACAAAAGACCTGGATGCAAATCCTAGCTCTGCCATCAAGAATTGTTGGCCATAAAGGAAATAATTTACTGTAGTCCTTAAGAATGGTCCCAGGAGTCAGGCCTGTGTTCAAATGACATACCCACTGGCCCACTGGCACTGGGTAGGTGAATTTAGGAAGCTTACTTACCTTCTCTAAGCCCCAGACTGTAAAATGTAGATGAACCTATCTTTAAATTTACATAAAATTTGGAGATGATGCTAAATTCAGAGGAGTGTGGGTGCAGAGGGAATATCAATTAGGTAGAAATAGAGACAGAAAATAGAATGAAATTCAGTACAGAGAAACAGTGACTGATATATACGAGAATAATTTTGTTTCATAGTGAATCAGGGTGGGCCAGGTGCAGTGGCCCACGCCTGTAATCCCAGCACTTTGGGAGGCCAAGGCGGGTGGATCACTTGAGGTCAGGAGTTTGAGACCAGCCTGGTCAATATGGTCTCTACAAAAATTGAAAAACTAGCAGGGCATGCTGGTGGGCACCTGTAATCAGCTACTCGAGAGGCTGAGGCAGGAGAATCGCTTGAACCTGGGAGGTGGAGGTTGCAATGAGCCTAGATTGCCTCATTGCAGGCTAGCCTGGGTGATAAGAATGAAACTTTGTTTCCAAAAAGAAAAAAAAAGTGAATCAGGGTATAGAAGAAGCCTGCAGGAAGGCATTTAGAAAGAAAGTGGTGTTCTCCTTTGTAGTTGGGGGATGGAAGAAGGGAAGATAGGTTGCCTATTCTAATGCTAAGTATTTTGCTGATCTGAGCTGCAGTTTAAATGCTGTTTTTGTTGGTTATTTCTGCATAGAAATTATATATGCCACTTTTTTCTGAAGTTGAAATTGCTTGTGGGGAATGTTGTGCTTCGTTTTTAGTTGCACTACAGATTACCGCTTTCAGTAAAGAAGATATCACCGTATTTGGTTAATGACAGTGTTCTCTGATGTATTTTATTATGCCATTATGCTATTATTATTATTCCTGCCATTATGCCAGTAGGCATAATAAGGCAAGTTTAAAAAGTAACCATTAGTCCTTTCATTTTACTTTATGTAGAAGAATTAACATAGTATTCTTAAGTCTGATCTTAAAGATACTTTACAAAGTAACCCCCCAGAATTTTTGTATAGAACCAAAACAACAGCTTGGCTGGAGGCCAGAAAAATGGTTATTTTGTAAAACTAATAATTATTTCAAGTTTAATGATATATCTTTTCTACTTAATTGTTACAAAATGACAAAGAAGAAAATGAACTGGAAAGATTAAAGATATGCCAGAAAAATTATTATGTATTTAGTTTGGGTAAGCAGATCAAAGCACCTGGGGGTCATGAAACATCAGAGAGGGCCAGGTATCTGAGCAGGGGGTGGTGTTGGTATATGGGTTGAGGTATCATAGTGGTACCATTCAGAAGTGGCACTTACACACCTTGGCTTTCTGTGAGCAGTAACCTAGGGTTTTGAACTAAAAATTAAGACACATGCTTTGTAAAAGATTTTTTAAAACATTCTGAATATGAAAGGCAATACGAAGAATGTAATTTGGATATTCAAATATGGGTATTTTGGGGGCATTTATCATGGAGATAGGACAACATTGTAGAATTTACATTTAATAAAATATCCATAAAAAGCCAGAATGAATGGTTGCTGATTTTATGTATTGGGCGTATTTCTATCCCAAAGAAGAATAATTCTTGTGATATTTGTGGCAATGATTTAAAATCTGATTATTTGTAAGAGTATTCTTGCTATTGCTGTTTTTAACAACATGCACTGGTGGGTCACCCTAGACACAAGAAAGCGCTAAATTCAGTCTGTGATTGAAGCCATTCAGATCAAAGCCGACTGACGGGAGTTTGACTGAAGTGTGTCTGCCATGTGGGTGACAGCACAGTCCTCGTGGCTACTGCTTGTTGCCAGGGCTGGATGGAGCCTCAGCAGGTAAGGGATGGGGCCTGGGGCTCGGGTTGGCCCAGAGCCTTAGGGTTGAAAGCAAACCTGGAGAAGTTCTCTTTGACCGGTGAAAACACACTAACAAATGTTTCATCTATTTCTAGTTTGACTTAATAACTTGTGTTTACTTTGTTAATGTAATGGTTTTGTTGTATTTTATTTAAAACTTTTCTAACAGTTTTTCTTTTCCATGACAAGTGAAGGTTTTTGTTTCATTTTTATTTTGTAAATTTGAGTTTATACTAAACACTGCAGAGCAGCGGATATAAAAGCATGATCTCCTGGGTGGGGGTGTGCTGCTGGAGAGGGCACAGGGTGAGGAACACAGCAGTGTGACGGAAGTTTCCAGCATGGTTGGAATGGAAGGAAGAAAGTATAAGTTTGTACAAACCTAGATGAATAAGATTCATAGGAAGAGAAAAGCTGTTTTGGAAACTACCCACTATACAGAACCCATCTTAGCTCAGTCATCCTCTTAGGTTTCTTAAAGTTTTGGGGATAAAACCAAATAGAGGAAGTCCTCAACTTTGTTTGTTCCCATAAGTTAAGTTGGTTGTAGTATGTTTTCCCGAGGAGGGGTGTCATGCCAGGCATTCCTTAGAGTGGAACATAGGTCTGGATAAATGGCAGGTGCCTGCAGTCCAGTCCTAAGGATGCTGTAGAACCTCCTCCCCAAGGGGCCTCAGAATGGCAGGGAGGAGTGCCGGTAAAAGAGCTGGATTTGTCCCTACACTCGTTAGCTACCATAGCTTTGGGTTATTTGTGGCATCTCAACTTCATTATGGATAGAATGGAATGATGGCATCTTCTTCGTTGGGTTATGTGTATTAACTGAGATACTACGAGGCAGGTTCTTAGTGTCATGCCTGGGACATGTGTCAATACTGTAAGTTGTTTGTAGGATGCAGCCATTGCTGGGAGGCCTTACCTTGTCAGATAAATTAACTCTGACTTCCAGTTGAAGTGCTGCATTTCCTCCAAAATTTTAGCCAGGCCTTTGCTTGTGCTAGTCCCCTTGCTTCTCACCATACTGTTTCTCATAACCTTTTTGTTCATAGTTGGATGTTCAGTTCAGCTACTTCCTTGGAGATATGAATCTGAATCTACCTCCCTTCATTGGAACTAGACCTAGTGTTACACTGAGATTGACATGTCCTGTTCATATGTTTCTTTCCTTCATAAGATTATCACCCCCTTCAAGACAGAACTTGTAGCTCCCAGCTCCCTCGTTTGGGACAGTCTGTCATATGGAGGAGAGACCAGAATATCATGGTTGTTGAATTCATGGACTTGGGAGCCAGCAGCCTGGGATAGAACCTTGTCCCATCACTCACTGGCTGTGTGACGTAGGACCAGTTGTTTTACATGTCTGGGCCCCGATGGCTTCATCTGTAAATGGGAATTGTAATGGTAGTTACCTGATACAGTTAAGTATTGTTACAAGTCAAGGGCAGGTTAAATAAGGAGGAAGAGACTTAGATATGAAGAGGTGGGTAGGCAGGTAAATGTACCTCCTAATTTGGAGATAATTATCTTTCTATAGGTTTGTTATGCTTGACTGTTCCATGTTGTCCTGGTGATGATTTCCAATTACTTATTACTTTACTCATGGGTAATTAAAATGTAATGTTTTTGAATTGTATTTTTCTTTCCTCCCGACTTTTTTTTTTTAAACTGTTGGTACTTTTTAAATAAGTTGTAGTGAGGAGAGTTCAAATTACAGCATAACAGAAGAATTCATTTAGTAAACTAATGTAGTCTGCCATTAGCATGTCATAAAGCAGTATTATCCAGTTAAGGAAAAATATTCCATCTCAAAAGGATAAAAGAAATTAAAGCATGGGACTTATGCGTTACCACAGACTTTTCCCTCATTTTGAGTGTTGTGCTGTAATGAGGAACACCACCAGCTCCCCTCCCCCTGGGGTGAGGCCAGCATGGTGATTCTTGTTCCCTGCTTCACAGGGAGCTGTTTTCCTGTCTGGTGTGCGGTGCTGAAGCTCCTTTGTCTTGGAAGGGCAGTTCATTTCTAGCCCACATATGGGTAGTGTGAGATTCTGTTTCTCACCCTCCTTGTTTGTATTAGCAGCTGCTACCACCACCACTGCTAGTCCAGTTATTACCACTACTCCTATTCCACTGTTTTTCCTACTGACTTTACTATTGTTAAACCACCACGATTTCCACTGATATCAAAATCCTGACTTTAGCTACTGTATTCTATTACTTTTTTATGGGATCTGCAGAAAGAAATGCTTGTTTTCCATACCCTAAGTGGAGAACCTTGCAAGCTTTCTTTGGAATGTAGATTGGGTCATATTTAAAAAATTTTTTATATTTAGAAAACTGTTTAATTCTTTGGGCCAGGCATGGTGGCCCATGCTTATAATTGCAGCACTTTGGGAGGTTAAGGTGGGAGGAGAATTTGAGCCCAGGAGTTCAAGGTCGGACTGGGAAACATAGTGAGACCTCATCTGTACAAAAAAAAAAATAAATTAGTGAGGCATGGTAGTCTAGAGGCTGAGGTGGGAGGATCATTTGAGCCCACAAGATCAGACTGAGGCTGCAGTGAACTGAGATTGCACCACTGCAATCCAGCCTGGGTGATAGAGCAAGAAAGACCCTGTCTCAAAACACACACACACACACACACGCGCACACACACACACACGCACACATACACGCACACACACACACACAAACCCTCAAAATATTTTCAATTTTTGTGGATACATAGTGAGTGTATATATTTACGGGGTA
This sequence comes from Saimiri boliviensis, assembly GCF_048565385.1. Taxonomy (NCBI): domain Eukaryota; kingdom Metazoa; phylum Chordata; class Mammalia; order Primates; family Cebidae; genus Saimiri; species Saimiri boliviensis. The sequence goes on from NC_133459.1 coordinate 103,568,234, forward strand.
CATGAGCTATTTTGGTACAGGCATGTAATGTGTAATATTCACCTCATAGAAAATTGAGTATCTGTCCCCTCTAACATTTATCCTTTGTGATAGAAACAATGCAGTTGTACTCTTCTAGTTATTTTAATATGTACAGTTAATTACTATTGAATATAGTCTCCTGTTGTGCTATCAAATACCAGGTCTTATTAATTCTTTTTAACTTTTTTTTTCTTTTTTTGTATACTGGGCCTCATCTCTGGCTTGCTTTGAGCTGGCTGTCTTCTGGCTAACAAAATAGTTAAGTGCTACTTTCTTTCACTAAAGGCAGTCACATGCACCGCTTTCATTAGCAGGTTAATTAACTTAGTGAAATAGATGATTCAGGCTAACTTGGACCTCTGTGCTTCCCAGGTATTCAGTTTTTCAGCTCAAAGACTAAAAATACAAAAGGAAGAATATAGATGCTGCTTGTGTTTTCCTTTTATGTGTCCAGGGGCTAATGCAGCGATTGACCAAAAAACCTTTGAAACTGAGTTTCTAAGTCTAAGTTTCTGCCAGGGGAGAGGGGTACAGTGCCCACTCTTATGAGGACAAGAGCTGTTGAAAGCAGCAGAGGGCTTGTGTGTGTGTGTGTGTGTGTGTGTTATGGTGACTAATGTCCAGGAACCCCTGAAAAGTCAGTTGGCAGCTTCGCACTGAACACGCACCAGAGGTAGGAAACACAGACTAAAGATCATGCTTATGAATGTAATTGCCTAATAATTAAAAATCTTTACTGATATTATCTATAAATATTAACATAACTTCTAAAAATGTTCTTAGGTAACTTAAAAAAGACACATTGCCACATTAACATTGAAGTAAGAGGATATGACGGCAATTTATTGTAAAATTTTACTGAGTTCCCTGACTACTAAGAAATGGTTGCATTTAATTTTTCCTAGAGATAAACTGCATCAGCATTCTTTCATCAATTTATTTGAAAACATGTATGTGCCATAAAAGCTATGGGATACAAAGCTGATATAGATGTTTTCTTTACTCTCAAATATTTACTATTTTATAGGTCACTAGGTGGTCAGACAGATATATTATAGTCAAGCACAGTTATTACCATAACAGGTGTGAGCCAGGTGCTGCAGAGCCAAGAGGGTGTGTGTGCTTTCACAATTTAGCCCTGCATTTATGAGCTTAGCCATTTCAATATAGTTACATATAACTCATGAAAATATATTATCATTGAATACTGCAAAAAAAAAACCCTGTTAACTTTAAATGGTAAATTACTGTATTTTTGAATGAATGACTTAAAAAATTACCCATTAAAAATGAGTTGTGGCCTGGACAATAATCAAAACAAAAATATTGGCTTTTAATTTTCTGGGAATAGGGAGGTTTTGGTTTAGTGAATTGTGCCTAAGATTTGAGCCAAAGAACAGCCCTTCTCCATTTATCTCTTCTCTGCATGTTTTTCAGAGTTGTCGTTTACTTGTGATATTAGCATCAGTATGAAAATAATTTGAAGCTTTGTATTGTGAAGTCCTGAACTGATACCATGTGTAACATACTTATTGTGTAATTCAGGGGACATCTGAAGATATGATTTCTTAGAACAAGGATGTGATGCCCCTTCTGTTGGGACCCATTGATTCACAGGGGAAAAGGACAAAGTCCTCATTCAAATAAAAATTCTTCTTTTATTAAATTTCAAGAATATGTAAGATTTAGCTTACCTAGCCAGGCACAGTGGCTCACGCCTGTAATCCCAGCACTTTGGGAGGCTAAGGCGGGCGGATCATGAGGTCAAGAAATCAAGACCATCCTGGCCAACATGGTGAAACCCCGTCTCTTCTAAAACATGGTGGCGTGCACCTGTAGTCCCAGCTACTTGGGAGTCTGAGGCAGGAGAATTGCTTGAACCTGGGAGGCGGAGGTTGCAGTGAGCGGAGATCCCAGCACTGCACTCCAGCCTGGTGCATGGCGACAAGGCGAGACTGTTTCAAAAAAAAAAAAAAAAGATTTAACTCACCTGATTTTAAAAGAGAGATATAGAGAAGACATTGTGAAAGGTACAGTAGAAAACCCCAGTAAGAGAAAAGCTTGATGTTATTATTTTCCTTCCACCTCTCCCTCCTTACCAGTTAAAAAAAGGATGATCTGAGCCCTTTAGAGAGGGAGAGAGGAGGAGCTTTGGCCTGATGTATAATATTAGGATGTTTTAGACCTTGATGGTATTAAACTTTCTTCTTCAGAAGTTACATGCATCAATATTGAGTGCTTTTCTACCATTTTCCTTCATCACGTTGGAATATGCAAGCTGTTCTTGCCTTTCTGAAGAGGCAGAGAGGCTAAGCATGATTGTTGAAGACATGTGGCTTTGTTATTGGAATATATCACTTTTCTCTGGATATACCTGCGAGAGAGGCTAGGCAGCGTCTAATTACTGGGAGTTTGCGTATGTGAAGACCAGAATTAACTGACTCCTTGACCTCCTTTTCATGCACTATGTTCCCCAACTTGCTAAGTTACCATTTTCAGTGAATGCCCTGCTATCCATCCATTGCCCAAGGCAGAGAGAGGCACGGTTATAATTCTGAAGTCTTCTGTTTTTTCTCCCACTGCTTCCTCATACACGCTCAATTACCAAATATTGCTTTTCCATGTAGTCTCCTAGAGTTCTTTCCATTTCTCCTTCTACTGTTGTAGTCTAAATCCCATCATTTCTTATTAAATTATATAATAATATTCTGATTGTTCTTGTCTTGTCTACCTATGCCACATCATGTCTCTAGTAAGAAGAAAAACATTTAGTTCTATATGCTGCAAAAATGGAGTTAGTACAACACAGTAGTTAAGGATATAGGCTCTGTGGCCAGGATATCTGGATTTGAATCCTGACTTTATTTGGCAAAAGCAGTTATGTAAACGTTGGTAAATCTCTAAGCCTCAGTATCTATTAAAAAAAAAAATACTGCCGGGGCAGTGGCTCAAGCCTGTAATCCAAGCACTTTGGGAGGCCGAGGGGGGTGGATCACGAGGTCAAGAGATCGAGACCATCCTGGTCAACATGGTGAAACCCCGTCTCTACTGAAAATACAAAACATTAGCTGGGCATGGTGGCACACACCTGTAGTCCCAGCTACTTAGGAGGTTGAGGCAGGAGAGTTGCCTGAACCCAGGAGGTGGAGGTTGCGGTGAGCCGAGATCGCGTCATTGTACTCCAGCCTGGGTAACAAGAGTGAAACTCCGTCTCAAAAAAAAAAAAAATTTTTTTCTAATTGAATTGTTGTGAGAATTGAATGGCATGAACATTTAGTATATGGTTTGGCACACAGCAAGCACTTAAGCGTCACTATAACACCAATAATCATAAAGTGCCAAGCTGAGTATTCCACTTTTTTTTTTTTGAGACAGAATCTCGCTTTGTTGCCCAGGCTGGAGTGCAATGGCATGATCTCAGTTCACTGCAACTTCCGCCACCCAAGATCAAGCAGTTCTCATGCCTTAGCCCCCCGTCCCAAGTAGCTGGCCCTACAGGCTTGCACTGCCACACTTGGCTAATTTTTGTATTTTTAATAGAAATCAGGCTTTGCCATGTTGGCCAGGATGGTCTCAAACTCCTGACCTACGGTGGTCTGCCCGCCTTGGCCTCCTGAAGTGTTGGGATTACAGGAGTGAGCCACCATGCGTGGCCTCCAGTTTCCTAATTAGACGTTTTAACCTCATCTCTTCTTCTAGGATAAAGCCCAGATCCCTTTGGCATGCCATGGAAATCCCAGCTCCCCTCTCCTGTTCCTCTGTCAGTGGAAGTGTCCATCTCAACCACTTCCACTGCCCCATGTGGTCCATGCTTTCATGCACATGCTTTGCCATTTATCTGGAGCACCCTCTCACTCCAAGTCTGGAAATTGCCTTTCTGCCTTCTGAACACCAACCACTCCTTCTCTTTGTGTAGGTGACTCTCACTCATCCTTTCTTACCTCATGTACCAGTTATTCAAGAAAGCTGCTCCCTGATGGTCTAGGGCTCTCAAGGAGCATTTGAATGTTTTTTTTTTTTTGTTTGTTTTTTGGTTTTTGTTTTTGATATGGAGTCATGCATGCTCTGTCACCCAGGCTGGAGTGCAGTGGTGCAATCTCGACTCACTGCAACTTCCCCCTCCCGGGTTCAAGCGATTCTCCTGCCTCAGCTTCCTGTCTAGCTGGGACTGTAGGCGCATGCCACCATGCACAGCTAATTTTTGTATTTTTAGTAGAGACAAGGTTTCTACTAAAAAGATGGTCTTGGTCTCTTCACCTCGTGATCTGCCCACTTCGGCCTCCCAAAGTGCTCGGATTACAGGTGTGAGCCACCGTGCCTGGCCTTGAATGTGTCCTTAATTGCACCTGCCACACTGCTGTACAACTGTGAACTCACTTAACTATATGTTCTCTCTGACTATAATAAGCCTTTGAGGGTAGAGTCTGGATCGTGTTTGCTTTTTTTGTACCCGGTTCTTGGCAGTTTTTATTCAGTTAACATTTGTTTAATACATTAATAAATCACCACCCAATTGAGGATTTGTTTCATGAAGTTTCCTTATGCCTAGCACATAAGAGGCACCTCATGAATATTTGTTAAATGAGGATGCATGGCTATATAAACTTTTGTATATTCTTAATTGGCAACTTTTATATGGATACACTGATTATTTAAAGAAATTTAAAGTTACTTAATTCCTTTTTTTTTCTTGTGCCATGTATGTACCTATGCAACAATCTTGCATGTTCTTCACATGTACCCCAAAACCTAAAATGCAGTTAAAAAAAGATTAAAAGAAAGAAAACATTATAACTAGATTGGAAGATAGAGAGGGTTGGCTCATGTTTAATATACTGCCTGGCTCAGATAGTGCTGGTTACCACTCCCTTTAAAATTTCAGGTAAACAAATTGCTTCCATCTGGGAAGATCATTTCTAGTGGGAAAATGAAGGCAGCTTCTGCAAGACCCCAGGAAGGTACATTCTCTCTGACACCTGGTCTCTCAGGACCAGGGGTAGAATTGGGCACATGAGTGTCAGTGCACGCATGTGCGCACACGTGTGTGTGTGTGTGTGTGTGTGTGTGTGTGTGTGTGTGTGTAGGATATGTGAGGTAAATCCAAGGAAAAGAATGTTTTTTTGGTGCAAGCAAATATTTTACTAAGTCAGCTAAGTTACTTAATTCTAAGTACTGATTCACAGATTCTAAAGTTAACTCATGTAAATAAGTTAGATGATTTAGCAAAGTTGTACAATTTTTTTTTTTGTCAAAAATAGGTTTGGTTATGAAACAGTGAGGTGGATTTGCCCTTGTGACTCATAAACTATCTCTGAAGGCAATATATTTGAAGCTGCTTGAGATGATTCAAAGGTCTAGCAGATAGATAGCTTCTGATCTGAAAGAACGAACAGACTGGGAAAAAAAAACCCAACAACTTATACTCAAGTAATATTGTGCCAAAAACACCAGTTCCATCTCTAGCCATAAAATCATTCATCAGTTTTCTTCAGTTATCTCAAGTTTCTTTTTGTCTGAACACAGTGAGATAAGAGTTGGCTTATTATGTAGTCCACAAAGAAAATTATAGGATTTTCTAAGAGGGACATTAGGGGACAGTTAGGCCAATCCTGCGTGTATTGGCCTTTCTGTTGCAAGTGATAGATTGCTTAAGCAAATGGTGGAGGTATTGATTCTTCTCATGGAATTGGCTCTTGTAATCTAGAAGCAGCATGCTGCTCAGGCTGGTTTCCAAATATTATTCACTGTATAAATGAAAATAAGACTTACTTGGAGAAATGGCTGATTCCAGAACTACAGCAGTGAAATGTGAGATGGGCCTGGGACAACTTCATGTAAGAAAGCAATAAAACAAAGATTAATGTAATGATTAATTATGCCAAAAGGAAACATAAACCAATTTGAAGGGACCCAGTGGCCAAACTTGGGACAAGAAGTGCATTAAAAAAATAATGATGGCATTAGATTATTACACAAATAGAAAAAAGGGAGGGTTAGGGGAAGCTTTTTTTTTCTTTCTTTCTTTCTTTCTTTCTTTTTTTTTTTAAATAAAAGAATACTAGCAAATAAATAATAAAAGAATGATAGAGTTAGAAAAATCACATTTTAAAACCCCATGTGGAATAATTGAAGCAAGGGTGATCAAGGGATGCTGATCCCATTGTGAAAAATTATTGAGAAATAGGACAGCCACATGGTACCACATCTTCGCCCATGGGTTACTTACTGGTATAAAGGAGGGATGTGTACCTTTACAGTGGAAAGATGGGCAGTAACCATTTTAACCAAATGATTGAGTTTAGCATCAGTAACAATGGGATAGCCTAACATTTTGTGTCTTCTGAGGTGATGAAATATGAAGTTCACAGTATGAAGTACTTTTATCAAAACCATTTAATTTGAATCTAGATTTAGCCTTCAGTTCACAGGAAATACAAGTGAAAGAATAATAGGTTTAATGATGCCATGAAGAAACAATCAAACAAATGCAGAATTTGGGACATATTGTAAGACTACCAGCCTGGACTCTTAGTCATTAAACAAGAATAAAGGCAACAGGATTTTTAGATTAAATGATATTGCAAAGATAAAACAGCGACATGCAGTGGTTAAAACTAGAATGGGGGAAAAAATAGTACAAAAAGTTGGCAGTTGATGAAATTTGAATGTGGAATGGATATTAGATAATATGAAATTATTAATTTTCTTAGATATAATGGTATTGTTTGACCTGTCAGAAAATGTTCTTATTCCTAGGAGATGCACGTAGAGTCAGTGTATATAGGAGTCAAGGACTATCTGTAATTCATTTTCAAATAGTTCAACAAAATAAATTTTATAAATATATAAGGGGCGTGCATGCAAAAGCATATATGGCACTATGTTGCAATTGTTGCATAGATGGAATGTTCATTGTATTGTTCTTTCAACTTTTGTTCTGAAATTAAAAAAAATAAATATCAATACGGTAAAAAAAATCATAAATATCAGTATGGAAAAAAATCAGTATGGTAAAAACAAAGCAAAATCCTGGAGTAGACTGCTGCCAGTCTGGCAAGCTCACTTCCTCCATCCCTCAACTTTGTTCCTGTATATGCACAGAGCCAAACACTTGTGAGCATTGAGTGAAGTGTGAGCCTAGTGTTAGCCAAATTTTGGAGCACTGGAAAAATCTCCTGATAAATTTAATAGAGAGGAAGAGCTTTGTCTTTATTTTTAACATTTCCGTTGTCTGTAATGTTGTAGGTATTCAAAAACTGTTGACTGAAAAATACATAAATAAAGTGGTGACCAAATTTGACGATTGCCTGGAAAAGTGAGAGTATATTAATGACTTTCAAATTCAGTAAACATTTGTGGAATGTAGTAGAATTGAACTAGTTAAGGGAAAAGTAAGTTTAAGATGAATTCCAGAAGTAAGGGGAAGGCCTCTTTTTAAATCTTCTGTGCATGCAATATTTCATATTTTAACTTTTAGTAATAATACTTGCTTTTCCGGATTTGTGATCAAAGCACTTTAGTGGAAGCCTTCTGCAGCTTTCCCTATAGGTGGGGAATGCTTGAGTTTGGTGAGAAATCTTCAGAGGGTGGCATGTGCAATTATACTTTGTTCCTTTGTGAGCTATGAGCTGGGCACTTAATTATGTAAACGATATTGCAAGAGAGCAGTTGCATAATCCCCAAGAGAGTAATTGTTATCTGTCTTGGCAGAATGTAGGGCTTTTAATCTGTAAATAAGCAATTCTATGTGGAAGAGTTACATGCAGAATGATTCTGTCTTAAAGGTCTCTTACGAATTTTTTAAAGTGAAAGCAGTAACTTCATGTGCTGCTTAGCTGATGGTTTTGTGTTTCAAAGGGTTTATGATGCTTCCCTTGTGGTTTTAATTCCTCCTGAAATATTTAAGCTTCTGAGAATGATTCCTGTAAAAGGTAAAGTGTGTCTAAGTTAAGACTATTAATAATCTGAATGTTTCAAATGTATTAATAGATGAAGTAAAAAAGATATGCTTTTTGCAAATTAAAAAAAACAAATCAAGATAAAACAGTGAAATAAAACATTGGCAACACTTTTAAAAAAGCAAAGATACAATAATTAGCTAATATGTTGCCCACTTTTTGATGGTTAGTACGTTTTTTCCATGTTTTTTAAACTTTATTTTGATATAACTTATATAATAAGCTGCATTTATTTAAAGTTTTCATGTATATGTCACTGCAGCTAATATTTCCAAAAAGAATCAATTCACTTTTAGGGTATGTGTGTATTTTGTCTAGGTGCATGTGAGTATTTTAGATACTAAAAGCAAATTTTAATTTTTGTTCTTTTAAGCAGTCAATAGCGTCTGCCTTCCCTCCTATGTCCCTGTTATAGTGTGAAGGAGCTGACCGTGCCCTTCTCTAAGGTCAGCTTCTGCACTTGAACTCTTGATCTCTCCCCACTTTGCCTAATCAGAACTACATTTGGGGACCTGTCCCTCTCTCCTTTGTGACCAACATCCCCCCCACCTATCAAGTTATTCCCTTCAAAACAGAAACATGTCACGACTTCATCTGCTGTTTTTTAAAACTCTTTTTTTTTTTTTTGAGACGGAGTTTCGCTCTTGTTGCCCAGGCTGGAGTGCAATGGTGCGATCTCGGCTCACCGCAACCTCCGCCTCCTGGGTTCAGGCAATTCTCCTGCCTCAGCCTCCTGAGTAGCTGGGATTACAGGCACACGCCACCATGCCCAGCTAATTTTTAGTATTTTTAGTAGAGACGGGGTTTCACCATGTTGACCAGGATGGTCTCGATCTCTTGACCTCGTGATCCACCCGCCTCGGCCTCCCAAAGTGCTGGGATTACAGGCTTGAGCCACCGCGCCCGGCTCTTAAAACTCTTGATCATTTCCCTGTTCTCCTCTGCAGCAAAACTCAGGTGTCTATATTCTATCTTCCCTTCCTCTTTTCTATCTCTGAAACCAACTCCAAGAAGCCTTTCACCCTAGTCCTTTATATAGAACCTGTTTTTGTCAAGGTACCCGTGACTTTCACACTGCCAGAGTCCATGGGCAGCACTTGGTCTAAATCTTATTTGGCCATCTGCATCATCTAACATAGTTTTTCACTCCCTTCATCTAGAAACACTCTCTTTACTTGGGTTCAGGAAAGCCCTATCTTCTGGTTTTCCTGCTTCCCACTGGTCACTCTTACTTAGACTCCTTTGTGAGCTCCTCCTCATTTTTCTCTGTGAAGTACACATCTATCCCCTGGACCCCACACTTAATGAATGACTGACCTTAGGCATATCAGAAGCTGACCTTAGGCATATCAGATTTAACACAGTCAAAATGTGACCACACTCTGGTCTTCCCACAGTTGTCTCTCACCTGATTATTGTAAGAGCTTTCTGTTTGGTTTTTCTGCCTCTATCCTTGCTCTAGTCCCTTTCATTCTGTATTCAGAACAGCAACCCAAAAAGACCTTTTTAAACCATCAGATGATGTCCTTCTTTTGGCCCTAGGCCTTCAGGTATACTCCTGTATCCGTCAGAGTAAAAGCTGTCCAATACGGATCTTCATCATCTGACCCCATTAGCTTTCCATCTCTCCTCCTGTTTCCCCTGCTACTCACTCTGCCTTGCTGCATTGACCCCTTTCTCAGACATGCTGAGAGGCCTCTGTGCCAGGGCCTTGGTAAGGGATGCTTCTCTAGGCTGGGCTCCTGTGTGCTGCGATTCTGCGTGGCTTGCTCCCTTTGCACCTCAGATCTCTGCTCCACTGTCCTCTCCTCTGTGAGACCTTCTCTAACCATCCTGTAAAGTACCCCCCCCAACCAGCTCTCCTGATCCCTCCTCCAGGCTTTATTTTTCCCTATCGCACTTACCAACATATGAAAGTAAAAATACTTGCTTTTTTGTGTTTGCTCCTCTGTTTGTCTACCTTTTCATATTAGAATATAAATTCATGAGAGTAGAAATTGCCTTGATCACAGCTGTGTCACCTGTGCCTGAGCGAGACTGCATGCTCCGTCAGTACTGCTAAATGAGTAGTTGAAAAACAACCTCAAGGCTGCTTGATGCTTTCCTGTCATTTTTAGAGCAGTCTGAGTGTTACAGAGGATAGATAACATTCAGAATAATTAACTCTATGCTAACAGCTCTTTCCCATTCCTCAGTTTCTCTGTTTGAAGAACATAAGGACATTTCTCACGGCCTGTTGTGAGACGTTTGGAATGAGGAAAAGTGAACTCTTCGAGGCATTTGACCTGTTTGATGTTCGTGACTTTGGAAAGGTAATTATACTTTGTTTTTAATATTACTTTTTTAACTGGAGAACATTTAAGCAAATTATTTTAAATCTTGAAGTAGGGCATGTAACTTAAGTGGTTTATGTAATTCTGTATTATATAGTTAAATTTCACATGTAGATGGCTTAGCAAAAACAAACAGAAACCATACACATAAAACAACAACAACAAAATTGGCATCAATTTTCCAAATGGGATTAATATTATTTTGTAATTAAAGTACTATAGGGGGAGGGAATCTTTCCTCCAGAGGTAATTTTTTTTCTGCTAGTCACCTCAGAGGGTAGCGTTACTATTATCTGCCCTTTAGATCGATCACTGGGCACTCAGGGGTAAGGACCAGTATTCTTTTCCTCCAGTCTTCTCTATATTTGAAAGCTCCTACTTTTTGGAAGTTGAGAATATTCTGCTGTTTTTCTTCTCTATTTTGACACTTGATTAGGTGACGTGGAGAAGACATGAATCACAAGTGTTTGAGATTGTCGAATAATTTCTGTTGCTTGGATTTCAGCAGATAATCGTTGGATTTCAGGGACATTTTTCACATGGAAATTGTTTTAATGTTTACTGTTATTATATGCACACTGAATATGTGTATAATAAGTGAAAAGTCATCCTTTAAAAAATTCTGATCATTTATTATGAAGTGAATGAACATAAACCTCTCACAAGTAACTAGCCATAAAAGAGTCAGGTAATTAAGGTGACGGGACATTGGCCCATGCTGATGTAATTGCATTATGAAAGTAAGCGCGTGATAAGGAAAAAAACTAATGCTGTTGAGAAGTTTGTCCTTGCTCTTGTAATTCAGGTGCTAGTGTCTTATCAAAAGGCTGTTTTAGAATGATACGTTTTTTGATCTCTGAGATGTAATATTCTGGTTAGAAAATAGAAACCAGTGGATTGCTCTTTGCTAAACAGTTTAACATTGAGACAGCAATATAGGAAATTACATGCTGAAATGCAGCATATATGGGGAAGCCACTCTACCTGGGGAAGGGGAAGGCCTGGGTTCTCTCTCTGGTCTTAACCCAGGGTCATTTTGTGATCTAGAAGTCACCAGCCTTCTCGGGCATCAGGCTGCCTTTGAGCTTGCAAAGCTGTACAAAGGGAAGGGAAGATAAGAAAGTGGTTTCTAAGATTCCTTTAATCTCTGGAAAGCTATGATTTACCTGTCCTGAGGTCCAAAAAGTGATGGAGGAAAAAAGATGATAATAAGTACAGGGAACTGAGAGCCAAGCCCTTAGTAAGTGAGATGGTAGTGTATTTTTCTGTGGCCATGAAGCACAGGGAAGATGGACACTTCTCTAAGCTCTTGGCCCTGAAAAACACCAGAGATATTTCTGGCTTTATTTTTCTGTTATCCATCCCCCTACTCCTCCTGTACCTTTAAAAAAAATCTTCCTTTATTTTCCTTTATTTTCAACCAAGAGGGGAAATGAAAAATGAAAATGAATTGGGGAAATGAAAAATGAAAAAAGTTTTGACTTTTTAAATGTCATTAAGGAACTATTTATTTTTCATTTAAATTTGCAAGAAATGGTGTTGATAAATATTGGAAAAATATATAAATACGTTAAAATGCAAGGTGTTCTAGTGGAATAAGATTGCATGCTAGATTGATTAGACAATGGAAGCTTTGTAGGAGGGTTGATACTACACAAAATTGAATGTGAAAGCATGCACTGTATGCTTCTTAAGGATAAATATGTTTTTGACTACTTAAAATATTTTAGCAATGGTAGATCTGAAACAGAATTAAACTTGAGATTGTGGTAGAACTTGAACCTACATTGTAGTCACTTATGTTTTGCTGCCGCCAAGATTGGAGTAGCTATCTCTTTAGAACTGTATGATCTAAGAAATCACTAAAAGTTAAATAATTTGTGATATCATTTCATAGTTTATCAATACTAATACTATTAAGCATTATATGCTCTAAGTAAAAACTGCCAATACCACCACTTGTTGAACACTTAAAATGTGCAGTCTTTTCAGTCTTTATGTTAAAATTTTGAAAATTATTTTGACAACATTAGGAAGTACGTACTACATTTTCTCTTCATTGTATAGAGGAGAAAATCTGCATCACAAATTGTATATCAGGGATTGAAGCAGTGGTTTGAACTTAGGTCTAGCTGATTCTCTACTATTATACTACAGTGCAAACATTCAAATAGCACATAACATGTGCTTAGCATGTAATAAGGGAGTCACCATATCAGTTCTAATATGTGAGTACTATTATTTTTCCCATTTATGGATCCTAGCTTGTGAGTAGTGGAACTGGAATAATTCATATAGTTTACAATTTTTAAGTTGAAAAAATGTGAATAGAGTGTTAATTCAGCAATAAAATAATTTCTGATATGAAAATACACATTTTAGCAGGCTATTTTTCCTTCATTTCTTAGGTTTTAAATAAATTTTTTGTTAACTTAAAATGAAAAATATGTGTGCTCTCCTGTCTGCCTCAATTCCTACGATGGTGAATCTGAAATTCATGTGTATTTCGCACCTTTTTGCCTAAGAATATATTAATTGTAATAGCAGCACCTAATGTTTTTATAGTATTTTGAAGTTTTCAGAGTGCTTAGTATTATGACCTCATTTGATTCTCATAATAGTCTTGTGAAGACATTCTTCAGATGAGGAAGCTAAGATATGGGGAGGTGCTTAGATAGTGATTTCGGGGTCTCCTTGCTTGGGAAGAGGAACAAGATCTGGAGCTCAGGCCTCTGGCTTCTCGGTCCTGTTTTTCTTGTCCAGTGTTTGTGTTTTGGGTCTCACTACTATGTGGATGGTCAGGGAAAAGGATGAACTTAAAGGAATTTATAAAATTAAAAAACACAAGTGATGTGTTACTTAGCATCTAATTATACTTTGGAAAGAAAGGAGAGATTTAGGATACTGCATGAGTCTGCAACCCAGTGGTGGTTATAGTTATTAACTCTAAACAGTCAGGTGATTCACAGATTCACATCTAGACACATGCAATCAATTCTTAGCTATACGCTCCTCCCTGTTTTCTCATTGCAGCGTTTGCTTACTAATCTTTGTCCAAGTTCTTCCTCTGTTTGGGGTTCAGGAAATTTATTTTGAATCAGGCTTGACATGGATGTGTTTTCTTTTAGAAAATCCTGGAAACGATGTTAACATGAATGATAATTTGTATTTTGTTGAGATGATGAAGAACACCATAGAAGGGCTTATGATAATTCTGCCTTTCAGTGTTACCTTTAATTCTTAGTATTGAACTCTTTCCTCAATAGTAATTCACTTCAAACTCAACCAACATCAAGAAAAATTAGAACAGTTTGAAACGTTTTCTATGCTTTTTAAATAACACAGGAAAGAGGAGTGAGTTTAGTAACGAACTCATTTAAGAGTCAGCAGAGGCCTTGAGATTAAATGTGACTCTCATTCTTCAGGGTTGATGAATACTGAAAAGGTTCTTGAAAGAGGGAGATGTCTTGTCTAAGACTGCTGAGGTCTGAGGGGGAATGGGGGAATGGGGTGTGTTGGGGGTTTATGTTTTGAAAAACCATTTTCTTTCGTACTTTTGAAAAAAAAAAAAGGAATCTCTTTCTGGCCACAAAAGTAAGTATAATCTTGTTAGTTAACTTTTTGGCTTAAGAAAAGTAATTAAAATGTTACCCTCCAGAATAATATTAGAAATTACTATATTATTTTTGACATTATAACAGTATCTATAACTTTGTTCATTTCCATATTGTTTATAAAGAATTTTTCATAACTGTTTCAATTGTCATTTTATGATTATATTACTCTTTGGAAATGTTTCCTACTGAGCTGTCTGTTGGCACATTTGCAGCGCAGAAGCACACGGGATTTTTTCTTTAATGAGACCATTTCTAGAGAGTAATGGAAGTCAGGTTGCTGCTGTCCAGATGAATGACTTAAAGTCAGCTCCTTACCCTTGCTCTGGGTGAGTGTAAGGGCTTGCTTCCCATGACACACTGTTGTTTCAAGTACTGTGAAGCACTTTGCAAGTGTAAAGTTATGTATTTTCTTAAACCAAAGAGTATCCACACCTGACCAGTGGTAGTTCCAGTTGATTTGAATTACAGTAGGATAGTTTCATCATGTTCAGGTTCAGGACAGGCACTGTCAAAAGGAATTCATTATTTTTCTAACCAAGAGTAAGATAAACCTAAGTGATTCACTGTGTTTCACCAGTTAAATGATTTCAGGTTTACAGATATGTCAACTTTTATTACAAAAGTTCCAGGCAATTTGGAGACCATTTGTTAGCCTCTACATCTTCTATCATATACTGAAGAGGGGATATGAAGACAAGAGTCCTAGAACCTATTTTGCAGCATGTAAATAATTAAATAGAAGTACAGTCCTAGCTTCATAGTAAATGCTTTCTTTTCCTTACCATTGATTCCAGAAATATCATAGATCTTGAGGCTTAGGTCACCACAGGCAATGCAACAAGCTACTTTAGAGCCTGCAGTGGTTTACTACTACCTGTCTATCCTCATGAAACTCTGCCTGGTTTTCCCTGTCATGAAAAAAACCTACCAAGAAAAGGCTCCTGAGCCTTCATTGGCTACAGGTGGCCCCAGGGACCTCGCCTTGGCATGGCTTGAAAGATCCTTATTATCTAGCGCATACACATTAATCAACACCTGGAAACATGTTTTAATATACACATATGTAAACAAGAAGAATCATCTTAGTGTGTAAATCTTTTTAGTTACTTGTTTGATATAAAACAAGTTTGACATTTCTCTCAAAGTATTTCCCACCCAAATTATCCGGAAATCTCTGGGCTTTACATAGTCAGTGAGGCTTAAATCAGCCTTGCTTCAAAGCCCCACAGGAGCTTGATCTCTTTGTCTTCTAGTGTGGTGCAGTTGCACAAGACTGGTTCTGTGTGGTTCCTGGGAGAGCTTTAGTTCTCTGATACTAGCAATGCCCTTGTATTTTCAGCCCTTCTCAACCCCATCCTGCGCACCCCACTTTCCTTCATCCCTATAGCATTTTAGCTTTTGCACTGAGCCTGGCCAGGCCCTGTCTCCCTAGCTTTGTGATGAATTCTATTCAGCACCTCCTTGTATTCTGTCAGCAGGCTTGGGTCACGTACTCCTCATTCAGCCCTTACACGGTACCAACCTCCAGTCTCAGAGCAGCATTTGGGAGCCCCAGTATTTTTCCTCCCTCAAGGCTCTTGAATTTTCCCACAAATTAGCCAACTTCCAGCTTAGAGCTGGCTCAGCCTGGCAAGGAGACTGTCAGGAGTCAACCTCCACTCACCAAGGCCTCCTTTGCTTTGTGCCCCTGAGCAGTAGGAGGCTTGCCTGTGTTTACATAACTAAGGGGGAGCTCTGCAGAGATTCCTCCCTGAACAAAGATAGCTTGTTCCAAGGCCATTGTTTTTTAGGCAGAGGAGGAGGGAACAGTTCTAGCCTTTCCTAATGTATGTGTCTGGCTGGCTGTTAAGGCAATTCCCGCATCATTAGCACTATTCCCCTCCTTTGTTTTTGGATAGAGTTGACCTTTTTAGCAACCTCCTCATCTTTTTCACTTTTGTAGAGGTATTTAATGCTTGGCAGATTTTCCCATTTTTACCTCCTCTTATAGAACTTTAGTACCGAAGCCATGCAAAGACACTTTTTACACCTTAGTGATTTTTCAAGTTCATTTTTTAGTCTGTTTCCTAATTATTTTTGAGTCAGTTCAATAAACACTTTACTCTTCTGTAACCTAAAGACAGTTGAAAACTTCTGGAATAATATTTCCCAAATAACTTTGCAAGGAATCCCATTGTCCCAAGATATGCTAATAGGAAGCCTGGGGAAAAAATATTCTTGTTCCAATGAGTTTGGTAAACACTGTATATTGTATTTGAGAGATACAGCATAGTAAAGGAACTGAAAAGTCCTGCAGTGAGGAAAATAAACTTTTGTTTTCTCTGGAATTTCTCATATTTGCACATGATTAGCTATTTAGGTGTCACATGGTTGCTTAAAACTCATTATGTATAAACTGAAGTACTTTATTTATTTATTTTTTGAGATAGAGTCTTGTTCTGTCACCCAGGCTAGAGTGCAGTGGCACTATCTTGGCTCACTTTAACCTCTGCCTCCTGGGTTCAAGCAATTCTCCTGCCTCAGCCTCCTGAGTAGCTGGGATTATAGGTGTGCACCATCATACGTGGCTAATTTTTTATATTTTTAGTAGAGATGGGGCTTCGCCATGTTGACCAGGCTGGTTTTGAACTCCTGACCTCAGGTGATCCACCAGCTTCTGCTCCCCAAAGTGCTGGGATTATAGGCGTGAGCCACCACACCTGGTCAAAATGCCTTCTCTTTATCCCTCATTGTTTTTGCCTTTTAGTTGAGGTAGTCATCACTGGGATTATTGAAATTGTCTCCTAGGTGTCTTCTTGCCATCCATTTTGAATAGTTTCAAGCTAATCTTCAAGATAATCTTCCAAAAATGTAGAGCTGATCATTTTACTAATGGATTTGTTACCAGTGGAGAGTATCCGAGTTACCAGTGGTGATCTGTACAGGTCTACAGGAATCTCAATTTTTGCCCCCTCAGGAGAAAGAATTTGACTGAGGGGCATAAGACAGAAAAAGAGTCCAAGGGAAGTTTCAAAGCAGGAGTGGAAGTTTATTTAGAAAGGCTTTAGAACAGGAAAGAAAAAGTATGCTTGAAAGAGACCCAAGTGGACACTGAGGTCAAGTGAGGTGTTTAACGTTGATCCTAGGACTTTAGAGGCTGGCCTGTTCCCCATGATTCTTTCCTTAGGGTGGGTTGCCCACAAGTACAGTACCCTCCTTATTTTTGGGAAGTGAGCACACACAGTGTGTTTAGGATATTGTACATATGCTCATCTGAGACTTTCTTTCCTTTTCTGGGGGGGTGCCCCCGGAAAGTACGTACTCTGCCATTTTGTCTCTTACTGCACACACCCAGGAAATTGCTTCTCCCTGGTGCCTGCATTCGATTAACACTTTAGTGCAACAGGTGTGGACCATCAGGAAATGGCTTCTCCCTGGTACCAGCTGCCAGCTTATCAGTTTTAGAGAGGCAGTGTGATAATTGCCAAACCATCATCTGACATTCCTAGGGGGTGGGAGAGCCCTTTCCTGCTCACTCATGCCCATCTAACTACCTGTACCAGGGTTAAAACTTGATAGTGATCCCCGTTGTTTGTAAGGGAGTAACGTCTCAACGCTTTTACAAGCCACACAGGATTCTTCATGATCAGGCCTCTGCCTACCTTTCTAGCCTTACTTCTCACTTTCCCACTCCCATGAACTCCCATGTTTAAGTCCTGCAAATTACTAAAGTCATCATGACTCACCAGATTAATATTTATTAATATCGTTTCCTTTGCCTGGAATGCCTTTTCTTTTCATATCCTTTAGCCCCTTGTCTGCAGTGACGCAATTCAAGATCACATACATTCATTACACTCAGATACACACTGCTTAAAACATGAGAGTATGTGCTTTGTCCAGAGCTCTGGACTTAGCTGGATCTTGGATGTATTGAGTCTTCTGGGCCTGGCTTTGCTGACTTGTCTCCACTCATTCCCTTCGTTTTCAACTGGGACCTTCTCCCTCCTTCTCTGCCCCACAGAAATTGGACCCTGACACATTACATTGACTCTTTTCTTCAGCTAATTCTGAGACTTTGAGATCAAGTAAAACTGACTTTCACCCTGCCTCAGCCACCTGTGTGCAGGAGAGTTGCTCAGTCTCTCAGAGCCTTCACATTGTGATCTGTAAAATGGTCCTGATGAGGATCCTTACTTCATGGAATTGTGGTGATGACTGTGAATCAAATTCTGTGGCAAAAGCAACCAGTGCAGTGTGGGCAGGGGGTAAGGCTCAGCCAGAAGTAACTCCAGAGTAATCTACCCATCATTTCCTCATTGGGAAGTGTTTGTTGCCATGCGCTGCTTTATCAGGGTGGAGGAGCAGGGGGTCAAGACCACCTGCTCTCAAGGCACTGTCACTGTCCATCACTATCCAAGTTAAGGAAACGAACAGGTAAAACATAAACAAAAAGTTACAGCCAGCGATAAGTGCCACTTATCGAGGAAAGAAACAGAGTACAATGATGAGCAGCTAGAGGAAGCCACTTTAGATAGACTGGGAAGAAAAATTATTTGAAATACCAGTAGCCCAGTGGGAAGAGGATGCTAGTACTACTATACATTTATTTATTATTTTTTGAGACAAAGTTTCACCCTTGTTGCCTAGGCTGGAGTACAGTGGTGTGATCTTGGCTCTCTGCAACCTCCACCTCTCTGGTTGAAGCAATCCTTCCGCCTCAACCTCCCGAGTAGCTGGGGCTATAGGTGCATGCCACAACAGCCAGCTAAGTTTTGTATTTTTTATAGAGACAGGGTTTTGCCATGTTGCCCAGACTGGTCTCAAACTCTTGAGCTCAAGCAATCTACTCACCTCAGCTTTCCGAAGTACTGAGATTATAGGTGTGAGCCACCATGACTGGCCCTTCCACTCTGATTTAAATTAAGTTTTAAAGAAGTTATATAGCACATTTTAACTAGATTCTATCCTACCTCTTCCAGTAGATCCTCTTGGGCTAATCCTTTAACTTGGCCTCAGTTTTTTCAACTCTGGTATTTTTCTGATTCTCAAATGCCACTTATTGGTAGATGTTATATGTATACATTGCATTTTGTAAAGTAGTGTTTTGCTTTGATGATTCTTAGTTGTGTAATCCTCTCTGAAAACATCAAGGCTTAGGCTTTCTCATACCTTTGAAGTTTTTTATTTATAAGCTCTTTGGCAGAGACTTTTAAACCTAGGTATACTTCATTTTTGGTGACATTGGCATTCCCTTAAAATTGTAACTTTTAGAGAAAAAACTTGACTGTACATACGCTTCTGGAGAGAGAAAGGCATTATAAAGAGCTAAAAGCATGATAAAAATATCACCTAGGTTTTACATCTGCATTTGGCATAGCTGCTGAGAATATTTCCAAAACTGGGAATCTAGTTTGAGAACTGAAATGGAACTTCTCTTTGCTCTTTCAAGGATTCCTCTACAGACCAAAACAATGAATCTTTTGAGTATTTTTTAACTCTATTTTTTTCTAATATCCATGTAAATATGCACACAGAGGCTTACAGACATATCAAGATATATGTATCTACCTACATAAGTAGAGGGAAAGTCATTTAGGAAGGTGCTGAAGGGGTAATCTACGTAGAATTTTGGGGTTCTACTGATAGTCCTCACAGCTTGAACATAAGATATAACTGTGGCAAGCTGGCTCTTGAGGTCCAATAGAGATTGGAGCCAGAGTAGGAGGGCCCTTGAGGCATAGCAGGGTCTGCACTGATTCTGACAAAGGGCCAGTGAGTACATTTTTTTTTTTTTTTTTTTTTTTTTTGAGTCAGAGTCTTGCTCTGTTGACAGGCTCCAGGCTGGAGTACAGTGGCGCGATCTTGGCTCACTGCAACCTCTGCCTCCTGGGTTCAAGCAATTCTCCTGCCTCAGCTTCCGAGGTAGCTGGGATTACAGGTGCATGACACCACGCTCGGCTAATTTTTTTTGTATTTTTAGTAGAGATGGGGTTTCACCATGTTGGCCAGAATGGTCTTGATCTGTTGACCTCATGATCTGCCCGCCTTGGCCTCCCAAAGTGCTGGGGTGAGTACTTTAACAGACAGACAGGAGATGACCTGCTGAGTGCTTGAGCTAAGCACTCTGTCAGTCGGGGAGGCTGTAGCAGACCATCGTTAATGCCAGTGATAGGAGGAGCAGGCTTGAGGCCAGACAGTCTGGTTGAAAAATGATACACACCTTTACTAGACGAACTGTAAGAGAGGCCCAGAGTTTGAGAGATTTGGGATGTGTAAGAATTGATGTGAGTGGTGAGAGGATAAGGGAGAAGAGAGAACACTGAGCCCTGGAAACCTGGCAGGGAGAAAGTAGGGTTTATTGCAAGGGAAATAATGGAGCAGGAGCACTTATAAATGTTATAATGTTATAAACTTACAATAGTTTTTAAATGAATGTAGCAGAATTCTAATGGTGTTTACTGTCAATTTCTGTGGACGTATTTTACAACTGAGTAGATTTTTTTTTTTTTTTTTTTTTTAAGACGGGGTTTCACCATGTTGGTCAGGCTGGTCTTGAACTCCCAACCTCAGGTGATCTGCCCGCCTTGGCTTCCAAAGTGCTTGGATTACAGGCGTGAGTCACCATGCCTGGCACTAGATTTTTTTTTTTTTAATGATTTTTGCTGTATTGTGCCATCCTAAATTTTCCCTCTGTTCCTTTTTTTGATGTTCAGTTGGTTGCTTAGTTGGGTTTTTTGATACTTAATGATTATCTACTGGAAGCTTGGTCCCTGGTAGAACACTTAGAAATTTCGAGTTTATAGTTCTATTAAAAATTGACAATATTTTCTTTCTGTGTAATAGGAAAGCTTCTAGGACTATTGCCTGTATTTGTCTGAATATCTGTCTGTATATGTGAGTACATATATGCTCACTAATGTGTATATTCTAATACTCAGCCTTAGTTGTTGGCCCATATCCTATCTGAGCTGTGTTCAGAGATCCTTGACCTTGTCACATTGGCTTAAGGGTAAGATGTGGTTTAGCCAAATTATGTATGGAGGTCACTGAATCTCATTTTCTTTCAATAAATCATTACTGTAAATATGATGGATGAGAAATCCGTAAGGAGAATTGGTAATTCCAGTGCATGATATATTAATAGCCAATTTACTTATCTACACAAACGGCAGGAGGCAGAACTCTCAGCCTTCAATCCTTTGACTGTTGTGCCTGTGTATTTCCTAGCAACAAGATCTCCTAGAAAAGGAGGATGGCATTTTCCATGTTTATTTTCCGTGTCTTCTTTTTTTTTTTTTTTTTTAATGGCTTATGCACATCTGTAAGAATAAAGGAGGCTGGTGTTTGCTTCCCATGCTCAGTGAGAGGGGTAGTGTGGGAGTGGAACTGGAAGAATGCTCTCATTTGCACAGGATTAGGCAGAGGAAGTGTGCACCAGGAGTGGTATGAGCACCAAACAACTACAGGAAACAATGCCTGGCCGTCCCTGCAGCTGGGTAGAGTCTGGCCACGCAGGCTTCCTCTGGATAGAGTTTAGTTTCTGAGTCACTTGTTTTCCACTTAAAGCACCTGTGTCTTTGGAGAACGCCATTGAAGAAATATTAGTTCATTATGGGTCTTTCTCTGGTTTGCCTTAATGTCAATGAGGCAATGTCAATTATAATGCTCTTTGGACATGAAAAGTTCTGGTGAATCAACCTAGTGTCTGAGGACCAGTGGTATCAGGATAGGCCAGTGCATAGAGCAGTCAGAAATCATTAGGTTAGAATAAATGAATGGTATTTAAATCTTTCATAATACTCCCCATTGAAGTGTGTGTGCATGTCTACACTCAATTAATTTTACACAGCAATGTGCTTGGTGACCCTAGGTGTAGGTATAGGCTTTATCTTGCTACTGTCATTCTGTGTTTCTGTGTAGAGAAAATAAAGGATGCTGCTTGCTGCTTCTGAGTAAGCAGGTGCCTTATAGATTGTGTGCTAAATCATTTGTACTCTTTGAGTTGTCTTTTAAAGTAGCTGCATATTTATAATTCACCCTAGACAAGATGATGACTCTAGAATGGTTGTATTAGGGCATAGGACACTACTTTTATTGGTCAGTCTAGGTCAAATTTTAATGATTGATAGCACTGGATATGGATTGGGTAGAGTAATAAAAACATACATAGAAGGCTAGATTCATGTTAGAATTAGCTAGGCATCTGCTGCTTATATCTGTAAAGTTTAACAAGGATTCTTTAGCAAAATAACTGCTTATTTTTCCTAGGAGCCTTAGGCTTTTAGGAAGAAGTGGCAGAAAAATTTGAGTTTATTGGCTGCCAGATGATAAAGTACAATTTCGAGATAACAATTTAAAATTTTAGCAAAGTGACTATAAAATATAATGATGAAAGGGAGATGGCATTAATTAGCATTGGCTTTTACAAAAAATTGCTGAAGTGTTTTTACCTTTGTTTACTTGGATTTTGGTCAGCAGACTGCCCGCAAGATTTTCCAAATAAATAGACGTGTAGATAGATAAATAAGCAATCAAATGCCTATATCCGTTTTTTTCTATACTCTTTTGGACTCATGGTGGGAATTCCTTCTGTAGTATTTGAATGATTCCTAGTGATCTAACAGAAATTCTTAAGTATTAACAGTTCCAATTATGGATCCAATTATAGGCTGATGAATTATTTAGAAATTCATCACTAATAATAACACATAATCTATCTTTCTGAATTTTCTATTATTGGTTTTAGAGCAGCACAGAATTAATTTCTACACCTTCTGTAGGACAGTCCTTCAAATATTTGAAGATGGTTACCATGTTTCTGTAAATCTGTTATTTGTTGTTTTTTTTTGTGTGTGTAAAAAGACAGAGTCTCACTGTGTTTCCCAGGCTATACTCAAAGTCCTGGGCACAAGCAATTCTTGTGCCTCAGCCTCCCTAGTAGCCGAGAGTCCAAGTGAGCACCACTGTGCTCAGCTTCTCTTAAAATGAAATAAGCACAGTCTTCTCACTTCTATCTTTTTTGATTATAACTTTCTAACTTCTGTGGATAATTTGTGATGTTTTATTATAACACACAGGAAGCAGCACAGTTAAAGGTTAGGAAATTTAAAATCGAAGAAGAGAATAGAAGCCATTTAAAGAAAGGGACACTATCATTATACCACGTAGTTTGAGGATTACAGTGATCTCTCAGCTGCTCTGAAGTCAAGAAAAAAAGAAACCCAAACAACAGGTTCATCCAGAAATGAGTTCATGAACTAGCTTAAAGCCTTTGTTCCTAGTGTAATTTGAAAAATGCTAAATTAAAAGCCCAAGAACTTAAATTATTGTAGAGATACTCAAACATGTAAAACCTAGAAAACTACTGCAATTATCACTCATATATCTACTTTTGAAAAATTATCATTCCTGTCTCTACAAAAAAATATGAACATTAGCCAGACGTGGTGGCATGCACATGTAGTTCCTGGTACTTGGAAGGCTGAGGTGGGAAGATGGCTTGAGCCCAGGATCTGGAGGCTGCAGTGAGCCGAGATCATGTCTGCAGTCCAGCCTGGGTGACAGAGTGAGATCTCATCTCAAAAACAAACAAAAACTAACTTTGACCATATTTGATTTATCTACTATCTATTAAAAGTACACATATATAGCTATTTTTGCTGAACAATTTAAAAGTAAATATAGGTAAGGCATCATGACATTTTTCTCCTAAATACTTCAAATGTTACAGTTCTCAAAATAAGGTTACAAGACCAAACTGGCCAACATGGTGAAACTCTGTCTCTACTAAAAAAAAAAAAAAAAAAAAGATAGCTGGGCATGATGGTATGTGCCTGTAATCTCAGCTACTTGGCTGCTTGGGAGGCTGAGGTAGGAGAATTGCTTGACTCGGGACCTGGGAGTCGGAGGTTGCAGTGAGTTGAGATCATGCCACTGCATTTTAGACTAGACTACGGAGCAGGACTCCATCTCCAAAACAACAACAAAAGAGCTGGGCTTGGTGGTAGGCACCAGTGGTTCCAGTTATTCAGGAGGCTGAGGTGGGAGGAGGTCAAGGCTGCAGTGAGCTGTGATGGTGCCACTCTACTCCAGCCTGAGCGACAGAACAAGTCTCTGTCTCCAAAACCCAAAAATATGCCTCAAGAATCTTTGAGAGTTTTAGGTGCTCGACTGCTAAGATTTTTACCTGGCTAAACAACAACAAAAAAAGAGAAAATAAAAACACCAAAACCCAAATAACAAATTATTATTATTTTTTATTTATTTATTTTTTTGGGACGGAGTTTCGCTCTTGTTACCCAGGCTGGAGTGCAATGGCGCGATCTCAGCTCACCGCAACCTCCGCCTCCTGGGTTCAGGCAATTCTCCTGCCTCAACCTCGCGAGTAGCTGGGACTACAGGCACGCACCACCACGCCCAGCTAAAGGCATTGGATTCTTATAAGGAGCACACAACCTAGATCCCTGGCATGCAGCGTGCACAGCAGGCTCCATGCTCCTATGAGAACCTAATGGCTTTGCTTATTGACCTGAGGCGAAGCTGAGGCAGTAATGCTCACTCACCCACTGCTCGCCTCCTGCTGTGCAGCCCTGTCCCTGACAGGCCTTGGACCAGTACCAGTCTGGGGTTGGGGACCCCTGATCTAGAAGTTTCACTGCGTTTTTTTTCTTAGATGATATTTGACTTAAATGTTTCTTAGTTTTTGATAATAGTTAAGAAAGATAATAGTTAAAATTTCAAAAGCAATAGTTTTAAGGATGGTTTAGAGAATAGAAGATACTATTTTTTTTAAAGAAAATTTTGTGTTTTTTCAGTGCTATCAATATGTTGATCTCAAAATGAAGATCACCTTTTTAATCTTAGCCCATTAGTAAAGAAATGGAAAGAAATCAAGGAGGTTTTTTTTTTTTTATAGTTGAGTGTATTTTCCTCCTTTGGTTTAAATTGTGGTGGTGTTATATCTTTAGGAGTGGGTAACTCACTTAAGAGTGACAAGAATTTCCTAAAACTCAAAAAGCGTAAAATGTATAAGCATATTCCTTATTATGTTTATTATTGCCAGAGTGATTATAGTTTGTTTAGGAAAACATTTTCTTTACCTGTGTGCTATTGTATACTACTTGTTACATAAATAAAATCTGCCTCAAAGTTGGGTCTTGTAAATAATCTAATATTTGTATCCTCTTTTTAATGAAAAATTTCCCATGTAGTCCATATAGCTTTCTTTCACATTTTTTCTCTCTCAAGCTTCAGATGATCTAAAAGAAATCTAGAAAGCATTGTTCATTTATCCTTTAAGAGGCCTAGCAAAGTCTTTTGGTAAAGTTGACAATTCTTTTTCTGAGACAGGAATCAGGCACAGTCAGTCGATAACTTCCTCCCTTTCATTCTTCATTCATTCTGAATATTTTATGACAAAAGCTTTTAGTTTTGTTACAGAAAAAAATACAAAGCCCAGATTTGCCCAAAAGAACATACCCACAAGAAGGTGTACGGCAGTGAAACAGAAGTTGAAAAGTGTTGAAATGGAGGCTGGTCATGGTGGCTCACATCTGTAATCCCAGCACTTTGGGAGGCTGAGACGGGCAGATCACGAGGTCAGGAGATCAAGGCCATCCTGGCCAACAGGGTGAAACCTCATCTCTACTAAAAATAAAAATAAAAAATTAGCTGGACATGGTGGTGCACGCCTGTAGTCACAGCTACTCAAGAAGCTGAGGCAGGAGAATCACTTGAACCCAGGAGGTGGAGATTGCAGTGAGTTGAGATTACACTCCAGCCTGGGTGACAGTGCGAGACACTGTCTCAGAAAAAAAAAGTGTTGAAATGGATTTTTTTCCCCATTCTTCATATCTTCCATTGTTCCTAAACCTGCACTATTCATTGCCATGGAAAATGTTACTACAGTCTAAAAAGTTATAACAAAATTCAAAATTCATATTTAACTTGGGATTTTTAATGAGAATAGTAAAACAATAGGAATGGTGTTACTTTATTGTTACCTTTAGTACTAGTTTAAGGAATGACTGATTTATTTTTTGGCTAAAAGTAATATATTAGCAATGTAACAATCAGGGAAATCTTCACTTTTGCGGATAGCGTCTCCTTGGTACATATGTTTATGCCACTGAAAGTTTAACTTTTTAGGTTTTGATATAAGTGGACATAGGCACATAAGATTGTAAAATCTCAAGGCAGTCAAGTATGCAGCAATGATTTCAGTTAATTAAGAAAACCAATTTAAGGCGAAAAAGAATGGCTCATTATTTTATCTACTTTGTACGGTTTTGGGGAGGATTAAAACAGACAATGCCATGTGGAAGGTGTTCAGCATACTGCCTGTCATGAGTGTGCTAGAAAAATATTAGTTTATAAAATATGTGTTTAAACTTGATTTATGGGACAGAGACAGTTTTTTGCATATTTCTATTTACATATTTTTCCTCCATCTTTAAATGAAACCTCTTTTCACTACAGTTTGTATTGCATAAATTGCATCAAATTCAGGTTAAAAATACATACTTAATGTTTTTGAGGAACGCAGTGAGAGTTAAAGAGGGATGAAAATAGAGAGAAAACAAAATACATAAAGCATTTACTACTGATTGCTCCATAGTTATCAATGGTCATGTAATAATTCATTGCCCTTTTAAAATTAGATGATAAATTGGCTGAACTCTATGAAATTGCTAATATTTGACAAAAATCATAATTTCTGTGGTTTAACCCAGTTCTGTGACTCTGGCTTACTAAGAAGACAAGGTATGTGTCCTAAAATGAGAAGAGCTGTCAGTGTGGATGGTTGAGTTGATGTTTCTGCATGGCCTTTTTTGTTCACTTGTGTGTACAACTATAGTCATATAGTATATATTGTAGGGTTTCAGATTTTCCTATAAACATTTTCCTTTAATGTTTCCTTTAAGTTCCAAAGAGGAACTTAGAAGCAGAATTGTGCGTAATGGAAAAGATTTTTGGAATGAGTCAGGAGATGTGGGTTTGCATAATAGCTATAAAGACTTTTTCAGCTCTGTCTCTGATTGCCTGACTTCTCATTTGTTAAATTATCTTTCTGCTAGTCAACACAAATTTAGTGTTGACTATTTGGAAGTCCACATTATCATTAATAGGATTTGCTTTTAGCAGCTTATATGTGCTAACTAATACAATGTCTGTACTTATCTCCCTGATTCTTCGCAAAATTTTATTTCTATAGTGGTAAATGATTGTCCTTAGTAATTACTGCTTAATAGTGTTATATCTGGCTTACTACATTTTAATTTTCTCAAGATTTTTAATTTGTGGTAGCAAAGCTAGACAGATGTAAGTTTTTTTTCCAAGCATTTATATAATTTATGGAAAATAAACGCTTGAAGGTAGGAATTGAGGATAAGAACTTTGGAAGATACTATTGTCGTTGTTGCTCCTTGTGTTCACAAATAGTAACAACTGGAGTAGCTCATATCTGGCATCTTTTTAGTAACACATTTCATTTTGCAAATGTAAACTTTACTCATTGCCTCAAAGGATGATGTTAAGTAAACCCTGAAAATCAATGAAGAATATTCTACAGGTATTTGAAATCTTGTGCAAAAAGATCACATGTAAACAAATTTATGGTTTTCTGTTCCATAGTAGTATGTCACGGTCTTTGTGAAAGTCTGTTAAGAACAAATCTAATGATGATTTATTCTTCTTTGAAGGTAAACCTTGTGAGTGCATGGGAGGGTGACGAAATAAGTTTACAGACATTCCCTTTGCTTAATTCTGTTTCCTTGATTATTCATGGGGAGATCGTGAAGTTGACAGGTGTTCCCTATTTAGCATCGTAAAAATCCTCTAGACTCATCTTGTTTGATAGTTGAATATTTTACTTAATACTCTTGTCATGTTAGCATTTAGTTTTTAGAAAGGCAATTCTGAGACTGTTGATTGACCTCGAGAATGTGGGGAGAAATTTATGGCCATTTTTGTGACTGAAGACAAGGTTTTACACATCTTTAGAATGGATATGATTTTTTTAAAAATGGCTTGCATATTTGCCTTTATACTTTTTTCTTTTTTTTTCTTTTTCTTCTTCTTCTTTTTTTTTTTAGAGGGAGGATCTTACCATGTGTATTAGTCAAGGCTCTCTAGAGGGACAGCACTAATAGGATATATACATATACATATAATTATATATATGTACATATGTGAGAGTTTATTAAGTGGTATTAACTCACACCATCACAAGGACCCATAATAGGCTGTCTGCAAGCTGAGGGGCAAGGAAGCTAATCTAAATCCCAAAGCTGAAAAATGTGGAGTCTGATGTTTGAGGGCAGGAAGCATCCAGTTTGTGAGAAAGATGTAGGCTGAGTGGCTAAGCCAGTCTAGCCTTTTCACGTTTTTCTGCCTGCTTTATATCCTGGCCATGCTGGAGCTGATTAGATGATGCCTACCCAGATTAAGGGTAGGTCTGCCTTTCCTAGCCCACTGACTCAAATGTTTATCTTCTTTGGCAATGCCCTCACAGACACACATAGAATCAATACTTTGCATCCTTCAAGCCAATTAAGTTGACACTCAGTATAAACCATCATACCATGTCATCCAGGGTGGAGTGCAATGGTGCCATCGTAACTCATTGTAACCTCAAACTCTTGGGCTAAAGTGACTCTCCTGCCTCAGCCTGCCAATTAGCTAGGACTATAGGCACACACAATGGCACACCCAGCTAATTTTTAAATTTTTTGTAGAGATGAGGTCTTACCATGTTGCTCAGATTGGTCTTGAACTCCTAGCCTCAAGTGATCCTCCAGCCTCAGTCTCCCAAAGGACTGGGATTCCAGGGGTGAACCACAATGCCTGGTCTTTCTTCGTGCTTAGAAATTGCTTGAATCATTAGATTTTTATAGTAAAAAACAAAAATCTCTTATTTGCTTTTTTTTTTAGATAGATTTCAGCCGATTTTTTGGAGAAGCTGGTTATTTAACAAGAGAATTAAACTTGAGAACAAAATAAAGCCTTATCAATTAGTTACCATAATTTTGATAGGTAATTTAAATTAACTATTATAAGAGTAACATTGATTTTTTTATATTTCTGTCCTGGGGGAAAAGTACCATTTAAAATTTCATGTGTCTCTTGATCAGCAAATCAGTATGTTAGATAGAAATTTCAACTATCTAGTCATAAAAAAGTTATAGTCCTGCTGCTTACCATAGGCTTATCTCTGACTTTGGCTCAAATCAGAAAATTGTTATGTAAAAATTTACAGAATAATGCAATACCCTCTACTCAATAGCTCCAAACTGCTAAGAATATTATAAATGTAAGCAGTTTTCAGGAACATAGCAACGTAGGATATTTTCACTGGAAGGATATAAACCATAATCAATTATATTTCTGTGGCTGCCGCCATTACCATCACCTTCCTTCAGTGTCTCACCTTGTATTTGGGAGTCCCAGATTTTGAGTAGTCCTGCTGCTTACCATAGGCTTATCTCTCATCTTGCTTCTCACCTGCTCCACCTGTGTCAGTGTTCATTTCTGAGCTTGCTTATGAGTGTGCATGGGGTGGTCTCCTACTCAGAAGATGCCAGGCTGTGCTTCTGTTTCTTCCTAGCTACCTCTGCAGCCTTTGTGAGGGAAGACTGTTGGGCACCACTATGGTAGTGAAGACTTTGGACCTCAAGCACCACACTGTCTTCTGGGTAGAAGTGGAAGGAGCCTGTACTCTCAGTTCTCTCCACAAATTTCCTTTCCCTGAACTCAGCAGGTATTTTTCTAGAGTTGACACAAAGGAAGAGCTGTGGGACATCTTCCTGTATCTTGCCTTTAAGTCCTTTTTTTTTTTCTTGGTTGCTATATTATTAGGCTGAATTCTTTTACATTAGATTTTGTAGTCCCTCATGCTATTAGATTTATTGTGGGTCACCCTGCTAGTCCTAACAAGGATATCAGTCATATTTGAAACTCGCAAATTTGGGATATGCTCCAGTTGTTACACAAGTTCTGCCCCTGCTCTTAATGAATTTAACATATAAATGAAATTAACATGCCTGGTGGGGTGGCTCACACCTGTAATCTCAGCACTTTGGAAGGCCCAGCCTTGTGTACCCCTTGACCTCATGGGCAACACGGCAAAACCACATCTCTACAACAAAATCCAAAAATTAGCTGGGTGTGGTGGCATGCAGCTATGGTTCCAGCTACTCAGGAGGCTGGCCTTGAACTCAGGAGGCTGAGGTGGGAGGATCACTTGAATACAGGAGGTTGAGGCTGCAGTGAGCCATGATCGTGCCATTGCGCTCCAGACTGGGTGACAGAGCAAAGACGCGGTCCCAAAAAGAAAAAATAAATAAATAAATGAAGTTAACAAATGACAGAGATTTATTGGAGCCGTTTTTGTGTGGCAGACAGTGGAGTACTGTTCACCAAACCCATTTCTTCTTGTTTTGGGATACATAGGCAGAGTGCACTTCCAAGCCTCCTTGCAGTTAGACTTAACCATGTAACCAAGTTTTAGCCAGCGCATTGTGTGTAGCAGTAATGTGTACAATTTCCAGGCCTGTTGCATAAAAACATTCAATATGTGATCCTCCATGCTTTTGTTTTTGCGTGATTTTGCCAAATACCAACTGAATACAGAGGTCTTGGCTTTAGAAGATGGCAAAGGCACAAAAGGGATGGATGCTGGGTCACTATGTTGGGGAAAGTCACCTGCTAACCAGGAACTTTGCTGGATTATTATGTGAATGAAATTAAACTTTAGCATATTAAATACAGAATTTTAGGATTTGTTAAAGCAGTTACGCTTTCACATCATTTTTCAGCAATTCTCAACCTTTTTCACCTTCACATACCTGAGAGATGAGAAACTCCCATCATATTCATGATTCACTAGGCAGGAAAAGATAGTTTCAGGAAGGTCAGGGAGGTCATTGTAATGACGTACTGCAAAAGTGTTTGAACAGGAAAATTGCAGGGAAATACCATTAGCTTTAGCAACATTTAGACCACTGTTAAAACAGTTGAGTAGAGTGGAAGTAGCAGCAGATGAGATTGCAGAATCATGAGAAATAAATGGTAGATGAGCAAATGGAAGCAGTGAATGAAGTTATCCTAATATATTAGATTTCATCAACATAATCATAAATTGCAAAATTTGTGGAAAAACAGGGAATTGTTTGTCATTGAAGCTATTTGTAAAAAGATCTTAAGGCGAGGATCTTCAGCAATGTAGCAATGAGCTAACTATGCATCTGTTTGCCCAGGGTAGCATGGGGTTATGTCTGTTAACCTAGCATAATTTTATTATTATTATTTTTGAGACAGTCTTGCTCTGTCGCCCAAGCTGGAATACAGTGGTAAAATCTTGGCTCACTACAACCTCTGCCTCCCTGGTTCAAGCGATTCTTGTGTCTCAGCCTCCAGAGTAGGGATTCTCAGTTCTCTCCTAGGATTACAGGCGCGTATTACCACGCCTGGCTAATTTTTATATTTTTTTGGTAGAGACAGGGTTTTGCAATGTTGGCCAGGCTGGCCTCGAACTCCTGGCCTCAAGTGAACTGCTGGCCTCAGCCTTCCAAAGTGCTGGGATTACAGGCTGAGCCACCACACCCAGCCCCTAGCATAATTATTTATAGTGGCCTTTCACTCTTAGCAATATCCCAGCTTAAAAAAAAAATACAGTTACCCCTACACTGCGACAACTTCATCTGCACAGGGGGTTCAGATCTAAAAGAGTGTCTGGTAAACACATAGAAAGTTAACTCATAAATAACTTGTCTGTGGAACATTCTTTAGTTACCTCTTATAAAGGAGTTAAAATTCTGTTTCTTGGTTTACTTAAGGACATTGTTGAATTAGCCCTAATATAGGATTGGGTTTGGGAAATAGAATGTTGGATAACCTTCATTGATCTTGATTCTCTTTTGATCTATTTTTGTTTCTCTGGCTTTTCTCTTTCTGTGATGGTTTTTCTCTGTCCTGCTTTGTCATAAAAAATAAATTTTTGTTTTTTTTTTAAAGACATTAAAAGAACTTGCAGCAATATAAATGATTTTTTTTTCTTTTTTTGGTGATTGAGGGATGGGGGAAGGATCTTTCTGAGTATAGAAATAAAAACTTGCACAGAAGGTGATAAATTTTCATTTACGAAAATACAGCACTTATGTGTCTCAAAGAGTGCTCACAAATAAAAGGCACATATGACCAACTCTGACACAATATATATATTATTTATGGAAAATATAGTGTTAAAAGTCTTATTCTTCAAAAATAATAAATAATGGATTACAATAAAAAACAGTTATCTCCTAAGTTGCAGCATAGATTATTGCATCTAGTACTCTCAGCTCCATATGTTTTATTATTTCACAGATGATGGTTAGGTAACTTGCCATAGCCACATGACTAATAAGCGATAGAGAAGGGACTTTGAACCCCTGTGGTCGGATTTCAGAGCACAATCTCTTAACTGCAGCTCTCCTAGATCAATACATAAATGGAAAACTCAAAAGAAGAAGGCTCAGAAAACACAGATAGTTTTTTCCCATATCCATGTGCACATATTTGCATACACTTATTAATATAAGTGACCAGTAAACATGCTTTTAAACCTGATTAAAATGGCAAAATCAATACAATTTTTTTTTAAAAAACCCTACTTCATTTTTGTCTATTAGATTGGCAAGTCTTTTGTTCCTGTGAAAATACTCAGAATTGATAAAAGTGGAGTGAAATGTTGGTGATCCTGTCCTTTTAATAGCATTTGTATGGTGAAGTGCACTCTTACAGGCACTGATAGAGTAGTTGCTGATACACCATTTTTGGTTAGGATTTGCCATGGTGGATCCAGAACCTTAAAATTGTTTATGGTCTTTGACCTAGTAATTATGCTTTTAAGACATTATCTAATAAAATAAATATTCAGAGAGTCTCACATACTTAAGATACCAGTTGATACATGCAATGTCAGTTTAATAATTTGTAATAAAAATTAACTCACTCGTTCACTAGAAGACAGTTGGTTAAATGAGTTTTCAGAGCTTCATAAAATGGAGTACTCTGCAACCATTTAAATATTTTAGAAGAATAATGGAATGAAATAAATCCTCACAATATATTAATGAAAAGTTTCTAATAAAACAGTATGTAAACCATGGTACCCGGTTTTATTAAGATTATGTATGTAAGTCTGGAAGGAAGCTTATCAAAAATGTTAACTGTTTGTTTTTCACTGGCTGGATTAGAGATGGTTTTTATTTTTATTTCTCTTCTGTTTTACACATTTTTGTATACAGTGAGATTATCTTCCTTAAATTAGGGACTCATTTTATTTTAAAAGTACTCGAAGATTCTGAAGAGTTCTTTAGGAACATACCTGTGTCTTCAAATTATTTCTTTGTGAAGATTGAGTATTATGCATAGAAAGAAACAGGAAAACTAAAAGGAAATTTCATCATTTGTGTAAGGGAAAAATATATAGTCCCATGGAAAACATGTATTAAAGGTATAGGTGCAGTGCAGCCTTAGCTCCATTGTAATAAACAATTCACACCTCTAGTAGTCATTCCTCTGGACTTAGTTGCTTAGCATCAGAATCCCTAGCTGGAGGTATGAGAGCTCATTTGTGCCTCTGAACACAGTGTTTCCAGGAATCAGTTTTGCTTCATTGAGGATTACAGATTAAAAACAATTCTCACTGTAATGTAATTGAAATTGAGAATTACACCTCCATTTTATTGTATCTAGTAAAACCTGAAACTCTGTAACACTTTTTTTCTTAAATCAGCAAACTCATAAAATAGTATCAGTTACTCTATTTCCTAAAATATTATATGAAGAAAGCACTATACTGAATTGATCACTTATTTTTCTAAGTGGGTAGATTCACATATTTGCCGAAACACATTTAGCTGATGCTGCCTAATGGTGAGATCAGATACATCTTAAAAAATCTTGTCTGTTATATGTTTACTTCCAGCAACATCCTGATTTGGCAAGAATTATTTTGCAGAGCCTGTTCCCTTTGGGGACAGCATCCTGTGGGAGCACTTCTGTTTCCCTTTGACTTCCCGTGTATTTAAAGAGCTCTTAACAAGTAAAAGGTTTGTGGTGACTTTTTTATCTTGTAAATAAACATAAAAATCGTGTTCCTCTGTGGCTCACTGTAAAATGAATAAACTGCTTTTCAGCTTAATAGGCAAGGACATTTAAGATTAAAGGTGTAATGAAAATAAAATGAAAATTCACTATTGAAACAAAAATTTGCTTTTTTTTTCGGAGTATTTTTCTAGTTCAAGTAGGCTGGGTGTTAATCAAATTAAAATGAATAGATATAACAGTAACCCTTTTATAACACATCTGTTTACGGCCACATGATACAGATGATTACAAATGCTTGTAAGCCAAGTGATAGCTCTTCACCTTTCTCTCCTCTCACTGGTCCCTTGCCTCTAGCTTTGGGAATGAGGGCCAGCTTCCTTGTTCATGTGGCAGCTGCTTCTCTGCATTTATTCCCAGCTCTGTCTTGTTTCCAGCTATACCTTGTGTCCCTGCTGCTTTGCTGCTTATTGCCACCTAGAATTTAGGACAACTTTTCTCCCAACAAGTTCTGTTGCTATGGAGGGCAATGCCAAGGGCACACTTACCTTTACTTTGCTTGGTTTCCCGCTATGCAGCTATCCAAAAGGAAATATATATCCTTTGTTAGATGTTTGCAGGTAATAGGGAGGAATGACAATTAGGAAGAGAAATCTTAAAAATGGATGATCAGTCCGGCTCTACAAGTTCAAAGGAAGAAAACTTTTTTTCTTTTTTAATTATTCTTAGTTCTGGATACACTGGATACACTTGCAGAACAGGTTTGTTGCATCAGTATACACGTGCCATGGTGGTTTGCTGCACGCATCAACTTGTCATCTACATTAGTTATGTCTCCTAATGCTATCTCTCTCCTAGCCCCCGACACCCTGACAGGCCCCTGTGTGTGATGTTCCCTGCCCTGTGTCCATGATCTCATTGTTCAATTCCCACTTATGAGTGAGAGCATGCTTTGTTTGATTTTCTGTTCCTGTGTTAGTTTGCTGAGAATGATGGTTTCCAGCTTTATCCATGTCCCTGTTAAGGACATGAACTTGTCCTTTTTATGGCTGTATAGTATTCCATGGTTTATATGTGCCACATTTTCTTTATCTGTCATTGATGGGCACTAAGGTTGGTTCAAAGTCTTTGCTATTGTGAACAGTGCTGCAATAAACATACATATGCATGTGTCTTTATAATAGAGTGATTTATACTCCTTTGGGTATATAACCAGTAATGGGATTGCTGAGTCAAATGGTATTTCTAGTTCTAGATCCTCGAGGAATTGCCACACTGTCCTCCACAATGGTTGAACTAATTTACATTCCCACCAGCAGTATAAAGCATTCCTATTTCTTCACATCTTCTCTAGCATCTGTTGTTCCCTGACTCTTTAATGACCGCCATTCTAACAGGCGTGAGATGGTATCTCATTGTGGTTTTGATTTGCATTTCTCTAATAACCAGTGATAATGAGCTTTTTTCATATATTTGTTGGACACATAAATGTCTTATTTTGCAAAGTGTTCATATCCTTTGCCCTCTTTTTGATGGTGGTTTTTTTTTTCGTCGTTGTTGTTTTTCTTTTTCCTGTAAATTTCTTTAATTTTCTTGTAGATTCTGGATATTAGACTTTGTCAGATGGATAGATTGCAAAAATTTTCTCTCATTCTGTAGGTTGTCTGTTCACTCTGATGATAGCTTATTTTGCTGTGCAGAAGCTCTTTAGTTTAATTAAATCCCAATTTTCAATTCTGGCTTTTGTTGCTATTGCTTTTGGCATTTTAGTCATGAAGTCTTTGCCCATGCCTATGTCCTGAATGGCATTGCCTAGGTTTTCTTCTAGGATTTTTTTGGTATTAGGTCTTATGTTTAAGTCTTTAATCCATGTTGAGTTAATTTTTGTATAAGGTGTAAGGAAACAGTCCAGCGTCAGTTTTCTGCATATGGCTAGCCAGTTTTCTCAGCGCAATTTATTAAGTAGGCAAAATGCTTTCTCATTGCTTGTTTTTGTCAGGTTTTCAAAGATCAGGTGGTTGTATATGTGGCATTATTTTTGATGCCTCTGTTCTGTTCCATTTATCTATATATCTTTTTGGTACTTGTACCATGCTGTTTTGTTTGCTGTAGCTTTCTAGTGTACTTTGAAGTCAGGTAGTGTGATACCTCCAGTTTTTTTTTTTTTTTTTTTTTTTTTGGCTTAGAATCGTCTTGGCTGTATGAGCTCTTTTTTGGTTCCAGATGAAACTTAAAATAGTTTTTTTCTAATTTTGTGAAGAAAGTCAATGGTAGCTTGATGGGGATAGCACTGAGTCTATAAATTTCTTTGGGCAATATGGCCATTTTCACGATATTGATTCTTCCTATTATTGAGCATGGAATGCTTTTCCATTGGTTTGTGTCCTCTCTTATTTCCTTGAGCAGTGGTTTGTAGTTCTCCTTGAAGAGGTCCTTCACAGTCCCTTGAAAGTTGTATTCTTAGGTATTTTATTTTCTTGGTAGCAGTTGTGAATGGGAGTTCACTCATGATTTGGCTCTCTGTTTGCCTGTTACTGGTGTATAGGAATGCTTGTGATTTTTGCACACTGATTTTTGTATCTTGAGATTTTGCTGAAGTTGCTTATCAGTTTAAGGAGATTTTGGGCTAAGATGATGGATTTTTTTCTTAACATGCAATCATGTCATCTACAGACAGGGACAATTGGACTTCCTCAATGCCTATTTGAATACGCTTTATTTCTGTCTTTTGCCTGATTGCCCTGGCCAGAACTTCCAATACTGTGTTGAATAGGAGTTATGAGAGGGGGCATCCTTGTCTTGTGCCAGTTTCCAAAGGGAATGCTTCCAGCTTTTGCCCATTCGGTATGATATGGGCTGTAGGTTTGTCACAAATAGCTCTTCTTATTTTGAAACATGTTCTATCAATACCTAGTTTATTGAGAGTTTTTATTATGAAGGGGTGTTGACTTTTATTAAAGGCCTTTTCTGCATCTCTTGAGATAATCATGTGGTTTTTGTCACTGGTTCTGTTTATGTGATGGATTAGGTTTATTGATTTGAATATGTTGAACCAGCCTTGCATCTTAGGGATGCAGCTGACTTGATAGTGATGGATAAGCTTTTTGATACGCTGCTGGATTTGGTTTGCCAGATTTTATTGAGGATTTTTGCATCGATGTTCGTCAGGGATATTGGCCTGAAATTTTCTTTTTTTGTTTTGTCTCTGCCAGGTTTTGGTATCAGGATGATGGCCTCATAAATTGAGTTAGGGGGGAGTCCCTCTTTTTCTATTGTTTGCAATAGTTTCAGAAGAAATGATACCAGCTCCTCTTTGTACCTCTGGTAGAATTCAGCTATGAATCCATCTGGTCTTAGGTTTTTCTTGTTGGTAGGCTATTAATTATTGCCTCAATTTCAGAATTTGTTATTGGTCTATTTAGGGATTCAACTTCTTCCTGGTTAACCTTGGGAGAGTGTATTTGTTCAGGGATTTGCCATTTCTTCTAGATTTTCTAGTTTATTTATGTAGAGGTGTTTATAATATTCTCTGCTAGTAGTTTTTATTTCTGTGGAATTAGTGGTGATAGTCTCTTTATCATTTTCTATTGTGTCTATTTGATTCTTCTCTCTTCTTCTTTATTAGTCTGGCTAGTGGTCTATCTATTTTGTTAATCTTTTCTAAAACCAGGTCCTGAATTTATTGATTTTTTTGAAGGGTTTTTCATGTCTCTCTCTTTCAGTTCTGCTCTGATGTTAGTTATTTTTTATCTTCTGCTATCTTTTGAATTTGTATGCTCTTCCTTCTCTAGTTCTTTTAACTGTGATGTTAGGGTGTGAATTTTAGATCTTTCCGGCTTTCTCCTGTGGACATTTAGTGCTATAAATTTCCCTCTGAACACTGTTTAGCTGTGTCCCGAGACTCTGTTATATTGTGTCTTGGTTCTTAATGGTTTCAAAGAATTTATTTATTTTTACCTTAATTTAGTTATTTACCCAGTAGTCATTCAGCAGCAGGTTATTCAGTTTCCATGTAGTTGTGTGGTTTTGAGTGAGTTTGTTAATCCTGAGTTCTAATTTTATTGCACTGTGGTCTGAGAGACTGTTTGTTATGATTTCTGTTTTTTTGCATTTGCTGAGGAGTGCTTTACTTCCAATTATGTAGTCAATTTTAGGATAAGTGTGTTGTGGTACTGAGAAGAATGTATTTTCTGTTGATTTGGGGTGGAGAGTTCTGTAGATGTCTATCAGGTTCGCTTGGTTCAGAGCTGAGTTTAAGTCCTGAATATTCTTGTTAACTTTCTGTTTCACTGATCTAATATTGACAGTGGGTGTTAAAGTCTCTCACCATTATTGTATGGGGTCTAAGTCTCTTTGTAGGTCTCTAAAAAACTTGCTTTATGAATCTGGGTGCTCCTGTGTTGGGTGCATATATATTTAGGATCATTAGCTCGTCTTGTTGCATTGATCCCTTTAGCGATATGTAATGCCCTTCTTTGTCTTTTTTGATCTTTGTTTGTTTAAAGTCTGTTTTATCAGAGTCTTGGATTGCAACCCCTGTATTTTTTTTTTCTTTCCATTTGCTTGGTAAATATTCTTCCATACCTTTATTTTGAGCCTATGTGTGTCTTTGCACATGAAATAAGTTTCCTGAATACAGCACACCAATGAGTCTTCACTCTTTATCTAATTTGCCAGTCTGTGTCTTAATTGGGGCATTTATCCCATTTACATTTAAGGTTAATATTGTTATGTGTGAATTTGATCCTGTCATTGTGGTGTTACCTAGTTATTTTGCCCATTAGTTAACGTAGTTTCTTCACAGTGTTGTTGGTCTTTACCATTTGGTATGTTTGCAGTCACTGGTACTGGTTGTTCCTTTCCATGTTTAGTGCTTCCTTTAGGAGCTCTTGTAAGGGAGGCCTTGTAGTGACAAAAGTCTCTCAGCATTTGATTGTCTGTAAAGGATTTGATTTCTCCTTCACTTATGAAGCTCAGTTTCAGTGGATATGAAATTCTGGGTTGAAAATTCTTTTCTTTGAGAATGTTGAATATTGCCCCCTACTCTCTTTTGGCATGTAGGGTTTCTGCAGAGAGATCCACTGTTAGTCTGATGGGCTGCCCTTTGTGTGTAACCCAACCTTTTTCTCTGGCTGCTCTTACCATTCTTTCCTTCATTTCAACCTTGGTGAATCTGAAGATTATGTGTCTTGGGTTGCTCTTCCCAAGGCGTATCTTTGTGTTGTTCCCTGTATTTCCTGAATTTGAATGTTGGCCTGCCTTGCTAGGTTGGGGAAGCTCTCCTGGATTATATCTTGAAAAGTGCTTTCCAACTTGGCTCCATTCTCCCCATCACTTTCGGATATACCAATCAAATGTAGATTTGGTCTTTTCATATGTTCCCATATTTGTTAGAATCTTTGTTCCTTTTCATTCTTTTTTCTCTAATCTTGTCTTCATGCTTCATTTCATTAAGTTGATCTTCAGTCTCTGAAATCCTTTGTTTTACTTTGTTGTTTTGGCTATTGATTCTCAGGTATGCTTTATGTGCTGTGTTTTTCAGCTCCATCAGGTCATTTATGTTCTTCTCTAAACTGGTTATTGTAGTTAGCAATTTCTCTAACTTTTTCCGAGGTTCTTAGCTTGCTCGCATTGGGTTAGAACATGCCCCTTTAGCTCAGAGAAGTTTGTTACTACCCACCTTCGGAAGCCTATTTCTGTCAGTTCATCAAACTCATTCTGTGTCCAGTTTTGTTACCTTGCTGGCAAGGAGTCGTGTTTTTTGGAGAAGAAGAGACGTTCTGGTTTTTGGAATTTTTAGTCTTTTTGTGCTGGTTTTTCCTCATCTTTGTGGATTTATCTAACTTTGATCTTTGACGTTGGTAAACTTTGGATGGGGTTTTTGTGTGGACATCCTTTTTGTTAATATCAGTGTTACTGCTTTCTGTTTGTTAGTTTTCCTTCTGACAGTCAGGATGCTCTGCTGCCAGTCTGCTGGAGTTTGCTGGAGGTCCACTCCAGATCCTGTTTGCTTTGGTATCACCAGCAGAAGCTGCAGAACAGCAAAGATTGCTGCATGTTGTTTCCTCTGGAAGCTTTGTCCCAGAGGAACAAAGCTGCTAGATGCCAGCCAGAGCTCTTCTGTATGAGGTGTCTGTAGACCCGTGCTGGGAGGTGTCTCCCAGTCATGGGGCATAGGGGTCGGGTACCCATTGAGGAGGCAGTCTGCATCTTAGCAGAATTCAAGCAATGTGCTGTGAAATCGCCGTGCTCCTCTTTTCAGAACCGGCAGGCAAGAGCCTTTAAGTCTGCTAAAGCTGTGCCCACAGCTGCGCCTACCCCCGTATGCTCTGTCCCAGGGAAATGGGAGTTTTATCTATAAGCCCCTGACTGGGGCTGCTTTCTTTCTTTCAGAAATGCCCTGCCTCCAGAGACGAGGAATCTAGAGAGGCAGTCTGGCTACAGCTGCTTTCCAGAGCCGAGCTGTGGTGGGCTCCATCCAGTTCAGACTTCCTGGAGGCTTTGTTTACACTGTGAGAGGGAAACTGCCTACTCAAGCCTCTGTAAAGGCGAATGCCCCTCCCCACACCAAGCTGCAGCATCCCAGGTTGACTTCAGACTGCTGTGCTGGCAGTGAGATTTTTCGAGCCAGTAGATCTTAGCTTGCTGGGCTCTGTGGGGGGGTGGGATCCACTGAGCTAGAACACTTGGCTCCTGACTTCAGCCCCCTTTCCAGGGGAGTGAATGGTTCTGTCTCAGTGGCGTTCCAGGTACCACTGGGGTATGCAGAAACTCCTGCAGCTAGCTCAGTGTCTGCCCAGTGGCCTTCCAGTTTTGTGCTTGAAACCCAGGGCCCTTGTGGTGTAGGCACCCGAGGGAATATCCTGGTCTGTGAGTTGTGAACACTGTGGGGAAAGCATAGTACCTGGGCTGGAATGCACCATTCCTCAAGGCACAGTCCCTCACGGCTTCCATTGCTTAGGGGAGGGAGTGCCCTGACCCTTTGTGCTTCCCGGGTGAGGTGATGCCCCACCCTGCTTTGGCTTGCCCTCTGTGGGCTACACCCACTGTCTAAACAGTCTCAATGAGATGAACTGCGTACCTAAGTTGGAAATGCAGAAATCACCTGCCTTCTCCTTTGGCCTTGCCGGGAGCTGCAGACTAGACTGTTCCTATTTGGCCATCTTGCCCAGAATCCAGGAAGAAAACTTTAAAAGTTAGTCTCTTATAGATTAGTAAAAATTCCGTCTCTTATAAGATAGTCCCATCATGAATACTCCTCAGTTCCCAGCCTCGTTTCTTTGTTGTGAAGTTCATTCTCTTCTCTTTTTTCAGGAAGAATCATCTTCTTTGAACCCCTGCCTTGTAGGGGTACGTTTTACCCTAGGATTATCTGTCACAATTGAACAGGCACAAGACTCCCCCAACAATGCATTTGTTAGTGTCTGAGTTTATCGGTCTGAATAACACCATGTGGGGAGAAGGTAAAAAGAACTTGGTACAGACAGTATGGGATGGCGTTTGGCTTTCTGTGTTCCAGCCACTTCTGAATATTCCTTGGTAGTGTGGAGGTTTAAATATGCCTCTTCATTCTTCAGCAGTTTGCTAGTGAATTGAAGCACCTTCCTTATACACACATGCACACACACACACACATGCACACACTTTTTTTTTTAAATATCAAACAGTAATTCTAAGACAGAAGTCTAAATCTATAGATGACTAGTGGGGACTTAGAGTTGTTAGTGACAGAAATCCAATTTGAGCTACCACTACAACCAATAATAACTAATGTTTATTAAGTATTAACTGTATATATGTGCTGTGCTAAGGTTTTCTCACATCTAGTCAAATTCTAATGACAGTTTTATTAGTAAGTACTCTTATCCTTATTTTACATATATAAAAATTGAAGCATGAAATGTTTATAGGCAACTTTGGATGTGTGTATAAGAGTCTGGATTTGAATCCAAGTAGCCTGATTCCAGAGCTTGGATCAGTTTTAATACTGATCCCAGAGCATGGTGCCTTAGGTTGAGCATAATGTGAAGAATTTGACTCGTAGTTTTCACCATAAACTGAAACAGCCAAACCATTGGGAAGGGCAGAGTAAAGGTAGACTTCAGGAGCAAGTGGAACCAGGAATTCAACTGGCATTCTCTCTGTCTTTTATCTCTACTTTTCTCAGTAGGTCTGGTTCAGCTATCATCATAGACAAGGTTCCTCGTCATGATAGGAATATAAACACTTGATGTTAATATTTCCATATGAATGGAATTAATCATCATTAATTTTCATATTAATGATGTTAATCATTGGGGAGACTGTTTCTACAGTTATAAAAATTGGGAGAAATTGCTAGACAGATAATGATAGCTGCCTAAGTCTGTGCCTCCCTCCCAAAATATCCTTCAAACAATACAGAACAAGAAGCAAAAAATAAAATGCATAAAAATGGCACTCTCTGCATAATTAGAAAACCAAGGACACCCAAACTTCAAATGAAGTGTAAGTTTTGAAAAAAGAAGAAATGAAATATCACTGAGCTATTGCTCATACCTTGCCTCAAACCTTTGCCATGAACAAGAATGGTTTAAAAAGCTGCATGGGAGAGAAAAGAAGTGCCCAAGATTAAAGTGAAAGTACTGCCACAGAAGTTCACCACATGGGTGAAGGTCCTGAAATGATTTCCATTTTGGCTCACAAAAGCCCAACTATACGCTGTTTATAAGAGACACACCTAAAACCCAATGATTCAGAGGTCCTAAAAGTCAGTGGGAAGGACTGCATTTGCCTCACTTTGAGGCAACTGT
Source organism: Saimiri boliviensis (assembly GCF_048565385.1). Taxonomy (NCBI): domain Eukaryota; kingdom Metazoa; phylum Chordata; class Mammalia; order Primates; family Cebidae; genus Saimiri; species Saimiri boliviensis. Next base: position 103,611,025 of record NC_133459.1, read on the forward strand.
TCACTCCTGGGCCACTCAGCTGTGGCCAACAGTGCAGAATGCCACCCCACCTTTTTTTTTTTTTAAAGCTATTCATCTCACAACTCCCTTCCCTTGCCATTCAGCTATGTCCAAGCAAGTGGATTCATTTTAGAATTTGGTAACTAAATGTTTAAAGCAGTCTCTTAAAGAAGAGGGGTTCCATACTCAGAAAGGTGAGGTACTATGTAGAAAATATATGTATTAAGATAAACATTTGCTGGAAATTGTTTTTCAGTATTCTCTTTGATTTTCTCACTAAATTGATTTTTGTTTTTAAGCAATTTGGGGCATGAACAATGGCAATATAGAAAAATTTATTACTAGGTAATAAAATTAGAATAATGCTATCTAACAGAAATATGAGAGCCATAAATGCAAGCCATGTATGTAATTTTAAATTTTCTAGTTGCTACATTTAAAAGTGAAAAATTAATTTTAATAATACATTTTATTTAACTCAATATACCTCAATTATCTTTTAAACATGTAATCAACATGAAAAGTATTAATGAGATACTTTGTTTTTTCCAAACTGAGTTTATTCTTCCAAACCCAGTTTGTATTTATACTGATAGCACATAGCAATTTAGACTAGCCTCATTTCAAGTGTTTAAAGTGTTGGACAGCTCAGACCTAGAGAGAAGAACAATCATTTAGTTATTTTAGCACAATAAATGAAAAATAATACTTGAATCCTGAAATGTGGTTTCCATGTGGTAATATATTTCTGTTTCCCATTGCTGTTAAAACATGCCCTATCTAATGCTTTTATTTTCTGTTTTTGTATGTTAATGATTCCTATTTGAATTGGGGCATATTTATAGCTTGATCTATGGCTACCACAAACAGTGATGGGTGGAGAAAGATTGTTTTCTCACCTCCTTTAGATCTCTGTTTAAATGTCTATGTTATAGATGCCTTTTCTGAACATTTGAAACAAAGGAGCAACCCCTACCATTTCTCCTCAGCCTTCCGACAATTTCTGTGCCCTTTATATTGCTTTAGTTTTTTCCATATTTCTTTTACATCAGATATACCATTTATACTTCTAAAATTGTTTCTTTGTCTAACTCCCCTTACCCCTATATACACTAGAATATGAACTTTGTTGAGGACAAGAACTTTGTGCTATATTCATTGCTAGGTCACCACATCCTAGAACAGTACTGCACATAGAAATTGCTTAGTATTTCCTGTGTGCATGAATGAATGAAATTAGGACCACATGACATTCCTATTGGTGTGTGTACTGGAACTACCATCATCATTTCCCTGCATGGTCTCCCTTTGGTACCTGCCAACTCTTCCCCACCATGCTGCTGTCAGTCAGCTTAAATCTCAGTTCTTCTAGCTAAGACTATGGCAGTAGCCTCATTGTGGTCTCACTGCCTCCAGTCTTCCCTTATAAGCTATTTGATTGCCAGATGAATTTTTCTTTCTTTCTTTCTTTCTTTTTTAAGCATCCCTGAACATGATCCCTTGCTCAGAGTTTTCACTTCCTCCCAGTGGTTTATAGTTCTTCATGCTTGCTTTTAGGAGTCTGAAATATGCTGTACTTATATCTTGGTCTGTTGCCAGCTAGACAGTTTGCCTTTTATTTTAAAATACTTTCAGTGCTTTCTCCTTTTCTTTCCCTTTGTATCAACTGTTTTTTATTCCTAGACACTTTTTTTCCTTTCCTGCCTCGACCAGAACCCCTGAATCAGCTTTTGTTGCTTCCTTTATTTTTCTCTGGGGCATGTTAAGAACTTTAACTTTGAGTATTTCCTGATGGATTGATCATAGAAAGGCTGTGAAGTATGAATAGAAAATGAAATGTCATCAAAGCAAGACACTTGGTCGGTCTGCCATTGGTTAAGTGTTCTGGAATAGAGCATTTGTGGCTGAGAGGGAATGTGTATATCTGTTGAAGTGCAAGGTCTGTCTAGAAAAAAAAGGCAATTTATTAATGAACATCCTTTGATAACCTATTCCCTTACTACCTTATGTAATTAAGTCTTTGCACAACTTCTTTAAACTATACATGTTGTTTTATAGCAAGTAAAAAGTAACCTGAATGCTTTCTAGCATATTGAAGCACCAACTTTTTTATGTATTGAATTTAAAGCAGTGATGCTTACTTTACTAACAGTAAAACAGTTACAAGTTTCCATAGAGAACTTTAGGAAATATTATTTCTGATTCTGTTTTCTGGAAGAAATTGTGGATTATATTTTCTTTGATCGTTGGGTTAGAATTTACCAGTGAAACCATCTGGGCTTGATGTTTTCTTTTGGAAGTTTATGAATTATTAATTAGACTTCTTTAGCTAATACAGGTCTATGGGTAATACCTATTTCTCCTGTGTGAGTTTGTGTCCCATTTCACCTAAGTTATCAAATTTGTGGGCCTAGTGTTATTCATGGTGTTCCCCTGTTATCTTTTCAGTGTCCATGGAATTAGTAATAATGATCTCTCCTTTATTCCTGATATTGTTAATTTGTGTCATCTTTCTTTTTTCTTGGTTAGCTTAGCTGGAAGTTTATTAATTTTATTGATCTTTTCAAAGAACCAGCTTTTGGTTTCATTGGTTCCTCCTGTTGTTTTCCTGTTTCATTTTTTTTTTTTTTTTGATTCCTGGTCAAATTTTTAGTATTTCTTTTATTCTGCCTTCTCTAAGTGTAAGTTGTTCTTTCTCTAGTTTCCTAAGGTGGAAACTTTAGATCAGGCATCCCCAAACTACAGCCCGTGGGCCGCATGTGGCCCCCTGAGGCCATTTATCCGGCCCCCCACTGCACTTCAGGAAAGGGCATGGTCAGTGAGAGAAGCACAGTATGTGGCGGCCCTCCAATGGTCTGAGGGACAGTGAACTGGCCCCCTGTGTAAAAAGTTTGGGGACGCTTGCTTTAGATGATTGATTTTAGACCTTTTTTTCTTGTTTAATATATGCATTTAATGCTATAAATTTTTCTCTAAGGACTGATTTTGCCACATCCCATGCATTTAGACAACTTGTAGTTTGATTTTCATGTAGTTAAAATATTTCAAAGTTCATTTGCGAATTTTTTGACCCATAATTTACTTAAGAATGTGTTGTTTGATTAACAGATACTTGGACATTTTCTAGCTATCTTTCTATTATTGATTTCTAGTTTAGTTCCATATTGTCTGAGAACATACTTTATGTGATTTCTATTCTGTTAAGATATGTTTCATTAAGTAATTATTTTTATAATAGGTTACCAGTTTTGTATTTTTTTTTTCATAAGCTCGAAGGAAACAAAGTTGGTTTACACAGATGAATTAAATCAGCCTCTTCCCTGTAGTGCTGAGTAAATTGGCAAGAAATGCTAGCTTATGCATTTTACTACTACAGAATTCTTTTTTTCCTTTTCAATTTTTATTTTAGATTTAGGGGCACATGTGCAGGTTTGTTACAGAGGTATGTTGCATGATACCAAGGTTTAGAGTGTGAAGACATCTGTCACCCAGATAGTGAGCATAGTACCCAACAGGCAGTTTTTCAGCCCTTGTCCCTCTCCTCTCCTTGCTCTAGCAGTCCTCAGCGCCTATTGTTCCCATCTTTATGTCCACATACAGCTAATGTTTAGCTCCCACTCGTAAGTGAGAACATACGTTATTTAATTTTCTGTTTCTGTTTTAGTTCACTTAGGCTAATAGGCTCCAGCACTGTCTATGCTCCTGCAAAGGACATGATTTCATCCTTCCATTTTTAATGGCTGCACAGTATTCCATGGTGTACTACATTTTCTTATCCAGTCTAACCTTGACGGGCATTTGGGTTGATTCCATGTCTTTGCTGTTGTGAGTAGTGCTGCAGTGAACATACAGGTGCATGTGTCTCTAGGTAGAATTATTTATTTTCCTTTGGTTATATACCCAGTAATTGGATTGCTGGATTGAATGGTAGTTCAACTAGACTCTTAGTTCTTTGAGAAATCTCCAAACTGTTCTCCACAGTGGCTGGACTAGCTTACATTTCCATCAACAGTGTAAAAGTGTCTTTTCTCCATAGCCTTGCCAACATTTTTTATTTTTTGTCTTTTTATTAAAAGCCATCCTGACCAGACGTGAGTTTGTATCTCATTGTGGTTTTGATTTGCATTTCTCTAATTAGTGATGTTGAACATTTGTGTTTGTTGGCCACTTGTGTGTTGTCTTTTGAGAAGTGTCTGTTTATGTCCTTTGCTCACTTTTCAATGGAGTTATTGTGTTTTGCTTCTTAAGTTCCTGATAGATTCAGGAACTTTGTCAGATGCATACTTTACGAATATGTTCTTCCATTCTGTAAGTTGTCTGTTTACTCTGTTGATAGTTTCTTCTACTGTGTAGAAGCTCTTTAGTTTAATTAGGTCTCACTTGTCAAGTTTTGTTTTTGTTGCAATTGCTTTTGAGGACTTAGCCATACATTATTTGCCAGGACCCATATTGAGAAGAGTATTTCCTAGGTTTTCTTCTAGGATTTTTATAGTTTGAGGTCTTACATTTAAGTATTTAATCCATCTTATGTTGATTTTTGTATATGGGGATAAGTAGGAGTCTGGTTCCATTCTCCTGCATATAGCTAGCCAATAATGCCAGCACCATTTATTGAAAAGGCATTCTTTTACCCTTTTCTTATTTTCACTAACTTTGTCAAAGTTAATATTGTTGTAGGTATGCAGCTTTATTTCTTGGTTCTGTGTTCTGTTCCACTGGTCTATGTGTCACTTTTTGTACCAGTACCATGCTGTTTTGGTTACTATAGCCTTGTAGTATAGTTTCAAGTTGGGTACTGTTATGCCTTTGTCTTTGTTCCTTTTGCTTAAGATTGCTTTGGCTATTTGGGATCTTTTTTGGTTCCATGTGAATTTCAGAATAGTTTTTGTGTGATTCTGTGAAAAAAATGACATTGCTAGTTTGATAGGAATAGTGTTGAATCTGTAAATTGCTTTGAGCAGTATGGCCATTTTAATGTTACTGATTTTTCCAATCAGGAAACGTTCCTTCAGTGCCTAGACTATTGAGAGTTTTTGTCATGAAGGGACAGTAGATTTTATTGAAAGTTTTTTTCTGTGTCTATTGAGATGATCATATGGTTTTTGATTTTATTTCTGTTTATGTGGTAAGTCACGTTTATTGACTTGCATATTGTTGAACCAACATTGCGTCCCAGGAATAAGGCCTCCTTTATTATGGCAAACTAGCTTTTTGAGACTTCTAGATTTGGTTTGCTAGTATTTTGTTAAGGATTTCTGCCTATATTCATCAGGGATATTGGCTTGAAGTTTTGTTTTTCCCCCATTGTTTCTCTGACAGGTTTTGGTATTAGGATGATTCCGGCTTTGTAGAGTCAGTTAAGGAGTAGTCCTTTCTCCTTGATTTTTTGGAAATAGCTTTAGCAGGATTGGTACCAGTTTTTCTTTATATGTCAGGAAGAATTTGGCTGTGAATCCCTCGTTTCTTATTTTTTGTTTGTTCGTTGGTAGGCTTCTTATCAATGATTCAATTTCAGAACTTGTTATTGGTCTGTTCAGGTTTTCAATTTCTTTCTGGTTCAATCTTGCAAGGTTGTGTTTTTCCAGGAATTTATTATTTCCTCTAGCTTTTCTAATTTGTATGCATAGAGGTATTCATTAGAGCCTAAGGTTCTTTTCTGTTTTGGTGGGATCAGTGGTAATGTAATCTTTCTTATTTTTGATCATGCTTATCTGTATCTTCTCTCTGTTCTTGTTAATCTAGACAGTAGTCTAACAATCTTATTTATTCTTTCAAAGAACCAACTTTTGTTTTTGTTGACTTTTTAAATGAATATTTGCATCTCAATTTCTTTTAATTCTACTCTGATTTTATTTCTTTTCTTCTGCTAGTTTTGAGCTTGTTTTTTTCTTGTTTTTTTTTTTTTTTTTTTTTTTTTTCAGTTCCTCTAGGTGCAATGTTAGATTGTTAATTTGAGATCTTTTTAACTTTTTGGTGTAGGCATTAAATGCTATAAACTTTCCTCTTAACACTACTTTCATTACATCCCAAGAATTTTGGTATGTTGTGACTCTGTTTTAATTAATTTCGAAGAGTTTTTTTTTTTTTAATTTCCACCTTCATTTTGTTGTTTACCTTAAAATCATTTAGGAGTAAGTTGTTTGAATTTATTGAGACTTGCTTTATGGCTGAACAAATGGTCAATCTTAGTTTATGTTTTGAGTGTAGAAGAGAAGAATGTATATTCTGTGACTGCTGTGTTGAATATTCTGTAGATGTCTATTAGGTCCAGTTGGTCAGGTGTTAAGTTTAATTCCATAATTTCTTTGTTAATTTTCTGCCTCAATGATCTGTCTAATGCTGTCAGTGGAGTGTTGACATTTTCACTATTATTTTATGCCTGTCTGTCTTTTCATGGGTCTCTAAGAACTTGTTTTATGAATCTTGATGCTCCAGTGTTAGGCGTATATATATTTAGACACATGCCTGTGTTTCCCTAACTGTAAGGGGTGTCCTGATGGGATGTGCTTCCCCCTCCCTGAGGGGCAGCCTGAGCTGAAGGTTAGGTTGACAGGAGACTTGCAGAACTCTGGAGGTCTGCTGGTCCTTTCTGCTTTGCATAGTCAGAATGGGTTGGGAGTATCTGTGGGTGGTCTGTTGATGTAACAGGTCAAAAGTGGGATCTCTGGGCAGGGCAGTGATGCTGTGGGTATGCAGCTGGTGTGGTATCCATAGCCCAGGGTTTTTTGCCCAGCAGACAGCTGTGGGGACACCCTCCACCCCCTATACTTGCTCTCCATTGACTGGTCTCCTTCTGGTGGCTGCTGCAGAATCTGTCCCTACCTGCTAGTTTTGTCCCAAACCTTCTTTGCCCAGATCATTGGGCTCTTAAGTGTTCTAGGCCATGAGGCTAAATTGGGCATAGGCTGATCCTAGCAGACAGGCCACACTGTTCCCAGACCAGCCCTGCAGAGGGAGGCATGCCCAGCTCTCACGCTGATGCGCAAACCCCATATCTCACTCTTCTTAATGTTTAGAGCGGATGCTCTTGCCCCACTTGAGGACCAGCCATAGATCTCAGCTTGCCACTCCTGAATCATCTGCTCTACCCTTGTGGGTTGGAACTGCCCTGAGGCTTTGTCCTCTAACTACTTGGCATCAGCTGTGATAGGGGAGCCGTAGTGCTCCTAGGCCTCCAGGAAAGCACTCATGTGGGGCAACTGGCAAGGCACTGAGGCTGGGCAATGGAACCTGTGCTGTGTGCATGCTCTTTTGGGAGCAGCCAGGCAGAGGTCTTGGTAGGGGCTGCTGGACAGGGTAACATGCAGTACAGACGTGCCCCAGTCCTGCAGAAAACATTACCCTGCTTTCTCCTGGCTGAGCAGTCAGCAGGGGTTACAGCTACTCGGAGGAAGATGGAGAGCCTTGAATGATGGATTCAGTTACAGCATTTTACTGTAGCTGCCCTATGTGCAAAACACCTGGGTTCCATACAGGCTGGAGCTATCTCTTCCTACTCTCTGGGCAGATCATCCTGTCAGTTCAGAAGCCTATGGGAGTCATAGGATCTGTGGTAGCCAGGATCCCAGAGGTTCATGGTGAGAGTAGGTTGTCCCACAGTCACTTCACTCATTCCTTCCTTAGGAGCTATTCAAGGCCAAGAATTAGTCCTGGCACTCAGCAACCCCATGCAGGGTTCCCAGCTTCCTTCCTTATCAGCCTTGATGTCTGCTGTGCCTCTCTGATGCCTCTCAGTGTTTTCTCTCCAAAGATCTGTTTGAAGTGTGTTGGTTTACTTAATATTTTGGTCTTTCGTGGTGGAAGAAGGGCTTCCTGCCTGGATCTAGTTGGCCATCTTGTCCCCCCTCCTCCTGTTAAGGTATGTTTTGTGGCCTGGAATGTGGTCTGTCATGGTGACTATTCCATGTGAGCTTGATCAGAATGTGCTTTCTGCTATTGTTTAGAGTTGTCAAATAACTTGATCTAATTGACAGTACTCCAGATTGTCAATTGAGTATTCCACATTTCCTAGAGTTACTTTCCTGTGTCTTTACTGATTTTCTGCAATAGACTATTTTTTAAATTCCTGCTTTAGAGCACTGCCTGGGGCCCAATGGTTTAAGAGTTATGAGGGCTAATCCTGAAAGGGGCTAATTTATGACTTGAGAACATCAGAGATGTTGGGTACTAAAGACATTTACAAGTATATGTGGTGTTTGAATCATTCACAGGTGTATTGTGCATTCATTTCCCTTTAAGGGATGTATATTTTGTGTATGTCCTTGCAAGTGCAATTTTTAAAGGTAAAATGGGTTTATGGCCATACAAAAATGCATAATAAAACAAGGGTTATTTACACCAAATTTTTGACTGTAGTTAAAACACCTGGTTCTTCTTTGCAGTTCTCCATAGTTTATAATGTCTTACAGTGAGTGAAAGCGTTTTACTTTTGAAAAATAACTAAAATTTTGTTATCGTTTGTTGAGACCTGATATTACCTCATGTGAGCAGTGAACCTAAGGAGCGGACACTGCGAACAAAATTGCGTGTGAATAAGCATTGCTATAGCTAGTACTTGATTATTTGTAACAGTCAAGGAAGAACTTGAATGTAATTTTTAATTAAGATTCATGCAATAATTGTAGCACCATTTTGAAGCCACCATTGTCATCCAAATGGATCTTTATAATTTTTTGCTATGACTTTCTAGAGGCTAAAATATATGTATTTCTCATTAGGTTTTCACTGTTCTATCAAACTTTAAAGCTCTTGATGGTGAAAATTCCAAGCACCCAAAATAGAATAGTATGGTTCTTTGAACTATAGTCTTTTTTCTAGCATGAATGCATTCAATTAACAATTTATTTATGTTATTTGCTCTTCCTAACTTATGATTCAGCAGTTTAAATTTTGTACAATGTAATCAATGGCTTACATTTTCTACAGCTCTCCTGTTTTTGAAATTTCTATAGCTTAAATATGAATCTTAAAGCATAAAGACCTTGGAAAATATAAATTAATTGTAAGGTAGACCCAAGGGGAGCCATTTCTACTGAGGTGTTAAAGAAACCTATTATATTACATCCTGGATATTGGATAGTTGGAAGAGTTCATAAATGTTAGAAAAAGCTTTAATAATTTAGAGTTTGTGTTTTAAATTATTTTATAAAACACTCAGATAAAAATGAAAATGATGATTTTGAAAATGCTGCCCTGAAGAAAGAGGAGGTGGTCAGTGGGACTGCCTTCTGAATTGCTGTGAGACTTGCAGGTGGTTGTTCAGACTGCTAAAGACCTGGTCTTCGAATTCCAAACATTTTTGAAGGTTCTTTGTGTTCTTATCATTCATACTGTTCTGCTGATGCATTTGCTGACTCCAGGAACCTGCTTGTTCATAGTGAGTCTCTATGCTTCCTCCAGCATTATATTTAGAAGCTGAAGGAAACCTGAGACACCTTTAGTTACCATCTTCTAATTTCTCAGGAGAGAACTGAAGTCCATTAGATCATTAGTAATGTTTCCCTGGCCATTCTTGTGTTGCTCTTATAACCAGAATGAGTCCCCATGGCTGCCAGGTCCTCTGCCACTTCCATGGATGCTTGCCAGATCAGACTGACTTTATTTCACACATGGATGATTGCATTTGCTTCCAAGCTCATCTAGTTGTTTTAAGTCAATCCTGTGAACCAATTGAACAAGCTTTTATGGATTGAATACATGTAGTAGGCAAGGCTATGGTTCAGGTTCTGTATCAGTGACTGGTTAAGATTCTTCAAGGAGCTTCTCTAAATGGGGGGCGATTTTACATACCTAATCTCAGCAGAACCTTTCTACTGAATTGTGGGGGAAAAAATCTGGTTGTTACTAGGGTTACCTGAGAATATGACTAAAACAAATGTAAATCTGTTAAGTGTATATTGAGGTCTATTATATACTAGCATGACCCTGAGAGCCAGAATACCCTAAAAATAGGGGTTATACTTATGTTTTAATAAGCTCTGCTCTGCACAAGTTTATATTCTCATTGTTGATAAAATATAAATGTGCAAGGAAGGTTATATCTAAACACTCAAATGAGCAACATGAATAAAAGGGCTGAAAATCAAATGAGAGGAAACTAATAAAGATGAAGTACAGCTTGAGATGAACTATTAAGGTTAAATATGAATTGCAAGGAGAGGAAAGATCATTCCAGAGGACAATATTGGGAATAAACATTGCAATAAATATGGAAGGAAATTTTCTACTTATTCGATTTTGCCTGTAAAACTGTATTTATCTTTGCTCATTTTGCATTTCCCTGTCAATGTTGATAGCCTTTTCTTTTCCCAAATAATACTAAAACAGTTTCAAATCACTCAGTTCCATTAACATTGAGTTGGTAATATCAAATTGGTATTAGTGTATAGAGACGTATTTCATATATTAGTTTTAAGTATTTTCCACATACTATTTTTCATGCATTGTTTATAAAACCAATTTAAAAGACTATACTGAAAATAACTCCTAATACTCTTAAAAAAAAACAACTCACAAAAACCTAAAATGTTTTCTATCATTTACCTACTATTTTAGCAAGATCTTATTACTGGTTGAGCATCCGAATTGAAAATCTGAAATCCAAAACAATTCTGATGCCAAGCATTTCAGATAAGGGATGCTCAACCTGTAGAAGTATTTGTGGTTTTTCACCACATCTGAGCTTTACTTATATTGAGTGAAGATTTTAAGTGGAAATCAGTATCACAGGTTTTGGAATAATCAGCTAGTTTTAAACTAGTGAAGATACAACATTATATACAAGTTAAACTTAAGTTGTATAAGCCAGCTGCGATGGCTCACTCCTGTAATACCAACGCTTTGGTATCCTTTCTAGGTGGGAGAATTTCTTGAAGCCAGGAGTTCAAGGCCAGCCTGGGTAACATAGTTGTTGTTGTTTGATTGACTGGCGGTAGCATTGCAGGTGGTAAAGAGTTTACCAAGACACTCATAGGTAAAGAAAGAGCAAAGCTACGTTGCAAGGGTGCAACAGACAGCACAGTAGAGAAAGGGATGTCCACAAAGAGATGGACTGGAGGGATGTTTTATAGGGTCATGTGGAGGGGGCTATGTGCAGAACGAGGTCGTGTTGCTGGGACTACCTGTAGAGTGAGGTAGTTGTGCCAGTGGGTTGTTTGTGATTAGCTGTCTCTCAGAACGATTGTTCTCCCCGACCTGGGACCCCTTCCTCGTTGTTGCTTCCTTTTCAGGACCCTACAGTAGTGAGACCTTTCTCTACAAAAGTTTTTAAAACAAATTAACTGATTGTGGTGGTCCATGCCTGAAGTCCCAGCTACTCAGGAGACTGAGGCAGGAGGACCTCTTGAGGCCAGGAATTGGAGGCCATTCCTGGGCTCCAATTGGGCTATGATTGTGTCACTGTCCTTCACCCTCGATGACAGAGCAAGACCTTGTCTCAAAAAAAAAAAAAGTGTTTAATTTTGTCTTATTCACTAAATAGTGCATGGTCTTTTGTACATGAGAAACTCATAGTTTCTAGAACCTCTTTTCTGACTGTCAGGCTTCTCTGACAATGGCCTTTAAAACCTACTGAATTTTAAAAGGTGAAAGGAATTTTATTTAAAGGAGAATCTAAATCTTTGGTTAAGGAGTTTCAAGTAGTTTTTCTTATTAACATGGAGTGCTTTTATATACTGTTTCACTTAAATTTAGTTGTTTAAATGAAATAAAACCTGTATGTACTGAGTAAAATAGCAGATATCTTATCTCTCAGTTGCGTGTGGGAAAAATTATTCCAAAGGGACATATGAAAGGCCCCTTGTTTGTTTTGATTAAAAGATATGGAGCAAGTCTGTAATCTATTTTGACATTGATAATGTTCCATAATTTAAAAAAAGGTAAGCCAGATTGACATTGTAAATATTGTTTTTAAGATTTAAAAATTGAGGTTTAACATTTTTTAGTTTATTCTCATATGTGCATTTGGTTTTCTGGGTGGATATCTTAGGCTAAAGTAAATAAAGTCAACTTTGTTAGGCTACTTGTGACTGCAACTGCCAGATGTCCCCATTATGAGAAAAAAAAAAACCAACTGTGGTTATTTTACAGGAAATACTGTACAGGACTGTGGTCTGTGCAAAGGAAATGCCCACATAGAAACTAAAATATGGTTAGTTCTTAATGGTGTACTTTCTGCTTGAAGTAAAAATGATTTGGTATAAAGAAACTTCACTCTCCTAGGTTTTATGTTCAGAATTGATTCTAATACACTTTAATGTAGAGCATGGTAATGACTTTGTATTTTTACACGGCTTGCTGACAGAATGCAGCTAGGAGAGAAGCCCACATAAAAGCTATATAAATCAGGGGAACAGATGGTTGAGGGACAATTGTTTGACTTTAACAAAATTGCACAATGAGTCAACCCAGATTTAAAATATAATAGTGCTGTAGTAAGCAGCACTATCATCCGCTTTCATTTGCTCTGGAGACTAGCAGTAGATTTGTAATTGTCCTATTGTAATTCTTTTCACAAATCATTTAGTTTATTTTACTAACATCTCTCTGGGTAATTGACTCATCATGGCAAATGGACCAATTTACATGGCTGGAAAGGAGAGCAGAGTGTGCATGCTGCTCTCCAGCATCTGTCATTTGTTATGTGACAAGCTTCTTGTTAGAATTCTTGACATTTACTCCTGCATAAAATAGGGCTGAAAGGGGCTTTGCAAATGATGTAGTCCAGACTTCTCATTTTGCAGGTGTATCACAGATGTAAGCTGAGGTTTTCAAGATTGATCATATGTAGACAGCATAATGGCCTCCCTAAGATGCCCATATATTAACCATGAAACCTATGAATATGTCACCTTACATGGCAAAAAGGACTGCAGATGTGATAAAGTCAAGGACCTTGAGATGAGTAGATTATCTTGGATTATTTGTGTGGGCCCAGTGTAATCATATGGGTCCCGAAAAGCAGAGAATCTTTTCTACCTGATTCTGAGAGCGATCTCCATTGCAGGCTTTGAAGATGAGGGAAGAGGTCTGTGTGTCCATAACATCTGGATTGTGGGCAGTCTGCAGAAGGTGGAACAGGCATAGAAAGGAATTCTTGGCGAGAGCCTCCAGATAAACCATACTACCCTCCCAACCCCGTGATTTTTATGTCAGAAATTCAACATGCATCTTACTTAGCTCATTGAAATGCATGTTGAATTTTTGACTTACGGAAGTGTAAGATAATAAGAGTTGATTTAAGCCACAAGTTTGTGTTAATTTGCTATAGCAGTATAGAAAACTAATATACTCACCATGTTAGAGGATAAGCCAGGCCTAGACCTCAGACCTTCTCCCTTAAAGTCTACATCTTTTTTCAGGTGGCAGTGCCCTTTATATCACAAATCTTGTACCCTTGAAAGACAGAAACAACTTGACTCTTCTTCCACAATATTTAACACAGGAATAGGCAAGAGAGAGGTACCCAGAGAGTGCTTTTTAATTGATTTCTGAGCACCAGATGTTCCAGAGAGGAGCTAAGTGCCAGAATGAATCTTACTGTGTACTATTTAGTTCTTTAAGTTCACTCACCAAAACTCTCTGGATTCAGGAGTATCCAGAATGCTGCCCAGAATGCCTAGGGATTTAGTGACTGCATGTCTTGGGTGTTTTGAGTCTGGTCTTGACTCCTGTGTCCCAGATAATCTGCCAGTGGATGCACAGTTGATAGGCCCTTACGAGTAATTCTCAAGCCTCCAGTTTGTCTAGAATAGGAATTGGCCATTAACTAGCATGAAATAAATTCAAGATACTAGTAAAAACATCTTTTAGCTCCCATTTGAATTTTGATTCTGACTTCTCCTAAGGTTCTTTGTGAAAATTTGTAGTCATTCACAGAAATGATAAGACTGTTTGAAATAAAATCAATGCTTAAAAAACCTGAAATTGGATAAGAGCAAGGACATAATTCTTCAGAAAACCTAATCCAGGAACTTCAAATGTGTTTGATGTCATCTGCCAATGCTGATTTGTTGGTAATAGCTTTCTGGAACCTTATCGGAAAGGATTCTGCGGCCAAGTCCTTGATCAAGTAAAATGAGTTCTTTGATCATGTCTGATTTGGGCAGCTGGGGTGATGCTAATCTACTTCCTAGAGTTTTCTCTCCCTGTATCATTCACTGTTTCTTGGGTGTGATATTTCAGCCAGTTATAAATCCATCTAAGTGGACTATATCCCACTCACATTTCTTCATAGGACCTAGATGGGAGAGATACACCCTGATTGGTGTGATGACAGTTTCAAAATGTGAAGTACAGGGAGCAGTGACCTCATTTGTAAGTTGTTCTTTAAACTCCCACCTGGGGAGTAAGGAATGAGTTTAGAGAGGGCAAGAACTAACTGTCAAATAGTGTTGTTCTTTCCATTCCTTAATAGTAGTAAGCAGTTCTTTCATTTTATCTCTGTCTGGCTTAGTCACAGAAAATTTTATTTTGCTGAGAGGACCCTTGTCTGAATGTCATCATAGATAGTTCAGGGTAGAAAACAAGTAGATAAAACTAAAAATATACGTATATTAAAACGTTGGGGAAAAGACGAGAAATACATGAAAAGATGAGAAACTATTATAGCATACTAAGTTTTAAGTTCATTCATATTCTTTTGCTAAAGATTTTAATAAGATTTATACAGCAAATGATAGATAAAATTAAAACATTACCATTTTAATATAAAAAACTGGAACAAGTGATAATATTTAGTGCTCGGATATTAAGCCGTTTATCTGCTTTTAAGAATATAGACTCAGGCCGACATTACGTTCTTTATTTTCCATTTGTTTGCTTTTTTACATTAATACTGGTTTCAGATTCGATCAGCAAAATCTGTTTATTAATGCAGACAGGATCTCTAAGATTTCACCTTCGTAGCCCCTGCAACAAGGCCTTTGTGAAAGCACTTTAGCTGCAATGATCAGTTGACCTGTCTGTTGAGTATCATAAAGCTTAAGTGCCTGGAATAGCCCTTGAATTTCACTAAGATTGGAAGTTCATCAGTGAACTATTCGCCAACTTGTTTGCCAGTGAACTGCAGTACACTAGAGCAACAATGAAAATATGACCTTCTTTCTACCTTTTGTGACAATTTTCATTTTTTTCCCAAAAATGGCACTTACTTTATTGCATTGAGCTCTACTGTGAATTATAAGGCAGGAGGCCTCATATTCTTATTACTGCTTTTTACAAATATAAAACTCAACTTGGAAGGATTGATGACTCTCTAAGGCTAGTAAGCAATGAGATAAAGAAAAACAAATATGCAACCTTAGAAATGTGAGTTATAACTTAGTGGAAAATACTTATGCAAGTATTTACAATCTCACAGGTTTTAAATCTGTGTAGCAAGTAGCATAATGGAGCAAATGATTCCTTTCAGATAGGGATTTACAATATAGTAAATGTGTAGATAAATTTACAACATTATAAGGCAGTATTTGGTAAGTAGTAGAAATTAGTAGATTTAGCTCCTTAAGCTAAATCTCCTAACCTTAAGACAATAATAAGATTGTTATTGTTGATCCCACATTTCATTAAGAGGACATATGCCTCTCTCTGCATTCTCATCTATTATTGTTGCTGAAGGGGATAAAGGATTATAAGAAATGATTCCTTTCCTCCAGCTTGCCTATAACCTAATTTTGTAGATAGGGATTTACAGTATAGTAAATGTGCAGATAAATTTACAACATAGTAAGGCAGTATTTAGTAAGTGTCTTGACAGTGTCAGACATAATAACGTGACTTGTCCAGATGAGTCCAAAAGGGAGGGTCAGCTTTGGCCTGAATAAGCAGGAAGAAATTCAATTAGGAAGTGACTTTCAAGCTGAGCTTTGAAAGGTGACTGAGATTTGGATAGGCTGATATTCTGTGAGAGGCTATTTTATTTTGATGGAAAGAAGAGAATTTTATTTGGGCAGAAGCATTGAGATAGGAAGGGCTGAAGTGTTTGCCGGTAGGGTGGTAGACCAGTTCTATAGAATATTTCTGTAGGAGAGTGGTTATAATCATTATTTCACATGGGAATGAGAAAGTACTAGATTTTTCTTCACCGTGAGTCTCCCTACATTTCCTTCCTATTCAATTTATTAAGGAGGAATAGGCTCAGAGAATTTTTTCCTACAAGGGTACTATCTTTGACGTTAATCCAAATATTTGGTAAAGGGTAATCATATAGATTCTTAATTTTGTTTTTATCATTTTTTCGTTTTTGGTTTCTGCATCCCATAATTTTATTAAACAAATTAAAACCTGTAGAAAAGGTACAAGCATATACAATAAGGACTCATAAGATTGATGCTACTTGCTACACAGTCGTTTTAGACCCACCTATTTGTATGTGGCAGTTCCGCCTATTTGCATATAATCTAGATCAAGGGTCAGCAAACTTTCTCTGTAAAAGGTAATACAGAAAATACTTCAGGCCTTTTCAGCCATGTAGTATTTGTTGCAGCTACTCACATTTACTATTGTGGTAGAAAGGCAGCCATAGATAGCGCATAAATGAGTGGGCATGGCTTTGTTCCAATAAAGCTTTATTTACAAAAATGGTAAGACAAAATTGGCCCACCTGTAGTAGTTTGCTGACTTTTAGTTTAGAGACATACGGGATAATCTCATTTCAAATAACTGGACCCTAGATTTCTTATCTTCTTCAGCATCTGTGGGTTCTTTTACTCTTAAAATAGTATTTCTGTTCTTCTATATTTGGGGGTTAATATTGCTTTTTATTATGTTATTTTAAATTCTTAATAAGATTCTGCATGGGGCCTAATAAGTCATCGTGACTAACCACTTAGTTATTACTAGTGATTACAAGGAATATATTATATTGGTTTATAGTTGAGCCATATTACCTTTTAAAATTAATTTATTGAAATATTTTTAAGCCAAAATTTTGACTGTCTTATTTAACTGAAAATCCTGCATAGATAAAATGTACTCTTGTTGTAAGTACAGATATAGATAGTATATATGTTCCAGTATTTTTAATTAAGGAACACCTGTAGGTTGTTTCCTTTGTTTGGGGGTTCTGCTTGCTTCCTGAGAAGGCTGGCAGTATTTATCTGTGGATCCTTTTCAGTACCTCACAGAATATCTTGTACATCGGTTCTGAAAATGTACACGCCATTGTCCATTTGACCCTCCATAAGGGGCCATCTCTTTAGTCATCACCTTATTCTCATTTCCCCTTCCCAGAAAAATTTCTTGAAATGATGATGCTATGTGCATCTCCACTTTATCCCATCTTGTTTGCTTTTCAGTTTATTCCATTCTGGCACTTGTTCCCATCACTACATTAAAATTACTTTTATCAACTAGGCACAGTGGCTCACGCCTGTAATCCCAGCACTTTGGGAGACGTAGGCGGGTGGATTATGAAGTCAGGAGATTGAGACCATCCTGGCCAACATGGTGAAACCCTAACTCTACTAAAAATACAAAAATTAGCTGGGCATGGTGGCGCATGCTTATAGTCCCAACTACTCGGGCAGCTGAGACAGGAGAATTGCTTGAACCAAGGACTTGTAGGTTACAGTGAGCCAAGAACGCGCTACTGCACTCCAACCTGGCGACAGAGCAAGACTGCATCTAAAAAATAAAACAATTACATTTATCAACATCACTCATGACATTTATATTCCGTTTCCTGGAACACTTCTCTACACTCATCATAATCAGCCTTTTACCAGTATTCTACTCAGTTCACATCTCCCTGCTTCTTGAAACCTTCTCCCTCTGCTGCTTTGCAACAACACTGGATGAGTCTGTTTGGATTGCCATAACAAACTGCCATAGTTAGAGTGACTTGAACAACAATGATTTATTTTCTCACAGCTTTGGAGGCTAGAAGCCCATGATCAAGGTGTTTGCAAGTTGGTTTCTTGGAGAGCTCTCTTCCTGGCTTGTAGATAGCCACCTCCCCACTATATCTTCTCATGACCTTTCCTCAATGGATGGGCATGAACAGGGAGGAAGCAAGCTCTCTGGATTCTCTTCTTACAAGGATACTAGTCCTGTCAGATCAGGGCCTCACCCTCATGGCCTCGTTTAATCTGAATTACTTTCTTAGAAGACCCATCTCCAAATACAATGATACTGGGGTTTAAGGCTTCAATATGAAAGTTGTGTGGAGATACAGACATTTGTTCATTAACAGTCTCCTGACTTTTCTACTACTTCACTGGCCATTCTGTCTCTGCTTGCTTTTCTTCCACTGCTTGGTCTCTAAAATTTGGAGTTCCACAGGCTCTATTCTGATCTTTGTTGTTGTTAATGCTACCCAGCTCACTTGGGGAGTCTCAGCCATTCCCATTGCTTCACTTATCATTTCTATACAGATTCTCCAAGATTTTAATCTGCACAGTAGGTCTCTTCTCTGAGTTTCAGACTCACAGTCAATGCAAATCTCATATGAACTCAAATTTAGTATGTCAAAAATGGAACACTTAATTTTGAAATTCCTATATGTGCTTCTTCCACATCCTTCATTTTAGAAAATGGAAGAATCATTATCTACAGTTTCTAAAATTATAAACCTGGACACTATTTCTAATTCCTTCATATCTGTCATCACTGATGTAAGCAAGTTTTTCTGATTCTGTCTCCAAGAGTCACCTTGCATTTTTCTACCTTTTTCCTTCTCCTTTGGACTTTGAGGCACTTTTTCATCAATTGAATAGTGGGTAAAAGATTACTTTTCTTGACTCTGCAGCCTAAGTGGCATCTCTGAATCTGCATTCCCACAGTCTTCCCTATTATATCAATTTGTTTTATTGTCTTCCTAGTATCTTCTCACCCAAAATTTTATGGTTATTGTATTTATTTGCTTACTTTTGTCACCTCCTTTGAGAATGTAATATTAACAGAATAAAGAAGGGTCTTGTGAATTTCACTCTTCCCATGTCCACATTACCTAGAAAAGTGCCTAGTATGTAGTAGTTGTTCAAGACATATTTATTGTAGAAGGGATCATCCTCTTTTGCTACTGTTTTAGTGCATGCCAACATCATCTTTTGCCTGGACTGTTACAGGAACCAATTACCCTCATTTTTTTTATTTTTTATTTATTTATTTTTTTTAAGACGAGGTTTCACCATGTTGGTCAGGCTGGTCTTGAACTCCCGACCTCAGGTGATCCGCCCGCCTTGGCCTCAAAGTGCTTCAATTACAGGCGTGAGCCACCACGCTGGCTGTACCCTCATTTTTTAAAGAGATCATTTAATTATTTTTTTCCCTCTTTTTTCTTGTTCCTCTGGTTCGTTACTTCCTACTTATCCCTTTAGAAATGCAGATATAGCCCTTTGCCTTCCCTTCTCCATACATTCTCTACAGGGCAAGTTCTTCTAACCATGCACTCCAAGATGGATCTTTTCTTGAGAGTTAACAATTTACAAACCAAAGTTTGTCTACCATGGAACTCCCACCCACCAGGAGTTTTGCCTCAAGAGATGAGAGCCAAAAAGTATGCCTGCTAATCTCTCCCACCTGGCGAGTTTTTGCCCTAGTCCTGCCCACAAAAGCACCAGCAGTCACCAGCTCAGCCATTCAGTAGAAAAGGCACTGGAGCTAGCACAGGGACCCCAGTCCCGGACTTTCTCCCCTGCATGCCATTTCTCTTTATAAGTGCCCACATTCTGCTCCAAAAGCAAAGCAATACACTTAAAGGCAGGGCACCTGTACTTCTTCCCCTAAGATAGCTTTGGAATAAATCACTTTCTTTATACTAGACCCTACCCTTGTTAACTGGACTCTGGAAGCCGAGAGTGAGGAAACCTGCATTTCAGTTACATGACTGACTAATCAGGTCTTCCTTTTCTGCTCTTGTTGTTTTGCAGTCTGTTTCCATAGAGCAGCTCAAGTATCCTCTAACAGTGCATCTTACGCTGTGCACTCCCCAGCTGGAAACTTGTCTTTGGCTTTTCCATGCATGTATGGCCCCTGCATATTATTCCAGCCTCCTCTCTCTTCTACTTATCCATTTTACTGTGGGCATGGCAGCTGCCTACCAGCTCCTAGAACACACCATACACTCTCTCCCACCTCTGAGTCTTTTACTTTGCTGGCCCTCTTCCTGAATTCTTCCATGATCTTCACATGACTGGCCTCTTCTCTTTGAAGCTTTCTGTCACATTGTCAATGACATCTGTTTAGAGAGGCTTCTTCTATCTTAGTTGGGTTTTTCCTCCTTCACTGGTTAAGCACTAAGAAGAATTTCTTCACAGAACTATTGTCTATAATTGTTTTATGTCTTTGTTTACTGTCTTTCCCATTTTTGGCTTCATGAGGGAGGACATTCTTACTTTTTATTGTATTTTAATGTCTATCATGCTTCCTGACAATCAATGCTTATTTGCCAAATCAGTGAATACATATACTATAACATTTATATTTTTCTTTAGGTGTCTGAAAGTAATTTGTCTTCAGAATTTTGTCTTCTAAGGATCTAATAACAACAATGATTATTTAAGGAAACTTGAATGACAAAATTAGTAATGGTTCCATAATATCTTCTTCTATAGCAAATCTAAAGTGAGTAAATCTAATTGCTTTTTTATATTGTATTTATCTAGAGACAGCTTCATGGGTCAGAGGTGCCTCTCAATACGTGACTTACATAAGACAAGGGATTTATGCTGTCAACTGCCTTTTTATACCTACAGTCATCTAGGGTCATCTAGGTCATTAGGCAGTTTGCATTATTTTCTCTTGCTTATATAGATATTAAAGAAAACTTGTCCCTTATTATACATTAAAAAGGGGGTAAGCTACTATTTTTTTCTTCTAAGTATATGAACTGGAAAGATTTGAAAAATGGGTGATCAGAGAAATGAAGGTCAGCTTTTCCTAATTTTTAGTTTTTGTGACTACATAGTAGGTATATATATATTTATGGGGTACATAAGATATTTTGATACCTATAAGGCCTAATAATCTCATCAGGGTAAATGGGGCATCCCATCTCAAATATTTATCATTTGTCTTACAGATATTCCAGTTAAACTCTTTTAGTTATTTAAAAATGTACAATGAATTTTCTTTAACTGTAATCACCCTGTTGTGTTATCAAATACTAGCTCTTACTCTGTCTAACTACATTTTTGTACCTATTACCCATCCCAGGCCCTACCGCTCCCACTCCCCTTCCTGGCCTGGGTAGCCATTCATCTGCTCTCTATCTCCATGAGTTCAGTTATTTTAATTTTCAGCTTCCACAGGTGAGCGAGAACATGTGAAGTTTTTCTTTCTGTGCCTGGCTCATTTCACTTAAGATAGTGTCTTCCAATTCCATCCATGTTGTTGTGAATGACAGGACTTCATTTTTTAGGGTTGAATAGTACTCTGTTGTGTACATTTACCACATTTTCTTTATTCATTCATCCGCTGATGGACATTTAAGTTGCTTCCAAATCTTAGGTACTGTGAATGATACTGCAATAAACAGGTGAGTGTAGACACCTCTTTGATATACTGACTTCCTTTCTTTGGGGTATATACCCAGCAGTGGGACTGCTGGATCATATGGTAGTTTTATTTTCAGTTTTCTGAGAAATCCTCTTACTGTTCTCCATATTGGCTCTACTAATTTACATTCCCACCAACAAGGTATGACGGTTCGCTTTTCTCCATATCCTCAGCAGCATTTGTTACTGCCTGTCTTTGGATAACAGCCATTTTAATTGGGTAGAGATGCTATTTCATTGTAGTTTTTATTTTTGTTTCAGTGGTGTTGAGCAGGTCAGTTATTTTTGTATGACAACCCCAGACTTGCGAAAAGAAAAGAGCAGTTGTTATTTATAAGAACTGTTATCATAGATTTTAATTCCACAATCATCATAGTTCCTTATTGATAAAACAGTTTAAAGGAAGTACTTGGCAGGATATATTTTTAAAAGGCATTATGAAAAGCTACATAAATTTCCCCAATCGAATTTTTCCATTTAAAAGTTTAAGAAGTGATATATTTTCACTTTTTTCAGAAAGTGCAATTTGAGGCATTCTTATTTTCATCACCAAGATTTAAGATATATTAACACTTTGTCATATTTGTTTCGTATCATTTTTGAAAAAAAAATTTTGAGACAGAGTCTTGTTATGTTGTGCAGGCTGGTCTTCAACTCCTGGCCTCAGCAATTCTCCCACCTTCAGCCTCCCGAGTAGCTGGGATTATAGCCTCAAGCCACTGTGCCTGTCTCTCATATCATATTCTGTTTTTTTAAAAAGAAGAATTAATATATTACATGTGTAATGGAAGTTTTGTTTGTTATTATACCAGGTTTTGGCCCATGATTGTTTCTTCTCTCACTCCCCAGAGTTGAATATATGTATTTAATCTGCATGATAGCAAGGGAATAAATAATTTCTGCTTCTAAGAGGTTGATATTGATATAACTCGAAGGGGAAAAGATAGAATGTTGTTAAAGACAAAGTACTTGGTTTCCTTGAGGCAATCTATTTTGCTGTTTCATCTGGAGCCGTGTATGAAAGGTTCAGAAAAGTTCATTGCTTATGTACGTTTTTTCCAAACTTGAGTTAAAAACAAGGATCACTAATACTTAAGACAACAAAGTAATGCTTTTTTCTTTTCAGCAATTCGTGTGTTATAAAACTGAATTGAACAAAACCCTCTCTATGTATTTTGAGTATGAGAATCAAGATTCTCAGGAAAGTCAGGCAACTCAGTGAGGCCTATAATATCATGTTTTTAATACTTTTCTGAATAATGGTAGCACGCTGAGTGAGGAGGGCTGGACCCAGTGGGGAGACTAAATAACCAGCTACCTAGAGACCTGTCATCATGAGAATGTTGTCAGCTCTCAACCATATGATATTACTTTATATTTTTACTATATATATATAATTTATATATACATAGTAAAAGAATATTTACTATCTCTCTATATATTACATATATATGTATATATATGTAGAGAGAGAGAGAGTCTTAAACATTAGTTATACCATTTGTGTGTTTTACATTCATGTATAAGGCTTATTTACATAAATGACAAAATTCAGCTTGGCTTTTAAAAAATGCTTTTCAGAGTAATCTCTTCTGGAGATTAATCCCTGGGGGAATATATAGCTTTAGTTTATTTTAACTGTTCTAAATAATAGCTATATATTATAGTTTGCTTTTCCAGTCTGTATTCCTCCCTCCTTTCACTTCCTTTTCTGTTTCCTTTCCTCTCATTCCCTTTTTCCGGAACTTGGGTCTGTGTGATTCCTAGGTAGCCATTACTGAAAGCATGATGAGCATTTTGTGGTTATAAACAAAAACAACAACAACAAAACTGCACTGGGTGCATTTCCACTAAATGTATAGAGAATATATCTAAGGAAATGCAGTAGCGCTTCAGATAGATCCTGATTGATATTGGACCCGTGGAGACTGCTAGATTAAACAGGAGGCCGATAGTCCTTCCTGTGG
Organism: Saimiri boliviensis; assembly: GCF_048565385.1. Taxonomy (NCBI): domain Eukaryota; kingdom Metazoa; phylum Chordata; class Mammalia; order Primates; family Cebidae; genus Saimiri; species Saimiri boliviensis. The sequence continues at coordinate 103,634,486 of NC_133459.1, forward strand.
GAGTCTTGCCTTTGGGTGTGTCCATCATCTGGTAAATTATCACTGCATTCAGATCAGCTCTAGGGGAAGGTTACTTCTACCACGTGATCCAGATGAACCTGCCCTGCTTGCCTCACTCTGGAAACTTGGCTGAGGTGGGAATCTGATCAGAGCAGCTGGCCCGGTTAGGAGTCCCCATGTGCCGATTAATGACAAGTGTGCTCCCTGGTGTTTGTTTCAAATTAATTTCCTCTTTGTGAATGGTGTCTGCAGCTTGTGGAGATGGCCTTTGGGGAATTAGTCTCCTAAGTCTCTGGTTGCCAGATGAAATCGTGAAGTTGAGTCCTGAGAGCAAACTCAGAGCAGTAAATTGCATTTTTTTCCTCTCTGAAAACCACTTGCCTATTATGAATTTCTTGCCTTTTTTCCCCCTCTTCTCTCTTTAGTTTTTGGACTTGGCACAACTGTAGATTTATATTAGCTTTGATAGATGTGGTCCTGTCTGGTTGTCAGCACCTTCTCATGTTCTGCCAGCCACACGGGAGGGGCTCTGTGCCTTGCCTCCTCACCCCCTGCCTGTGAGCAATCCCTCTTCTCTTGCAGTGTGGGCCGTTGCTGGGCATCACTTAGCTGGTTTGGTTTCCCTGATTCCCGTTGTCTGTCTCCCTTCCATCTGAGTAATTTCAAAGTTTAGCTCTGATTCTGCCTCTCCTCTGCTCCTCATGAACTTTTGATGGCTCTCCATGCTACAGAGAAAAGGGCTCATTCTCATTTATAACAGGGTATTTATTCATGGTGGCGCACGCCTGTAGTCCTAGCTACTTAGGAGGCTGAGGCAGGAGAATTGCTTGAACCCGGGAGCCGGAAGTTGCAGTGAGCAGAGATCGTGCCACTGCACTCCAGCCTGGGTAACGAGTGAAACTCCATCTCAAAACAAAAAACAAAACAAAACAAAACGAAACAAAACAAAACAAAACACAAAAACAGGGTATTTATTGCACATTATAAATGCTCATAAAATATTTGCAGTTTGACTGGGCTACAAATTAGAGCTATATTAAGGATCTCCAGAATCCAGATGGTGCCTGTGTCATGCTGACTGTAGTATCCAAGGACAGAGAAATGGGTGCTGATACAGTAATGCTCTTTTCTCTCTGGGAATGTGATCTTCCTTGGTGAACGTGTTACATATTTTATTCATTCTGTATTCTTCTATTCATTGGGAGTTTGGTAGTGTCGATTTCTCAGACTCTTAGGTTGTATCTAATTATAGTGGTGATTCCACCTCAAAATGTTGCTGAACTGACAGTGGTCAAAGGAAACCTTCAAAAAGTAGTTCAAAGAAAATAACGATGAAGCTTTGCTTATTTTTCAGTTGCCAAGAGTAACATAAAAACCTCTTTAGGAGGGAGAAAATCACAAGAGCATCTCACAATACTTCTTCTCAATAGCAGAAGAGAGTCAGTATAGTTAATAATGTATTATATTTTTCAAAATAGCTAGAAGAGAGGACTTGAAATATTCTAACACATCATAGAAATTATAAATGTTTGAGGTAATGGTTTTCCTAAATACCATGGTTTGATTATTACCCATTCTATGGTGGTAACAAAATACCACATACATAACAATGTAAAAATACTATGTATCAATAAAACATTGAAAAATTGTGGTTTACCATAGCAATTGGTTTATTCAGGAATTAGTGACCTATAATAAATAATATGCCAATTTGGATTATTTCTGATTTGGATCCCTTTGCTGCTAAGAGGCAATACAGAGGAGTAAATTTGCTTCGCTTTTGCTGTCTCCTCTCTAGAATGCCATCTCTGTTCCTTCAGATGTCCAAATTCTACCCTTTCTTGAGTGTAGCTTGTCTCTCCTTTTCCATGAAGTTCCCATGCCTTTCCAGACTTCCTTATTGATTTTTCTTTTTTTATACTTAAATATTTGTAATATGCATTTCATAGCTTATTATTTAGTGGCATTTTCTAATTTTATCAAAAGTTTTAAATTCCTATATTCTTATATCCCTTCCTTTTTCAACCCTCATGCCAAATCCTTAAGGAAAAAAAGATAGCATAGATCCATTTTTATCCTATTTCTAGCGCTGGACCCATAAGAGGTTCTTATTTGATTTAATTGAATGGGAAATAAACCTTAGATGTAGATTTCTAGTAGGTGTTAGCATTTTGTAATCATATTATTAAAAAGGAATGTGATTTAACAGTTCTAGATCGGTCATTACTGGGGCTTCTGAGCACTATGTATATTATTCTCCACATAGATTTGAATGCCATTGAGTATATTAAAAATCATTCTGTATGTATGACTTGAACCACAACTGTTTCCCCCTAGTATTGAGTAGGTGCATAGTTAACCTCCACTATTCCTATTCTTTGGAAATCAGCTTAAAAACGATAATAAATAAAACTACACTTTTCAGAGTTTTTTAAGGTAATTAAAAGGGGCACATTTGTAACACGGATGCTCTTCCTAATATTTTTCTCCTCCAGTCTGTTATAGGATTTTTTATTGCATATTTCTGTGGCATCTACATCGGGATTCTCATTGTGCATGAATCTATCTATGCACAAGAGTGTCATCTCTGCCAGCAGCATCTGACAGCCAGCATTGTAATTTAATGTATTCAGCTGCTGTGCTAAGTTTCAGGAAGGTTCCTATAAGCCAAAACTTGTAAAGATTTCTCTCCCTTTAAACTTTTGTTAATGATATTATTTTAACATTTCTTTTTTAAACATAAATTTTCTAAGAAAATATGATTTTGTTTAGTGTTTGTCATTATAGAAGCCGTTATTTTTACCAAACTAGACTTTATTGTGAGATGTGGCATGCGTAATTTGTCCACTTGTAGAAAATGATGTGAGCTTATGGCTGCCTGTTACAACTTGAAACATCTTAAAACCAAAATCTCAGGCCATATTATTTAATTTGTCAATGACCTTTGTTATATAGGAATTCCTACTAGAAGTCAAAAGGCAGTTCTCAGAGGAGCCCTGAGTGACAGGATATAGTGTTCTTCTTCGATTTGTCCTTTTTCATTTTTCTTTGCAGTTATTTGATTTGTAAGAATTATTTAGATATTAAAAGTATTAACTGTTTTTAATACATTATGTTGATATATAGTAGTTTTGCTTTTTTATGAATTCCAATTATTGAAATGGTCCATTGTGTTTTCTTTCCATAAGATATTTTAAATCTTATAACTTTTAAAACATTTTTAATAACCTAGAGTTTTTTTTTTTTTGGTATAAGGTAAGGAAATAATTGATTAAAAAAAAATTTCAGCCAGTTTTGTTAAGCATTACTCCCAGTTCTTTTACTTTTTGTTGATGCCTAGCCAGATTTTTCTCTCATTTGCTTTTCTTTCTTTCTTTTTTTTAAATTGCATTTTGGGTTTTGGGGTACATGTGAAGAACATGCAAGATTGTTGCATAGGTACACACATGGCAGTGTGATTTGCTGCCTTCTTCCCCATCACCTATATCTGACATTTCTTCCCATGCTACCTCTCCCCAACTCCCCACCCCCCACTGTCCCTCCCCTGTTTCCCCTCGTCAGACCCCAGTGTGTGATGCTCCCCTCCCTGTGTCCATGTGTTCTCATTGTTCAACACTCACCTGTGAGTGAGAACATGCAGTGTTTGATTTTCTGTTCTTGTGTCAGTTTTGGTTTCCAGGTTCATCCATGTCCCTACAAAGGACATGAACTCATTGTTTTTGATGGCTGCTTAGTATTCCATGGTGTATATGTGCCACATTTTCCCCTTCCAGTCTATTATCGATGGTCATTTCAGTTGGTTCCAGGTCTTTGCTATTGTAAACTGTGCTGCAATGAACATTCGTGTGCACGTGTCCTTATAGTAGAACGATTTATAATCCTTTGGATATATACCCAGTAATGGGATTGTGGGCTCAAATGGAATTTCTATGTCTAGGTCCTTGAGGAATCTCCACACTGTCTTCCACAATGGTTGAACTAATTTACACTTCCACCGACAGTGTAAAAGTGTTCCTATTTCTCCATATCCTCTCCAGCATCTGTTGTCTCCAGATTTTTTAATGATCACCATTCTAACTGGTGTGAGATGGTATTTCAATGTAGTTTTGATTTGCATTTTTCCAATGACCAGTGATGATGAGCATTTTTTCATATGTTTGTTGGCCTCATGTATGTCTTCTTTTGTAAAGTGTCTGTTCATATCCTTTGCCTACTTTTGAATGGGCTTGTTTGTTTTTTTCTTGTAAATCTGTTTTAGTTCTTTGTATTCTGGATATCAGCCCTTTGTCAGATGGGTAGACTGCAAAAAATTTTCCCATTCTGTTGGTTGCCAATTCACTCTACTGACTGTTTCTTTTGCTGTGCAGAGGCTGTGGAATTTGATTTGGTCCCGTTTGTCTTTTTTGGCTTTTGTTGCCAATCTCGTTTGCTTTTCTATGTGAGGCTTTTCCAGAGCATCATCCTATTTTAAAATAAAATGTCAGCCTGCTTCTTACACTTTGCAGATTGCCAGTCATGCCCAGTTTCATACCCCGTGCAGATCTTGTGTTTGGCCTCATTCTTTTTTTTTTTTTTTTTTTTGCCCAGATCATCTGTGAGTGTCAGGCATTGAGAAGTCCTGTAGGCATCCCTTGAGGTGATCCTCTCTAAAAGACACCTGTTCACCAACTAACCAGCTTTAGAATGATATAACTTTGTTTTCTGAGTGTGGAAAGTGATTAAAAACTAACCAAAACAAACAAACAAACAAACAAACAAACAAAAAACACCTTGTCAATGCTATTTCTTTAATCTCTGTGCCTTCTGTGTCTGTTTTAGAAGGAAGTAAACTGTCAGTTAATTCATAGTGCCTTCATGAGTAGGGAAGGGACTTCTAAAAGTTGAACAAGCCACATGTTCCCAAAGTGAAAAGACCTCTTTGAGAGTATCTTCTAGTTTATTATTTTTTGTTTCTTACCACTTTTTGACTTTTAATGTTTTCCTTTTTCTTTCATTTTCTTCCATTGTCATGGTGGTTCTCTATGCTGCCTTTGCCTCATTTTCCATCTTCTTCCCTTTCAACTGGTCCTGTTGCCGATTGTTTCTGTTCCTCACCCATTTTTCTGCTGTCTTCTTACTGTTTTTTGTGGGATTATCTCAGGTTATCCTGGATAAATGGAAAAAATGTGTTTGGAACCTTTATATAACATGATTACCTATTGGGTGATTATATGTGGATCGAAAAATAAGATTGTTCTCCTAGATTTTCTTACTGAAAAATCCCAAATCATAAACAGATTTTGATCTTGTCATATAAATATAGTGACTAAGGCAACATTCACAGGAGACTGTGATGTTTTATAAAATTTCATGAGACAGTAAAATTTCCATCTCTCATAGCAATTTTTAAAATTATCATAATTCTTTAGTTATAGCTATAAATAGAGTATGTGGAATTGAAAGCATGACTGGAAAGGGATTTGCTCAGTTTCCTGGACGAGAACTTCACTTTCTTCTGGTTCTGAGAAGGAAACATACAACTCCTGTCACTCCTTTCTGTGTGTGTTTCTTCTGTTCTCATTGCCTGGTCTTCTGTGGCTCTGAATGTGTAGAAAGCACTGACGGAGAGATGTGAACTCTCCCATAAAGCAAGAATGCCTGAGTGACACCCCACCTCCACAGTGAATAATCCCAGCTCCCAAGGCAAGGTTGAAAATCCTAGTCTAGTCTGCTGCTGTTGGAGTTCAAGTATCTCCAGGATTTACCCTTTCAGTGGCAATTTATCAGCAGAATTGTAATCAACCTTTTCTTTCATTGAAAATTGTTTGTTAAAAAGGAAGAAGTTATTTCAGAATATATGGTCTTTACAAACACATAAATTTCTAGAAACGTAACTGAAAATGTGTTGTTTTTATTACTGCATATCATTTTCTAGTAGCAGTAAGTTATGCTGTAGCTTGACTATTCTTAAAACCTTCCTGGCAGTGTTTCTCTAGGAAATTGAGATCCTTAAAATTTTTAGTTTTCTTCGCTATAATTTACAGAAAGGAAAAGTTGTTTTGTAAATTCTGTCATTCTCAATGTCATAATGTTTGGGTTATTTGATAAAGAACTGCAATATGAGTGAAAATCTGATATTCTAAAGTATACAATAAAATAGGGTTTGCCTACAAAAATGCATTGTACTTTGTACAGTGTCATGCCTTTGCATAGTGACTTTTATGCTGTTGTTTCGGAATGTTGTTTGAATGTCTTCTTTCATCTTTCAGTGCATTTTGAATATATTTTTCTGGTCTTTTTCTTTAATGTGTAAGTTCATTGGTTTACAGATTTTAGTTTTCTTAAAAACATTTATAACAGGGTATTGCACATTATAAATGCTCATAAAATATTTGCAATTTGACTGGGCTACAAATTAGAGCTATATTAAGGATCTCCAGAATTCAGATGGTGCCTGTGTCATCCTGACTGTAGTATCCAAGGACAGAGAAATGGGTGCTGATACAGTAATGCTCTTTTCTCTCTGGGAATGTGATCTTCCTTGGTGAGTGTGTTATATATTTTATTCATTCTGTATTCTTCTTTTCATTGGGAGTTTGGTAGTGTTGATTTCTCAGACTCTCAGGTTGTATCTAATTATAGTGATGATTCCACTTCAAAATGTTGCTGAACTGACAGTGGTCAAAGGAAACCTTCAAAAAGTAGTTCAAAGAAAATAACGATGAGGCTTTGCTTATTTTTCATTTGCCAAGAATAACATAAAAACCTCTTTAGGAGGGAGAAAATCACAAGAGCATCTCACAATACTTCTTAAGGATCATAGGCAAGATCTGTTAATATAATAATCCCCTTCCCTTTGAGCAGGTTGCAGTCAGTCTCGTGAATAGTTGAGAATAGCTTATTTGCAGGAAAGTTATCAAAAATGCCCACATCATTTGGCATTATTTATCAGGAACTTTAAAAATGTTCATACTCTTTGGTCCAGAAAATTATTCACTTCTAGGAATTTATTATCAGGAAATAATTAGACATATGGATTATTATTTACACACAGAAGTATTATTATTTTCATTGAGTGTAATTGTTAAAAGTTGGGAAAAAACTTTATGTGTTCAGTAACAGGGTATTGACTAAATGCATTTTAGCCTCTTATGCAATGGAATACTGTGGAGCTAAAAAATCATCTTATGTGGCAAAAATAATAGAGCATATACTCTGGGTCACTGGCAACACTTCAAATTATACAAGATTTAAGTGTCTTGTCTTATATTTTAGTGTTCTGGAATTGAAGGTGACTTGTAAGGGCAGCTGATCATTGATAGGTATTTGAATCATGAATTGAGATTTAGGGCCAAAAGTAACCTACCAATTTAATTAAAATAATAGATAGTTTCTTAGTTTTTATACTACATCATTTCCTTTTTTCTAGTGGTCATGAAAAATGTATACCAACAGAAATATTATAAGAAAATGATTTTTGGAGTTTGAAAAAGGTGTGTCTCTTTTGAATTTTAGTATTCTATGCACATTAATTACTTTTGCCTTGTCTTTCTTAATCACATTTCATTAGAAGAACTTTCTTCTTAGACCTGTCATGTTCTTTTCATTTATATTTGTCATTTCTGTGTTCAATAATGGCCCTTGTTCATGAGCAGTTTCTGACCGTTAGCATTACTTAGCTTATATGTATCACATATTTCTGCTTAAGATTGAAATTTTAGCACTAAAACCTTAAGAAATCATAATGTGCAAAGCTTCCTAGGTTATTATATACAATATCTTTGTTTTGAGATTCAATTAAATACTTATATAGAAAGTATTGTTTCTAAACAAGCATTCGGATTTCAAAATCAATCATTATTGGTCAGGTTTATGAAAATTACTATGTTTTGCCTGAAATCTGAGCACTATACTTCTGCAAATTGTTAAATCTCAACACTTGCTACTTATTTGTAAATGTACAAATTTCTGTAGAGGAACAGTACCATTTGATCAGTTTCTGTTCCTGCTGATCCTGGACTTGTACACTGAAACATATTGCCACCTTCACTGCAAAAGAGGGAAAAAGATCTAAGAAGCATCTTGTATTGCTTTTAAAGGAACATGTCATGAGTTACATTGAATTTCAATGCAAAGTTAAAAGATCAAGGATGTATATGGATTGCTAGTATCTTTTTGGTCTTAGATATTTGCAAAACTTAGTCAGATTTAGAAGGTAGGAGTATGTATGAAGCAGAGTGGGGCTGGGCTATCTGCTGTATATAAACCATGAAACTCTAGGGGTACCCTGCACAGGGATGTGCTGCGTGAACATTGCACAAGGCCATGTGCAGGGGCCCCCGGAGCACTACGATCCTGCTCTTGTTTCTGGCTTGTTCCCCTTGAGAAGCAAGTGTGTGATGTGGAATCAAATCAGTGCTGCTAATCAAATCTCTTATGAGTATCTCTAAAAGCCCTGTCTCAAATATAAGAGCAGAGGATAAATCAGATTTTTTTAATATGGGGAATAATAACATTTTCTACTCTATAAGGAGAGAAGTAGCAGAGTTACGTTCTAAACGTTGAACCTAAGTGCAAAGGAAAGAAAGTTGCCGCGGCTTCCAGCTCTACTCCTTCAAATATCTATTTAAAATGAAATATTTGACAAAGGATCAAGAGGAAAGAGTTAGAATTTGCCATGGAATGACCTTTCTTAGAGAAGTACTCGGATTTGAAATGATCATTTTGACACCTAGAAACCAAGAATTTCTATGGCTTTAATATACAGTCGTCCTTCTGTGACCATGGGTTCCACATTCATGGATTCAACCTACCAGAGATGGAAAATACAATGAAAAAAGCATCTGTACCAAACATGTACAGCCTTTTTCCTTGTCATTAATCCATAAACAATTCAATATAACAACTATTTATATAGGATTTACATTGTATTCTGTATTATAAGGGACCTAGAGATGATTTAAAGTATATGGAAGTATGTGCTTGCTTATATACAAGTGTTATGTCATTTTATATCAGGGACTTGAGAATCCGTAGATTTTGCTATCTGAGGGAGGACCTGGAATCAATCCTCCATGCATTCTGAGGAATGACTATAGTTCTTTTTTTGGGTGATGAGCACTAGAAAATAAAAGGCACTGTACGTTATAACATTTCTTGTTAGGTTAGGTTTGTTCTGCAGTGTTTGACTGAGCAACACCTCATTTGAAGAAAATGGTGGCAGTTAGGATTGTTCACTGTGCTTTATCACAGAGGATTTACACTCAAAATATTGGTATTTCACAGCAAGAAATATTGTGCCAAATATTTCAAAGTATGTGCTTACCCTCAAGGGTTGAAGATAGTAAAAAGCCATTGTTGGAGACTTAAGTTTCAAAATGGTGCTGTAGAAGCAAGCTGGCTTCAATGGGCCCTACAGAAAACCAAAAACATTGTACGGCACCAAGATTAACATCAGCAGTATCCCAGAACTCAATATGAGGATGAGTAAGTTCCTGGGGTCACAGAGAAGTGAAGACACGCCAAGCAGATGTTAGAATATAACTTCCATATCTGTGATGCCCTTTTCCCCAGTGAGTCCAGCAACAAGCACATGGAAAATGTTCTGTAACTCATGGTTTCTAACAGTGGAAAAAGTGAGATTGAGGTGGGTAGCCATCTTCCCCATTCTCTTGTGTTCCCTCACAGGAGACCTGCCCTGCCTAAACCCATGGGAAGCAGCACAATTGCCTGAAGGGAGAAATATCCTTGAGGATAGCCAGAGACCAAAGGCAGAGGCAGAGCTACCATCTGCAGCCCTGGAAACAAAGCAATGCCAGATCAGAGTGGCTGTTCAGTACCGTGCTATAGGCAGTATATTCCACAGAACTCTTGGGTACAAACCCTGAGCCAGCCTCCCCACACCGATAATATCCCCTTTGAGATCTCCCTCATTTGGGACTAGTAGCACACTAATTGTTTGCTAGAGCCAAGGAAAACATGGGCTTAAGGTGCCATCTAATACTGAAAAGGAGGCCACAACCTAGCAGAAAAAAACAAAAGGGGAAAAAAGAGAAATGTAACAGGTAAATTACAAAGAATCTCTAAGCAAACAAACATACCCAACAAAAAACAAGCCAGAGAGAGAAGACTGGAATAAATACATAGAGGTGCATCCACAAGAAACAATAGCAAACAGGGACCCATGACCTCCCCGAATGGACAAAGAAAGGAACCAGTGACTAATGAAACAGCAATATATGAGCTCTCTGAACAAGAATTCAGAATAGCAATTTTAAGGTAACTCAGTCATCTCCAAGATAACACAGAAAAGCGATTCATAAATTTGCCAGAGAAATTTAACAAATAGATAGAAATAATTTTAAAAAAATCAAACAAATTTGGAGCTGAGAAATACATTTGCTGAGCTGAAAGATGTATTAGAGAGATACTCAACAACTCAATAGCTCAAGCAGAGGAAAGGATCAGTGAGCTCAAAGACTGGCTGTTTGAAATGATATAATCAGAGGAGAAAAAAGAACAAAAAGGAATTACAGATCACCTACAAGTTATAGAATGTTAGCTCCAAATATGAAATACAAGAATTATTGGTGTTTGAGAGGGAGTTGAAGAACAAGGAGTAGAAGATTATTCAAAGAAATAGTAGAAAACTTTTCAAAACTTGAGAAAGGTAAATATTTAGGTACAGAAAGGTCAGAGAAACATCAAACAGATTCAGCCCCAATAAGACTCTGCCAAGGAGCTAATAAACTGTCAAAGGTCAAGGACAAAGGATTTTAAAAACAGAAAGAGAAAAGAAGCAAGTAACATATAAAGGAACTCCTGTTGATCTGGCAACAGATTTCTTAACAGTAACCATACATTTTCAAAGTGCTGCAGGGGTAGGGGGCTCACCCCTAACCCTGCTGCCATCCAAGAGTACTGTTTCAACAAAGGTATCCTTCACATATGAAAGAGAGATAATCTTTGCCAGACAGACAAAAGTTGAAAGAATTCGCCAGGCACGGTGGCTCACGCCTGTAATCCCAGCACTTTGGGAGGCCGAGGCGGGTGGATCACGAGGTCAAGAGATCGAGACCATCCTGGTCAACATGGTGAAACCCCGTCTCTACTAAAAATACAAAAAATTAGCTGGGCATGGTGGCACATGCCTGTAATCCCAGCTACTCAGGAGGCTGAGGCAGGAGAATTGCTTGAACCCAAGAGGTGGAGGTTGCAGTGAGCTGAGATCGTGCCATTGCCCTCCAGCCTGGGTAACAAGAGCGAAACTCCGTCTCAAAAAAAAAATTCACAACCACGAGACTTGTCTTACAAGAAATGCTAAGGAGAGTTTTTCATTCTGAAAGAAAAAGACTACTGTGCTTTTAAAAAAATGAAGGTATTAAACCCACTGGTAAAATTAAGTTCAGATACAACCCAAGAATACTTTAAAACTGAAATTATGGACTGGGCGCGGTGGCTTATGCCTGTAATCCCAGCACTTTGGGAGGCCAAGGCGGGTGGATTACTAGGTCAGGATCAAGACCATCCTGGCTAACATGGTGAAACCCTGTCTCTACTAAAAATATAAAAAATTAGCTGAGTGTGGTGGCATGTGCCTGTTAGTCCCAGCTACTGGAGAGGCTGAGGCAGGAGAATCACTTGAACCTGGGGGTGGAGGTTGCAATGAGCCGAAATTGCACCACTGCACTCCTGCCTGGGCGAGACTGAGACTCTGTCTCAAAAATAAAAAAGAAAAAAAATACTGCAATTATGATGTATGATACACTCATAACTTCAGTGTGAAGCCTAAAGGACAAATCTATCAAAAAGAATAATAGCTACAGAAACCTGTTGAGATAGTCAACACAAAAATGTGTAAATTGAGAAAACAAAGTAAAAATATGGAGAGAATGGAGTTAAAGATTTTTAAAGTTCTCTCTTTTTTAAGTGATCTGTGATAAATTGTCATCTCTGTAAAATGACTTGTTATGTCTACAAGATGTTTTTGTAAGCCTTATGGTAACCTAAATGTTAAAACCTATAATAGATACTCTAAAAATAGAAAAAGCAATGAATTAAAACATGTTACCAGAGGAAGTCACTTAACCACAAAGGAAGACAGTAAAAAAGGAAGAAAAGAATTGCAAAGCAACCAGAAAACAAGCAACAGAATGACACTAGTAAGTCCTTACCCATCAGCAATAGCACTGAGTATAAATGGATGCACTTCTCCAATTAAAAGTCAAAGACTGGATGAATACATAAAGGAATGAAACCCAACTATATGCTTCCTATAAAGAAACCCACCTTACCTATAAAGACACATTTAGACTGAAAGTACAGGTATAGAAAAAGATATTCTATGCAAATAAAAACCAAAAAATGGGTGGAATATTTATACTTAGATTAAACAAATTATTAAAGATTTTGGACTGTGACTAATAGAGATAAAGTTCACTAAATAATATTATAAGGGGTAAATTCAGTTGGAAGATAAAACAATTAAAAATATCTATGCACCCAGCCAGGTGCGGTGGCTCAAGCCTATAATCACAGCACTTTGGGAGACTGAGGTGGGTGGATCAAGAGGTCAAGAGATCAAGACCATTCTGGTCAACATAGCAAAAGCCCTTCTCTACTAAAAATACAAAAATTAGCCCGGTGTAGTAGTGCGCACCTGTATTCCCAGCTGCTCTGGAGGCTGAGACAAAAGAATGGCTTGACCCTGGGAGGCAGAGGTTGCAGTGAGCTGAGATTGTGCCACTGCACTCCAGCCTGGTGACAGAGTGAGACTCTGTCTCAAAAAATAAATAAAATAAATGTATGCACTCAACACAAGAGCACACAAGTATATAAGGCAACATTGGTAAATCTGAAGAGAGAGATAGTCTGCAATAAAGTAACAGTCATGAACTTCAACACTCCACTCTCAATAATAGACTAATCATCCAGATAGAGAAATCAACAAAGAAACAGCAGAGTTAAACCACTACATTAGACCAAATAAACCTAAGTGACATTTACAGAATGTTTCGCCCAGCTGCTGTAGAATACACATTCTTTTCATTAGCACATGGAAGATCATTCAGAATACACCATATGTTAGGCCAAGAAACAAGTCTCAGCAAATTTAAAAGAGCAATATATTACATATATTTTTTGACCACAGTGATATAAAATAACAAATCAATAACAAGAAGAACCTCTCTGAAATGAGACAAACACATGGAAATTAGACAGCATTCTCCTAAATGACCAAAGGGTCAATGAATAAATTAAGTAAGAAATTTAAAACATACTTGAAACAAATCAAAGTGGAAATATGACATACTAAAATCGATGGGATACAGCAACAGCAGTATTGAGAGGGGAGTTTATAGCAATAAATACCTACATCAAAAAATATAAAGACTTCAAATGAATTAATGCACCTCAAGGAACTAGAAAAGCAAGAACAAACTAAACCCAGCCTTAAAAATGAAGAGTTGGTTTTCTGAAAGATAAACAATATCGAGAAACCTTTAAATAGACTAACACAGCAGAGAGACAGCCCAAATGAATAAAATCGGAAACAAGAGAGGACACATAACAGCTGAGACCACAGAACTAAAAGGAATCATTAGAAACTATTATAAGTATAAGCCAACAAATGAGGAAAACTAGAAGAAACAGATAAATTTCTGGACACTTACAAGCTGACAAGATTAAGCCCTGAAGAAATAGAAAACCTTAGCAAACCAATCAGGAGCAACAAGATTAAAGCCGTAATAAAAGTCTCTCTTTAAAGAAAAGCCCAGGACCTGATGACTTCACTGCTACATTCTACCAAACATTTAAAGAACTGATACCAATTCAACTCAGACTCCTAAAAAAAAAAGAATTAAAGAGGAAGAGAAACTTTCAAACTTATTCTACAAAGCTAGCATCACCCAATACTAAAACCAGACAAACACAAAACAGAAAATAGACTGCAGGTGAGTATCATTGATAAACAGAGACAAAAGTCCTTAACAAAATACTAGCAGAACTGAAGTCAACAACACATTAAAAAGATCATTCACTATGATCAAGTGGGATGCATCCTAGGATATGATGATAGTTCAACATATGGAAATGAATAAATGTAATGTATCCTCTTAAGAACAAAAACTATATGATCTTTCCAACAGATGATGAAAAAAGGTTTGATAAAATTTAGCATCACCTTATGACAAAAATCCTATACTTAAGTATAGAAGGAACGTAACTCAAACTAATAAAGGCCATATATGACAAACTCACAGTCAATAGCATATTGAATGGGAAAAAATTGAAAGTCTTTTTGCTAAGATCTGTAAAAGACACAGATACCCATTTTTATTCAATATAATACTGGAAGTCCTGACCAAACTAGTAAAGCCAGAGAAAGAAATAAAGGCTATACATATTGGAAAGGAACAAGTCAAATTATCTTTATATGCAGATGACATCAGCATATATTTAGAAAAATCAAAAGATTCTACAAAAAAAAAAAAAACCTTTCGAACAAAAAAAGGAATCAGCAAAGTTGCAGCATACAAAACCAACATGCAAAAATCAGTACCATTTATGTAAGCCAACAGTGAACAATCTGAAAAAGAAGAAAGCAATCTCATTTGCAGTAGCTACAAAGAACATAAAATAACTAGAATTAATTTATTGATTGATTGTATTTGGGCTCTGGGGTACATGTGCATGTTTTGCATACTGCAGGATTGTTGCATAGGTACATACATGCCTTGGTAGTTTGCTGTCTCCACCCCAACCCCCGTCATCTGTGTCAGGCATTTCTCCTGGTGTTATCCCTCCCCATCCTCCCTGCCCCCATCCCATCATCCCTCCCCTCTTCTTCCCTCCAGCGCCTCCACCTAGCCCTGTGAGTTTTGTTCCCTTCCCTGTGCCCAAGTTTTCTTATTGTTCATCACCCACCTATTATTGAAAACACGAGGTGTTTGGTTTTCTGGTCTTGTGTCAGTTTGCTGAGAATGATGGTTTCTAGGTTCATCCATGTGTTCTACAAAGGACATGAACTCATCGTTTTTTATGGCTGCATAGTATTCCATGGTGTATATGTGCCACATTTTCCCTGTCCAGTCTATCATTGATGGGCATTTGGGTTGGTTCCAGGTCTTTGCTATCATAAACAGCACCACAGTGAACATACATGTGCATGTGTCTTTATGATAGAATGATTTATAGTCCTTTAGGTATACCCAGTAATGGGATTGCTGGGTCAAATGGAATTTCTATTTCTAGATTCTGTCTAGAAATAGACTGTCTTCCATAATGGTTGAACTAATTTACACACCCACCAACAGTGTAAAAGTGTTCCTATTTCTCAGCATCCTCTCCAGCATCTGATGTCTCCAGATTTTTTAATGATCACCATTCTAACTGGTGTGAGGTGGTATCTCAATATAGTTTTGATTTGCATTTCTCTAATGACCAGTGATGATGAGCATTTTTTCATATGTTTGTTGGCCTCCTGTATGTCTTCTTTTGTAAAGTGTCTGTTCATATCGTTTGCCCACTTTTGAATGGGCTTGTTTGTTTTTTTTTCTTGTAAATCTGTTTTAGTTCTTTGTAAATTCTGGATATCAGCCTTTTGTCACATGGGTAGATTGTGAAAATTTTTTCCCATTCTGTTGGTTGCCAGTTTATTCTAATGATTGTTTCTGTTGCTGTGCAGAAGCTCTTAAGTTTAATTAGGTCCCATTTGTCTGTTTTGGCTTTTGTTGCCATTGCTTTTGGTGTTTTAGTCATGAAGTCCTTGCCTGTGCCTATGTCCTCAATGGTTTTGCCTAAGTTTTCTTCCAGGGTTTTTATGGTGTTCGTTCTTATGTTTAAACCTTTAATCCATCTGGAGTTAATTTTAGTGTAAGGTGTAAGAAAGGGGTACAGTTTCAGCTTCCTGCATATGGCTAGCCAGTTATCTCAACACCATTTATTAAACAGGGAATCCTTTCCCCATTGCTTGTTTGGTCCGGTTTATCAAAGATCAGATAGTTGTAAATGTGTGGCATTGCTTCCGAGGCCTCTGATCTGTTCTATTGGTCTATATCTCTGTTTTGGTACCAGTATCATGCTGTTTTGATTATTGTAGCCTTGTAGTATAGTTTGAAGTCAGGTAGCTTGATGCCTCCAGCTTTGTTCTTTTTGCTTAGGATTGTATTGGCTATGTGGGTTCTCTTTTGGTTCCATATGAAGTTTGAAGTGGTTTTTTCCAGTTCTGTGAAGAAGGTCAATGGTAGCTTGATGGGGATAGCATTGAATCTATAAATTACTTTGGGAAGTATGACCACTTTCAAAATATTGATTCTTCATAACCATGAGCATGGAATGTTTTTCCATCTGTTTGTGTCCTCTCTTATTTCTTTGATCAGTGGTTTGTATTTTTCCTTGAAAAGATCTTTTACCTCTTTTATTAGTTGTATTCCTAGGTATTTTATTATCTTTGTAGCAATTGTAAATGGGAGTTCGCTCATGATTTGGCTGTTTGTCTGTTATTGGTGTATAGGAATGTATGTGATTTCTGCGCATTGATTTTATATCCTGAGACTTTGCCAAAGTTGCTTATCAGCTTAAGGAGGTTTTGGACTGAGATGATGGGATCTTCTAAATATATAATATGTTGTCTGCAAATAGGGACAAATTTTCTTCTTCTTTTCCTAACTGGATGTTCTTTATTTCTTTTTCTTGCCTAATTATTCTGGCTAGAACTTCCAATACTATATTGAATAGGAGTGGTGAGAGATGGCATCCTTGTCTAGTGCCAGTTTTTAAAGGGAATGCTTCTAATTTTTGGCCATTCAGTATGATATTGGCTGTGGGTTTGTCATAAATAGCTTTATTGTTTTGAGATATGTTCCATTGATACCTAGTATTTTGAGCGTTTTAGCATAAAGCACTGTTGAATTTTGTCAAAGGCCTTCTCTGCATCTATTGAAATTATCATGTGGTTTTTGTCTTTGGTTCTGTTTATGTGGTGAATTAGGTTTATAGATTTGCATATGTTGAACCAGCCTGCATCCCCGGAAGGAAGCCTGCCTGATCGTGGTGGATAAGCTTTTAGATGTGCTGTTGGATTTGGTTTGCCAGTATTTTATTGAAGATTTTTGCATCAATGTTCATTGGCCTGAAGTTTTCTTTTTTAGTTGTGTCTCTGCCAGATTTTGGTATCAGGATGATGCTGGTCTCATAGAAAGAGTTAGGGAGGATTCCCTCTTTTTGTATTGTTTGAAATAGTTTCAGAAAAAATGGTACCAGTTCCTCTTTGTGTGTCTTGAAGAATTCAGCTATGAATCCATCTGGACCTGGACTTTTTTTGGTCGGTAGGCTATTAATACCTGCCTTGACTTCAGACCTTGTTATTGGTCTATTCAGGGTTTCAACTTCTTGGCTTAGTTTTGGGAGTGTGCAAGTGTCCAGGAATTTATCTATTTCTTCCAGATTTACTGGTTTATGTGCATAGAGTTGTTTGTACTAATCTCTGATGGTAGTTTGTATTTCTGAGGAATTGGTAGTGATCTCCCCTTTATCATTTTTTATTGCATCTATTTGATACTTCTCTTTGTTCTTTTTTATTAGTCTAGCTAGTGGTCTGTTTTGTTGATCCTTTTTAAAAAAAAACAGCTCCTGGATTTATTGATATTTTGAAGGGTTTTTTGTGCCTATATCTCCTTCAGTTCTCTCTGATCTGAGTTATTTCTTGCCTTCTGTTTGCTTTTGAGTTATTTTGATCTTGCTCCTCCAGCTCCTTCAATTTTGATGATAGGGTGTCAATTTTAGGTCTTTCCTTGTTTTTCATGTGAGCATTTATTCCTATAAATTTTCCTCTAGACATTGCTTTAAATGTGTCCAATAGGTTCTGGTACATTGTGTCTTCATTCTCATTGGTTTCAAAGAACATTTTTATTTCTGTCTTCATTTCATTGTTTATCCATTCATCATTCAGGAGCATGTTGTTCAGTTTCCATGTGATTGTGTGGTTTTGACTGCTTTTCTTAATCCTGAGTTCCAATTTGATTGCACTGTGGTCTGAGAGACTATTTGTTATGATTTCTGTTCTTTTGCATTTGCTGAGGAGTGATTACTTACAATTATGTGGTCAGTTTTGGAGTAAGTACAATGTGGTGCTGAGAAGAATGTGTATTCTGTGGATTTGGGGTGGAGTGTCCTGTAAATGTCTATTAGGTCTGCTTGGTCCAAATCTGCATTTATGTCCTGGATATCCTTGCTGACTTTCTGTCTCATTGATCTGTCCAGTATTGTGGTGTAGTGTTAAAGTCTCCCACTATTCTTGTGCGGGAGTCTAAGTCTCTTTGTAGGTCTTTAAGAAATAGCTTTATGTATCTGAGTGCTCCTGCATTGGGTGCATATATATTTAGGATACTTAGTCCTTCTTGTTGCATTGATCCTTTTACCATTATGTAATGCCCTTCTTTGTAGCTTTTGATCTTTGTTGGTTTAAAGTCTGTTTTATCAGAGACAAGGATTGCTACCCCTACTTTTTTTTGCTCTCCATTTGCTTGGTAAATCTTCTTCCATCCCTTTATTTTGAGTCTATGTGAGTCTTTGCATGTGACATGAGTCTCCTGAATATAGCACACCAATGGATCTTGACTTTTTATCCAGTTTGCCAGTCTGTGTCTTTTATTGGGGCATTTAGGCCATTTACATTCAATGTTAATATTGTTATGTTTGAATTTGATCCTGCCATTTTGTTACTGTCTGGTTGTTTTGCCCCTTAGTTGATGTGGCATCTTCATTGCATTGTTGTTCTTTACCATTTGGTACATTTTTGCAGTGGCTGGTACTGGTTGTTCCTGTCCCTGTTTAGTACTTCCTTCAGTAGCTCTTGTAAGGCAGGTCTTGTAGCAATGAAATCTCTCAGTAATTGCTTGTCTGTAAAGGATTTTTTTTCTCCTTCACTTATGAAGCTTAGTTTGGGTGTGTATGAAATTCTGGGTTGGAAGTTCTTTTCTTTAAGGATGTTGAATATTGGCCTCCACTCCCTTCTAGCTTGCAGGGTTTCTGCTGAGAGATCCACTGTGATTCTGATGGTCTTCCCTTTGTGGAAAGACCTTTCTCTCTGGCTGCCTTTAGGATTTTTTCCTTCATTTCAATCCTGGTGGATCTGACAACTATGTGCCTTGGGGTTGCTCTTGAGAAATATCTTTGTGGTGTTCTCTGTATTTCCTGGATTTGAATATTGGCCTGCCTTGTTAGATTGGGAAAGTTCTCTTGGATAATATCTTGAAGGTGTTTTCCAGCTTGGATTCATTCTCCCCATCACATTCAGGTGTGCTGATCAAGCATAGAGTAGATCTTTTCACATAATCCCATAGTTCTTGGAGGCTTTGTTCATTTTTTTTCACTCTTTTTTTCTCTTATCTTGCCTTCTCCTTTTATTTCATTGGTTTGATCTTCTATCTCTGATATCCTTTCTTCTGCTTGATTGATTTGACTGTTTAAAGTTGTGTATGCCTTGCAAAGTTCTCGTGCTGTTTTTCAGTTCCATCAAGTCGTTTATGTTCTACTCTAAGCTGGTTATTCTAGTTAGCATTTCATCTAACCTTTTTTCAAGGTTCTTAGTTTCTTTGCATTGGGGTAGTACATAGTCTTTTAACTTAGAGAAGTTTGTTATTACCCACCTTCTGAAGGCTGCTTCTGTCAGTTCGTCAGAATTAATTCTCTTTTTTGTTCCCTTGATGGTGAGGAGTTGTGATCCCTGGGAAGAGAAGAGGTGTTCTGATCTTTGATGGTTTCATCCTTTGCACTGGCTTTTTTCCATCTTCGTAGATTTATCTCCCTTTAATCTTTGAAGTTGGTGATTTCAGGAGGGGTCTCTGAGTGGACAACTTTTTTCTGTTGGGGTTGTGGCTGTATATTTTTTGACCTGTAGAGGACATTGCTGGGCTCTCTAGGATTCAGTCAGGTTTTTGGGTGGGTGGACCTTCCCTGGAGTTTGTTTGCAGGTGAGATTGGCCCCATCTTCCCAATGTATCTCTCCTTCCCCAGCTGGATCTTCCTGGTTGGGGTCAAGCAGGTGTATTTGCTGCCAAGCTCTCTAGCAAGGGCTTCAGTTTGAGTTCTGTGGAGGTAGGGCCTGCCGTGCCTTATGGTCTGTTTCCCTGCTTTCAACTCTGCCTCCCTCTGTGGGATGGCTTGTCCTGCTGGCGTTAGTCCAAACTCCCATCCAAGTCCCAGCGACAACTTGCTGTACACCACAGTAGCTGCTGCTCAGATTTGCATCGACTACCCACGGTGCCCCACTGTCTGGCAGGGCTCTTGTGGACCGTGGGTTGCAAGAGGGATGAGGCAAATGCAGGATCCGAATTGGAGCACGAGGGGGTTAAGTCCCCCAACTCTCCAAGCCAGCTGCATGTTTCAGGTGGGGATGTATCCCTGTCTTGATTTGCCCCCTGGGTGGCCCTCGCCCTGCAACTCCTTCCCTGGGCTTATTTTCAGAGCCCTATCAGTCCCATAGAAATGAACCTGACACCTTGTTTGGAATCGTGAAGTCCTCTAGCCCTCTGTGTCTCATTCGCTGGGAGGTGCATTCTGCCGCTGGCTTCTCACAGCCATCTTGGTGCCCCGATGGGCACCACTTAATTTAACTAAAGAAGTGGAAGATCTATATAATATAAAACTTAAAATTCTGAGGAAAGAAATTGAAGAGGCACATACCAAAAGAATGGAAAGATATTCTATGCTTATGGATTAGAAAAATTAATATTGTTCTGTTGAAAGAAAAACTTCAGGCAAATTAAATGTAAAGGACTTTAGCTGAACAATGAACAATTTGCGAATCTGTCAGCCCCCAGAATCACAGCAGATTCAGAGACTCCAGGGGTACCTTGTGGTCAGAACAAATTTATAGACAGGAAAAGTAAAGTGATGCACAAAAATTGGAAGTGAGGTACAGAACAGCTGGATTGGTTACAGGTTGGCATTTGTCTTATTTGAAAATAATTTCAACACTCAATACACTATGAGGTTGAAGTATGGCCTCTGGGACTGGCCATGCTCAGCTATTATTACAGGTGTGTACTTCTGAGGTAGGTTTTCCATCTTGTCTGCCTATTAATGTGGGTTTCAATTCATCCACAAGACTCAAATATGGAAGTACAGAGTGTTTCTCAGGCCATACTTAGTTTGCTTAAACAGTTCAAATGACAGTGCTACCCAAATCAATTTACAGATTGAAAGCAATCCCTATCAAAATATCAATGATATTCTTCACAGAAATAGAAAAACAGTCCTAAAATTTATAAGGAACCACAAAAGACCTTGAATAGGTAAAGCAATCCTGAGCAAAGCTAGAGGCATTACAGTATCTGACTTCAAAATATATTACAAAACTGTAGTAACCACATCAGCATGGCTTGAAAACAAACATGTAGACCAATGGAACAGAAGAGAGAACCTAGATAGACACCTACACGTTTACAGTCAACTCATGTTAGACAGAGGCTCCAAGAACATACAATGGGCAAACGGTGGTTTCTTTAATAAGTTAACTGGATAGCCTTTTGTAGAAGAATGAAACTAAACCCTTATCTCTCATTATATACAAAAAGCAAAATAGGGTAAAGACTTAAATCTAAGACCTGAAACTGTGGAACTACTCGAAAAAAACATTGGGGAAATGCTCCAGAATATAAGTCTGGGCAAGGATTTTTTTGTGTGTAACATCTCAAAAGCACAGACAGCCAAAGCAAGATAGACAAATAGGGGTACATCAAGCTAAATTGCTTCTGCACAGCAAAGGTAACAATCAACAAAGTGAAGAGAGAGCTCACAGAATGAGAAAAAATATTTGCAAAGTATTCTTATGGCAAGAGATTAACAACCAGAATATATAAGGAAATCAATAGCAAAAGCACAAATACTGATTTAAAAAATAAATAAATGGGTACTATGCTCACTACTTGGGTAGTGGGATCATTTGTCCCCTAAACTTCAGCATTGTAACAATATTTCCATGTAATAAATTTGCACATATACCCCCTGAATCTAAAATACAAGTTGAAATTACAAAAAATATATAGACTGAGTAGAAATTTCTCAGAAGACATACAGATAGCTAATATTTATATTAAAAAAAGTTCAGCATCACTATTCATCACAAAGAGGCAATTTAAAACTACACCATTATCTCACTCCAGTTACAATGGCTTTTATAAAGAGGGCAGGGAATAATGGATGCTGGTGAGGATATGGAGAAGGTGGAACCTTCATATGCTGTTGGTGGAAATGTAAATGGTACAACTACTATAGAAAACTGTTTGAAGATTCTTCAAAAAACTAAACATAGAACTAATTTATGACCCAACACTTCCAGTACTGACTATATAGCCAAAATAGTGGAAATCAATGTATTGAAGAGATATCTAAACTCCTGTGTTTAGTGTAGCACTATTCACAAGAGCCAAAATATGGAGTTCACCTAGTGAGCAGATGAATAGGTAATGAAAATGTGGTATATGTACACAATGGAATATTATTCAACCATAAAGAATGACATTGTCATTTGTTGCAACATGAATGGGAATAGAGATCATCATGTTAAGTGAAGTAAGCCAAGCACAGAAAGTCAAATATTGTTGTCACTCATATGTGGAAGCTATAAAAGTGGATTTCATGAAGACAGAGAAAGATTGGTGATTACCAGAGTTCGAGAAGCAGAGGAGGAAGGGAGGGATGAAGAGAAGTTGGCTAATGACTACAGATATATAGTTTGATAGAAAAAAAGTAAGTCTTAGCCTGTGATAGATCACTGAAGTGACTGTAGTTAACATGAATCTATTGTACATTTCAAGATGGCTGGAAGAGAATAATTTTAACATTCCCAGTGTAAAGAAAAGTTAAATATTTAAGGTGATGTATATGCCAATTGCCCTGATTTGATATTTATGAATTATATGAATGTATCATATAAGGTATGTATGAATTTTTTATAATGTATGTATATATCATTCAATGTGTATATGTATCATATAATGAATGTGTGAATTTTTTTTATTGATGCACACTAGTTGTCCAGTATGCCTCTACTGTGCATCAATGGACATCTAGTATGCATCAGTAAAATTTTTTGGAGAAAAAAAGTATGAGTGGAAAGTAAGTTACTATATTAATTTACATATTATTGTATATTTATGTCAGACAGCCATCCCCCCCCACCTTCCTTTTTGACTTGGTTCATATTTAGTTAAGTTACCATTCTAGCAAATCTGGTTATGAGAAAAATTGAGGGACTTCGTAAGTTATGTTTGTGTTACTTCAGTTATAGACATTTTTCTACATGACAGAACCTGATGTCTTTTTTTTTTTTTTTTCTGATAGTTGAACACTAAAAACAGAAAGGACAAATAAGGAAATTGGTTTTGAATTAGGAAGCGTCTTACAATTAATTGAGTTTTCAGTATATGCCAGGGGACTACGCCAGGTACAAATGAAATGATGTAACTGAAAAGTGAAATCCAGAACTTACATAGCTAAATGAATAGTACTCTTTCAAAGTTCTGTAATTATCAGGGGAAACAATAAGGTTGCTGTTGCTCAAAGAATTTCTGGGTCTCTCACTTCTACGTTACCTCGTTTTCCCGATAAGCTGTGCTTTCATCACTTTTAAGTTTGAGACTTCTGATAGTATTTTGTTTGAACAAAGGTCTTCCACAGAGCAATAAAGAAAAAAAAAAAACCTGAAAATCATTGCTGCTTGTTGTACAACTCTAAAAGCATCTTTGCATTAGAAAATATTCTTCTGAATAAAAGTTTATGTATACATTTCAGTAAAATTTCTAACAGTATAGAAATGGTAAAAAAAGTAAAAACGAAAGTGCAGGTTCATAGCAGTTTCACTTCCTAGATAGTCACTGTTGTTGACAGTCCAGTGCCTGTTCTTCCTGAACATCCGTTTTTTGGAGGAACAGGCGCCACCTGGCTGGGAATCGGGAAGAGCGGTATGGGAGCAGGGGCCACCCTGGGCAGTGGTCAGGTGTGAGAACACCCTTCCTATTTCTATAAAGGTGTTCTCTATATAGAGCAGGGGGAAGGCCAAGAGACTTTCTTTAACAGTCTAGCTGTTGGATGGTGAAATTAGAATAAATATTCAAACATACATGAATCATGAATTCAGCCTTGTTAGAATTTTCCCTTGTTGGTTTCTATTAATTCCACAGACTATTTACATTAAATAAACCTGTATGTAATATTACTTTTTTTTTTTTTTTTTTTTGAGATGAAGTCTCACTCTGTCACCCAGGCTGGAGTGCAGTGGCACGATCTTGGCTCACTGCAACCTCTGCCTTCCAGGTTCAGGCAATTCTCCTGCCTCAGCCTCCTGAGTAGCTGGGATTATAGGCATGTGATACCGCGCCCAGCTCATTTTTGTATTTTTAGAAGAGTCGGGGTTTCACCATGTTGGTCAGGCTGGTCTCAAACTCCTGACCTCACAGTCCATCCGCCTTGGCCTCCCAAAGTGCTGGGATTACAGGTGTGAGCCACCACACCTGGCCACTCTTATTTTTTTTTAAGTCGAGAATTATCTAGATTAATATTTAGAGAAAAGCAGAGGGCCAAAAATAAACTTTGAAACTATGCTTTTGTGTTAATCTCTTCATGGCTTATTGTTCTGTCAGTGGCTCTCAAATATGGTCCCTGGACCAGCTAAGCATCAACAGCCTCTGAGAACATGCTAGAAGAACAAATTCTGGGTCCCTACTGAGTTGGAAACTCTTGTGGTAAAGCCTAGCAATCTATTTTAACAAATCTTCCAGGTGATACTGGTGCAGGATAAAGTTTGAGGACACTGCTCTATATAACAGCCAAAGATTAAAAAAAAAAATCAGCTTGGTATTTCTCTTCTCTCATTCTCCACCAACTTTTACCCCAATCTAAAGGTCGTGATGTTACTGAGATATAACATGATTTTTCTTAAGAGCGGAGCTTTCAGAACACATCTCTACTGTTAGAATGCCATTCTCCACTGTTGTCTACATAACACATTACTCATCATCCTTTAAAATTTTTTTCTAGTGTAACTCACTGGAGAACTTCTCCTGACCTGGAAATCCAGCTGGGCTTGACTCTCACAGTTTTTGGAGCCCTGTTTGTAGTTCTTCAAATTTGATTGCAGTAATTTATTTACATGCCTCTGTCTGTTCCAGGGTATTGGGAACTCCCTGAGGAAAGAGACTATGTCCTTTCACCTCTGACACCTAGTGGAATTTATGGCATATGCTGATACTCAGTAAATATTTAAGCGAAGGATGAAATAAAAATAAAGTCATAACTTCTCCAAGACCGAGAATTACTAAGAGGCAAACTAGTGTTATGAGAAAGCTAAAGTGGCTTGGGTTTGAATTATGCTGATTGTATGTTAGATTGCTTAAACAATTTCTCTGACACTCAGTTTTTTGCTATATAAAATTGGCATAATTCCTATCTCACAGGTTCACATAGAATTCCTGATACACAGTTAACACTGAAAAATGGTAGCTGATAATCAAATAAAAATTAGTAACTTATTGCATATTTTAGTGATTTGAGGACTGTAATCTTATTTTGAAGTCATATAGGAATATTTTTCACTTATTTATAAAATTATTTTACTCATCAGAACCAAAACACACAAACGATTGAATTTAACTATTTAATATTTTGAGGAGAAAGCAACAAAAATGATTCAGATATATAAATGGCAAACATTTTAATCAATATGCACTCATGATTTTAAAAAGTTCTTATATTGTAAATTTGCATTTTTTTTCTTTTTAAACAAATAACAGCATGTCTATTTCTTGAACTTCACTTGTCAGACTACCACATAACTTACTGACTCTGTCATGATTCCCAGGAATTTATTTTGTGAGGCTTTTAAAGAATGTATACCTGTGAGTATAATGTGCTCTTACAAATATTTGATCCTTATTTAGGCCAAAAACAGATTCATATATTTTTAAAAGAGCCAGGCATCAGAAAATTTTTGCCACCATATATTCAGAAAATTTAATATTTATACATTTTAGTGGGAAAAAGATAGTGCCTTTCCATCATATCAGGGATGGAATCTATAATCTATCATCAACTTCTAGAATATGAATATATATGGACAGTCACATACATTGGCCCAGTATACGTCTTGTTTTTCCTAAGAGAACTGATTCCTAAAAAAATAAAAATAAAAATAACTGATGAGACTGGGTCACTGTTTGCTCACTGATAGGAGTTGGAAGCCATGTAGCTTTGTTGGGTAGAGCTGAAATTAGAGATCAAATAACTCATGTCCCTCATTTTAGAGATGAGGACCAGGGGTCCAGAGAGAGCATGTGGCCTGGCCGATGTCTCACTGCAAGTCAGGGCTGCAGCGAAGATTAGAATCTCTGTACGGTCTCATGCTGGTTGCATGGCATTTTGAGGTAGTCGTATTGGCAAAACAACTGTCTAAGGAATCACTTTGTTACACTGTTTGATCCTAGGGGCTTTTTGATGTGACCTGAAAAAAAAAAAAAGATTAAGCTTTTCTATTTTACATTGCTGTAATTCAAGTCATCAGTCACACCATTCTTGAGCTTTTATCCAATCTTCTTCAACTCTGAGAGTTAGGATGAAATAGGATGGTCATTAGCAAGGAGGTGAGATCAGTATGGGAATCAGGAATTTGATGGAGTCAGGGTTCATTACTTTCTAATAAGCTCAACTCTTTTTATCTGACCTCATCAGAATGGTTGTTTGAAACATGAAAGTCAAAATGTCCCTCTGGCCAAATCATAAGGATTCAAATATTCTTTATCTAGGGCTCTGTGCATCAGCTTACATTTCTGTTTCTAAACAAAGTCCTAAGGACTTATGCAAATGTTTATAACTAGATATGAATGTTCGAGTCTGGGCTGCCCCTCTAGGGGGTGTTCCTCTTGTTTCACGTTGCTATCGAGTATTCTCTGGGGGAAATAACCTTAAAAGATCATTCAGATTACAAAACATCTTATCTATACCATATTTTGACAAGGCATTCATTTTTTTTTTTCCGGGGGGAGGTGGGTTAAGAGAGAAGATAATAAAAAGAAAACAGACAAAGTACCAAAACAGAAACTATATTACAATTAGATTACAATATATAATTGCACAGAAGCCAGCATATGGTAGATCTACCCTGGTTCTTTCTGTCTAAAGAGTTTTGTTGTTTGGTATTCCATAAGAGTGTCTATATAGCACCAAGCATACGTTAAGGTTGCCATTACAGCAGTGGTTTAAAGGACATAGTTTACTGAGTTATTTAGACATGAGTTATCTTGGTAACTTTGTCTATATACAAGTATTTCCTCATTAAGGATTTCTGTTCCATTCCTGGAGACTGCCAGAAGGCAAATTGGTTTGGTGGATGAGAACAAGCATTCTTGTCTGCCTTCAGAGAGTGGCTGGCAAGAGTATCTAGACGCAGTTTCCAAAGAAGGGGATGGTGGCCCCAAATAACTCTATATGAAAGAATTTGGGACTTTAGTGACCTCCCTTTTCCTCTCTCTTTGTGAAGTCAACTGTACCCATTCTTCCAGGTGCAATACTTCATCTGAGGCTAAGCTGAAATGAAATACTAATGAAAAACTGTCAGAGAACGTTGAATACTCTTCCCAGCCTGGTACATCACTGTCACATCCCACACTCACTGGTGTCATTTTGCCCATTCGGGCTGAGCTACTTTTCTACATCCTTTGAGAGGATTATTTTCTCTGTGCCAGTTCTTGGTAAATACTCAGACCCTAAGGGAAATTCAGATTATCCTGGATTAACCACATACACTCAGAGGAGCTAATGACTGAAAAATGCTCCTTGTTCATTGCAAAATATCCAAGATCCAGAGAGAGAAGTCTTCCAGGGCCCCTAAGGTAGAAATTCCTTTTAGGATTTTAAGGCCACAAGTAACAGAGTTCTAAAGCAGTAGATCTTATCACACTGTTTCAAAAATAACTATGTAATTCAACTACAGTTACTCCTTAAGAGAAAATCAGCAAAGACTTAGAATGAGAGAGAGAAAAGACTCTCAAAAATGAAACTCATCACAATAAAAGTCAATCTTCAGCTTCTTTCTTAAAATCAAGTGAATTTTTGAATGCTGATTAAATTCAATATTTTTCTAAAGGAAAAAATGTGTCATATTTGGGCAGAAAAGGGCAAAAGCAAGATGAAGGGGAAAAAAAAGATGAATTAAGCTAATTTCCATAATCCTGTTTTATCAGTACTGGCCCATGTGTGTGTGGTACAGCACACACAAACCACAAATAGTTTCAAATTCCTCAGTAGAAACCATGCTATTCCTGGGCCAGCCCAAATGTGTGGATCTTGCCTGATACCAGTTCAGGGTAGCTGACTTGATGTGGCATGTCCCACTCACATGGATCTTGGAGCTTCTTGATGGTTCTGGGTCAGTTATTTCAACCATTGTCAGCCAGAGCTATCTTTGGTCCTCTCTGGAACAGAGTGAAATTCCTAAATAATGCCTGGATTTAATCCTCCCTGTAAAAACTGTCTTCTGCACAGTAATTAACCAGAGTCAGTTCAGATTTTCTAAAGTTTGCTCAAGCTAGATCTGCCTCTCTGGGATTTGATGTGTCCAGTAGCACACAAGTCCAGTTGATCCCTTTTTCATAATGCTTGTCATACCTGCTTCCTTTACTGTCTCCTAAATTCACTCCCTAATCAATTCAGAGCTTAGGCTATTGTTAAAACAGCTTCCTCAGTTTAGGCTTCTTTCTCTGAGCTGTCTTCTATAGTTACTAGATTAGGGTTCTCTACATACTCCTGTTGGACAGTTCATTCTCCAGCTAAAAAGTCTTTCTTGGTTCATCATAATATAAATGATAAAATCTAGACCCCTTAGCCTGGTGTTTAAAACTGTCTACCTCCAACTTGCGACTTCAGTGTATCTGATGTCCCCCATCCTGAATCCAAGCTCCTTACCTCCGAATATTTACTTCCATCGTGTCTGCCACTCAGCCATTTCCTCATTCAGATGTAGTTACTGAGCATTTGTGTGCCACGTGGGGGTCTAGATGCTGCGGATACTGCAGTGAGTAAGGCTGACACACTCCCTGCTCTCACGGAGCTTGTGCTCTCATTCTGGGAGACAGATAATAGACAGATAGGTGATATTTTCAAATGTAAGAAATTAGGACAAGTATAAAAAAGGTGACAGAATAGAATGCAGACACTCTTTCAACTCCCATAGCCCTAGATGGCTCTATGATGTATGTAGCACTCATGCCAGGCTGTTTTGATTTTTGTGGTTTTAGTTACACACTCTGGGGTAGATCAGCCGTGACACAGCTATTGGCCCTACTACTCACTACCTCGGTGACCATGGGCAAGTTCCTTTCGTCTTTCTCAGTTTAGCAGTCTAAAATGAGGATAATGTTATTATTCTGTTCATAAGGTTGCCTTGAGTGTTTTATAGTGTCTATAAAATGCTCAGCACAGATCCTGTCCTGTGTGTGTTCATGTGTTCGTGCATGTGTATAACATATAGTGACACTTAATTGCTTACCATTGTCATTTTTGTTTGGGTGAGGTTAATTTTAAGTAATATAAATATTTATACTGATAAACAGATAACTCTTAAACCAGAATCTCATTACAGTTCTGTAATGCCCTGTATGTTATTGTAATGTACAATCAAATTATACAATACTATTTCCTTACAGTCTACTTAATTGCAAACCAGAAGGAATTGTACAAGCTGGTATCCTCTAGGAGGAACCAGACACTTCTTAGTCTAGTTGTGTTAACTATTTCTTTTGTATTCAATTTGATAGTACAAAAATATTTTACATATAAATTAATTATTTCTCCTAGCTAAACAGTAAGCCTCTAAGTTTCAAGCAAACACGATATGGAAATAAATTATAGTTAACTGAGATCATAGGAATTTTTTTGACGTTTTATTTTACATAAATTTGTACCCAAATGCTACAGTCTCAACTTACTAAGAAAATTTTCTTAAGCAATTCACACAATGACATAATGGGCATTCCCATTTTAGTAAATAGTACTAGTGGCTTTGTTACCTGTTGAAATTTATGTGCATAGTTGCTGGTGACTGCTGTAATGCTATCTGTTTCTGGTGCACAGCTGTACTTGCAGCTACTGGGGAGCCTGAGGTGGGAGGATCACTTGAGCCCGAGTGTTTGAGGCTGCAGTGTGTCACTGCACTCAGTCTGGGTGATGGAGTGAGACCCTGTCTCAAAAAAAAAAAAAAAAAAAAAAGATATAAGAAGTTACCATTATGACATGCATATTATCATATGAATTTGAGCTGTATTTGTAAAGGAATTATTTTAGGCTATGAATTGTCCGCATTTATATTTCCATAATACATAACGCATTATAACACTGAAAAGTTTTCTTATAATAATACAGTTAAGGTTTCTGTTTTGGCAAAATGTGAAGAAAAAAAAAATACCTAGCACTTGCTTTAGCAGTGTGATGGTGAAGTCAGTAGCAGATGAGTTTAGATGCTGTAGCTGTTCCCAAGGCATGAGACCCAGCAGAAGGTTCAGTGGAAAAATGAGGAATGGTTTAACTACTGAAGCACTTACATTCCTTGGAATTCAAGATATCCAAGGATTAATGAGTGCTATAAGTCAAATTATAATTAAAGGTTGGAATCCCAAGGTGCTGGCAGCATTGCCGGCTTTTAGCAGATCTGAATGTTCACAGTTAGGTTCAAATGTAGGTTGTCATTTGCCTGCCATCCTTCTAGAAGTCACTTTACTTCTCTGACCCTTGAAAGTTCTCATTTCAAAATGAAAATATCGTATAAATCATGGCTTTTGTGAGATTAAATAAAACGAATCACTTAACCTAATACCTGATCATCGTAAGCATTCAATAGTTATTTGCTAAGTTAAAGGATGCAGAAAAAAAGGTGATTCTCTTGGACTTCAGGGTTTCAAAAAGCTATTCTGCTCAAGCCTGTGATTTTCAACCCTGGCTGCATACTAGAATCACTGGAAAGGTTTTCAAAAAATTCTAATCCTAAGGCCCCATCACAGACTATTTGTGTCATAATCTCTGAAGGTAAGGTTTGGACATTGGTGTTTTTCAAAAGCTCCACAGGTGTTTCTAACATTCAGCCAGGGTCTTTGCCCTCTGACAACCACGTTTGTGCAGTTGTCTGTCTTGCCCTAGTTGAGTATGCTCTGAAAAGCCCTTGAATGTATTTCCTCCATTACACTGTGGTGCCTTGGGTTCACCTGTGTACTCTGTCACCTATCTACTGCAGCAGTCATTTTCTGCATCACCAGTGTGTTCCTTTTAGTTAATCTGTTGAACTGCCAGCACAGTTCTCCTAGAAAACAAATTGGAATGTGTTACTGCCCTTCTTAAGAACCTTACCTGTAGCTTGTTGAATGAAGTTGTGATTTTCATGTGGCACACAAGGCTATTGGCAATCTGAATCTACACCATCTTAAGATACATGGGAAGTCCTTACTGAAACTTGTGAAGTTTGATAAATGCAGCTAAATCACAGCAGACATGCCCTGAGTTGGGAGGTATATATTTTGGGGTCCATTTTTGCCACACATTGGCTCTCAAACTTTGGTGAGATGATTGATGTATAGAACTCAGCGTCCTTCCTTGTTTGGAAGAAAGAACAAGAATAAACAAGGCTTAGAAATAAGTGGAAGGAAGGAGTGATGTAAGACACTGGCAGACATTCATACTTTTGTATGGAAATGCTGTAGCAGAAGGCTTGATCACCCCGTTTGTCTTTCAGACCCCAATTCGCCTGTCCCTTAGAGAGAACTTACCTTGAACCCTTAGATGGAGACCCATCCCTTCTCCTCTGGCGCTGTGTGACATTCCTTTGTAACCCTTCTCACCCGTGTAATCGCATGTGTGTATTTTTGTGACTGTTTGCTTGTCTGCTTCCCAACTCTGCCATGAATGCTTTACAGACAGAGGCCTTGTCCAGTTTCCTCAGTGCATGTCTACAGGGCTGAGCCTGGCATGTGGTAGGTGATGAGTTTCAAGGTGGGCGACCATTGGGTTGACTGAGTGAGAAAATAATCAAAGAGTTGATGTGTGTAGGCAGTGGGGAAATGGGAAGTACGTAAGGGCTGTGTAGAAGGGTATTTTCCTGCCCCCTCCAGGGCTTGCCACCTTTTCATGGTCCTTTTAGCTTTCTTCTGGCTCCACTGAAGAGGCTGGGGGCCCCTACAAGTGCAAGCTTTTGCTCTGCTTTGACCGTATCAAGCTGTGGGGACCTTGGGATGCCATGTCACGCTGTATTACCATTTGCATCTGTGGAATGAAGGGTTTGGCAGTCTTGGTCAGTTTGCATCTGTTTTGTTTCTCATTGTGTTCTGGGTGCTCTGAAGAGTTTTGTATAGACTTATCCTGTCCAGTATGGTTGCGATTAACCACAGGTGGCTACTGAGCACTCAGGTGTGGCTAGTCTGAGTTGACATGAGCTATAACTGCAATATACACATGAGATTTGAAGACAGTATTCAAAAACCTAAAATATCTTGATTTTTGTATTGGTTACCTGTTGAAATGATAATTTCTAAACATTCTGATTTAAATAAAATATATGATTAAAATTATTTTCACCTGTTTTTATATTTTTTTAACATGACTTTAAACATATGAAGTTGTGTATGTGACTTACTTATTTCTATTGACTAGCTCTGGTCCGGAAACTACATTTCTTCCGTCATGAATTCATTTATCTCTGTTTCATTTGTTCAGGCACATATGAAAATGAGCACTTTGAAGCAGTATATGAAATGACCACTGTTACCACACCAACCAGAACAGAGACTTTAAGGACTGAGATTTTATTCCAGCCTGGTAGGCAGTCAGAACTTCTGTTAGATGCTTTGAAATGTTCACAGATGCTTCATGCTTTTCTTTGAGCAGTCCTGAGGCTGGGACAAAAGATGGAGCATCTTTGGACTGGAAATCTGTGGCATGTTCTCCACAACGAAATCCTATCATTCTGGCTTTTTTTCTTTCTGGGACTTTCTGCATTTCTTCCTTTAGAGTGGTAACAGCTATGGACAACATTCAGGAAGCAGTGATATTTGCCACTGAGTTGTGTGACTTTGACAGTGAGCTGAGTTTGGAAAATGTGTTGACTTTGCCCCAGCTGTGTGATTTGTGGGCAGCTCTGAGCATTCATTAATTTCTAAGGCCCTTAGGTCATACAGAACTCTCCGAGTCTGTTTTAGATCACATCAACAATTTCTCCTCGGGCCTGACGTGAGCACATGGGCATGTCCATTCAAAGGGAGTTCATGTGAAAGTTACAGTGGCTTTCCAGTGAGCTGGTGATGATGCTGTCTGATACATTCCCAACCACTCTGCTGCAGTTGCTACTGAAATGGTTCAGTGAGTAATTGGTGTTTACCTACAGAGTCTGTAAATAAATTCCATTCTTTGTATTGAACATACTAAAATTACCATGTAATCTTTGTAGCTTTTTCTTTCTACTCTCTGCTTAAAGGCAGAGAAGGATTTACAAATATGATTACATTTTCAAAATTAAAGTGTTTCTTTTACAGTTGTGTACAAACAATTCTTTATCATTTGTGTACTAAGTTTAACACACCCTAACAGACCAGCATAAATTTAGGCAGAGCGGAGAATATTTATAACTGGAAAACTGCTTTCAGACCGCTAACTCTGCACGAATGAGTTCCAAGTTTTATCTTCTTTGCTGTTTGAACTGGTGATGTTAAAACAGTGTATGAGGAAAATTTCTTACCATCTTTTACTTGGTGTGAGAAAATTAGCCTTACTGGTCCCAGCTTGCTTTTTTCTGTCTGCTCGTTAGTGGGAATGTGTTAATTTTGAAACTGCCTCTGTAAATTATAATCATGTGAATTTTGTGCTCTGTGTAGGTCTGGAGTCAGTCTGGAGCGCAGTAGGCAAAGCAGTTGGGTGTGGCTGAACGTGGGAGTGTGTGGAGAGTGGGCAGAGTGAGGCTGCAAGTGGCAGGCAGGAGCTTCTCGGGACTCCTGAGTGTGCTGCTAAGTAACTGGCACTCTGCACTTAAGAATGATGGAGTGGGTATGGTGGTAATAGTGGTATGGTCACATTAATAGTTTTGAAATGTCATAAAACCTCTATGGTAGCCAAGTGGAGGATGAAATTAAAGGGAGTGAAATTGTAGGTCTGGAGACATATTGGAAGCTATTCCAATAATTGAGGCAAGGAAATAGAGAGGGCTGAGACCGTAGCAAAGGCACAGGAAGGGAGAAGGGAATGGATCTAGAGAGTCTGAAAAGGATGAATTGATAGAATTTAGATCTGCCACTTACATCTAGAAAGTTTCCCCATGTCTGGCCAGGTGAAGGAGAGGAAGGGGATTGTGGGATCATTGGGCATGGGGAGGAGAAGCAGGTTAGCAGGAAAGGATGCACTGTTTGGGGTCTTCAGAGGCAAGTGCTAAGGTCAAGAAGGCAGAGACAGCAGGACCATAGTGGTGTGGAAATGCCTAATAAGACAAGTGCAGGTCTGTTTGCTTTAGAAAAAAAATTGCTCAATGACCTTCTTTCTCTCAGAATCTGAAAAATCAGGACTTTTAACCAAATAAGAAATATATCATTCAGGAAATGGCAACTACAAAAAGCTTCTCAGAGAATAAGGTACTCACCGGAGTACGACATGATCATGGAAGGGGTGGGCCTGAGAATGGTCGTTCCTGCCCATCAAACCTGTATTAACTTGAAGGAAGAGAGTCTGGCAAATGTCCAGGTGCCCATCAAGATGCAGACCAGGATCACCTCTTTTAAAGATGCCTTTGAACCTCTCTCGCTCCCTCTGCCCCCCAAGGGGCGCGACTGGCCTTGCTCTCTCCCCTGGGCTTCAGATGTAGCTTGTCACACTGGTCTGCGTTTTCACTTAGAGTCCTTCACCATTATGGTATTTCCTAATAGACTGTGGGTTTTTTGAGAGCAGGAAGCTTTGTATCTTCATTTTGCTACTCACAGCCTTTAGAATGTGTATCTGATATATCTAGCACAGAATTAAGTGTTCTGTAAACCCAAGAAACTTACAGGGGAGGTAGTGACGTGGAAAGAGCAACATCCAGGACAGAAGAAAAGAGACCTGGAGTCTGGAACTCACTCTGCTACTGTCAGTCATTGGACCTGGGGCGAGCTGGTTTTTCTGGGCCATGGTATTCTGATAGGGAAAGGAGATTTAGCGAGAATCTGGAAAATCCGTGAATGGTCCTTCAGAGGTCTCTGGATTTCTTGAGATTAGATGCAGACGTGTGTGTGTGTGTGTGTGTGTGTGTGTGTGTGTGTGTGTGTAGGTGAGTTTTATTTATTTATTTTTTTGAGGAAATGAGTGAGAGCTTTCATCATACTCTCAAAGGGATCTCTAACTTAAAATAATTCATAACCACTGAATAAAAGGTGATGTCTCTAGGATTCCTGTATAAGATAGAGTTGTGGGTCTTGAGCATAGGCATTCAGCTAAAGGACTCGTCTGGAAACTGCTATGAACAAACACACCCTAGTTACACAGACTTTGGTGTTTATTTGGGGCAGACAGGCATGGCTCCTCTGAGCCCATCCTGTGTACTATCCCTTCTTAGAACTCTTTCAGTTCTATGTGAGGTCGCACTCACGTTTGGTTTTCTGAAGTACTTGACAAAGACTGAATCTTACTTTACCGATAATGACGAGGATGACAACAATGACAAGGGCGATGTTGAAATTAGGGAAGAGTAAAAGTCCAGGATATTCTCCTATGTGCCTGTATCTGTCTGTCACCTCCTTTAACACTGACAATAAACTTGTTTGGTAGGTGATGTTTTAATTATAATTTACTAGGTAAGGGAACCAAGGCACAGAACATTTATCTTCTTGACTCCCATCCTTACCTAGCTAGTAAGAGGCGGAGCTGGTATTTAAACCCAGAAAATATGACTCCTGAGCCTGCCCTTCTAATCAGCCCAGTATATGACTTTTTTTTAAAAGGAAGTTTTTCTTCTCTGTAGTTTCACTTTTGAAGATTCAAAAAGTAGTAAGTATAGAATAATTCTTATTTTATGATTGTAACCAAGGACAGCACAAACTATAGTTTGGATCCATGTAACCTATATGGATACTCTACTCTCTTGAACAATGGAAATGTATTCCCCATGGTTTGCAGTCTTCTTGGCATAGAAATGTTGTGTTGATCTTATCTGGCTGTGCCCATAGAGGAGGTGATAAGGACATTTTTCAACAGCATCCCACAGATGAAAGCAACAAGCAGGTGCTTCAGGAAATCTCTAAGATGTGTTGCTGGAAGTGACACTAAGCTGCAGTGTATACTAATGGGGGTAATTTGCTGTGTGAAATTAGAGTTTCAGAGAAAATTACGATAATGAGTTTTGTTGATTTCCTAGGAGAGTTAAGGTGGAACATGTTGTTCGTCTAAAGTTTACCATCGGGTCGGGTTTAGAATTGGGCCTCATTGTCAGAGAATCTGGTGTCTGGGATGCCGGGTAGTACCAGGCTCTGGGCCGCCTCTGGCTTGCAGTTGACCTGACCTACAGGCTATGCTTCTGCCTGAATTTCTCTGCCCAGCACTTTCATGTCCACATTCCCAGTTCCCTTTTCTGGGGCCTGCATTTTTTGCCATAACCCCACAGGGCCCTTGCTCCTGAGTCTTCAGGAACTAGGAGGCAACATCCATGCCTTGAGCCTCCCCTGCTAGATAGCAACTTAATGCTGTAGGGATGTGATGCTGTGGACCCCTTCTGATCCCCTAAGCTTATCTTGCATTTGAGCTCAAGCCTGCAGCTGCCTGATTGCCCTTGCTGAGCCCACTTCCCTGTTGTAAGTACCCCTTCCCTCGGAATTCCTTTTGAAACAGCCTTTCCATTTGAGTCTGCTACGGGTTAAGAGGTGAGACTTCAGAATAGAGAACTTGAGAAGATAAATTCATAATTAGCAACTTTTTGGCAGACCTGCATGTTGGTCTCATGGCTTCCTCTGGTTACTGTTAAGCTGCAGTTAAGCTGTGGCTTTCTTAACTCAGGACCTTCGAGTAGCTATAACATACTGCTCCTGCATACATGACTTGTTTTAATTACAAATAATATCTACAGCACTAATGTGCTAGAGAAGCAAAGAGTGGATATTTGACAGAATGTCTCATTAAGATAATAGTTAAAATAGGTAGTTTTATCACCATTCTGTTTCTGAAAGCTGTTTTATTTTGTGGCTTTTAAACTGACTAAGGGGTGATAAAAATAAAGAGCTCAAACAAAATAAAAATCCTCATTGGTTGAAAATGTTTCATAGGGGAACATGTCAGTGTTTATTGACTATAGGTTTGAGTAAATAGGGAACACTTTCTCATATTTAACATTTAATTTTCACAAAGGATTCTTCAGTTATTTATTCATTCCTCACTTGTGCCAGGTTGAGCCCTTTACATATCTGGACGCATATTATCCCTAATCTTTAAAACAGTTTAGCAAGTTATTACTCTTTTGTTTGTTTGAGCCAGAAATATTTTTGTGTTAAGTGGTTGCCATGAGCCTGGCTGTGAACTAGGTGATGGAAATAAAACAGTGAAGAATCACTTTGATTTTCCTGCCCTTAAGGAATTTTCCATTGTCAGACTGAAAGACCAACGAACAGATCACTAGAATGCCTTATGTTTTTATATACTCTTCAGGGTCTAAATTATGCAGATATTTTTTCACATTGAAGCAGTATTCATGCAAATATGTTGAATATCATGTGTTTCTTTTGCCCTGATCATCCCATTGAAAAATCTTTCATATAGCAATACCTGCACATAATTGAAAAGATCTTTGGCAGGAAAAATAGTTGTAGATTTTGCAGAAAAATATTGAAAAAGCTAATTGGCAAGAGAATGACTAAATCATTGCTACTTAACTGAAATGTTACGCAGCACTAAAATGAATAAAGTAGATATATACATATGGAATGACTCTGCTTTATTTTTATTTTATTTTATTTTTTTAATTTTACTTTTTTGAGGTGGAATCCCAGCTCTGTCACCCAGGCTGGAGTACAATGGCATGATCTCAGCTCACTGCAACCTCCACCTCCTGGGTTCAAGTGATTCTCTTGTCTCAGCCTCTTGAGTAGCTAGGATTACAGGTGACCGCCACCACACCTGGCTACTTTTTTGGTATTTTTAGTAGAGATGGGGTTTTGCCATGAAGGCCAGGCTGGTCTTGAACTCCTGACCTCAAGTGATCTGCCCACTTCACCCTCCCAAAGTGCTGGGATTACAGGCTGAGCCACTGTGCTCGGCTAACTCTGGCTTATTGTTAATGGCAAAAGCATGCTGTAGGAAAATCTGTAAAATAGGAATACATTACTTAATAAAGGAAAGGAAAAAAGACAAATTTTCCCAGGATCATACCAGATTTTTAGCTGTGGTCCCATGTAGGCAGAAGAGAGAGGAGAGGTGTGAGGGACATCTTTTAGGTATTACTGTATTATTTCCGTCTGACAAAGTAAACATGTATTCCTTTGAAATATTTTAAAAAGCCCATACATTTTCATTTTAAATGAGGTGATAGATGCTATGGCAGAGTTATATCCAGGGTCCTATGGGGAGATAAAGGGGACACAGACCAGGAGCCAGAGAAGACTCCCTGGAGGAGTGGTTGGTGTTACTGGTTTCAGGGTTATAAATGTCCATCACGTAGAAGACAGAGAGGGAACAAGGGCTTTCTGCTTGGGAGCATCCTGGAGGCTTTCCTGGTATCCGGCTGGGGGGCTGGCCACCTCCAGAGCCTTAACAGCTTGCCCAGGTCATCCTGGGTTCTTCTTCTTCCCTTCACCTTCGCACAGCACCAGCTGCTATTACTGAACATGTCGCCTTCTTATACCTGTCTCTGTGGTGGCCATCTTGGCTCCATCTCTTCGCCTCTCACTTGGACAGTTGAGACAGCCTGCTTGGGTGGTCTCTTGGCCACTTGTCTGTTCCCCGTGTCCTCCCACCTCAGGCTGCCCTTCACTTTGCTTTAAAAATGCATTTTGACCCATGATTGCCCTTCCCACACTTTCTTAATGGTCCTTCCTAGCTTCTGGAATATAAGCCACCCTTCGAAGGCAGGTTTTCAGAACGCTTTGTCTGCCTTTCTCACCTGCCTCACAAAATAGCTCTCATTTATGTGATCCAGGATGATTTTCATTTCTTTACAGATGCCACACTTCTTTCTCATCAAGGGGTGGGCAAAGGGAAAGAAAGAAAATTCACAATATAGATTTACTCTAGTTAATTGTTAGCTTATTGAAAGTACTCTTACTAGCTACCTCTGTTTCTGGGAGTTAATATACCTCAGATTTTGCTATTATATTGAGGTAACAAGTTAGGAATTAATACATTGCAGGAAAATAGTCTTAGTGTCCTTGGAGTTTTTTTTTTTTGGTAAAAGTTCTTGAATGGATGGCAGATCAGAATCTCCACAGAGGATTTAAGGATCTGGCTTTAGTTTGTATACTTGTCTATTCCAAATCCGGATACACTCCGCCTTTATAGAAGACACATTGTTCTAAAAACACCACATTGACTAAACAGTCTTTATTTGCTTTGGCTGAACTTAGAGTTAACGGATGGACCCAGTGTGCAATAGGATAGACAAAACTGAGCACCAGTTCTCAGACTCACTTTAGGATACACTACATGCTGTCTTTCTATTCCTCCTCACCTGCTGAATTTGTATATTTGTTATTTTTCTATTACTGAATAGTTATAAATAAGCCTTGTTAAGCAAAAAATAGGAGTTGGTCTTAGCTTGCTGATTTTCAGAAATCTTTGTCCTTTTAAACACATTCAAGTCAGGACTAAATTAATAGACTATCATCTGGCTCCCTCTGGTGGACACTCATGAAAAAAAATCAAGCTGTAGTTTTCTGAGAGAGGAAGTGTGTAGTAGAGGGGTTGCCATTGTTCTGGTTGTTGGCGGGGGTGGGGGGAAGGAATAGAAAATGCATTCTAATTTTGTAGATACATCATAATTATTATAGAAAAGATCCCCAAGGAATAAAATGCGTTGCTATGTAAAATACCTAATAGAATAGCAATAATAAAATACATAGCCATGGTACTGCTTTTGCCCTTTTTATTGTTATTAAGTGGTGATATATGCTGGGACCACAGTGTAAACTATAATCAGAGGTAGATGTCACCCCATAGATTTCTAACAGTCGTATATTAGGGTGGAGTACATGCTAAGGTAAAGCAGCGAAGGTAATTGAAGGGTCTGGATACTCTACTGATTATCCCAGAACTTCCTCAAAGCTAGACTTTTCACCTAATAGTGAATAATTTTTATATTTTAGCAAATGTTTTTATTTTGAATTAATTTTGATAAATTTACTAGTATTTGTTCATTCTTCATTGTCTGAATTTATGCACTCACTGACAATGCTTTATCTTAATTTTGGGGAATTAATTGATATCAAATTTTATCTGATTGGTTATGTATGTTTTGACATTCGATGTTCAACCCACTTAACTAGGGAGAAATTGCATGAAGGGTTTCAACCTAATTTTCATTCTTTTGTTTTTCTAGGGTCACATCTGGGGGCTAGGGTTAGACTATAGAATTTTGGGGTCAGTAAATTAGCTCATCTAGTCACCATGTTCTTTGCTTCTTTCTAACCCTTTGGAACTATACTAAAGAGTTTTACTCCCTTCTCTTTGGTTTATGTAATAGATTTTCTTAATTTTTTAAAATTACCAAATAAAGATAATATGTATT
This sequence comes from Saimiri boliviensis, assembly GCF_048565385.1. Lineage (NCBI taxonomy): Eukaryota > Metazoa > Chordata > Mammalia > Primates > Cebidae > Saimiri > Saimiri boliviensis. The sequence continues at coordinate 103,675,224 of NC_133459.1, forward strand.
GATCTTATACAATATGTTATTTTGAAATATGTATGCATTGTGGAATGGTTAACTGGAGCTAGTTAACGTGCATTACATCACATATTTTTTATGGTGAGAACACTTAAAATGTACCCACTGCAGTTTTCAAGAATGCAATACATTGTCATCTATATGTAATTCAATTAAATTTTATTTTTGTATAATTTATTTTACATAATAATAGAAGTTCCCATTTACCAAGTCAAGCATATGATGGCATGATCTCATTTAATTCTTTCAGTAACTCCATGAAGCAGTTAGCTGTTATCTGCATTTTACAGAGGCTGGTAAAGGTGAGCATAGCTGAAAACTCATGAGTCAGGGCTCCAGGTATTCTTACTCCCAAGCCAGGAATTTTTAACTACAACCATGTATATGGGACCGCTTCCTGAAGTGGGTGAAATATAAATGTATGTGTGGCTAGTACTCTCATGAAGCGTCTACAGAGTACTGGAGATTTCATTTTTATGTTTCTGTCTCTGAAGTAAGGAATTAGATTACCTTAATTTAGAAACAGATTTTTGCGTTTTCTCCTTTTTTACTCTCTTTCTGAATAGGCCTTATAGTAGAACCTCTTTAAGCTGTGTTTGTTAAATTTTTGAGAGTTGGGATGTATTATGTCTATTACCATATAAATAGACGTTATGGCAGGGCCTGTGGCTCACATCTATAATGCCAGCACTTTGGGAGGCCAAGGGAGGTGGATGGCTTGAGGCCAGGAGTTTGAGACCAGCCTGGCCAACATAGCGAAACCCCATCTCCACTAAAAATACGAAAATTAGCTAGGCATGGTGGCGTGTGCCTGTAATCCCAGCTACTTGAGGGAGGCATGAGAATTGCTTGAACCTCGGAGGCAGAGATTATAGTGAGCCAAGATTGTGCCACTGCACTCCAGCCTGGGCAACGGAGTGAGACTCTTTCTCAAAAAACAAACAAACAAACAAAAACAGACTTTATGAGAAAATTACATTTTAGGTAAATGGCTTTCTCACTAAGTCTTCAAAAGAGACAGTCTTAGGACAAAAGACTGAAGGAAGGATAAAGTTGCTAGCAGGGCACATTTAACAGGTTTAGGTACTGAAGATCTTTATAAGGAATCTTTGAAACAGATAATCAGGTTAATTTAGAAAACTTTTTCTGAAAACACTCAGAATTAAATTAAGGCAATTTCCTTAAAGTTGGTGATTAGACAGAATAAATACTATTTAAATATTTTACATGCTGTCTTATTTAATCCTCACAATAATGTAATGATTGTTAATAATCTATTATAGGCATTACCTAGACGATGAAACTAAAGCTCAGAGAAATTAAGTATTTTGCCCAAAGTTAGCTATCCAATAAATGGTAAACTCAGGATTTAGACTCAGGTGGTGTAGCTCATGAACCCATCCACACTGTAAACTGCTTTGTTATATAACAGGACTGTCCAATAGAACTTTCCGTGATGACGAAAATTTTTGATAACTTTGTAGCTCATTACAGTGGCCACATGTATGTGGCTACTGAACATTTAACATGCAGCTAGTGCAACTGCGGAACTGGGATGTTTTTGTTTTTAAAATATAAATTAATTTAATTGGCCTCTTATGGCTAGTGGATACTATACTGGAGAATACAGCTTTCCAGAATCTTTCAGTTTCTGTAGAAGTAGAGATATAATTTGCTTGGGGTAAGCCAGGCTAACTTTGTGTTATACCGATAAAGAATCTGCAACTCAAATGGGTTGGTAATCTGCTCAAAGTAATAAAGGAACAAAAATATAATCCAGGTATTTATACTTCTCAATCACAGCTCTTCTCATTCTGTACCTCTTTGGCATGTGCAAATAGATGTTTCTGCTGCTGTGATTAATATTATATCGGAAAAGTTTTGGAAAAAAAATCTTACCTTTTCTAACTACATGTTTAATTAATATTTTCCTCTTTTCTCAGGTTATAGAAACATTATCACGACTTTCTCGAACGCCTATAGCGTTGGCCACAGGAATCAGGTAAGCTCTGTTTCATCGGTCATGTGTCCCATTGAGTTCAGTGTAATGATTCTTTATTAAATGGTTGCTATTTGTGAAGCACCTTGCACACAGGTAGTGTGTCTCATTCATGAAGAGTGCCTGGTTTGTAAGTACCCAGTACACATTTGAAATTACAGGCAGTGTTCGACTTATGACCATGGTCGGGACCGCGGAACGGTCGTAAGGCGATTTGGTCGTAAGTTGAGTAGGCTCTATGTACAGTTGAAATGGTGCACGCGGAGATGGTAGTGCTGCCGGAAGCCGGTCCGCACTGTCGTACGCCCAGCTGGGCAACGTTTGCGCTGCCAGACGCGGAGCAGTCGTGGCTAGCGATTGTGGTCATAAGGTTGAATGGTCGTAAGTTGCATAGGTGGTAAGTCGATCAATACCTGTAATTGAGCAAGGTAGAACTTATTCATAGAGTTGAATAACACATTGGCTAAACATTGTTATCAATTCACAGGTGACTGTCACTGGTGGGGTTCTATTTTTTTTTTCACTTTCCTACAACATTTCTGTACATATGATTCAAGGTAAACAGAAATGCTTAGGTAAATATATATTTTTAAAGATGTTGTAATATGTTTATTTCCTATAAGGTAGAGCATAATGATAACTCATAGCTTTTAGGAGTTTAAGAAATAATCAGACAAGTATAAAATATGTATACAAGAATGTGTTTTGAAGGTTCAGTAGTAAATTAAAAACCTAGAAGTAAATTGTTTAAATATAGTATGCCATCTCCTTGCGATGGATATTATGCATTTGCTAATCATGCAAATATAGATGTATATGTTGTGTTGAGCCTTCCTTGTTTCAGATACTACGTACTTAAGTTAGATCAGTCAGTAAAGATGTGTTATGTAAGTAACATTAGGAAATAAAAATAGTCTCTACACAGCCAGGCCTCATGGAAATGGAATAGATTTTTTGCCTTCTTTATTCAGTGCTCCATATTTCTGTAGCCATCACAGCCATTTTTCTGTGTCCAGCGTACATTCCCATTCTAAGAGAGAGGATCCAAGGACTTACCAGGGTTCTCTGCACTGGCTACAAAGCACAGTGCGCTCGGGAAAGATGCCCTGCTGGTGTGCAAGACCTTTCTCAGAAATGCGCCATGAGTTTGGCAGCTCTCTATGTGTGTGGTCTGTCGGAAGGATATACATTCAACTCCTTCTAATTTGCTTTTCAACACATGCATAACGTTCATGGCAATATGTATTTTATGTTAATTGTAAACAGATTTTTTTTAAAGCATGATCAAATTTTTATGTATTCTTGATTCTGAAAAAAAATAAGATTTTTTTTCTTTTTAAATTTTTCTCATCCATATTTTCTACAACGAACTTGCATAATAAAATGTGCCTTAATTTATAAAAAATGATTTTGAGACTGTATTTCTCACACGCTGATTTATTTGAAAAACCCAGTCTCCTCAAGTGTCTTCAGTATTAAATTAATCTGTAAGTCAGTGTGAAACTCTGCTTTTTAATATAACTATTTAGTTTTTATTTAAAGCTTATTTATTATTTTGATGGATCATCTTGTTTTTATGAAACAGGTGATATGCTAGTTGCCTGGAAAGGGTAGAATTTTTGGCACGATATACTTACTGTGATTTTGTTAGACATAAATTTAAGGCATTATCCTGGTGTTATGAGTACCACGAGGCAAACAGGGAAGCCACGCAATGGGAACAGGAAATGTATTAAAGTGTGATTTTCTTGAATAGGGAACAAAGAAAACACTCTATTTTCCCCAAGGTCTGGTTGACTCATTTGCCTTGTCTAATAAATGAAAATAAAAAATACAACTTAAATACGCTAAAGTCTGAGCAGAAATGTCAGGGTGAAAAATGACATTTCTGTGTCATCGTGCCCTGCAAAGGCACAATGAGAAGTGGCTGAATTACTGAGACATGTAAGAATTAACCTTAAATTGGCAATGGAAAGCTTTACAAGAAAACGTGCTTCAACTGGTGTTTCATTCCTGTTGTGTGTCCCCCATGAAGAATAAAGAAACATTGCAATGAGGTAAAATTTCAAAGTTTCTCAAAGGTGTAACAGTAGTAGATAAAACTGGAGTTAGAGAGTTCACCTGTAAAGGGCACAGTGTTTTTGTCTTCCACTAATTTTCATCTTCACTAGTGAAGTGAGCCACGGAAGGATGCTGCAGTAGGTGAGGTGACCCTGCAGGTATGTGGCAGGTGGGAGATCACATAAGCATGTCATTATGCCCTTCCCCGTACATGTGACTGTGGTGACTAGCTGTAATGGCTTCAGATGATTTCAGGTGGCAGGTGTTACCACCTCCCTAGAGGAACCTCAGACACAGCCACTGAGCAGGCACTTTGGGGAAAGCCCTAGACGTTGTTAGACATGGTGACTGATCTGACCATTTTGGCAGCAGACAACTTACATATTTAGTGAGACATAAATGCCCAGCCTGATTGTTGCTCATTCACTCATGTTTTTTCCCCCTCCTAGGCCCTTCCCAACAGAAGAAAGCATTAATGATGAAGACATCTACAAAGGCCTTCCTGATTTAATAGAGTATGTTGAACATTTTGAGCAAACTTTAGCCACCGCCAATTTATGCGTCCATTGTGGGTTTTAACTGTGGATATTAAAGTAAGCTATCTGAAGGAGAAAAAGTGTCTTAATTACTGAGACATGTAAGAATTAACCTTAAACTGGTGATGGAAAGCTTTAAAAGAAAATGTACTTCAACTGATTTTTTGTTCCTGCTGTTGTGTTCCCATGAAGAATAAAGAAACATACTGTAATGAAGTAAAATTGCAAAGTTTCTCAAAGGCATAACATAAGTAGTAGATAAAAGTGGAGTTAGACAATTAGGGAACAATGAAAAAGAAATAAGATCTGCTGCTGGAGTTGTGGGACACATAGTGCATGCCTTACAAGTTCAAGGAAGGGGGAGAGAAGTGTGGGTTGGAGCTAGCTGGGATGTTTTAGTAGACGGTGTTCTTTCTGAACACAGAATCCTTTAGGGCTTTATTATTTAATAGTCAGGAGAGGCAAAAGGTCCTTGCAGCCAATTATCTTCTGCTGATTGAGTGACTTGTACAAATTACAAATAAACATAAGCATGATCCTTACTCCTCAAGGAACTGATGACATAGATCAGGCGTCTTTGCAAAGAATCATAATAAGAAATAGATTATGCCCCAACACAGATTCAAATGCTATGGAAATTCATCCTTCATTCATCTATCCTTCTTTATACACCCAACACACTGGGCTTGTTTTAGCTTTGTGACCGTTGCATGTGCTGTTCTTTCTGTCTATTTGACTGACCTTTCAGCCTTCAAGTCTTTGCTCAGATGTCCCTCTACAGAGAGGCCTTCTGTGACTACCATGTCTAAAATTGCCACCACCCACTCACTTTGCTGTGTTTTTACAGCATTTGCCAATGCCCGAGACAGTCTTGGTTTGCTTCCTTTATTGCTTGTCTCCTCATTAGAAGGTAAACTTTGTGAGATGTGGGACTTTGCTTTGTTCATGGCTGCATTCCTAGAACTTCACGGTGTCTAGCATATAGTAGGTACTCAATAAGTATTTGTTTTCTAAATTAGTAAGTCAAAACTGCATCTAGCATCTACCGTTTGCCACCTGGCGATAACAATAAGAGTTTACTGAGTGTCCATTTGTGTGCTAACCAGGTTACATGCACTATCTCATGTAATACCACAATATTATTTGGTTGTTATTATAATATCTTCACAGTTCAAAAGGGAGAAAACTGAATTTTGAAAAGCCTAGTAAATTGCTGGAGGTAATATTGCCAGTACATAGCAGTCTTTGGATTTGAACTCAAACAGCCCTTATTCTAGAGCAGAGGTTGTTAGTCATAGCACCAACTTCCAGATACAACCTGACTTGCCCCTCTCAGGGCTTTTAGTAGAAGAGCAGAGGAGGTGAGCACCAGCTGCGCCCCGTGGATGAATGGGCAGCAGCTCTTTCCAGGACAGGTGCCATCAGAATGACCTTTCAGTCTTACATTTTAAATATCGATGAAGAATAATTTCTTATCTCTTGAAATCTCTAAGAACTCACCAACATTAAGCAAGATAGTGCCAGTTGTTTTACTGAGTTGGTTACAGTCTTCACAAAGTAACTAAGATTATCGGCAGTGTACTCGGGTTACGTAAAGTAAGGAGAATGTATAATTTCCAGTGCTGTGATGATGTTCCTTTGTAACCCATACCAATGGTGACTTACACCTAAACATTTTTAGAGCTTCCCCCATCTTGTTTTTTCACTGACTTTTTTTCAAGGCAGAATTGATGTCAGGATAAAGCCAGTGAGGATACGCTCCTAGTCAAATTTGACAAAAACCTTGGTTTCCTGAATTGGCTGCTCTGAGATGCCAGCCAGCTCTTGCTCTGTGAGAGGCAGTCTGCTTTAAATTTCTAGCTGGTGGTCGAAGGTCCAAATGTATTTGAGGTATTAAAAATTATTTATTTAATATACCCAGGCTGGTCTCGAATTCCTGGGCTCAAGCCATCTACCCATCTTGGCCTCCTAAGGATTACAGGTGAGGTAGGGTTATCTTAAAAAAAAAAATCAAATGTATTATATTATCCCCAGAAATGCTTAGTTTTGAGTTTGCTGTGACAGCTTGATTTTTAGTCTCAGCTTTGTTACAATTTCTATGGGAAAATATACCTAACGCTAACTTTTGGGGCTGAATGCACCCAAAGCGAAACCCTTGGAATAAATACTGGCCTGGTCCCCACTGTGGAGGCAATTATTTTTTCCTAAGTTGGAGAGGAAGCCATGGGATGGAGTGGAGAGGGCAGGTAATAGGTACTCTATACAGTGTCCTCAGTTCTCCTGCTTATACTGTCAGGGTGCCAGACAGGACCATATGTAGGTGGCCCTAAGACAGGAAAACTAATATTAATTGTTGACTTACTGACCATTTGAAAAATATCATAGCTCTTTTCTTTTCTGGCTCAGAAAAGAAATTGTTTACCAAGCTGTTAGCAAGAAAGGCATTGTATTTTCTTTTAGTATAGGATTGAATAATGAAAACCAAACAGTTCTAGACCAGTCTTGCGTGTGTGTTTGCATTTGTGTATTTGCATGCACACGTGCACTCACACATGCATGTCATTCTTACAGGTCTTAAAATAGAGAAAAGTCGGCTGGACATGGTGGCTCACGCCTGTAATCCTAACATTTTGGGAGGCTGAGGCGGGTGATCATCTGCAGTCAGGAGTTCGAGACCAGCCTGGCCAACATGGTGAAACGCCGTCTCTACTAAAAATACAAAAATTAACTGAGCATGTTGGCCTTTGCCTCTAATCCCAGCCACATGGGAGGCTGAGGCAGGAGGATTTTAGAACCCAGGAGGCGGAGGCTGCAGTGATCTGAGACTGTGCCGCTGTATTCCGGCCTGGTTGACGGAGTGACACTCTGTCCCCACCCCGCCACAAAAAAAAAACTAGAGAAAAGTCTGTGTGAATGTATATGATTCATTCTTTACTGTCATGGGAAATAGTCAAATGTAAGACTTCAGCAAAGCTGACTTTTTTGCAGGGGTGGTAATATTAGGAATTAGAACCAGGAGTGCTGGGATTAGACGTGCCAGAGAAATGAATTTCAGTCTGTTTTTCTTCAGAACAGGATCCCCTCCAATGCAGAACCTGTTTTTTCTTCATTTTCTATCTCAGCTCCCTCATGAACTCACCAGACCTCCCTATCCTTTGATGTGGTACAGAAAATGTTCAAACCTATTTACCTGCCCTACTGTTCTCTGGCCGGATTGCCTGCCTAAACCCCTCAGTATGGAAATTATGTTACTGCCAATATGACTCACCATCTCCCTAGTCTCCCAAAGTGGAAATCTCCTTCCTCTTCGCTCCTTCTCTCTCTCTTATTCTCAGTGGTCACCAAGTCTGGTTGTCTCAGTCTCCTGTGTCTCTCTGTTCCTCTCCTCATCTGTCTTTACCTTAGTTACAGCTCTGAATATTCGCTCACACACAGTCTTTCACTTCTTGGCTTACTGATCTCCTTACCTGTCTTTCCGCCTTCAGGTTACCCCCATGTCAAACCCCTGTTGGTTCCCTGATGCCCAGGTTAAGGTTGAGCTCACAGATTGCATGGCCCTTTACAGTTTGGTTTCAACGCTTCTCTGGAGGTGGGGGCACCCTCCTTACCTGGCCACACTGAGTGAGGTTGCACAGCTCCTCTCGTCCATCTGCCTTTGCACATGCTAGCATCCTTTGTCTGGACGGCCACCTCCCTCTATTAATACAGTGTGTGTCATTCCTGCTGCCCTCTGAAGCTCTGGAAGAGTGGAAACTGTGCCTGCCTAGTCTGCAGCCACGTCTCCTGGCACACAGTACTTTTACAGCAAATATTATACCTATTGAATAAATTGATAAATGTAGTCAAGATCCAGCTCAGATGTAGTATCTTCTGGGAAGACTTCCCTAACTTCTTTAATGAGAGTTATTCTTTCTTCTGCTCCTATATTTTACACTCATCTCTTTTTGTTGCATGTACAGAATTACACATGCCTGCCCTTCTTTTTTCCTTCCTTCCTTCCTTCCTTCCTTTCTCTTTCTCTTTCTCTTTCTCTTTCTCCCTCTTTCTCTTTCTCTCTCTGTCTCTCTTTCTCTTTCTTTCTCTTTCTCTTTCTCTCTCTCTCTGTCTCTCTCTTTTTCTCTTTCTCTTTCTCTTTCTTTTTCTTTTGCTTTTTTTGTTGTTGAGAGGGAGTCCCACTCTGTCACCCAGGCTGGAGTGCCATGTCATGATTTCTGCTCACTGAAAATTCCGTCTCCTGGGTTTAACTGATTCTCTTGCCTCAGCCTCCTGAGTAGCTGGGATTATAGGCGTGTACTGCCTCACCCAGCTAATTTTTGTATTTTTAGTAGAGATAGGGTTTTACCATGTTGACCAGGCTGGTCTCAAACTCTTGACCTCAAGTGATTCACCCATCTCAGCCTCCCAAAGTGCTGTCATTACATACAGGCGTGAACCACCACACCCAGCCCAGAATTACGTTTGTAGGTTATGTGTTGTTCTCCATACTAGACTGTAGGAGAATTCCTGAGCCTCCTTGATCTATACATTTTTTTTTTTTTTTTTTTTTTTTTTTTTGAGACGGAGTTTCGCTCTTGTTACCCAGGCTGGAGTGCAATGGCGCGATCTCGGCTCACTGCAACCTCCGCCTCCTGGGCTCAGGCAATTCTCCTGCCTCAGCCTCCTGAGTAGCTGGGATTACAGGCACGTGCCACCATGCCCAGCTAATTTTTTTGTATTTTTAGTAGAGACGGGGTTTCACCATGTTGACCAGGATGGTCTCGATCTTTCGACCTTGTGATCCACCCGCCTCGGCCTCCCAAAGTGCTGGGATTACAGGCTTGAGCCACCGCGCCCGGCTGATCTATACATTCTTAACATGGAAAATCCTGGAACTCAGACATTAGTAAATGTCTTTGGGATGGATAGATGGCTGGCTGGCTGGATGAGTGGGTGGGTGGACTAGCTCTGGAACAAATTTTTCTCAGAACAGAGTTCTCTGAAACTTGTTACCCACAGAGCCCTCTCCCTTAATATACCTTCCTTTTCTCCAAGTGTTTGACAGTTCATTCCTGTCAAATACCTTCAAATAATCCTTCATGACAAACATAAACAACTGTGTGATTGTACCTACTTTGAAAAATGTTCCATGTTGCAGAGTGACATTTACAGTTACATTGTTTTTATTTGTGGATGTATCAATTTTTAATGTTCTATCTGCACAGACCCAGGAGAGAGACAAAGGACTGATAGTATTAAAGAAATTGAATTTCTTTCTCAGAGATATGAATGCTTGTCTCCAACATTTGAAATTGGTTAATCTCAGTTCTTTGAGATCATTGGTTAATAGAAGACATTTATAGAAGTCTTTTACTAAAAGGAAAAACTTAAGGAGTAGTAACAGAACATGCAATGACCGAATGGGTTTACAATATCAGCTGTTGGAAAAATGCAGTCGTTATTATGTGAGTGCTGGTGGAAACTTTAGAAACAGGGATTATTTGGAAATAGGGATTATTTTCAACTGCCGGGAAACCAGCAGGAGATTTTAAATTGTTTATTCAAAACATTTGTGGCCTTGGGAACCTTGATAAAAGATGCAAACAAATAAAACGGTTAAAGGAAGGGTCTGGTTGATGGGGAACTGGTAGGTATCCTCTGAGTGGGCTTGAAAGAGCATGGTTTGAAAACCACTGGATTAGATCCTGTAATAACACTGCAGTAATTGATGCTTTTAAAAGGCCATTTATGACATATTAGATACAATTTAAGTCTCCTGTTTTCTCCATATTATACCCTTTAATGCAGTTGATGAAACTGAGGTCTTGAAATATGAAAAATGGGAGGCAGTATGATAGAGTGGGTAAAACAATTGCAGTTAAGACAGACTTGGTTTTAAATATTGGATCTGCCAGTGACTAGCTGGCTTATTTATAAAGCCGAATAACATTTTGGTCTTTCAACTTCCTCATCTCTTTAATGGATTAAATAATAATTCGTACCTGATAATTTTGAATGAATTCTGTGCGATAATATATGTAGAATATTTTTGTGTTTATAGATAGTAACTACCCAGTAAATGATAGCTGCCACTGCCCTCATTGTTGGATTCTGTACTTGTCATTGTACTTATTAAGAGGGACAGAGTCATAATGTAAGCCTTTGAACCCTTCCCACTAATTCCATTTTATTTCCTTTCTGGATATTCTACTAAAATCCCGTAGGCTATTTCTAGCGATTGCATTTACTGCGTAACAGAAAATGACCTTGTATCGTATCCTTTGTTGTAGTGAAACCCTTGTAGAAGATGAAGAAGATCTCTATGACTGTGTTTATGGAGAAGATGAAGGTGGAGAAGTCTATGAGGACTTAATGAAGGCAGAGGAAGCACATCAACCCGTAGGACTTTTACTTGTTTTTAAAGTTACTCTGAATATTTTATTAGGAAAGACTAATTAACATATTCATTTATGTAACCTCTGCTGGGATTTTTTTAACCTTTGCTTGCTTATAGCTATATAATTATGACTTGTTACTGCATTTGGAGACATATGCATGGCCCTTCAGACTTCAAAACAACCATAGGGAATCTTTGGTCTAATCTTTTCATTTTGCTAGTAAGGAAACAAAGTCCGAGAGAGAGAAATGAAATGCCACCCAGCTAAATAATGGCAAGGTGGTAGTAGGATAGAATTTTAGGGAATCATGAAATTATACTTTTTTTTTTTTTTTTTTTTTTTTTGGAGCCAGAGTTTTGTTCTTGTTGCCCAGGCTGGAGTGCAATGACATGATTTCGGCCCAATGCAACCTCCGCCTCCCGGGTTCAAGCGATTTTCCTGCCTTAGCCTCTCGAGTAGCTGGGATTACAGGCATGCACCACCATGCCCAGCTAATTTTATATTTTAAAAGAGATAGGGTTTCTCCATGTTGGTCAGGCTGGTCGCAAACTCCTGACCTCAGGTGATCCGCCTGCCTTGGCCTCCGAAAGTACTGGGATTACAGGAGTGAGCCACTATGCCTGGCCAAAATTATACTCTTATAAAAGTAAATTTCTTACAACATAGGTAATTTTTTCCCTTTAAATTTGATATAAGATAAAATATATATTAAAGAATATTTCTTCACATTTGTTAACTGTTAATATGTAGTACCATTTTTCTTTTGTTTCATGATAAGTCTCCTGGCTTTCATTCTGTTTTGTAAATTTAGTTTCAGATATTGTCGTAGCCAATATGAGTCCTCAAAACATTATCTGCTATTAATATATCTAGAACATTCAGAAAGGATTACTTTGGATTATTTTCTCATTTACAATTTGAAAAAAACAAAGTCAGTTGCTTAGGCTCTTAATACATTTTTCTTGTATATTAAAGACTTATTCATCAGCTGCATGGTAATTTTTGTTTCTGCAGTGCTTTGATGAATGTGCTCAGCATTCTTTATGCTTCTACTTTTAATAAAAGGCTAGTGGGTTGTCCAGTAGCTTCTGTGGAATGGAAACGAGTTACCTGCCCGTGTTTGGGAAATATAATGAAAGTGTGGGTTAACCACTGTCTATGCTGACAGATCATCTGTGGCAGCATTTTCATAACATTTTTAGTTGACAGAGTATCGTCTGTTCCTCCTATACTTGTTAACTGCATTGGATGCCAGCACATTCTATTGGATGCCAGCACATTCTTCACTGTCTTCCCCAAGGGCAGTCCTCACTCAGCTGATGGGGTGAGCAGTGATAATAATTTAGATGGACAGGACTCTTCGTGGGCACTTGGCAAAGAGCTAAGTGCTTTACACTGTTTATGTCGTTTACCATTCCTTAGGGTTGGTACTGTAATTCTCTCTGTTTCACAGATAAGAAAACGGAGTCACAGAGAAATTCAGTGATTCCTTCACAGTTAGAAAAGCTAATAACCAAACCGGTATTGAACCCAGTTCCATCAGATTCCAGAATCTTTGATTTTACTGTTGTGCTCTTCCACTTCCAGTCTTAAATACTTAGTGAAAAAGTCAAGCAGTAAGATGTTAATGTTGGAAAAAATATTAAAGGTTTTTACTTACCTTACTGAATACCCTTTTTATTATTTTTGCAGTTATTTCTATAGTATTTATAAAGCATGCTGTATATTAAGGAAACAATCACATACCATTTATGGTGTTTCCAACTTCATTAACATTTTTAATAAAAGATGTTTTAACTTTAAGAAACTGTCTACATTCAGAAGCTTATTTTTTAATCATCTAAGTCTTTTTCATTTACATTGTTCAAGATTTTAGAAAAATAGCAAAGATATCTCACAAATGCAGTTAGATGTCTTAGTTGCATGTTTTATTAGAAAGGAAAGTTTAAGAAAATCAGCAATGCTTTTTATCTCTACCTCCTGATAGATTAATATATGAATTTCATTAAATCATTTCATTTTCATTATTCTAAATGCAGAAATGTCCAGAAAATGATATACGAACTTGTTGTCTAGCAGAAATTAAGCAGACAGAAGAAAAATACACAGAAACTTTGGAGTCAATAGAAAAAGTAAGTCATCCAGTATTATCTTTGATGTCTAAATACTGCCTAATATAGTTAATATGTTAGACTCACTGTTTCTTCTGAATGTGTGTAAGTATATTCCAATTTTTAGGAGAACTTTTTATTTAAAGATCTCAAAGCAGATTTATTCATTTTACAACTATTTATGGATGTCTTAGCACCTGAATGGCACTGTTTCAGGGACTAAGGGTAATAGTAATAAATGCAACAAAACTCTGATTCTCATGACAATTTTTCCATGGGAGGTTTTAGAATGTAAGCAAAGAAATATGCCAGATGGTCATAAGTTTCCTGAAGAAAAATAAGGCTGGAGCATAAGATAGTGACTGGGGGAGGGCTGGTGACATTTTGTAAAGAGTGGTAGTGGAAGGCCTCCATGACAAGATTCAGTGGGCAGCTAAGTGAATTGAGAATATAAGCCTTGTACATATGCCAGTGAAGATAATTCCTGGAAGAGAGGGAAAGTGTTCAGCATATGCTTCATGGACAGCAGCAGTCAAGTGTGGCTGGAGCAGAACAAGGGAAGGGGACTACGCATGAGGTGGGAGAGCTGGGGGCCTCCAGGCCATACAGGGACAGTGGGAAGTGCTGTGAGCAGAAGTGACATGATGTAATTTAAGTCTTTAAACTCTCATTTTGGCTCTTGTGAGGCAAGAGTCGTAACTAGCAGAAGAATTAGAAGAAAAGTGTGTTAATCAAGGTGACAGAAATGATGGTATGGGTAGTCAGATTCTGAATAAATTTTAAACACAGAGCCAGCTGGATTGGATGATGACTTAGGTAAAGGATGTGAGAAAAAGAGAGGAGTCAAAGATAACGGGTAGGTTTTGGCATGAGCAATTGCGAGAACAGCGAAGATTACAGAGATGGGGAAGGACAGGCTTGGAAGTCAGGAATCTGTTAGACCTTGTGAAATTTGTGATACCTATTAGACTTCCAGTGGGATTCGTTGACAAGGGTGTTAGGTATATAAACCTGAGGCATTGAGGGGAAAGATTGAATTGACATATAGATTATAGATTGGGCCATTATCATCACACAGTGGCATGAAGGCCCTGGGACTAAGTGAGATCACCCTAGGGAATACATATTAGGGAAGAGGTTTGAGGCCACTTCTCGAGACTCTCACATCCAGAGGTTAGAGAAAGAAGTGAAGTTATGGAAGCATTGTTTAGAAGACTAGGAGAGTAAATTAACTAGGGAACTGTAGTAGCGCTGTGTAGCATTACAGGCACAGTTGAGTTTTGTGGTCATATTTAAAATTAGACTATCAGTAATGTCCATGCTTAACTTCTTAGATACAGGCACAAAATATGTGGTAAGCTAGATTTGATCAGGGTATTTGTTTTTCCAGAAAAGCACAACGGAAGAAGAGAGGGCAAGAGTATTTGCAGGGAAGCGATTCCTGGAGTATAAACTGGGTTGGGAGGAAATGAGAACATGAGGGAGGTGGGACAGTTAGAGAACTGGCTCACCCCATAGGGCCGAATCCTTCCTTGAAGGAATAAGCTGTAAAGGTAGGAGGCTGTGGTTAGAGAGTTGATTCCTTGAAGTTAGTGCTATGGAGCATATGACGTTGTTGATGATGATGAAGTCTGTTGGTATGCCATAAGATTTAGGAGTTGAGCTGGAGTGGAGCACAAGATTATTTGTGGTCAAGGAACTGAGAGACCAGTACTGGAGGAATCCTCTGCACAGATTGTGAGAATGTCAAGAATGAAAGAGATATGGTAGGCCAGAAACTAAAATTCTCAAGGAATAATTCATAAACTGTATACATAGATTATTGAGCTCAGGGATCTAGAATCCCCACAAAATATTTGAGACATGTTACTGTGTAAGTCTTCATATACATCTTAAACTGTTGTCATTGTTTGCCAACTCAGACAGTAGTATTCTTCCTTCCTTTTGAAAGCATTTATTGTCTAAACCTTTTTATTTTATATTTTAAATGTATTAATATTAGCTTGTAGTTATGTCTTTATATCTCTATTCACTTGTAAAATCTTTAAGTTAGAGAAAGTATTTTCTACTTTTTTGGTGTTTATAATGCTGATCAACAACTGACTTTCAAAAACTATTTGTTGTTTGTTGGTGAGAAACTATTATATAGATTGGGACGAGTTATACTTAATTACTATTTTCTTCTTTCCTCGTAGTATTTCATGGCACCACTAAAAAGATTTCTGACAGCAGCAGAATTTGAGTCAGTATTCATCAACATTCCTGTAAGTAAAAATATGCTAGCTAAAACTGCGGTATACTTTGATAAAATCCTCATTTCCTTAGGGGGTTCTGGATCCTTATTTTAACACTGTTCTGTATTCTTTAAGAATTTTGGCCCTGTTATTATTATTTTGCTTTTCTAGTTTCTATATCCCATTTTCTTGAAATAACTGATGTATCATATCTTTAACCAAAAGTCAGTCAACATGTATGAAGAATACAAGTAGATAAATGAGTTTTAGGTATTATTCTTGACTGTTTGTTATGAAGAAGTAGTCTCAAATAATCGGTGGGTCCCCTTCCACCCCACGCTTCCCTGCGGAGCTCTGTTGCTCTTCCAGCTCCTCAGACCTTGTCTTGTAGATGATGTCCTCACTACATCAGTCTCCCCTACTTTATTCCTCCACGTCTTTGGCCTCTATTGTTTGGTGCTTTCTGCTTCCAATTTATCAACTGTTAACTCCTACTTCTGAAAGAGACTACTTCCTTATGATTTGACAGACTATTTTAATTGTAAAGTTTGAGGAGATTTTTTTTTTTTCATTTACGTTTATGTAAGCATTTCAAGTTTCAGGGCACCTTACCAGAAGCTTACAATCTTAAAAGGATACTTGCCCAGAAATCTAGAAGCAAGCTAAATGCCATGCCAAGTGAGGTAATGCTAGGCAAGATTCAAGTTCTCAGACCTCTAGGACTTGCTTTGGTTTATACACCCCTACCCCCATACACGTGCACACACATACATGATACATGTATATAAGCTTTTATGCACAGGCCTATTTGTATCACCTGAACAGTTCTTTCTATTTTGATTCTGTTGTGCTCTGTGTTGCTCAGCAGCAGTTGGTAAGCAATGACACGTCATCCTTATCCCTCATTTTGGCCGAATGAAGAAATTCTTGTTGATTAATAACATGCATGATATCAGATGAAAGTCTAGCATTAAACTTGCACATTTTGGGAAGATAAGAATCTTGGACCATTTAAGTATGGTCTTTATAATTTAGAGCCCACATCTTCATGTTTACTTTCTACCCCACTAAGGAAAGAGCATGCTGCAGAGTCAACACATGCTCCAAGGTACACAGGATGAGATAATGGGAGAACTGGCATCTAGTTCAAGTTGCCTCATATCCTGGCTATGACTTGTATTGACTGCTTGACTGAAAATTAGTTGCTTATTGGGAAAAATGTGAAATTCTGACATTTTGAGTTGCTCCAGTAAACTAATACAATTTATTTGCTCCTTATTTATGCCATTAGTTGTCTGGTTTCAAGTAATTTAGTCTGATTATTGTTAGCTTAGCACCAGGACACCACTAATTGACCAAAGTACAAATCTACATTTCTGTGTCACAAGGACATGAGTCATTACTTTGTCCTGTCAATAAAACATCAGGCACTTGGACAGTTTTATTTAAAAATTTACAGCGATTATAAAACAAAAATGAGCTGTACATATTTTCACAGAAGGAATAAATTATCCTCTAATAACTAGTGAGATAATTTCTTCTTTCACAGGACACTGACATTTCCAGTCAGATCTGAAATTGCTGATCGCCATCTGCGTGGCCTGTCTCTCTTTCTTCCCTCCCTCTCCTCTGCCTTCCTCTCACCTTCCCTCTCGTTCGTGGCTCCCTACCTTCCCCTGTTCTCCCTCCTCCTCTTCTACTCTGTCCTCTCCCTCTGCTTCCTCCCCCTTTCTCTCCCTCCCTCTACTTTTCACTCTTTTTTTATTAGTGGAAGCAGTTTATGTAAGATCATTCAGCATATCCTGAGTGGCAAGTCTAGCAACAGAAGGGATTCTGGGTTTGGGGTATAGTTTTTGGTGCTGATGTCTACTTTCCTTTCACATTGTTTTCTTAGGAACTTGTAAAACTTCATCGGAACCTAATGCAAGAGATTCATGATTCCATTGTAAATAAAAATGACCAGAATTTGTACCAAGTGTTTATTAACTACAAGGAAAGGTAACTTTTGAAGTTTAAGTTTTGTGAGTCTTAGTTTGTAATTATAGTAAGGGTTAGTAGTAAAATAGCTAACAAATAGCTATGACGACTGTTAACTACACTACTACGTAGCAGTAATTAGAACATGAGACAGTTACTTTCAGAGTGGTAGTTTGAGTTCTATACATGTACTTAAAATTAAAAAAAAAAAAAGAGAGAAGAAGAAGAAAGGGGGTGGGGGGGAGGACCCAGTATGGTCCTTACTATTTTTGCATTTCAAATAAAAAAACTGAGATTCTTTTATAGGCTTTATCATTACTGAGCGACATAATCTTCAGTAAGTCATTTTTAACTCTCTGATCCTCTGTGTCCCCATCTGTAAACACTGGAGGTAGATTGGCTGGTACCTAATGCTTTCACTTTTCATCCGACTCTAGTATTTTATGACTCTCTGTTTTAGAGTGTTAGATTCACAGAGTCAGTTTCCCTTTCTAAGTTAAAAAAAAAAATCTCCTGATAACTTTATATGAATTGGAGTATCAGAAAATTTTGCTTAAAATATAATTATCTGTCTTTTCAAATCAAGCAACATATTTCCTAGTACTAAGAGGTGGCTAATGAATAGCTTTACATCAAGTCTTTGATAAATATTCACATCTTATTAGTAGTTTTTTTTTTCTAGTGGAGAGTTCAGAGAAACAAGAAACCAACTGATCTTTTTGCAAAATATTTGTATTACTACAGAGATACCTTCCCTGAAGTGGGTCAGATTCCATGTGATATGAGGTATCTTCTGTCCAGCACAGTTCAGATCTCTCATTTTCCTCTCTCCAGATGATTTATGTTCCTTAATTAAAAAGTAGCAAGGATTAGATTTATTAATGAAGGAGTTGTACGTAGTGATTGCCATGAAATTGTAGTAGAAAATACAACTTTCTGAGTGTTTAGAGATAAAAAGATTTATCTCTAATAAGAGCTTTAACAGAAATTTTTAATTTTGTTTTTGAGATGCATTTGTGTACACTCAAATAACATTAACAGTTATTAAGTCAGTTTGTAAATTCTACCTGCTATAAAAATGTACATAGAATTAATTTCATTCAAAGTTGAAACTAAAAATTAGTCATTAATATAAGGAATGAGTGACCCTCATTCTGTGACTGTGTATGTGTTATATATTAAAAATAATTTCTACTACTATTTTGGTTATCCCTAACTGTAGTTTTAAAGACATGAAGATTCTGCCTTTTCCCCCTCCAGTTCATTCTTGTTTCATGTCTTAAAGATTTCTTCCTCTTTTTCCCTTTCAGATTGGTTATTTATGGGCAGTACTGCAGTGGAGTGGAGTCAGCCATCTCTAGTTTAGACTACATTTCTAAGACAAAAGAAGATGTCAAACTGAAATTAGAGGTGCCTACTTACTTTTTGTTTGTGACATAAAGCAAAATAAACCTAAAAGCAATGTATTCCTCTTTATGATCAGTGGAACAGTACATTTCCCATTATTTTAAATATAATTTCACAACAATTTTATAAAACATTTAAATAGCTTTATAAAATAGTAATATGGTAGTAATAGTAACAATAGTAAAATCTAACATTTATGGCCCTGTGTTTTATATGCATTATCTCATTAGGTCCTTCTGACTCTGTGAGATAGGTACAATTAATGGATAAGATGAAAAAGCTGAAGTTCAGAGAGATTATGAGTAACTTGCAGAGATAGTAAGAGGTGCAGGACTAGTGAAATATGCTAGATATTGTATATGTAGATTTAAAATCTTTCTTTACTAGTTAGCTGGGCAAGGTGGTTCATGCCTGGGCAAGGTGGCTCCTCGCTACCTGAGAAGCTGAGGCAGGAGGATCACTTGAGCCCCAGAGTTTGAAGCTTCAGTGAGCTGTGATGGCACCATTGTACTCCGGCATGGGTGAAAAGGCAAGAACATGTCTCAAAAACAACAAATTAAGAAAGATGTTTACTAAAAATAAGACATTTGGAGGCCGATGTATTAAAAGGGCGTGGATATTACGCACAAGAAGGAAGAGAAGACACAAATATGATAGAATTAAATAGCATGTGAGAAGCCCTGTATAATAGGGCTCTGTAAGACTGTATCTACCAACTTGAGTGTGGGAAGCTTGTAGAGGCTTCATCTGAAAAGGCAGCATGTGAGTTACGTCACCAAAGAATGGGATGAGCTTTGACAGATCAGTTTCTATGGTGAGCATTCCTGAACAATTGGTATGTCTTGACCAGAAGAGTTGAGAACGTTTGAGAAATGGCAGGTAGGCTAGTATAAACAGAGTACATGATCACAATAGACTGGAAGTCTGGAAACCCATTTTATGTTTTATGTACGTCATACTTTCTTCGGAAGAGGAGTTTATGCTTTCCAATAACTTTTGAAAAATGATTGTCATATGAGTTATGATCCTAAATGAAATATTCATGTATTCGAATTTTCTTACATTTCAGGTGGAGATATATAGCCAGCCCTTAAATAACGGTGTGTGGCTCATTTGCCTCTTTAAAATCCCCTTTCCTATTCTTTGTTCACTGTAGCACTGGAGTCAGAAGAAAAGGAGCAGATAATTTTCAAATCAGAAGCCCTTCATTGTTTTGCCTCTCTAGCATGATTTCAGAGCTCATAACTCCCTCAAAGGGAAACTATTGCTTAGACAGTTTGCACATTAACAGGCCATCAAGCAACTGTAATAGATACATAATCCTTTTGCTTTGCACCTTAATATTCCTTCATTATGTTGACTTTAAGATTGGAGGTAGTTTGAGTAACCACTAAATAACATCTTTGTAACATTGTTGGTGCAAAGAATTCCTGCTCCTCTTTGGAGAGTAGAGCCTCCTAAGTGTACAGCTGTGAGCCACTGTGACTCAAAATATGATGATAAAGCTTTACAACTCATATATCTACTTCCTAATAAAACAACAGTTAAAGCAGTTTTTCTTAAAGATATAAAATTGTGCTTCCAGATAGGAGTCAGCAAGTTGTCCATCACACCTGCATTATATTCTCAGTCTTGTATGAATGTTGTTCTTCCTTCTTTCAGAGTTACTGTCAAAGTTTTGCCCAATGAGCATACTCTGGGACTCTAAGTATGTAGTTTTTGCAGTCAACGTTAGTCTTAGGGAAAGAGAAGACCTCAGGCTGAGTTTGAAAGGCGCAGGGTGAGGTGCCCCTGCCTGTTCTGTCCTCAGCTTGAAAGCCCACACTTCTAACCATAGTTCTGATTTGAAAGTATTAAGTCAGATACTTAATGTAACACTTCAACAAATACTCAGTTGGAACTGCTCCCCACAAGCCACAGCGTGATAGAAGGAAAACAGCCTTATTCTTGGTGTCTCTCTGCCTTCTTTGTGTCTTCGGTTTTGTGGTTATTTTTGTTCTTGTTGATTTTTTTTTTTGTCTTTTTCTACTCTACTTTGGAACCAAGATAACATAAGGTGAAGGGTGAAGAGTGTATTTATGTTGCCCTATAAGCCTGGCTCATCCTACCCCATTTTTTTTTCCTTTACAATTGAATTGAGGCTAAGCAAGAGACTGGATATTTTGAAAGAATTCTTTCTACCGGTTATTTACTTTCAACACTAAGCATTTTACAATTCACCCTCTGTCTCCCAGGTAGAGGGAATGCCAACAATGTCGGTTTCTTTACTTCCTGAGTCTGTAACTTAGATCATAAAGGAACTAATTTTTTTTCTCCAACATTTTAATTTTCTTAACATAGTAAATTTTAAACGTATAATATAGCTGTTCCTAACAGCATGTTGGGATGGCATAATGTAAGAAATATAAGCTACAACCTTAATTCCAGGAGCCATAAAATGCAGCTGAAGAGATAAGACCCACTCATTGCAGTAAGTTAACTATTAAACTTCCTGTTTGAGACCCATGATCCAGAGCTCTCTGCAATCTGCAGAAGTAAGAAACTGGTTAAAAGAGTTGTCCTTCTAATGAACTGCAGCAATTGATGACACAGCTAACATGTCAGGATGTGTCCCCAGTTCATTTTGCCTAATATCTGTAGTCAAACATACTAATTTAAATCACTGATTGTTGGAGCTAATGGTGTTTGTTTTGGAGCCCCTGATACTGTATCATTCCATGTGCCAGAAAAACTAAGTGTGGGCAAAGAAGAAACAAACTTGTAAGCAAAAGTGTATTTTCTCAAGCACAACTCCACCCCTGAACTGGAAAGGTCCTTGGGCTGGGATGTGCAATTGTGTGAGGATTTTGAACTTACGAGGTTGCTTACTAATAATAATGTTTGTGTGGCTTTTCATTTATTTTGTTTGGAGAACACCATAGTTATGTGAGAAACAGTAAAATCAGAAAAGTGACTTGTCCAAGGTTACACCGCCCAGAGTTGCCCGCCTTTGGCTTTATATTTATTCTTTGACACTTCAAATTCAAAGTAATTTTCTCAAAGTCATAGTTACTATCAAAAGAGCAAACTAGCCAATACTATTTTAAAATAAACTTTTAGGAAAGAAAAGGGTGAAATTAAAAAACAAATACAATCTGAGGCTTCTAAAAACTTGGAGTTTAGTCGTAGGTTTATACTTCAGCAGAGTTTTAAAGTCAAATATTTCATTCCATTCAGTAAATGCTTATTAAGCAAATACTACATTTTTAGGGGCATAAAGCACAAATTATGTTTGGGGAGATATTATGTATGATAATTAAAAGACAAGACAGAGAGTGTATACAATTTTGATTGTAATTATTATGAAAGGCCTAGAATTATAGTTCTTAAGCAGTAACATACCTTTTTCTGGAGGCTGAACGAAGCACATCATAGTTGAGGGAGCTGTATAAACCAAGACATAAGGGTGGGAATGCTAATAACAGTTTTGATGAGTAGGGTTGTGTTCTTGATGCCTGTTCTGTAAGTCCACTGGGAGACATTGGTGGGAGGTACAGCAATAAAGACAAACTGAAGAAGACCCTACGGGTGTGGGGGGGCATGATTTTGCACTAGAGAAAATAATTTTCATACACAAAATAGTTCTATTTGGTTCATATTTGGAGTTAAAATACTGCAGGATTTGTTTGTTTTTTAATTGAAGATATTTTCTGTTATTTACAGAGAAGGATTGTTAAGGAAACAAGCACACTCATTTATTGTATAACAACTGTTCTGCTTATGGTCTTTGCAGCTTTTAATGTTTATGACTCCCTAACAAAGTTTTTTTTTAAAAAAACATTTCATTAGGAATGCTCCAAAAGAGCAAATAATGGGAAATTTACTCTTCGAGACTTGCTTGTGGTTCCTATGCAACGTGTTTTGAAGTACCACC
This sequence comes from Saimiri boliviensis, assembly GCF_048565385.1. Classification (NCBI taxonomy): domain Eukaryota; kingdom Metazoa; phylum Chordata; class Mammalia; order Primates; family Cebidae; genus Saimiri; species Saimiri boliviensis. The sequence continues at coordinate 103,697,848 of NC_133459.1, forward strand.
TTCTCCTCCAGGTATGTAACTTAAAATAGTTTATTGTCCATTTATTCACTCAGCAAAATATTAATGAAGCATCAACTACACTGCAGATATTCCCTGTGTTGGGCCCAATCCCCTTAAAATTTTGAATTATTATTATAGCTAAGAGGGAAATCACAGAACAGCTGGACAGTTTTTTCTTTTTAGCAAAGATGGTTCAGTAGCTGCCATAAATAACATTTTGTGTCCTTAAAACAGGACTGACTAGAAAATAATTAAAAACAAGTCAAAATAAATAATTTTTTTTTCAACCAAGTCTTCTGTAGTTATTAGTATTCATTTATGAGCATCTCAGTGTTGCAGTGCACTTGAATTTTGGCAGATTAATCATGTTAGACCTTTTGCCTTATAACAGTAAGCTAAAGAGATTGTGTCACATTCCATATTGCTTTCTACTATACTAAATTATAATAAGACTGCATTTACTTTGAAGTCCTTCTTGTTATAACCCACAAAGCTTGTGGTTTCCACAGTTAGTCTTCTAATGAGTGTGGAGAGTCTTATAAATTTAATTTGATAGCTATACCAGGAGACTCATTAGTTCTGCTCCAAAGAAATGCCTTACTGTGTTAGTCTGTCAACTCTGCTGATGCTTGTGAAATGTCATTTTAAAAAGATATACTACCTGTATGTGAAATATAATTTTGTGTTGGCTGTGCTTTGTATATCTTGTATATTAAATTTCTTGAACTGTAGCTGCAAAATTATTAGTCATCTCTATTTTTGTTCTACTGATAATTCAGAAAAATTCAATCCCTGATTATTCCTTAAAAATGCATTAAAACATTTATGAGACCTAAACTCAAAGCAACTTAATCAAATTGGATTTTATGAAAAAATAATAAGAACGACTCAGGCAATCAGTTTCCAAGGCATCCTGGAACTAAAAACATGTCCAAAATAAGATAATAATTTATTTTGTAACATTGGTGTAGTCAAATATTGATTGAAGAATTTAGAAGGTATAGCTTGTAAAAAAAATACGCATTTTGGTCCTTACCGGGTTTTACACAGACTTATAAAAGCATGAAATACAACCATAGTTTTTTGAAATTCAGCAAACTTTTCCCCATAATTCCCCTTGGGTTGTTTTATATTTAAAATTTTAAGAGTATGTTTAGTTCCATGATGACTTTTTAAAATAGTGGAAGTTTTATTTTGGATACTACACATAGATAAAAATTCTAGAAATGTTTCTTCAATCTCAAAAGAGTATGGAGTAAAATTTATTTGTTGTCTATAAACTTGTTGAACAAATGCGAGTATCACTTTGGACATTTTTTTACATACTACTGTGCTGGATGATTTGAAATCACAGATTTACGAAGTTAGAATATTTTATAATAGGTGATTGGGAACTTTAACATGATTTTTATTTAATAAAGTAAAAGTAACTTTTAAGGAATAAAAGAAGACCATTTTGACAGATTGATTATACTTAACAGATTCTGTATTTAGGTCCTGTTGATAGCAGAAACACTAGTATTGAGTTCATTGAAGATTTTTGAGTGGCTTCCCTGTGCCAACATAGTATTAGGCACTCATGGTATATGACAGACCCTACTCTGATATAGCTCATCGTTTTGAGAGGAAGTGTAAGCTCCCAAGTAACACAGTATGACAGGTGAATTTAAGGTAGAGAATTGGCACAGTTAAAGGCCTAAATAATTCTGCATAAGGAAGCTGGGGACCTGAGCAGAGGCCTCTGTCATAGAAGACCCCCCAGAGAAGTAACTCTTGAGTTGGGCTTTCAAGAAAGAGTAAGAGATCAACAGGCAGATCAGAGGGGAAGAGCTTTGTGAGCAGAAAAAACAAAATTTCTAATGGGATTAGATATTAGAACATATTTTAAGAACTGTAATTAATTTAGTCTGAATAGAATATAAGTTGTTTGGGGGGAAAGGAGAGAGAAATTGAGAGAAGTTTTGCAGATTTCAGATCATGAGAAGTCTAGGAGTTATGGGTGACAACCTGAAGCTTTTGTGGGACATCACAGAAGTCTGAGTAGGGTGGAAACAGGATCTGATTTGTATTATAGAATCCTACACCTGATGTTAATAGGGTGACTGGACTGGAGTGAGGAGAGACTGAAAGTCAGAAGGCCAGTCGGAAGCCCATTATGATTACCTGGTTTTTGTTGTTGTTTGTTTGTTTGTTTGTTTGTTTGTTTGTTTTAAGAGACAGGGTCTTTCTCTGTTGTCCAGGCTGGAGTGTAGTTGTGCAGTCATGGCTCACTGCGGCTGGGCTCAGGCTGTCTTCCTGCCTTAGCCTCCCAAGTAGCTGAGACTACGGGCTCATGCCACCCTGCCCAGCTAACTTTTAAAAGCTTTTTGTAGAGATGGGGTATTGCCATGTTGCCCAGGCTGGTCTGAAATTCCTGGACCCAAGTGGTCCTCCTATCTTAACCTGGAAATGTGCACAGGTATGAACCACTGTGCTTGGCAAATAATTATCTGTTTGAAAAAGGGCAAGGATCTGAACCTAATTAATGGCAGTGAGGATGGTTTCAAGGGACAGGATCAAAGTTGACATCAATAGGACAAGAGAGAGAGAGAACAGGGACATATCTGTGACACCTTTTAGGTGTTGGCTTAAGTGAGTACACTCATGGAAGTGCCATCCTTCAGTAAAACAGAAACAGGATCCAAGAGTTGGATTCTGGGTAAAGATGGATTAAATTTGCGGAATGTTGGATTTGAGGAGCCTTTGAAAGGCTGAGGTAGAACCATTTAGTTGGACAGATGAGTCCAGGACTCATGCAACAGTTTTGGGTTGAGCACATACATTTGACAGTGATTGCCCTGTGAAGTGATAGTTGACATTATGACAGTGGTTGTGATAGAATTTGTAGGGCATGTAAAATATGGGAAAAAAGGACTAGGGTGGAAATCCAAGGAACAATAACTTTTTTTTTTTTTTTTTGAAGCGGAGTTTTGCTCTTGTTACCCAGGCTGGAGTGCAATGGCACGATCTCGGCTCACCGCAACCTCCGCCTCCTGGGTTCAGGCAATTCTCCTGCCTCAGCCTCCTGAGTAGCTGGGATTACAGGCACGCACCACCATGCCCAGCTAACTTTTTGTATTTTTAGTAGAGACAAGGTTTCACCTTGCTGACCAGGATGGTCTTGATCTCTTGACCTCGTGATCCACCCGCCTCGGCCTCCCAAAGTGCTGGGATTACAGGCTTGAGCCACCGTGCCCGGCCGGAACAATAACTTTCTAAGAAGCAGATGAGAAACTATGAAAGACTGAGGAGCAGGCAGAAATTTGGGATGAACAGATGAATGACTGTAACAGCAATAACAACAACAACATCCCAATGTCCCTGGCTGGAATGAAAGGAGGAATGCAGTCAAAGGAATCGAAAGCTATAGAGAAACCAGGAGTGAAAATGAGTAAAGAGTATGATTTTAGTTAGCCATTATGGTATCTTTCATAACAATGGGGATCAGTGTCAGGGTAATGGATAGAATTCAGATTTATATTTGGAAAGAAAATGTCTCATATTGTGTCTCATGATGTTTTGGTGTCTAGTTGGTCTTTTTACAGTTTGAATGGAAATGGAACCCAGGCATTTTAGGTTTATCACATTATAGAGAGAAAACCAATAATAATGGTTTACTTGTAAAAATATTTTATTTAGTATGTCTTAGTTTTAATTTGATGAAAGCAGTACTGAACTATATCTTCCACATAGGAACTGGTCAAACATACCACTGATCCGACTGAGAAGGCAAATCTAAAACTGGCTCTTGATGCCATGAAGGTAGGGCAGATTCATCAATAACTTGCTTGTATTTTTTGTTCTTGCCTAAAGACAATAGAATTCAAACTGCTAATATATATATATATATATATATATATATATATATATATATATATAATATTATAATATGCTAATGTATAATACACATTTGTTTTTAGTGGGGACAGCTGGATTTTTTTTTTAAATGGAATAGATATCCTTGCATGGAGTTAATTGTTAGACAACACATAAAACTAAGATGTATATAAAAATCACATACAAGTATAATAACTTTCATAACTATGAGGAATTATTTAATATAATGGTTTTATTTTTCATTCTTTTCATGGTGACTAATAGAAAACATTGCCTTGTTTAAGCTACAGGCGAGCTGGTGGCTTCAGAACCCCATGTGACTTTTTTTCCTCATATGAGGATATCTGCCAGGTTTTCCCTTGTGGCTGCTGTGGCTTAATACAAGTGAATTTCAGTTTGTTAGGTTTTCAGGTAAATATGAAAATCAAGAACTAGGAATAGATAAAGACAGACATTTTGAACCTACTGGGGAATATATAAAACCTCAGTTTCCACATGATGTTGAATAAAAGTGACTTTGAAACAAAATAATACTTGCCCATAACTTAAACATAGGCAAATATTTGTTCTTAAAAACAAAATGGCAAGGTGACCCTGCTCAGAGCAGTGCATAATTACTTAACTGCGTCCTTGTAAGAATTCGTGTTAGCTGTGCTGTTTGGCTGATTGTCTACCGCTAGGAAACATCACACAATTATTTATTATTCTTTTTGTTACTTAAAAAGTCAAGCCAAGTTTCAGTTTTAAAAGAAGTCGTTTATGGATCTAGCCTATGAAAAGTCAGACCTCCAATTAGAACAGAGTTAGGAATCGCTTTCTGCAGAGTTCCGTCCCTACTGTTGCAGATGAATTTAAGAGGGTATAGAAAAAGAAAAAGAGCTCCGAAAACAGGAAAATCTGGAGCGCATGTAACAAAAATAGCTAGTTACAGTATGGAGAGATTAGCTAATGTTTCCTCAAATATGAGAAAAGACGTTTTAAAATAGGTGAAGGCACATGGAGAGACACAGCCAGCATTTTTTGTTCACTTTAATTCATGAATTAAATTTAGTTCCAGCACGTTGTGCTGTTTAGTTCCTCACCTCTCCTTTACTTCTCCTGAATCCATAAATGGATTAACTCTTTAAAGCTGAGCTGGCGTCCTTGACTGAATGTTCTCAGGAACCAAGAGGACTTTTAACTGGTTGCAAAAAAAAAAAAAAAAAAAAAAAAAAAAAAAAAAAATTCTTGCTTAATTCATTATCTAACTTTTGGTTACTTTTCTCCCTGCTAATCCTTCATGATTGCCCTTATTCTAACCTGTGTGAAAATACCATGCTCTCAAGGTCAGTAATTAACGTGCTTGGAATTTCTATTCTTCCGACCTAGTTTTCTTTTTGTTGCTCAATGGCAGTATATTTTGTTTTGTCTTTTAAGGCGACACCATCCTGACTCTTCTCAGCAGTGTGAAAAATGACAGCTCTTCAGTCTTCCCAGCTGTACTTCAGACATTTTAAAATTGCCTCTGTGATGCAGCTTTGATTGACTGGGCATTCATTTTATTGTCTTTGAAAAGTTATGGTGGTTACTTTTACCACTAATGGAACTAATGATATGTTTTCTTTCAAAGTGGTCTGCATCTCTAATCTTAGTGTGCCTTCTTTTTCTACCCCTTTCTTTATTGTCTAGGACTTGGCACAATATGTGAATGAAGTGAAAAGAGATAATGAAACCCTTCGTGAAATTAAACAGTTTCAGCTATCTATAGAGAATTTGGTATGTAATTATCTTTCTATCCAGCTTCCCCTCACCCCCACATTGGATGACATTCTAGGAGTTGTCTTCGAAGAGAAGATAGTTTACCTTCAAGTTTCTGCTGTTGGAGGTTGTTGCCAGTTCCTGTGTTTGGCAGTGTTCATGTAGGTGTTTGGGGCACCTGTGACCTGTGTCTGCCTAGGGACTTTGTGATGGCTTGTCCCTCTTACTGTAGTCACGCTCTGCCTCTTCTCCCAGCAGTCTGAATCTAAACATAGGAGTCTTTTTTTTTTTTTTTGAGACATAGGTGATATTTTATATTTTTGTTATACTTTACGTTCTGGGGTACATGTGCAGAATGTGCAGGTTTGTTACATAGGTATACATGTGCCATGGTGGTCTGCTGCATCCATCACCCTGTCATCTACGTTAGGTATTTCTCCTAATGCTGTTCCGCCCCAAGTTCCCCCACCCCCCTACCATCCCCACCAACACACACAAAGGCCCCTTTTTTGTTTGTTTGTTTCTTTTCTTTCCCTCATCCCTATACATACGCACAGCCATTTCCTATTCACTTATTTGTTTTACATATATTTACTAAGTGACTATGATGACCCAGATACTTTGCTTGGGGCTGAGACTAATTGCAAACAAGATGGTCTCAAGATTGAAGAGACAGTTAAAATAAAAAGAATTAAAAATACTTTATTGAAATTAGTGCTATGAACTGGCTGCTATAACTGAGAATTATAAGGGGAGTCCTAGTTTAGATAAGTTGGTTGGAAAAAATCCTTTTGAGTCATTTGAGCTGAGACCTGGCAGATAAGAAGCAGCAAGCCACATGAAAATCTGGGGGGAAGTGACCTGGGCAGAAGTCACAGCAGGTGAAATGTTCAGAGATGGGCAAGAGCCAAGTGTGTTCAAGAAGTTGAAAGGTAAGAGTGGCTGGAAATGGAGAGTGAAGGGAAGGACGGTGGGCTCTGAGCCATGAGGGGTCGGCAGGGCAATTGCCTAGCACAGCCTTGTAGGCCAAGATGCTGAGTTGGGATTTTACTGTGACGGCAGTGGGAAGCTAGTGAAGGGTTTCTATCAGGGAGTATTACAACAGACTGATTGACATTTCAAGGAGACCCTGTAAGCCGGCAGCCCGGCCAGCAAGCTGTTGGAGTGGTTTCAAGAGAGGATGCAAATAGAGATGAGTGGATTTAAGATACATTTTTGGTACAGCAATCTCATTGCTGCTTTCTCTGAAACACCGTGAACCTGTCTCTTTCTTTTCACACATACAGCCACATACCCATTTCAGGACACCATCATTTGCAGCTGACTGTGCAGCTTCCGGTCACATTAGCCTCTCATCATCTCTTCACATAGTTGCAGTTCCGTAGTGTGGATTTCTCGATTCACTCTCTTTCTCAAATCTGTCAAGATTTTTTTGTTGTTGTTGTCTTCAAGATTCAGTCATTATTCCTTGGCATGATATTTAAGGTTCTCAGTGATCTGGATGTAAGCTATATTCCTGAACTCATCCAGCTAATAACTGCCCTTACTCTTACATTGTGGATATTTTGCTGTATTTTAAGGTTTGCAATTTGCCATACATTTCTATAGTTCCGTCTTCAATTGTAATCTCAGAGCCTAGAATGTTTTTTTCCTATTGTTCCCTGTCAAATTTATTCTGGGTGCATCTGAAATAAATCCCTTTTCCTAATCTCCTGTTGTCTTTCCTCTTTAGCTTTCCGTAGCATATTTCTCAGACAGCTGTGTAGCATTTTAAAAATTGTGGTAAAATATATACATAACATTGGTCAGGTGTGGTGGCTCACACATGTAATCCCAGCACTTTGGGAGGTCGAGGCAGACGGATCACTTGAGGTCAGGAGTTGAAGACCAGCCTGGCCAACATGGTGAAACCTTGTTTCTACTAAAAATACAAAAATTAGCCAGGCATGGTGGTGTGTGCCTGTAGTCCCAGCTACTCAGGAGGCTGAGGCAGGAGAATTGCTTGAATCTGGGAGGCAGAGGCTGAGGCTGCAGTGCACTCCAGCCTGGGCAACAGAGTGAGACTCCAACTTCATCTCAAAAAAAAAAAAAAAAAAAAAAAAAATATATATATATATATATATATATATATATGCATGCACACACACATGTATGTATGTATGTATTAGTTTATCATTCTAATGATTTTCAAAATGTGTAGTTCTGTGGCATTTAATGCATTCACGATATTATGTAACCATATCCAAAGCTTCATCGTGGACTGAAACTCTGCCCTCATTAAACATGAACTTCTTTCTCTGTACTCATTAAACATCCCCCTCTTTCCCTGGCCCCTGGAAACTACTATTTTACTTTCTGTCTCTATAAGCTTAACTACTCTGGGCACCTTATAAAAGTGAAATCATGCAATATTTGCCATTTCATGACTGGTTTATTTTACTTAACCCAATATTTTCACAGTTCATCCTTGTAGCATGTATCAAAATTTTATTTTTTTGATTTCTATTTGTTTAAGGCCGAATAATATATCATTTTATATAAATACCTCACTTTTTGTATTCATTGATGAACATTTGGTTTGCTTCCTTCTTTCAGCTATTCTGAATAATACTGTTATGCTATTATTATAACAGGTGTATCAATATGTATTCAAGTGTCTGCTTTCACTTCTTTTAGTTACGTACTCAGAAGTGGAATTTCTGGGTTGTATGGTAATCATGTGTAATTTTTTGAAGAATTGCTATACTGTTTTCTACAGCAGCTGTACCACTTAACATTCCTACCACCAGTGCACAAGGGTTTCAGTTTTTCCACATCCTTACCAACATGTGCTATTTGGTTTGTTTGGATAATAGTCATCTTAATGGTTTTAAAGTAGTATCTCATTGTGTTTTTGATTGGCATTTTCTTATTGATTAATGATGTTGAATGTCGTCTTTGTGTGTTTATTGGCCATTTGTATATCCTTTTTGGAAAAATGTTTGTTCAAGTGCTTTTCCCATTCTTGAATCAAGTTATTTTTTGTCATCATGCAGTAGTTCTTTATTTGTATCCTGGATATCAATCCCTTAGAGACACTTGGTTTGCAAATACTTTCTTGTGTCTGTTGCCTTTTCACTCTGTTGATATTGTCTGTGACGCACAAAAGTTTTTGATTTTGACAAATTCCAATTTATCAATCTCCAAGAAATCATTGCTAAATCCAGTGTCATAAACCTTTCCCCCATTTTCTATTTTCTCACCATGTTGGCCAGGATGGTCTCAATCTCCTGACCTTGTGATATGCCTGCCTCGGCCTCCCAAAGTGCTGGGATTACAGACATGAGCAACTACTCCTGGCTGTATTATTATTATTATTATTATTAAATGTATTTTATTGTGCTTTAGGCTCTGGGGTACATGTGCAGAACATGCAGCATTGTTGCATAGGTACATACATGGCAATGTGGTTTGCTGCCTCCATCCCTGTCACCTATATCTGGCATTTCTCCTCATATTATCCCTCCCCAACTCCCTACCTGCTTTTCCCCATTTTCTTCTAAACGTTTTATAGTTTTAACTGTTATGTTTGGGTATTTGAAACATTTTTAGTTATTCTTTATGGATGGTATAAGGTAATGGAGTGTCTACCTTTATTCTTTTACATGTGGATATCTAGTTTTCCCAGCACCGTTTGTTGAAAAGGCTGTTCTTTTCCTATTGAACTGTCTTAACCTTGCTGAAAATTATCTGACCATATATGTGAGGACTTATTTCTGGGCTCTCTACTCTTCCGTTGGTCTATATACCTGTTTGTATGCCATTGCCACGCGATTTTGATTATTGTGGCTTTGTAATAAGTTTTGGAAGCAAGTCAGTCAGTGTGAAACCTCCAACTTTGTTCCTTTTCAACATTGTTTTGACTATTCAGAATCCCTTGAGATTCTACAGGAATTTTAGAATGGAGTTTTCTATTTGTGCAGAAAACATGACTGGGATTTTGATAAGAAACATTTATTTTGTATTTTTAATAGTGTTAATCACACATCTCTGTCCTTTATTAAAATGGAGTTTCTGGATGGTAGTAAGTTTCCGTCAATTGTTTTTTCCCCTAGAATGTACAGAAAGTGCTTATAAACATTTAAAAATAATTTAGTTGGCCAGGTGCGGTGGCTCACGCCTTATATCCCAGCACTTTGGGAGGCTGAGGCGTGTGGATCACGAGGTCAGGAGATTCAAACCATCCTGGCCAACATGGTGAAACCCCATCTCTACTAAATAAATAAATAAATAGCTGGGCTTGGTGGTGTGTGCCTGTAGTCCTAGCTACTCAGGAGGCTGAGGTAGTGGAATCACTTGAATCTGGGAGGCGGAGGTCGCAGTGACCCAAGATCGAGCCATGGCACTCCAGCCTGAAGACAGAGCAAGACTCCATCTCAAAACAATAATAATAATAATAATAATAATTTAGTTATCAGTTTCTATGGAAATAGCTCATTATTTTACATCATTAAGTCAGAGCTTTTCATCCTTGAGGTCCTAGCTCAAGAAAGCCAGCCTGGACTTTATAGACCAAATTAGGCCCCCCTTCCTGTACTCCTTCACGGCAATTGTGCATTTGTAATTGCATGCTCCTGTGAATATTTGTTCCTCCACTGGGCAGTCTACTTCATGAGGGCATTGTCTGTATCATTTGCCCTGTACCTGTTACGGTGGCTGGTACATAGTAGATGCTAAAAAAAATATTAGTTGCTGGAACTGTCTCATAATTTGGATTCTTCCAGTTGAGTCTTTCTTTTCATAGCTAATTTCCCCTTTAAGAATATATACTAGGCCATGCACCGTGGCTCCAGCCTGTAATCCCAGCACTTTGGGAGGCTGGGGCGGGTGGATCACGAGGTCAAGAGATCGAGACCATCTTGGTCAACATGGTGAAACCACGTCTCTACTAAAAATACAAAGAATTAGCTGGGCATGGTGGCGCGTGCCTGTAATCCCAGCTACTCAGGAGGCTGAGGCAGGAGAATTGCCTGAACCCAGGAGGTGGAGGTTGTGGTGAGCCAAGATGGAGCCATTGCACTCCAGCCTGGGTAACAAGAAGGAAACTCTGTCTCAAAAAAAAAAAAAGAAAAAAGAAAAAAGAAAGAATATATACTAATTAAAATCAATTGATGTCCTTGATATACCCCTTGGGATTACAGAGGACAGACTTGTTTATCATGTAGACCTGAGCTTTTTAGAGTAAGTATGCTTAAAAAATGTAAAAATGCTAAAATTTGTAATGTAATAAGGTAGTTGTCCTGAGCAAATGTCTCTACTAATATTTGTTTTTATTTTCATGTGATCATGAAAAACTCTGACATGTACATTTTATATTTTAGAACCAACCAGTTTTGCTTTTTGGACGACCTCAGGGGGATGGTGAAATTCGAATAACCACTCTAGACAAGCATACAAAACAAGAAAGGTGAGAAAAGAAGAATACGATTTTGAAAATAAGTAATTCATATCAGAAAACTGAGAAGACCTTAAAAACAATTCTTCCAGTGTGAAGTAGAGGAAAAAGGGAAGAAATACAAGGAGACAGACCAACCCATGATTTCTACAATTTTTAAATGTAGATTATCTTAGCTATTGCCACCTGGGTCCTGGTATCTATTAATTTGTCTAAGTTATTAAGAAGGAATTAACAAGTGTAGATGATCAGCTAGGATACATTAAAATGAGAAGAGAGATAAAGTAACAGCAGATAACTACCATAAAAACATAACTGAATTTTTGGAATATATTTTTAAATAACTAAAAATAATAGAAAAATGTCCTAAGAAAGAAGACTATGTGAGAATTATGTAGTAATTTTTCTTGAGGGAAATTTGCAGATGTAGTCATTGAAGTTTAGTAAGCTTGGCCCAGAGTCATTAATTATGTATATATTTGATCTTCAAACCGATGTTTTTTGTGGTTGATGATGATCATTTTCTGGAGTCTTTGGAGAAGAGACAGCCAGCAGGGGGCAGCATCAGCTCTTGCTTCCACCTTGATACCCAGGCTCCACCGGTCCTTTAAAGCTCTCTGGGAGAAATAGACGTTAAAAATGATGCAAGTGTTACAGCCCTGTGAATGTGTCATTATCATTGTGTATTTAAAAAAAAAAAGTATGTGTGTTAACCACTGAGAATTTATAAAAATACACAAGTATTGGTGTTGGAGGATATGGTTATAAAGTTTATTTTCTCCCCCAAGTTACGTTGTTCTTAGTAAGAAAAAAGAAATATTAACATGGAAATCTCACCATAACTTTTTCAGTTTGCACTTTGCTCAGAAACCATTCAATTTGTGTTTTTAAGTGGTCAACTAAATCATGAGGAACAACATAGAGGGTAAAAGCACAGCTTCCAAAATTAGACCTGTTTGTGATTCCTGTTAACATGCCTCACTAGCAGTGTGACCTTTAGCAAATTATCTAACTTCTCTCAGCCTCAGTTTCTTCCCCAGTAAAATGAAGATGGTAATGGTATCTACACAGCATGTGGTCTTGGGGATTTCAATTGAGTCCTGTTTGGGAAAGGGGTGAGCAACCCTTCTCAAGGCATTCTGGCTGATTCCTAGTAACTTCAGTAGAAGCTGCTACTGATGTCATTAATGTATTCTATAAGCTTTTAGCTTTTAAATTAAAAACGAAGGTAAGTGCTCATGAACAAACTTTACGGCTTATCTCAGTTAGCCCTTTCAACAACTCTGCAGCATGCATATTACTCTTATTATGATTTTTGCCCATTTTTAAAATGAGAGAACTAAAGTACAGTGATGCCATTTACATGGTAAAGGGAAGTTCCAGGATACGCACAGTTCTTATAGCCTCGAATCCCCCATTCTTTTCAGTGTGTGATACTGCCTGTTGTCTTTAATGCAAAGAAAAAACATTTGGTTGCTTTAATTATATCTTACCAGAAAAAATTAATGCACATGTTTCTAAACCATTTAAAATCAATCAATCAATCTCTCTTTCACAGGCATATCTTCTTATTTGATTTGGCAGTGATCGTATGTAAGAGAAAGGGTGATAACTATGAAATGAAGGAAATAATAGATCTTCAGCAGTACAAGATAGCCAATAATCCTACAACTGATAAAGAAAATAAAAAGGTGACTTTTTGGAAATTAATAACTGTAATTTACTTATAACCTTGAATATTCAGGAAAAATATCATAATATAATGTGAGATGTGGTTTATCAATCCAGATGTTTTTGTTTCTAGAGATTGATTAGGTACATGCCTTTGTGAGAAAAAACTGGATAATGCCACAGCTGATCTGATTATTTCTAATGCCCTAATGATCCAGATAGTAAAATGCATTTGGAATAGAAATTGTTATAAATGTGAAGTTGACTGCGATAGGCATCATTGTTCAGTTTGTACGTTGATAATATTATGAGGGGGTTTTTGGGTAGTTATGGTGGTATTCTTGTGAATTTAGAAACATAATGCTATTAATGATACATGTGAATCTAAAGAATATTAATTTTAACAGTGGTCTTATGGCTTCTACCTCATCCATACCCAAGGACAAAATGGGTTAGAATTTTATTGCAAAACAAAAGATTTAAAGAAGAAATGGCTGGAACAGTTTGAAATGGCTTTGTGAGTATTTCTGTTTTTAAAAGTGCTTTTATTTTTACCACTTAAATAACTTATGAATAATGAACAACCAGTAAGTGTATTCTAATGCTTGTGGCATATGCAGTGTGTGCAGAGACAGGGGAAACGTTTCGCTCTGAGCATGAGCACTACTAGGCTGCTGGCTGCTTGATACCTTTGGTCTCCTAGGAGAGGAGTTTTGTTGAATTCCTTCAAAAAGAAGAAAGAGGGAGCTCTAATCTTCTGTTTGACTTTCTTATAGGAATGTTTTAGTTCTTTAGCTTTCAGCAGCCCGAAAATATTAGTTATTCTGATGATAAACTTTTAATGTAATAACTGTATTTTTAATTATATATCTTTAAAGGAAATACTTGCATGTGTACATACACAGACGGACATGTCAATATATATATATATATATATATATATATCTTATTTTTAATAGAAAGGTTGAATTATTCTGTTTTAACTCTTTTTTTGAATCTTTGCTAAAATGCTTCATGTATTTAAGGAATGCTTTAAGGGCTTGATTTCTTTCAGTGTTTTTTAGTTCTATTGAGAAGGAAGCTCAATGAAGAGGTGGAAAATAAATCAACCCTGTTTCAAAAGGAATGGCATACAGAGATGTAATAACCAAGAATATGTCATTATAGGTGTTTCTTTTTTGTTTTGATGTTGAAGCATTGAAAGGTACACAATGACCCTTTTCGTGGAAATATGTAGGATACCCCAAAATAAAACTGTTAGAAAAAGGTGAAATTAAGGAAAACTACATTTGGAATTTGTTTTATTTGGGTTCTAAGATTATTTACCATTTGTTGACAAATTCTATCAGTTTTTTTTTCTTTGTTTTAAGAAATGCTCATGTTAATATAAACTAGAGGTAGGAATGGGATGTTTTATTGTGGCTCCGAAAATAGGAAAATAAAGATTCTCAAGATTATTTTGCCTAGTGTTTTGAGAGACAGGACAGGATTCTATAGCCAAAATATTTAAGCTTGTAGTCGTTTCTGGGTTCATCTATTATCCCTGCCATGAACTGGCTGCCTGATGAAAGCTAAATTATTTAACATCTCACAGCCTCAGTTTCCTCATCTGTAAAATAGGGATGATATTTATTTCAAATTCTAGTTAACATATATCAGCAGAGTGCTAGTAGCAGCCATATGGTATTGAACAATACATGATATCTGTTGTTATTGCTATTAATAATAATTGCATTTGGGATCCTAGTATACTTATGAGTACTTATAAAATGACATAGCGTTCTTCCAATATACTATTTTTTCTTTTTAGGAAGTCACTAGGAGTTGAACAACTGGAATTGAAGTGATAGGATGCTGGGGTTAGTGGCAATATGCAAAGACAGAGCTGCTCTCGAGCCTTTACTCTTATATGCTAGGCTAGTATTTTTTTATGAGTTTTTTTTTTTTTTGGCCATATAATCTTTAGACGAGTGAAGGAATTTCTGCAGAAGAGCAAAGTTGAATTTCATATCCCAGAGCAGACAGGTTCTTTGGACTATATGATAGACCTATCAGTCACTATTTTGTTCAGTTGCCATAAAACAGACAGTTCATTTTTGTATATAAGAGGCTTGACAGCCAGGTGCGGTGGCTCACACCTGTAATCCCAGCACTTTGGGAGGCTGAGGTGGGTGGATCACCTAGGTAAGGAGTTCGAGACCAGCCTGGCCAACATGGTGAGACCCCGTCTCTACCCAAAATACAAAAATTAGCCGGGTGTGGTGGCATATGTCTGTAGTCCCTATTCAAGCTATTCAAGAGGCTGAGAAAGAATAGTTTGAACCCAGGAGGGGAAAGTTGCAGTGAGCGGAGATCGTGCCACTGCACTCCAGCCTGGGTAACCCGAGACTCTGTCTTAAAAAAATAAAATAAAAAGAGAAAGAGAGATTTGATAAGATGAATGCTATTATCATCATTTGGCTTCTCTGCTTAAGACTGGTCACCTTGTTGTCTAAGGTAGCTGCTGGAGGTCTAAAATCTATGTTCTAGGTACCAGAAAGTAATCTCACTTTTATGGGTCCCTTGTAGAAATACCACCCACTTCTGTTACATAATACTGACCAAAATATAGTCATATGGCCACACCTGTCAAGGGAGGCTGGCAAATAAAACCTTTATTCTAGGTAGGATACTGCCTGGCTAAGAATCAAGTTTCTTTTACTATGGAGGAAGGGAGGAATGGGTAGTTGCAGGCAACTAGCAGCCACTGCCTTGCAGGCTTATACATATAGGAGTATGTACGGATTTAAATTGTTCCACCACAATAAGGATGGCTGCAGCACATGCACAGAACCTGAGATTCTTAATCTTTCATTATTTTTCGAGCACCTCAGCAATATAATAACACGCCAGTAGAAGTAGTTTTTGTATTTTAGAGTTCTGTTGAACGTACATGCAGATAGTGACAGGGTAGAAGTATATTTTTGGAGAATTTCTCAGAATTGAAGTTGAGGGCTTCTATAAATAAGGATTATGTTATATATGATAAAATAAAATCTGGTCAGGCATCAGAATATTCCTTTGTTTTATTTCCTTTATTTTTGAAGTTCATAATGTAGGAAAGCCCTGATAATGTCTGCTTCCAGCTTTGTAAGACAGCTTTTGCCTGTTTGGTGCTCATAAAAATAGAAAAATATAGGTAAGTCCTGAAGTTTAATTTTGCCTATGGTTCAAATTTTGCTGCTTATCCAGTAGTAAAGTTCTAGTACTCTTATTTGATAAGTCACAGAGAAAAAAAATAATAAATCCTACGGCATTCATGACAATGCATGAAGAACAGCAAGCCTTGTGTATCTATCTCCACAGGATGTTTTCCTCGCAGTGTCTTTAGCGTCAATATGAGTCCGTTGAGTTCCCCTAGAGCACTCTGGAATACTGCTTTAAGGAATTCTGAAAAGCAAAGAGAGGCATTGGTGAGAGGGTGGAGGGAAACCAAGGGAGCTGATATTTTTAAGAGTGTTGAAATGCTTGCCATTTCTATTTACAGAAGACAGCAATTCTGCTGTTTATAGGATGATTGGATCAGTTTTGTTTAAAATTATTGAGAATCACCGTTAAGGCACTTGAAATACTATGTTAAGCCTCTAAATTAAGGCTCTCAATTTAGAACATTAAAGAAGGCCACGGAAAAGCATGAACACTAATAAACAATAAGTATCCGGTGAACACTTCTTCCCAGAGGTGACCTAAATCTCAGCCTCTGTCTCTCCCAAGCACATCCCCATCCTTGCTCAGCAGTCATGTTCCCTGACCTTCTTTGGCCATAACCACTTCTAGCATTTAAAATATGCAGTGAACCACATTAGAACCTGGCAGACCTCCATAGGAAAGGCTGAGCAAAGAAAAAAGCAGCAGTGACCCACTTGGATAGGGCAGGAGGACTTTCCTCCCTTTTTTTGTGAGAAGTAGCAGGACTGATTGTTCTTGAGGTTGTTGGGAAAGTCACCGAGTCAAACAGACAAAATAGAGTGCAAGGGCTGTCGTTCTAGGGGCCGTAATCTAAAGAATGTGTTTAAATCTTTAAGAGGCTGATTGATATACATTGCTTACTTTTATTTATTTCAAAAGGTTTTTTTTTTTATCACTGTCTCTCACAATTCCATTTAGTCATCTGTGAAACAGGATGGCAAGTAGTTTTATTGGGTGAAGCTTGTTTTCATAATGATGCTGGAAAATATGGATCAACTACCCATAGCAATGTTCAAAATTTTGTTAAGGAGCTATGGATATGTTTTCCCCAAATCCGGTATATCCATTTTGCTTTTATGGGTTTTTCTGTGAGATTTAAATTAATAAACCTTGTCATACCCATTCTGTAGCTCAGGAAACTAGCAGTCACAGGAGCATTTCAGCAAATTTCTACAATTTGATGTTGTATCATTTACAGTACAGTTGAGGATCTCAGTTCACAGGAGTTTCTTTATCTATAAGGATGCTGAAATAAGCAACTGGACCCATATCTTGGCATTTATAATTGGAGTTTGTATATTTTGTATTTTTTGTTTTTGTTTTATCCCTGTGAATAGAATCTAGTGATCAGACAGTTTTCTTAACTGTCCCAGGAATAGGTGAAAGCTGGGTAAAAAATAAGTCAAACAGGCAGAATTATATTTAGGTTGGTGCAAAAGTAATTGCGGCTTTGCCATTACTTTTAATGGCAAAAAAATAAAAAGATTATTGAGCATCACATGTGGTAGAAACAGGAAGATTCAGAGTCAGCCTCCATAAGTGTTTTTTGAAGGGAAAGGAAAGGTCCTCTTGCCTAGAATTTCTTCTGACCGACCTTGGCCCAGTTTTTGAAATTCTAACAATTCGCATTTACCCCCTTGAATGAAGAGAGCCCCTTTGAGATGTATATGCCGTCACTACTGTGAGTATCTAAGATTGCTTGACTTTGTAATAAGTGCGTGGCACAGTTCTATGTGGATTACCTAAGCGAAAATAGCATAG
Organism: Saimiri boliviensis; assembly: GCF_048565385.1. Classification (NCBI taxonomy): domain Eukaryota; kingdom Metazoa; phylum Chordata; class Mammalia; order Primates; family Cebidae; genus Saimiri; species Saimiri boliviensis. The sequence continues at coordinate 103,715,555 of NC_133459.1, forward strand.
AGGTCAGGCATGTCTACTGGAGTATTAGCCCAGGATGTTTATATTTAAAACACAAGGACTAATGGTAGTGGCAAGAAGAGAATGTGAATGGGGGATGGAGATTCTAGAGCTGGGGCGGGGCTCTGGGACCAGGATGCTCTATCCTATTGGTCATCTGGAGGGGCAGCCCCTGCCTGAGCTTTGCATTTCCCAGAATGAGCCCTGAGAGGAGCTTCCCTTTTGGGATGGGGCAGGGAGTGAGAATGTAGCCTGTAGCCATTAAGCTCCACAAATCACATTTAATCTGAGGCGCAGTGTTTCTTTCTAATTTATTCCCCATCTACTTCCAGAAGGAATTTGAAGTCACTCACAATAAAAAGCACACATGCTGCAGAATTAAAAAGAAAAATTTAAATAATCAGAGGTCAAATAGAACAGTGTTTCCAAGTATTATCTTCAAACTCAGGCTCCACTAGACAAGAGTATCTTCTTGAAGTTAACTTTCTGTAGTTTATATAATAAAAACAAACAGCATGTTTCTCACATTTCAAATCTAGGATTATATTTCATCAAACATAATTTGTTTAAATCTAAAGATATTGCTCAGATATTTTAAATACCAGAGAGATAATTACCAGAGGAAATTTTATTCATTCTGCAGATATTTATTGTGCCCTTGCCTTGTTGCTAGACACCGTTGGAAGCCCTGGGCATGTAACAATGAGGAAGCCGTTGCAATTGAATTTCAATATTATTATTTCTAAATATAATCATGTTCTGTTAGTATATAATGGATCACATTTCGGGACTGAACTTTTGATACTTCTATTCAAATAATCTCTTCCTTCAACCCCATTTACTTAAGGATCAACATATGGAGTCCCAAGAATTACGCTTGATACAGCCCCCTTCCTCCACTTGTAATCAGAATCTCACCAGTCTCTGCACATCTAATCTGAACACCTGCCTGAACTCTCCCTTGCCACCCTCTGGCTTGTGTCTTCTGCACGTCCCGTTAGCTTCTGCATTCCCTGCCTTCTCCCACCAGTCCTTCTTCACAAGCATCAGGGTGATCTGATGGTATTCTGCCCCACTTAGAAAACTTTGTTGGTTATTTATTGTATTTGCTATAATATCAGAGTTTTTGCTGGGATAGAGGAAGGCCCTACATGGTTTTATCACACCCATCTTTCCAGCCGCATTTCCCATCAGTTTCCCCTGTGCTTGTTTTGCTCTAGTTAGATTGTGAATTTAAGTTCTTAGAGATGTCCAGGCCTCAGATATTCACACATAAGCTTTCCCTGCCTGGCCTCATTTTTCCTCCTGTTCTTCGGACAGCTGGTTCTATATCCTGCAGGCCTTGGCTGTAAATGTTACTTTGTGAAGGAGACCTCTCCTCACTCCTATGCTAAGTGAGTAAAACCACCTTTCCTGTATTCTCTCGTAACTTGTATTTATATTGCCAGAGAAAAACTATCCAAGCATGCCTTCTTGTGGTCCAACAATCCCTCTGCTTGTTAGAATCTGTTCCTTGTCAGCTCAGTTTTACTTCTCTTGTCTCCTGAAGAATAAGGATTTTGTTTTGTTTATTAGAAGAGAAGTGAAGTTGAACCACATGGTTAGAGCTGTGGGAAAGGGGAAAAGAAAGCCTTACGGATCTGGGGGTGGAAAGAAAGTGTTGGGTTTGGTGTGAGTGAGGTTCTGGGATAGCTATGGAATCTGAGGGATCTGGGAAGGGAAAAAGGCCTTTTGAGATGCATGTGTTTGAAATCTCAATTTATCTTTCCTTGATGTTCTTTGAAATGCTAAGTAAAGGATGAAATCACTTTTTGGTTTTGTTGGTGTGCCTTTAGTGGTCCAAGGCTCAACTGCCTGGGCCCATGGGATAATGGGCTTGCCATTAGATCTGTTTGCCTGTTTAATGTCTGTTTCTTGCGTGAGGGCAGGGATCTTGTCCCTGTTGTTCATGTGCATGATCTGTCCTAGCACAGTGTCATATTTTTGTTGTACATTTGAAATTTTACTCTGTAAGTTTTCTGACAATCAAGACAAGGAAACAAAACAAAACAAAACAAAACTTGGTGAGTTGCGGAATTCTTATTGTCTGACAAAATATTACAATAGCCCTTTGGGGGAGAGACTTTTTCCAATATGGTAAGAAGTCTATGTAGTGTGGATCCTTAGGTAGGAGATGTTGCAAACATTCTCTACCAGCAGCATTAGATTTTTGAAGTTTTTGAAGTTGATGTTATAGATCAGTATTTCTCTTTTATGTAAGCTTTCAACTGTGCAATTGCAATTTTGCTAAGGCATTTTTATAGACACCTAACCTGATGCTGTTCCTTCCAGATGTTTCTTTCTAGTAGTCCAGATTGCTTGGATAAAATTTTTGAAACCAAACAGGATGGGCAATTCTTATATTTCCTGGCCTGTCTTTTAAGTAGCACCGATTGCATTCATTTATATGCTGAAAACTGTAGAATAATATGTAACTCGTGGTATTAGGGGCCTCCTTGCTCCTTGGAGATGTAGACAGAGGTTAGTCCAGATTCCAGTTCTAGGGTCTCAGGTGCTCAAAGCCCACCTGCCTTCTCACATTTCTCTCTCTATCCATGTTCTTGACTCAGTGTGTGTGTGTGTGTGTGTGTGTGTGTGTGTGTGTGTGTTTTAATTTCCCCACCTGTTAGACCCAGGAGAAAGGATCCACTCCTTTTCCATTTTCCACCTGAAATCCATTCACTGTCTATTTTTTGGGATGCCAACAGGCGTCACAGTGGGGCTTATGTCGTGCACCTGTTCCCTCTGCTGTTTCACTGGTCTTTGACACCCTCAGCAGCAACCGGAGCGTGACCCTCCCCACCCTGCACTGCTCCCTGCAGAGAACCAGCACTCCTCACTTCACCACCCCTTTAGGAAGTGATTAGTCAGACCAGACAGAGTGCCTCCCATACCCGTCCTGAGGATTTAGTGGTATAAAGCCATGTCATGTTACCCATTATTCAAAATCAAGCTCTCCAGTGAGTGTTTCAAAGGAGATTGGTCTTTGTTGTTATTTTTGAAAGACCCATGTTTCTATTATTAAAGGTTTGGCAACAAGTTTGACATTGAACCGTGAAAATGTAAAAGATTCACTTTGTTAATATTTTTTCCCAGATGGAGATGCCTACGGTATCTGCATGAAGCTGTCAGAGTTCTAAAGCAGGCCTAAAAAACAACAGCTACTCCTATGAGTACTGCTAGCCCTCTCTTCCCTTCCTCTCCCCTCCTCTCCTCTTTTTCATTTTATAATCAGGAGGTTGGTTTGGATCCTCTCAAATGTATAAATAAGTTTCTGCTGAGATAACAAATTTCATCTCTTAGAACAAGGGCCGGCAACCTTTTTTTGTAGGGGGCCAGAGAGTAAATGGTTTAGGCTTTATAGGCCATATGGTCTCTGTCAGAGCTACTCAATTCTGTCATAGTTAGCTATGACTGTGGCCATAGGTAAGACATAAATGAATAAGTGTGGTGTGTTCCAGGAAAGCAATTGGTGGTTGTATTTGGCCCGTGGGCTCTAGTTAGTGACCCCTGCCTCAGAGCACAGATCAAATGACTTAAGCCTAGAGAATATGTGAATATATGTTACCACAAAATGATCTCACCTATGATGAAACCATGCTGTGGCCTTTTGTGGAAGTGTGATTTTTTTTTTTTTTTTTTTTTTTTGTATCAGTGATTCCTGTTTAGGCTATGATGATGATTTAGCTCCAAAATGCTTTTTACTTAACCAATAAATAAATAAATAAATAAATAAACCTGGGTGAATTATCTGTATTTGTCACTATAATTTTTTTACTGTCTAATTGAATATTAAAAATATCTGCTCAAAGAACAGACTACCTCTATTCAATTTCTAGTTTCATTAAGTTTTATTGCATGGTTTATTGAAAAGGACAGGTTCCACAAAGTCCAGGCCAGTAGCAGCCATGTGGTAAGTTTTTCTCTACTCAGAAGTCAGCCACATCAATAAGAAGAAGCATTTCTTTCTTTCTTTCTTTCTTTCTTTCTTTTTTTTTTTTTTGGAGATGAAGTCTTGCTCTGTCACTAGGCTGGAGTGTAGTGGCACGATCTCAACTCACTGCAATCTCCGCCTCCTGGGTTCAAGTGATTCTCCTCCCTCAGCCTCCGGAGTAGCTGGGATTACAGGCACCAGCCACCACGCCCAGCTAATTTTTGCAATTTTATTAGAGACGGAGTTTCACCATATTGGCCAGGATGATCTCCATCTCCTGACCTCATAATCTACCACCTCACCCCCTCAAAGTGCTGAGATTACAGGCATGAGCTACCACTCCTGGCCAAGAAGCGTTTTTTAATCAGAAATCCTCTTTGTGCTCTGGATGCATTTTCTTCCCAGCAGCAGCGATACCATTTGTGCCCGTTATATATTCTGAAATTTCCTCTCTGGAGAGTATGCTAAGGAAAACCGGAAGGGGCAGAGGAAGCCTGTGGTGGTGTCAAGAGTTGACCAGAGGGGGCACCTTCCTGGATGAGCTGGATGTGGGATGAACTTTTGTCACCTGCTTTGGCATTTTCTTAGCGTCCAAAGCCCGTCAGTATCTGTTTGGAAACTGGAAGCCTTGCCGGCATAAGGGCCAAAATATCAGTCTATAAACCATCCCTTTTTTTGTCTGCACCATGCGTTGTTTTTTCTTGAGAAAATCATTTTCTCTAAAAACCTCATATTCTTCCTCCTTAAAATGCTTGCATGATCAGTTTTTAATGTGAAGAATTTGTTTATGGGTGTGGAATCCATGCCGGCACCATCCGTTGCCCCTGGGCTGTGCTGAGTCTCATGGTACTGACCTATTCACATTAATCTCCCAAGTTGAAGCCAGCTCAACTCTCCCTGAATCTAATGTATTGTCTATAACCTTTCAAAATTGGCAGTTAAGTCAGGATAGGGAACTCTACTGGCAGCAATAAAAGGAAGTAGGACATGGGACAGTGCTCAGAAAAATCACAGCTGTCATGAAATGGAGTCTTTCAGTAGCCTGTTTGATCTAGAAACATGCAAAAATGTTTCATGCATGACAAAGCATTAGTAAAAATTAAATAGTATTCTTGTTTTGTTATTGCCTTGTGGGTATCAATCGCTCTCCTTTTCCTCGGGTTATGTTTAATACATATTTGACCCTTTTTGGCATTCTTGAACATGCTTATGAGGAAGAAGTCCCAGGCAGGAGGAAGAGCAAAGGCCAGATAGCACAGTTTTTTGCCGGCAAATAAGCATTATCCTGGTTCAAACTAAATGCAAATAAAATTAGTAAGCTGAATTAGCGTCTCCAGCTTGTCTGGGTAGTGAAGAGATTTACTCAAAGAGTAGGATTGTTTTGGAATTGTTTGTCGTACTAAGTCAACTTAGTATGGTTTCCTCTAAGTAAATGACAAAATCTCCACTAAAGTGCATTTTATGATAATAAGCAAGCTTTAACCTGTAAGTCTAAATCTAACAGTGTCACATGCACTGATTTTAGGCTATTTCTTGATAAGAAAAGATTAGATCTTAAGACTTACTACTTTGGGCTTTACAACACAAAATAAGCTGCAATTAGAAACTGGTAATCCTTGCAATGGAAACAATGGGAGAAATCATATAAAGTACAGAAAGTAAACTTCAAGAAGATATTCTTGTCTAGTGGAGCCCGAGCTTGAAGACAATACTTGGAAACACTGTTCTGTTTGACCTCTGATTATTTAAATTTTTCTTTTAAATTCTGCAGCATGTGTGCTTTTTGTTGTGAAACTTGTGCATTTCACAATACGTGCCCAGGATGTGTTTGAGGCACTAGGGATATAATGATAGACAAGTTCACTTCTCTTGTGAAGTTTACATTGTCACAAGGCTTATATTTTCAAGTCAGCATTATAATGCTCATGCAAAGCAGCGATAAATTGCAAGGTATATGAAATAGTTGATACTGCTACACATTATTTTGATGTGTGGGGAATAGGATTCAAAATTTCAATGTAGAAGAGGCCTGTGCATATAATGCTGATGGACAGATTTTCAGAGTTATTCGACTCCTGGGCATCTAAGAAAGACATTTGCAACTGAATATTTTTTCTCTTCACTTAGAAGTAAGTTGCTGTAAGTTAAGTATATATGCTTTTTGCTTCAAATAATTAGGAAAAGGATGCCATTTGACACCAATAATAATTTAGAAAAATTAATTTTTTATAGTTGTTTTTTCTCATGGATTCCGAACACCTTTTCATTATGATCAAATCCTTAGAAACTATACAGTTTTATAAATTCATACATACCCTGAAAAGGAGATTAAAGTTTCTCTATTTTAACAGTTCACTGCTTGAGTCTTTTTTATAATTTCTTTCCAAGTATATCTTGTGCTTGGATGCCTCTTGTGATGAGGGACTCGCTACCTCTGAAATTGCTTGTTTCATCTTTGGTTAGCTTTCACTGTAGAAGATTCTTCCTTATAATGAGTTGAAACTTGTCTGTTAAAGTATAATTTCCTAATATCACTTCTTGGGCCCAAATAGAACCTGTCTAACTCTTCCTTACCTGGAAATCTTTCAGATACATGAAGATAGCTATCCCTCTAAGTCCAGGCTTAAAATATATTTTTCTTTATGAATAAATGAAACTTAGTTTAGGAAGCTTCTTTCATTAATCTAGCTTACCATTGCTAATCAGGATCAAGTAAACATGTAGATGCATTGAAAGTTTAATTTCACCTCAAAATTATAGGCAAGGTACAATGGATGCTAGATGCTGATACAATGAATGCTAGATGCTGTTATACACACACGCAGAGAGAACTAAATAGAACAGTTTTATCTTTTTGAGATGTTTAGAAATCAGTTTGGAGACTTCTGATTGAATTGTGCATAGCATTTTAATATTCTGCTTTTGAGTATTTTCAGGATGGCTGCAGATTTTAATAACCTCATGTTAGAGTAGTTAGAGTCTAATGGCATGTAGTGATAATTCTTTGCTATTATATAGAGCTTTACAGTTTCCAAAGCATTTTTGGATAATGCCCAATCTGATTTTTAAAGAGTCCTGTGAGGTAGCTAGGAAGGTATTATTCCTTTTTAAAAATGAGAAAATAGTAGACAGATTAAGTATTTTTTTATTTCCTTAGCAAGCGACAGAAGCTGAGCTTGAATCTCAATCTGGGGCTTTTCGTTTCATACCACACTGCCTCATTTGTAGCAAGAACACCTATTGTTCTCTAAATAGGAAAGTTTCCTTTTCAGTTTGTTTCATAAGCAAGAGGTATTCCTATGTAGTATTCACTTGATGAAAAATATGATTTAGAATTTAAATACTTCCATTTATTTTTTAGTGATTGCTGGTGGATAAGAATTTGATATTTTTATAAAATCAAATAATAAGTAACATTGTGTATATTATTAACAACCATCTGTAAGGATAATTTTTACTTCAAAGAATTTCCTTAGAGCAAAGTCAACCAAATCTTAATTTACAAGTTAAATTATTTCAAGATTTTTTCATCACTTTATTTCATCACAGGATTGAGCCTAATATGATTAATGCAAATGTTTGATTTTATTTGGTTTTGTGATGTTTTCCTCTCTCAGCTATTTAGGTAAGATTTCAGTTCCAGGGTTTAAGTTCTGTATTTAGAGATAAAGGAACTGGGAAGGAAAGCCTCATGGTCTGAGAATAAGCCCCAGCCAGTTATCAGGGTGGATTCAGATGAGTATTCAATACATATGTGTTTCTTTTTATCCAGAACTTTGGAAACATTGGATGTTTATTACACAAGTTGCTGAAGGTATGAACACAGTATGATAACGCTGTCATCATCTCCTTCAGGGTACGCTTTAGACTGAGCGTTGACTAGCTTCTCCTTCCTAGAGAGAACCAGATTTGAAGAGGTTATCTAAACCACGTGTTTGACCTGCCACTTATTAAAACAGAAACTTTCTTCTAAACATGTTTCTATAAGAAAACACTGAAGTTTGGGAGCTCAGACTTTTGGCCTCAAAGTAGCCAGGCTGTTCCATTGGTCGGTGGTGGTTCCTGACTGTTTACTCCTGTCCGCTTATTGATATTTATGTCTGTAACACCACTGTCTGTACAAAGCAGACAGCTCTTTGAGTAAAGAAAGGTTATTTCTGAAGCCACGATGCCCTACATTAATGATCTCTAAAATAGCATTTTTCACTAAAACAACACTCTTTATAGTTTGTTATAGCAAACAACCAAAGAAAAATTTTGTGTTTATTATTTTTCCAATCTTTCCTTGTGTCATTCCAATGAGATAATTCATATCTGGTGACGTTAGCATTGTATTCCAAGCACAATACTATGCTTTGGATGCTCATTTTGTTAACTATTCACAAAATTATGATGGAGCAGTTTGCCCTGTTTTAACAAAGGAGAAAACTAAGAACCAGAAATGTTAAGTAACTTGCCTGAGCTACACAGCTCATCACAGAACAGGGGTTCTGCCATGCTCCTTCCGTGCACCCTGTCATAGGACATGCTTTACCCGTTCTTTTCTTCAGAGAGTTTCTTCTTCAAATTGCTGGTAAGGAATAACACTTATATTTTATTAAGTTCAGGTTTTCTATCCCCAAACCTCAAACTATGAACTTCCTGCATTTTTCTTTCTTCTCCCTTGGATAACAACAGCAACCAGAAACAAAATTCTCTCATCTATTATCATATACCAAATTTGCCTTATGTAGTCTTTGACTAATGACTTGTTGGTCAGAATAAAACTCGAGGATCTGTTCTCTGATAGTACATTAATAATATATATGCATTAAAGCTTCTTCACAGAGAATATTTGAACTTTGACATATTGAACACTGGCATTTTAAATTAAAGCTGTTGCTGTCAGTGCATTTTAAAAACTAGGTAGCTTCAAAATAGTGTTTCCTACATAACAAAATAGACCTGAGGTCATATGTAGTTTACTAAGGCAAAACTATGCCTGGCCTGTTTAATTGTGGTACGGATTTGAATAGAGTTTTCCAATTATCATGACCTAAACGTCTTTCAGACAGAGAGAAAAATAAACTGTTTTGCAGAGTTTTGATTTGCTAGAAGAAACACCATAGAGCAGCCTGATGGATTTTCTGCATACTATAGGAACTAGGAATAATGAATTTTAAACTATTCTGAATCCTTTAAGACAAGAGAGTATCAGGATGAAAGTGATGCTTGGTGACAATTATAATTCTATAGTTGTGCCCTCGGCTTGCATTATTATTTCTTGTCTTGCAAACACTTTTGTATCGGGTTATATTAGCTAAGCAATGTTTTTTGCTTGTGGCATTAGACTCATGCAAGTTTATAAGTAGTGTGTGTTAAGCCTTTCCCCTTGTATAGCTGATCTGGGGACATAGTTTTATGCAATACATGTACATATACATATACATATACATATACATATACATCTCTCCTCATGAAGGATTTTCTCTAGGGCAGTGTAATAGAAAGAGTCCCAGATTGGAATCACAGAGGTCATAAGGAACACCTACCCCCACCTCACTATTGCTGTTTTGTAGATAGATCAATTAACAGATTAATTTTCCCTCAAATGCCTACATACTGGATGATCTCTGACGTTGTATCCAGTCAGACCCAGAAAACTTCCTCTACAGAGTAATTTGCCCAAAGCCACAGGAGTAGTAAATAGTGGAACTGAGACTATTAAAGGAACCATGTCCTTTAATCCCTGGCAATTCCTCTTCATTCAGGACAGATCTTGTGTTAGGTGAGTACCTCTCCCTAAAATGGGGTTCTGACTCTTTGCTCTATATCCTTGTCATGAAAAGCTGCCAATTCCTTGTCCAGAGGCCAGTAGGTTTGGGATAGAGGAGGAAAACTCAACCAGCCTCCAGTGGATGTTAGCAATAGGACCTGTTTTTCCACCATCTGTTTGACATTAAGGTACTGCTTGCTGTTGACATTGCAGATTTATTTCCAGCAGGTCACTCCTGACTCCTGAATACTTGATACTAGCATGAAACCTTCTAATTGCAGGATACAGTGAAATCTAAAGTGAATTAGAAGTTTAATTAAATTTCTTGCTTGTTTAATTGTTTAATGTGTTGCATAGTCCAACTTGCAATTCCATATTCAATTATAATGAAACTCTCCTTAGACTGAGTTTGTCTTGGGGTTTGATGGTGACTCTAAAAAGGGTATTGATGCTTTAAGAGAATTCTTGGTTTTATAAAATTTCAGTGTAAGGGATTGAGTGTTTTAGTATTAGATTTGTATTGACTCATGATATTGACACAAGTCTAAATGTGCAAAGCCCACAAAGGCTAAATCCCATAGGCTTATATTTAATTTAAAATGTGGCTAGCTGGCCATTTTGAATATACTTGCTGGGTTGACAATCTGAATACTTGACTGATTGGGAAATAGTCAAATATTAATTTTAAATGTTCATTAGTAGACTGTTTGTAATTGGTTTTTAAATTCATTTGGAAAATGAGAATTCACATTTATTTAAAATTTCCAATAAACCTGATTTCATAAAGGTGTTTGGAGGTTAAATGCCTAATAATTAATTTATGCTTAAGTCATATTTTTAATAATTTGGAGGAAAGTTAAAGCAGCTGAGAATAATGTTAATGATGGAAAGTAATAAAGGCTTCAAAATTCCAGGATTTAATTATGGAGATCATATTCATCATCCTAAAAACAGAATAAACACTGGATGGAAAAGACATTTTAGTGGATCTTAAAGAATGCTGGTCAAGGAGAACAAAAGTGAGGAAAAGACCCAAGCTCTATCACTGACTTGGCCCAGGCTGGCCTCTCTTCCTCTCTGGAACTTAATTCATCCATACTTGAAGAGGGATTTGAAAACTATTCGTAATCTATTTTTGTTTTGCATGGCAAATGAAGGTAGAGGAAGTGTGGAAGGTAATTTAATCACGGTACAAAAATACTGGTGCAATCACATTCTCTTTTATTTCTACCCAACCATTGTTATGATGTTTTCCTCTTGGGCTTATGCTTTTTTAATTCTCAAAAATAAGGTTAGATGGTTATTACTCATTGTGTGAGTCTGTGTGTATATGTGTTTGCATGTTTTTGTGTGGATGTAAACACTAGACAATGATAGTAGGGTCCCTTTGGGGACATTAAGGTTTTCAACCTACAGGTGATGAATGCTCTAAACTTGATGCCACTCTGTAAACCAATAGGAAAATTAAATTAGCAGGCTTTATTCTGTCTGTGGAAATGCAATGATGCTAAAATAATAATCAAAATCTATTTAATCAATTTAATTATAAATTAAGAAATTGTTTACATTTAAAATCTTAATAAAGGAAATGAGGTTGGTAGTCTATGCTGATTCAGTAAAACACATACCTTCCAGAGCCAAAGAAATTAACTGTAAACCCTTGATCAAAAAGCACAGATAGTGTGTGATCCAGAAAGCTTGATTACTGCTAGCTTTTAGTGAAGAGGGATTTTTGATATTACAAGCAAAAGAAGGTAGAGCATTATTGTGTAGAGAATTGATTGATTAATTTAATCAATGACTTTCTCAAAGATGGTTCTGAGACATGACTGGGAAAACTGAAATGAGCATGACTGGGAAAACTGAAATGAGCATGACTAACAAAACTGAAATGAGCCAGCCGGCCTTTGGCGGTCAGCACTGCTCCATGAAAAGTGTCTGCAGAGCGCCTCGGCCAGAGCACAGAGGACTTTCTGGGGGAATTCCTGTAGCTTGCACGAGGATCAAACCTAAACAGAGTTTAATGAAATTCTACTTCAGAGTGATTTGTTTATCTTCTGTGAGCAATTTCTTTCTTTCTTTTTATAGATAGATTTATTTATTGGTTTGCGTATTCCTCTAGTGCTTTTCCTCATCTAAACCAAAAACACTTTGTAAATATCAGAGCTCAGATTTCTAAAAGATCATTGATTTTGTTTCAAACACCCTGAAGGTAGGCTGTCACACATTATTATTTATTTCTCGCATGGGGTATTGATAGCATAATATTAAGATCTTTCATTAGATAACTTTTTTTTGGTCTTGTAGTAACCTAAATTCAATGCAGTTTTGTGTTTGCCTTTGTCTGTCAGAACTGTTATTTAAAAGTACCCACTACCCAGGACAGTATTGTTACCTTGTTGCTATCAGGAAAGGGAATAGTATGTCAATAAAAATTGTCATTGGTTGGAAACATTCTACTGTGACTACCAGATATTGTAGTTGCCCAGGAGACCCAGAAAATGGGCCTTTGATTAGCTGTTGAAATTTGCTGGCTGGGCATGGTAGTTCACACCTGTAATCCCAGCAATTTGGAAGACCAAAGGGGGCAGATCACCTGAGTTGAGGAGTTTGAGACCATCCTGGCCAACGTGGTGAAAATCCATCTCTACTAAAAATACAAAGTTAGCTGGTGTGGTGGCACATGCCTGTGATCCCAGCTACTCAGGAGGCTGAGGCATAAGAATCACTTGAACCCAGGAGGCAGAGGTTGCAGTGAGCCAAGATTGTGTCAGCCTGGGCAACGCAATGAGACTCCATCTCAAAAAATAAATAAATTTGCCTAGTGTTGGGAAAAACAACAAAGGAGAAAGGACTTACAGAGTGACTACCTAGATTGGTTGTGAGTAACATATAAACAAGGAACAGCAAACTGCAGAAGGCTGCAGGCAGGAGGCCTCTGAGGAGGAAGGCCTCTCCATGCCTCATGTTCTGGTGCAGGGTGGCCTCGGCTCTGTTGCCATAAACATTGTGCTCAAGGACGTAAAACACCTTTGTAGCACTATGATGTACCCAGACTTGTAGGCTCCTTATAAGGCCCACGTTCCACCAGCTGTACATAGATTATAAACTAAAGAAAACCACATATTCTTGTTTTGTGAAACTCCCAAACCACCACTGTTATCAGTCCTTAGGATGATACACCACTTCCAGCTCACTGATTCACTCTACCATGACTCTACCCCTACCCTGTAGATCAGAGTGATTGTAATCAATAAACAGTGCGTATGATCAGAGCTCAGGGCCTTCACTGTTTTCTGCAAAAGCACTGGGATTACAGGCATGAGCCGCCACATCCAGCCTATCTTTCTTATTATTTCACAACTACTTCACTGAACAGGCAGTGTGTCAAGCAGCCAGGCCCAGATGGAGAATCCAGGTGTATGTTGGCAAGAAACGGGGTAGGTCCAACAGGAGGGTGGTGGTGGACTGTGGAGAACTTACTTGAGGGCTGAGCTGGTGGTGGCTGCAGCATTTTGATGGGATGTTCCCTATTTGTGTGGGAAGATAGCCCTGAAGGTGGATTTGTGTGGAGAGAAAACACCGAAGGGCACCAGCGCAGCGTAAGCGCAAGTTAGGGGAGGCTGTGATATCCGGTGGGCGCCTAATGCTTGTGGCTGGGAGGACAGGCAAGGCTCACAGGAGTAGCTCTCTTTTTGTTGTTGTTGTTTTCTGTTTTGCTCTTCATGGATAAATTTATTCTACAACAGCTTTTAAGATTCTCTTGTACGTCAAGTACCATTTATGGGGATACAAAATACAAATAAGATGTCCTCAAGTTGGATACAGATAGCCAACCAAAATTTACAAATAATTACAAAATAAGATGGCAGAGTCTATAATGGAGCCAAACAAAAAGGACCACAGAAACACTAAGGGATAAATTAAAAATCCTGCCTGAGAGTTCAAGAAAGTCTTCTCAAAGGAAAGAACATTTGAGCTGAGTCCTCAAGAATGAACAGGAATTCTCCAGTGGGAAAGGTCATTACGAGTATAACGATTAGAATTACTTAGTAAGTGTACAAAAAAAAAAAATGAGAGGATAGTAAGGCTTTCTGCAACTACTTTTCTAGATTAGAGGGTATCTAGTTCATTTCGTCACTCCTTAAAAGCAAGCCCAAGGTATCTTAAAGGAAGAAAGGGCGCCTCAGTGCTGCTCTTTGTCATAGAACCTCACTTCATGCCTGGGCTTGGGAAGCTCTGCAGGCCCAGGCACATCCTTGTATACTCAGCAAACAACCCTTCAAGGTCAGGGATTCCACTGATATTCTCAATGGACACTGTCTGGAACACACTAGTCATTCAGTAAATGTTTTTTGAAATAAGCCCATTTGTTAGAGTGTCTTGAAAATATTTTTTGAGGGTGTTTGGATTTTCTCTTTTGAGACAGACTGGCACAGGTGTCTGTTTCAAGTCAGCGAGACTGTTCCAGTTTTTGTCTTAGGAGTAGCCATTTGAGTTTTACTGTTCTGTGTGCTTTTTTTTTTTTTTTTGAGATGGAGTTTCGCTCTTGTTACCCAGGCTGGAGTGCAATGGCACGATCTTGGCTCACTACAACCTCCGCCTCCTGGGTTCAGGCGATTCTCCTGCCTCAGCCTCCTGAGTAGCTGGGATTACAGGCACGCGCCACCATGCCCAGCTAATTTTTTGTATTTTTAGTGGAGATGGGGTTTCACCATGTTGACCAGGTTGGTCTTGATCTCTTGACCTTGTGATCCACCCGCCTCGGCCTCCCAAAGTGCTGGGATTACAGGCTTGAGCCACCGCGCCCGGCCTCTGTGTGCTTTTTGACCTCATTTGGGAGTTTAAATTATTTCAAAATGGATAGAGAATGTAGAATAAAGAATCCCAAAATCACAGGACAATTTGAAGTTCATTGACAAGGATAGTGAGAAAAGTGTGCTCTGTAAAATATTTTACTCTGAGTTTCTCTAATGTAATTAGTTTTGAGGGGGGAAGAAAACCCAATATTCAGCAGTAAGGCAGGAATAGAGGATCAATCTAATATCTCACGGTGGAGAATGAAGCTGTGTTCAGGCTATTCTGCATATGCTGAAACTCTTAAGCACAACTGACTCTGCAGGAAATATGGTTGTCTCAAACCCCCGTTTACTGTCAGTTCTTTTGGACACACACACACAGCAAACTTCACCAGAATATTTGAAGTCTAGCCCAAATCTCAGGGTTTCTGGACTGTGATGCTAGTTTGTAACATTAGTACTTGCCTTCATCTGCCAAGAAGACATTTTAAAAGCCATTTGCAATTATGGGTCCATCTCAGGTTTGGGTTCATTTTCTTAAGGGAAGTATTGGCGGCTGCCTATTACCCCATATTGCTGGGTGGAGACACAAAGCAACAGGTTGAGTGAATGGTGACCCTCAGTCATTCTGAGTTTGCAGGAAGCTGAAAGCTAGGCTGAGATTTCTACTTCATGTGAGTAGTTTTACGTCAAGGCATCATGACTGATTGATTGATTGATTGCTCAGGAACAGCATTTAGAAGCTTCAAGTTTTTCCCTTCCTGTAAGGTAGCCTTGATACCTAGGTGTTGTGATTACCTTTGTGGAGAGAAGTAAACTTCTGGGTCTGTTTCTACCCGTCTGCTGTTGGGTTGAAAGCGCAGCTTGCATCATGTTCCTTTCCTTCTTAAGTGTCTGATGTGTTTCTCTGCTACAAGCACCCGTTTTCCTTCTGTATCCAGTCTTGTGCCCCTTATGCCTACCCTGCCCTGGTTCTAAACATGGGAATACCTTCCTTTTTCAGTGCTTTTCATCCATTCCTTCTGTCTCAAATGCTGACAATGTCACAGAAGCCCTAGACCTTGATAAAGGTTGTTGGCCATGCTGTTCTCATCTGTTCACTCCTGCCCTGCTCTGAAAGGTTCTGTAATACTAAGACAGACATATAATAGCAGCCAGTATCTTTGGATCAGTTTTCTTACTTTAATTATTCTGCTGAATGGACATACCCTCCCCTCACTTTCCTCCTCTACCATATCTCCAAATCTATTTGAATTCTGTTGACTTCATGTTTTCTCATGCCCTGATTCAGTTTCTTATGCCTAAACTTAGTCTTAAAGCATGAAGCCGTAAATAACTCTCCTGTCCACCCTAGAACTCTGGACATTAACTCAGAAACTTCCTGTAGCAAGCCTATGCTCTGTTCAGCTTATGCATGTAAACACTAATCTCTTCTGCTGTAATACAAGTTTTAGTCGTATCAGTTCTGCCCTGTGTATGCCCAGAATACGATAGCCAATTATCCTCTCATATCTTATCTTCTCTGATAGAGAAGTCAGAGTTGTTGCATTTTGCTCGCCACTGAGAAAGACAGTTCTGTGACAGCTTGACACGTGGCTCTCCAAGTCCTGCTCAAGTTCTCACTCCCTTCACAAATTGTTGATGTATGCGAGTCTTGTCTCCTCAAATGCATGGCAGGCTCATAGAGATGTATCTTCATAACCTGTAAGTCCCACTGGGCCTAGGATGCTACCAAAGCACTTTTAAAAGGCATTGCTGGTGGGCTTTTTGGTCACAGTAATGTTTATAGTGAATATCCTTCTTTAATACATATACTTAACATTTTTAAAATTGTACTTTAGGTTCTGGGGTACATGTGCAGATCATGCAGGATTGTTGTATAGGTACACACATGGCAAGGTGGTTTGCTGCCTCCATCCCCTCATCGCCTACATCTGGCATTTCTCCCCATGTTATCCCTCCCCAACCTCCCCATCCCCTGCTATCCCTCCCGTATTGCCCCCCAACAGAACCCAGTGTGTGATGCTCCCCTCCCTGTGTCCCTGTGTTCTCATTGTTCAACAGCCGCCTATGAGTGAGAACATGCTGTGTTTGATTTTCTGTTCTTGTGTCAGTTTGCTGAGAATGATGGTTTCCAGGTTCATCCATGTCCCTGCAAAGGACATGAACTCATCACTTTTTATGGCTGCATAGTATTCTATGGTGTACATGTGCCACATTTTCCTTGTCCAGTCTATCGTCGATGGGCATTTGGGTTGGTTCCAGGTCTTTGCTACTGTAAACAATGCCACTGTGAATACACATGTGCATGTGTCTTTACAGCAGAATGATTTATAATCCTTTGGATATATACCCAGTAATGGGATTGCTGGGTCAAATGGAATTTCTATTTCTAGGTCCTTGAGGACCACACTGTCTTCCACAATGGTTGAACTAGTTTACACTCCTACCAACAGTATAACAGTGTTCCTGTTTCTCCACATCCTCTCCAGTGTCTGTTATCTCCAGATTTTTAAATGATCACCATTCTAACTGGCGGGAAGTAGTATCTCAAGGTGGCTTTGATTTGCATTTCTCTAATAATCAGTGATGATGAGCATTTTTTCATATGTTTGTTGGCCTATATATGTCTTCTTTTGAAAAGTGTCTGTTCATGTCCTTCCCCACTTTTGGATGGGTTTGTTGTTTTTTTCTTGTAAATCTGTTTTAGTTTTTTGTAGATTCTGGATATTAACCCTTTGTCAGATGGGTAGATTGCAAAAATTTTTTCCCATTCTGTTGGTTGCTGGCTTACTCTAATGATTGTTTCTTTTGCCATGCAGAAGCTCTGGAGTTTAATTAGGTCCCATTTGTCTATTTTGGCTTTTGTTGTCAATACTTTTGTTGTTTTAGTCATGAAGTCCTTGCCTATGCCTATGTCCTGAATGGTTTTGCCTAGGTTTTCTTCTAGGGTTTTTATGGTGTTAGGTCTTATGTTTAAGTCTTTAATCCATCTGGAGTTAATATTAGTGTAAGGTGTCAGGAAGGGGTCCAGTTTCTGCTTTCTGCACATGGCTAGCCAGTTTTCCCAACACCATTTATTTATTAAACAGATAATTTATTTATTAAACAGAGAATCCTTTTCCCATTGCTTGTCAAAGATGAGATGGTTGTAGATGTGTGGTATTGCCTCCAAGACCTCTGTTCTGTTCCATTTGTCTATATCTCTGTTTTGGTACCAGTACCATGCTGTTTTGATTACAATAGCCTTGTAGTATAGTTTGAAATCAGGTAGCGTGATACCTCCAGCTTTGTTCTTTTTGCTTAGAGTTGTCTTGGCTATGTGGGCTCTCTTTTGGTTCCATGTAAAGTTTAAGGTGGTTTTTTTTCCAGTTCTGTGAAGAAGGTCAATGGTAGCTTGATGGGGATAGCATTGAATCAATAAATTACTTTGGGCAGTATGGCTATTTTCATGATATTCATTCTTCCTAACCATGAGCATGGAATGTTTCTCCATCTGTTTGTGTCCTCTCTTATTTCCTAGAGCAGTGATTTGTAGTTCTTCTTGAAGAGGTCCTTCACATCCTTTGTTAGTTGTATTCCTAGGTATTTTATTCTCTTTGTAGCAATTGTGAATGGCAGTTCGTTCTTGATTTGGCTCTCTGTTACTCTGTTATTGGTGTATAGGAATGCTTGTGACTTCTGCACATTGATTTTGTATCCTGAGAGTTTGCTGAAGTTGCTTATCAGTTTAAGGAGATTTGGGGCTGAGATGATAGGGTCTTCTAAATATACAATCATGTCATCTGCAAATAGAGACAATTTGACTTCCTCCTTTCCTAATTGAATACTCTTTATTTTTTTTTTCTTGCCTAATTGCTCTGCCTAGAACTTCCAATACAATATTGAATAGGAGGGGTAAAAGACGGCATCCTTGTCTAGTGCCAGATTTCAAAGGGAATGCTTCCAGTTTTTGCCCATTCAGTATGATATTGGCTGTAGTTTTTTTGTAAATAGCTTTTATTATTTTGAGATATGTTCCTCTGATACCTAGTTTATTGAGAGTTTTTTAGCATAAAGGTGCTGTTGAATTTTGTGGAAGGCCTTTTCTGCATCTATAGAGATAATCATGTGGTTTTTGTCTTTGGTTCTGTTTATGTGATGTATTAACATTTATAGACTTGTGTATGTCGAACCAGCCTTGCATTCCCAGGATGAAGCCTACTTGATTGTGATGGATAAGCTTTTTGATGTGCTGTTGCAGTCGGTTTGCTAGTATTTTATTGAAGATTTTTGCATCTATGTTCATCATGGATATTAGCCTGAATTTTTCTTTTCTTGTTGAGTCTCTGCCAGGTTTTGGTATCAGGATGATGTTGATCTCATAAAATGATTAGGGAAGGATTCCCTCTTTTTGGATTGTTTGGAATAGTTTCAGAAGGAATCGTACCAGCTCCTCTTTGTACGTCTGGTAGAATTCAGCTGTGAACCCTCCTGTACCTGGACTTTTTTTGGTGGGTAGGCTATTAATTGCTGCCTCAACTTCAGCCATTGTTATTGGTCTGTTAAAGGTTTCAATCTTCCTGGTTTAGCCTTGGGAGGGTGCAAGTGTCCAGGAATTTATCCATTTCTTCCAGGTTTACTGGTTTATATGCATAGATTTGTTTGTGATAATCTCTGATGATGGTTTGTATTTCTGTGGAATCTGTGGTGATATCCCCTTTTTTTGTTTTTTATTGCATCTATTTGATTCTTCTCCCCCCCTTTTTTTTTATTAATCTGGCTAGTGGTTTATTTTGTTGATCTTTTCAAAGAACCAGCTGTCTCTATCTCCTCCAGTTCTGCTCTGATCTTAGTTATTTCTTGTCTTCTGCTAGGTTATGAAAGGGTGTCAATTTTAGATCTTTCCTTGTTTTTCACGTGGGGGAATTTATATGAGTCTGATGGGCTTCCCTGTTTTGGTAACCTGATCTTTCTCCCTGGCTGCACTTAGCATTTTTTACTTTATTTCAACCCTGGTGAATCTGAGATTATATGCCTTGGAGTTGCTCTTCTTGAGAAATATCTTTGTGGTGTTCTCTATATTTCCCGGACTTGTATGGTGGCCTGCCTTGCTAGGTTGGGGAAGTTCTCCTGGATAATATCCTGAAGAGTGTTTTCCAGCTTGGATTCATTTTCCCCGTCACATTCAGGTATACCTATCAAATGTAGATAGGTCTTTTCACATAATCATCACATATTTCTTGGAGCCTTTGTTCATTTCTTTTCACTCTTTTTTCTCTATTCTTGCCTTCTCATTTTATTTCACTGAGTTGATCTTCAGTTTCTGATATCCTTTTATCTGCTTGGTCGATTCAGCTATTGAAACCTGTTTATGCTCGCAAAGTTCTCTTGCTGTGTTTTTCAGCTTCATCAAGTCATTTATATTCTTCTCTAAGCTGTTTATTCCAGTTAGCATCTCATCTAACCTTTTTTCTAGATTCTTAGTTTATTTGCATTGAGTTAGCACATGTTCTTTTAGCTGTGAGAAGTTTCTTGTTACCCACCTTCTGAAGCCTGTTTCTGTCGATTCATCTTATTCATTCTTCATCCATCTTTGAACCCTACCTGGTGAGGAGTTGTGATCCGTTGGAGGAGGAGAGGCATTCTGGTTTTTGGTGTTTTCATCCTTTTTGCACTGGTTTCTTCCCATCTTAGTGACTTTATCTACCTGTGGTCTTTGTAGTTGGTGACTTTCAGATGGGGTCTCTGAGTGGACATCCTTTTTGTTAATGTTGAGGCTATTTCTTTCTGTTTCTTAGTTTTCCTTCTAACAGTCAGGCCCCTCTGCTGTAGGACTGCTGGAGGTTCACTCCAGACCCTGCTTGCTTGGGGATCATCTGTGGTGGCTGCAGAACAGTAAGGATTGCTGCCAGTTTCTTCTTCCGTTATCTTCCTCCCAGAAGGGTACCTGCCAGATGTTGGCCTGAGCTCTTTTTGAGGTGTCTCTTTGGGTATACAGGGGTCAGGGGGCTGCTTGAGGAGACAATCTGTTCCTTATAAGAGCTCAAGTGCTGTGCAGGGAGCTCCATTGTTCCATTCAGAGCTGCTGCTGGGCAGGTATCTTTAAGTCTGCTGCAGTGGAACTCATAACCACCTCTTTTCCCAGGTGCTCTGACCTAGGAAGGTTGGCTTTGTTTGTAAGTTCCTGATGTGCTGCTGCCTTTTTTCAGAGATGCCCTGCCCCGCACGGGGCAGTCTAGTCGCAGTCTGCCAGCAGAGGTGTTGCTGAGCTGCTGCAGGCTCTGCCCAACTGCTGTGTGAATTGCCTCAGTATTAGCAGACTGATTTGGTAGCAGTGGATGTCCTTCCCCCCAGTGCTGGGTCTAGCTGCACTTGCTGCAAAACTCTTATTTAATCCAGATCATTTCAGATTGCTTGTTTTGTGGGGATGGTACCAACTGAGCCAGATCACCTGGCTCCCTGTCTCTGCCCCCTTCCTTTCAGTTGAATGGGCAGCTCTGTCTCCCAGGTGTTCCAGGCACCAGTTGAAACTGCCGCCCAGATTTGTGTGAGTTTCTGTGCACCAACCCGGGGCACCAGCTGTGCTAAAATCACTTGTTGCTTTTCAGCATGGGAATCTCCTGGTCTGTGGGCAGTGAAAACTTGTTTGGAAATGCAGTGAGCACTCACCCTCTGCATTGTTCTTGCTGGGAACTTCACTCTGGAGCTTCTCCTATTCAGCCATCTTGGATCCTCCCTATATTTAACATTTTAAAGTTCTTTTTCTGAAGAGTGATTTTTTGTTTTGATAGATGATAGTGGCCTTGATTCATGCCAGATTTACAGACATCCTGGACAATTTATACTGAGTTTCTGCACGTAGAGTTTAGTATACAACTGAGACTTTGTATCTGAAGGATGGAATGTTGATTAAAAAGCCTTTTTTATGCATAATCATTTTAGAATTTGAAGAGGAAAACTTTACAAAGCTTCTCAGATTACCTATCAGATTTCTTTCTTTTGTTCCCTAATATTACCTTGTAACAATACCATCTCCATCTCCATATGCTTCTAAAGCACATTAATTCCACAGCAAACTTCATATTGTGAGACATAATTTAAAATGTGATACAATTTAAATTCAGTGTGCCAGCTCAGCATTCCTAATTCATGTTATCTACAGTGTTTGAATTATAGTTCAGATTTATTGGACCAGAGATTGAGAAAATCCAAATTCTCTAGGATCGATTTCTCACATGGAATGGCTGACACAGTGGGTGACATGTTGCTGTTTAAAACAGAACTTTGAGATCTTCCCACCCCTGTTCAGTGATAAGAGAATGAACAATGCATTTTAATGGAAAAATTGAACTAAAGCAAGATAGTTCAAATTAACTGGAGAACCATGGCTCCAGAAAAATTCACTATTGTATTCCTAGAGTTTGAAAATGACTAGCACATAATAGACACTCAATTAATTTGTTGAATACATGACCAAGTAAATTGTATTATAAGCAAAAAGTAGTTTTAATATACTTATTACATGCTTAATACAAGAAAAGTGTTATCTCAATTTATTCAGGATATGGTAATGGGTAGATCATCTTTTAAACTGCTCTAACTTGATGAGGCCTCTAGCTTTCCACTAAATTTTTGTCACTTATGATAGCAATAATGATAATAGAAGTAGCATCTAGCATTTATGTAATGCTTTTTATCATTTAGTAAATACTATTTATTTATTAAAACACACACATGTATGTTCTCACTTGTCTTCACAACAAATTTGAGTGATCGGTGGAACAGGTTCTAAAGAAATGTGGGATCCCTCTTCCTTCTCCCACTCCTGGATGTTGGCCTTATACAGCAGGAAGAGCAGATAGAATTCTTTGATTGGTGGGGAAACTAAAAATAGAAATAATACTTTATGTGCCAAAAGCCACACATTAAGTTTGTAATAAATATAAACCTAAATTACAGATAGTCTGACAATTTTTCCACTTTAAATTTGTTATAGATTTAACTGTCTTTACATTTCATTCAATAATTTCTTTCAATGCCACTGAAATGCAGTGATGGATGTATATTTAAAATTACTATAAAGCCAATGTTGAATGAAATAAAGAAGTGTAATATATAGTAGATAAGAAAATACTATTTTTCAGAGCCACGCATGATCTGATTTTTATCAGTATTTTGAAAGTATTTATTCTTTTCTCTAGATAAAAGACTGTACGTGATTTGGAATATAAGGAATAAGATCTGGTTGTGGTTTATAGGTCTCTCTTGTTTTCATTCCTTTTATGACTCCTTAGGAATATGTGAAGGTGTCCCTTCTGAACTCTTTTTTTTAACTTGGTTTTTGAAGGACCTGTTTGTTTTTTGTTTTCTTGACCTTTTAAATAACCAGCCCCATAATTAGTATGCTGTGGTGTTATGGGAACAAATTATGAAAACACAAGGATTTAGGACAGTTTACTGAAAGATTATGTGAATACATCTTTTGTACTGATTTGGAGGATTTAATTTCAAAATATAAGATATTTTAAAAGTAAATACTTGAGTTTTATTCTGAAAATTTTCATATTAATGAAAGAAAGAAAAACCTATCACTTAATGAGAGCTTTAAAATTGTATCTTATGGGAAAGTCTAACTTTCCTTTAAGACAAATAAAAGCATCAGTTTTATTTCAAGATTTTGGCTAAGATTTTACTTGGTTAAAGAATATTTTCTCAGAACTGGAGATTTTAGGAGTGCCTATGACTTGACAGAAACAATTGGGTTAGACTATTCTGATGTTCTTTAATGGTTAGTTGGTAATACTAAAGGAATAGGACATATTTTGGTAAATTGGATGCATGGTCCGGTTAGCTTAATCATCTGTCTTGCATGCTGGGGACTATATGGAGAGTGATTCCTGTCCATCATAGTGTTGGTCTCAGATCAATGTCTATTTCAAACACCTTCAGGTCTCCTTTGGTCTCTAGGATTTACATATTTGTCTGACTTATCTTTAGTTTTGATGGAAACATAAATCATGTAAGCAAACATCTATTAAGGTAATAGTTTTTTGTTTCAGAAATGTCTTCTAAAGTGTTTGGCCTGATACTTCTAGAGCTAGTATTTGAATATTTGGCACAAATATTTGCCTTATCTACATATAAATTTCATATGTTTAGAATAATTAGTTCTTAAGTTCAAAAGATGCTTGACTAGCCAAAATGTGCTATCTGACTTTACAGGAGATGATGAGTGTTTAAGTGATGATACACAAATGGAATATGTCCTGAAAGGCCCCACATAGAATTGATATTATTAATACTTTGGTAGTATGTCCTTGGCTCAAATCAAGAAAAGATAGAAAGGGAAGGCACATAGTTATATTTCTAATGATGTCAGTGAAGACATTGGTTATATATCACACAATTTCCCTTTTATGAAAACCTTTCAGAGTATTTCTTTTCTTTTATCTTTTCCTTTTTTAGCCAATTTGATATGTGAAATGATAGCTTGTAATTTAAACATACATTTCTTTTGGATACTAATACATATTTTATGTACTGATTTTTTTTTTTTTTTTTTTTTTATAAATTGCCCTGCTAATTTTCTTGCTATTTTTCCAATTGGGATGTTCATTTTTTTTTTTCTAAAGGACTTTCAGTGGCACTTACATATTGCAAGGACAGTAATCTTTTACCCTACATATTATAAACATTTTTCTGCTTTCTCTTCTAATTTTTTATTTAAATTTTTTTAAATTTAAATAAAACTTTGGTTTTGTTTTTTTAAGGGAAAATAAGCCCAGCCATCTTTGATTTACTTTTATTTCCTTTAAAGATTATGTAAGTAGTTGTCAATATTTTCTCCAAATACTTCTATTGTTGTTTTTTGTTTAAAATAAATTTCAGGTTTCTGTCTAAATTTTACATTTAGGTATAGAATATAAGCCTCATGAAGGCAGCAGTTTTGTCTATCTTATTCCTTATCACTGGCTATTCTCATGGCACATCATAGGCATGTAATATATGTTTGTCAAATAGTATAAATCTTTATCTCAACTTTGTATTGTTATAAAATGTGATAGAAATGTAGCTTTCTTAACCGTTTTAGAAAGCTGGACATGCACTTTTAAGTTATATTTAAATCTGCTGTTTTTCCTCTGACCCGACATTCTTCCTCTTGCTTTCCACTTGTTTCTGTAGAAAATCCTTCTGTGGCAATACACTGACAAGGTCATATTCTACTTTTCAAGTTTTCCTAACACGATCTTTCTTTGTAGCACATATCATAGCTGCAGTTTCACAATCGTTTGTGGAATTATTTAAATGTTCTTCTCCCTGCCCCCTCCCCACAATCCATCGTTAGGCAGGGACTTATTTTTGTTCATCATCATATCCCACTGCATGGTACATATTAGATAATACAGTTTTTTAAATGAGTATTTTATATTTTGAATAGACTAATAAACTGCCACAAAAATCATATATCACGACCTTGCACATTATTTGGTCCCCTTCAAGACTTTACATTTTTTATTATTGTTCTTACTGTCCGTTTTATTATCAGTCCCATATAAATTTAATAACTATACCTTAAAAAAATCTTTTAGTATTTCTTAGGTTACGATGGCTTCCCATATATTCTCTACAACAGGTGTGTCCAATCTTTTAGCCTCCCTGGACCACATTGGAAGAAGAAGAATTGTCTTGGGCCACATATAAAATGCACTAACAATAATGATAGCTGATGAGCTTTAAAAAATCACACCAAAAATCTCATAATTTTTTAAGAAAGTTTATGAATTTGTGTTGAAGAGTTTGCTCTACAGTAATTCACTACTTTAAAAAATTTTCCAACGATTCTCACACATTTATCTTCAAGTTCTATTTTTATAATCATTTGTCAAGTTAAATCTCATTGTATTTTTGTGTGTGTGTGTGTGTGTATGTGTGTGTGTGTGTGTGTGTGTGTGTGTGCATGAGAGAGAGAGAGAGAGAGAGAGAGAGAAGTGGGGGAGAGAGAGACAGCGACAGAGACAGACAGAGAATGTGTGTTGGTTTGCAGGAAATGAGTTGTTTTAACTCTGTAAATTAACTTGGAGAGAGGTTGTGTATTTATAATAAGACAGGAGCTTGCTATGTGGCTTTTAATTTCTTGAATGCTTTTATTTCTCTCAGTTAATTTAAAAACTTTTGACAGATACAGGTGAGGGGACGGAAGGCAGCAAACCACACTGCCATGTGTGTACCTATGCAACAATCTTGCATGTTCTTCAAATGTACCCCAAAACCTAAAATGCAGTAAAAAAAAAAAAAAAGAAAAACTTTTTATAGAACCTAAACATTTTATGTTAGGGTTTTTCTTAGACATTTTCACGCAGAAACCAGTTAACATAGGAGGCTCGAATTTGCTTTCTTCAGAAGGATCTGCTTGCAGGGTTGTCTTATCCTTAGCTGTCATCTGAGAACTTGGCTTTGGAATGTTCCCTGTCATACTAAGTGATAAGGTTATTTGGTGTGCCAGGTTTACTCTATTTCATTGTGCCAATCTGCCTAGACTTAAAAAATGTGATTTATAGTGAGCACTCACTTCCTTCTGGGATTTTTTTGAAGATTGTGGCTGAATATGTAGGCAGAGAGTGTCTATGTGACCAGTCCCTCTTTGAACTCTGAGTCTCGAGGGTTTTTTTTCCAGACACAGATGCAATATGCATTACTGCATTTCTCTGCTAGAGAGCATTAGAAACTTATACAGGGATCTCTTCATGTACCACTTGATATCTCATCTCTCATTGCTTGTATCACTTTTAATGTCTTCTCTTAGTTTTTCCCAATAGTCCCAATAATGTCATCTCCAAATGAAAATTCTGTATACTTCTTTTTACAGTATTTATCCTTTACATTCATTTTTCTTGTCATATTACAGTGATTAGATCTTCCAGAACAACATTGAAAAATACAGGTGACTTCAAAGCTTTATTTTCAATATATTTGTAATAGTGTTTTATATTAGATATGTTTTCTATTATTTTTAGTTTAATATTCTTTATCATAGTAAGAAACTATCTCTCAATGTCTGGTTAGTTTCATTATTAGCACACAATACATTTTATTAAAAGTCTTTTTTGATCTGTTGAGACAACCCAATTTTTTTGTTCTTTATTAATGTGATAAATTGTCACATACATTTTAAAAGCTGTATTTAAAAAGAGTCATGATATGGATAAGTATCCTGAAGATAATAAACTATCATATTATTTTAAATGATTTTTAAATCTTGCTATGGAAAAGATTAACAAGTAGTATGCTTCTTGTAATTTATTGCCACTTAATTAATAGAAGTTAACGGAAGGATGCACAAAGAGATCCATCTTGTTATATCATGGAGAAAAAGAAATTTTATATATTAATAATAAACAAATAAGATTGTTCAGCGTTTTCTTAAAGGACATTCTCAAAGAAGTAATCTGTATTTAGTATCTGGCAAAATGAATATTTTCTATATTTTTGCAATACAAACACACTCAAAGCTATGTGTGTGAATACATTTTTATAAATCTACATTTTTTTTTAGTACACAAAAAGCCTGTTGCATTCGGACAGGTTTTTTGAAGCACTGACATTTGCTTCCAGCTCTCTTATTTTTACTTTCAATGCAATATGATGAAATAAACTATTTTACATATACTATATAATTGCCATAATGTTCATACTGGTAATACTTGATTGTTAATACTGATAGAGCATGAGACAGCATGATGTCCTAAATTGATTCTCATCTTATTTCCTCTGTAATTGGCCATGATCATTACAGAAGATTTCATCTTGCTAGGATTTGCTTTCTGTATTCTATAACTATATTTCTAAAATGATATAGAGATTTAAAAATTCACAGTTAAAATAGACAAAAATGTTTATTTTAAGCATATGTTTTTAAAAATAATATGTACTATTATTTTACATTGTATTACTAACTATACTGTCATACTTATTACTGAAATATGAGTACCATTACAGTTTTTTGTGAAAATATTATATTAATCTGTTCTCTCACTGCTAATAAAGACATACCTGAGAGTGGATAATTTATTTAAAAGAAAGTTTAATTGACTCAGTTCAGCATGGCTGGGGAGGCCTCAAGAAACTTACAGTCATGGTAGAAGGGGAGGCAATCACGTCCTTCCTCACATGGGAGCAGGAAGGAGAAGAATGATTGCCCAGTGAAGGGGGAAGCCCCTTATAAAATCATCAGATCCTGTGAGAACTAACTCAGTATCATGAGAACAGGATAGGGGAAACCACCTCCATGATTCAGTTATCTCCACCTGGTCCCTCCCACAACACGTAGGGATTATGGGAACTGTAATTCAAGATAAGATTTGGGTGGGGACACAGCCAAACCATATCAAAGATTAAATATTTCTCACAATGAAGAGAGGCTATATATGAGTAAATATAATTTTTAAGATTTAGTGGAAATTTAGTGAATCATGATTTTCTTCAGTGTTCTTTCACATTAAGTGATAAAATTTTTTGGCTTAATAAAGTGTCTCTGTCTCTACTTCTTCCATCTTTCTATCTGATAATATGGCACAAGGCAGCTTTTGAAAACAAATGAAGAAATACTACAGTAAAAGCATATTTTCCTGATTTCTATCAGCTGTTAATATCTAGCATTAATTTTCCTGGTAGACTGTTTGATGTCAATAAAGAGGAGACAGGTAAAAAGGAGAAGACACACCCTTCACATAGGTCAGTGGGGAAGTGGACATACAAGTACTTTTAATGCTACTTTTAGGGCTTTACGAAGTTACTGAAAGCCTAGGAGGTCTACTCAACTGGGCATCAGATGTTATGTAAAGTGTTGTGGAGGCTGATGTATTTTAATTTCAGCATTGCTCCCATCTGCTTCTCTGGTAACTGGCCCTGATAAACCTATCTAACATTATTGTCTAGTGTGTCTATATTAGGGTCCTCTAGAGAAGCAGAACAACTAGGATAGGGTGTGGTGGGTAGGTGTGTGGATGTGTGGGTGTGTATATGTGTTTGTATGGAATCAAACAAGTTTGGTTTGTATGAGTTTTTGAGGAGGTATTTTTAAGGTTGAATTGGCTGAAATTGGCCACAATTTCAGGGAATGAAAAATCAAATCAGAGGATTGGTTAAGAGAAAATGAATATGTGGTGGGTGTGAGGGAGAGGAAAAAGTTCACTGTGATTCTGAAATTCCTAGGTTAGAATGGAGTAAATGAATCAGCTATGTCAGGAAATACATGGGAATCGAGTTTTGAATGTGCTGCATTTGAGATGCCCGAGGAGCAGTTGGGAATGCGTATCTAGAGAACAAAGAGGTTCAGGCTAGGGGGAATGTGGGGTCCTCAGCTTAGGCCTGTGGTGGAGCCAGGTGAGAAGAAGAGAGCAGGTAGGGAGAACATGTAAACCGATATGAAGCCCTAAGTATCAACATGCCTTGCCCTATAAATATTTGATTGCCTGATTAGTTATATTAATAATGAATTTTATGTGAAGCAAAAGAAATGGGAACATTTGAGTAATCTACAGAATTCCTCTAATATTCTCAAAAGTAAATTGTCATATGTTAAGGCAGATCACTAACCTGTAATTATTTATGTATATCAGCATGACTGAGTGAGTTAACTAATCTGTTTGACGCTCAGCACTCATCTGTAGACAACCTAACCCCATGACTGGTTTCACTATATCTTCTTGTGTCTTACTGTAAGGAAATCTCTATGTAGTAGCAGTGGAGTTGTTTGTTTGTTTGTTTTCTCTCAACTAAATGTGATGTCAATCCTGTATAAAATCTCACTTCTTTCCTTGGCCCCTGCAAACCTATCTCATCTCTTTGATAATTTGGCTCCAGCTGAAGGAGGCTTCTTACTGTTCCTGTCTAAGGGCCTGCACACATAGTAGTTACTCAATAAATACTTCTGAAATGGATGAATGACTCTGCCTTGTAGATTTGTTCTGAGAAGTAAACGTAAAAAAGTATGTGAAGAGCCTAATGCTGTACCTGGTGCATTAGAGGTGTGAAATAAATACCCCTTTTGACCATTTTATTTTTTGTTTCTCCAAATCTGTAACCCTGACATTTCTGTCCTTTTCTGCTCCAATCTACTTTCCCAGCCCTTCTCCTCCAGCCAGCTTGCTGTCTGGTTTCTGCACCCCCACAGGCCATGGACCATGTGATCTCTTCAGTTCACATTTAGTATGGCTTCACGAGGCAGACTTTTGACATTAATTAAATTCTTACCTGTTTGGAACTTATTTACATGAATTTCTGGCTGAAGGAGACATACTTCTGTTTGAAAACTCCAGGCTGATGAATTTTTTAAGTTGCCAGGGCTCATTGAATGAAGCCATACTAAGTATGAATTGAAAAGATCACAATTTCACATGTGGGGTTTTTCACATGTGTCCTCTCTTGAGTAACCCTATTTCTTATTACATGTAAATAATTATATATGAATTCCTAATCCCAAGGACACTGAGCCTATAAGTCATTGTGCTGGAGATTCTCAGAATAATGAGTATCCTCTGGGGACTTGGTCAGAGACCTGCAAAGGGAGTCTTTACCACTCACAAAGCACTATCATGATTGCACCATTATTATATGGATTGGAATCAACACTTTATAAATTGTAGCCAACATTGATTGAACACTCTGGGTCAGGCAGTATTCTAAGAACTTTACATGTATCACTTTATGAGTTTGGTTTTATTAGTATTCCTGTTTTACACTTACTAATTTGCCTAAGGTCACTCTGCTACTGTTTGGCAAGTTAGGATGTTAGCCCAGGTGGTCTAGTTTCAGATTCCTGTCCTTACCTGTGCTTTTTATTCAATACTGCCTTAGCAGCAGTTTCGGAGTCATAGAATTAACATCTATTCTTTAGGGTTTGAGTCTAGATTTTAAAAATAATATACCATTATAGTTTTCAAATAATTCTAATAGTTTCTTTCTACTCTGTACCTGCGACTTCAAGTCTTTTTTCCCCATAAGGCAGCTACTGTTAGCAATATATGCAGAACCTTCTTCATCACAAATTTTTTATAAAACATCTTAGTGTGCTTGTGATTCCCCCTTTCAGTTGTTTGTTTTCTGAAAGTTCAGCTTATTCGTAGTTGGTGAACGTTTTAAATACCAATGGTCCAGACACGACTCCAGTACGTTTGTGTGTGCACGTGTATGTTCCCTCTGTGTCTGTGGCAGACTTTTGAAATCAGTTAAAGTCTTACCTGTTTGGAACTTATTTACATGAGTTTCTGTCTGAAGGAAATGTACTTCTGTTTTAGAACTCCAGTCCGATAAGTTTTTTTTAAGTTGCTAGGACTCAAACTTATTTGACAAATCATCTATGACCCTATCACCTTGACTCTCAGAAACAAATGAACCAATAGCCCTTTCTGGCTAAGGAAATGGGTTTTGATGGAGTTTTCAATGCTTGTTTATGGACTCAAGAATCAAATGTTTTCTAAACAATGCGAAGAAAGTTTTGTGTCTAGATCTTTATATTTTCTCTGCGTTTCCTTTTCTGCAGAAAAGCTCTGTAATTTTTAATCAGTAACACAAAAATGCCTCTATGGAAATGTCCGTAATTCTCAGCATGCAGTGGAACATTTTCCTAAAAAGTGAGATCACCAGAAGCAGAGAGCAGAGGAATCCCAGATGGCACTAATATTTGATTTCATTTTTAGCACGCTCATATTCAGCAGATGGATGGGAAGGCTGACCTCTCTGACACTTCTGCATCACTGCCTGCTACTCCAATTGCCTTTGTGAATGTTTTTTCATAAGGCTTCTCCTGGTACCTCGGAGATTGATGCCTGGTTGCCTGCCTGTGTTATGCTTCATTTCACCAGGGTTCTGTGTGGTTGAGAGTTGCTTTATTTTATAAAAGGGGAAATCCTGGCTCATCAGTATCTCAGGCTTCTCCTACAATCTCTCAAATTGTGTGTAACGTCTTAGAACACAACATCTTAGCTTTCTACGTGCACCCCTGATTTGTATCCATCTTTAACGAATCCTACTCTAATTTTTCCACTTTCTTTTGCCACTGAAAATATAGCAAAAACCACAGTTACTTTTGTACCAACCTAAATAGCTAACTCAAGAATAATGTAAAAAAAAAGTTAAAATACCTACTAAGCACAAAAATTTGAATATTTTAATGCAAATATTGCTGATCTCTTCCTTGAGCTATAGTTTCAGTGGCCAAGAACAAAGAGCTGAGTTAAGAGTTTCCAATCATTCCATTTTCCTTAAGGGTAAGCTTTACTTTAGAGTAAATTTCTATATTCTTATTTGTAAGCTAGTGATATTATTCATGCCAGGCAGTTAGGATTGGTGTGAAGATTAAATGAAGAAATGAATGTCATATGGTCATCACAGTATCTGGCACAGAGTAAATGCACAAAGAATATTGGTTCGTGTTGTGCAAAATAACTTTTGTATATATAATATAAATATAAAATGAATGATAAATTATTTGTTTTGTTATTAGATTGTGAGCAAAGTGAAATGTTAAGAAATCTTTAATGATCATACTAATGCTGTGTTTTAAAGCTTTGTATAAAATTACTGTATTCCTTGTTATGGACCATTATGATGTCCACACATCTATTTAGAGATGACCCTATTCTCCCTTCTACCCCCACCTGCTAGTTTCAGTGGCGTGGCTACAGACAAGGAACTATCCAATAGCGTGAGTATCTAGTGGTTTTTTTTTTTTTTTTTTTTTTCCAGGCAGGTTGACCTGTATGGCCATTCTTTAAAGTTCTCTGGGAATACTCAATTCTGAGGAGGATTAGGTCGCTATGTCCTTCCAGGTTACTTGTTCCCACACAACCAGATTCTGGTACACATTTTAATGCATAGCATACTTTTGGCTTAGAAAATATTGCACATTTAGCAGTTACTTTGCTTGAATCAGATCTCTACCTGATGTAATTTTGATGAATTTAGGGTTTAGATGACTAAATTGCAGCTTTGTTGTGAAACTTGCTATAGAAAGTTATGTTTTCTCCTTTTTATAGGTCTAACATAAGGCCAGACTATGCAGACTCCAATTTCCACGACTTCAAGATGCACACCTTCACTAGAGTCACATCCTGCAAAGTCTGCCAGATGCTCCTGAGGTAAGCTTGCTCAGTCCTGCTTTTCAGTTTAAAGGAATGATGTAATTGCTAAGTGTTTCAGACTTGTCTAACCTTCTAACCAGTGGGTTCTAAAGTGGGGATTTTGCCTTAGCAGTCTGGATCCCACAAATCTTTGCCAGGCCTTCTGCCTGGACATTCCTTCCAGAAGATCTGGCAAGCTCCTCACCCTCTGCTTGAAGAGCACTGTTGATACCTCTTTTCCTCTTCTGACACTAACGATTTTATATGGGCAAAATTTTGCACCATTTAATACACCACTCTCTAATTTTACCTTTCAGGGGAACATTTTATCAAGGCTATTTATGTTTTAAGTGTGGAGCGAGAGCACACAAAGAGTGTTTGGGAAGAGTAGACAATTGTGGCAGAGTTAATTCTGGTGGTAAGTCATGTTTATTGTTGTGATTCTGTTTTTAATGAGGACATAAAATTTGCTAAAGATAATTAAGGGCTAATTTACTCTGAATATGTGTTTATTGTAACATATCTGCTTTTGAAACTATTTATAAGCACAATTAGAAAAATGCTTATAATTTACATGGCTTTTCTACATAACTTTGTTTTAAATTATTTAAAATGCACGTGACTTTTATATATACCTTGGAGACAGAGGTCTTCAAGAGGGAGTTGGGTGGTTTTATGTCACCCATTTCATTAAAAGCCTTAAATAAATTACTAAAACCATACAAATATAGCCAAAACAAATCAATAGAGTAACAAATCAACAGAAAGAAACTATTTTTCACTTCTATCTTTAGTTCTTAAATTTCCTTTTTATTTTAAATATTTAGCTCAGAAATGATAATGGTGCCAGAAGTAAACATCACACAGACCAATTCATGAATTAATGAATTGAATACATTGTCATTTTGCAGAACTTAACAAAGAGCATATATCTTTAGCATTTTATGTAAATATTTTCCCCTTGGTTTTTAAAAATAATGCTGCATGATTGTTACATGAGCTAGTTTCTAAGACTTTTGGCAATTATGCATTCAGTAGCCTGTTGCCTCTCTGTGCTCCTCTTGGGCTCTCTTCCTTCTCTTTCTTTTCTGGCTTCTTTATTCTTTCTCTTTCTTCTTTTTTCTCTTTGTCCTTTTCCCCTGAGTTTCTCTGTGTTTTTATCAATAAGACCTTTCAAAATCAGTAAAACTTTTGAACACAAGAAAAGATCTTTAACAGCTTGAGTTCAAAAGGTAGCCATGTCAACCTTTGATTTTCCCAAAGGAAAAGGTGGACATTGAATTATTTTGGATAATGTGAAAAAGAGTAAAATAGAGAATAGCTCATTTCAGAGCTGAGTTCAGAAAATGGGCAATTGTAGAAAAGGTGAATCCTATTAGAAGATTGAGATCACAGCACATTCCTCTGGGACATTTTTAAAGCACCCTGTGTGCCGTTCTCTGTGTTAGGCTTGAGCAGCTGTAACGTGACAGATCTTGGCATGAGCTGAGTGCCTACATTGTGCCTGCCCTGCCTAGGTGCTCTACTGGGCATCTTGCATGAGCTCATTCCATCTTCAGAATGGCCTTGCACATTTCCTGATAGGGGTCAGATTGCTCATGCAGTTTACTCAAGGCCTGTTAAATAAACTTACTTCTTACATCTGTTGGAAGGTCAGAAACAGTTTAAAAAGTTGTAAAATATAATAGAAATAAAAATTATTGTTATTTTTTTGTCACCCTGATACAGTTTATCACTTAAATTTTTGTTGTTCCATCTTTATATGTCCCACTCTTTCATCTCCTTGGAGACAGTAAACATGTTATTTACTCATGGTAGGCTAATGTTTATATAAATCCCAAGGCCCTGTCTTGATGAGATGTCTGTGAAGAATGTAAAATGATCCCATAGTTGGCATGCTTTTAAAGGAAAGAGTATAGGAGAATAGTTCAGAGGTAAGCAAAGATAGCTGAAATCCTAGCTTTGCCATTTGCTAGCTATGTGAGCTTGGGGAATTTACTTAAATAATCTGAGCTTTTGTTTATTCACATTGTAAATTAGAGGATTATTATGATGATCCAGTGAGATAATGTTGATTCTTGCTACAGTACCTGAGCAAAGTAAGAACTATTTTAAGGCGATATAGTGAAAAGTCCATTTTTTGTTTGTTTGTTTTGTGTTTTTTAAGACATGGATTTACTTAGTATTTTTATTGTTTTTATGATCTGGAGTACACGTGGATGGGAAAGTTAATGAGCAATCTAAGTTGCTTATTCAGTACAACCAAGATTCAAATCAAGGCAGGCCAGCCGCTGAGTTTGTTCTTACCACTGGGCTCTGCTACCAGTTAGGTGAATTCGCTGTGATGATAACGTGTCAGATATGTCAAAAGCCCACTACTGAATCTTAATAAGTAATCATGTGCTTCCCTTTGTCTGTGAAAGGGAGTGAGTTTCTAATTTTTTTAAGGCAAAAACACTTTTAAATTAATTAAATTAGTAACTACCACATGTTTTTAGGTTTGAGTGTTCTGTAGCGCTGCGAGAAGACATCCATTCCTGGGGACCATGCCTACCGTCTTCCCATGGAAACTCTCCAGGCTGGATAGACTTTAGACATACTCAGTTCTAGGGCCCCTTATTTTAAGATGAAGAAACTAGGTCATAAATATATGAAAATAAAATAATTAAGAATAATGCTGTTAGTGCCCTGCAGATTGTAGATGCTTACTTAGACAGATATCATCAATTAAAAAGTACACTGATGGAGACATAGTTTACTTTAATAGGGCTTTTGCATGGAGAAGGGTATGATATGATTTCAGCAGAACTTGTCGTTGAGGGAAATCATTCCAACAGCCAAATTTAAAGCAAATGAGTACTACTGATTTAAGGCAAACTCAAATGTTTGCATAGTTCAGACTCCCCCATAACATTAAGTCATAGGTGATTTCAAATTCACCCCTACTTTACAGAGCTTCATAGCAATAATGTTTAACATAGTCTAACTATACTCTCAAGCAACAAGAGATCCTGATTGACTTAATGTGGGTCAGGAGTCTGCTTGTGGTCTAGAAAGCTGTGACTAGTAGGAGTTGTGATAAACATTGGATAGATGGCATGAAAGGCAGTTCCAAGAAGGGGAGGAGGCAGAGGTGGGTTAATGGATATAAAAGTACACCCAGATGGGAAGAATAAGTTCTAGTGTCCTGTAGCACTTTAGGCTGACTATAATTAACAACAATTGATTGTATATTTTCAAATAGCTAGAAGAACAGATTTTGAATATTCTTGACACAAATAAATGATAAATGTTTGAGGTAATAGATATGCTAATTATCTTGATTTGGTCATAACACATTGTATATACATATTGAAATATCACACTGTACCCCATAAATATGTATCATACTGTTAGCTCCCTGCAGATTGTAGGTAATGCTTATTGACACAGATATCATTGATTAAAAAGTAGCATCGTTCTCTAAACTTTGTTATGTAATTCACTACAAAGCAGGAAAATGTTTTAAAACCTCTGGCTTTAAATGTTTCAATTAAAAATAATAAAAGAAAAAATTTATGAAGGGGGGCCATACCATCTTTATTCAACGTCAGACATGTTTATAGAAAGGGATGGTCAAGTAGAGAAGAGGCACTAGTTGTACAAAATGACAGGGTAACCCAGGGGCTAAATGAAAGCCAGAGAATCTTTTACTGTACCTTTTAATGGACAGATCCATAGGAAATAACATTGAGGCCTTACCTTACTTGACCTTTCTTTTTCATTTGACACTGTTAATCATCCTCCTTGATGCTATCCTTTGCAACCCATCATGCCCCCATGCCATCTTTTGGAAATCTGATTGGCTTTCCTGGCTTAGCTATAACCCACACCTCAGCACACCTCAGGCAGATAAAGGACCATCTGTGCATAAAACTCCTTGCCTGAAATATGGATTTTAAATTTCCATCTTCTCTCTCTCTTTTCCCTCGCAAGTGTCTTGCAGTGACCTCAAAGGCCCCATAACTAAAATCAACCTCATTTGTCGTTACTACAGACCTCGCTCTCCTATGTCTTGTCTAAGTTAAAGGCCCACCATCCATACACTCGCACAGACCTGGGTGTCACTCTTCCTCATCTTGATTCACTTTCCTGTTCTTAGCTGTCCCCTGAAGTCGCTCTAGAATGTACTGATAATGGTGTTGCTATACACAGAAAAATCTCATTGTCTCTTGCTTGAACAACTCAAAAGTTTCCTAACTCTCTGCTCTTAATCTTATTCTTATACAATTTATAAAATGATCTTTATTAGAATTAAGTCTGATTTTTTTTACTTTTTCGCTCATCCTACTTTACGTTTCCTACAGAATAATGTCCAAACTTTCAAATATGGCCTACAAAGCTCTGAGTAATTTATATAGTCCGATTTTTTAACCACTTCCTCTCATCCCCCAACCTATAACACAACTCTGTTTAACTACTCACAGTTCCCCAACCACTTTTTTTCATGTCTATGTGTATGTATCTAAGTGTATTTTGGTTTTCTCTTTTACTGTCTTTCCTGTTTTGTGAACTTAATGTTCATCTTTAAAAACTCAATGCAAATGTTGCCTCCACTTTGAAAACATTTCTGATACCCCTAATGCCTGGGCTTTATTAGTCTGTTAGTCCTCTGTACTCCCCTGGCATCGTTTATTTATTTACTTTTATCACATTTATTATAATTGACTCTAGGTTCATCTCTTCAATTAGATTGTGGGCCTTGCAATGATAGGAACCGTACCTAATTGGTGTATTGACCTCAAGGAAGTAGTGGGGAATGGTTGAGTGAGTGGATGGATCAGCAAACGGACAGGCAAATGAGTAGAATTGTAGGGCAGCAGGGCTTCCAGGCCCTGACGTTCACTATAATCTTAGAATCAGAATCGAGAGAGTGTGGGGATTGTATCGGTTTTGGTTCGACCTTTGTAGAGACCAGAGCTTGACTAGTTGATGGAAAAGTGGAATTAAAAACCTTACCTGAGTTCCTGGCTGGTACTTTCAGAATGAAAGATAGAAAATTAGGTAGATCTTTTAGATTCCTTTCTAGTGTTTTTGCAAGGAAAAGCTCATGGCCTAAGCATTGATCATTAGGCCTTTGAGAGGAAACACCTGGGTTAGTTAATAAGTAGCAAGAAAATGAACCAATTCATAATGAACCGATTCATAGAACACGTGATGGCAAAAATGCTTCTCATTCTGGATAAATCTGCTCCCTGATCCGACCAGTCCAATTGTTAGAGATCTTGCTTGGCTCTTACTATTTCCTCTCCCTGAGACATGCTCCCTTTTCTCCGAACAGGTCCAAGGACTACCCTTTCATTACTTTCTGTCCAAGCTCTTTGCCAGTCATTAACCTCACCTTGACCACCCAGTGGTAGCCTGAATTAAATTGTTCTCTAATTAGTTTCTATGTAGGTTTTATACATTTGCCAAGGTTAGGCTGTGTTGTAGTAACAAACCCCTAGGTTCCATTGGTGTTAAGATATAAAACTTTATTTCTCACACATGCACTGTTTGCTGCGGGTTCAGTGGCCTTCAGAGCAGCTCCCTTCTAAGCAGGAAACCAGATCAGTTTGATCTTGTGACTGCCAACTTGACACATGGCTTCTAGAGTTGCTGATATACAGACCGGTAGCCTGGAAGTAAGCAATGCCATTTTTTTTTATCAAGTCCATTAGCTAAAACTAGTCACATGGCTTCAACCTAACTACAAGGGAAGCTGGGCAATGTAATGAAACACACGGACTATTTGGTGTCTGTCTCTACTCCTATTAGATTATATGCTCCTTTGCTGTTCGGAATGCGTTTCTCATCTTTTGTGTCTACCCCTTAGTACCTAGTTCAGAGGAATGGCACTTAATATCAATTTGTTGTTGCTTTTTCCCAATGTAGGACTATTTCAACCAGAATATAATCCTTAATGGTGTTATAGGATGTGATTCAATATTAATTATTAAGCATTTAAAGTATCAGTTCTTTTTGGACAAGTTAGCCTTTTTTGGATGTTGTCTTCCTTGGGTTGAGAAATCTTTTATATTCCATGCTCTCTATCCCTTAAAGTTATCTAGTCTTCATTCACCCTGGAAATGATAATTACTTGACAAAAATGCAGTGCATTTCTGAATGAAGTACCTCATTTGTATTAATATATGATTATGACCGATTATTAACTCAAGAACATTTGAAGTATGAAAAAAAGATGTGTGAAGTTTATTTTGCTAATAAGACAAACTATGCAACTTGGAAACAAATTTGAAGGTTGGGTGATTAGTTTATGTCTTAACATTTGAGGATTTGCATGAATATAGAGGGCAGGCAGTTCTAGTCTCCTTTTTGCTGAACTTGAGTTGACTTCTTCACATTCACTATGGCAACCTCAGTGATCAACACATACAGGAGCTCTGAAGTGTGTGCCAAAACCTTCCAAAGTTAATAATGAATAGGTATGAACCACACTATGCAAGACTCTCTCAACAAGTCACTGCAAAGCTAATGTAACTTTAGGGTGCCGTTTTCTTCTCACAGTACACCGCTGCAAAGGTCTCATCCCAGACAGCAACCTTTGTGAATGTTTCCTTTTACCCCCACTATACTGCATGGCTAAGCCCCATTGGTCCCCACTTCTTACTCTAACATTGACCAATATAGCTTGCTTTGCATCCTCTCAGTTTAAACAAAGTAACATTGGAAGGCAAATATTGCTGCAGCATATGACTTTGGTTTAATGTGTCTTTTCCTTCAGTGAGAATGCAAGCCTCAGCTGCCCTAATATTTAACCGAAGCAGATCCTCATTTGCTTATCTGTTTAATCGCGCACTTTTATCTAGGCCAGCTGCTGCTCCTGCTGCTGCTATAGCCACTCTTAATTGGAAGGACCTTTCTGTTGCATCCTAGTGGTTTAAAACTGCTACCTAGAACCTACACTCATCTTGGTATATGAACGGGGCTTCTTTATAAATCATATTGTCTATTTTAGCATAAAAGATAAGCTTTCAGGATACAAGTTTATTTCAGCCTTCTACTCTTAGACATTTTATCACAGTAGTTTTATATGAACTGAAGATTTATCATTGATTTTATAACCAAAAATGATGTTAGTTCTGTATAATATTACTTAAAACTCATAAAGACAATTTTATACTTGAGTAGATATTATTCCTTCCATCTATTTGGGTCAGTTTAATGGTACATTAATAATTATTAATGTGAATTGGAATCTATTATATGGTTGTATTCCTATTAAAGCCCTTGAAAAGACTTGAAATCAAAGCATCTTTCCAAGTATTATTTATAGTTTATGGTTTGCTTTATTTTCTTTTTAAAACATTGCCGTATATCTGAATAGTGAGCATAACATTTGTGAAAGTGAGCACGCTTTCTCCAAAATTTGATCAGTCCAACTGTTTTTTAGTTGTCAAGTCTCACAGAAATAGCACTTTAGTTATGATGACAGCATACCTTCAAAAACTGTATTGGTAATTATTTCTCTGTGGCCCCTGTTGAGACAGGCAGTCTTACTGGACATTGATTTATTTAGTTAGAATAGAACTTCACATAAGAGACAAAGCTAATTGCACAATAATGTATGAATTGAGAGCCACTTGTATTGAAAAACAAATAAAATATGACTGAATTTTATATTTAAACAAGTGAAAATTGTTTAAATATTCACTTGAAATTTAAAGCCTCCATGAAAATTGTTTCTCTTGCACAAATAATGCACATTGAGCTCTGTGCTGGCATTGAAGATGGAGTTCTGCAAAGGCTCCAAGTATCTCAGTAACACCACTTCTCAGAATTACATTAAACCAGTTGGGGCAAGATGAAAGAATGCAAGGTATAAACCCCTTGAGGGCCTGTGAGTCACCATCTAGAAAGGTTCTTGAAAGGGTAAGAACGTTTTATAGTTTGATAAATTGGAGCCTGAGAAGTAGGCTGCAGGGTAAATATAAGTTGAGGATTAAAAACTTTTGGAAACTTGAAGAATTGAATTACAACCCTAAGAACGTTCTCAGGAGAAAAAGGGAAACATAGAAAAAGACTTTTTCATTCCATCTCAACCAGCAGCCAACCTTTCTTCTAGGTCATTGTACAGCCGAGACAGAGATTTGATGATGACCAGCCCTGACTGTCTCAGCTCTATTGCAGAACTAAGTCATGAACAGAGTTTTCTAGAGATACAAGTGCCCTCCATAGTAGTTTCAGATACATACCAAATGGAAGTAAAAAGGGAGTTACAGGCTTCAAAATTAGATCAACTTTTCCATGGAATACTTCATACCAAAAGGTTCTTACTCCATTTTCCCAGACAGAATGAAGCTTTACTTTGAAAATACATGTATTTGCTGTGTTGCAAATTGTATTTTCCCAGACAGAATGAGACTTTACTTTGAAAATATATGTATTTGCAGTGTTGCAGTTGAGTTTTCCTTTCTCTCCTTTCTATTATTTCAGTGTCAGTGGACAGGCTATTACATTAATGTGAATGTGACAATTTAGATTGTGTTTATAAAGGAGGCAGTGCATTTAATGATATAGCCACTGTCACCAGCACAAAAGTATAAGTACAGGAGCCTGGCTAAGAATTTCTGAACTCAGCAGATTCTAAGAGTTATTGATACTCCTTTGGCTTTTACCTTATTCTTAGAAAATTTAAAGAAGCCCACCATGAGACATAATTAAATAAAAACAGACTTCCAGGAGCTACTATTTATGTGGTACACAGCATGATCAGATCGAGTGCAAACAGCTCTATGCCAAATCCATGAAGGCAGTGGACCTCTTCTTGGCAGACGAGTGAACGTGGTGGCCGTGAGGACAGGAAGGCAAGGAGAAAGGAAAAGGGAAGCCCTACTAAAGGACTCATGCCCTTGGAGTTGCATCCAGCACAAAGCCCCTTTTCTATTTTTCCTATCTGGGTTATACCGAGGAGGCTTTGTATAGAACGGTTCTTAATGCACCCAATCAGAAATATGAGGCAAGTTCATTCTCTTGATGAGACAACAGAGGAAGAAAGCAGGAGACAATGATAAGGGGGAAAATAAAGGAGGAATATCTGAGTCAGGTAAACAGCTAAGTCTAGTGTGTTCCCAACGTTGTACCAGTGTCATCAGTGCTGTGTCTGTGTGTAACAGCCTCTGGTGTCCTGTGATGGATCCTCACTTATGCCAAGAGCTGGCCACCTAGCAGCCAAACCCTACATAAGATATAAAGAGCCTGTAAATGCAGGACTTCTGTTCCTGAATCTGCTTCTCTGATGAGGAAGTGTAGGTGTCTGCATAGCGAGGTGACCACTGTAAATACCATTGTGTCCTCTTCCTGGGGGTTACCCAGAGAACCCTCATGGAACATGTTGTGACAACTACTGACACATGGAGTTATCATAGGTTTTATGCCATGAACAATACATTTAAAGTATGTTGTAAAAGACTTTGCAAGGACCTAGAAACACTTCTATGGGAAGAATCAGAAAAAAATAATTATTTTTGAATTGAAATTCAGGTGCACACTCTTTATGAACACTGAACCCAAAAGAGCTGAGTTTTCCTTAATTTTGGAGGTCACATAGAAAGCTTTTCTCAGTTTCCTTGGATGGAAAACTTAAACTGCCCCCGTGTTTGGTGCTTCCTGCAGTTTTTGATTCTCAGTTCAGGCTCTAACTCACAAGCAGGGGAATAGGGATAGTCTGGCATGTATAGGTCTTTCTGGGCAAACCAGAGGAGCAAGTCTCATAGGTGTTCTGTTAAGAACCCAAGTTCCCGTAGCCTGGGTTCTAAGCCTGGGGTAGCCAAATGGCACTTTTTTTTTTTTTTTTTTTTTTTTGAGACGGAGTTTCGCCCTTGTTACCCAGGCTGGAGTGCAATGGCGCGATCTTGGCTCACCGCAACCTCCGCCTCCTGGGCTCAGGCAATTCTCCTGCCTCAGCCTCCTGAGTAGCTGGGATTACAGGCACGTGCCACCACGCCCAGCTAATTTTTTGCACTTTTAGTAGAGACGGGGTTTCACCATGTTGACCAGGATGGTCTCGATCTCTCGACCTCGTGATCCACCCGCCTCGGCCTCCCAAAGTGCTGGGATTACAGGCTTGAGCCACCGCGCCCGGCTCAAATGGCACTTTTATAGAACCTCTTCCCGAACCAGCGCTGTTGGGCAATCTTTCTTCTGAAACATTCTGAGTTTCTAATGGGGAGGAAAATAAGAAATGAAATAACTTTTTGTCCAGGAATACTCCTTTGAAAAGGTTGATTTTAGGTCTAGCAAAGACGCCTTCATAGAAGGCAGTTATCTGTGAAAGCCAAGATGATGGAGTTTGAAATTGACAAAAGGATGAGGACTTAACTTTTCTTCTGAAGGTGACTTTCTGCCCATGGACCTTCCATTTCCATTAATCAGAAGTATTCCTTTAAAAAAAAAAAAAGGTGGAGAGAAAAGAAAAAAACAAACCAACCTCCCGTTCCATGCCCCAGGCTATCTTCTTGTGTAAAGCAATCTGTGGCAGCTAGCAGCTAGTCAGGTGTCCTGGCAGGAGCTGTTTCTTTCAACTCTCGCTGGGTGCTTCTTAGACTCTTAAAGAAACATACTACAGAGCGCCCACTTAGGCCTGCTCTTTCTCTCCTGATGTCTCTCTGTGGCATCTTTTCAGATGCTTCTTTAGACAATCATTTTGGATGAGGAAAGTATAGTCATGGGCTTATGATGATGAGGGATTTCCTGTCAGTCTGGAGAAGTTAGAACATGTATAGGTGTCCCTGGGTCTGGGTAAAGGAAGCAAGGACGCTGCCCACCA
This sequence comes from Saimiri boliviensis, assembly GCF_048565385.1. Lineage (NCBI taxonomy): Eukaryota > Metazoa > Chordata > Mammalia > Primates > Cebidae > Saimiri > Saimiri boliviensis. The sequence continues at coordinate 103,758,987 of NC_133459.1, forward strand.
GTTTTCCAAGTGCCTTGTGTGCACTCTTATCTCCAGAACAATCCTTTGCTCTCCTACCACAGTGCGCACCCAAAGATCTCGGGGCCCTTATAGTCGTTAGGCATTTTCAGGGACTGAAATGTAATAAAAGAATGGTTCTTCCTATTTCTGGAGGTAACCTAAATATGAAAGGAAAATGAGCATCGGACTCGATCCTGACTCAGTTTTTCTTTTAAGTTTCATCTTTAAATCAAACTATTTCTCCCAAAATTAAACGTAAAAATTATAGCCACTTAACCAAAAACAATTCACATGAAATGTTGTACTATGTATAATTTGCAATTGTTACAAATAGTCAATGCAGTAGCTTTGTTAGCTTAGTGTTTTTAGATTCTTAAAAGGAGGTGTGTTGAAAGAAAGGTTGCATTTAGCTTTCTCTCATGCATATAAATTTAGTGCAAGCCCGTTTTAAGGAGCTTTATGTGGTAGAATTGACATTGCTTAATAAACAATTGAAAAAGTTAAGCATAACCTAGAAGTCATTTAAAACGGTGAGTCACTTTCCTGACAAGCCAATAAGGTAAGAGGACCAAGGTTGCAAAATAATTACTAGTCCAGCCTGAGGGACCCTGGAAATATATTACAGGTATCAGTTAAGAAAACAAAGCAGTGGTGTTTTACCACTCTGCAGAGAACAAGCTAAGGTTGCTAACCAAACAAAATAACTTTACACTGACAATGCCAATTTTTACATTTCTTTCAGAACAAGGGACACTCAAACTACCGGAGGTAAGGTGAACATTTTAATTTTTTTAATCCTTGCTTTTCAAATTGTTTGCTAACGTAACCAGGCTTGAGCTTTTACAGTGTTAAATGTGCCTTGTAAAATAAATAGAAATAAACCGAAATAGAGGGAACAATCCAAGTGATGGTGAACAAAATACAAGAGTGAAATCCAAGGAATTTTCACAGTCACTGTCCGAAGGTCTTAGGTAGAGAAGAAAACTGTGAAAACTTAATAGAAGACTGTGTATGAAATGGGACTTGTTTAGAGGGAAGGGTGGTCTTTATCCCCAGAAGCTGGTAGATGCATCCCCTGTCATGAAATATGTCACTGCCCGACATTTGCCGAGTTACTGAAATTTTCTAGAATTACTGCAAATTCTAACATTGTTCATCCTAAGGTTATGGTTCCGTGCTTCTAGTACTTTTCCATTTGAGCACAAAGATGATTGTTATCATATCCTATTGATCAAATCAAGATCTGGTAACATTTCCTTTTGGTTTAACACAGTCTCCTAATAGCATAGAAGTATATGATCTCTCTTACCTCTCAGAATAAAGTCACATAAAAAATTTTTTAAAAATAAAGTTATTTTAAAAATACAAAAGATGATGGAATATATAGGAAGTAAATAACAAGATGCCCATTATTAAATACTTTCCTGTTGAAAATGCTCTCAATTTTGTTGTTTGATGTTGTTTATATAGAGTTCCCCAAAGTTATAAAATTTCAGACAGAAAAGAGTTTTTCTTTAATGGTTTCCAGATAACCATTGCCTTGGCCTTCAACCAAAAATAACAGATTTCTCACCTGACTGCCTCCATCCCCCAATCGCCATAGCAAAACATTTTTAAAGATAGTAGAAGAATAAAATACAAACTATGTGCAATTAGTTATATGAACCCAAAGTTCAGTGATCTGAAAATTTCAAAATAATAATGATGAAAATTATGCACAGTTAAAACCTCTCTTTAAAAGTGATACTAGTATGTTTTTAATCTAACATATAGTAAAAATAATAGAAAGTACAGCAAAATATAAAAGGTGCTTGTCTCTACTTTTTGCATCAGTATGTAATTTGAACATATAAGATATCAAGAGTGTGATATAAAGAGGCTCATATGCACCTCATCAGTGTATCTGTTGACCATATTTTAGAACCTAGAGTCTAGACCAAAGAATGCATAACAAGGTTGTTGTTGTTGTTGTTGTTTTTAATAGGCCATACAAGTTCTTTTAGAGCTAAAATAGATTAACTGGAGAGTTCCTTTAGTGTTTCATTGACAGGTAAGATTTTTCATTAGGGTTGTCAGGATTCTTCCAGCAGTGCCAAGGATCTTGCAAAGCAGCCTTCTTTCACTTACTTTCTCGTGCTATTATTATATTGTTGAGACAGAAACCTTGTAGGGTTCTGAACTTTAACTCAGTGTTCCCTAACATTTATCCTTTTAGATATATGTATTATTTTTCCAAGGAAGATGGTTTCATTTCATTTTAATTAAGTAATGTGAAGTGGGCGTACTTACAGAAAGAAAATGTGCTAATAAGAAGTGGGTAATAATTTTCATGTGATACTAAATAATTCTCACAGGCACTTTTATACTCTTTAAATTATATGTAAGCCCATTATGCAAGGAATTAATTTTCACATTGATTTTTAAAAATATATAACATCAGCTTTTTAGTGACTTGCTTCACTCTTCAATATAAGTATAATTTTTATTTACTGTGTGACCATATTAATAATCTTTCCTTTGTGTGGATGGGGGATTATAGTAAGCTCTGAGGCTAGCCAATCCATTTGGAAACTCGAGTTTGTTTTAAGGGAGCAGTATAGCAAACTAATATTAAGAAACAGCTCTCACCCAATACCAGGTGCGTTCACTCTCCAGGGAAGATGCTTGCAGCTGGTTAGGAATCTCCTCATAAGTAAATAGTGAAGCACTTTTGTAAGCTCTGTGATCTTAATTTTTCTTCGTCTCTTGAAGACCTTCTTTCTCTCCATGTACCAGTTTATAGGCCTCTTCTGCTTCCCTTTCAATAGTTATGATTGTGAATTTTTTATTTTTAATTTTATACTTTTTTGTGAAGTAGGTCAGTTTTCACAAGCCGCAGGATCTGTGGGGTATCCATAACCATACCTGCGCTCTTCATCTCCCATCCCATTCCAGAGAGGACCTTCAGAAAGCTCTGCTGGCTCTAAGAAGTTTATCATCAAATACATTGATAAACTTGCTTCTTGGAGCCAGAGGTGCTCCAAGATCCCCCCACTTTTTTTTTTTTTAAAGAGAGACAAGTTAATAGGTAATGAAGCGAGAAATAACTGCCAAGTGCTAATAAAATTGAGTTTGTTTCTCCTCCCCTTTGTTCCCCAACCCCACCACTTTTAGGTAGACCAAAGGAAACTGAGAAGGTTCTGGAGACTGATTCTCATGGTGGTGTGAGGCTGTAATTGAGAGCTCCGGGGGTGGCTGCTAGATGTGCCCTTCCCTCCTTTCCCTTCTCTTCCTGCTGGGGACAAGGGCCTGTCAAGCCCCATCCTAGACTTTTGAGAATTTAGATTGGGGAGGGGAGCATAGGCTTAGAGATGACAGGATGATCATTGAAATTTGCACTTTAAAATTATTCAAAATGTGATCTGCTAAACATCTCCTGTTTTTTTTTTTCAATATAAAATACTTTTTAAGTTCTTTTTAAAGTATAAAAATCTTAGACTCTACAAATGCAGTTGGTCTAGGGAGCTGAAAAAATTCCTCCTATGTTTATTTTTTAAATATACTGGATCATAGTTTATTCCACTGCACACCCTTCCTGTAGAAAGGTTTCTGTTTTCAGAGTGACTGATTTTCAGTGGCTTTTTAGGAGGAAAAACCTCAAATATAAGTAGTAAGGCACTAACAGAGTAGAAGAATTACTTTCTGTGAATTTAAACATTTAAAATAAAAAGCTAATAATCTGTCACTTAATAATCCTTACCATGTGGCAGTAACTATTGCAAGCATTTAAGGTAAATTAACTCATTTAATTCTCACCACAAAACCTATGAAGTAAGTGTCATTATTATTTCCATTTTATAGATGAGAAAACAGGCACAGAGATATAAACTTAGCTGTTTGTGTTCAAACTGAATTTGAACTTAGGGAATATTATTCTAGGATCCATTCTCTTAATACTTGCAATGTGTATCCTATTTTAATTTTAAATTCAAGATATAAGAATACAGAGTTGCTCTTGAAGTCAGGTTTCCTTTTTCACATTTTAAATTTATAGTATCTAAAAGGGACTAATTTAGGGATTCTAGGAATCAGACCAAAGAATTAAATGTTTTTTTCTTGCCTTCCTAGTACTTGGGTAGTAGAAGGTATAAGATCAATAGAAAGTCAGCTTCTCGTTGTACATTAAGAAGATGATGGGATATGTAGGAAGTAAATAGCAAGATGCCCATCATTAAATACTTTCCTGTTGAAAATACTGTCAATTGTGTTGTTTGATGTTGTTTATATAGAGTTCCTCAAAATTATAAAATTTCAGACAGAAAAGAATTTTTCTTTAAATTAGTGTTCTTTCATTTTATCAGGCACGAGTCTGTAACTCATCATGCTTCCAATTTTTGTGCCTTGGCTACGAAAAAGTCCGGAGCGAAATTTTCCTTTCACTCACAATGACTCTTGTTTTTCTAGTGCAGCTGTCTATCCTGCTCAACACAGCTTCAATGCTGATTTTAATGATCCTAGCAGTCTTTTACAAATCCATGTTGGAAGTAGTTGGGTAAAAACAAAAATCACATTTAAAAAATGCCTCCAATTTGCTTTCACCTGAGAACCCTGAGAATCTGCTGGATATGGCTTTGAGGCCCTTAGGAAGGCTGGGGAAAAAAAAACCAAAAAGCCTTTCATCCATTTAACTTGTGAATGAAAGCAACAGAAAGAACCCCAAGAGAAATCCATGGCTAATGTGTGCTTAGCACAGCCAAGTCTGCTCTGAATGAAACCAAGCCTCCTCACACAGACACAACCCAGCACATATAAAAAGAAAATTGCTTTTGTGAAAATCTAGATTGTATGATAGTCTTAAACTCAGCATTTCATCCAGTTGCATAATAAAGAAATGAAATGAAGCCCTTCTTAATTAGTGAGATTACTGTAGTTATTAGGTGGGAATGAGTTTAATTGCTTAAGAAAAAAAATATGTAACCACGAATTTTCATAGATTTAAAATCTCTTAGTTTTTGTAATGCAAAGTTTTTTTCTTATGGCTTCATTTTCTATAATAAGAATTTATTTTTATGGTTCACTAACTGCACGTCTGTTTTTCAAAGTTTTCAGATACAACTGGTCTATAATTAAGACACTATCTCATTTAAGTGTTTGCTAAAATCAGAGCTTCAGATCTTTGTTTTGAGGTTGTATGTCTTCTTCAGCCTGGTCTGTGAGTCCCCATAAATAGCTGAGTTAGAGGTTTAGGACATCAGTTTAAGGCTATTGCTCATATGTCTTGACTGGGAACATTTTCTAACCAAGATGGCTGCCGAGCTTTGTTCTCTCTGCAGTCACTAAGACTTAAAAAACTGAGTCTCGGGCCGGGCGCGGTGGCTCAAGCCTGTAATCCCAGCACTTTGGGAGGCCGAGGCGGGTGGATCACGAGGTCGAGAGATCGAGACCATCCTGGTCAACATGGTGAAACCCCGTCTCTACTAAAAGTGTAAAAAATTAGCTGGGCATGGTGGTGCGTGCCTGTAATCCCAGCTACTCGGGAGGCTGAGGCAGGAGAATTGCCTGAACCCAGGAGGCGGAGGTTGCGGTGAGCCGAGATCGCGCCATTGCACTCCAGCCTGGGTAACAAGAGCGAAACTCTGTCTCAAAAAACAAAAAAACAAACAAACAAACAAAAACAACTGAGTCTCAATATCTGGAGTTGGCAACCAAAAATATTTTTTTCTTACTTTTATAAGGTACCAGTGACTTATCAAGTGTAATGACGTGCAAGTGGAAGACTTATTTTTTTAAAAAAGGTTAAATTATTAAAAAAAAAAAAAATAAAACAAACGTTAATACTCTGATCAAATTTAGTCATACTTTTAATTGGAAAACGTGCAGCGTTCATTTGATTTCCAAAGTGCCAATAGTAATATAATATAATAATGCAACATTACCAACATGTATTTCTTTTGCTTTGTTTTCCTTTTCTGCACAGAAACGGACCAATGGACTCCGAAGAACTCCTAAACAGGTGGATCCAGGTGTGTTTCTGATTAAACATCCCATAATGATGGCTTCAGCTAAGTGCTTGTGAAAGTATATGGGAATTGCTGTGGAAAGTCAGGCAGAGTATTGGCCTTTGTTCCTCATGGTTTGGTATATAATGTGTGACCAGGAGGTCACAGTCTAACGTGTAAATCATTCACATGATGAATAACTACCAGCAGCCACCAGCATTGCAACTCTTTTCACAGTCAGCAGTTGAGCTGGTTATTTGCTAACTGAACAGCCTCAGGGTGCCTGGTTAATGCTCAGATATCCAGCACCCTCCCTGTGTTCGTTTGTAAATCTAGTTTTAAAAAAAAAAAAAAGTCAGCTAGCTGGCACTTAAAAATTACTGTTTTCTAAGTAGGTAGGGAAGAGCATAAACCAGACAACTGGTAACCACCCCCCATAGGAGAAAATTTCTTCATTCTATGTCTATACTATTTTATAATAGCAGCATGGTTTTTTGGGACTTTGTGACAGGTTTCTTCTCTGGAGACCAATTATTTGTCTGCAGAAAACATTCAGTTGTTTTCTATTTAGCATTGTGAGATTTGCCCTGTCATTTTGTTAGTATAGTTATTTTTTAAGCCATTATGCAATGCCTTCCTTCCACAGTTTAATTACCAAAGATTTTTTTATGTATGTGATCCTTTTGTTGTGAGTTAAAGGTATTCACAGTTAAAGGATTCCAAATATACGAACTTGATAATAAACCAAGAAGAACATGAAAAATGGAGTAGCTTTGCTGGAAAATAACCTGGATTATGTGTTTCATTTTGTTTTCCCATCATAAGTGGTATTCACCTGGTTGTAAAGTTTAGTTTTCAAAGCATTATAGCTTATAACTGAAACCACACCCATGGTAGTCTTGCCAGTTTATGAGCTGTTTAAGATTTATAGGAGCTTTGTTGCCTCTGGCTAGAAATTGCCTAACTTGTGTCCTGAGACCAGTTTAAATCTTTTAACTACAGAACACAATTGAAGCCATCAAAAAAAAACAGGGGTTCTGGTTTAGTTTTTAACAGTTCTGACTTTCCCAAGACAATATCCTTTGCAGCAGACTCCCTGCAATCATATTTAGAAGTGACTTTCTCTATTATATTTAGCAGGAGTATTTCACTGTGAACATAATGTTTGTGTCTTATTTTGTCTGAGTTATAGTATTGCTACTTCGGAAAAATTATTTAACCTTTATAAATATTCTTTTTTTAATGTATTTTTTCTTTCTTCTCCTCTCAGGGAAATGCATTTTTATATTTGTAGTTTGTCAGTAGGAACATATTTGACTCGACAATTTATAGCCAAAATTTTCTAGAATCCCTTAGATTGTTTAGATGAGTATAGTAAATTCACAGATTATAAATATGGCAAAGTAGAACAACAGTAAAACAGATTTATGCTCCTGTATCTTAAAGGTGATGGCTTTGTATAGGTAGTTTTGTTTGTTTGTTTGTTTTGATATTTCTACTTGTCCAAAGACTTTAGAACTTCATGAAGAATAAACTTACCAAAAAAGTACTGTTGTATGTTATGTTTGTAAGAACATAGGTAATAGTTTTCCATTAGGTATAATAAATGCATATGAGTATATTTTTTCTTTTTCCATATTTTTGGAAATAAAAAAGCCAAACACTTGATGATTTTACCTGTTGAGGCTGCTGATATGGTAAGCCTGTTACTCCTCATAGTTGTCTTTTGATTTAGGCTTGACTTACATATTTTAAGTTGCTTGACTTTTGCATCTCTGCCTCTTTCTGCTGGTTAGTTGCAAAGCCTCTTTGTTCAAAGTTAACTCTTACCTCATGAACATCGTGCCTTGATCCTCATGTGGCTATTGTGTAGAAATTTTCAGACAAAATATTTAAACAAGGGATCAGTGAAGTTGAATCTGCATAGACAAACTACTTCTATGATGCATTATTTGCTGTTAATGTTTTTACCATAGAAGTTCCTTTTTTTTTTTTAAATCCTGTAATTAATTTAGTTAACATCTTCAAGTGCCAATACATGACTTTTCAGGGTCTCACTTAAAGTGGCATATAAAAAGAACTGATTAAACATTTTAGGCCAGGTATAACCATTTCACCAGGTCCAAATTTCAGAGCCATGTACAAAGGTAAATTATATATATTCCCCATAGCCCTTTTGCATTAAAAAGGAACTTACTGCATAGTCCGATGAGTAGTAGGTGCTTAATAAATGCTACATGAAACAATAAGTAATCATATACTTGTTATGTATACATTGGCATTCTTTCTTTTTAAATTCCTCCTGTTGATATACTAACAAAACATGGCATAGTCTAGTGGTGGGAAGGATGGCTCTGAGCCATGTTGCCTGGGCTTGGGACTGGCCTTAGCTGTTTACTTGCTGTTTGAACTTCAGCAGTTTGCTTCCTCTCTCTGTGCTGTAGTTTCCTTATTTGTAAAAGGAAATTAATAAGAGGACCTATCTTACAATGTTGTTGTGAGCATTATGTGAGTTAATATATGTAGGCTGGGCATGGTAGCTTGTCCTAGCACTCTGGGAGGCCAAGTGGGAGAACCACCTGAAGCCAGGAGCTTGAGGCTGTGGTGAACTATGATGGCACCACTACCTTCCAGCCTGGGTGACAGAGCAAGACCTTATCTCAAGAAACAAAAGAGCATGTAAAGTACTTTCTGAGGTGCCCAATATATAGTAAATGCTAAGTATAGCAATTACTGTATTAACTAGTTTATATTAGAGCATGTTCTTTAATATTGGACATTTTGTCATGTGAAGAATAACATTTCCTCGTTATTTCTTTGCAGACAAACTCTGAATTTTGTGTTGAATTTCTGTTGAAACAAGAAGTTACATAATCACAGTCATTTTCAGATTTGTTGTTATTTCCCCTTAATCTAATGGCTTTCATGATCTTTTGCTTATCTTTACCAATAAACATAGTCAACTGTGATAGTTGAGAGGTTTTTTTGGGTGAAATTATTAGTGTTTGTTATTGCAATAAAGAAGCAAAGAAAGACTCCTAATATTGAAAACATATATTGTGGGGTTTATTCAAATTCAAGAAAGATGTGAATGCTAGGTTTGCATTGTAGCTTGTTAGCACATTTAAATCATTTACTCCTTATTAATAATTGTGATTAATCTTTATAGGCAATATTTGTAAATGGCTTTGCTCTTTACTTTTTGGTGTCTTCTATTGTATGCTAAAAAATGTATCAACTTATAATCTTGACTGCTTTTATAAATATACTAATGTATTATATGCAAATTCCGGTAGCTCTTTTGGATTTCTTAAATATAGCAGGGAATTTTCATCGGTTTTTACTTTTCTTCCTAAGACAGATGTTGGTACCAGGAAAATAACATTTGTAACAGACAGATCAATTATTTCAGGAACATGGAGGTGCTAGGCCTTTTTCAAGAACATAAGATCGTAAATCTTAAGAAAATCTGAGCACTGGTGTAATATTTTTCACCTAAAGTGACACTCAAGGTCATAGTTACCAATTAAATTTTAATACTGAGCTTAAAATTCTTTCTGTCTCAGTATAAGAGATACAAGATTTATTTCAGTTTGCATGTGGCAAATCTGTATACCAGGGCATGTATTTTTTTCATTGAGTCCATGTTTTTAAATTATCGCAAAATTGTCTTCTATCTGTGGACCTCATAGCATCTTGTATGTAAGCCTGCAGTCATTAGCTTTTAAGCACTTCAGACCATCATTCTGTGTTGTACTGCCTAAAGATTATATGGAGGAGACAGGAAATGTTTAAATAGCTTACACCCTTTCTGATCTTAAGTTACTCTTGTGCTTTGTGATAACCTTGAATAGATAATGGTTAAATTGATGAGTCTTTTCTGACAACTCTTGTTTCTCAGATGCTCATTGTTAAACTCTTGATTACAAAGAGATGCACATGGCTTAGAAACATTGTCTTTTCTGATTCACCAAGGAGATTTCTTACAGTTTCTTAGCAGAGACATCTTCAAAGATGGTCACTTTCTCTTTCAGGTGGATAGGGCATATAACGCCATTCCCATTTGTTCTTGTCTGATTAAAGGAATCTAAGAAAAATCTTTCTTTTATTACCAATTTCATTTCTTATGTGACATTAAGCACAGCATTGTCATTAATTATAAAACATGGCCCCTTTCCACACATAATTTATATCCTTCTTAGGAAAGGAATAGATACAGACACAAAGTTTTGATTGCATAAATGCATGTATATAAATGTACACGTAAATTTTTAAATACTATACACTATTTTATATATGGATTTATTACTGTATAGCAGTGCCTTAAAAACAATTAATTAATAGTTTTATAAACATGTAACAAGATCTAGAATTATACAATACATGCAAGAAAGCAAAACAAATTGGGAAAGACAAATGTCTCAAATTGCTTTTAATCTGTGTTATGTATAAATATTTTCATTTATATGAATAAAAATGTTATACTGGTTTATTGAATTGAATTATAATTCAATATCATTGTTTTTAATGTTTTAATTTCAAAGGATTTATTCCAAGTCTAAACAGAATTTTTTTATTGCTTTTAGGTTTGGTTTTAAATATAATACCAAGATCCTCAATAGAGAAATTTTATATTTTTATTTCCAAATAGAAAACACTGAGAAAATCAACACCACAGTGTTTTTAAAAGCACTTATCTAAAATACATTTTGCATCTTTTTATGAGAGAGACAAATACTTATTCCTGAAGGTTTTAGTAAATGAGCTTTTGTCTGCAATAAATAATAAAGTTTCCATAGATTAGAATATTTCCATATTAATCAGTCAAACCTGCTTCTGTCTTTTCTATCACCTCCAAAACTAATTTCTCATCAAACATAAATCCTAATCTAAATATTGGGAGCATAATTGTAAATGTGTAGAAATGTATTTCACATTGAAAGAAATGAACTTGAAAAAACTGGGACAGTAAACCCAGTGATTAAGATTCATTGCAGAGAAATGAGAAATCCAAGCTGTGAACAAATGCTGAGGAGCATGCTCTGGTTTTTAAAATAGCTTTTTTTCAAGTTTCTATTAAACCACGGACAGTAAGACTAGTTTTGCACTAGGATAGTTGATCTTGTTATTTTCAAGACAACCTTTCTGATTCCCTTTACTGGGATAACAGATTTCAAATGAGCTTCACAGCCCCTTGCTCACATCTTTCTTGGTTTGGGGAGGATTTATTTCTCCACTTCAAGGCTCATTCCAAGTTCACAAAGGATCACTCCTGCTGTTGTCTAGCAGGTCTGTGCATGCCTTGCCAAGCCCTTCTTTTACGCTGGTCAGGTACCTTCAAAATCAGAACAAAGGTGAGGCGAATACGTGGAGATGTGCCTGTAGTTGCTTTTAGGTGGAAAATACACATCAGTGACATGATTACAGAAATAACAGAACATTTGATTTATAATATTTAGAACCTACTCTGGACCATTTATGCACTTCTAACAATTTCTCTTATGGTACTAGTTATGTTTTAGAAGATAAAGTATGTATCTGTTAAATACTTTGAAGAAATTTATGAAAAATAGGTATTGAACCTAGTGAGCTACTTTTAACATTTATCATCAGTAAACTGTTCCTTACTTAGAATATCAGATAATGGAATGGGCTTCCTTTGCCATACCTATGGCCATGTTGGTTGAATACCATTCTATTTCAGGAAAAGATGTATATGCCATGAAAAGCTAAGTAGATAAAGACACTTCAGAAATGTCTTATGGGCCAGCAACCTCTGAGAGGCAAATAATTGAGTTTCAGCACTTAAGTCTGAAGTAACTTCAATGAAAGGAACCAACTAGGTCAAAACATATTGACTTCCTGTAACAATATTTGATGCAAATGATATCCAATTGATTTCAGGAGGGGACATTGATAAAGTAATTCTTAATATAAGTTATGATCTTATTTATACTACAGTTCTGTGTACGAATAGCGAGATTATTATCAAATTAATTAGAACCCTGGAGTGCTGTTTGTGGAATTTCCGTCAGAATGACTCATATTGGCAAGTAGTTATCTTTCAGCATATTCAACTCAAGCTGATTTCAAAATTTTTAATTTGAATGAAGATAAAAACTTAGGTTCTTATCATTGCTTTTATGGATTATTTTTCTTTTGAGACTAGTTCATTTTGTTCTGTATAGGTATTAAAAATATGTGGAAGTTTCTCTGCCTTTGAGGAACTTGGAATTTTGCTGGAAAGTTAAGACATACAAACATAACATGTCTAAGTAATATTGTGTAGCACATGATAAACTTCCAAAGTGTGCGATACAGGTTATGAATGGTCTGGTAGACTGAAGGCAGATGAGGGAGAATATTTTGCAAACTGAAGGACACAGGGCAAGAAAACAAAATATCTAAACGACACATCAGTAAAAGTCAATTTACTAGAACTACGTATATTTTAATGAAGTTATCAGTCTGTTCCTAGGTTTGGGTCACTTCCATTCTATACCAACCAATATGCTTTTGATTACCAAGTGACAAAACCCATTTCAAACTAGCTTAAGGAAAAAAAAAAGAAAAGAAAAATGAGAGTTTCCTGAGTTAGGTAACTGGGAATTCTAGAGCAGTTGGGCTTTAGGCAGAGATGGGTCCAGGGATTCCAACTGATATCATTAGGGTTCAATTTCTCTTTGTATCTCAGTTCTCCTTTCTCCTCTATTGGCTTCTTGTCAACGTGCACCTCACAGAGCTTTTTCTCATGTGGAGGCAAAGTTGTCTGTTAGCACCTCTCAGTGTACCTTGTCCCCGTAGCTGGTGAATTCTGAGAAAATAGGAGAACTTTCTCTCAGTAAATTCAGCAGAATCCCAAGGATGGCTTTAATTGGCCTGACCTAGACCATGTGCTACTCTGAAGCAATCAGTGCAGCCAGAGTGCTCTGTTGATTGGCCAGTCTGGCTTCTGTACTCACTTCGGAGATGGGAAATGGAACTGAACTAGCTTGTCCACATGAAATTTGTTTTCTATAATTCTGTTTATAAATGAATGGGAGAGAGGAAAGATAAACTTGGTTTTAGCAGATTATAATGTACACCTATTATTTTGTGCAACAAATTTCAGCCAGCTTTCATCCTTGGGCATCTTTGGATAGGTTTTCCACCTCTCCTACCTCATCCTTCTTCCATTTGTAGGATCCTCTCTGATTGTTCTCTGGTATCCAAATAGTAAATCTGGAGAAATGAATTTAAAATAGGAACTGGGGATTCCCAGCAAAGGCTTATTCTAAATGGAAGCTTTTAGTTTGCAGTGATAAAACAGTAATTTTCTTGCCATGTATTTGATTGTCTTGTAACCCTGTCATGGTACCTCACATATCACATTGATATTCTCCTTTGAATGCAGGTACTGTTTTTAGACAGTGATCATCCTTTATTTTACTGTTAGCTACTCACATGTTAGTATAGATTAGTCTATCAGATTAGAGAACTGAGGAAACAGAACCTAACAGCATGTTTTGTGGGGACAAAAGTGAAGAAAGGTGCCATCTCCCTAAAGGAAGGGTCAGGGTAAGAATGTCGGGGAGCTAGATAATATAGCTCTTAAGGCAATAAATTTAAGCTACAACCTGCTTCAACAGCAATAAAAGAGTAATGAGGAAAAAAAGAGAAGAAAGATTATTATTATTATTTATTTTTATTTTTATTTTTTTTTGAGATGGAGTTTCACTCTTGTTACCCAGGCTGGAGTGCAATGGCGCGATCTCGGCTCACTGCAGCCTCCGCCTCCTGGGCTCAGGCAATTCTCTTGTCTCAGCCTCCTGAGTAGCTGGGATTACAGGCACGCACCACCATGCCCAGCTAATTTTTTACACTTTTAGTAGAGACGGGGTTTCACCATGTTGACCAGGATGGTCTCGATCTCTCGACCTCGTGATCCACCCGCCTCGGCCTCCCAAAGTGCTGGGATTACAGGCGTGAGCCACCGCGCCCGGCGAAGAAAGATTATTTTTAAACTTGATCTATATTAAACATTTTCATGCACAACAGCAGTTTTAATCTCCAAGGGCAGCCCCATGCAGTGGTGTAGTCTGAGGGTTCTGCAGTGGCACAGATCTGGTTATGTGTCCTGCTCCTTTGCCTACTTACCTGTATTTTCTATTACTGGGTAACAATTTACAATGAATTTAGCAGCTTAAAACAACACACATATGTTGTCTCAGTTTCTGTGAATCAGAAATCTGGGCATGGCTTAGTTGGGTTCTGTGCTTCAGGGTTTCTCACACTAGTTCACTTAAGATATTGGCCAGGGCTAGATCTCATCTGAAGGCTCAGCTGGGGATGGGTTCACTTCCAAACTCACATACATTGTTGTTGGCAGGATTCCATACCTTTTGGACTGTTGAACTGAGGGCCTTATGACCTGGAACACTTGGCCAGAAGCTGTCCTCAATTCTTTACTACATGGACCTACCTATCATGGATGCTTGCTTCATCAGAATGTACAATCCAAGAAGGTGTTAGGGTTTCATTGCAAGGTGGACATTAAAATGTTCTATAATATAATCACAGAAGTGACATCCTACCCCCTTGGTTCTATTCTTTTGGCTACCAACATTCAGGGAAGAGGATTAAATATGTTAATATCAGGAGCCAAGGATCACTGGGTTGGGGCTTTTAATCAGAGGGAACCAAAGCTCTGAGAGGTTAAGTACTTCAACAAAGGTCACACAGTACTCTGTGGGTGCCAAACTTAATTGCAGCATATTTGGCTCTAGAGACCTTATCCTTCTAGACATGTTTGTATTGTACTTATATCAAGCTTTGGACAGAGGAAAGCTTATTCCTGTGGTCTAGCTGTATACTTCTGTACAAATTAGCAGTGGGATCTGGTCTGATTTTCAGAGTTCATTAGTGGCTGCTGTTACCAAGCAGATTTATGAGTGATTTTATTTTATGCATTGTTAATTTTGAATATGTTAATCTGAAATCGCTACAGTATTTCAATTAATTTGGGTGATTAAAACTTAGCACCAGAAGAATCCCTAGCAGAAGATAAGGCAGCTAATTAGAGGTTCTGAAACCAACAACTGTAGACACTGGCACTGAAACATGCCATGTGGATGACACCCAGCAGAACTCACTCTGCTTAACAGTTTGGAAACGGAAAGAATAATTTCTGGCAGTCTAAATATTAAACTTGAATGCAGTTGAATTTTTTTAAAAGCTATTTTAAGGAGTTAACCATTTAAATTGTTATATAATTTTTAAATATGCAGTTCTGAAAACTACGTTCGAATTATTTTGCAGTGTTGTCTTTTGGATAAATGCAGTGGTGACAGAAATGCAATAGACATTTGTTGTCGAAGTAGTATTTAAAAATGAGGCAGCATACACTTTTTAAAAAATAACACTTGAGCTTCTTTGCTAGAGTTTTGCATTTTGAAAAGTTTATCCTACAATATTCAGAAAATGTAAGGAAGTATAGAAAAGTTCTTTGGACAAATTGCCTGTAATCCTCTCACTCAGATAATCACCCTTTATACTTTTGTTATACCCTTTTTCCCTCATAGGTTTCTTCTCTATGAGCAGCCACATGTTTACTAAATGCTTGTGTTTCCAGTTTGGTATTCTCCTTTCATCACTTAATTTTGTTTCGTTGAGTATATTTGTGGATTCATTTATTGTTTCAACTGTTTGACAAGTATGTTGACTTGGCATTAAGTGTACAGGAATGAACAAGATGTGTTTTCCCTCACACAGCTGCTATGTCATGGAACAAAGGTAACGGTGAAGATTTGAGATCAGGGAAATAACAGAGGGCGTGCTTAAAAGAGGCATAGATTTTAGATACGTGGGTATCAGGAAATGATGTCTAGCCTGGAATCTAGCATCTGAATGGAGATAAGAGAGTTACAGGCAGAGGGAAAGGCCCAGAGCTGGAGAAGGCTCAGAGGGTTGGAACAGTAGAGCCATTCACAAAGCGAATATAAAGAAAACCAAGACAAGATCTTGGTTGATGCACATCAAGGAATTCAACTTTATTCTGAAGAGCAGATTGAGCCTTTGGAACGAATGTAAAGAAAACCAAGGCAAGATCTTGGTTGATGCACATCAAGGAATTCAACATTATTCTGAAGAGCAGATTGAGCCTTTGGAAGGGTTTTAACCAGCAGATCGACATGGACAGCTAGGACTGGTTGAAAAGATCATCGTAGCTGTACTTACTCTTGAATCATTAAATACTCTTCAAAAAAAAAAGAAGTGGATTTTAGTATAACTTAGTGTTAGACATTAGTTTTCCTAATTTTTATTTTTCTAAATGCTTTGAGGAACATCTACAGATGAACATGCTTTACCATATGGTTGATTATTATTTAACAATGGAGTCATAGAGGTACAATCTGGGACAAAGCATATCAACTCCTAGATTTTGAATGTGTATGCTTCCAAATTTACCTTGTAGAAATATTACATTGAATTATATCTCCACATATTATTAGGATATGAGCATATGTCTTATTTTATGCTCACCAGCCTTGTATTATTCTTTTTACTTTAAGTCATTTGATAGGAAAATAATAGTATCTTACTATCATATCATCGTAGTTGATACCATGATATGAATGTCTTGATTTTTAGTGAGATAGACTATTTTTAATGATTTTGGCTATTTGTATTGTTTTCTGTGAATTATCTATTATGTTTTCTCATGCGTTCTATTCAAGAATTGGGGCTTCTCTAAATTATTTGTAAGAATATGTGTGTATGTGTGTGCATGTGTGTGTTACCAATTTTGCATTTATTGAAAATATTTTTTCTGGCTTGTTTCTATATAAAGTTTTAAATTGACCAGGGGTCAAAATTATTGGACGTTTTATTTATGGTCTCTTTTATTCCTTTTATGCTTAGAAAGTTTTCCCTCCTCTGACTTCTATTAAACACCTACTTATAATTTTATTCAATTTTTGTAGCATTTGACCATTTAACTTATTTGTAAATAAAAACCTATTCTACTTATTTAACTTATTTTTATTTCAGGAATAGATTTTAATTCTGCAACTAGTTCCAAACGTACATCAAAATGTTTTTCAGGATTTACATTACAATATTTTACATAATTTACATTTATCTTTTTTTTTTTTTTTTTTTTTTTTGAGGAAAAGTCTTGCTATGTCACCCAGGCTGGAGTCCGGTGGTGCGATCTCGGCTCTCTGCAACCTTTACCTCTCGGGTTCAACCGAGGTACCTCTCGGTTCTGGTACCTCAGCCACCCGAGTGTCTGGGATTACAGGCATGTGACGTGATGCCTGGCTAATTTTTTGTATTTTTTAGTAGAGGCAGTGTTTCACCATGTTGATCAGGCAAGTCTTGGCCTCAAGTATTTGTCCACCTTGGTCTTGCAGTGTGCTATTACAGGCATGAGCCACTGTGCCCAGTCTAAATTTACCTTTTTATGTTGCATAACAACCACATTATATTATACATGACTTGCTAAAATCATAAGTTATCTTGTGAAAAACATGTCACAATACATGTTCTGTATAGGTAAAAAATTCTATTTTAAACAAATAAGTACTTAATATTGAAATAATCAGAGTTTTTTTTTTTTGTCATTTTGTTCTTTGGGTTTTTTGTTTGTTTGTTAAATATGACAAACTAAGGCTAACTTCCCCAATAATTTTTGGAAGTAGGAAGAAAAATATTCTGTGGCTCTGCCTTTGAGTTCAGAGTAGCTCCTCCCATTGTTCTTACTTCTCTTTGGTATATGTCTCCCTTAATATTACAAATCCTCCTCATCTTAATTTACTCTGCTGCTCCTGGGGGTGAGACTATACCTATTATTTCAAAAGAGCTTTAGGTTTAATAAATTTTCATCAAGGTATGAAAATTTCAACTTCTACTTTGTTTGAAATATGGAATAGATATGCTCTCATTTCAAAAACAGTGTGGAGATTCTACACTTTCGGGTTCTAATTTGGAAAGTCCTATATGTTGCCATGAAAATATTAGGTGTTCCTTGGAGAAGTCAGTTGTAAACAGGTAGAATAAAGACTTTGAATTCCTGCCTTGCATGTTGACCCTTATGATCTGTTCAGAGAACATGCTTCTGGATGTCCAGATAGTAACAGTTGTGATCGTAGCTTCTTCTTATATTACATGGCCAAACAAAATTGTGTGATGTCTTCAGTTCAGGACTGAACTTTTCCTTTTTGGGAGTAAGAATTACTCTTCCAGTTTGTCTAGAGGACATCAACATGGTTAGATAAAAAACGAAAACTACGTGTATTTCACTACCTCCACCCACCATTATGGTGCTAATATTACAGCTTTTCCCTCCCAGAGGAAGTAACATTGCCATGTTCAAAAAATGTAATGCCATGCTTTGGGGATCCCAGATTTAAATACTTTATGCATCTTCTATTTAAATTCAAGCGGTATCCAAGAACAGAATCTGGCCAATGATTTTTGAGAAAACTAAATGGCAGCACCTTCTTAGAATTTCAAACTGTTCAAGGATTTTTTTTTTTTCCCTAGCAAAACAGGAAGAAATTGGGGGAGAAAGCATATGGACTCAGGTTGAGCATATGATGTATTTTCAACTCAAGTCAGCACACTTTACTCATATTTGTAGTGTGACTTAAAATTAATTTGGGTGAAGCACTTAGATTTGAGGGAGGAAAAAAAATACCTATCTGGGACTAAATCAACATTTGTGGCATCTCATTAATCGCTGCCTTATATAACTGCTTTTCCCACCTAAAGAGAAGCTACTGGGATGAGAAAAGTTTATAATATTAATGCCAAGTGCAGATCTTGCCTCTCCCAAAAGGAGTTCATTAATCACCATCGAAGCATAAGAACAAACATACTTCATGTCTCTTGCCAATTTCTTTCAATAACATTTCTGAAAGGCAAAAAAAAAAAAATGTTTAATCTTCATTTGAAAAGGTTTTAATTTGGCTGTTATTTAATTTGTGATAATGCTATGTAAATTTAACATGCTCTGAGAATGCCCAGGCATCGTGTATGGAAGTAGAATATGTTGGTTAAGTTTGGGCCCGTGGATCAGAGAGATCTGGATCCAGATTCTTGGCTCTGTTACTTCCTCGCTGTGTGGTCATAACACAGGCAAAGCACTTCAAGCACAGTGCTTGGCACGGGATAGCTGGCCCAGAACCAGCAGTGATGGAAATTCTTACTCTCACTGGTAGGAAGCAGTATGAGCATGAAGTTTGAAAACATGACTTTCAGTCCAAGCTGCTGTGCAGATCTTTGGACAATTTAATAAGCTTCAATTTTCTGATCTGTAAAATGGGATGACAATAACTGACCCTACCCACATCCACTGGCACAAATGTTATAATGTCTTAATCAAGATAGAAAACTGAACCTAGCTATAGCATATAAAATCATGTAATATAATTTTGAAAAGTGCCAAGTTGTGAAATCTTTATTTCGCCATGTGTCTCAGATTCTCAACTGTAGCATTATTTGGGTGATTGGTATGTAGTATTGACTGTGTTTTAGAGTCAGCCATGTAGCTACTCTATCCTCTAAGAAGTTTTTCATTACCATTTACTGGAAAGTACACAGCTCTTTCTTTACAACTATTTCTTTATCTCTTTCTTTCTGTCTTCTAATTTAAAATTCATGAGTAATACAGTATGTCACCAATAGATGAAAGGGATGACAATTTGAAAAAAGAAAGAACCAAGGTAAACCTCATACTGGAAAACAGAAACACCAATTTAAACAGTCATAAATAGGAAAAACAGAAAACCTGCTGTGCAAGAAAAGCTCTAGTCTCCCTTTGTTTACAACCATCAGCTACCAAGCATCAGATAGGAATGGAACCATGGTGACATTTTCAGGCACTCTTGAAAATGTGTTGATTTCTTTCTTGCCTCTATTAGAAGATATGCCCTGTTTTGTTCCTTTCTTTATTTCTGTGGTCACTGCTACTAGAAGCATTGTAAAAAGCCAAAAGAAGAACAGAAATTCCTGAGGACATGCAGCATTGAGGTTTCTGAAAATCACAGGAGACAGATGAGACTGGTGTCCAGCAACAAAACTGGGTAGCTCTTTTTGTCCCCACTTCTACAGTGAAGGATAAAGAAGAGATCGTATGGACACTGAGTAAGGATTACTTCATTTTTGAATTCAATATAGTTTGGAAAGAAGACTTTGAGCAGAGTAAAATAGCAGGAGGTTTTTGTAAGGTGAAATAGAATGAAAGTGCAGCCAAGAATTTTTCTGTCTTCAATTTTAAAGAGCCCCAGCCTGACTCATTTTTCTTTTTTTCCTATGTTCTTTTTGACCTTCTTATCAGCGATTGACTTTCTCCCTTGGGGATTTTCTGTGTATAGTCCGCGCTGACTTCCTTAGAAATTCCGAACCCCACACCCTTATCACTAAAGAGTTGAAGAGAATACAAATAAACATGTTGAAATAAGTAGCTTGTGAACTAACTGTTACAGGATGCTTCTGTAATAAGATACTGCCAACTAGAAGCTAAAATAAAGTGAAATTCCGTTTAACACGTGACAGTCAAAATTGTATGTTTCACCTAAAAATATAAACTGAAGTTAATAGTAGACATTAGAAATTCCCACTGAAACACTTGCATTCATTTAATGGTATATTTCTTTAGAATTGTTACTTTCCTACTATCTAGACTGTCCAAACATAGTTCCTAGGACCATACCTGTGGTGTCTTTCTCTCACTACAATGAGGAAAAGGTTGATGGTTTGCTGATCTCTTATTCTACACATTTCATTGTATTTGATGACTGCAGATTCATCTTTGTATGATATATCAGTCAGCATGTTGGTGAAGTAGCCATGGAAAGAATATTAGAGCAATATTTGTTCATGTACTAGAGGTTTTACAAACATTATTTTTAATTCTCACAATAAAACCTGTGAGAGATATTATGCCCATTTTACAGATGAGGATGCTACACTGAGAGTTGTGACAAGTGTCCAAATTCACATAAGTAATAAACGCTGAAAGTGAGCACTTTTAACCAAATCGTTATAAAATGTCCATATATGTGTTTCCATAACTACCAGAAGCATTGTATGTTTTCAGCTAAATTAGGAGTCTTGTAGGAATGCATTCACTTAATCAGTGCACTTTATCAGAAGATTTATTTTGTAACTAGGCTGACTTCAGTGATGGATCATGCCAGATGCTCAGTGGAAGGAGGAAGTGAGCTGAGGTAGGCTAAAGAGAAATAATCTTGGTCAAATTGAAGAAGGATAAACACTCTTAATTGTCAATATCAAATGAAAGGAGAAATATGACCTTTATGTGAAGGGCTTCTAGATAGGGTTGCTATCATGTGGGTCCTGGATGAGAGAGGAGCAGCTGAGGTGTGTGATTAGAGAGCCTGGGAAAGAGCTTCTTGGAAGGGCCCAGTTGGGCAAAGGGCAAGTAGACACTGCAGATGATCCCTCGGGTCTCTGCCAACCTTGAGATGCTACGATTCCAGGCAAGGAAGGAAGCTCATTCCATATAGCATCTTAGATCTTTCATTAGTGTGCCTTTGATTTTAACATGATTAGAAAATAAAATCATAGCAAAATGTCAGGAAATGACCCCAAACTAATGTAATAAATGCTGCTTCTGTTTGTTCTTTATACTGTCTTTTCCCTTACTGTCTTCATTAAGATTTGTGTAGAAAACAGAGTTTTAAGCATGATATTGCTATCTTAAATAATTTATAGAGGATGATCGTTTTACTGTGTTGTGATTTATCCATTGTGTGTGTATGTGTCTAATAATTCTAACATAAACCATCATCGGAGAAACCATCATCACTCAATGATGGCAATAAACCTTATAATAAATTCATTTACATTATTTTGTATAAAAATTGTGTCTCATTTCCCAGGCACATATGGAGACCTTGTTGGATTATATTTCCTGCTATCCCATTACAGGCATGCTCTTAAGTGCATGTGTGGATAGCCAGACAATATAAGTAGTTTAAAAATTAGTTTTGTAATTAGCGTTGCATAGCTCAGTGCTTTGCCTCACTACTTAGTGGTGTACCCTAGTCCATCCTTTGTTACTTGGGGTGTTATTAGCATCCACCTTCTAGAATTTCTGTGTATCCATTAACTGAGAGAATATATTGTGGAACATTAGCACAGTGTTTGGTCTTTGTCTGTACTAATAAATGGTAGATATTAGCATCGCCCTGATTTTTGCCACCATCTGTACAGTCCTGGAGCAGAAGTGTAGAAAGTGAGCTAAAACCTGTAGAGGCAGGTTCTGGGTACCAGACCCCCAAGATCGTGGCCATGCTATTGTCTTGTTTGTTTTGATTTTAAGTTTCCAGATCCATTAGAGGGCAGTAGTACAAGATGCTGGCTCTTACGTGTCTGGCTTATGATGCTTTTTGGAAAATCAATGATACAGAAACCCCAGAGCTCAGCTGCCTAGGTTTGAATGTTGTCTTCACTGTTTACCAGCTCTGTGACCTTGCTCAAGTCACTTAAACCTTTCGTACTGTAACTTCTTTAAAATGGAAATAATTAAATTTGTCATAGGGTTGTCATGAGCCTTAAATGAGTTAATATATCCTAAGGTCATAGAACAGGACCTAACACATGAAAAATGCTTTGTAAGTGTTAGCTAGTATATTTAAAAGTAAAATGTTTTCAGTTTTCTAGAGATAATGATACAATCTTACAAATTGATTGCTATGATATTTTAAAGGCTATTGATTGGTATTTAAAGAGAACTGAATATGGGCTAGGCAGTTAGTGCAGCATTTTCAGAGTTAAAAACCAGGCACAGTTTGATGGACTTAGGGGGCAGTGGGTACAGTTACTAGCTGTCTATAGAATGTTATACACTGCAGAAGGTAGCTAGTAGGAATTTCAGTCCCTAAATTTAGGAGTTCATGAAATACACCATTGCGTATTTTCTTAAAATCAGCTCTATTCCGACCTTGAGCCTTTATCCCTTTGCTTGAGGTGTGATGACTGCTTGTTCATGTCTCATATGTGGGACAGTGCCATGTCTGACCAGAGAGTGTTCCGAGGCCTAGGACCCAGCAATCCTTGGTGCTTATTAAGCTGGTGAAGTCTTACAGCCTTCCTAGACAAGTCATAGAGTGGTAAGCAGTTCCTGGGTGCCCTGGGACCCATAAACCTCTATATTCTTCTGCTTCTCTGGAGTTTCCTCTCTCCTCTCAGTTCTGTCAAAGGTTGATACTTCTTTATCCTCTCCGCTGGGACACACTCAGCATAATCTTTTCAGTAACCATGCTTTACAAAAGACAAAGAGAATTTGTGACGTTACAAGCTTCTGTTCACTACCCTGCAGTGCTCCCCAAAGCAAGGAAACAAAGGTCTTAATGGCCTGCTTATAAGACAGAAAGAAAGAAAATACTGTGGAACACATGCAAATTAATATCTCACTAAATGATCTTGCTGTAGAAATATGAAACAGGGTGAGGGGTCAGGAGCCATGGTGATCTGCTGTGCTACTTCTGGAAATATTGGCTCCTGGTCCAGACATCACAGATTGCACCTGCCTGCCATGTTGTGCCCATCAAAGTCCTGGAGGCCCACACACCAATTTCCAAATTGCAGATACCACCTTGCTTCAGGTCACTCTGGTATTCTCCAAGGGATATGCTTTTGAGAAATAACACATTAACCCTTATATTTTAAGTAAGAGTAAGAACATTATTGGTTATTCATGAGTGCCAGTAGCCAGTTGTATGACTTTAGTAGCTCATTTAACTTTTATGAACATTATTTTACTCTTGAAAATTGGTGGGTTGGATTTGGTGATTTCAAATACCTGTTCACATCTTAGTATCCTAATATTCTTTCTATAGTGAAGAGGAAGGGTAAAGTGAAGCGGTAAAGGAAGAGAATGTGTGTGGTGAAAATATTGGCATAAAAACCCCTATTCTGCAGGCCATGTAGAACTATGTTACTCACAAACCAAGTGACCCTGGGAGCATTCTCTGAAAATACTTTTCCCCTTCCCTGTTTTGTTTCTGGAACAGATTCCCTTCTCCTCACAATTCTACCTTCCTTAAACAGTTGCATTTACAGATAATATCCATTGCCCTTTGTTTCTTTATGCATCACTAGCGTATCTATAAAGCAGAGATAGCAAGAGCTGCCATGCATTTTGGCCATGTGGTTCTGCAGCCAGGAGGTGACGTAGTAGGTGTGCAGCAATACTGACATGGAGGGATCCCTCCTCCCTCTGGATCAGGTTGGGACAAAGTGGTTCTAGCATTGACCTGTGAGACACTGACTCTGCCCTCAGCAGGGATGGCTGTGTGCAGTCATGTATGTAAAACTAGTTGGACTGACCATATCAAAGTGTATTTGTGAGTTATAATTATTGAGGTGTGTGCCTTATCTCCCTTGCTAGACTGATAGCTCCTTTGAAGACAAGCACCTGGTCTTTATCTTTACAGTTCCTAGGGAGATTTAGTGCAGGACCTTTCACACAAAAGCATTTAGCAGTGCTGTGTCAAGGAGGGTGGATACTATGGGAGTAGGCTACCTACTGTTGGAGAAGGATATTTTATCACCGACATTGCTGAGAATTGCTGGCCTATGTGATAAGAAAAACCAAACCAGCTTTGATTAAAAGTCAGTTTTATTATTGTTTTCAAATTTTCCCCAGACAATGCACTCCTTGTTGTCCAGCCTGGTATGGACCATTCTCAATGCCCATATTTTCCCACAGTCTAACCCTTCTTCTACATCACTGATATTTAGTAAATTATTATTCAGTTTGTCGGCTGTTGTAACGTCTGTCTAACTGTTCATCCTGCCTCCAATCCCGACTTATTTTATTGACTCCTCCAGGCTATCATAAGAATTATTTACCTAAAGGAGCGAGATCATGGCCTCTCCTACTGAAACTCTTCAGCCCATATGCAGAACCAGTCTATAGTATATTAACTATAAAAGACCCCCAAGATCTGATTTATACCTAACTTATTCCTACTCCTTCTGCAATAGCAGAGATATGAATTCTTTCTTGCCACTATACCATGGCTCATGCTCTTGTTTCTGGACAAAATAACTTTAATCTGCTCCTCTATTTACTCTACTTCTGTATCAGGTTAATTTCTATTTATCATTCATCCATCTAAACTTAGTTCCAATATCCCCTCTTCCAAGAATCCTACCTTATGGTACTCCATATCTGATGTGCATCGTGGGTCCCTGTCCCATGACAGCCCTGATATAGGATTTTTTTTTCTTTATGATCTGGGTGCACATCTACTTTCTACAATCTTTCATAAGCTCCAATTGGAGATTCATCTTTTTCTTATGTATACCCATAGTATCTGGGACATTGTAGGTGATCAGGAAATACATATTGAAAGAAATTGGAAGTCCAACTTTATGAAAGTGAACACTGGTTTGTAGTGTGAAAATTCTTTAACCTTTTTGGAAAGCTGACCTATGCTGCTGCTTTTTATACTTTGAAAATTAAGAGAATGATTTTTCAAGCACTACAAGTTCTCACTTATAAATAGGAAGTGAACTTATAAATAGGAAGTTCTCATTTATAAATAGGAAGTGCACATGGACACATGGTGGTGACAGGGAACAGCGCACACTTGGGCCTTTTGTTGGGGGTTGGGGAAGGAAAGCATCGGGAAAAATAGGTAAAAGATGCTGGGCTTAATACCCAGGTGATGGTTTGATCTGTGCAGGAAACCACAATGGCACATGTCTACCTATGTAACAAACCTGCACACTCTGCACATTTTAAGTATCCTGGAACTTAAAGTTGAAGAAAACTAAAATGGGAGGGGAGGGCAAAGAATGCTTGTACAAAACAAGGTGAAAAATATAGAAAACATTATATAATCGCTAATATATGTTTATTAAACCATTAAGAAGTGGAGAGGGGGAGAAAAGAAAATGGTTTATTAATGAGCCAGCAGTCCTGTTTTACTAGTTGCTTATTTTTGAGACTAGTGTACAAAAATGATGAAAAGCATTACTTTGGAGTATTGTTGAGTCCATACTCTCCTTGTCATTTTTTTCAATGAATAAAAGATTTCAGGCCGGGCACGGTGGCTCAAGCCTGTAATCCCAGCACTTTGGGAGGCCGAGGCGGGTGGATCACGAGGTCAAGAGATCGAGACCATCCTGGTCAACATGTTGAAACCCCATCTCTACTAAAAATACAAAAAATGAGCTGGGCATGGTGGCGCGTGCCTGTAATCCCAGCTACTCAGAAGGCTGAGGCAGGAGAATTGCCTGAACCCAGGAGGCTGAGGTTGCGGTGAGCCAAGATCGTGCCATTGCACTCCAGCCTGGGTAACAAGAGCGAAACTGTCTCAAAAAAAAAAAAAAAAAAAAAACGATTTCAAACCTGTAGCATCATAGAACACAGACATGTCTTATAAAGTGATATTTTGATAAGTTTTGCAAAAATCTTCAAGTGAAAATCATTTGTGTCTAATATTAACCACTCAGAGCCATATTAGAATAATAGGACATTTAGGATCCATGATAGCAGCAGTAGAATATTTCAATGACACTATTTGCTGGAATTATAAAGGGGAATTTGCTGGTACTGAAAGGCAAGGCAATCAAATTTTTCAGCAGAGGTAAAATACTACCAAATGCTTCATTTTGCAAATTGGCATTTTTTTTTCTTTGAAGCTCTGACTACTTTATAGGCAATTATCTTGAATCATGTGGCATCTAAGTCTGCCTATTACATTCTTCTAGCTATAATATGTTTAGCAAAAGAGCTTATCAAACAATTTTTTTATTATATTCATTTTTAATCCAAATTTACCTGGGATTCAAAAATGTAGAGGAAGCTTATGGAGGTTACAGAAGACCCAGAGATATTTTTAAAGCCCTTCCAATAGAATATTATGCATATTTATCTTGTTAAGAGTAATATTTGGACCAAAAATACTTGGTTTAGGACAGACATTTGTCAACTTTCTTTCATTATAATAGTCTGTTTTTAATGACTCAAATTTACACAAGCCTGTACAGCAGTGTAGACGTCTATAAAAATTCTATTTGAATATCTGCAAAGGGAAAGTATATTTTTAAGCCACTGAATACACTTTGCACTAAATCACCCCCAGATGTTTCCAATTAATCCTAACTAACCAGATGAACTAGAGTAACATATATTCCAGTCTTAAATACATTTTTTGGTTTATACAAGAACTTAGATTTACCGCATATATTCTTAAAACATAAATTCTTCAGCATGTTTAAAATGTGGTTAGATTTATAAAGAACTGTAATTGAAAACCCGAGTAAGCTTTAGGAGAACACGATCAGCCTGGAGCATCTCAAGAAACGGATGTGCGGGTCATTGCTGTGGATAGTCAGGGTTTCAGTGTTGGAGAATTTGCTGTATGATTGACACTTGCCCCATTCTGAAAGTGCTTTCAACTGCTGGCATTTTAAATAGTAGTTGGATAGGGTTAGCAACTTTTAGCTTCACTTCCTTGCCCATTAGTTGTATGACTCATATGTATTTTTCTACCCATTAGCCACAGAGAGAATGTGTTTTGTTAGCATTTTTCTGGGAAGTAAGGTACCTCACAGAGCTTTCATTTGGTTAGTAAATGTTCTTACTAAAACATCAGCACATAGCCTGTCAGTCTGGTTGGATTTGGGCTAGAAGAATCTTTAAGACCAGTGGCCTAAAATAAAATCCATTCAACTCTTGGGGCTTTTAATGAAATAGAAAAGATAACTATTGGGCCTCTAAAAACATTGATCATTGAGAAACAGCAGCACTTGTGTTCTGGAAATGCACTAACTGTGTGTTATGAGATAACTTATATCCCTGTGACATTATTGTCTCTTCTTCAGGCAGATATATTTTTCCCTTATAGAAATCCTTTCAGGAAAAATCCAAATTGAGCAGAGTAATAATTGAGACAGTATTCATTTGTGCATGTTTTTGAGCTTCCCTAATGTTTTAGCTTTGTGGCTTTCTTATAAAAACAATGTGTCATATTTTAACATGTAATTTTAATCGTTTGGAGAAAGGAGACTAAGTACATTTGTA
This sequence comes from Saimiri boliviensis, assembly GCF_048565385.1. NCBI lineage: Eukaryota > Metazoa > Chordata > Mammalia > Primates > Cebidae > Saimiri > Saimiri boliviensis. Next base: position 103,787,013 of record NC_133459.1, read on the forward strand.
TTCATGTCATGTGGGGAGATATATTTGTTGACAGTCTCATTTTGCAAAATGGATTTAATGCTGAAAAAAATCATAGCAATTCATTTTTTAAAAATAACACAGTCTCTTTAAATACAGTGCTCTACTTTTTCAAATTTTAGGCCTATACCATGTAAACAGTTATTGACATTATGAATTAAAATCCCATTTGCTTACCAAGCAGTTTAATTTTTTTGCTTATAGGCTCATAATGACTTGAAAATCTAATAATTGTTCATTTAGGAGAGGAAAATACCTTCCTCAACTAATCTATAATACCAACTTAATTTTCAGTGGTAAGTAGAGAAATTGGGTATCACCAAGTCCCAGAACATGTTAGATATGGAACAGAACCACAGTTTTAATGATCTTGTTCTAAGGATTTTGTTTACCTTATTTGAAATAGAGAATTTGGCAATGCATATACACGCAGAGTGGCCCCATATTGCCATTATATTTGTAGAAACAAAATTAAGAAATGCAGGGAAATGTCTTTGTTAAAATTATTTTAAAAATCTATTCTTTAATGATAAACATTCACATATGCTTTCGTTTATTTAACAAACTTTTATTGAGAGCTTGTTGGGCACCAAACACCATGCTTAGGATAAACAATTGAATAATTTTCATGGTCCCTGACCTTGTAAAACTTATATTCAAATGGGGAGAAAACAAAACTGTATTAATATGTAAATTATGTTTAATCGTTTCTGTAATAAAAATTCAGAAACACAATTGAACAATGCTGGGTCTGACCGGCAGACTCTGCCTGAGTGATGGATGAGAGACTATGCAGACACAGATGTTTTGCCTGTGTGAGCACGGCCAGGGGACCCCACAGCTAACAGACCCCAAAGAGACTGGAGTTTGGCTGTGAAGCCCTCATATGCCAGAGAGGCATATATTTGTTTTAGAACAGATTTAATGACAAACATCTTGAGCAAGCACCATTTGTGGGTAATTAATATTGTTGACCCCCCAAGTAGAAGAACAGTCATTCAGAGGATGATCAAAGGTTGGTTTCTGTTTCTGGGGAAACAGGTAAACAAGCTATTTAGATAAAATCTTCTACATTCAATCCTTATTATCTGCTCTTTGCTATTAGCTCAAGGTAAGAGGATTAGGCTGCCTTCAGCCATAAACGTTTTCCCAAAGCTTTTGCAAAACCTTCTATCCTTCCAAGAAGGTTTGCATCTTTCTCTATAATTTTTCCCACCACCCTGAACAATCTCCTGCAGAACAAAGGACTGTATAGTATATCTGCCTGGGAGGGTTGGGAAGACATTGCAGAGGTGGTGCCATGAAGGACCAGAATGATCCAAAAGCATAGCCTTACACTGTGGAAATGAATGGTTTACTTGGCAGAGGATGGTAGCAAGCACTTTGGGTGCATAACAGGTAGTGTGAGAGTGGTGCCTCTTATGTGTGCGTGTCACAGAGCTGCCCCATGAAGGAGGCTGATGGGGACTGAGGTCCAGCTAGCAGGTCCTGGCATGGGAAAGTATCCAGGAAAAGAAGTGCTGCTTCTTTGCAGGTATGTGCCATCTACTTGCCAATCTTGCTTAGAGAGGATGCTCGTTCTAAGTCACATAAAGGTGCAATGTTGGTTGACCAGAGGTGGCTCTCGTAGCTGGAGACTGGAATGGTATGGTAGGAGAGTGAAGGATGGTGGTGATGCTCATGGTCAGGACAAGGAATTTTGAACATGCGTTTTTAGGCAACAAGGGTGTCATTAAAGGATTTTGTTTACTATCTCCAGTTAAAAAAAACATCAACTTTAGTTAAATCATATTATAAAGTTAACTATATAAAGTTTAGAAAACCCAGGTAAGGAAAAAAGTTCTCATAATTTACACATCAGATATAAGCATTGTTAATATTGTGGATTGTGGCCCATATCTTTACAGATTTTTTTTCTGTGCTTCTCTCTCTCTCGCTCTCTCTCTCTCTCTCTCTCTCTCTCTGTGTGTGTGTGTGTGCGTGTGTGTGTGTGTCTGTGTGTCTGTGTATTTAAACACAAAAATGAGGTTATATTGTGTACACTGCTACTTGTAACTTGATTTTTTTCCTGAACAATATGTTTGAACATTGCACCTCCCCTGAACATTTGATGAAATTATGTCCTTTTGGCTTGTGCTTCCATAGCATTTGCAATTTTTCTAATGTAAAACTCATAATGCTTTATGATATTTGCCTGTATAATTCTCCTTTTGCCTTTTAGATGCTAAGCTTTTTGAGTATAAGCAAAAGGCTGCCTTATTTATTGTTATTCACATTCTAAGCAGAAAATCAGCATTGGGTGGGGTGGGTTTTTAAAAAAATTAATATGCATGGGGATGAATGAATGCCTTTGGAAAAGAAGAACAAACAGAAGCTGAAAGCTGAAATACCAAGACATAAATTATCTCCTAGAATCTCCTTCCCTTTGCAGCCATAGTGAATGATGTCTTCCATAAAAGGGAAAATGGGTGTAAAGTGAACGCTTCACTCTGTCAGAGAAGGAGGCTGTAAGGCCACTGGTCTACCTTGGCCTGGTGCATATTTCCATCTTTCTTTCTGTGAAGAAATAGATGGATGTCTAGAGGAGCTGGCACATGAGTTAGTTTCTTTTCTAGTTACCTTGTTTCAAAGCCAAGGGAGCCAAATCTCAAAATGACTTCCCACTCACTTGGATAATTAAGATGAAAATAACAATTATATAACTTGATGTAGCAGAAAAGAAATCTTCAAGTTTGGCACCTTGAAAGCAGTGTTCACTGTCACCACTGTTACTCAAAGAGTGATGACTGTGGGAAAGGTCTGCAAAGAAAGGAATCTCCCTTTCTGAGCATTGCAGGGTTCAACATGCCATGACCTGAAACTGGAACAAGTGAGAATAAACAGGGAAAGAAAAAACGTGGTGTGGGGAAAGAAGTGAGTAAACTAATTGTGAATCAGATTATCTGTGGGAATACTTTTTAGATGCCAAGGAATTTTCATTTCAGTTGTAGGAGAGATTTCCCTGATACATCATGGCATTTCTGAAGCTTTCCTATGTCTTGAGGTGGGGGAAAGGGAAATACAAATGTTTGCCCTTTAGAATTTGGCAGTATTCTGGTGATTTGTTCATGAAGATTGTGAGGATGAGGGATGGAAAAGGTCTAGTTTAGCCTTCAGCACTCTCCCTTCGGTTTTTCATTGGAGATTTTATTACCTAATCGATAGATTTTACAGAAAACTATTTGCATGTTTTAACTCATATATTAAAAGAAGCCTTCAACAGAAAACAAACACAGGTAATAACGTGTTCCTAATACCCAACATAGTAGCTGATGGATAGTAGAAGCTCAGTAGGCATTTCCTAAGGAATATGACTAAATACATTTCTGTTGATTCCAAGAAGGTTATGCAAAAATATAAAATATTTTTATATCTATCTACATATATAGTTATATACAAATAAAAGCACTTCCTCATAAAAAGAACAGTCACTTTGTCAGTGCTCCTGCATACTTTAAAGAAGAAACTTCGGAATCCCAGGTGGTTCTCTTTTTGGACATTGTAAACAGCCGAAGTCTACGGGATTCGTAGAAGTGTAAGTAGTTATTTTTTATAGTTGCATTGTGGACATCAATTTATTGAGGAAGATGAATTTCTTTGATGAATTTATCTAATCTCCATTCACTTTTCCTTTGTATAGTTTTGAAGTAACAAATCAGACCTTTTATTCTTTAGCTATATTTTATATTATTATATGTTTCACAATGAACATCCTTTATTAAGGCCATTAATTTGAACGGGAATATGGTTTTCTTACATTAGAAAGAGATATTGAAGTATTGTGCCCAGTAGGTAAATTGAGGCAAAATGGCATTTAATGAAATGCTTATGTCCTCATATAAATTCTACGCCAAAATCAAAACTAAAACCTGTATTGCAGATTTTCTAGTTATAGTTCCTCTTAATATGGCTGTACTAATAGCAATTAGTTAGCAATTTCTCTTACATGACTGCACTAATGATTAAGTTGTTGGACATACATTTTTTAACAACACCAGTGAGGCAACTGAAAATACTGAATATCAAGTATGAAAATGCTGTTTTAATATCCAGTTCTGTTTCATGTTTGTAATTAATAGAAATTTAAACATAATATGTGTTCTGTGAATCCCAGAGAATATTTTACCACAGTCTTTGCATGGAAGCTGTGCCTATTTTGTTCTCCCTATGTTAGCTGTGTGGAACTTACAGTTGACCTCTGTGGCTGTGTCACGCTAGATCAGAAGTAATATGTCCAAGGTGATATGAATCACTGTTGTGTCTAAGACAATATATACCCAGAGGCAACTCTTGGGACAAAATGTCAAGAAGAATTAAGTTCCTGGGTATAACAGTTCTTTCTTAGCCATCCTTTTCTATAGCACTCATTATTTCCTGAGATAGCCAGAAAGGGAAAATTAAGAGAATATAGGTCATAAAATTTGAAATTCTGCTTAAAAAATAAGAAATGATTCTTATTTGTAGGCCATGATTTAATAGAAGTGAAATTTTCTCATAAAATCCCCTTTATACTACATTGACCTAATCGTTGTTAGATTGTTTTGTTTCATAAGCTGAAGTTTTACTTTAATTATTCAAGAAATAGAGGCTGGGCTCTGTGGTTCATGCCTGTAATCCCAACGCTTTGGGAGGCCAAGGTGGGCAGATCACTTGACATCAGGAGTTTGAAACCAACCTGGCCAAGATTTTTAGCTCTCACATACGAGGAAGAACTAAATATTTGTTTTTCTATTCTTGGCTTATTTTACTTAACATAATAACCTTCAGTTCCATCCATATTGCCACAAATGACAGGATTTCATTCTTTTTCATGGTTGCATGTATGGCTGAATAATATTTCATTATATATATATATATATATATATATATATATATATATATATGTATGTCACATTTTCTTATCCATTCATCCATTGATGGACAGTTAGGTTGATTTCCATATTTCAGCTGTTATGAATAGTGTAACAAGAAACATGGAAGTGCAGGTATCAATTGAATGTATTGATTTCCTTTCTTTTGGCTATATACCCAGTAGTGGAATTGGAAATTGGTGAATCATTCTGTAGTTCTATTTTTAGTTTTTTGAGGAATCTTTATGCTATTTTCTATAGTGGCCATACTAATTACCACCATTAGTATATGAGGAATCCCCTTTCTGCACGCCCCCACTGGCATCTGTTATTCTCTGTCTTTTTGAGAAAAGCCATTCTAAATAGGATAAGAAGATATCTCACTATGGTTTTCATTTGCATTTCCTTGATCATTATTGGTATTGAGCATTTTTCACATACCTGTTGACCACTAATACACCTTTTTTGAGAAATGTCTACTCAGATCTTTAGCTCATTTTTAAATTAGATGATTCGTTTCCTTACTTCTGAATTGTTTGAGCTCCTAGTTATTAATTCCTTGTGAGATGGATGTTCACAAATATTTTCTCCCATTCTCTACATTGATGATTGTTTCCTTTGCTGTTCAGAAGCTTTTTAGCTTAACGTAATCCTGTTCTATTTTTGCTTTAGTTGCCTGTGCTTTTGAGGTCTTCCTACACCTTTTCCCAGACTAATGTCCTGGAGCATTTCCACGAGGTTTTCTTCTAGTAGTTTCATAGTTTTGAGGCCTTAGGTTTAAGGCTTTAATACATTTTGATTTAGATACATGGTGAGATATAAGGGTCTAGTTTTTCATTTCTGCATGAGTATCCAGTTTTCCCAGCACCATGCACTGAAGTGATTGCCCTTTCCCTGTTGTATGTTCTTGGTGTCTTTGTCAAAAATGAATTGGATGTAAATGCATAGATTTATAGCTGAGTTTCTATTCTGTTCCATTGGTCTGTGTGTCTGTTTTTATGCCAGTGCCATGCTGATTTGGTAAGTATAGATTTGTATTATATTTTGAAGTCAGGCAGTGTGATGTTTCTAGCTTTGTTCTGTTTGTCCAGGATTGCTTTGGCTCTATGTTATGTTCAGGTGCTTTTATGAACTGTAATTGAGCAGTTGTACATGTGAACTTTGTGCTAAGTGTGACGTGTTTTGAGAACTGGGGTAGAACTAAAAGTTTTATTTCAGTGTGCCTTTTCTGTGTATAACCCTAATTCTACCAGTGTAACCTGAATTTTTTTTGTATTCCCAATTAATTTATAGGGAGGAGACAGAATATATTTTTCCAATATTGTAATCCCAAGGTTATAGAGATTTTGAGACTAAATCTCTGAACTTCCCATAATAATCTTAAGGATTTACTGTTGCCTGTAGAACTACCATTCTCACTAGAAAATTTTGAATCTTATTCCTTTTCCAGCTTCCTTGGAAAAGAGTAGTGATGCATTCATTTACTAATGAAATCTGAAATAAGTACTTGTAAATTTTCTCTAATCTAGTCTAAACTTATTTTTCCTGGTCAATCAAGGATTCCACCCTTAGTGGGTAGCAAAATGCTTTTGGAAAGAACACCACTTTTGCTTTTAGCTAGCAGTACACAACTGGACTTAAGTTGCTTCATACGTAAATGAAAATATTTGGCTAAATAAGCACCTTCTTTGACACGCTCACTATTCTAGCATGTAGTGTTTTCATGGTCACAACAATATTATTTCAAAAGAATACACAACTCAACATGGTTTCTGATGTTTTCCTCTCTCTTTGTTATAGAGGAATGTTTGTATAGAAGGAACGTTCCTGAGAAGGGGGCAAAGTTTTTGTATATTCATAGGTAAATATGTTGGTTGTTGACATTTGGCCCCAGTGAAAGGGAATTTATACAAAAAATTTTACCGTATTAAAATGAAGACACATAGTTAGCCTTCTCCTATGAAACGTTGGTGGTTTTGAGTCATAGTTTACATTTACTTTATTTTAAACTGATAAATGTATATGTTTACTCTGCTCATGTCTGAATCCACAGGATTGTAACTAAATGGTTCTATCTGACTTGAATTCCTTTTTCCACTTCAGAAAAAGGTTAAGAAGGAAAAATTCAAAATTCAAATAAAAACAAGGGAGTGACTAAACCTTAGAGTTACCTGTTAGATATTGTGGTGATTGTAGATCCTCAGAGTTTGAAAGTGGACTCATAGATGTTTTCGAAGACTGACCAGCTTAGAAGTTCTGCCAAGTTAAGATTTTCATTGTAGCACCATTTTATAAAGAAAAGACTGTTCTGTGTTTCCCTTGTTCTATTTCAGAAGTTTGTAATGGAAGAATGTTCGTAAGAAGGGTAGAGAGATTGTTCAAAGTATGTGTATTTTTATGTGGATATGTTGATAGTTGGTCTCTGACCTAAGGGCTCCCTAGCCTCTTAAAAAAAAAAATCAGCCCATCAAAATGATGGTGCAGAGTCATCTGTGTTCTCTGAAACTTTGCCAGTCAGAAATACCAATTGCACATGCTCTTCATTTTAACTTATAAATCAATAAACCCTGTCTACAAGAATCTGAATCTTTCTGGAATGCATCTGAATATGCTTTCTGCTACTCAAGCAAGATTATCACAGGAAGGAGGGAGGTCAAGAGAACAGAGAAAAATAAAAGCAGCAAATAATTGAGTTTATAGGAAACAAAGAAGTTGGGTGTTTTTGTTTAACAAAAATGATGCAAGTCATCTCATTTAAAGTGTATTCAGAATGAGTATAAATTATTAAAAGGATCATTAGTAAGAACCTTTAAGAAATATATTAGCAGTTTTACATGTAAAAAACAATTTTATTCTTTTGGAAAATTTCAGTTACACTTAGCATATTGACAGTTGGGTAAAAGCACAAATAAAAGTAGTTTAAAAGCAAGTCAAAACTAATGATCAAGTGGCAGTTTGTGTCTATAATACCAATAATTGAATATTTGTATCATTAAAAGCTAAATTTGGCTGTGAAAATAAATGTTTATTATACACATTTAGGCAATATAAATATATATGAAAACAAGAGGAAATAGTTACTAAGACGTAAACTGGTAACTATGTGAAGTGCAAGTTCATAATGTCGACTGTCTTGGCTGGACCTGTTACAGGAAAGGGGTCCCAATCCAGACCCCAAGAGAGGGTTCATGGAGCTCATACAAGAAAGAATGCAGGTGAGTTAGTAAAGTGAGAGCAACTTTATTGAGAAAGTAAAGGAATAAAATAATGGCTACTCCACAGACAGAGTGGTCCCAAGGACTGCTGGTTGCCCATTTTTATGGTTATTTCTTGATGACATGCTAAATACAGGGTGAATTATTCATGCCTTTCCTTTTTAGACCATATAGGATAACTTCTTGACATTGCCATGGCATTTGTAAACTGTTTGTGGCACTGGTGGGAGTGTAGCAGTGAGAACTAGGAGAGGTCACTCTCAGTGCCATCTTGGTTTTGGTGGGATTTAGGCAGTTTCTTTACTGCAATCTCTTTTATCAGTAAGCTCTTTATGATCTGTATCTTGTGCTGACCTCCTGTTTTATCCTGTGACTTAGAATGCCTTAATCATCTGGGAATACAGCCTAGTAGGCCTCAGCCTTATTTTACACAGCCCCTATTCAACATGGAGTCGCTCTGGTTCACTCACCTGTAAGACCTACCTGCTCCAAGTATTTAAGCAACCATAAGAAAGTCAGCATGACTAAAAGCCGTGAGCAAGTGTGAGGCTGGAACAAGATGAAACTGGAGAGTTATCAGGGGCCAGAAAATATATAGGGTCTTTTATTCAGTGACCAGGAATTCAAACTTAAATCTAAGTGTTGTGGACAAGTTTTTAATAGGAAACTTATTGTATAATTTATTATTTTTTAAATCAGGCTGCTGTGTGTAGAATGGTCAAGCATTATATGCGTGGATGAGGAAAAGCCAATTAGAAACACAGTGCTTGAACTGGGCAGTAAAATGAAAGTGGGAAATGGTTTGATTAGAGAGAAATTTTGGAGATATAATCAAGTATGTGTGCATGTGTGTGCACATCCATATTTGGAAGAGTGGCCTTTGGGAGAGAAAGGGTCACTACCTTCCTTTCTTCCTTCTTTTTTCCAAAAACAAACAAACAAAATCACTGTGATAAAGAATATAATGTATGCCACCATGCTGGTTGGTCACAGTCTAGTAGATATAAACTGTGTACCAAGACCACAAAGAAAGGTGCCATAGTCTGGTACCTACACCTTATACTAGCTAAATAAATACCGTTAGTATATTGAGTGATACTGAAGCAAGAGGCATCAGTATCTAAAGGATGTATGTTTAAGGCCCTTAAAAGGCGCTTAAGGGAATGTTGGTAAGTATTTTAATCTGTTCAGGCTGCTCCAATAAAGTACCATAGACTCTGGTTTATAAACGACAGCTTACAGTTTTGGAGTCTAAGAAATCTACAGTCAAGGTGCCAGTAGATTCAGTGTCTGGCAAGGGCCACTACAGATGGCTGTCTTCTCAGTGTTCTCACGTGTTATATGCAGTAAGGGAGGAATCCTGCACATGGGGCTCCACCCTTATGGCCTAATTGCTTCTCAAAGGCTCCACCTCCTAATACTATCACGCTGGGAATTAGGTGTCAACACATGTATTTGGCGGTACATAAACATTTAGTCTATAGCAATGGGTTTCTTAGAAACTGTTTTTTGAAAAAACTTAGAAATTTGAGTTTTAAGGAGTGAGAAGAGTAGTTGAGATTATTTTTCCCCTTGGGTAGGGGGTGAGATATTCAGACATCAGTAAGTACATGCCAGGAAGAAGGTAAAGTATGTTAATGAGAGCTTGACCTGTTCAATAAATTTCAAATAATTCACAGAGTGAGTGTAGGAAAGGAGTAATAAAATAGGCTAGACCCTCAAGACTGCATATTATCAAGTTTAAAGTTTATCCATGGCTTTCATGCAGTGTCACTGACATTTTTTCTGTCCCTCAAGTGCATTCAAGTTCATTCCAGTCTCAGAGCATTCATGCATAGGGTTCAGTTTGCCTGTTAAATTTTTCCTCCCAAATGTCTACTGTCTTCTCCTCAGGTCTTAACCCTGATGATCTTCCCTTAAATAAAGCATCCCCCACTCCACACACACCCCTGTCACTCTCTAATCCAGAATCTCTTTCTAAGTGGTTCTCTGTGATACTTTTCTCTGGTATTATTACATAGATTCACTTGCTTTTGTGTTTGTCTCCTCCACTAAAATATGAGCTTTATGAGGCAGGGATGTATTCAGTCTTATTTATGGTAGCATTCCCAGTGCAAGGCCAGAACCAATATATGAATGATCTGTAAATATTTGTTGAATAAATAAATGAACCTACAGAACAAAGAAGGAAAATTAGGTTCTTGCAAAGTGTCCTTAATCATTTTTCCTTTTACGCTGTTGTCTTGCCCTTTACATGTCCTTTGTGAGTGGACTGATGATCGTTCATTTTGTTTGCAAGAAAGGAAACCTGCTCAGTTGCTCTAGGAGCTGGGTGTTTATGGTAGGACAGTAACAACAGCAGCAAAAAAAAGCCCAGGAGATCATCTCAGTCATCACTCTGGACCTCTACCTTAGAAGAAGGGAAGAGTATGGCAGGTTTTAAGGGAATCTTTCTGGACCAACGGTTTTTTTTTTTAAAACTGGTGATCTCAATCATCTTTTCTTTACAGAAGTCGGAAATTGTTGTTTTTTGCTGACTTAGATATCTGCCTCCTGCTCCTATGTTCTATAAAAGCATATATCCTTCAATGAGGCTGCTCCTTAGACTGTCTCCCCTGGCCTCCTCCGCAGCCACTGGTGTTCCACATGTTAAGCCTATTTATTGGAGTCTTTGAGTTAATCATCAGCCCTGAGTTACTTGGGTGTGGTCAGATGAGCAGAATGACGTGGTTTAAATGATTGTAACCTTCTGTAGAAAAACCTACCTGTGGTCACTAGCTCACACATCCACAGAGCTATATACAGATGTGTCAAGCTCTAAGAGTTCTGCAGGTTGTCCAATACAATGATTTATTTTTTAAGTTGAGGGCTTTTGAGGCTCTGTTTTTAGAACATGTTACTGGGAATTATTACCTTCCTCCTGGAATTCACCTAGTGTTGGTGAGCTCTCAGTTGTTCACCACTTGAGGAAAAGTTCTGCCTCCTCCTTTTCTGCTTCCCAAGATAAAACCAGACATGCAGCAGGGATCATCCTGAAACTTGCATCTACCATGTCAGGAGCCTCTTCTCTACCAGTCTCATTCCCTGTAGGTTGCATAGAATGACTAAGCTGGTATAAGGAAACCTGAACTAAGAGTCTGTAAATTAGATTTTTGTTCCGTTTTTGCTTCTAATTTGCTGTTGACTTTAGACAATTTATTTTAGTATTTAGTTTTATAATGTGAAAAATAAGGTGGTTAGACTAGGGGATAATACTCTTTAGAATTGTGTAATTGTGTTCTCTTTCTGTCTTTAACAGAGGTAAAAAGATAGCTCAGGGCTGTGCTTCTGAAACTGGATTCCTTACATCCCTGGATTAGCTGTTTGCCAGGGGTCTGCCAAGTATATGGTATTTTCTCTTGAAGCGTTGACCTTAATGATTTTAGGGAATCTTTTTTTAAAAGAAATGTATATGTATAACAGAACATAATGTTAAATTTGCATGGATTATTAAGTAACACATGAAATTTCATAGTTATTTTGTATTTGGTAGCCTGTAACACCTTTTTAATAAAGGTGAAAAAACCTTCTAAAAGACATTATGATATCTTTCATCCTTGATTCATGATTCACTAATACTCCAGTAGGCAGTGCCAGAGAGTGACTCAGTGATTATGAAGATGGAGGAAGGCATCTCTGCCTGATCTTGTTTTTATATGAGCTGTGACAGTGCTATTTCCTTTATTTGAGTCATCATTGTTTATAAAAATAATGTAGGCTTCTCTGGTGAAAATTTTAAAAATTATTGATGGGGAGTGTTCTCTTTGTGAACAGTTAGTTCTTTAGACCAGTTTGTTTTCCACCAATTTGTCTGCTTCTGTTGTAGCAGATGGTTTCCATGCTGTGGTTCTTTTATTCCTCTCTGAAGACCCGCAAAAGAATGAAAAAGTCATGCTTTCTTAGAAAGAGCCCTGCAAGGTGTGATGGCAGGGGAATCCCAGCACCTAGCATTCCAGGCTCATCCCGGTCATTAGGACCTGATTCTTAGATTGTGGACTTGTATCAGGAAAGGTGCACATATTAATTTAAAAAGGATTTAGTTGGAAAGATAACAGGCAGCACTTATTTCACTGTGATTTTCTCAAAAGCAAGTTTGGCAGTGGTGGACATTGGTCATGGTGTTTTGTACATGTACCCACAAGAATATGATTCCCAAATTTGGCTAGAGTTTGGATGTCACACCTAGGAAATTTAAAGAAAAAATAAAATACATGTTTTATGGTTCTACCTAAGAGTTATGAAAGCAAAATTTCCTAAAATTTTTATGGATATGAATATTTTTTTAAAGTTCCCACTGGATGGAAGATTATGCCCAGTTGTATTGTTATCTTAGAGTTCACCTGTCTATTCGTGGACTGACTATAGGCTGTTTGAAGGCAGGATGCTTTCCCTTGCTTTCTTCTGAAACTGCTCTGCTCAGCATTTACGGAATGCTCAAGTCCCATTTGATGAATGAATGGATATGTTATGCTTGTGATCAGTTTCCCAGGATAAATCATCTACATCTTCTGATATCTTGTAAAACTAATTATTTTTTAATGTGGCTGTATTTAGATTTTAAATTGGACCTCAGAGGTGAAAGGCCAGCATATTACTGACAGCCCATTTATCTAGTAGGCAGCACTCTCTTCTAAGTTATTGCCTTGGGGAAGCCTATTGCATTAGAGCAGTGATATCAGCATCATGAATAGATACTAATCTATATTGTAGCAATCACTCTTCTTGCCCTGCTTAGAAGACACAGTGGTTGATGCTTCAACAATTAGCTCTTCGGTTCATTAAAGTATGAAAGTTTATATGAAATTTATCAGTGATTTTCTAATAGGATTCTACTTAGAATTAACTTCTTTAAAAAGCACATGTGTCACTTGGTATGTGTCACTCTTAGTGGTACTGAATTCAGATTTGAAAGGAAATCTTGTTTCAGGTCCCCCTTTTAAAAACACTTCTGTATTGTTTTGGGAACTAGCATTCTACATACCTACATGTAGCTTTTGTTTTATTTAATGAGAAACACATGACTATTGATAGAGTATAACTATCATTTTATTATTGTTAATGTGTTTGTTAATTCCTCCTGCATAAGTTTGACTTGGAGATCTTGTCTGATTTAAGACCAAGCACAATTACTAGTGTGAAGAAAAGTTAATGAGCAAAATTTTCAAGTTATATATTAAGGGCATAGTTAGTGGTACAACAAAGCATTTGTTGTAGGGGATGAAACAAGGTAAAATAATTAAATATCTGGCAGGAGGTCTAATTTTGGCTTAGTATTTTAATTATATTCCCTTGGATAATTATAATTGATTACATAAAATTTTAGGAACTTCTAAGATTGCCCAAATACATATGTTGAAAGTACGTATGATTTTTCGCATTTAATGTATGAAGGTAGTTGCAATATAAATATTCAGATTTCAGTAAACAACACTGTAACTCAGCTAACACATCTGTTGTAAATACAGTTCTGGAGTGGAGAGAAACTAAACAATTGTTAGATCTGTGTTTTTACAAGAAGAGAGAAGCAGGTTTCTGGGATTATTTGTGAGTCTATAATATAATGAAATGTGTATTTCTTGTCAATTTTTAAGGAATATGACTATTTCCAATTAATCAGTGTCAGTGAGGAAACTTAAGAGTTCAACTTTCATGGTTTATGCTACTTTGCATCTCACAATCCTTGAAGTATGGCAGCCGAGGGAAAATATGCATGGAGTTTTTAAGGAACTGGGGATTTTAAGCCTGAACAAATCTTGAAAGACTGATCTATAAATCAAGATTTCTCATCTTCAGCATAATTCCAGATGGAAGGCAGTAGGTCAATGGAGAGAAGTTACATAGAAATTTTAAAGTAAATTTCAAGACCTTACTAATAAACTCTATGCCACAATGACTGAGTTGTCATGGGGACGTGTGGTGAATGTTCTCTCCTGGATGTTTTTAAACAGAGGTTAAAACCTGTCAGAGGCATATTTTCTAGGGGAAGAAGAAAACCTACATGAAAATACTAAATGGGTATTTGAAATATAAACATCTGTAAATCTAATTTATTCTCCATTGATCTCGTTCGTGAAGTGTGATGCCTGCTGTGGCAGTAGACTGAAGAATTATATCGATAATTGAGTGTTGATGTCAAGTTTAACCCATTTCCTCTTATTTTAATTGGAATTTTTAAATCTTTCAGTTATTGTGTGTTCATGTTCTTAGCAATGTAATTATGCCTTTTTTATAAGAGGAAGAATATTAAAGGACATTTTGGAAATCAACCATTTATCCCACCTGTATTGTAAAACACCTACTATATGCTAAAATCAGAAGCAAAGGGCAAGGTGTCAGAATTCACTATATCACTTTGCCCTTGTTTCATTCCTTTTACCTTTGATCTCTGTAGCCCTGACAACAGATAGTACTGAAATGGGAAGTGCTGACAATCAGAAATAAATCACCAAAGATCACCCTAACAAATGACCAAAAAAAAAAAAAAAGATACATTCCATTATAAACTCGCAGTTCCTTCCACAAAAAAAAAAAAAAAAAAAAAAAAATGAGTTGAAGAAACACTGTACTCTGTAAGTTGATTATGGCTGAATAGAGGTTAGTAACAATGTTTTAGTGGCTACTACCTGGGCTTAACCATAATTCTTGGCAAGAGTTACACATTTTTGCTTTGGGGATGAGGTCAGCAACATACCTATTCTAGTGTGATACTAGGTGAGTTTCCTAAGTGAAGCTCATAACCAAGAAGAAAGCAATACCAGAAAAGATAGAGTAAATAAAAAACTTAGGAATAAGTGGGACCAGAAAAGCAAAGTATATCATTCCTACTTTGTAGCATAGCTGGGTCCTATTACGTAACCAGAGTATACTAGTATATGTACCCTTTGTAATGTTAAAGATTATTTTACATGTTGTGGGCATTTTGTGGGCATTACAGTCCATCTAAAAAAAGACATATGAGGCAGCATTGCTCCATGCCTAACACCTTACAGCCTCTTATGGAGCCTGGGCATTTCTGTATTTTAATCCCGAATATGTATTGGGGTGGTGAAACGTCCCAAATTAATTTTTTTCTTAACACTATGAATTTGCAGTCATTCCTTCTTCATAATGATTGACTTGGGCATGTTGACAATAAAGGGACTGCTCTTTCCATCATTTGTCACATGGTGCTGCTCCCTTTAATCCCTGTGGCTCTTGGCAACAGAAAACCACAGTGAAGGCCAGGGCTCAGGACTGGCCCCAGTATCTGAGGCCACATCAGCTATTTGGGGCTTGAAAACTCTTCTTTCTTGACTTCTGCCTTTATTTAAAAGCTGTCAGAAAAACCAAATTACCCAGGGAGTCTTCCATATGAGATGCTTTCCTTGCCCTAAATCTGCTCAATAAAACAGAGGTGAACTGCAGTTCTCTCCCTCAAACATGGAGTTAACTATCATGCAAACCAAACTTCATTTTAAAAATTATTCTACTTTATATTGCATCCCCTTCCACCTGTTGGAGTTCTTAATCACTTGCGTGTATGGGATATTTAGGTTTCATATTAAATTAGCAGTAGCAACATAATAGAACGTGTAAAATAAGCTCTCTATACTCAAGGCATTTGCAGTGTGTGGAGAACAAGTCTTTTAAATGTTTAACTGAGAGGAGTTACCTTACAGAGTGTTGTTTAGAGAAAGGTCAGTGAAATCTACTGTTGGTGTTAGGGTGCAACCTTGTAACATCTGGTAGAGAAATGCTTCATGACTGTGAGATTAAAATCATCCCTCCAGGGGTTCTGTGGCACAAGAACAGAAGAAAAGGAGGATGTAGCAACTCCTGACAAGCCTCGGCAGTCCCAGCATCTAAATTGGGGTGAAGGGCACAGTGTTTTTCAACCTTCGGCCTTCTGATTGGATTGATAAACAAGTGTGGTAAAACTTTTCTTGTCTGTTCAGTTTATAGCCACACTTATTTTTCTCCCTCTGGCATGGTTGTTCAAAAGAATTTTGAGGACTTTAATAAACTGTTTGCTGAAGCATTTTATGTAGCTTTTGAGATTTTTCTAGATAACTTGGACATCTACAACTGAATGATAGTCATTCATCCTTCTTTATATGTTTAGTGCAGCATTTTCAGCCAGTTACAGCTTCACCCGTGGTTAATTATCAGAATAAAACGTCCTGAAGGGTAATAAGCAAAGGCTTCGTTCCTTAAATGTGCAAAAAATATCATATTTATGAGTGGCCTCTCTTAGCAGGGAGCAGTTTCACCTGTAAATGAAAAGGTGACTGTGAGGTTGTCCATTGTGACCAGTATTGCAGCAGTTAGACCCATGTTCAATTGAAGCTGCTGGTCTCTCAAAAATGAAATATTGAACGGAAGCCTTCATTGCACATTCAAAGAAGTACAAAGAGAAGGAATGGATTTCTGTATTTCAAATATCATTGGTGCTATTGGCTTAGACATGTTCCCTTTATTGGGTCTGTTTTGCAAGCCTAAATTTGAGCCTGAAGAGTTTCTCCATATAAATGTCTGAAGTATTGCAGTGGCACATCCATCACCTTTTTTTGCTTTTGAATTACAAAGATAACCTTAAGATATGAGCCATATACTGGGCAGTGTGATACATACACAGAAAGGGTGAACCTCCTCAGTGATGAAATCAGGCAGTGCCCAAGAGGAAAGTAATAGGCAGAAAGGATAGAGTTGATGAAAAAATTGATTCTTTTCCATTAAACTGTACGTGATATGTTTTTTATGAAGCAGGCATCAGCTGAAGGAGAAATATTTTTTCAACTAAAAAGAGATTGATGGTGAGGGAGAGGAAAAGTATGTCAGGGATCAGGGGATAAATATGTGTCGTATTCTATTACCATCTCATATAATGAGAAAGTTGAAAAGCATGCTATTGTAGTTACTTAAAATGTTTACTTGGACTTGGTGATATTAACACTTTTTAATGTTAATAATGGCTTTAAAAAAATACATATAGACTTCACACATAATTGTTTTTTCAATTCTAAAACTTGTTTGGCTTATTTTCAGGTTTACCAAAGATGCAGGTCATTAGGAACTATTCTGGAACACCGCCCCCAGCTCTTCATGAAGGACCCCCTTTACACCTCCAGGCTGGGGATACTGTTGAACTTCTGAGAGGAGATGCACACAGTCTGTTTTGGCAGGTACTGTTGTTACAGGAGAGGGTCCTGATCCAAGAGAGGGCTTTTGGATCTGTGCAAGAAAGAATTCAGGGCAAGTCTGCAGTGCAAAACAAAAGCAAGTTTATTAAGAAAGTAAAGGAATGAAAGAAATGGCTACTCTGTAGAGCAGCCCTGAGGGTTGCTGGTTGCCCATTTTTATGGTTATTTCTTGATGATATACTAAAAAAGGGGTGGGTTATTCATGCTTTCCCTTTTTAGACCATATAAGGTGACTTCCTGATGTTGCCATGGCATTTGTAAGCTGATGGGAGTGTGGTAGTGAGGACGACCATTGATCACTCTGTGGCCATCTTGGTTTTGGTGGGATTTAGCCGGTTTCTTTACTGCAGCCTGTTTTATCAGCAAGGCCTTTATGACCTGTATCTTATCCTCTGTTTTAGAATACTTTAACTAACTGGGAATGCAGCCCAGTAGGTTTCAACCTCATTTTACCCAGCTCCCACTTAAGATGGAGTTGCTCTGGTTCACACGCCTCTGACACTATCCAAATTACAGAGTGTTAGATGTAATGGATGATTTATTACTGCTTAAAGAAAAATGACTCTTGTCTTTAGAAACTGCATGCTTTCAGCATCAGAAACTTTACATGATGTGGGGAAAATATTTTTTATTAACCTTTTCCATATTTACTAATGCCAAAGTGGCAACAAAACTTGGAACACAAGAGAAAAATGCTGTCAATGCTGTGGGGTCGTAATTATTATTTTTATTAAAAACTCCTACTTTACCAAGGTGTTTTTTCCAAACCTAGGACCTGTGGGTATGAGCTAGTTTGCATGGCTTTAATATATTAACAGTTAACTTCAGGGGAACTACCTAATTAGCTTGCCTGTGGCCATTTCTGACCATATTACTTTCTGTCTACTGACAGTAATACCTGGAGCGCTCTTTGGGTATTATTCATAAAATATATGAAATGTGAAAAGTAAGTGAGCATGTTGATGTTTTCCCACAGTGAAATCTCTCTTGGCCTGTGGACTTTAATTTGGTTGAAATTTTTTTTGAACTTAGGTAAATAGGGTTTTATGTTAAGATTAAATAAAGCTGTTCATTATCACATTTTGTGTGTATGTTAGAGATATTTCCCACTGATGTTGAGAAAAGAATTTGTTAAAAATCTATTGTGCATTGAAGGAAAAGTGTGGATCAACAGAAAGATGATCACAAGTGAAATGTGGTTAGAGGTAAAGAGAGAGAAATAGAGAAAAGACTGTTGGGTAATAATCCATTGTGCACATATGGAATGGACAGCTATTTTATTAGCTTAAAACTATTTTATTGTCTGTCATGTATTTATATAAGAATGCTCAAAGATTGAACATTATCTCTAACCACTATTTCAATTGTGGTAGCCAATGATTTTTTTCCAGAGCTCCACCATTCTTAAGTAGCCTACTCCTCCCAAACTTCATCCTTCCTAGAAAAAGAAAAGAGAGAACAACAGACTTGAATTCCACTACCTCTTCAGACAACTCCTGCGTCTCTCAGCCTAATCACAAAACATACCTACATTTGTAGTCATAAGGTCCTTCACATTCAAGACTTATCTTTCTTCTTGGATTTTTTTTATCCCGTATTCCATGAGTTGGCTCTTGACTTCTAAATTGTCAACTTTATTCTCTACTGGCTCCTTTTCCATAGCATATAAATATGCTCGAGCTCCTCCCATCTTAAATATTTAACTCAGCCTTTTGTCTGGTCATGCCAGGCACTCTCCCACCCTCTTCCTCTCCACAACCAAAGCTAAGCTTGTTGGGGAAGTAGTCTGTGCTCAGTTTCTACCACGCCACGTCCTATTCATAAGCCAGTCTCCTGCACTGCTCCTTGGATCATTAGTGCCACTTTACATAAAAACAGCTTTGAGACGGATGGTAAACTGCGCGTCGTTTAAGTGTACAGTTTGATAAGTTTGAACACACATATATAAATGAAACCGTCACTATAATCAGGATAATAAACATATCCAATATCATCCCTAAAAGTGTTTGTGCCCCTCGGCAATCCCTCAGTCATGCTCCTACCTGTTGCTTTGCTCTGCCTCTCCCAACAACCCTCAGCAACCACTGTTCTACTTTCAGACTAGAGATGAATTTGCATTTTTTTTTTTTTTTAGAATTTGATGTGCATCACCTAGTATTATTTTTTGTATGGCTTATTTCACACAACATGATTATCTTGAGATTCCATCTTGTTGCTATGTGTACAAATGGTTCTTTTTATTGCTGATTATCATTCCATGTGTGGAGATAGCACGGTTTGTTTACCTGTTAGCCTGTTGATGGACTTTCAGGTTGCTACTAGTTTTTGGCTATTGCAAATAAAGTTTCTATGAACATTCAAGTATAATTCTTTGTATGGACCCCATGTTTTCCTTTTTTTCTTCTTTTTTTTAAATTGTAGTTTAATTTCTGGGGTATATGTGCAAATCTTGTAGGATTGTTGCATAGATACACACATGCCATGGTGGTTTCCTGTCTCCATTCCCCCCGTCACCTACATCAGACATTTTTCCCAGTGTTATCCCTCTCCAACCTCCCCACCCACTGCTGTCCTTCCCCTAGCCCCCCCATCCCCCAACATACCCCAGTGTGTGATGTGCCCTCCCTTTGCCCATGTGTTCTAATTGTTCAACACCCACCTCCGCTCTTAGGTGCTAATACCATGAGGATAATGTATAGATCATATGTAGATATACATTTAAATTTTTGAGAAATTACCAAATTGTTTTTCAAAGTCCCTATACCATGTTACATTTCTCTCGGCTGTATATAAGAGTTCTAGGTGCTTCTTATCCTTGCCGACATTTGGTATGGTCATTTTTTTTTTTTTTTTGGTCTTTTTAAAATACAGGGTCTTGCTTTGTTGTCCAGGATAGAGTGTAGCAGTAGAGTCCTAGATCACTGTAGCCTCAAATTCCTGGGCTCAAGTCATGTTCCCATCTCAGCCTCCTAAGTAGTTGGAACTACAGGCATGTGTCACCATGCCTGGCTAATTTTTTAGAGACAGTGTCTAGCTAAATTGCCCAGGCTGTTCTTGAACTCCTCACCTTAAGCATCCATCCCACCTCAGCCTGCCAAGTAGCTAGGATTACAAGCATGAGCTAGTCTTTTAAATTTTATTTATTCTAGCAGGTATATAGTGGTGTCTCATTGTAGTTTTGATTTGCATTTCGTTAATCGTTAATTTTTTATTAATAATGTTGAACATGTTTTGTGTGCTTATTTACCATCTATATAACTTTGCTGGTGAAGTGCTTGTTCAAATACTTTGTCAGATTTTTTAATGAGTCATGCATTTTTTATTATTTAGATTTGAGAGCTTCCTAGATATTTTGGGTAAAAGTACCTTACAAAATATTTTATTTCTATATATTTCTTCCAACCTGTGGCTTTTTAAAATTCTCTTGATAATGTACATAGAGAAGAAATTTTTACCTTTGATGAAGTCCAGTTTGCTAATTTGTTCTTTATATGGATCATGCTGATGGTATTACATCTTAACAAATCTTTGCCTACCCTAAAGTTACAAAGACGTTCTCCTTTGTTATATTCTAGAAACTATAGTTTTAGGTTTCACATTTAGATTTATGATTCATTTTGAGTTTTGTTTTGTATATGGTACTAATGTCAGGATGTTTTTGCATGCGGATATCTAGGTGTTCCAGCAGCATTTGTTGAAAAGGCGATTATTTCTCCACTGGATTGCCATTGTACTTTTGTAGATAATGGGTTGTCCATATATATGTGTGTATGTGTATACATATGTGACCGTATATATATCTTTATATGTGTGTGTACACATATATATGTATATATATATGTGTGTATATATATCTTTATGTGTATATATGTGTGTGTACATATATATCTTTATATATATGTATATGTAGCTCTGTTTCTGGACTCCATTTTGTTCCATTTATTTCTTTTCCATCTTTATGCCAATGTGATTCTGTCTCAATTTCTGCAGCTAATAAGATGTCTTGAAGTCAGACAATGTTAGTCTTCCAAATGTGTTTTTTTTTTTCCTTCTTTTATAGGTGTTTTGGGTTTTCTTGGTCCTTTGCATGTCATATGAATTTTGCAATCACCTTCTCAACTTTAAACCTTGTCACCAATAAAAATGCTTGTTGAGAATTTGATTGGTGTCACGTTGAATTGTAGATCAATATAGGACAATTGACAGCCTAACAATATTGAGTCTTCTAATCACTGAAGATACCATACTCCTCATTTATTTAGGTATTTAATGCTCAGCAGTTTTTTGCAGTTTTCAGAGTTAAGGTCACAGATATCTTTTGTCATATTTGTTAGTAATTATTTCGCATTTCATTGATGCTGTTATACATGAGTTTTATAATGTTAACTTCTATTGTTTATTGGGAGATACAGAAATTCAACTGATTTTTGTAGGTTGATCTCTTACTCTTTAACTCTTATTAAACTCACTAGTTCTTGTAGCTTTCCTTGTGTAGATTCCAGCAGATTTTTTAATATAGACATCATGTTGCCATTGAATAAACGGTTTTACTTCTTTCTTTGAAACTTGATTGATTGCCTTCTAATTCTTTTTCTTGACTTGTAGCAATGCCTAGAATGTCCAGTAAAATGTCAAATAGAAGTCATGAGAGAGTATATCCTTGCCGTATTCTTGATCTTAGAGGAAACACATTAAGTTTCTTTCCATTAAGTATGTAGTTATCTATAGTTTCTCATAAATGCCTTTCATTTGAGGACATTGCCTTCGGGTCATAGTTTTCCGCCAGTTTTCATCAGTAATAAATGTTGGATTTTGTCAAGTGCTCTTTCTGTATCCATTGAAATGATGATATAATTTTTTGTTTTTATTAATGTGGTGAAGTTGATTGATTTTCATATGTTAAATCAATATTTCTTTTCTGGGATTAAATTCCAAATGGCAATGATATATTATCTTTTTTATACATTTTATTTTCTTATAATACCTTTGTCTGGTTTGGGTAATAATGAAATGTTCAAAGAACGAATTGGGAACTATTCCCTTCTCTTTAATTTTCTAAACGAGATTTCTAGAATTGGTAGTATTTTTTCCTGAAGTATTTCATTGAATTTACTAGGGAAGCTGTCTAGATCAAGAGTTTCCTTAGTAGAAGTTGGGTTTGTTTTTGTGTTTTATTTTTTGTTTTGTTTTTGTTTTCTGAGACGGAGCTTGCTCTGTCACTCAGGCTAGAGAGACTGGAGTACAGTGGCAGGATCTTGGCTCACTGCAGCCTCTGCCTCCAGGTTCAAGCAGTTCTTGTGCCTCAGCCACCTGCGTAGCTGGGTTACAGGCGAGTGCCACCACGTACAGCTAATTTTTGTACTTTTAGTAGAAACAAAGTTTCACCATGTTGCCCAGGCTGGCCTCAAACTCCTGACCTCAAGCGATCTGCCCCAAAGTGCTGGGATTACAGGCATGAGTCAGTGTGCCTGGCCTAAAAGTTTTTTTAAAAAACAAAAAATTGTCAAACAAACATAGGACTATTTAGGTTATTTGCCTCTCTTTGAGTGTTGGTAGTTTGTGGTTTTCAAGGAATTTGTTCATTTTATCAAAGTTGTCAAATTTAATGGCATGAATTTTTATTCATCATATTCCTTCATCATCCTTTTAATATCTGTAGAAACTGTAGTTGTAATATCTGTCTCATTCCTGATATCAGTAATGTGTCGTTTTTTGCCTGGTCAACCTGACTAGATAGGTATACATTTTATTGATCTTCTAATAGAATCAGCTTTGGGCTTTATTGGTTCTATTGTTTTTCCCCCATATCATCAATTTCTGCTCTGATTTTTATTACTTCCTTTTTATTTTGGGGGACTTTAATTTGCTCTTCTTTTGCTGTTTTGTTAAGGTAGTGTGTTTGCTCACTGATTTGTGTACTTTCTTTTGCTATTACAGGTAGTACTGCAAATTTCTTTCTAAGCGTTACTTTGCTGTCTTCTCCTGATTTTGCAAGGCTGTGTGTTTTCATTTTTAGTCAGTTCAAAATACAGATGGTCCTTGACTTACGATGGTTTGATTTTTCAACTTTATAGTGGTGTAAAAATGATACACATGCAGTAGAAGCTGTACTTGGAGTACCCATGTAACCATTCTGTTTTCACTTTCAGTACAATATTCAATAAATTGTATCAGTTATTCAATACTTTATTATAAAATAAACTTTATGTTATATTATTTTGCCCAACTGAAGGCTAATATAAATGTTTTGAGCATGTTTAAGGTAGTCTAGGTTAAGCTATGCCTTTCAGTACAGTAGATGTGTTAAATGAATTTTTGGCTTATGATATTTTCAATATTCAATGGGTTTATCAAGGCATAACTCCAATGTAAGTTAAGGAGCATCTGTACTTTCCAATTGTTCTTTCAATTTCTACTTATAGGTTACATTAATTCGCTTTGAAATATATAGGGATTGCCCAGACATATTGAGAATTATTTTATGGCCTTAAATATGATCTATCTTGATAAATGTCCTCTGCACCTGAAGAGAATGTGCATTATGCTTTTTGGGGGTGGCATGGTCTACAAATGTAAATTATATCAAAGTAATTGATAGTGTTATTCAAGTGTTCTGTATTCTTATGGATTAATGACATGACCATCCGCTTCATTCACCCTCCTATATTCCAGTGTGAAATCTTTGTACATACCACTCCTTCCTCTCACTTGCTCCTTTCCACATCTCTCTAGTCATTGACTCCTTCTCATTTTATCTCTGAAATCATTCTAAATGCATTTCTTTCTCACCATCTCCACTCTAGAGTTTCTATTCTAATCAGCTGTTGCATGACATCTGAGATTACCTTCTATCTGGTCTGCTCAGATACCTTCTTTTTTTTTTTTTTTTTTTTTTTTTTTGTATTCTTTTTTTTTTTTATTGCATTTTAGGTTTTGGGGTACATGTGATGAACATGCAAGATTGTTGCATAGGTACACACATGGCAGTGTGCTTTGCTGCCTTCCGTCCCCTCACCTGTATCTGTCATTTCTCCCCATGCTATCTCTTCCCACCTCCCCACCCCCCGCCCCTCCCCCATTTCCCCCCAACAGACCCCAGTGTGTAGTGCTCCCCTCCCTGTGTCCGTGTGTTCTCATTGTTCAACACCCGCCTATGAGCGAGAATATACGGTGTTTGATTTTCTGCTCTTGTGTCAGTTTGCTGAGAATGATGGTTTCCAGGTTCATCCATGTCCCTATAAAGGACGTGAACTCATCGTTTTTGATGGCTGCATAATATTCCATGGTGTATATGTACCACATTTTCCCTATCCAGTCTATCATCGTTGGGCATTTGGGTTGGTTCCAGGTCTTTGCTATTGTAAACAGTGCTGCAATGAACATTCGTGTGCACGTGTCCTTGTAGTAGAATGATTTATAATCCTTTGGGTATATACCCAGTAATGGGATTGCTGGGTCAAATGGGATTTCTATTTTTAGGTCCTTGAGGAATCGCCACACTGTCTTCCACAATGGTTGAATTAATTTACATTCCCACCAACAGTGTAAAAGTGTTCCTATTTCTCCACATCCTCTCCAGCATCTGTTGTTTCCCGATTTTTTAATGATCGCCATTCTAACTGGTGTGAGATGGTATCTCAATGTGGTTTTGATTTGCATTTCTCTGATGACCAGTGATGATGAGCATTTTTTCATATGTTTGTTGGCCTCCTGTATGTCTTCTTTTGTAAAGTATCTGTTCATATCCTTTGCCCATTTTTGAATGGGCTTGTTTGTTTTTTTCTTGTAGATCTGCTTTAGTTCTTTGTAAATTCTGGATATCAGCCCCTTGTCAGATGGGTAGACTGCAAAAATTTTTTCCCATTCTGTTGGTTGCCGATTCACTCTACTGACTGTTTCTTTTGCCGTGCAGAAGCTGTGGAGTTTGATTAGGTCCCATTTGTCTATTTTGGCTTTTGTTGCCATTGCTTTTGGCGTTTTGGTCATGAAGTCCTTGCCTACACCTATGTCCTGAATAGTTTTGCCTAGATTTTCTTCTAAGGTTTTTATGGTATTAGGTCTGATGTTTAAGTCTTTAATCCATCTGGAGTTAATTTTGGTGTAAGGTGTCAGGAAGGGGTCCTGTTTCTGCTTTCTGCACATGGCTAGCCAGTTTTCCCAACACCATTTATTAAACAGGGAGTCCTTTCCCCATTGCTTGTTTTTGTCAGGTTTGTCGAAGATCAGATGGTTGTGGGTGTGTTGTATTTCCTGTGAGGCCTCTGTTCTGTTCCATTGGTCTATATCTCTGTTTTGGTACCAGTACCATGCTGTTTTGATTACTGTAGCCTTGTAGTATAGTTTGAAGTCCGGTAGTGTGATGCCTCCCGCTTTGTTCTTTTTGCTTAGAATTGACTTGGCTATGCGGGCTCTCTTTTGGTTCCATATGAAGTTTAAGGTGTTTTTTTCCAGTTCTGTGAAGAAGGTCATTGGTAGCTTGATGGGAATAGCGTTGAATCTGTAAATTACTTTGGGCAGTATGGCCATTTTCACGATGTTGATTCTTCCTAACCATGAACATGGAATGTTTTTCCATCTGTTTGTATCCTCTCTTATTTCGTTGAGCAATGGCTTGTAGTTCTCCTTGAAGAGGTCCTTTACGTTCCTTGTTAGTTGTATTCCTAGGTACTTTATTCTCTTTGTAGCAATTGTGAATGGCAGTTCGTTCTTGATTTGGCTCTCTTGGAGTCTATTACTGGTGTATAGGAATGCTTGTGATTTTTGCACGTTGATTTTGTATCCTGAGACTTTGCTGAAGTTGTTTATCAGTTTCAGGAGATTTTGGGCTGAGATGATGGGGTCTTCCAGATATACAATCATGTCATCTGCAAATAGAGACAATTTGATTTCCTCCTTTCCAATTTGGATACCCTTTATTTCTTTTTCTTGCCTGATTGCTCTGGCTAGAACTTCCAGTACTATATTGAATAGGAGTGGTGAGAGAGGGCATCCTTGTCTAGTGCCAGATTTCAAAGGGAATGCTTCCAGTTTTTGCCCATTCAGTATGATATTGGCTGTTGGTTTGTCGTAAATAGCTTTTATTGTTTTGAGATACGTTCCGTCAATACCTAGTTTATTGAGGGTTTTTAGCATAAAGGGTTGTTGAATTTTGTCAAAAGCCTTCTCTGCATCAATCGAGATAATCATGTGGTTTTTGTCTTTGGTTCTGTTTATGTGGTGAATTACGTTTATGGACTTGCGTATGTTGAACCAGCCTTGCATCCCCGGGATGAATCCTACTTGATCATGGTGGATGAGCTTTTTGATATGCTGTTGCAATCGGTTTGCCAGTATTTTATTGAAGATTTTTGCATCTATGTTCATCATGGATATTGGCCTGAAATTTTCTTTTCTTGTTGAGTCTCTGCCGGGTTTTGGTATCAGGATGATGTTTGTCTCGTAAAATGATTTGGGAAGGATTCCCTCTTTTTGGATTGTCTGGAATAGTTTCAGAAGGAATGGTATCAGCTCCTCCTTGTATGTCTGGTAGAATTCAGCTGTGAACCCATCTGGACCTGGGCTTTTTTTGGGTGGTAGGCTCTTTATTGCTGCCTCGACTTCAGACCATGTTATTGGTCTATTCAGGGTTTCGGCTTCTTCCAGGTTTAGGCTTGGGAGGTTGCAGGTGTCCAGGAATTTATCCATTTCTTCCAGGTTTACTAGTTTATGTGCATAGAGTTGTTTGTAATAATCTCTGATGATGGTTTGGATTTCTGTGGAATCTGTGGTGATATCCCCTTTATCGTTTTTTATTGCATCAATTTGGTTATTCTCTCTTTTCTTTTTTATTAATCTGGCTAGTGGTCTGTCTATTTTGTTGATCTTTTCAAAAAACCAGCTCCTGGATTTATTGATTTTTTGAAGAGTTTTTTGTGTCTCTATTTCCTTCAGTTCTGCTCTGATCTTAGTTATTTCCTGTCTTCTGCTAGGTTTTGAGTTTTTTTGATCTTGCTCCTCTAGCTCTTTCAATTTTGATGATAGGGTGTCAATTTTAGATCTCTCCTTTCTTCTCATGTGGGCACTCATTGCTATATATTTTCCTCTAGAGACTGCTTTAAATGTGTCCCAGAGATTCTGGTATGTTGTGTCTTCGTTCTCATTGGTTTCGAAGAACATCTTTATTTCTGCCTTCATTTCATTGTTTATCCAGTCAACATTCAAGAGCAAGTTGTTCAGTTTCCATGAAGCTGTGCGGTTCTGAGTTAGTTTCTGCATTCTGAGTTCTAACTCGATTGCACTGTGGTCTGAGAGACTGTTTGTTATGATTTCTGTTCTTTTGCATTTGCTGAGGAGTGATTTATTGCCAATTATGTGGTCAATTTTAGAGTAGGTGTGATGTGGTGCTGAGAAGAATGTATATTCTGTGGATTTGGGGTGGAGAGTTCTGTAAATGTCTATTAGGTTTGCTCGTTCCAGGTCTGTGTTCAGGTCCTGGATATCCTTGTTGATTTTCTGTCTGGTTGATCTGTCTAATATTGACAATGGGGTGTTAAAGTCTCCCACTATTATTGTGTGGGAGTCTAAGTCTCTTTGTAAGTCATTAAGAACTTGCCTTATGTATCTGGGTGCTCCTGTATTGGGTGCATATATATTTAGGATCGTTAGCTCTTCTTGTTGCAGTGATCCTTTTACCATTATGTAATGTCCTTCTTGGTCTCTTTTGATCTTTGTTGCTTTAAAGTCTATTTTATCAGAGATGAGAATTGCAACTCCTGCCTTTTTTTGCTCTCCATTTGCTTGGTAGATCTTCCTCCATCCCTTTATTTTGAGCCTTTGTGTATCCTTGCATGTAAGATGGGTTTCCTGGATACAGCACACTGATGGGTTTTGGCTTTTTATCCAATTTGCCAGTCTGTGTCTTTTGATTGGGGCATTTAGTCCATTGACATTTAGGGATAGTATTGTTATGTGTGAATTTGATGCTGTCATTTTGATGCTACCTGGCTGTTTTGTTGGTTAGTTGATGCAGATTCTTGATTGTGTTGCTGCTTTTTTACCATTTGGTGTGTTTTTGGAGTGGCTGGTACTGGTTGTTCCTTTATATGTGTAGAGCCTCTTTCAGGAGTTCTTGTAGGGCAGGTTTGGTGGTGATGAAATCTCTGAGTGCTTGCTTGTTCACAAAGGATTTTATTTTTCCTTCACTTATGAAGCTGAGTTTGGCTGGATAGGAGATTCTGGGTTGAAAGTTCTTTTCTTTAAGGATGTTGAATATTGGCCCCCAGTCTCTTCTGGCTTGTAGGGTTTCTGCTGAGAGATCTGCTGTGAGTCTAATGGGCTTCCCTTTGTGGGTAACCCGACCTTTCTCTCTGGCTGCCCTTAGCATTTTCTCTTTCATTTCAACCCTGGTGAATCTGACGATTATGTGCCTTGGGGTTGCTCTTCTTGAGGAATATCTCTGTGGTGTTCTCTGTATTTCCTGGATTTGAATATTGGTCTGCCTTGCTAGGTTGGGGAAGTTTTCCTGGATAATATCCTGAAGAGTATTTTCCAGCTTGGATTCATTCTCTTCATCACATTCAGGTACACCTATCAGACGTAGATTAGGTCTTTTCACATAGTCCCACATTTCTTGAAGATTTTGTTCATTCCTTTTTGCGCTTTTTTCTCTGTTCTTGCCTTCTCTTTTTATTTCATTGAGTTGGTCTTCGACCTCTGATATCCTTTCTTCTGCTTGGTCAATTCGGCTGTTGAAGCTTGTGCATGCTTCACGAAGTTCTCGTGTTGCGTTTTTCAGCTCCATCAATTCACTTATTCTCCTCTCTATGCTGTCCATTCTCGTCAGCAGTTCGTCCAATCTTTTTTCAAGGTTCCTATTTTCTTTGCGATGGGTTAGAACATGTTCTTTTAGCTCATTGTAGTTTCTTACTACCCATCTTCTGAAGTCTGATTCTGTCATTTCATCACCCTCCTTCTCCATCCGGTCTGGTTCCCTTGCTGGTGAGGAGTTGTGATCACTTTTAGGAGGAGAGGTGTTCTGGTTTCGGGAGTTTTCATCCTTTTTACGCTGGTTTCTACCCATTTTTGTGGGTTTATCCACCTGTTGTCTGTGTCTGTCCCAGGGAGTTGGAGCTTTATGAGTTTCCGTTGCACTACTGCCTTTTTTGATTTTTTTTTTTTTTTCAGGTCGGACCCGCCCAGCTAGCAGCACGCCTAGCCTCTGCCTGCCCTCAGGGGCTTTGCTGAGCTGCTGTGGGCTCCGCCCAGCTGCCCTGAGCTCTTCCCTGTAGTCCTTTTTATATGGGCGTAGTTAGAACTGTCTGGGCAATGGTGGCCCCGCCTCTGTTATGGCGGACTCTCTCTGTTGTGGCAGGTTGCCTCGGCAACGGCGGGTTGCCTCGGCAACGGCAGCCTGCCTCCGTAGCGGTGGAGAGTCCCAGTAATGGCGGAAGCCCCTCCCCCACGGAGCCGGACCCTCCCGGTTCAGCTGTGCTTGGTTTGAAGGGCTCAACCCAGAGGGTTTCCAATTACTGTTTTTGTTTTCGTTGTTGTTGGGGGTGGAGGGGTGGGACCAACCGCTGCTCAGATACCTTCTAATGGATCTCCTCACCTCTGGAATCTTATGGTTTGTCACAATCATAATCCACAGCACTGCAAAATTCAGGTGCAATTCCATAATTCCTTGTTGAAGTTTTTCATTGTCTTCCTTCTAACCAGGCAGAATTCCGTCTTATTTATTCTTTCCTTATAATAATAATGACAACAATAGCCCTAACAACTAATGTTCACTATACATTTTTATGTACAAAGTAGAGGCTTAAGAATACTTTACATTTATTAATACGTATGATACTAATGAAAATTCTATGGAATGAATTACTATTATTATCCTCATTTTATGGGTGAGTGAACTGAGGCACTGTGAAACTGAGTGGCCTACACAA
Source organism: Saimiri boliviensis (assembly GCF_048565385.1). Taxonomy (NCBI): domain Eukaryota; kingdom Metazoa; phylum Chordata; class Mammalia; order Primates; family Cebidae; genus Saimiri; species Saimiri boliviensis. The sequence goes on from NC_133459.1 coordinate 103,817,273, forward strand.
GGGCATACAGCTAGTAACTTGGCAGAGCTGTGATTTGTACATAGGAATTCTCGCCAAGACTCCAAGTTCTTAACTATTGCACACTAGCATTTCTTTTACAATCATATTATTTATGATGAAGCTCACACTGCCTTCCTAAGCTTCTTGCATCTTAGGGATACTGAGAAGGTGGCTGTCTTTATGCTAATTAAAGAAACTAGTTTTGTGAGTTTCTTTCACTGTCACCATCAAATTTATGACAGTGTTTCAGTTTTGTGATTATTATACAACAATGTCTTATTTCTCATAATGCTATAGGTGATAAGGTGGTTCTTCTGCTTCAGCTGATGGTTGGAATGCTGGGAGCAGCTGTAAAGTCCCAAATGCTCATGTCCACAGAATTGACAGTTTGTGTTAGCCTCTGCTTGGGAATTCAGTGGAAGCTTTCTGCACATTAACCTCTCCAGTGGCTCCTTATCTTCCTCACAGGATGGTGATCTCAGGGTACTCAGACTTCCTGCATGGTAGCTGGCTCCCAAGAGTATAAAAAGGGAAGCCACTGGAGCATCTTAAGCCTAAGCACCAAAACTGATGCAGAACTACTTTTGCCACTTTTTGTTAGTTAAAGCAATACATGGCCAGTCCAGTACAAGAGGAGGGGACCATACCAGTTGAATACCAGGAGGTGTGGTTCACCGACATACCAAAATAACACAGACAGAAAACATTTTGAAGCTGTGTGAGCAGCCCTAAGAAAAAACTGGTTTTGTGAGCTGTTCCAAGGGCACTGAAAGCCAATCAGTTTTTCTTAACAAAGAAAGGGATAGGAAGTAGCCAAGCCAACCACAAAATGTTGAAGATCTTGGTATGTGTAAGTGGCTTACAAAGTGTGGTGTTTGAGATTCACTCCAAAGGTCACCCAGGAGTCCTATATCCATGCCCAATGTATGCTTAGAGGCATTTAGCTTTAAAAAGATAATTTGGGGACTGATATATTTTTAACCAAGCTCTCTGTTGCTTTCCAACTTTTTTTCCCTTAAACCTTAGATTTGTAAAACTTAACTATGCATGGTATCTTTTTTCATGTGTTCACTATTTTTTCTGTCATGGTAGGTTTAGATGGTACTTTCAATTATATTCATAATGTTTTGAGACTCATTATTTCCTTCATTCCTCACAGCACATAATATTAAAAGTAGAACTATAATTGAGATTCTGTGACAACCAGCCCAGTACCATTTTTTAACTAAATGTTACTGCTTCCTATTCTTTCTAGACAAAAAGAAAGACATTGTTAGTTGTCATTTCCTTTCAGCAGCCTGTAAGCATGAAGATTTTCTGGTATAGTATTAGAATGGTTTTGGAGATAGGAGCATCATAGGAGAAGTGAGAACCATTGGATAACAAGATATGTAGGTATGTCTGGGGTATATGTAATGAACAAGTAATGCTAATGTTTAGAACAGAGGAAAACAATTAGCAGATTTCTGATAGCAAGTATGTATTGAGTGCTGACTCTTTATTTACTACTCAGAGACTGCTCACACTTCCATTGCCAATTCCTATCATTGGTTTGACATTAAGTCTCCTGTCTTTAGAAGAACAATTTTTACTTAACAGCAGCCAGTAATATGTTCGAATTTTTGGACATATGTTAAAAGTTTATCTAGTGTTTCCCACACAGATGTAACGTTGGTCAGAATTGTGTGGCAGATACTTCTAAGCCAATCAAAGAATTTTCTGCCGACAAATGCTAGTTTTATTGAAATGAACCAATGGCAGTATGAGAAAGACTAAACTCAAGTCGTGTATCCGTAGCCAAATAGCTATATGGCTTCAGTCAAATCATTTAATCACTATACAGCTTACCTTCTTCCTGTGTTACATGAGCAGGGATATACCAGAGCAGTGCTTACCACCCTGACTGAATCACCTGGGAAGCTTTCCAGTAATGTCAGCATACAGCCTTACTTCCAGAGATTAAGACACAGATGGCCTGGGTTGAGCCCAGGCATAAGTAGATTGTATAAAACCCCAGATAAATCTAATGTGAGCCACTGAGGTGATGATCTAATTGGTAAAATTCCATGGCAATTTTGTCATTTATCCCCAGCTCACTGCTTGGTAATTGGTATTATTAAATGTAGCTACAAAATAAGGTGCCACCTAACTTTGGCTTTGATGGTTACCAAATAAGGGGTACCTTTTTGACAAGTTAGTATATGATTTAAAAAATCACTTGCTAAACAGTCTTTGTACTGAACTTGATATAGTGTTCTCTGATTGAAAAGGCACTTGAGATCTTACAGTGTCTCAAGGCTGTCATGATTAAATTAGCTTTTGCTTCGTAGACTGGACATACAGGAGGTACATATAGGGAACTGGGTTGAATCTGCACTTACTCAATGGCATGATCTAGAATGCTTTTTTTTTTAAAAAATTTGAACAAAAGCCTTTCCTTCTTATTGGGTGTAAATGTGGAATCGTGTACTGGTTCATCCTTTGAAGTCATGTGTGTCTTTAGTCATGTTTGCGGTGGCGACTTTTATGTTAATTTGCTGATTTTCATACTCAAAGAAGACATGTACTTTATGACTAGAATCCTAAAAGATGTGACTCCCCCACTGGGGATGTTTTTTAATTGTTTTCGAGAACATAGTTTTTAAGCACTTCTTTTTGGTTCCTTCTTAATCTTTCTTCAGAGTGCAAATACTTAGCTCTGGAGAAACAAGTTATGTGTTTAAAAGATGATAGCCTATTTTGCTGAGTGTTACTGACTCTGCCATCTATTAGCAGTGTGACTTTAAACAGATTACTTACTCTGTGGGTCTCAGTTTTATCTGTAAAGTGGAAGTAGCAATCACCACATACAAAATAAAATAAATACACAAAGGAGTTCTAGCACAGTGCTCATTAGACAGTGGCTTCTATCCATCCATCCATCCATCCATCCATCCATCCATCCATCTTCTCACCCATTCTTCCATTTTTTTAATCTTCCCATCCATCCACTCAGACAGTTATAAAGTGCCTACTATGTGACTGACTGTGTTTCATGTTGGGAGAACCAGAAACTAGAGAACCAGTTTCTAACCTGGCAGCCACCATGATATAAGGACTGATCAGAGCTCCAGATAAATGATGCACCTGGATTTCATTCTGAGTTCTTCACTAGGGTTTTGTAAATCATATTGTTACAAATATATCTGGCATTAAAGCTATAGATAAAAATCTAGAACATTTTTTGAGATGTTACAGTGGCTTTGTATTTGATTTCAAAAATGTCTTTTGTACTAGTTAGGTGCTTTGGCTTATTTGGAAATTTTTGAGAAGTTGTACTTTCTAACCTGTTTTTTCTGTTTTTGCAAGTGAATGACTTCACTCATTAGTGTGGGAAGTCAGATTTTGTAGTAGGCTGTCATGTTTTCCACATGCTGTATGTCAAGAGAATACAAATTATCCTCTACTATATATCAGGAACTTTCTTTCTTTGAATAGCTATTAATTTAGTCTGTATTATTATTATAACAACAGTAATTTCTAATGCTATTGAATAAATGGGCTATCTGCATTTTCATTATTACTTATTTCAAACAATGAATTATCAATTGAGCTGTAAAAATGTACTCTGTCCAATCTTCACATTGAAGGATTCGTTTTGGCAGCATTTTCTTTTCTTCTTTGTCTTCTTCTTTTTTTCTTCCTCTTTCCTTGAAAGCTCTATAAAATTGCCTTCAAGTGAAATGAATATAAAATAGGAAATTGGCCGTTTGGGGAACATTTTCTAGTGCAGGTGTAAGGCATAGTTTTTACTGAGTGTAACAACGTGCAGAACAATTATGATCATGTCATCCAATTGATGATGACAAACATGTTGCTTTTAAGTCTTTGTTGCAATATATGATAATAAAATCTTAGTAACTCCTGAGAATATCCTTCATGCTGGAAGAAAGTTGTTCATATTTCAAACTTTATTTTCCCAGAAAAGATAAACTATACTTCTCTCAAAGGAAGAGAAGGCAAGACAGAGAAACAGGCTAATGTAAAATTAAGCCATGTCATCTATGGTTCCTGTTATATATAATAGAATGTTTTATATGTGTTTTCTTCTTAGAATAAAGCCTGTGAAACCATCAGGATTCTGTGTCTTACATCATGGGGGTTTATTTGCTCCATTGTCATTTACGAATATCCAAATGTTCCACAGGGAGAATTTTGTAAGCTAATTGGAACCAAAAGGCAATTATAAGCAGTAGAACTGTAATCAGTGCCAAAAATAATATATATTTTTATCTACAATGAAAGTTAAATAACTTAGAAAATAGTTGTGATACTTCATGCTTACTAATCATGCATCTACATGATCTTTATTCTAAGGAGTGAAAATGTTTTTACACACATTCTGATTAATTCACAAGGTCTCCCTAAAGAGGGTGAATGGAAAATCATGTTACCTTCATTTAGAACTGTGACTTTAAAGGGCCAAATTTATCACCTGTTTATAAAATGGCAGTTGTAGAATTAAAACTAGAGTCCTTTTCAGACTTTTGGTCCCCTACTTTAGTTCTATATATTAGACCATCCTACTTTGTTGTAGGAGAGTTAGTTAATTTTTTAATACCACTAAGGAAAACACACTTTTAAAGGCAGTTTTATTCTTTTTTGGTAGAAAAGATCAGAAAATAAAATGTCACTTTATGTATAACTTTTTGTGTAACAGGAAGAATCACACAGAAAATAAAAAGATAGTAAGTTGAGCTTAGAGAGAACTTGAAGGTTCTCAGAAGGAAGGAAGCATTTCTAGTCACGCTGATTTCAGCGGCAATGAACCTGGGGGGTGGTGGGCTCTTAGCCAGGGGCAACAAGATGCTGGGTTCCCCGCTACCATCCTCTCAGCCATCCAGACCCAGTGGTGATGAGTGTTCTGGCCCTTGTCTGGGTTTACCTTGTCAAGAATTTTTACTTCCCACAGGACTGCTGTATAGGTCTTCAAACAATCCAAGTGGCTTTCTCTTTTTACAGGCATTTTTTTCTTCACTTTAAGCTGAAGAAAAAAGTGAAGGACTGATTCGAGGGGATTTTTTTCACAGGATACCTGTTATCTCAAATCTCCAACCATTGATCTATATGTTACCTCTTCCTAAATCTTCCCTTTCACCCCCTTTCTGTCAGCTAAATCCTTCTTTACTATCAAGGCACACTACTGGGTCACCTTCTCTGAGGTCTTATCTGAACCAAAAAGGCTTCTATCATAATACCCATCATACTGTGTCCTAAGGATCTTTTAATCCTTCTTCCTGCCTAGTTAGAGCACTCCAGAAATATAAGAGCTATGGCTTTCATTGCTTTATTTCAGATGCCCAGAATAAAATAGGCATTCAGTCCATAGGTCTGGAATGAATCAGTCTGTTCAGAGTTGTGATCTCCATAATGTGTTATTTACAACTTTTAAAATGAATTGTTTATTAAATTATACTTTACGATGTCATTTGAAAGACCACTAAAATACTCGTCTTCTCAGATTTAAATTTGTCTTTTTTCTCCCAGAATACTTTTAAAACTACTTAATATTGTTTCCTCAAATTTCTCATCTATAAAATGAGATTTTAATTCTTAAATGACTCATGGGGGTGTGAGAATCATAGGAAGTAAACTTGAAAAGAGATTGAACAGCAGAAAAATGTGTATTTGGATATAATGATTAATGGTTTTGAAAGATATGCTTTATTTTACAGAAATGGAAAAAATGAAAATCGGGTGGTTTTTTGTTTTTGTTTCAGGTTTCCTCTTTCCCCTGTTTAATGTGAAGAGTCTCACTGGCACATATGGTCTCATAGAAGACTGACTATTCTGCCATCCAATTCTCATACCCAGTTTTTGAAATTTCTTTAGTCAGAGATTAAATGTTTTACTTCATAATTAGGCATAAAAATGCAAATGATCAATTCAGAAGGGATTGGTTGATTTAAATAATTATCAGGGTAAAAATCATGAGCCCTTTGCTTAGAGCAGGGTTTGAAGACCCAGGATGCCTCACAGATGGAGACATGGAAGGAAAAAGAGAGATAGGGGTTTACAGAAAACAAATGTTGTCTAGGGAATGTGACTGAGAACTTAAGTGATCTGTGCAATAATGCACAGCCTCACCCAGAAACACTCTGAGGGCTGGAGAAGGGAGGTATGGTTGAGTGGAGTTAGTAGATCTTTCCTCCGACACCTCTCCCTGAAACTTCAGGAGTCTGTCACTTCAAAGACTTCTTTTCCTTTGCCGTAGATTAAAAGGAGACTTCTAATCCTTTCTAGACCACACAAGAATATTGGCTCCAATAGAATTTTCTAAAGCTCTGTATTTTTCCTCCTGATCTAAAATTCATATGTCAGTCTGCATCATAGTCAGAGGAAAACAAGAACATTACAGAAATGTAAGAAAGAATCAGATCTCCTTTGTTAAGGAAACAGATCCCGGACACCAAAAGACTCATTGCTTTGGGTTTTAAACCAGACAGTACACGTCTCTGGGAGCTGGTAAATGCTTTTCCCTTCAGATTCCTATCCAAGGGCATTTCTTCATGAAGTCTCAAACTTAGGTTTTATCATAGCAGTGATACTTTTTAAGGCAGTGTTGGAGCTCGTTTTCCCGGTGTCCTTCTGCTCATCTTGGCTTTTCTTCTAAACATCCTCTCACCACCGATGCATTAGCCCCATCCCTTGTGTAAAATCAGTAGAACCTAAGGCAGAATTGAAATCGTGGCTATGGGGATAAAAAGCTGTGTGAAAGTGTAGAGCTCAGTCGTTATTAGTTTGTCCTGTAAACATGAGACCTTGATTTTGACAGGTATTTGCCTGTACATACTGAGTTAAATCATAGTCACTAATTATAGGAAAGGAGAAAAAGGCAGCCTGTGACTATACTAGGACAAGGGAGGCCTTGGGAGAGATGATTATAGAAGATAATAGGCATTAGTAAAGGTCTGTAAGAAATATTTTCCCTGGGTGATTGTCAACTGGCTTTGATTAAATAGATCATAAACTGAGTTTGCAGGAATGTTTCCAAGTGTACAGACTGTGTTATGGGAATTGGCAGCCCTCCTGACAAAGTGGGTGAGTTCTTAATTGTTAATTCTCAAGACGGGCATTTTTGGTTAACAGTTCTTACTTCTATTTTTCCAATACTTGGTACAGAGCAGTGTCGGTTATAATGTACTTAGACGAGGATACTGCCATCTAAGTAGAAGTTCAGACAAGGAAGTATTACCTCTACTTTTCTGGAGGGTAAGGGAGTATAATTATGGGGGGAAAGTTCTGAGGAATTTTGTTGTGGTCCTTTTTCTTCCATTATTTTATTACCACATAAGCTACATTCTGCCATAATTACTAAAACTTTGTGTCAATCACAGAATACTTTCAGTGGGCCATGAATTTGGAATTGCATCTGACATGATTATGGATTTGATACCACAGTGGTTTCAGTAGAATGTGCATGTGCACATGCCCTTAAGAATTGAGGCCAAATAATTTATCAAATTATAACATATATTGCATTTTAAGTATTCATGATAATCTGAATTGCTGAAGAACGAATTAATGAATGCAATTTCTAACAAGTCAACCTTTATGTGCTTCAGAAAATAGACCCCTTCACACTGAGTTAAAATGAACATCACTAAGGAACGGAAATGTCCTTGTCTTCTGTAAATAAATGCTATCAGATTAAATTACTGGCCTGGCATGGTGGCTCATGCCTGTAATCCCAGCACGTTGGGAGGCTGATGTGGGTAGATGATTTGAGGTGAGGAGTTTGAAAACAGCCTGACCAACCTGGTGAAACCCCATCTCTACTAAAAATACAGAGCTTAGCTGGGCATGGTGGTGGGCACCTGTATTCCCAGCTACTCGGTAGGCTGAGGCAGGAGAATGAATCGCTTGAGCCCGGGAGGCAGAGGTTGCAGTGAGCAGAGATCGCGCCATTGCACTCTAGCCTGAGTGACAGAGTGAGACTCTGTCTCAAAAAAAAAAAAAAAAAAAAAAAAGATTACTGACTGACACATACTATCCCTAAATAAGAATTTGTGGATTAAATATTTTTTTGCCAACCATAACCGAATGGAGTATTGTGGGGACATTGCAAAAGTGCTTATGTAAGCAAAGAACTTTGGTGGTAGCCAAGACATTGGAAATCCTTATGTCATGCTCTCCATTTCACAGGTGAGGATATTGAAGTTAAGAAAGGTTGAATGACCTACTCAAGATCAGAAGGCCAAGAATAAAACCCAGGCTCCCAACTTCCTAATCAGATCAAATGATCACCTCATAGGATTTCACAAAAATTACAAAAATAACCAAAGCAAAGATGAATTAAGGAAAGACATTGTGTGAATGAGATCCTTGAATATCGTGTCCATAGTCTATTCATTTTTAATTCCTTAGTATGTAGCAAAGTGCCTGGTGCATATTAGGAAGTCAGTAACCTTTTCTTTAAAGCACTACTTTTGTTCTTAGTAGAAAAGTAGCATTCTTTAAAAATGTCTCATGCTGCCGTGAGCATTTAGTGTGTATGGTGCTATGATTAAGAATATTTTCTTTGTAATTACTTATGATTAAAATTGCTAAGGATAGAAAAACATTCATTTGTTGTTTGTCAGTATTAGAAAAGCGAATTTCTTTGGACCTTTGTTAAGCCTGGATTGTTTTTTGGTTATATGGCTTCTCATCAAGATGTGGTAGAACCTGGTTCTTTCCAGATTTTGCATTGAGTAACAATGTGGGTTTTGGCTTACCTACATGTAGACTGGTTTTTGCTTGCCAATTTTTTTTTCTATCATTAAAGGTATTCTCTTGTTTACTTCATACGCATACACACACACACACACACACACACACACACACACACAGAGTCAGAAGAGTATGATTTAGGATTGTATCATGTACATCCCACCCAGTGAGACTTTGGAGAAAAAGCATTAAGACAACCATAATCAGAGGATTCCCTTTCTTGCTGCAGAAATACAGGAACCTCACTAAATACATATTTGAATAACAGAAAAAACACTCTGTAAAGTCTCGTTCTAGTGTTATATTCATCTCATCTACTAAGTGTAGAAGTACAGCTTATGGCTTTTAGTGTTTTTTTTTTCTCAGTTACATTTCACAATTTTTAATTTTTAAGGGTTTCTGAGACTTTCATCTGCCAAAATTTTCAGATGTAGTAAACACAATTTTGTGTGACTTGGAAAAACCAACTGGAATTGAGGCCTTTGTCATATATTTTGATGATTCAATGCAATTATAAACCAATGCAAATTGAAGGTAAATTTAATTTCAGAGATTCTAGACTAAGGTGAAAGTTTCTTAGACTTATTCAGAATTCTAAGCCAATGGCAGCCTCTTTACAAGTAAACTATGCCAGAAATATAGACTGTCTTTTGAACAGCCTCATGAACTTTCACTATTTATACAATTGGACAACAGTTAAGAATCATATCCCCTTTTGACTAAGAAATAACAAAAATGCATAGCTATGGTTTTATTCTTTTGTGTGTGCACATATAACTTTTGTGTGTGACCACCATATAACCATAGGCAGATATGCTTGGCAAATTTTCAAGGCGTTCACTGGTAGAAAGTGCATATCTTACTCATATAGGAGGCAATTAACAATGAAAGAATATATGTACTTTCAAGAAACCATTTCAGTAAAAGAATGGACTATCAGGAATATAATATTTCCTGTTCAGGTGAAAGTGATACGAGAGTCTATGTTTCTCGTGGCTTAGCAAATTTAACAAAATATAAAGAGAGTGGTGGGATTATACACGGGATTAGACATTTCTATTTTAATAACACATGAATGGTCCAAATAAAAAAGGAATACTTGAAATGAAATAACTGATTGACAATAATTAAAAAGCAGTATTGTAGATAAAACACGTATTTAGCATTTGCAGATAGTTTCATGCATGTTAAATCCTTGCAGCAACCTGGTGAGGCATGTGTGGCAGATCTTGTCATCATCCCCGTTTTACAACTGAGATTTGCCAAAGGTTGCACATCTTTTTATAGCAGAGCTAGGAATAGAACAAGCTCTTCTGATGACACATTCCTATGATACTGCCTTTCTGTGTTTTCCAAGAACTATCCCTTATGTATATCAAACTGATGATGGTTACAATATGCAGCTGTGATTAAAAATCTCTTCTTACCAATGGCCAGTTTTTGGCTGGGTCTTTTCCTGATCACCTCCTCTTTTCTGTTTTTTTTCTTACATGTCCTCACAAACTTCATCAGAATAATTCCAAAAATAGTGTGTCCATCTTTCTGTCCATCTTTCCTTCCTTCCTTCCATCTGCCCATCCACTGTACACTAACTTATGTGTACAGTGCATTCACCTATATTCCCATAATTCATGGCCACACTGTACATGTTCTTTCCCCAAACCCTCAAAGTGTGTATTTCTGACAGCGGGAAGTGACTGGGCAGGGTGACAGTTGCTCTGGCCATTACCCATGTGTGATAAATTGCTTAGTAATCTCCACAGCACCATCGTGCATAAGTTGAGAGTGTTCAGGGCATTGTAACTTGGGAGAATTTCCAGTCATTCATAAATAACCATTAATCTGTCCCTTTTACATTCAGCTTTCCACATCTGTTTCAAATTGTTCAGTGCTATTCCAGGAGTGCATTAAAGCTCCAATCCAGGTAGTATTAAGGGGATAAATGAGCCACAGGGAAGAGACACTGTATTTTTCTCAAAGCAATTCTTTCTCCTCAGAGTTAGGAGCCAAGCAATTTACGATTAAGATTTTTGGAAGATATGCTTTGTCATTTTAAGCCATCCTTGTCTGTGGGTTTAAAAATGAAGTTTTAGCTCTAGTATCCTGGCATGCCTTAATGTATTTCTCTGTACAGGTAGATTGTGAATATCATTTCTATCAGCAAACCTGAAGTAGTTTCAATTCATTGTGATTCAGTGTGGATTCCTATTTAAGAAAAATGAAGAATAGTTAAAACCTAAGGTGAGTTAGAAATAAATAAGTGCCTGAGTATGCATTTATATTTGCGATACTCAGAAATGTCAGAGAAAGTTGTCAATAATTTTAGTTTGATACGTTTTTCTACAGGAAAAAAAATTGCTTTTCAGGAAAAAGGCATTATTATTTTATGATTATAATTTAATATTATTTTGCTTTATGTCTGCTCCAGGTTAATGAAAATTATAAAGGTACCTTTTTTTCTCACCATATTACTACCCATAAGCTGTTTTTTCAGGTGCTTTCTAAAGAAAGTATTTCATAAGAATGACCCAACCTGTACCGTTAGATTTTAAAAAGTCTCATCACATAGTACAGAGATGCCCTGCAGAATAAATGCATATAAAGATAGCACGGTATGGTGTATCAGATGACACATAGTATGAGAGAGGAATCTTTTCAAGTTGACCTTGAACATGCTAAGGGAGTTACAGAACAAATATCAAGCAAGAGGATAACTAAAAGATGATTCCATATCTCTGGCATTTGTAATACTCATAAAAGGGATGACAAGCTGATTATCTGACCCAGAATAAAATGCCCACGCAGTAATGTAAGGAAGAAAATTCAGTTGCATGTCCCTCATCAAGGTCCCTCATATCATTACATAAAATACACTAAATCATTGGATATCAAGTTGGTCTGTTTCATAGTTACAATCTGCAACTTCATCCATGCGTAGGGGATTGACAGCTGCTCTACCAGTTAGTATTAATGAATTACCAATGTACATCCCACACACATCTACCAAGAAACTAAAGAAACCCCTCCTACACACTACTTTGTTTTGAATCCTAGTAGGATAGGATAAAAACTAGGATAGTCTCCTAGTTGTAGGCTAGCTATCTTTTTAATAAGTGGAAATTATTGAATATAGCACATATTATCCCTCATAGCTAAAACCTGAGGAGACTAGGAATTAGTTAGTAATTGTAACTTTATTCATATGGTAAAACAAGTTAAATTATCTCTCATCTAAGGAATGCCTAAGACCATTTAAGGAATGTGACCTGATCTGCTAGGGCATTTCATTAAAGACAAAACAATTCAGGATGACATTGGCAGCCTGTTTAGTGAATTTTTTTCCCTCCTGAAGGACCTCCAAGAGTGTCCTTTAAATGAGATGAGAAAGAACAAAATGAGTTTTGATATGATGACCATGTATCATATCTGATGACTTGTTTACCCGGAACAGTTTCAGTTTATACCTTTTGTTCTGGCATAATTATCAGTCACTACCCATTTACTCTCAAAAGGTCTTGATTTGGATGGAAAATTATATGTTCAACTAATTTTAGAGCATTTCTTATACAACCACGGTGTCTTCCTCAACCATCTAGTATGATTTCAGTTCCCAATTATGCCTTTTGTGTGGAACACCTGTTTCTACAAAGGAAGAAAGAAAGAAAAACTATGCCAGTCCATACACCTTCATCAACTAAAAAAAATCATCTCTTTGTTTTTACTCTTTTAATCTTTTTTTCCTTATCCTTTTTTCCCTGGTTGTGACATTGCACTCCCCAACACTGTCCTTATAGAACATGTCAAGGACAGGTGAAAGAATGTCACCATATAAATATTTTCCCCATAGAAAGAGGCAGCTTAATGTTTTTCAATGCTTGTCTGTGTGGGAAAAAAAATGTGACACATAGTTATGGGTTACTTAATGACAGTGATACATACTAATAAATGCATCATTGTGCAAATGTTATGGAGTGTACTTACACAAACCTGGATAGTATAACCTACTACATACCTAGGCTACACATATAGCCTCTTGTTGCTAGGCTACAAACTTGTATAGCATATTACTGTACTGAATATTTTAGGTAGTTATAACATTTGTGTATCTAAACATAGAAAAAGGACTGTAAAAATATAATATAATCTTATGGGACTATCATATATAAGGTTAGTCGTTGACGGAAATGTCATCATGTGGCACATGGCTGTATTTTATCCTTTTTAATGAAGAGAAATTTACAGCCATGCTCCTTGTTGACATGGAACTATCAGATTTATTAAGGGCCTACTCTGTGTCTGACATCTTGTTATACAAAAATGACTGAGGGATTGTCCCTTATGTAAAGGAACTCACAGTCTATTAATAGAGAAGACCATGTTGAATAATAATTACATATACTACTAGAAGTGAATACTACTAAAATACTACTAAATTATGTACCACCAAGGGTATGGAAAAGTGTGGTGGGAGAACAGGCATGGGATTCAATCTGGGATCTGCTCCTTGGGGAAGAGATGACAGAGTGTCTGATGTGTGAACTGAGTTTTGGAGGAGGAACAGAATGAAAGTATCAATTTATATGAGGGGCTCTGCATCAGGTTTGCTCTGAGAAAGTAGATAGTATTACACTGGCCAGCATACACTGTCAAAAAAATATCACTTACTCTCCTGTATGTTGCACTCTATAGATGAAGGCCTTTTGTCGTTGTTCTGAAGAAGAGTGGAAATCAACAGTTTACTATTTTTATGATAGCCGTAATTTTCCAATTTGTTGGTACACCTTCAAATGTACTTTGGAAGACCATTACAGAACTCTCTCTCTCTTTGGCCTTTCCTCTGCAAAACAGACTTATTTCCTTCATTACTCTCAAAGGTCTTGCTTGTTTTTTTAAGCATTCTTATTCTTTTCTCTTCTGAGCTTAATCAGTGTATGGTTCCCACCACACACCCTTATATTTGGCACTCAGCATTCAGGTAGCATTGCAGTGTGTTTATGTATAAAGGTCTGGCTAGTGGGTATAGCCCTAAATATCATACTTATTTACTTGTATCTCACTGCCATGCTGAAAATAAAGCATCATAGGACATGTGATAAACAGCTGACTGAAAGAAACAGTTCATCCAACCTTGTAGTTACTGCTGCCGTCACTTCCAGGTCTCAGATTCTTCTCTTTCCTGATGGTTTCTTTCTGCCTTGCCATTTCACTAATTTCTGTAAATTCTGTCTTCTATCTTCTCTCTATATTTTATCCCATGACAGCCTTGCTCTAATTTCTGGATTCCCCTCTAAGTCATCCAAGTCTGTGTTGTTTGGATGGATCCTCTAGTCACCTCCTACTTCCATCCTGCACACTTTCCCCAGTCTTTAACTCAAAAACAGATCATCTTCTCTTCCCATATCTAATCCACTGGCTACTTTAACAGACTCAGTTACATAGTGTCTTCAGCACCTGTTTCTCTCCCTCCAATCCCTTTCCTTACCATGGTACCAGTTTCCTCATGACATTCTCAATTCCAAAAGTGATATCCATCTAGGAGCCATATTCCACCTTGGTGCAAGTTTAAGTCTCCTAAAACATACAACACCTTTAAAGAAATGCCATCACCAATGATAGAATTCAGCTATTATTGTCAAATTGTTTTCTATTTTTTATCTTTATGTCCCACTGTCCTTCATGAGTCTCTATTATGCTTGCACAGAGAGGCAACCCTTTATAGAGTTTGATTTCTGGCTCTGTACTTGTTAGCTCTGTGGCCATGGGCAGGTTATTTACCTTCTTCATGTCTCATTTTCCTCATCTGTAATGTGCTAATAGTAATGGGACCTACCATAAAGGATCATAGCAAGGATTAAATAAAACATTCATAGAAGTCTAGCACATATTAAGGATTCAATAAGTATTAGTATTTTTGCAATTTCATGGCAAAACAACGGTGACATTTTCACCAACTTAATAGAGACCTATTCTCCAAAATCTTAATGGTCTTCTTCTGTTAATAAATACCCTATTTCTTTTTCTTAAATCTGAAAATCATCTAAAACTTACGTCACACTGTTTTCTATTTTCACATCTTGACATATCATCTTGCTAGAGAGACATTCTCTTGTCTTCTGATAGGCCAATAGTATCCATTTATATGGAATTGCTAATTATATGCCTTCACAAAATTCATATTATCTGCTTGTACCAATGAATATAAAGGCTAAAGATAGAAACTGCCATTATCTCTCTAACACAAGGGTCCCCAATCCCCAGGCCACTGATCGTCACCTATTAGGAACTGGGCCACACAGCAGGAGGTGTGCAACTAATGAGCAAGCATTACCACCTGAGCTCTGCCTCCCATCACATCAGTGACGGCATTAGATTCTCATAGGAGTGCGAACTTTACTGTGATCTGTACATGTCAGGGATCTAGTTTGCACACCCGTTGTGAGAATCTAATGCCTGAGGTGAAACAGTTTGCTCCTGAAACCACCCGCCACATCCCCAGCACCCACCCCACCTCGCCCCACATCTCTGGTGTCAAAGACTTTGTTGTCCACTGTTCTGTAGGAATGAGAGAGATTAAAGCTAACAAGATGGAAGGGTAGGTTGAAAAATAAACTTGAATTATTTTATGCTCATGACCTGAAGCCAGATGTAAAGTTGAAAAACCAAAAAAACCATTTCTGCTTTTGCTTCCTTTTCTGAGCCACAGTAAGTTAATGCTCAGGACTGGATATAATACATAAGAAATTCTAAGGATCCTAAGCAACAGTACTCTATGTATGCTACATCATGGGGTTGTCATTTGCGGTAAATTTGTTCTTAACGTTGGCATTTTTTTTTCTTATTTAGGGTAGAAATTTAGCATCTGGAGAGGTTGGATTTTTTCCAAGTGATGCTGTCAAGCCTTGCCCATGTGTAAGTACTAGTATCTTCATTTTCTCTTGCTTCATTTTGTTTTTGATGCTCTGATTAATTGTGCAAAATTCTACAAAGGATGCTGGCCAGATCAGTTATCAATTTTATTAATATTTTCTAGAAAAATTATTTTCAACATCATGATTCTATTGTCAGAGTATGTTTTTAAATGTTAAGAAAATATATACAAGAGGCAAATTTAACTTAGTAGAACTTATAAAACTAAGTCTAAAGGTTTTAGAAGAAATAAACCATAGCTACAAATTAGATGCATTGTTCAAGTTTCCCCTTTCCCACCGAAATGAATATGGTATGGTCTGCTTCCAGTCACTTGGGTTACAGGATGACACTACACTTCAACTGATGTCTTTGAATGCATGCTAGAAAATTAAAAGTCCACAAACTCTTCAATTAAATGTCTAAATAAATTTTCTATACTTTAGTGTGTCATTACTGTTCATATGTCATAATTGAATTTTTTGAAAATATCAGACACAGATAAAAGGAGAATAAATGAACATTTACTCAGTATTATGGGTGAATATAACCTAAAATGTACTCCCTGGTGTGTTATGATACTGATAAATGTCTGTGTAGGGTAACGTGATTTTAATGTCATAAGTTGGTATTGGGGTGATTTTTTTCTACATGACTTTTTAAGTTGTTGACTCTGAAGTTAATGAAATTCCTTTACTAATATGATGGAGATGATTGCCTGAGGGGGGAAAAACTTTCCTTGAACTATATTGCTTGCTATATTTCAGTAGTTACTGAATTTCTAAACTGGACATTCTTTTTAATGTTAGAAACATGAAAATCCGCCATCCTTGATTTTCGAAAGTACACTATAGGATGATTTACTCCACTCATTCAAGCTTTATTTTCAAAAGCAAAGAGAATAGAAAAGCAGCTATTATTCTGTCGGTTCTGTGTCCTAATATCACATTTTTAACTTTTAGATTTAGGGGTACATGTGCAGGTTTATTATTTGAGTAAATTACATGTCATGGGGATTTGGTGTACAGGTTATTTTGCCACTCAGGTTCTAAGCATAGTACCTGATAGGTGGTGTTTAGATCCTCACCCTCCTCACAACTTCCACTTTCAAGGAAGATCCTGGAGTCTGTTGTTCCCTTCTTATGTCCATGTGTACTCAGTGTTTAGCTTTCACTTGTAAGTGAGAAAATGTGTTATTTGTTTTCCTCTCCTGTGTTAGTTCACTTATGATCATGGCCTCCAGCTCCATCCATGCTGCTGCAAAGGGCATGATCTTGTTTCTTTTTATGGCTGTGTGGTATTCCATGGTATATATGTACCACATTTTCTTTATCTAGTCTACCCTTGATGAGCATCTAGATTGATTCCATGTCTTTGCTATTGTAAATATTGCTGGAATGAGCATATGCATGCATATCTTTATTTGCAGGACAATTTCTGTTTCTTTGGGTATATACCTAATAATGGGATTGCTGGGTCAAATGGTCATTCTGTCTTAATTTCCTTGAGAAATTGCCACAATCCTTTCCACAAAGGCTAAACTAATTTACATTCCCACCAGCAGTGTATCAGCATTCCCTTTGCTCTGAAACCTTGCCAGCATCTGTTATTTTTTTACTTTTAACAAAAGCCATTTTTACTGAAGTGACATAGTATATCACAATAGTTTCAATTTGTATTTCTTTAATGATTAGTAAAATTGAGCATGTTTTCAAATCCTTGTTGGCTGAATGTATGTATATCTGCTTTCTAAAACTGTCTGTTCATGTCATTTGCCCATTATTTAATAGAGTTGGTTTTTGGCTTGTTAATTTATTTACATTTTTTAGGTGCTGCATACTAGACCTTTGTCAGATGCACAGTTTACGAATATTTTATCAGGAAATATTTTATCAGAAAAACATTCTGTACATTGTCTGTTTACTCTCTTGATATTTTCTTTTGCTGTGCAGAAGCCCTTTAGTTTGATTTCCCATTTGTCAAATTTTGTTTTTGTTGCAATTGCTTTTGGCATCTTAGCCATGAAATCTTTTCTAGGTCCTATGTCCAGAATGGTATTTCCTAGGTTGTCCTTCAGGGTTTTTATGGGTTTAGGTTTTAAATTCAAGTCTTCAATCTCTCTCAAGCTGATTTTTGTATATGATATAAGGAAGGGGTTCAGTTTCAGTCTTCTGCATACAGCTAGCCAGTTATCCCAGCACCATTTATTGAATGTTTAGTTCCCACTTATAAGTGAGAACATGTGTTATTTGCCTTTCCTTTCCTATGTTAATTCACTTATGATAATGGCCTATAGCTCCATCCATGTTGCTGCAAAGGACATAATCTCGTTTCTCCCCATTACGGAACAGGGAGCCCCAGCCCCATTGCTTGTTTTTGTCAGCTTTGTCAAAGATCAGATGGTTGTAGGTGTGTGGCATTATTTCTGGGCTCGCTGTTCCATTCCATTGTTCTATAATGTTGCATATTTTTTATCTTAGATTACATTACAGTCATGAAAGATTATTGAAGTTTGCTGCAACTCTTGTTTAATTAGATAAGCTAAAATGATTATCTAGTTTTTTGACTTTGTATGAACAAGATTCAGGCTTCCTATCTGTAAAGTAGTAACGTATATATGTAGGCAGGTCACAGGATATTATACGTTCTAACATTAAGAAGTTTAAGAACCTAAAGACATTACATCAGGGATATTAAGCACTGAATATACCATGTACTGTTTTCTGTTTATGGAACTGTTTTTGTTTACAGCCTCTTGAATAAGGCATAAAAATTAGCATTTGAAGTTTGATTTTACGGACAATCTGGTACAAAGTAGGTATTTTATAAATTACTGTTGAATGAATGAACAAAGGAGTAAAAAAGCAAATGCAAGTCCCTAGCTGTATATACCACATTACCAATGGAAGACCTTAATTAGACCAGCCTGTAGAATCATAGCAAATGATATTTGCTGACCCAAAAAGTGTCTAGAAGGAGAAATATGTTCAGAAATTTTAAGATGACAGAATTGTAGAGTAACTTATAATTGTAAGTAGGACTACTAAATATGGTTGTTTTATAGTAGCAAGTAGCTACTTTAAATTTTACTGCTTAATGAAATTACAGATTAATTTTTTTAATTAGAGGACAAGTTAAGTAAAAATAAGTAGAAAGATGAGAATTTGAAGGAGACGGGATACTTTGAGGAAGTTTGGAAAATGGTATTGCTTTTGATTCTGGGATATATTATTTATCAGGGGTCTATGAGTAGTGCTGAATATTCCATTCCAGGCTTAAAATTTATTTTCCTGCATATGCCACATCCATCTCCTCAAAACTTCTGTGGTATGCAGGTAGAAACCTAGAACTGAGGGAAACACAGGCGGTTCATGAATGAGTCAATTTTATTTTTAGCAATATGATAACTAGAGACAAACCCGGAACTGCAGCACAATGCAAACTTGGGTAGCATCTCTGATTCCAGGAGTGCTTAATGGGTAAACTAGGAGAAAACTCATCCCACTGACAATGATATGCCCACCTTGCTATGGTTCAGGATTGGAAAACAAAAAGGAAAGCAATCTCCCCTGGGAATTTCTAACCTAAATCCAAAACCATCTAGACGAAGGGCTGGAATTAATACCAGCTCTACTACCTAAATAATGCTAAGCTAGAAATGTAGTTTAAAGTTATTCCAGATTGTGCCACTGAACTCCAGTCTGGGTGACAGAGCAAGACTCGTCTCAAATAAAAAATAATAATTAAAAATTCCACATTATTCTCTCAATGAAAATTCAAATTCTCTCTGGATTGGAGCCTCTTTGCACACATTCCTCAAAGGATTTTTATACATAAAGTCCAAGGGAACATACATTCACAATTTTGAATCATTACATTCATGCAGAAACAAATCACCTTGTACCAAGGTCAGCAGAAGCAATAAAATATATACTTAAACCCACAAATATAGCAAATATTTGAATTTTAGATTCAAAAATTTATGCTTAATATTCAAAAATTCAAAATGTTATACTTAATATGGTTTAAGAAATTAAAGGAAACAAAAATCTAAGAGGAAAGCAAGGTACTATATAGTTAGGCATATATGAAAAAGATTCAGGTATAGTAATTGAATGGATGGCATATCAGACCCAGTTGTGTAGGAAATTAGGAGGAAAAATCTGAAGAAATTTCTCGAAGAACAGTTGGAGTGATGAGATACAAATATATTTAATAGAAGGAGAGAATAAAGATAATTGCAGAAAAGCAATATTCAAATAAACAATGGCTGAGAACTTTCTAGATTCTGTAGTAAAACTCTAATCTTGAGAGTCAAGAAACATATATTAAAATTAATTAACATCTGGATACATCATAATGAGACTGGAGGACATTAAAGATAAAATATTAAAACTAAGTGAGAGAAAAGGCAGATTATCTATAATGGGTTGATAATTAGACCCAGCTAACAATAGCAGTAATAGAAGCAACAAGAGTTTCCACTTCTGGTAACTGTTGAACAGCTCCTATTGGACCAGTCCTCCCACACATAACTACAAGTTGGGGACAAAATATTACAACAAAACTATTTAAGGACACTTCTCAGGAGAAGAGTTGACACTTGGAAAAAGGAGTGGAACTAAGGTGAGTTTATTTGTTTTATGGCTAACTTGAGGGCAGGCACTGGATTTTGTCATTCTGGGTGGCTAAAATTTAGATAGAAAATTTATGGTATTTCTATAAGGTTGTATTACAACCTTAAAGGTATTATAACCTTTAAAGAATTTCTGTAAGGTTCTATAAAGTTTGTATTTGTATCCATACAAACCTTATAGAAATGCTATAAGGTTTGTATGAATAAAAATAGCATTTCTATAAGGTTTGTATGGATTCCATGTTCTCAATAAAATGTTTTTTAAAAACAGTATGTTCATAGCAGATGTTTAGCAATGTTAACTGATTATGGTGCTGCTGGAAAATGGTATTAGGGAAAAATAGTAATCATATGCTCAAAGATGAAAAAGTTCCCAAAAAGAAATTATCTATTTTATTAAATATAAAGTACCTGTCCAAACAGGGACCCATAGTACACAGAAGAAAATGCAGAGGGCCCATGACTGATGGAAAAGGATAGGACCCCACCCTAGTAATAGGAATCATGGCTGAGAAGGTAGTTCTAGATCCTCACATGTTGGAATGCACCCACTGAAGAGAGAAAACTTCTATTTGGACACTTCAAGATGGAACAGCATCAGTTGCCTCTTCTGTTTTAGAATCTTATGTCACTTTGTTCTTTTTGGATCTCCAGACTTTTTAAAAGCCAAAGGAGTCCACAGCCAGAATATTTTGAGATTCTTCACTCTCCTCCTTCCTTCCTTTCTCTCTCTCTCTCTCTCTCTCTCTCTCTCTCTCTCTCTCTCTCTCTCCTCTTTTCTGTTTATTCTTTTTGGCTTAAGAGTAAACATACAGGAGCAGCAGCTCCAGCAAGTACCACAGGTTGTTGGTACAGATCTGGGTGAATGTTTTGCCTAGCTCCACGCGTACCTGTGGGACAGAGCTACCTGCTCCCCAGAAAGAGGAGAAGCTGAAAGCAGGGAGACAGGTGGTATGACTGGGCGGGTCCCACCCCCACAAAGACTAGGAAACTGAAGCCCTCTTATTGAGAGTTTCACAGCCAGCACATCAGTTCAAGCTTGGCCTGCGACAATTGAGTTCAGTGGGAGAAAGGACGTCTCCCATAGTTGAGGCGGGTCTAAACCTACCTGTGTAAACAAAAGCCAGAGGAAGGTTACACAGCAGCTGGACAGAGTCCGTGACAGCCCAGCAGTGCTTCTACAGGCAGACAAGGGACAGACTGCCTACTCAAGCAGCTCCCTGACCCCTGTATGACCAAAAAGATGCCTCATACAGGAGAGCTCTGGCTGTCATCTGGCGGGTACCCTTCTGGGACAAAGCTACCAGAGGAAAGCTCAGGCAGCAGTCCTTGCTGTTCTGCAACCCCCATGGGTGATTTGCAGGCAAGCAAGGTCTAGAGTGGACTTCCAGTAGTCCTACAGCAGAGGGACCTGACTGCAAAGGAAAACTAAAACACAAGAAATAGCTCCAACATCAAGAGAAAGGATGTCCAGTCAGAGACCCCATCTGAAATCACCAATGTCAAAGATCAAATGTAGATAAATCCATGAAGATAGGAAGAAACCAGCACAAAAAGGATGAAATCATCAAAGACCAGAATGCCTCTCCTCCTCCAAGGGATCACAACTCCTCACCAGCAAGGGAACAAAACAGGATGGAGAATGAGTTTGATGAATTGACAGAAGCAGGCTTCAGAAGGTGGGTAATAACAAACTTCTCTGAGCTAGAGGAACATGTTCTAACCCAATGCGAAGAAACTGAAAACCTTGAAGAAAGGTTAGACAAAATGCTAACTAGAATAACCATCTTTTAGAAGAACATAAATGACTTGATGGAGCTGAAAAACACAGTATGAGAACTTCATGAAGCATACACAAGTTTCAATCCAAATTGACCAAGTAGAAGAAAGGATATCAGAGATTGAAGATCAACTCAATGAAATGAAACAAGAAGGCAATATTAGAGAAAAAAGAGTGAAAAGAAATGAACAAAGCCTCCAAGAAATACCAGATTATGTGAAAAGTCCTAATCTGTGCTTGATCGGTGCACCTGAATGTGATGGGGAGAATGAATCCAAGCTAGAAAACACTCTTCAGGATATTATGCAGGAGAACTTCCCCAGCCTAGCAAGGCAGACCACCATTCAAATCCAGGAAATACAGAGAATACCACAAAGATATTCCTCAAGAAGAGCAATCCCAAGGCACATAATCGTCAGATTCACCAGGGTTGAAATGAAGGAAAATAGGACTAAGCGCAGCCAGATAGAAAAGTCAGGTCACCCACAAAGGGAATCCCATCAGACTCATGACAGATCTCTAAGCAGAAACCCTGCAAGCCGGAAGAGAGTGGGAACCAATATTCAACATCCTTAAAGAAAAGAACTTTCAACCTAGAATTTCATATCTAGCCAAACTAAGCTTCATAAGTGAAGGAGAAATAAAATCCTTTATGGACAAGCAATTACTGAGAGATTTTGTCACTGCCATACCTGCCTTACAAGAGCTTCTGAAGGAAGCAGTAAACATGGAAAGGGACAACCAGCACCAGTCACTGCAAAAACGTACCAAATAGTGAAGACCAGTGACACAATGAAGAAACTGCATCAACTAATGGTCAAAACAACCAGCCAGTAACCAGTAAAAATGACAGGATCAAATTCACACATAACAATATTAACATTAAGTGTAAGTGGCCTAAATGCCCCAATCAAAAGACAGAGACTGACAAACTGGTTAAAAAGTTAAGACTCATCAGTGTGCCATATTCAGGAGACTCTTCTCATGTGCAAAGACACACATAGACTCAAAATAAAGGGATGGAGGAATATTTACCAAGGAAATGGAGAGCAAAAAAAAGGAGGGGTTACAATCCTAGTTTCTGATAAAATGGACTTTAAACAAACAAAGATCAAAGAGACAAGAAGGGCATTATATAAGGATCAATGCAACAAGAAGAGCTAACTATTTTCTAAATATATATGCACCCAGTACAGGAGCACCCTGATATAGAAAGCAAGTTCTTAACAACCTACAAAGAGAGTTAGACTCCCACACAATAGCAGAAGGAGACTTTTAATACTCCACTGTCAATATTAGAGAGATGAATGAGACAGAAAATCAACAAGGATATTCAGGACATAAATGCAGATCTGGGCCAAGTGGACATAATAGACATTTATAGAACTCTCCACCCCAAATCCACAGAATATACATTCTTCTCAGCACCGCATCACACTTACTCTAAAATTGACCACATAATTGGAAGTAAACTACTCCTCAGCAAGTAGAGAAGAATGGAAGTAATAATCATCTCTCAGACCACAGTGTAATAAAATCAGAATTCAGGATTAAGAAACTCACTCAAAACCACACAACTACATAGAAACTGAACAACTTGCTCCTGAATGACGACTAGATAAACAATGAAATGAAGGCAGAAATAAAGATGTTCTTCGAAATCAATGAGAATGAAGATGCAACGTACCAGAATCTCTGGGACACATTTAAAGCACTGTCTAGAGGGAAATTTATAGCAATAAATGCCCAGATGAGAAGTGAGGAAAGCTCTAAAATCAACACCCTATCATCAAAATTGAAAGAGCTAGAGGAACAAGATAAAAAAATTCAAAAGCTAGCAGAAGACAAGAAATAACTAATATCAGAGCAGAAGTGAAGGAGATAGAGATACAAAAAAACCCTTCAAAAAATCAATAAATCCAGGAGCTGGTTTTTTGAAAAGATCAATAAAATAGACCTTTAGCCAGACTAATAGAAAAGAGAGAAGAATCTAACAGATGCAATAAAAAAATAATAAAGGGGATATCACTACCGATTCCACAGAAATACAAACTACCATCAGAGATTACTACAAACAACTCTATGCACATAACCCAGTAAACCTGGAAGAAATGGACAAATTCCTGGACGCTTATTCCCTCCCAAGACTAAACCAGGAAGAAGTTGAATCTTTGAATAGACTAATAAGGTCTGAAGTTGAGGCAGCAATTAATAACCTACCAACCAAAGAGTGTCCCGGTCCAGACAAGTTCACCGCCAAATTCTACCATAAATGCAAAGAGGAGTTAGTACCATTCCTTCTGAAACTATTCCAAAAATACAAAAAGATGGAATCCTCCCTAACTCATTTTGTGAGACTAACATGATCCTGATACCAAAACCTGGAAGAGACAAAACTGAAAAAGAAAACCTTAGGCCAATATCTATGATGAACATAGATGCAAAAATCTTCAACAAAATACTGGCAAACTGCATGCAACAGCACATCAAAAAGCTTATCCATCACAATCAAGTAGGCTTCATCCTGGGGATACAAGGCTTGTTCAACATATACAAATCTATAAACGTAATTCATCACATAAGCAGAACCAAGGACAAAAACCACATGATCATCTCAATAGATGCAGAGAAGCACTTTGACAAAATTCAACAAACCATTATGCTAAAAATAAACTAGATATTATGCTCTCAATAAACTAGGTATCAGTGGAACATATCTCAAAATAATAAAAGCTATTTATAACAAACCCACAGCCAATATGATGCTGAATGGGCAAAAACTGAAAGCATTCCCTTTGAAAACTGGCACTAGACAATGATGCCCTCTCTCACCATTCCTGTTCAACATAGCATTGAATTTCTAGCCAGAGAAATCAGGCAAGAAAAAGAAATAAAGGGTATTCAATTAGAAAAAGAGGAAGTCAAATTGTCTCTATTTGTAGACAACATGATTGTATATTTAGAAGAACCCATTGTCTCAACCCAAAATCTCCTTAAGCTGATAAGCAACTTCAGCAAAGTCTAAGGATACAAAATCAATGTGTAGAAATCACAAGCATTTCTATACACCAATAACAGACCCACAGAGAGCCAAATCATGAGTGAACTGCCATTTGCAATTGCTACAAAGAGAATAAAATACTTAGGAATACAACTAACAAAAGATGTGAAGGACCTCTTCAAGGAGCATTACAAACCACTGCTCAAGGAACTAAGAGAGGACACAAGCAGATGGAAAAAACATTCCATGCTTCTGCTTAGGAAGAATCAATATTGTGGAAATGGCCATATTGCCCAAAATAATGTATAGATTCAGTATTATCCCCATTAAGCTACCATTGACCTTCTTCACAGAACTGAAAAAAAACACTTTAAACTTCATATGGAACCAAAAGAGAGCTGGCATACCCAAGACAATCCTAAGCAAAAAGAACAAAGCTGGAGGCATCATGCTACCTGACTTCAAACTATACTACAAGGCTACAGTAATCAAAACAGCAGGGTACTGGTACCAAAACAGAGATGTAGACCAATAGAACAGAACAGAGATCTCTCAGAAGTAATGCCACACATTTAAAACCATCTGATCTTTTACAAACCTGACAAAAACAAGCAATGGGGAAATGATTCCCTGTTTAATAAATGGTGTTGGGAGAACTATTGCCTAGTCATGTGCATAAAGCTGAAACTGGACCCCTTTCTTACACCTTACAGTAAAAGTAACTCCAGATGGATTGAAGACTTAAACATAAGATCTAACACCATAAAAACTCCAGAAGAAAACCTAGGCAAAACCATTGAGGACATAAGCGTAGGCAAGGACTTCATGACTACAACAACAAAAGCATTGGCAACAAAAGCCAAAATAGACAAATGGGATCTAATTGAACTTAAGAGTTTCTGCCAAGCAAAAGAAACAATCATTAGTGTGAACTGGTAACTAATAGAATGGGAAAAAAATTTTGCAAGCTACCCATCTGACAAAGGGCTAATATTCAGAATCTACAAAGAACTAAAGCAGATTTACAAGAAAACGAAGAAACCCATTCAAAAGTGGGTGAAGGACATGAACAGAAACTTTTCAAAATAAGACATTTATGAGGCCAAGAAACATATGAAAAAATGCTCATCATCAGAGGTCATTAGAGAATTGCAAATCAAAACCACACTGAGATACCATCTCACTCCAGTTAGAATGGTGATCATTAAAAAATCTGGAGACAGCAGATGCTGGAGAGGATGTGGAGAAATAGGAACACGGTTACACTGTTGGTGGGAGTGTAAATTAGTTCAACCATTGTGGAAGACAGTGTGGCGCTTCCTCAAGGATCTAGAAATAGAAATTCCATTTGACCCAGCAATCCCATTACTGGCTGTATATCCAAAGGATTATAAATCATTCTATTATAAATACATGCACACGTATGTTAATTGTGGCATCGTTTACAATAATCAAGTCCCGGAACCAACCCAAATGCCCACGGATGATAGACTGGACAAGGAAAATGCAGCACATATACACCATGGAATACTATGCAGCCATAAAAAATGATGAGTTCATGCCCTTTGTAGTGACATGGATGAACCTAGAAACCATAATTCTCAGCAAATTGACACAAGAATTGAAAACCAAACACCACATGTTCTCACTTATAGGCAGATAGATGTTGAACAATGAGAACACATGGGCACAGGGAGGGGCAACATCACACAGGTGTCTGTTGGGGGATGAGGCTAAGGGAGGGACAGCAGAGGATGGGGAGGTTGGGGAAGGATAACATTGGGAAAAATGCCTGATGTAGGTGACAGGGAGATGGAGACAGCAAACCATCATGGCATGTGTGTACCTATGCAACAGTCCTGCAAGATCTGCACATGTACCTCAGAACTTAAAGTACAATTAAAAAAAAAAATCTCTCTTCTCATTAAATAACAACTCTGCTCCAACAACTCTCCCCATTAAATAACCACCCTTTCCTCTAACAACTCTACCCCCATTAAATGACAGCTCTCTCCCCCAACCACTTTACCCGTTAAATAACAACTCTCTCCCCCAACAACTCTATCCCCATTATTTAACAACTCTCTCCCTATTAAATAACAATTCTGTCCCCATTAGAAAACATTTCCAGTCCCAAGCAACTCTCCCATTAAATAACAACTCTCTTCCCAGCAACTCTACCCCCATTAAATAACAACTCTCCCCATTAAATAACAACTCTGTCCCCCAACAGCTCTCTCTTTCCATTAAATAACAACTGTCTCCCTCAGCAACTCAAAAAAAAAAAAAAAAAAAAAAAAGAATAAACATACATTATACTTTTAAAGAGGGAGAGGGAAAGAGGACATATTTTTCCCATCAGATTTCAGAAGCCATGTGTATCTTATCATCAAAAAGGAAACTATTGAAGATCAATTTATTTGTGAAAACAAAATTATGTAAGAAACTATTTGAAAGATTAGAATGGGTATAGTTTACCTTCAATATTAATTGCTGTTTATCTGGATTTTACAAAGTGGTAATATTAAAAATGTAATCCATAGGATAAAAATATCTGAATATTAATAATCAAAGAAATGTTCTGACTAGAAAGATGATTCTTGATACAGCTTGAATATTCCTAATTTGGAAATCTGACATCTGAAATGCTCTAAAGTCTAAACTTTTTGAGCTCTGACATGACGCTTAAAGGAAATGTTCACTGGAACATGTAAGATTTTACATGTTTGGATTAGGGATGCTGAACATAATGCAAATATTCTAAATTGTTTTAATCCAAAATTTGAACCATCTCTAGTCCCAAGCATTGCAGATAAAGGATACTCAACCTGTACGTAACTCAACCTGGAAAGGCAAAATAGTAACAGCACATTGTAAAGACTAGCATAGCTAGAGACATGTTCACATTGGCCAGTTCTCTGAAATACTATAGATTTTACTGTTACAAATGAGGGAACAGTATTTTCAATCACCAAATATAAAAATCCCAGTAATAGCATAGAATGCATATATCAAAGATTTGGACATGAGACAGACTATCTGTACTCCTATTGTTAGGGATTTTTAATCTTTGTAATCCTCTCTGTAGAATATATTTTATTTCTTATTTTTAACATTAATATACCTGCTTTGTCTTTGTTCAATTTTCTAGTTGTCCATCAGCAGCTACAAGTTTGCTTTCTTTCTTCAAATAGGAAATGCAATATTTTTCCCTTGTGCAAAGCTCTATGTGAGAAAATGGAAAAAAAATAAGTATTTTCCATGCCTTTTTTCTGAGTAAAAGGTTTCTAGTTGGTAGATTTTTAAATCCTAATTTGGAATTTATTACAAAATAAGAGTCTACAACCAGTGTATATTGTTTATTTTGCATGTTTTCCCAATGCTTTGGAAAAGTAAAGTGCTATTTGGTTTTCTTAATAACGTTTTCACTTTGATTTTCTTTGATAGAATTAAATTGCCTTGATAATAAATATTAAAAGTTTCTAGTTCATATTTGCTTGCTGTCTCTCCCCTTAGAGTTACAGTGGCAGTAAAATGAATGAAAGAATGAATTAAAGTGAAATGAATTATTTCTACTTTTCTGACATATACTGTGATTCACTCTGTATAAAATTGCCAGTGGATAGTTCCAGGACTGTGCTACTTAGGGTTTTATAGAGCTGAGTCAGCTGAACTGAATTAATGATTGATTTCTAAAAGCTTCCCTTAAGTAAACTTAATCTATTTTTGCCTGTTTATATCCTAGGTGCCCAAACCAGTAGATTATTCTTGCCAACCCTGGTAAGTATTAAAAATGTTTATGTAGCTAAGTTGAAATACCATACCCTTAGCTCCAGGATGCCTTAAATGTGGGGGTAGTAAACCATATTCCATTTCCATTTGTCTTGGCTAACAGTGTTTTCAGATGTAACAAAACACTAATGAATTCATGTATTGCTGACCTTTCTATATCTTTGTCTGAGAGGGAGGTGCATGTACGTGCATGAGTACCCAGTTGCCCTTGACTGATCATTTAAAGTTCATAACAGCCACAGAAAGGATTGGAACATACGCATATGTATCTTATATTTTATAGATTTAATAAAGCAGAGAGAAAAAATATGATTTCATTTTCTGAAACTAAAAATTAGCTCAAAAAAGGACAGTAGTAGATTCTTTTTAAAAATTTTTTATTGTTTTAGAGATGGGGTCTTGCTCTGACGCCAAGGCTGGAGTGCAGTGGTGTGGCCATAACTCACTGCAGCCTTGAACTCCTGGGCTCAAGTGATCCTCCAAAATGCTGAGATTACAGGGGTGAGCCACTGTTCCTGACTGACAATAGTCGCTTCTAAAAATAAAATTTACAACATACAATATGGGAGCAACAAAATATGTCATAAGGATGGGGCACCCTTACCACTTAAAGGCTGACAGTATCATTAACAAAACCAAGGAAGTGTAGTGGATGGTGATTATTATTTTCTAGATATCTTTAACTTTTAAAAATATATTTAGGATCCAGAATAGTTATGATTATAATAACTAATACATACTGTGTATTTACTATATGCTTTGTGCTGTACATGTTTTATTTTGTTTCTTCAACATGTATATAAGAAAAGTGGTGGTGATTGTTGTTATTTTTATGCATGAAGAAACAAAGAAACAGAACATATAACTAGTGAGTGGAAAAGCTGGAATTCCAAGTTATGCCAACTGTACATTGTTCTACTGCCCCCAAAATACAGAATGTGAGCACATTACTCATTCTGATTTGTTTTTCTGAATTTTGTATTTGACTCCTCTTAAAAAGAATGAATCTGTTTTGATTTTCTTGATATTAAAATACATGTATAAAAATGAGAGATCAGAATGCATATATAAATGAAATATCCTGAGAATATATAATACTAGTTGGGTTTGCATGTTGCCATGTGAATTATCTGATTTTTTTTTTTTTTACATATTCTGATTATTTTCTGTTCTATAACAAAAGCATGAAAAATCCTGAGTTACTTTTTAAAGTGTAGGAATCCATTGTGCATGGGTATGGGATTCTCCTGCTCGGGCCCTACCCCACCTCCCCTCCTCTAGCAGTCACTCACTTTTGCCTTCTGTAGTTACTGTCCACCCTCCCTGAGGTTCCTCCCTGGGCCTCAGTGCTGAGCTTGCTGAAGAAATTGCAGCAGGTTTGTGATAGAACTGGAAATGTACTTCATTTTTATCTAATTGAAGACAATTTGAAGTCATTAGTGTCTGTGGAATTTTAAACTATAGTCCTGAAAGAAATTATATTTGGAGACCAGAGCCGATAGCATTGACAATCAAACTAAAAAACATCAGGAACTGTTAAAAATCTTGAAAGTACGATGATTAGGTTTCTTCTCTTACACCATTTTTCATGTAACTGGGCATTATATTTAGAAAGGTAATGGTTTGAGGGATAAATACTGCTACCTTAAACTGCATGGATATTATGAAATAAACTTATCAGGTACCCTAGAACCTTCAGGGTACCAGAGGATAGGTTTTGTACCCTTGTTTTAAAATGCACCCCTGCCAGTATGTAAAATCCTACTGAAAATATGACCAGTTATAGTAATATTATTCTTAAAAAAGCAAAATGTTCAGGCAGAGGTAAAACCTTGAAAAC
Source organism: Saimiri boliviensis (assembly GCF_048565385.1). Taxonomy (NCBI): domain Eukaryota; kingdom Metazoa; phylum Chordata; class Mammalia; order Primates; family Cebidae; genus Saimiri; species Saimiri boliviensis. Next base: position 103,847,979 of record NC_133459.1, read on the forward strand.
AGGAAGAAATAAAGATATAGTAGAACTTTAAAATTTCTTTTTCTTTCTTCTTGAGCAACCTGGACAATCTATTTAAATTAAGCAAGCAGTTTGATGTGAAATGTCTTCTGCTAGGGAACAAAATGATCACTACTCCAGAAAATAAAACCTTCAGTTTTAGAAATACTAAACTATTTAGAGAAAATTACAATGCATAATGGTATGGTAGTTCTCAAGTCACTGAGAAGTTAAGTATCATCAACTAAATTACCTTACTCATTATTTCTACATTTAAAACTAAGTTGTTTCCACAAGGTGAATTTTATCTCTTGCATACAGAATGAAATAAATAGAAAATTAAGATGATGTTTTTAATAATCTATGTTTTGGGGTATCAAAAGACAGGAAAGAGATTTGGAACTGCAAACTGGGGAACTGTCTGAAAATCTGTATGTAGAACAAGAGATAGATGCCAGGGTCCCTGCCTTTTCTCTTAGGAGTCAGACAAATTGCCTTTTCCTGCAGTGGCAGGAGACACTGGTATTAGAAGCTATATCATGTGGAAAAGATGAATCATATGGAACCTAGATTTGGAAATATCAAGCCCATCAGAGACTGGGGAGATGCCATTCTGAAAACAGGGCTCTGTATACTGAGTGATGATGCTCTCCAGCTCTCTCGTGCAGCTCAGGTTTAGCACCATGGCAGCTGGGTCCCATATATACATACTTCCCTGTCTTGGTATTCAGGCAGGAATTTGGAAGATTTTTGGCTAAAGGAAAAAAAAAAGTTAAAAATCTAAAATCCAGACCTTTGGGTGTTTCCCAGCCCAGTCCTCAGGTGCTTATCAAACGATCAGACCTGGCCAGGCGCAGTAGCTCACACCTGTAATCCCAGCACATTGGGAAGCTAAGGCAGACGGATTATGAGGTCAGGAATTTGAGACCAGCCTAGCCAACATAGTGAAACCTCATCTCTACTAAAAATACAAACAATTAGCCCAGTGTCATGGCGGGTGCCTATAATCCTAGCCACTTGGGAGGCTGAGGCAGGATAATTGCTTGAACTCCAGAGGCAGAGATTGCAGCAAACCAAGATTGCACCACTGCACACCAGCCCAGGCAACAGTGCAAGGCTTTGTCTCAAAAAAACTAAAAAACAAAGATGAGACTCCTGCACAATGGACCTCCTTTAGTGCTCACACACACAGAGCTTCCAGTCAATCGTGGATACATCCCTCTTAAGTAGAAACAAACAACAAAGATTAACCATACATTTGAGAAAACCCTTGAACTAAAAAAAATAAAGAAAGAAAGAAATTTGAAAATACGTATTAGAGTGAGCAGATGACTTAAAAAAAAAACTTTTATTCGCATCTTCAAAATTAAAAGAAAACATAAGTTCATTGGAAGTAAGGTTGATGTTTTAAAAAATAATCAAGATAAAAAGGAGTTCTTACAAGTTAAATATTGTAGAAGACTTGGAAAATGAAGTAGAACAAATCTTCTAAAAAGTCTGAGATAGATAATATGGGAGAAATGATATGGAAACTAAGCTATTGACTCGGGGGATACAGCACTCACGTAGTAGTAGTTCCGGAAAGAGAAAACTGAGGACAGCAATTATCAAAGAAATGAATCAGAAATTTCTCAGAACTGAAAGACATGCGGCTCCAAATTAAAGATGCTTCTAAAAGGCCAGGAAAATGTATATTTAAAAAACCCCACATTATCTTGAAATTTTGCAGTATAGAGAATACAGAAAGAATCTGAAGGTTTCTAGGAAGAAAAAAATCAGATCACATACAGAGAATTAGAAATGGCATTAAATGGAAGTAAAAGACAATGGATCAATATATTATTATTTGAGAGGCAAAATAATTTATCATGTAGAACTCTTTACCCAATAGCCAAACAATGAATATTTTAATAATATTCATGACCAAACTATGAATTACTAGGTAAAATAAAATATTTTTATAGATGTGGGACTTTAGAGTGTTACACCCTGTATATATTTACAGAAAACTGAAGGATGAGCTAGCAAACCAAGGAAGAGGGAGATACAGAAGCCAGGAAGCAGGAGCAAAGAGAAGTATATCCGGACTACAGAAATTCAACAGGCTTAGCAGGGCAAGCAGTATCAATCAGAGGAGAGTGGAGGGCTCAGAAGAAAAATTTCCACAGAGAAAATTAACAGGTAGATTATGTGGTTGTCCTAATCCAATTAATGTAGCTATAGGTTAAGTATCCCTTATTCAAAATGCTTGAGACCAAATTTCAGATTTTTTTCAGATTTTGGAATATTTGCATGTACATATGAGATATATTCAGGATGGGACCCAAGTCTAAACACAAAATGTATTTATGTTTCATATATACCTTATACACAAAGCATGAAGGTAATTTTATATAATACTTTAAATTTTGTGCATGAATGTTTCGGCTGCATTTTGACAACAATCTGCATTCAAACCATAGCAATGGTGTTGAAAAATGTATTCTTGGGAGGTGTATTTGGAGAATTTCGAAAGAATCTGTGACAGAGACAAAGAACTTGAATAAACAACAACATAAGCAATTTTATTTTGGAGGGCAGATATTCTTTGAATGGACACCATGCCAAAACTGGGCCGGATGACAGCTTGGCTTTGTAGAGGTTGCAGAAAGACAAGAGGGAGGAACAGCACTGTAAAGGATTCAGCACAGGTGGCAGGGGGAAGATGATTTTTCTTCCTGAAATCGTCTAAAATTGATAAGAAATAGTCATATAATTGTTTAGAAATAGACAAGTAGAAATAAAAAATAGGTACAGTGTTTGAAATGGGACTTGGAGTGTAATGCTGGTCTAATGGAATACTGCAGCTTTTTCATTATCATTATTATAATGTAAATGGACTTGTAAAACTATGTTAATGCGTAACGTTGATAAAAATGCATACACTAAATACTAATTGTGATAAATGCCATGAAAATAAGGATACTGTAATGAGAATAATGGAGTAGGTAGTACAAGATACAGGACAACGTTTCTTTAGATGATACAGTCAGGAAAGACCCTGATAAACCTGAACAATGAGAAATAATATTATGTTGATAGAGGGTGAATGTTTCCAGACAAGGGTACAGTCTGTGAGAAGACTCTAAGCTCAAAAGGAGCTTGAGAAATTCCTGGATCTGAAAGAAGGCTGGAGACTAGTTATGGAGGATATGAGAGATAAAGTTGGAGAGAGATAGGCATGAGTCAGATAGATTATACTAGGTCCTAGTAGTTCATGAGTTGTTAGAACTTTTCTTTTAACCCTAGGTACCATCTGCATAAAATGCCCTTAGTTTCTCTTTTGTACTTGATGGAAACCTAACTTGTCCTCTCTCAACAAACTTTTATTGAATGCCTGCCATATGCATTTTAAATGAATATTTAGCTTGTATTAGAGGTTGATGTTTATACTGAGTTATATGAGTCTATATGTGAACAAGAGGATTTTCTGCTATATTAATTATTGACTAACTTTGAAAGAGAACCAATCTAAACAGAATTCTTCCTTTAAGTTGTATTGGCCAAAATCTCTAATGTATCTTGCCAGGAGATTTTACACCTATATTTGATGTGAGGGGTCATTAAAGAATATTTTAAGATTGAATAAGCCTTTTATTATTATAGTTATTATGGAATTTGTTTAAGGCCAACAAAGTCTAGGGAGATTAAATTCTGATTTTAAAAATATCTACCTTTTAAAACTAAATTTTGGGAAGTGTAAAAACTTCCGGTCGGCGAGCTCCTGTGGCGTGTGTGTTGGTTTCTCAGGTAAAACATGGCTAAAAGCTTACGGAGCAAGTGGAAAAGAAAGATGCGCGCTGAAAAGAGAAAAAAAGAATGCCCCAAAGGAGCTCAGCAGGCTTAAAAGTATTCTCAAATTAGATGGTGATGTTTTAATGAAAGATGTTCAAGAGATAGCAACTGTGGTGGTACCCAAACCAAGAGAAATTCAATGTGAGGTGAAAGATGAAAAAGATGACATGAAAATGGAGACTGATGTTAAGAGAAACAAAAAGACTCTTCTAGACCAGAATGGGCAGTACCCAATATGGATGAACCAAAGGCAAAGAAAAAAGCTGAAGGCAAAGCGAGAGAGAAGAAAGGGGAAAAGTAAAGCAAAAGCAGTGAAAGTGGCAAAGGGTTTGGCCTGGTAGACTCAAAACCTTGGAAAATGCCACATGGGACAGATGATGGATTAGAATGTATACACATGTATATTTTGATTCCAACTCCCACCAAATGAAAACTATTTGTTTTCCTATTTTAACTTGGCCTTTTTTCTTCAATTCAAACCCAGCATAACTCCTCAAGTTTGTTTTGGGAACTTGAATAAAATACTTGTTTCATACATAAAAAAAAAAAAAAAACAACTAAATTTTACTCATTACTAATTTCTTAAGAAAATGTGTTATCAAAATTGTGGACTATATGAATTAATCTTATATTGAAAAATAATTATTAAAAATAACAATTGTTACTAGAATTTCCTTTAAAAAGACTCTTAAAGGAGATTTCATTTCATAGTCTATATAGAATATCTAAAATAAGTGTGTCTGTGTATCTTACGCAGGGCACTGTCTTTCTACAAGCCTTTTTCTTCCTGTCCCTAGGCTCTCCACAACTGTCTTTTAACCCGATACCTACTGACTCCTCTTTGTCCCATTTATTTACTAGGTGCTTAGTGGAAGTTAGGCACTGTTCATTTTGCTGTTGTTAGCTTTGTAGAGCATTTGTGTTTGCACATATTAAAGGACCTTTTTTCTGATTTATTTTTCTTAAACAATGTAATTAGTATAGTATTACCAACAGCTCAGATCTGCCACTAAATTAAATATTGAGAGATACTTGCTTTTAGCCTCTGTTCTCTTCCAGGTATATTATCCAAAATTTCTGTGTCATTGTATTTTACAGGTATGCTGGAGCAATGGAAAGATTGCAAGCAGAGACTGAACTTATTAATAGGGTAAATAGTACTTACCTTGTGAGGCACAGGACCAAAGAGTCAGGAGAATATGCAATTAGCATTAAGTAAGTAGGACAAGTACTTTTGCAGAAATAGATTTCCTGTTTTTATAATTGCATAGAACAACTGACATGCATAACACTCAAGTTGAAAACCGAAGTTCTAATTGCAGCAGAAATAATGCACCTATCCAGACAGTTCATTAATACTTGAAAATATCTCTTAGAAAAACAGTAATAAGTGTTATAGGCTGCTAATTGGCATATTAGATTTCTTTCATAACAGTTGTGTTTTTGTGGTTTGATTTGTATCTATTTCTAGTAAATTCTAACAGTAAAAATTTCTCGATTTTTGTCTTATTTTTCTATGTTTTCACACTGAACTTAATAAATTGAGCATAATGATTAGTCAAATCCAATCTCCCTTCTCACTTCAAATATTGCTTGTATCTTCAACCAATCTAGTAAATATATTTTGTTAATTAGCTGTCACCAGTGTATTGACATAGGTATATATTTTGTCTGCAGAATTAATTCCTATAATGTTATTGGGGCATGCCCTCTGGTAATTATTGATTTCTACTGATTAAAAACACATTTATATTCATAAGTTATTCATTGCCCACAGGTACAATAATGAAGCAAAGCACATCAAGATTTTAACAAGAGATGGCTTTTTTCACATTGCAGAAAATAGAAAATTTAAAAGTTTAATGGTAAGCATTGATTATTTCTTTTCAATCTAGGATCCTTATTTTTCTTTTGTTAGAAAGGTCATTTTAATTCTATAGTTTCTTGGATATTTGGTTAACTGAAAAATTACTTAAAGAGAATCATATTCTAATTTTGCAATACAACCCCGAAAATTCTAATTTAAAAATCTCTAAGTTTTATATTGCTCAAATCATATTCTTCATTACAAATTGTTTGCAGGTTTTAGATAACATTTCGGTCTATATTTTTATGACACTTAGAGCAATGCCAAATTCAAATATAAATACAATAAACTTCTATTTGTGTGAGTTTGGTTTGTGGTTAAATGACACAGCCGATTTTTAATATACCTTTCTTTCCTCTTTTTTCTTCCTTTGTATCTATGTCCTGATCCAGGCAGAGGACAGCATTTTAAATCATAACACAAAAAGTTGTAATTAGTAAAGTAAGTCTAACATTTAGGTTCTATTTATATAAAATGTAATAAAGTCAAATTGAAAAGATTTTTATATTTTTCTGCTATTTTAAGTGATCTCTGCTGTGTTTCTCATTCATTACCTTGGATAATTATGCATTAACAAGGTAACATTTTTGCCACTTAACAGTTGATATTTCATAGGAATTGTATATTTAAATGGAAATAGTATATTGTCAAAACACATCAAATGATTAAGGATTATTCCCACAGTTTAAAAAAATACAACTTATTCACTCTTGTTAGCGTAGAAGAATATTTCATGTATGTCATTTAAACAATGTGTATATGTCATCATATATGCATTGCTAACAGTAAACTGTAAGTTCACATTTCCTTAAATGGTCTCAAGTGTGTTTCTCAAGTTTGGTAGTTTCTTGAGATAATGAAGAATTTAGATATAGGACGTAAGATGCATTTGCACTGCTAAGTACTTTGAGTAACAGTGAGAAGGACCACTCATTGATTGAACTGTTGATCAAATGATACATACTGCATCCTTCCAGAAAACATCTCAAAGCACTTTGCGGTTGTTAACAATAAAGTTAAACTGAATGTAAGGGAGCCTTACAAAGTAGGCCAGCTTGAATACCTTATCCAAAAATTTAGAACTGCTTCAAGGCAGGTGTCACTGTTTTAAAGAAATTGAAGCATCTTGAGTTGAAAGATAAATAAGAAAATCTCTATGGATATAAAGATCATTCCCCAGTTGAAGATCTAAGGATGGGCAGCAAGGTCATGTCCTGGAAAATGTAAACTCTGTCAAATTTGTAACCAAGATCCAGGCATCTTCCCTGCTGGAAGTGACTTACATTCTGTTGAAACAAGTAGGCTGAGCACAGAGAGAATTGGACCAGAGGAGTCTCTTCATAAAATGAAAACCTGGAAAGGAGGTGGCAAGTGGATACACAAATAATGAATGACAGGCACCGCTGAGACCTGATAAAAACATGCACAGGGGCTCTCCACATCTCTGCAAGGCACACCAGCTTGAGCTTTCACCTGCAGAACTTCCTTGGCTGGTAATGAGGCTGCTCCATGGTGTTACAGTTAATATGGGACTTAAAAAACTGCTGCAGGGGAGAATCACTTGAACCTGGGAGGCAGAGGTTGTGGTGAGCTGAGATCGCACCATGGCACTCTAGCCTGGGCAACAAGAGCAAAACTCCATCTCAAAAGAGAAAGAAAAAGAAAAAGAAAAAGAAAAAAACTGCTGCAGGGCCAAAGATAAATGCCAGCCTTGCAGACTTTGAAAGCAGCCAAAGTAACTCCCATCAGAGGAGACAAGCAAAGAAGATGAAAAGGAATAGTGACTGGAAAGGGCCAATCAATTTAGCTTTGTGTCACCTGGGTTCAGCTCAAGGAAGTTCTTCGGAAGCCAAGGTTAGATGTGAAAAGCCAGTAAGACCACGGTGACCTGGATTAATAGACATGGATGCCTGAGTTTCTATCTGCATGTAAAGCTGTGATTATAATGAAAGCAATACAGTCCCAGCATTCAAAAAATTTGTGCAAAAGAGCCTAAAAGTTTATACAATGATGTTTTCTGGAAAAGGAATTTCATCACAGTACTAAAATAGGCTTCCCTTATATGTTATGTATAAAATCTCAACAGTGCCGCTATTACACACGTGCATATATATTTCTTTCCTCCATATCTGGGGATGTTTTGTAAGGAAGCATGCATTACAGTGTGTTAAAGGGAAGGGACTAAGAATTTTAGCAAACCAAAATGAAACTAACAAACATTAGCAAAGGATGTAATTGTGAAAAGAGAAACAAGGATCTGAAAAAAAAAAAAAATCTCAATCTCAGAAAAGCACTTTTGTCCAATTTAGCAAATAACTGGAAAAATTGCTGAAGAGGCAGCTAAGCCAGTCTGAATCCTTTTTGTTTCATTTGTGGGGCAAATTTGTATTGAGTCCTCACTGTGTGAAATCACTTTCTGGAGAACTCAGAAAGACTCAGCCATTCTAAAAAGAAGCTTAAGAAGTAGTAAATATGTCTATACCAAGAACCTCACGATAGAGCAGTCCTTTGAACCTAGGCTGGGAAATGCCACATGGATACTTGATCAGAAGGAATGGCTCATATTCTAGTAACCTGAACTCCTGGAAGGAGGTAGAAGGTGATTAATTAGTGTAAAGGTTCCTCAAAATCAAGATCGTGCAAACTTCAAGGAGTTACCTTTTATCATGCTGGAGTCAAATAACACACTTCTCTATTATAAGGAGTGATCTGTGGATTTGAGTTGTTATTTCTTAAGAATAGTTCAGTATCCTCTTATTATTGGTATTAGTGTACTCTTCTATCTTTGAAACACAATAGGATCTGGAATTAAATTTAAATCTGGAAAGTGCATAAAACATAAGCCAACTCCAGAGCTGCTTTTAAATTAACTGGTTTCTCAATGTGAGGATTGGCCTTAGGTGGTTATGACTTAACCTTTTTTCCTTGAGTTTCAATAGCTTGGTTAATCAAAATATTTGTTTTTCTTAGTTATTAAATTCAAATCCTAAATGAATTTCTGTATCCAGATTACAAGGCATTAGTTTTGTTCTAATTTTTATGTATGCCAGACAGTCCATGTCCAAATGCTGTTTATAAACCATCTCCATTGCCTGTTTCCTTGGTAATTGGAATGACTGGCTCTCACTCATTATTTTTCAGAGACTTGAATTGTTGACACTACTGTGTCAGTGTGAGATAAGAAAAGCTTAGCGATTTCTTTTGTTTAGAGTCTTCTTATTTACTTGCTGTACCTGAAGGTCAATGACTGTTAAAGCAGGGGTGGATTAGACTAAAATACAGAAAGCATAAAGGCAAATTGGAAAAGATCCATGGTGACACTATTTAATTCTACCCAGTTAGAAACATGTAGGAAGATTTACCTTCATAAGACTGTAAAAATGGAACTAAAATATCTTCCATGCTTAGTGAAGTGATAAAGAGTATTTTGCAGTCTACTAAGCTGTATGACCCTAGGCCTTGGAAAAGTCACTTTTTCTTCCGTAAAATTTGGGGGTGGGTATTAATCACCAAATCCTTTTTCAGTATGATAATTCTATAATTTCTAGCCAAATTCATGTAAATTGTAATTCATAGTAATTCATAGCAAAAATCATAAAATTCATGTTACCTATAACAAAATTATGTTGAAGTTCAAAGCTATGGCTTTTAATTCTCTTCAAGTTTGTTTTCAAGTTTGCTAAAGAAAATAACACGTTTTACTCAATTTAAGTAATAAGACTGGGAGAAAACTCTTTGGTATCATTTGTATCAGTGACACTATATATACATACAGATAGATAGATAGATAGATAGATAGATTTTATATATATGGATAGATTTTATATAAATATATATATATTTATTACAGATACCTCACAAAATTTTGCTTTGTACTTAAAAAAAAAAGCAATATTGGTCACTAAGTATAATTTAATTCTATACCTTGCCTGTGCAAAACATGTTAAAATTCACCAAAATAAAAATGCTTTCAATAGTTCTGACCATTGAAACCATTTTGGAGATACAAACTTCTACATGGTATTTAGTTTCTTTTTCTCTTTCTTTTTAAAGGTTAGTCTGATTCCAAATTACTTGCTTCACCAGGGACCCACATTATCTGGGCCTGAGGAAGAAAGGAAGAAATAAATATTTTTCAAGTTATAGATACAATAATTGGAACACCCTAACATCTTAAGTCTAAGAAAACAAAGTTCTTTGGACATCACAAACACATAGCAAAAATGACTTCACTTTTGCTTGCCTCCCTGTTTTTGTGTGCGTGTGTGGATTTTTCTTTCTTTCTTTCTTTCTTTCTTTCTTTTTTTTTTTTTTTGAGACAGTTTCATTCTTATTGCCCAGGCTGGAGTACAATGGCATGACCTCAGCTCACTGTAACCTCTGCCTCCCAGGTTCAAGCAATGCTCCTACCTCAGCCTCCCAAGTAGCAGGAATTACAGGTGCCTGCCACCACACCTGTCTAACATTTTGTATTTTTAGTAGAGAGTTTTGCCATGTTGGCCAAGCTAGTCTCGAACTCCTGACCTCAAGTGATTAACCTGCCTCATCCTCTCAAAGTGCTGGAATTACAGGTGTGAGCCACCATGCATGGCCCCTGTTTTTGTATTTACATTTGCTAGGCACTATTTGCTAATAGTATGATATAGTTAAGAGCACAGACTTTGGAGAAAGACACTAGCTATGTGACCTTGCATATGTTTACTTACCTCACTGAGATTTGAGCATCAATGAGAATAAGGTCCATTTCATAATGTTCTTGAGTGACAGTTATAAGAAGCTATATAAAGGCCCTGGCACATGGGATAATGGGGTAGCTGCTACAATTTTTCACATGTATTAAGTACTTTATATATTCCTTGTTATCATATTATTGGCCCCATTTTATAAGTGAAATTGAAAAATCTCCATTTGCTTTATCCATTGCTTTAGCCAAACTATGCTGCTTTTAGTTTATGAAAGGTGATCTTTGTTTTATCACCTTTATGTCTGTTTCCAGCCTGCCTGCTCTATCTGAAATGATCTTTCCCCTGTTCCTGGCTATTGCAATTTTACTAGTTCTTAGGTTTAAGCCAAGCTACTTGTATTATAAAACGTTTCATCATCTTTCCCATTGGATACACAAAACGAAGTTCTATTTCATGGCTTTGAACTTTCCCTTCCAGGATGAGAACTCCCCGAGGGCAGGAACCTTATCTTTATAATCTCTGTCACACACGAAACACCTGGTACAGTGCATTCCACAACATACCTAAATTTTGTCCTAAATAATAAATAAATCATTGATGATTCTCTTTTTCTTCTTTTGAGTGATTTTTTGGACTTATTGATTTGTTTGGGGAACTTTGAACATAACGATTGAGCAGAGATATTAAGTTGATGGCAGTGGTATTTTAAGAAGAAATGAGGTTTTATTTTCCTGTTTTTCATTTTTTAAAAGGTGCTCTAATAGAAGCGTTGGATAATTCAGCTAAAAGTGATTTAGATTTTATTTTCATTTCAGATATTTATAAGAAATTTTGTATCTACAGTACTCATTTAATGATGGTGTATTTTTATTACGAATTATTATTCAGTTTCAGTTTACAGTATAGGGATTCAGATTTGTGAAGAATCTGTGAAACCAACCTGTCAAAAGAAATTTCCTGAAACCATAGTCTGAAAGATGGCATGTGGTTATTACATTAGGCTTGGATGTGTTTAAGGCAAATTATTTGTAAGAGAAAACTGGAATGAACTACACTGACCTCTGAGTAGCAGATATGCAGAGCTATGATGGGTACTGCACTTTATCATAAACTAAAAACAATGTCAAGTACTATTCGTGCTTTATCAACTTTTGTTTACCATGAAAAAGTACAAGTTTGTTTTTCTACGATTTAGAAAGAAAATAAGTGCAGGGAACTAGAAATTGCTGTATATTCAGCAAGCAGCTGTTCCTTTTATTTTGGTTTAGAAAGGCAAGTATTTCATAAATCAGAACAATAATTACTACTCTGAAATTGAGGTTTAGTAAGGTTTCTTTTCATTTGCTACATCTGACTGAAGACTAACAGGATATTCTCTATCCATGAATAACAATAGGGGATATCTCCTATTATTAATGGCCTGAGTAACAAGGGCAACTATTAGGTAGGCGTCGTGTACATCCAGACAGCAGGGAGATGATCATTTACTTAATCTTCCATAAACATATGGAAAATTTAGCAATAAATCAGTCATGCTTGTATTTATGTGTTCAGAAGTTGACATGTTTGAGAACAAAAGTATCCTTATCAAAAATATGTCTGATTATTTTTCCAAAGGAACTTGTGGAGTACTACAAGCATCATTCTCTCAAGGAAGGGTTCAGAACCTTAGATACAACTCTACAGTTTCCATACAAGGAGCCAGAACATTCAACTGGACAGAGGGGTAATAGAGCAGGCAACAGCTGTGAGTATTGAGAATACAATTTGCTGTCACTTAAAAATTAGAGGCGCAAAAACATTAAACATCTTCATTCCAAATTTTAAAATATAACTGATGAATGTGCTAATGCATGAACAAGGACTTTTTTCTGGAGCTAAGTAGAATCAGATGGACCAACAGGCTTATGAATATATCTAATTATAGATCTTTATGGCAAATTAAAAATTATGTTTGTGTTCAAAATTCCATCAGAAATGTAAAAGATATGTTAATATTTACATTATATACTTTTCATTAACTTTTATATTAACTAAACTCTTTTTAACTGACATGTAATGCTTGTGGTCATAATTCTGTTTGAGTAATAGGATGTAAGCAGGGTGGATACGCAGCTCATCAGTTAGCCTAGTATCTCAAATCTACATATGTTTTACTTTAATGACTGCTTTCAGAATTTTGACATTACTAACGTGTTTTTTGGGGTGCTGTTATTTCTAAAACCATACATTAGCCACTTTCTTTCAGAATGAGTTCTGTGCCACAGCTAATCACAAAAGATTAGCATGCAAACGAAAACATGAACTGTGAATCTAAGTCAAAAACTTTTTTTCTCATTGTTTAATGTTACATAATCTTCCTGGAGATAGATATAGTATGTAACAAAAAAAAAATGTAACAAAAAATGTCATGAAGAAGGTGTGATTTTATACTCTTATTTTGATATCACTTTTAAAAAAACTGTTTTAGGGGAGAAATGAATACAGTTTCATTACTCTTAGAATCTTTAGCCTAAGCAAAACTGGGATATCTAGCGGTATTTGAAAACAGAATTTGCATCAGTTTAATGTAACTTTATATTTTTGCCTAAAAGCAGAAACTAAAAGGGAAACAGGTAATGCTCTGGTTTTCAACAATGTCGGTGAAGTTTTATACACTTCAACTTAAGTAAACAAACAATTTGCCACATTAACTGACATGTTTTTTATTTAAGTAACTTAATAGATGTTCTCCTCACAGTGATCAATGAGTGATGTATGCCTAAGCTCTTACAGTGAAAGCAGAGCGAACTTCATGTTAAAACTTTAAACACCGATTACATTTTATCTTGTTACTTTTTAGCCCAAGATTACTTGACTATTTTAGATTCTCAAATAGGCATAATTTTTGCTCATTCAAAAATGGAAGTTTTCCATAAAAAAAAAGTTTTCCTACAAATTTCTTAAAACTCTGTTGAAGCTATGACATTTCCACCAGCATGAAACATGTAATTTTCAAAGCTCTGTTTCTTTGCCTTCCCAGCAGCAAGAGATAATAAAAGTTGCCAAGGAGGTCAGTTAGATGAGAAATCTTGTTTGAGTTGATCACTTAGCTCTAGAGAGCCTAGGAGGGAGAAGTGGGCAGACAGGGAGAACAGATGTCCCATATTAGGTAGGAAGGTCACTAACTTTCATATTTCACTCTGTGGTTTACTCCCAGCCAATTCCTCAGTGTTTAGCACATGGAGATATTCAGAGAATGTCATCTAGCAGGGAATGAAGTTTCCTAACCTAAAATTTTATCTCATGTTTAATGAAGTATTTAATGCTAAAACTTGTTTGGCAACTAGGAAGAGAATTACAAGCCCTTTTTTTTAAAAAAAAAAAAAAAACAAAAAAAACATAGTCAGTAGAATGTCTTTGAATATCCATGCTAGTCCCAGAGAAATTTTTCAACAAATAAAGTCATGGGTTCCATAAAGAATCAAATTTTAAAAATGATATCAAAATAAGAAAATAATATAAAATAAGAGAATAAAATCACACCTTCTTCGTGACTTCTCAAAGTTCTCTACCTAATCTTTTTAAGAGATTCTGATAACTTAAGTCAAGCCACTAAAACTTTTTTTTTGTGTAATTGTGAAGGGAAAGCAAACAATTCATTTAAAATTTTATATTTGGTTTTGTTTGGTTTTGTTGATCAGTTACTCATTCATTCGTTAAACAGACATATATTAAAGACCTAACACATACAAGGCACTGTTCTGGTTCTGGGATATAGTAATTAAGAAGACAAAGTTCCTACCTTTATGGAGTTTACATTTTAATGGGGAGACTCAGGCAAGTCTGGCTTGGAGGAATTTTATATTTTAATATGGAGTGATCAGGGAAGATCTCCCTCATAAAGTGACTCAAAAGAAGAGAAGGGGAGTGGGTTAGTAATGATTGCACAGTGGTTAACCCTCCAAGATTAGTCATTCATTACTGCAAAGAAGGATTACAATCTTTGATCAAATTTATGATACTCTCCCAATGTTTTATTTACTTTAGACTAACTTTGTATAAAGCTAGAGGAAGAGTAAGATGGTTCTGAGGACTAAATGAGGTGCTCTATATAAAGCATTTAGCATAGTGCTCTTACATGGTAAACAGTTAAAGTTATTGCTGACTCTGCAACTTCTACTTTCTCTACTACTGCTGCTACTTCTAACTCTTATTCTAACGCAGCACTTTTCTATATTTCTGAGGCTTGAATAAATTTACTAATTATGACATAGCAATTTCCATCTTTGCATTTATGATTTTTAAAATATAACTTGCTTATTTTATACCAAGTCTTGATAAAGGTTCACCCTTAAAGAAAGACTGCTTCTGTTTCTATGCATGTTGTACATCCCAGGAAGTGGTAAGGAGGAAATGCTGCATGTTCTGTATAGGAAGATTGTGCTGGATGTCTTCATATTGCTTACCTTTGGTTCATAACTTTAGATATGCTGCTGTCATCTAAAAATAACATTTGTCAAGCATTATTACCTTGGGATACTGGGTTGGACAGAAATGGCATCTCCATTACTTCTAAAAGGCCGTGGAGGATATAGAGCAGGTAGGGTAAAGCTTGGAACTATTCTGTGTTCTGAGTAGAGATTGAGAATGGAAGTTCAACTCCTGAAACCTGCTGTTCATTATTCTTACTATTTTTAAACAGTATAATCACCTTGAAAAAGAAAGTCTCAGAGCATTGCACAGGCCGATTGCTTCTGGGCTAGTCTAGGTTAGAATGTTCTTAGGATGTTTACCAACTATTTTTTCAAGTCTGTACAATGTGATAAGATTATGACAGGGCTATCTTAAGCAAATGCAAAATAACATGTAAAAAGATATTGATTAGAATTAAGCAAGTGTCCAAAGTATTGGTCAAGGAGCATAACATTTTAAAGTTAGGAGCCCATCATAGGCTGTCTCTCAGCCTGTCCCCCAGAGTGATGGCATTTTGTCTTTGTCTTCGGAATGACTTAAGAGTCATTCTAAGAAAGAAGAGAAGAGAGAAAAAGAACAAAGAGAAAACTCAGGCATAGCAGTGAGCTCTTGTGCTTCCCCTGGAAACTTCAGTGGCTCCATGAAAGATGCTCTATGGATCTTTGTAAAAATCCCATTATTTTCCAAAATGATCATCTCAAACCTGCCTTAGATTGCTTTAGGTATGCCTATAGGGCAGGCATCCCCAAACTACGGCCCGCAGGCCGCATGCGGCCCCCCGATGCCATTTATCCGCTCCTGTCCCCCCCCACACCCCCACCCCCGCTGCACTTCAGGAAGGGGCATCTCTTTCATTGGTGGTCAGTGAGAGGAGCACAGTATGTGGCGGCCCTCCAACGGTCTGAGGGACAATGAACTGGCCCCCTGTGTAAAAAGTTTGGGGACGCCTGCTATAGGGCTTGTATATTTGAAGGGCATTAAATTGACTTTTGCCTATCTTACTTTACAATGAACACTTAATTATTTTCAGGTCTGCCAGAGAAGCTGTCTGACCCTAGGCGAGTCATTAGCCTATCTGGGCCTTAGCTTTCTCATCTGATGAATAAGGAATGAGATTAGATATTTTATAATGTTCTTTTAAAAACAGCATCTTAGGATTTTTTCTTTGTGTGTATGAGAGAAGTGGGTAAGGTAATATTAACAGGTTGGCATACTAAGAAAAGTTGTATAATTAGCTATTTTGTGACCCATCAGCAGACCTAAATATTTTGCCAAGTGTTTATTTGTAGAGGACTAGTTGGGCCACAGAGTAGAGTTCGGTTATTTTTTAAAATGGCCATCACTATGTTTATATAATATCAAAGTATCTTCCATAAGAACTTATTCATTACAAAAGGATAATAGAAATAGCCAAGCTATCAAAGTTAACTTCACTATTAATGGGACAAAGAGATATCATGTACCTCCTAATATAATGCTCCAAGTAGGACGCACCAACACTTTGATGGTATTTTTGTCCCAAAAATGCATAAGTGGACCCTAATCATGATAAAACATCAGTCAATCCCAAATTGAAAGACATTCTGCAAAATAATTGGTTTATACTCTAAAAATGTCAAGATCATTAAAGACAAAGTCTGAGGAAAGGTTTCAGATTAAAGGAGACCAAGAGATATGACAACTACATATAGCATGTAGTCTTGGATTGAATTCTAGAACAGGAATTGAAAAGATACATATATGCACATATATTGATATATGTGTACATATATGTGTATACATATACACACATACATACACATATGTGTATGTATACATATGTACATAGTATCATATATTTTGTATATGTTATAAAATATGTGTATGTAAGTTCCTATAAAGGATGTAATGCAATTAGCAAATTTCAAATAAATTCTCTCAATTAAGAAATAGTACCACATCAATGCAATTCTCTGCTTTTGATAATTGTACTGTGGTTATACAAGAGAATACCTTTGCTTTTACGGAACATGTGCTGAGTATTTAGCAATAAGGGGCATTATGGCTGCAATTTATTCTCAAGTGGCTCAGGAAAAATACATAGATTGATAAAGTAAACATCATAAAATGTTAACATTTGGGGAGTTTGAATGAAAAATGTGTGGAAATTCCTTTTGCTATTCTTGCTACTTTAAGTCTGAAATATTTCAGAGTATAAAGTTTTAAATTGCGAAGATGATCCCATTTGCAGCTATATCTGAAGAATTGGGAGGTAGTGACAGTGTCCTTCTTTGGCCTGCTTCAGAGATAGGAGGGCCTGGTCCGTTGTTTTCAGGACATGTAGAAACATGTAGAACATTGGCATATACTGAACAGATCATATTTGAAGCCATCTGTTCCTTACCTGTGACTTCATTGGATTTGCTTATTCAGTCGTTCATCCCTTTATCCTGCAAATATTTTCAACACTTAGCATGTGCTAGACCTTGTGCTAGTTACTGGAATTATAATAGTGAATAAGATTCACACTCCGGTGAACAGGAACAGACAAAAACAAAGGCCTTCAATAATCACACATTTTGATAATCCTGATGAAACTGAAGCATAAGTGCAAGGAAATGGGAGCAGGATCATTTAACCTGTAGGGTCAGAGAAATACTTTTGAAAGTAACAGTCAGGCTGAACTCAAAGGGTCTGTGAGAGCTGACAGGGTGTGGGTTGGTGGCCAGTTGGGAACCTGCATAGTGAAGAGGTCACTTGTGTGAAGGTTCATAGCAACAGCAGAGAACTCTGTATGTTTAAGGAACTAAGAAAGGATCAATGTGTTGGGAGCACAGTGAGTGGATTCTGATATTTGCAGTAGGAATGTATTGAAGTTTTACAGACAGAAAATGGTGTGAACTAATTGACATTGTTTTAAAAGGCCACCGACTGCTCCTGAGGAGTTGCCTAGAAGGAGGCATGCACAGGAGGGAGATGAGTTAGGAGGCTCTTGCAGATGTCCACGAGAGGGATGAGCATGCTTTGGACATGAGTTGCATAGTGACAGTAGAGAAGGACAGTGGCAGATTTGGATATACTTTAGAGGTTGAGTTGATTGCATAAATAATTCGAGATCAAATTAGTACAAGTATGGTACATAAGTATTTGCTTTGGACAGCTGGCAAGTGATAAAACCACTGACAAACCAGGAAACAGAAGAGATAGAAGAGGTTTAAGAGGAAAAAGTAATCTATTGAGTTTTGCACAGTGTTCAGGTACCTACAGATACTCAATGGTTTAGTATGCAGTTGGCACCTAGGAGGGTGGTCTTGATTGAAGGTAGAATTTTATGAATGATTAGTACTTCATTTCATAGTTCACATAGAATATAGTGATGTGAGAATTGTAGGCTTTTGTGTATAGGCTTAATTTCTTCTGATCATTGTTCCCTGGAACCCTAGGAGCCAGGACCCTTTGCTTGTCATTCTCAATTGTACTTTTGCACAGGGCCTTGCATAAAATAGCCTCAGAAGAGGCTAAATAAGTGAAGTCAGAGCCTAAGGTTCATGGGAGACACACCAGATATTAGAGTGCTAAGTTGATACTGGATAAGCATGGAAATATGGGTAAGCTTGAAAACAAAATTTAGGTCAGCATGTTCCTTTCAGTGTGGTGACAAATAGCGTCGCAGTTCTTCCAAGATTGACAAAGGCTACTCGTGTCATTGGCACCACATAGATGACCTTGCGGGAAGAAGTAGAAGCCAGAACAGAGCCTAGGCTATCTCTCCGTGGGTGTGGTCTCTGTCTTGCCACCCACTGTCCCCATTATTCTATTCACCATCCAACCACATGCTTATGCTTCATTTTTAATCAGTATTTTAGGCAGAAACAGAAACTTGGATAATTTGTGTTCTGTTTATTTAACTAGAACATAGAGCATTCTCATTCCTGATAATTCCTTAAACATCCTAGTAATTCCTTAACTACTATTTATTAGTTATATTACAATGTAATAGGAACAATATATATCCTCTCCTTCGTACAGGTTCCCAAACATCCACCTAACTTAGTTTCTCCCTTGCCCTGTTAATTCAGCATTCCCATATTCATCTGCCTTTATTTTCTGATCTTATTTTGTCCTCAGATTTTGTCATCTTTTCCTTGGTCATTTTGCACTTGGATTTGATATGATCTAATTTTATTCTGGTAATTTAAATATTTGCTTTAATCTCATTCGTTTCCTAGAACTGCTATAAAATTACCATAAACCAAGTGACTTATAACAACAGAGGTTTACTCTCTCACCCTTCTGGAGGCCAGAAGTTGAAAATGAAAATGTTAGCCTCCATTCTTCTGGAGACTCTGAGGAAGAATCCCTCCCATGCTCCTCTCTTAGTTTCTACTGGCAATCCTTGGCGTGGCTTGGTTCACAGATGCATTACTCCAGTGTCTGCTGGTTTTCATGTCACCTTCTCTGTGTATCATCCTCCCTTCTCTTTTCTTATGGACAGTTGTCATTGGATTTAGGACCTACCCAAATACAGATTGATCTCATTTTGAGATCCTTAACTGAATTACATCTGCAAAGACCTCTGTTTCAAATAAAGTCACATTCACAGGTTTACAGGTTCACAGGTTCTGGGAGGGCAAATCTTTTTGCAGGGCCACCATTCGACCCACTGCAGTTTCACTGTATCAATTTTAAAGTTTTCTCTAATTTTTTTCCATCCTTATTCTAATTTTTCTTTTTATCATATTTATAACTTGGAGTTATAAGCAGACTTTGCATTATTAGTACAGTCAGGCAGTCAGTGAATGGGATTTGTAAAAGAAAAACACTACCATAATACAAAAAAAAAAGTGTTTTCAATGAATCGTATCACTTTTCCACAATGAAATGCCTTCTCTTTCTGCGAAAGTGGGCTTCTGGACAATGCAGGCTCCTAAGCAATACTTGCATGACCATTTGTCTGAAACATTGTATTAAATATTTGATATGGAGTAAGAGAAACTAAGAATTCTGACATTCAATAATTTGATGATTAACAGGACACTCTTACTTTTCAAACCCCTTTTACATATTTTAGCTCAGTATCTCCAGTGGAATATTCCTGGAATCTATAGCCTTGTGCAAAGGACCGTGAAAAGATTTCTTTTGCCAAACAGATACATAAGAAATGCTGCTAGTATGATATATTCCCTTCTAGGAAAGTGACAGTTTATCTAGAGTTTTCCCCAGTTTATTTCGTCATGCAACACTGTCTCATAGTGTTTAATGCTCATGTTAGGAGGCTTAAAAGAGTTAGTAGGTGTGAAATACTGAGAATAGCGTCTCACATGTGGGAAGTGCTATGTGTTTGCTCCTGCTATTACTACTGCTGCTCCTGCTACCACTTCCAATACTGTTAGCCAGTGTGAAGTGTTACATTAGCCTCATTTGACAATTTTAAGTATATTTATAAAGTCCTTCTCCTTTTCCCTGGTACTTTGGTTTCCTACTTCTATTTCCTGGGGTTTGGCTCTGCTCTGCCACTGCTCTCTGGGCTAAGTTAGCTATAACATATTGCTGATATTTTTATGTTCTCTTCCCTCAGTTTGTCTATGGTTTCCACAGAACTGACAGTTCTTGGGCAACCGATCAACTACAATTGCACATCTTCATTAGTTGATGATGCTGGGCTTCCCTTTTTTTTATTTACTTACTTCAAGTGCTTTTCCAGATTCTCTGAGGCGTTTTTTATTCTCAGCCTGATAGCTTTAAAAGTTAACAACCAGTATCTAGGATCCCTTAAGAGTGTGGCTTACAGGTATAAATTCTACAGAGTCAGATAACCTCATTCAGAACTAGCTTTTAAATGTTTCAAGGCTCAGAAGCAGTACTTAGGATCTTCAAATTTCTCATCTTTTGTACTGTTCATTAATACTTTTTTACTGTCTCATGTAACCTCATGTTCTAAATTAAAAACTAGTCTTAGCTGGGCATGGTGGCTCATGCCTGTAATCCCCAACACTTTTAAGAGGCTGAAGCAGGCAGATCATTTGAGGTTAGGAGGTTAGGAGTTTGAAAGCTGCCTGGCCAACATGGTGAAACCCCGTCTTTACCAAAAATACAAAAATTAGCCAGACATGGTGGCACACACCTGTAATTCCAGTTACTTAGGAGGCTGAGGCAGGATAATCATTTGAACCCAGGAGCAGAGGTTACAGTGAGCCAGGATGGCACCACTGCACTCCAGTCTGGGCAACAGAGCAAGATTCCATATCAAAAATATATATATATACATACATATATACCTTGTCTCAATCCAGTTAATATATGTAACATTCTCTAATTTACCATAGTGCTTTCATATAGCAGCCATGATCCAAGAATTTGGTTTTACTAGTTTCTTGCTTGAAAAACAAATTCATCTAAATCGAGAGAAATTCCCGTTTTTCTTCCTAAAAATTTAACCAGGCTTCTAGTTATGATGATCAATACTGATAACTCTTTGTTCCTGTTATTTGACTTTCCCTGTTGAATCCCAAATCTGCATAAGGTAGCATATTTTAACTCTGCAATTCTCTTGCTCTTAATAGCATTAATAAATTGAGTACATAATCAGCTAGGGTTTCCTTTTATTAATTCATACTTTCATTCATTGCGTCATACATTTCAACATTTGTTGAGCCTCTGTTTGCATTAAATACTATATCACACACATCCCGCGAATGTTATATACAATATAGTTTAACGTCTGAACAATAGGAGGGAATGCCAGAGAAACTCTTCTTGTATCTAGACACTTCAAACTTACCATCCACATTAGCCTTAATACGGGTTTTTTTTCAAACAAGTGCTTTCTATAACACTCCTGAGAGGTCATCATCAGGCTTTGGTTGAACACTCAGGTTAAAGGTTTTTTTTTCTTATATTGATCTAGAAATTTGATTTTCTATAGCCATTTACTACGATTAGTTCAAAATAAATATATATTTTCCCTACCAGGATAACCCCAAATATACTATAAAATTATGTATTATATAGTCAAAATAAATATACTATGTACTGTCCCTACAATAATGAACTTTCATCTAGTATGTTCTTTTCCCTTCCCTGCACTTCCTTCTGACCTCTTCATTTCTTCTTTTTCCTTTCCTTTTTAAAAATATTTATTCAACTCATCATCATATGAATGGTTGTCAGTCTTTCACCGTCCTCGCCACTCTCTGATAGATGTACTCCAATTTTTCAGACTGGGTACAAAAATTTGAATATTGGCTGACTCATTGGCTCAGATTTTTCTCTATTCGAAACTCATTCTTCCCCAGTTAATTTCCACCCTTCCCTTTATCTTTCCTCCTCAAAGGGTGCAGTTCTGCGTACTTGAATTGAATCCAGCATTTCTTTTCTAATTTATTCTTTAGTTGTTACATCCTCACCAATAACCTCCTCCAAAGTTCCCCACATTCATTCATTCATTTTTCATTCATACATTCATTCAACAGATCTTAATTGAGAGCTTACTTCAGGGCACGCACTGTTAAAAGGCAGCAGTGAATAGCATGGATAAAAATCCCTACCCTTATGGAATTTATTTGCTAGTGGGGAAGGTAGCTAATAGATTCAGAAAAATAAGTAAGTGTATTATGTTAGAAGTTGCTGAGTGCTCTGGGGGGAAAAAATACCAAGGGAGTGGTACTCATGAGTGCTGAGAGATGACTTACAATTTTTAACCAGGCTCATTGGGTGATGAAGAACAAAACTACAGTCTCATTTTCCCTCTTTCTGGTAGCATAGCAGAAAGCTGGATCATCACTTCTAAGTTAGTTCAATGGTCGAGCAGGCTGACACCAGCCAGTGGCTCTAGAAGCTGCCCTTTCTGACAGGCCGCTTGTGTGACCAGGGAGCTTCTGATCTTGTAAGCTTGCATAAATATCCTGTTAATACATAGAGCAGGATGCCGAAACTGTAACCACAATGTGTGCAGAGCATTTGTGCCTCATCTCATTGGTGGGACAATGGGAGTTGGGGAGATTGCATGCACTCTACCTACTTCTCTGATTGTTTGTTGTTCTTACAATAAACCCTATTTCTGTCAGCATCACATGGCACTAGGGGTGTGAATCCATGACTATTTTATAGGACATCACAGCAGGCCTCATTGTGAAGGTGACATTTGAGTCAAGACTCAAGGAGATAAAAGAGAGAACCACCAGTGCTAAGAAAAGGGTATGTCTGACCAGGCAATGTGGCCAGAGCAGAAGGACCAAGAGGAACAGTAGCCAGAGATGAGGTACAAGGGGTAAGTGAGGCCAGATCACGTAAGGCCCTAAAGGACTTTAGGTTTTACTCTTGAAGAAACAGGAAACCATTGGGAGGATTTAGGCAAAGAAGAAACATGGTCTGCCTTTAAGTTTTAATAGGGTTATTCTGGCTTCTTTAATTGAAAAAAGACCATGAGAAAGAGGTGACAAGGTAGGCACAGAAGACCAGTTAAGAGGTCCATACAGCAATCCAGGTAAGAGATGATAGTGGCCATATAACATGACTATATTTTAAGGGTGATCCCACACATGGCCTGAGCAACTGGGAGTCTGGAGGATTTTGTTTCGTGTTACGGACTCCAGTAGAGCGTAAAGTCTAATCATAGCATTCACAATCCACAGTGAATTATTCCCTTATCTCTGTATAATTTCTGTCTGTATCTCTTTATTAATTTGTAAGCTCCTTTGATGTCAGAGACTATACCTATTCATTATATCTCCTGTAATATCATAGCACAGTCTTTGGCACATTAGTAATATAGTAAATGTCTGCCAATTATTTTTAAAATAAGGATTTCAAATTAACATCTTGATAAATCATAGGCATATAAATCATCTGAAATCCCAGGCAGTTTTCCATAGCAATAGGAAAGACCTTGTACTTACTTTGTTTTCTTGTTAATGGCTTTACATGTTTATTCTCTGTCGCATTGAATATTAAGTAGTTGTTTATTTTTTACAATAATCCTAGACATAAGTTTTCCTTGTTACAGATTTAGATTTCGGGTTAAAATAACTTTGTCTACTTAACAGATGTCAGCATTCAATTAAATGAAATTAATCTAAATTATTCGTAGTTTTTTTTCAGTGACAATAGATAAGAGATACGGTAAGCACCAAACGACGGGGTTTAGGTTGTTTCATTTACTGGAGTGTGGGGAGCAAAATTTATGTCTATAAATTTTGCAGGGCACCTAAAACCACATGCCGGAGTTCTAAAATAAAACCAGGGTAAGGATCACAAATTTAAATTAAGCATTCATTAAATGCTCAGCATGTTCTCCACTGTTAGGCCATCTGTAGACAATCTTGGCAAAAAGAGCCTCCTAGACTGCTCATCAAAGCGTACCACTTAGAAGTACGGTTCTTCAGGAAAACATGTAGGGCCACGGCTGGGCAGCAAACACAAGTGATCTCTGTGTCGACAGTACCATCGGCCCAATCTTCTGATCTTCTTACTAACAACCTTTTGCTACCTAAGTAAGTGTGAACGCATGTACTTGTTACAACTAAAAACTGGGTGTTAAGGAATGTCTGTCCCAGAGAATACTTAGCAAATACTTAAGGTAATGTTCTCTGATACATGTAATGGATAATTGTCAGTTCAAAAATACTTATGATTTGGTAACTAGTACCTGAAGAAAGAGTGTTGATTCAGGTTGGTTTCTGCTGTGTACAAATTTCAAATATTAGTGAAAACAGTGAATTTTCATTTGCTCATGAACATTGTAGCATGATCAAGGCAGAACATAATACCTTAAAGCAATTCTTAGCCTTGGCAACAAAAGAATAGGCATCAAATATCCAGTCACTAGTACTTTCTTATCCTACCATAAACACTGTGTTCTTTTTGTTTTTTAATTGACATTCTTCTGTGTTTTGTGGCTTCATCTTCTCAGTCAGGTCTCAGAACTGAATAATAACCACTAATGATTTGCCAATCAATTATTATGGCTATGCTGATAACTTCGATTCCCAGCTTATTTATTTAACAGATAAATTCTGTTGATATTAGATAATGTTAGTACTTCAGGTTTTGCTTACCTTGGGAAAGTTGATAAATAATATTTGACTGTACTCTTAATAGTTCCTAATTGGAAACATTAAGTCCCTAAGTTATGAGCCACTGAGTCATCTGCTAATAATGCCCCAGGAATGTTAGCTCTGTTGAGAGCAAGCAGTCCTACACATGCAGAATAATCAGATTCCTGCCTAAGTGTGATGGTCTCTCTGAGCAAGGTATTCTCCCTTGCCTGTGCTAACATGGAGTTGAAAGTGTTTGTAAAAGGAGAAAAGTTAGTCCTTTAAAAGAAGCTTGCAGTTTGAAAATGATGACTTACTGAATAAGGTCACAGTATTGTTGTAATATTATCTAAGTGGATGCTGATATACATAAAAGAGTAGTCTCACAAGAAGCTTCCAAAATAACCTAATGCACTAGCAGATAGGTATCTATAAGGTTAGGCAGTGAATGAAGAATTCAGATGATAATCACCTCAACATTCCCATTCCCATTTGAATGTCACTATTATTGGGCTCTTTTTAATTCTATTCCAGGACATGCATCTACCAAAAATTTTTACTTTACAAGTTTCTAGGTATGGTAGGAGGAGTTTGATGATGGTGGAAATATATGGATATATTATCAGTATGACTGCAAATATGTTTTACAGGTTAAAATTACTCTAAAAATGTTTTTATCGAATACCTTATTCTGATTTTGCTTGCATCTGGGTTTAAACCCATACTTTCCTGGAGAAACATGTTATCTTTTACTGTTGTCTCAGTAAGTGCCATACATTCAAATGCTGTTTTCCCAGCTCAAAGGAATTAAGGACCTAAAGGCAGTTACCACTGATATATAGGAAGAGTGGCAATAATAAGTCATGTTACAGTGTGTGGAAAAGAAGAAAGCATCCCTGCCAATTCTGAAAATGTTTGGCCGAGAGCTGTACACTGGGTGGCAGGAGAAACTGATTAACCTTTTACTCCTAAGAAGATTCCTCAGGCATAGAGTGTGGTTAATGCCGTGGGACATACAGTATTTAATAGGTGTTCAGCATCTCAGAAAAAAAATTACTTGTTGTAGAAATATCACTGATAGATTGTGGCTCTCAGAAAGCCTGGGGAGTAGAACCTGCACATATTTCACTTCCTTTATCTTTTGCTGGCCTTTGGTGGCAGTGTTATGGAGCAGTTTAAGTGGGCGGAAGATGAGCTAAAGGAATGGGAGGAGGAGACATAAGGAACCTGCAAAATTAAATATCCTGCCAAGATACTTGTCCATTCAGCAGCTTCCGTTGCTTGGGCCTGATCCTGTGAAGGACGCAGAAGCAATATGAGAACTGGCCCCTGCCCTCCAGAGTCACCATCTAAGTGGGGCTACAACACAGGAAAACGTGCACTAAACATCAGAGCCAGGAAGTGCCATGATGCAAATACCTACCAGAGAGCTAGGAAAGGTCAGAGAAGGGCCAGAGTGTTGTCTGGATTGTCAGGGAAGGCTCCCGAGAAGAGTCTGGGTTGAGCTTTTGGGACCAGGAAGTCAAGGTTAGCAGAGGCCAGGGAAGGAGCAGCATTCCAGAATAAGCAGATATTTGGAGTTGGAAGTATAGCTGAGGGCCCTGGAAGCTGTTCCGGGTAAAGAGAACACATGTGGGAACGTATACCAATTTCATTAGAGAGGCAAGAGTGGCCAGATTATGAATTGTCATGTAATTTAGGACAAGGGTTTGGATTTCATAATTTAAGCAAATAGCATGATGGAATCTACATCAAAGATGAGTTGATGTGAAGGCAGTATTTAGAACAGAATAGAAAGAAAGCCAAAAGCAAGAAGACCATTTGGCTGGCAGTTTTCTGAGGGTAGGAATGAGATAGATACCTGAATTGGGATGGTGCAGCTGCGACTTACTGAATGGTTAATTTCATATTGTAGAGGAAGAAAGTGCTTTACTTAGAAGGGAGATGGGGAGAAGGAGAGGCCTGGACAGTGTACAAACTTTGCAAGTATGGTTTGCAGAGAGAACAGGGGAGTTCTTGCAGGGGGGTGGTGGGGTGGGGTGAGTGGAAACATGGGAATTTGAGCTAGATTACAGGGAAGAAGATGAATTTGGATTCAGACACATTAAATCAGACATAAAAGCTATTCTTTGTAGCAGTGTCATGAAAACATTTGAAGTCATAGACTGAAATTCAGGTGAGACGCCAAATCATATCCAAGAATCTCCTGCATTCATCAGGGAAAAATTAGTTTAAGTAAAGACCAGTGGGGGCCAAAACCTAACTGTGATGACTAACTACTGTTTGGATGGAACTATAATATTTTAGGTAAGATTTAAGAGGATTTTAATTCTAGCTACTTGATAGAAATGCCAATGATGATAAGGCTTTCAGAGTTAGATAAGAGACATAGCTAGCATCCTGATATTGTATAATTGAAACAGAGATTCAGGTCCTTTAGGGAAGCATTACCCATATTCCTTTAGGAATATTAGATATTTTAAGATTACAGATAGGTTATCTAATCTATCTACCTGTTGTTGAGATTATTTCATTTGCATTTAACTGTGTTTTCATTGGCTTATCATTTCTCTCTTCTAGAGCTAACTTATCTCTTGTTATATTCCAGACTCTTGGGGTAAATTACCTTCATTAGAAATTTTGGAGAAATAAAGTGTTTTATTTCTTTATGGATAAAATAGTCTGAGAGAGAGAGAGAGAGAGAGAGAGAGAGAGAGAGAAAGACAGAGAGAGAGAGAGAGAGAGGTAGAGGGAGAGAGAGAGAGAGACAAAGATGGACACTTAGAAAACAGTCCAAGGAGAGAATTCTAATGCCTGACAGAAGTAATATTTAGAATGAGGGCTTTTAACTGAAGTTCTCACAGACATGGGATAGGAATCTTAGCACCAGATTTTATTCCAATAATAGAGTTAAATGTGTGTCATTTGCTTCATTAAAATGGAGGTAGCATCCTATCCTCTAACAGTATATCATGATCTCGAGAAAATAAAAATGTACCATTTCTACTGCATGGCTAAAAATGACTTGGGCTGATTGTAAAAATTAGTTATAATGGCATGTATCAGTATATTTAAAAGTAAAAATGTACTGCAGAATGTGCAAGGAATAGATAAGAACTTTGATTATAAACAGGAGCAGACTTCATGGTAAGTGACAAGCAAACATGAGGCCATTCATGAGAAAAGTATGTTGTGAGTGCATCAGTGTGTATATGAGGGCTCCAAGGTCATTGATTCTAAGAATAACTAAACTCCCTCCAATTCCCTGGCTAGTCTGCTTGGGTAGTGTCTGGGAATCTCCTTAATAAGTCACTGCTGTCCATGGATATCCCTAGGACCCTTTCCTGGCAAGAATATTCGCTTTGGAAGAATTCTGTGGTTGTCAAGTCAAACAATTACCTGAAGAGAGGCAGAATATATTGGAAGATGATATAAACTCGTTCCCTGTTAGATTAGCTCACTTTTACCTCATCTTTGGCTGTAAAAAACTTTTTGTCACAGTTCAGATTAGGCCATAGTACAAGTAGCAGCAACCCAAAAACCTTAAATAGTCTTCAAGAAGATAGTTATTTCTCTTTCCCAAAAAAATCTTTGAAATAGCCCACGGCTAGAGGAAGGCTAATCATCTCCCTTCCAGGAAATCTTTAGCGATCCAGGTTCCTTCAGGCTCATGCTCCACCATCCAGAGGGGGAGGCTTTTCTCCTCATGGACCAAGATAGTAGCTTTCAAATTCCAGACAGCAGGACAGAATGAAGAGCCAAAAAGAAAGGCAAAGGCATGTGCCCATTTAGAAAGGGTCTCAGAAGCTGTCTCATGACACTTTTGTTTATATTTCATTGGCCAGAACTTGGTGGTGTGGCTATACCAAACTGTAAGGGAGGCTGAGAAATGTAGCCTTCTCTCTAGGCAAACATAGCCCAGTGCATGATCTAGGACATGAAAGAAGTGAAGAATAAATACTGGGAGAAAGTATGTAACCACACCTTGCTTTCCATTGCCGTGGCACCTTGGTATCAGCAGGTCAAATTGTATAGCTGCCTGCGGAGGTGCCTGAAACAGTGGCAGTTGAAGAATAGTGCAGCAGTCGCTAAGAGCAGGTGCCCTGGAGTCATACCACTTAGGCTGGATTCCAGATTTTTCTCAGATGTAAAGAGGAAATAATACTAGTACCTTCCATTTAGAGCTGTTGTGACGATTAAGTAAAATACTGAATGTAGCACGTTTGGCATGGTATCTAAGACTTCAGAACCATTTGATAAATGTTATTAGCTCTTATATTAAAAGTAAAATGAAAAGTGTTAGAACATCCATATACATGTAACTTTGCTGAGCATCCATACAATATGGAGAATATATTTACTTTTTTTTCCAGCTATAATAAGAGTCAGAGTGGTTTTCTTTTCTAAATGTACTTTTCTCCTTTTGAAAATAAGCTGGCATGTGCATGCTTGGTTGGGAGGATAGAGGTGGTTTCTAACAAATTGCATGAATGATTTTCTTGAATTTTCCATGGGTTCGTCATGTTTCATTGACACCATCTTACAGGCTTTTCTTTATAACAGTTTTGATGTGAAGGATTATTTTACACTACGAATCTACAGCACCCCCTTTCCACTGATGTAACAAAGTGGGAATTGGGCACTTCATCAAGAGGATGAGGCCATCGTTGGCCATCCTTGCCTGGATGGGGTTCAAAGATGGCAGTGTGGAGTGGATATTCTCTGTGTTTGCCTATAAAAGGATAGGCAGCTCTGAATTGCAAAATACTATTGTCTATCAAAATGTAAGAGTTTGGCTCGTTCTTCATTTAGAAATGGTGATAGGAAAGAAGTGGGTGAAAATGAAGCTTGATAATCCAACTTTGATGTGCCAATTTTCTCATGATTACAGACAACAAAAGAGATGCATTGAGATATTTTTGCCAATACCTAAATGCTCTTTTGCTTCTCTCTTTTTCTTCCTTTCTCAAAGCCCCCTCTTTGTTCTGTGGCTTTTCTTTTGTAACTCCTCCAGACTACAGCTTTGTTCCCCCTTCTTCCACTCCTTTCTGGTCAGGTACTGCTTTACTGCTTTTATTTGTCTCTTCAACTTGCTTCTGCTTGCAAATAAAATATTTGAGTTCAATGTATGGCTTCTCATATAGATACATCTCCTCACGGACAGTCCCTCGAGTTCCATTACCACCATGCACTTTACTCTTCTCTGTCATAAAGTCACTGTTTGTCATGACATTCCACTTGTTTTTGCGTGTGTGCTCGTGCCATGTATTTCAGTAAGACATTTTATAATTTACTTGTTGGGGAGAGTTTGGAGACGGATAGGGCTGGAAGTAGAAAGGGCGATGAAAATCTATAAAATCATGATTTTTCTTGAGAACCAGAAATTTTAGTTGAGAAAAGCCAATATTTATGTATTTTCCTAAAGAAAATAAATAGAATTAAAAGCCAAACTTTGTTTCCAAATATAAAATAAAATTCAGTACATAGGACTTGAAAACATGACCGGCGCCCATGAATTCTGAATTTCTTCAGGTTGTGCCTGGGCGTTTTGGTCTTGATTTCCGTCATTAACCAGAGAGTGTCATGGCTATTTACATGACATTAGATAAAGTCTGTTTCTTGACAGAGGTTTAAAAATTAACCTGCACATCCCAATAAAAATCGAAGAATTTAGAACTAGAAAAACCTTAGAAGTCATCTAGTACAAACCTTTCATTTCATAGATGAGAAAAATGTGGCCTCGAGGGGTTAGAAGACCTATGCAAGGTCACACCGTTAAGTTGATGATTGGCGTTTTCCGTCACAGGGGTGTTTTTATGTGTACCGACTCTAACAGTAGTGCCCTAGTAATGGGACAGTTTTCAGTGAGAAAGCTATTAAAGTGGTTTGTGTCCTGAACAGTAAAATAAAATGACCTATTTTTACTCCCTTTACAGTTCTGAAATCTACAGTATTGCCATTCATTTATCTCATGATGGACACCTGGAGTCTAAAAAATTTTATGTCATTACAAAGCCATGAATAATAGGTCAGAGATCCCTGTGGCCAAGTGGGCAGGCCCTTCCAGGGTAACACGGGTCATAACTTCTACTGCCTGAGCCCTGGGAACTGTTAAAAATACAGATGGATGGTGTTTCCCATTTGTCTCTTTTTCTTACACTTAAGTTCCTTTACCATTTAAGATTTATAAAGTTTCACCAATCTCCGATGAGTGATTCTCAGATTCACTGAACATATAATTGAAAACACTTTATAACCCCGAAGAGCAACAGGTAGGGAAGTTAATATAAAATGTGCTATGAAACACTAGAGAGTAACAAACATGAACCACTGGAATGAAGTTTTCTTTTCAGAACAGGGCCAGCAAGGGCAGGGAGAAACTTAGCTCCTCTCCTGCCATCAAAAATTACACACACACATACACACACACACACACACACACACACACACACTCCAACTCTGGACACAGGAGATGAATACCCTAAATATCTGACATCTTGTTTTTGATTAGATACATCAGTAAAGGTTTTCTGTAAGGCAGTATTTGTTTCAAAGAAAGAAAATAATGGATAGTATTTGTTTCTTCTGATTCACACCTGATTCACACCCCTTCACATAGGGGAATTATATAGAAAACCGTAACTAAATTGATCACCAAATAGTTTTAACATAGAAAGTGTCGTTAGGGGAGAGTGCCACCTAGCCGGAAGTGATAGCATAGATTTGACAGACTTACATCAGAGCAAAGTGTTTCTTTGTTTCGAGTGTTAATTGAAGCAGCTACTGGATGAAAACATAAAGCTTTATCTTGGAGGTGCTAGTTAGAAACAGATGACTGGGCCATCAATAGGAAATTTATGATGAAATTATTTTAGATTCTGTCTCCTTAGATACTTAGGTATTATCCAGTTTTTCTTTTTTTTTTAATTTGGGTTTTTTTGTTCTGTTTCATTTTTATAAAAACTAGTCTTTAAAGTTCTTATATATGAAGAATGGAAAAAAAGGACAATGGTTCTTTAAACTTTATGAAGTGAATTTGCCTGCGCCTGATTGAATTGAAACAGCAATTCTGCTGCTTTCAAGCTCCTCTGCCATTCGCGCTGGTCTGTAATGAAATCATGACTGTGCATTTGATAGCATCAATAACATTCATCTGATTAGGTTCTTACGGTTGTTAACTAACTGCAAGCTTACTCTCATTCCTTGTCATTTCTTGACAGTGTTAAGCCCCAAAGTGCTGGGCATTGCCATCGCCCGGTATGACTTCTGTGCAAGAGATATGCGAGAGTTGTCCTTGTTGAAAGGAGATGTGGTGAAGATTTACACAAAGATGAGTGCAAATGGCTGGTGGAGGGGAGAAGTTAACGGCAGGGTAAGCTGGCCCTCTTGATGTCCTGGTGCCCGTGAATGAAGGGGACTGAGCAGTTGTTAGGACCCATTGTGGTGCCAGGGAGAAGCCTCTATAACTGTATCGCAGCCTTCAGCCCACAGGCCCCTGCCCTCTGGAGACTGGTGCTATATTTTGCTGGTACCAGGGACTCACTGGAAATATTTGAAATAAATATGACAGTGACATAAATAAAATTCACCTGGGCAAGTGTGTTAGCTTCCTGCTTGGAAAAGAGTTGAGGAGCATTTCAGCTCTTTTTAGACCCTGAGCCATTTAGCTAAACTTTATGTGTATTGCAAAATATCTATAAGAGCTGCTGATCTAAATTGGAAAGAATGGGACATAATACCTCTGTCTTTTCATCCTGTTCTACAGCAGAAATAGGAATCATTATGCAGCAGAGCCCCCCGTATTATACTTAATTTACATATTTATTTGTGTGCTAGTGGATTAGAACACTGTGTAAGTTTATTTTATTCCTCCATTTTGATCATTCACTCTATTAGGCTTCTACGAGCAGTCAAACCAATCCTCTCACCTACAATGAGCATAAAACCCCTGTTTAATTAGGGTACTACGAAAACAAAATGCTCTGTTGTAGAATCCTTTGAAGTGTCAGATACAAAGTCACGTTGCTATGTTGGTTGCTTTTCTTTTTTAGGTGGGCTGGTTTCCCTCCACGTATGTGGAAGAGGATGAATAAATTCAAATCCAGCATTGCACCCTGCACCAAAAATTTCAGAGAAGTGATAAACAGAG
This sequence comes from Saimiri boliviensis, assembly GCF_048565385.1. NCBI lineage: Eukaryota > Metazoa > Chordata > Mammalia > Primates > Cebidae > Saimiri > Saimiri boliviensis. Next base: position 103,880,979 of record NC_133459.1, read on the forward strand.
GCCTGCACAGCATTGTGAATTAACTGAAGTGTTTAAAAAGCTGCATTTCTGGCTGTTCAACATCCTCCCTCCTTAACCCCTCCTAAGTCTTAATGCTGAGATTTCTAAAAGATGCTGGTACTGACAGATTAATGGCTTGCCTAGAGCTGTGCAAGAAACAGCCTGCCAGCCTGTCATTGTCAGGGACCAGGGCAAAGCCAAGAGCCGTTTTTCCCAGAAGAACCTTGCAAACACATTGGTTCATGTGTCTACTTCATCCGGTCAGATACCATGAATGCTAGTCATTAGTAAATCTTTAATACAGTTTTGCTTTCTTCTCACCTGCCATTCACCAGATTATTTGAAGGTGCAAAGAAGCAGAAGTATAATTTTTCTTTTCCCAGCATGAAGAAAAATTGGAGCTCTGCCATTTGAGCAGTTTACTGGAAAGATCCAGCTGTACTCGTCTTAAATTGTCCAACAAGGTGACTCATTGCCCAACAAACACTTTTACCCTCAGATGTTACTTGTGTTATTATTAAATATGAGGCCAGTGCTCAGGTTAGCGTCATAAGTGAAATATCCCTGAAGGGTTTTAATTATTCATTTGGTGTCCTGGTTATATTTGCAAACTTCTTTATAAAAAGTGAAAAAACACATAAAAGAGAGAGTAGTCTTCATAGTTAACCTTCACAATCTTCATGATTTCATAGGATTATTTTGGAAATGTAGTATTTGACTTTATGAAAGAATCTTGGCTATGTGTATTATGGGTAGTTGCCAATAATCTGAATAAGGTGGCATTGTTTACGGAAACAGATCAAGGGCTATAAATTATGTCATTTTATAGCAGCAATATCTGTTAATGCATGCCTTTTCCTCCCACCCTCCTCTCCCTGACACAAAAATGACTTTTTGATTCCCACATTTTCTTAGAGCACAAACAACTTCGTTAAGGATTTTGGAAGGAAAGCACAGCTGGGTTCTTTATTCATTTCTGGGACAGAAAAGTGGACATTGGGCTTTCAGTTTCTCTGAGTCTCCCCCTCTGCAGTGCGTCCTGGGCGCGTATTAACGGGAGGGAAGATCGTTCTTGTAGAACACTTGTTTTGCCAAGCCATCACTGTTTCATGCGAGGATCCTAAATACATTCTTTCTGGGATGCAGAGCCCCCAGTCAAGGCAGTCCAGTGAAGACACTGACTTGGCCCTTCCCTGATAAAATACTTCCTCCGTTACTGAAGTCATGTACTGACAAGATTGAGAGACTTTTCATTTTTGGAAAAACAACAACTATACAAAGTTAGAAGCATTAACTTAGTAGAGCTGAACCAGGAGCTTTCAATTCTGAAATTTCAAATCATCTCTGAAACGAAGCAGGTGTGGCCTGCCCTTTCCTCAAGCCATTCGGGTCCCAGATCTCATGGTTGACTGGATACATCCCCGCGTTAGAGACCCTCATGGGCTAGGACTTTTCATCTAGAATAGATTCAAGACCTTTACCTCAGAATGATGTAAACTGTGATTGTGTTTTAGAAAAATTATTATTTGCTAAAACCAGTTAAGTCTTTGTATATGTGTAAATGATGACAAAAATCTATTTTATAAAATGTTCTGTACAGTGGAGTTACACCTCAAAGTGTACTCTTGGAATGGATTCTTTCCTATAAAGTCTTATCTGCAACTCTGTCTCGGGAATGTTTTGTCTGTTGCCATCAACCAACTTTGTTACAGAGGGAGCAGCCTCACACAAGCAGAAACACTCCTGTGGATGGTATTGTAGCATGTTTTGTTTGTTTTAGTCAACAGACCCTCTCCTTATAAATGGTGTTTAGTCTTCCTGTTGCATTTCATGGGCCTGGGGGTTTCCTAGCAGAGGATATTAGAGCCCCTTTTTTTGTGACATTACTGATTACATCTTTGTCTGCGTTTAATACTTTGTATTGGAAACTTTAAATGCTGCGGGTTTGTATAGAGTTCTAATACCAAAGACAGAAGTAAGTGTTTTCCATATACTTTGTCTTGCCTGTATGCAGCACTGTGTAATATGGTGAATTAAAGTGGTATTTCGCTTTGTATTATTTTGTAAATATGTCAATACAATAAATAGTGACTAAATTGATTTCTTGGAGTTGGAGTCTTTTTATTGAATGATCCCTGTATTAATCAGGGTTCCCCTGAAAATGGATGGTGCTGGATCATTGGGCCTGTACCAGGCCGTCGCCAGCAGTCCAGAGTGGATGGGAGTGGTGGGGGGAGCAGGAGTCACCTCCCTTCCACCATCAGCCCCGGCTACCTGTCAAATAGGAGGGCCGCAGCGGTGAGCCTTGAAGCCCAGGGCTGAGCCTGGTTGGAACCACTGTGGGTGTGGATCTTGGTGGTAGTAGCAAATATTCAAAGGAGAACTTTTGAAGACCGAAGTCAAAGAGAGTTCCATGTGAACAGCAGCTGAACGTGGGTTGGTCAGTCAGTCCTGAGAGACTGGGGAGCGCCACTTTGAAGTGACAGGTGATGGTCTCCATTGCGCTCAGCCGATTGAAAGGGAGTCAGGTTCAGATCTCTGAATCCGGATGGCAGAGATGAGCACAGCCAAGTGTCCAGCACAGGGACGCAGTGGATCCCAGAGAAGCCAGCAGGAGCCCCGGGGAGAGTTCCCTTCTCTCTGTGAAGGTCAGGGCACCCTGAAATTGGATTCACCTAGAGAGAGGGGTCCATGCCTTGAAAAGCATCACGGTTCCAGTGGCATCTGCTGAGCTCTGGCTGGCCCTTGAAAATCCTGGAGAGACGGTGTAAATCTCACGCCGGGCTGTACCTGCAGCATTCCTCCGTCTGGAACTAAGACCTCTAGGCTGCAGAACATAATATTGTGGGAACAGGAAACAACAATTTTGCTAGTGGATCACTAGGGGTGATGGTGAGTGGTGCCACATCCACTTCCACCCCTTGATTCCTGGACCTGTGAATCGTGGCTATGGGAGAAACAGTACCATATATTTAATGCTGATTCAGAGCATACACGACCTTCTAAAGAATTTTGTCCCAGCCCTGCCAAGTATTGTCACCTAATTGGCGTTGTAATTGTGCCTTGAAAAGGCCATCCTAACTTTCTACCCTGCTGCTTCAGGATGATAGGGAACATGGTAAGACCAGTGAATTCCATGAGCACGAGCCCAGTGCTGTACTTCTTTAGCTGTGAAGTGAGTGCCTTGATTAAGGCAATGCTGTGTGGAATACCATGATGGTGGATAAGGCATTATGTGAGTCCATGGTTGGTCATCTTGACAGAAGGATTGATGCAGGATAGGCAAATCCATATCCGGAGTAAGTGTCTATTCCAGTGAGGACAAACCTCTGCCCTTTCCATGATGGAAGAGGTCCAATACAGTCAACCTGCCACCAGGCAGCTGGCTGATCACCTCGAGGAATGATGCCACATTGAGGGCTCAGTATTGGTTGCTGCTGCTGGCAAATTGGGCAATCAGTAGTGTCCGTGGCCAGGTCAGCCTCGGCGAGTGGAAGTCCATGTTATTGAGCCCATGTGTAACCTCCATCCCTGCCACCGTGGCCTCTTTGTTCATGGGCCAATTGAATGATGGCAGGGTGGCTGGGGAAAGAGGCTGAGTGGTGTCCACAGAACGGGTCATCCTAGCCACTTGATTATTAAAATCCTCCTCTGCTGAGGTCACCTGTTGGTGAACACTCACATGGGATACAAATTTCTTCACAGTTTTTGACCACTTAGAGGGGTCCATCCACATACCTCTTCCCCAGATTTCTTTGTCATCAATTTTCCAATCATGCTTCTTCCAAGTCCCTGACCAATCAGCCAAATCATTGGCTACAGCCCATGAATCAGTATATAATCACACATCTGGCCATTTCTCCCATAAGGATCCATTTCCTCTTCTGTAATAAAGAGATCATTAGGCCACGTGTGGTGGCTCATACTTGTAACCCCAGCACTTTGGGTGGCCAAGGTGGGCAGATCACAAGGTCAGGAGTTAGAGGCCAGCCTGACCAACATGGTGAAACCCTGTCTGTATGAAAAATACAAAAATTAGGCAGGTGTGGTGGCATGCACCTGTAATCCTGGCTACTCAGGAGGCTAAGGCAGGAGAATCGCTTGAACCTGGGAGGCAGAAGTTTCAGTGAGCCGAGATCGCACCGCTACCCTCCAGCCTGGGTGACAGAGCAAGACTCTGTCTCAAGTAAGTAAGTAAGTAAATAAATAAAGAGATCTTTAAAAGTGCCTGAGAGAGCTGTTGTGAAGAATAAATAATAACATATGAGAAAAGCTCCTAGTACAGAGCCTCACACATAGTAGGTATGCAAGAAATGTTCGTTCCCCTCCTTTTATGGAAGATAAGATACTCAGGTACAAAATTACGTACTTGTAGCCTTTATTTTGAATATTATTGAGAGATTATGCTTTTTTTTAACATATGGTTTAATTTCTGCACTCAGATTATGGACAGAGTAAAAGGTATACATGTTCAGGAAGATTAATATGCAAACCCACAAACAATCTCAGAAGTTGAAGCTAACAGCTCTACTTTATTTTGACTAGGAAAATGGAATTTTTACTTAGCTCATAATCATTTAGACTGAGTCCATTAGTCACTTCAGTTTTCACTGAAACTAGTTTGCTGGGATTGGTTGGACTCTGATTAGAAATGTTATGCACCCACATCTGGCCTGGCAGACTTTGGAAGCCACCATATTCTAAGTAATAAACAAGTCCCAGAAAGGATATCTTAAAGGAATTCTGTCTCTCATTCGGTGCCATTAAACCAGATTGAGGGAAACAGTGACAGAAAACAAACTTTTTTCTGAAGTACTCTGGACACACTGGCTCTCTCAAAGTCCCTGAATTTCTAGGCACAATGCAACTACAAATGATGACCCAGGCACATGGCCAGATGGGGAGAGGCCTTGGTGCAGAAACAGAGTGTACACAGAAGTCACTCCACTCTGTGTTCTCTAATGGATGTTGGGGTCTACGTTGAGAGTGCCAAATAGGAGGAAAACTGAATTCTAGAATAGCCTATGTGTCCAACTCATGATCTGGCTTGCCCAAGGTCATGCAGGTAGAAAATAGTGTCAAGGTAAAGACTCAAACATGGGTGTCCCAGCTCCAAGTCAATAAATGCTGTCTCTATTCCTCTCTCATACATCAGCACTCGAAAACCTCTGACTCCAGAATTATTTCCTCCATTCTTGAGGCCTTTCTTCTGGGAATCATTCTGAGTGACTGCTGGGATCATAGATCAGGTGAGAATATGAGTGAGTCACAATCCTTGCACCTCATGCTGTCAGCCTGTCATGATGAGTTGGAAGCAAGTCAATAAGAATAGCAATGACTCAGGAGTCTGATCAGGAAATACTTGTGGATTTTCTTGTTCTTTCTCTTTTTTTTTTAACTTTAAGTTCTGGGATGCACGTGCAGAACGTGCAAGTTCGTTACATACGTATACATGTGCCATAGTGGTTTGCTGCATCCATCACCCTGTTACCTAGACATAGATGATGGATTTTCCTGTGATCCAAATGACCTCTCTGCTGAAAGTGATTTTTTTTCCAATGATAATTTTTAGTCCATCTCCTTTTCTCCTTTGGCTGTTCTTTTTGTACCGGTATCTGCCAGACAGCGTGCTAGGTATTTGTTGTATATTATCTCATGTATCTCCTATAATCCTTCTGCGAATTCGTTACAGACTGACATCATCCCATCTTTTAATCATGAAAAATCTTGTCGTAGTTCAGTAAGTCTTCTACACTAGGGTTGCTTTTTAAGGCTATTTGACATGTTTTACTAATCTGTATGATCTGTCTTTTTGTCTAAAAAGTGGTATAAACTAGTGGTTAAGACTTTGGAACCAGACTGTCTGACTCTACCACTTATTAGCTGTATGACCTTGGGCAAGATGCTTACACTGCCTAGTCCTCTGTTTCTCCATAGTTAGAATGGGGTTATGATAGCACCTTAGTTGAGGGGGGGTTTTGTGAGGATTAAATGAAACATTAGCTGTAATTTTTTTTTTTTCTCAAGATGGAGATTCACTCTTGTTGCCCAGGCTGGAGTACAATGGCACAATCTCAGCTCACTGCAACCTCTGCCTCCCGAGTTCAAGCAATTCTCCTTCTTCAGCCTCCTGAGTAGCTGGGATTACAGGTATGCACCACCACACCCATTGAATTTTATATTTTTAGTAGAGACGGGTATCTCCATGTTGGTCAGGCTGGTCTCAAACTCCTGACCACATGTTATCTGCCCACCTCGGCCTTCCAAAGTGCTGGGATTACAGGCATGAGCCACTGTGTCAGCCATAGCTGTAAAATTTTTAGAAATGTGCCTGACAGAGTAGACATTCAGTAAACTAGAGAGTTTAAAATTGCATTTTGACCACGACTTTAAATATGCATGCAAAAATAAGTGTTACAAATTGTGAAAACTTAGATATGTTAAAAATCCCCTTTAAATATATTTAGCCTTTAGAAGAAACTCCTTGAGTTGATTTAATTTTTGAGAAGGAGTTTCACTCTTGTCACTCAGGCTGCAGTGCAATGGCCCAATCTTGGCTCACTGCAAACCTCTGCCTCCCGAGTTGAAGCGATTCTCCTGCTTCAGGTGCCCGCCACCACATCTGGCTAATTTTTTGTGTGTTTTTAGTAGAGGTAGGGTAGCACCATGTTGGCCAGGCTGGTTTTGAACTCCTGATTTCAGGTGATCCACCTGCCTTGGCCTCCCAAAGTGCTGAGATTACAGGCGTGAGCCACCACGCCCGGCCTTGAGTTGAGTTTTCACATTAGTAATCCTTTCAAAATGATGCACAAATGGAGCCCCAATCAAACGCTCTACCACAGCACCATGTATTGGTGATCCATTGCTACCCGACAAGTCCTGTACTCCCAAACTTCGCAGTTGGGTACAGCAAACAACTATTATTTCACAGTTTCTGTGGATAAGAAATCCAAGAGCAGATTTGCTGTGTTTTTCTGACTTTGGGGCTCCCATGAGGCTTCTATCAAGGTGTCAGCTAGCCCATAGTCATCTCCAGGCCCAACCGAGGGAGAGTCTGCTCCACAGTCCACTCCTGTGGACCTCTCCACATGGCGGCCTCACTACATGGCATCTGGCTTCTCCCAAAATAAGCATCCAAGAGGGAAAGAGCAAAAGCACTTGAGATGAAAGCTGGTCTTTTTATAACCATCTTAGAAGTGACAGCCCGGCACTCAGCTCTGTTCTATCCCTTAGCGTTGAGTTACTAAATCCAGCTCATGCTCAAGGGGAGGGGCTTACACAGGACAAACACCAGGACAAAGGGATTGTTGGGGGCCATCCTACTGGCTACCTATGACAGATCGGTGCGTTGAATGCCCATTGGACCCAAAGATGAGTGCTATCTGAAAGGCTTGTGTTACTTCAGAGAAACTTAAAGGAATCTAAAATGTAGTTCTTCATAAAAAATAATTTCCTATTGTTTCCTTTAATCAGTATTTACTGAACCCACTCTATACCAGCCTCTGCAGGGAATACAAGGATGAATAAGAGAAGGAGGTGTTCCCAGGGAAGCGCATTTTCTTTGCCCCTTTCCTCATTTAGGAAATGCCTTTCCTGAGGCTCGGATTGTTGGGAGAGAGAAAGAGGGAGAGAGGAGTGTGGGAGAAGTGTCCAGTAGGTACGATGAGGGCTCAACCACACAGGAACGCAGAGAAAAGCAAAAACCACAACCAGGCACGCCCTGGGAGTAGCTGTTAAAAACCTAAAACCCTAGGCCGGGCGTGGTGGCTCACGCCTGTAATCCAAGCACTTTGGAGGCCAAGGCGGGCGGATCACCTGAGGTCGGGGGTTCAAGACCAGCCTGACCAACATGGTGAAACCCCGTCTTTATTATATTATATTATTATTATTATTATTATTATTATTATTTTGAGATGGAGTTTCACTCTTGTTACCCAGGCTGGAGTGCAATGGCGTGATCTCGGCTCACTGCAACCTCCGCCTCCTGGGTTCAGGCAATTCTCCTGCGTCAGCCTCCTGAGTAGCTGAGATTACAAGCACGCGCCACCATACCCAGCTAATTTTTTGTGTTTTTAGTAGAGACGGGGTTTCACCATGTTGTCCAGGATGGTCTCGATCTCTTGACCTCGTGATCCACCTGCCTCGGCCTCCCAAAGTGCTGGGATTACAGGCGTGAGCCACCGCGCCCAGCCGAAACCCCATCTTTATTAAAAAAAAAAAAAAAGAAAAAAAAAAGAAAGGAAAAAACTTAAAACCCTAAAATCCCAGAGTATGTGGCAAATCATCCATTCCTTCATTCTTTCATTCATTCCTTCAACAAATGTGTATCGAACTCCTTCTACAAACTCTATAATTCTAGCCTTTGAGGTTACCACAGTGGACCTGACACAATTCCTGCCCTTGAAAAACATATCTGCTTGCAGATGATGATGAGTAAGACATAGGTACCTAATGTTAGGCACTGGTGAGTGTTATGGAGAGAAAAAAAGGCAAAATAAGTGAGGAAAGTGTTATTTGAATCTGGTGATCAAAGGCGGCTTTATGAGGAAATTACTTTTTTTGGCAGAGATCTAATTTAAGTGAGAAGAAAAAAACCGTGAATATCTGAGTGCTTCGATTTTGGAGAACTACAAGGGCCCGGTGTGGTTGGAGCAGTGAAAAGGAAGAGAGTTTCCTGGAGCAGATCTGGTAGATCTTACAGTCGGGGAAAGGAGGGTGACAGTAGCCACTTTTATGTAGCTTTTATGAAGGGATGAGAGGTGATCTCATTTGCATTTCAGAAAGCTCACACTGGATGCTGTGGACTGAGATAGAGTTAGACCCATGCAATCAACACTGGCTTTCTTTGATAATAGCTCCTGTATTTATTTGCTGCGGATGCCATAATAAAGTACCACAAACCCAGTGGCTTTTTAGAAGCAGAAATTTATGTTGTCATAGTTCTTGAGGCCAGAAATCGAAGATCAAGGTTCCTGCAGGGCAATGCCCCGTCCAAAGGCACTAGAGAAGGATCTGCTCCAAGGCTTTCTCCTGGCCTCTGTAGTTCTTGGTTGCTGCAGCAGCATAGCTGTAATCTTCATGTGGCATTCTCCCTGTGTGTGTTTCTGTGTCTAAAATTCTCCTTTTTATAAGGACACCAGTTACATTTAATTAGGGGCCCACCCTACACCATCCTGACTGACTAATCACATCTGCAACTACCCCATTTCCAAATAAGATCACATTTTGAGGTACCAGTGTTTAGCCCTTCAACATATGCATTTGAAGGGGACACAATTAAATCCGTAACAACTCTCTTTCTTATATTCTCATGTTATTAGAGTGCATGCTAAATGATACAAATGCTTCAGCAGAGATTACTCAGGGCAGGGTGCAGCATGGAAATAGTAGAGTGCACCAGAGCGAGGCTATACTTAGGGACGGATGTGATCACAGCCTGTCTCTGTCCTGCTCAACCTCAGGAGGCGTAGAAAAGGCCAAACTTTTGTAGAAATTCGGGTAGATACTGATAGAAACAAAGCCCTTTCCACCCATGTGTTTGTCACCTTCTCAGGCCATCAGCCCCAAATGAATTGCCTTTTTATTTTTCTTCCTCCCTCTGTGTGTCAGAATCACACATCTTCCCACCAGGAGAGGAAAGCTCCTAGGTACTTTTGTGTAGGTGAGCTCATTAGGAAAAAGCAACCTATTTAAGTGGATTAATGAAACACTTCTGGATTCTGTGCAAATTAGGCCTACATAATACGAAGAAGGGAGAAAAAAATGTGCTGTGGTTTTATAGAGAGGTGGGAAATGCCCTCAGCATTTATTATGCTTAATGATGAGATATCGTTGCTAGGTGGTTTGAAGGATAAAGTTTACATTAATAGTCTGTGAGGCAATGAATCTACATTAGTGTGAAAAAAATTGTTTTCTTTGTGTGCAGCCTATCTGGTCTACTCATTAAGTGGTTTATTTTGCAATGTCTCTAAAATACTAGACACAATCCCATTTTTTAAGCTCCTGCCTCAAAGATTGAGTGTATATTTAGGAGCGGCATCCGGGAAAGGGGGAGTGGATAAGCCCTAAATTAATAATTCCGGAATGATATATTGAATGTTGCACTATCAGTTTGAAGCTGTCGGGTGGAAAGATTCAAATGAAAATCTTTTGTGTCCTCTTGGGACTTCTCAGCACAGCCCCAAACACAATTAAAATTGTGCAAGAGGCCTAAATTGAACTTTTATAACTATATGACAAGTTATTTTTACAACAATTAGCAGTTTTAAAGTTCTTAATATAAGTACATATAGTTTTTCCAAGATAATTTTGCAATACAACTATTGGGGTGGTGGAAAGAGCACAGGAATGAGAATAAGACAAACCACGTTCTAGTTCTTGACTCTTCCACTAATGAGCCAAGGGGCTCTGGGTGGAACCCCCAACCTCTCTGAGGCTCAGTTTTCTCATCTGCCAAATGAAGACCTCAAGCCCACTTCCAGTTCTAACATCCCATTATTCTGCATAAAGACATTCAATAAATATTTGCCCATGATGCATTTTCATGAAATCAAATTTGTAAATGAGACAGAGAACCGAGGCTCAAACAAAACTAGGTGGACAACTTTGAAGGCCATAAATCTTGCAGCATTCCCTTCTTAGTATCTCCGTTTCTTTCACCTGAGGCCCAGTCAACCTCATGTATCCTAGATGATTGCAAGAGCCCCTAACTGCCATCCCTGCTTCCATTCTCACCTCCCTCTAATCTTTTGATTATATTATTTCATTCCCTTTTTCAGAACTCTTTAACACCTCCCATTTATTTAATTCGTGGTGCAAGTACTGGAAATACATGGTGAACAAAACAGACAATTCTCTGCTCTTATAGAGTCTACTTTATATTGGAAAGCACAAGAAGATAGGCAATAAATTAATATACATGACATAATATCAGGAAGTGGTAAATACAATGAAAAAAAATCAAAGCAAAGGAAGGAGATTGTATGAGGAAGGTGCTACTTTCGATCTACTGGTCAGGGAAAGCCTCTTTTGGTATAAGATGAGTTAGAGAGCTAATCTTGAACCAGATCATCTTGGTCCAGGATCACTTTGTAGGTCATCTTTCCATTACCTTATAGGTAATGGAAAGGACTTAGGATTTTATGTTTTGGAAAACCTGTGGAGAATCTTAAGCAGTGGTATGGTTTGGATGTGGTTCATTGCAGCCATGACTCATGCAAAAGTTGAATTGCCGGTGTGGCTGTGTTTGAAGGTGGAACCTAGTGGCAGATGTTTTCATCATGGGCGTGGATCCCTCATGAACAGAATAAGGCCCTTCCTTGGTGGTGAGTGAGTTCTTGCTCTCTGGAGAATGCATTAGTTACCATGAGAGCAGGTTGTTAAAAAGAATCTGGCTTCCTCGATTTCATTCTCTTGCTTCCTTTCTCACGTGTGTTCTCTGCCTAATCTTGGACTTTCCAGCACCAGAATCATGAGCCAAATAAACGTCTTTTCTTTATCAATTACCCAGGTTCAGGTATTTTCTTCTAGCAACACAAAATGGACCAAGACAAGCAGGAAAGAGACATGATCAGATTTGCCTAATCAAAGAATTGCTGTGGACTCTGGGTGGTTTTACTAAAGGGAGACAGAAGTGGAAGCAGAGAGACCGTAAAAGTACTCTTATGTAACACAGGTGAAAAATGTTGGTGGTTCACATTAGCATGAAATAAAGGAATGTGTAAGAGGTATTGGGATTTCAGATGTATTTTGAAGTTACTGCTGGCCTAGCTTATGGCTTGAATGTGACAATGTGAGAAAAAAATCATTACGGGAGGTGTCAACAATTTTGGCTTCAGCAACTCTGTGCATGGTGATCTACACATGGTTAAGGATGAGCAGCTGATTGGGGAAGGAAAGTAAGAAATCAGTTATTCAGATCTAGACACATTAAGCTTAAGATGCTCATTAGATATTAAACAGATACTGGGTAAGCTGTTGGATCTGAGTCTGGAGTTTGAGGAGTGGTTGGGGCAGGAGGAAAACATTTGGAAATGAGTAGCATATTTTAAGCCAGGAGACTAAATGATATCATCTTAGCAAATGAAGCAGCAAGCTAATGTCTGAGCCTTGGTGCACTCCAGTATTTAGAGTCCGGGTAGAAAAGAAGACTCCAGCACTAGAGACAAATCACAGACCGTCTAAAACATTCCCCACCACACCTACTATTCCACTTGCTCAAGTACCCTCCTCTGTTCTTGCTACATCAACCGGGCCTGTGTGCTTCTCCAAAGCTCACCAGTTCATCTACCCACAGAATCCCGTTTCTTCTCCTGTGCTAAAGGACATCATTTCAGCAGTGATACCCTCTCCATTACACAAATTCAGACTTCATTTATCTATCAGACCCTTCCATCAGGATACAGATCTCCTTCTTAAAAAACAAATACATAAAAAAGGAACACTACTTTCCTTTATATCTACCTCCAGGTAATGCTCATTTTATGATCTCCTAGAAAGCAACACTCCTCAAAACAGCTGACCAAAGTTACTACCATTCATTCCTCTTCTTCTATTCTCCTTTGAACCCACTCTAACCTGCACTTTTGACCTCTATACTCCACAAAACCTTCACCAAAATCTTCCACATTGCCAAATCCGAAGATCAGCTCTCCAGCATTTAAATCACTGATCACTGTCTTCTTTCTTAAGATCATTGTTTCACTTAGTTCCCAAAACCTCACTTGTTCTTGTTCCTTTTTCTATCTCACTAGAGTGCCTCTTCCTGGACTCCTTTAATTCATCCAACAATTATGTACTTCCTATTTTGCTCCAGGCATTGTTCTTGGCACGAGGGATACAGCAGTGAACGAACCAAAGCCCTTCCTCTCATGGAGCATATCACCTTCTATTAGGTAGAAACGAACGAGGATGCTCTGGGATCCAGGTGAAGACAGTATTTCAGACAGGCAGGAGTGTTCAGCAGGTTGAGGCCAAGTGAGATGAGGACTGTGAATTGACCACTGCATTTGGCATTGAGGGAATTGAGCAAAGCCTGACATTTTGAGTTTTAGTGAAGAAGTAGAAATTAAAATCTGCTTGAAGTGGGTTTAAGATAAAATAGCAAGTAAGAAAGAGGTTGTTGCATGTGTACTTACCCCCTTTCAGGGCATTTTGAGATGGGGCTACTTGCTTTTCATTTTTTTTTCCTGGAAAAAATTTTTTTTTCCTTCACAGCATTGTCATATTTATAATTATAGATTCCAGTGTTTGAAATGTGTTTATAATGTCTGTTCCACTATATTTTAAATTCCATTAAGGCTATTTGAAGCTCTGTGAGCTGAGTGCCTGGAGTGTTACTGGCACAATGTATTTCTTATTTAAATGAATGAATGAATGAATGAATGAATGAATGTATAACCAGCCCTTTTCATCTGGAAACTCTGGTGCAAAGTGTGCCATATCACTTGGTTAAAATGGAACTACATTTCCCAGAATCCCATTCCCTTTATGTCTCCTGAACACAGTTGGTGTGGGAGAAATTCATACAAGGTTTAGAAAGTAGAAGTAAATCACTAGTCATCATCTTGGAAGTTCTTGAAGTCAAATATATGGAGAATAGACAGATTCCAAAGTGCCCAGGAGATTCAAACTTGTCACTTCTCTTGTGCATTTCTTGTCCAGCTCTTCTTTATGACTACTAGACCTGGCTTCAAAACCAGATGTTTGACCATTCCCCAGAGGTGGAACTAATCAGAGGCCCTAGTTTCCCCGACCCCTGTTAAGGACATTCCCTTTGCAGTCTCAGTAAACTCTTGGTTTTCCCTGCAAGCCTAAGTTTGTCCACCCTGCACCAGTGCTTCAGAAGGGCCGGATGGTGACTCTATCTCCCTTCCTCCAATTCTCCTTTCTGCATATGACTTTCCTAGTATTTGCCACAATTACATACATGTAATTCTGTAAAATAAATATCCAAAGTCACAGTGGCTCTGGTTTCCTAACCAACCTTGGTTGTTGATATTGTTGCCTCTGGGCTTCGATACGTGGAATTCTCTTCTCCAGGCCTGAGTGCTTTTCCTGTGCGTCCTGTGGAATTATATCACATACTGTTTGATAGACTCCACATGAGCCGCATGAGTCTTAGTCCCAGTGAGAGTCACATGGCACGCCAGTAATGGAGAACTGAATGAAGAGATTGTTTACAGAGCCTAGAGCAGGGTTGAGGGTTAAGTGAAACCATTGAGGCTTGGTAAGACCTCCTGAGCCAGGAACAGTGAATGACAAGAACCTAGTCCAAATAAACAAGGGGACTGAGCAATTTCAGGAACTGGGAATACTGGAGGAAATCTGTAAGAGAGGGCCTGAGATGAGGCAGGACCAACCCACATCCCCAAAGAGAGAGAGAGATCTGGGGAATAAATACCTTCACTTCAGGGTCTTCCATCCTCCCATCCCTGCCAAGTCCTCCCATTGCCCAAACTCAATCATAAGTCAGAGGGCAAGGGATGATGGTTGGCACAGTCTATGAAGATCAGCCCCCTGGGGGATGGAACAGAGTGAATGTAGGAGCCAACGGGGGATGTTTGCCAGGCTGTCGCATTCAGATTAAAGTGAGAGTCAACTAGTACTCTTTCTCCAGCTGCAACCACCATGTTGTTAGGGCTCTCCTTCCTACCACAGATATGCCTGTCTAGTTCTTTATCTGGTGCACATTAAAGTGAGCAAGATAATAAATGTTCTTTCAGGTGGAAATCATTCAGCTCAAATGTATTTTTGTCTTTTTCGAGAATTGCGTAGGCATATATTTTTAATTTAGCTGCAGTGACCTATGCATCCAAACTTACAAGCCTGTTTTGGGATTTCTACATTTGGGATTGCCAAGAAAAAAAAAAGTCATAATTTTATTGTCATTAGGAAAATTAATTGAGAAGTACAAAATCCTTGATGATGGCTTCACAGTGACTCAAATGAATTTAATTGGATATTGCCTCATCCTCATTCAACATTAGAGGTTTCGTTGAATGTCACAGTATTCCAAATACCAAATGATCTGACCAAGCAAAACAATTCAAATCATTTTAATCAGAGAAATGACATTCAATAATCATAAAAAAGTCTATGGGGAATGACTTACGCTGGGAACTGAAAGGGATTTCCTTCTAACAGTGAGGCACGTGGCAGACAGGCCTGTCTCCTTGCCCATCTGCTGGCAATAGCAGGCTGGGATTTCCTGTGGCTGAAAGAAGGATCTCTGGATTCTGTCCCTAGCAATGGTAGGCCACTGCCCCATCATTAAACCTCTGGGGTAATTTATTTGTCCTTGATGATACTACTTGGTGACTCTCTTATCATGCCAGGTTTTAGTATCTTCTGTCTGTTTGCCTTTTTTTTGGCTTTATGCCACTGAATAAAATTCTTACTCATATCCAAGTCCATCATTGTTTTCTTGCATCTTCACATCTTTATTTGATGAATGAATCTATTAGATGAATCCCAGTAAAGAGCAATTAGTTCTCAAAATTTCTACCAAGGTTTACCTACTACAGCAAAAAGTGAACTTGTACTTCTGGGATTTGTGAGGAGGAAGAGAAGACAGGTGCATCCCATTTTAAACTGGAAATCTTCTAAGTCTAATGTTTCATCAATCAAATGTATGTGGATTTTTTATTCCATGTCACAACATCATTAAATGTAAACATAATACTTTTCTGTTAATCTGAAAAAATTGCAGTTCCATGAAGATGGGCCATATTTTTCCGTGGCCACACACCCCAGCACCAGCACACCACCATGGAATGTTATCTGAGAAGGACAAATTTTTGCCTATCTAATGAGCACACACCACTCCCCATATTACGTATATGAGGGTATTAGCTGTGGGGAACAAACTTTCTGGAAGAAAATTTATCAAGACCAATCAAATATTCATGTACTCTGACCCTGAAATTCATCATTGAAATATATCCTAGATGTGCACAAAGTCAGAGCCATGAGAGTGTTTGTCACAGGGGCAAGGTATAAGTGTGAAAGTCAGAAAGAACATAAATGTCCAACAGTAGTGAACTTGAATAAATGATGGTGCATCTAAACAAGGACTATTGTACATTTTCCTCCTTTCTCTTCCTAACAATATCCAGGTTTTGTTAGTATTCTCCTCCACTACTCACAACCCATATACCCCGGTGGATCAACACACCTTCCGCTCAAGGAATAAGCCCTGATCAGTTTCAGCCAATCAGGATAAGCCTGTTCTTTGCATTATAGTCATTGGTTACAAGCCCAAATGAATAGGTACAATGTTTTTCTCTCAAAGCTTCCTACTAGAATTGACTTTCTCACTACCTTTATTCTACCCTCTTTGGGTTCCTAGCGCTAGAAGATTAAATATTGTATTTAGTATGTTCAAGACTCCTTGGGACCAGGTTTCTCCCATTTAGTTCTCCCAGTTGAATACAGTCATGTGAGGCTTGGAAGCTGGCAGGAAGGTGGACTCATCTTACTATGATAATGTAGACAGATTTGAGTGCTGGCAGTTGCCAGCGTCCCTGAAGTTTCAGGGGACCTGCTCCCCAGCTCTGCCAGAATGGCTGCAAGACCAGCTGGCCGGGGAGTGGGTGTGGGGAGTGGGTGGCGGGCGGCTGCTGGAGATACTCGCCTTGAGACTGGAGACACACCCCCAGGGCCAGCCCCTGCCCTGTCGCTCTACGCTGCAGGGGTCCCTGACCTGGTCACCCGGGGTGCACACAGGCCACATAGTGCCAAGAGGCTCCAGGGACTCCCCCAGCAGCAGAATGGGACCTGGGCCCCACTGCTCAGTGACCCACTGGCCGTCTCAGCCAAGCCACTTTAGGTCCATTTTTTATTTTAACAATGCTCTTCCAACCTGTGCATAAGCCTGAGATTTGGAAAGAATAAAACACCGAAGTGCAGAAGAGCAAAAAAAAAAAAAAAAAAAGAAAGTTCTTCACCTGTAAGGCAGGGGGAACACTGAACACCTTGCATGGAAATGTGGTAGATGCCTTTATGACTTCTTTTTCAATATTTCTTATCTGGACATTGCAATGGTACTGTCACTCACCAGAGTGGTCTGAGAATTCTTGGATACAGATGACTATGGTCATAACTTTATTATGCCCAGAATCAGGAGTGTGTTTAAGGATGTAAGCAAAGTGGGTCACTGAATTCAGGTCAGAAAAGATCTGCTCAGACCCTGGGTTTTCCACACCGTGACTGTGGCTTCTTTATAAACGTATCCTGGGCCAGCCTGAAAAAATTCCAGACAATAGAGATTTGCTTTTCCCACAAGAGAAACTGAATAGGATCTCAGGGACCAGAGAGTTGTTCTTGGCTCTGATACTTTCTAATTGACCCCGGGTAAATAAATTCACCCCTGAGGACCCCTGTTAGTTCATCAGAAGAAAGGTTTGAAATAAGCTCTTTCCATTTTAGCAGCTTCATGTATTAGTAAGGCAAAATCATTCAAAGTTTTTATGCAAACTCAATCTTTATGTAACTGAAGGTCAACCCTGAAATGCCTTTATTTCATATATATTGCTTAAAATATGCCCTTTAATAAATCTGTCCCAGAGTATAAAACATTAAAAAAAAAACAACCGAATAAAGTGTATTGCACAGAACAGCAAGGTCCAAGGTGTATTACAAATTGACACCTAGGAAAATTACTGATATTGTATATTACTTTACCCACAAATGGTCGATTTCATGTGACTCAACCTAGTAAAATTATTATACTACTTTTTAAATGTGTTTGTCTTGAGCATCAGCAGATTAGGAAAAAAGATAACAGTTACACCAAAGGCTGTGAGTTTTAAGTGAAAGGGCATCGTAATTTGGGGGATTGATATTGGAGAATCATGTTTTGCTTTGACTTCACATGCTGATGCCAAAATATTTTGAGTTACTTTTTCATGGGTGGGGAGTATGGTGGAAGAGAGAAAGTTACAACCATATTTCAATTTCTGTGAAATACAGAAAGGTATCTGAATACTCTCTTGTCCTCTAGAAAGCTCTCCCCGTTCATTCTCGCCTGCACACCAGTGCCTAAAATGTGCTCAACCTGAGCTTTGTGATAACCCATCATTCCCTGCTTTCCTGGGCATCCTCATGGTGGCAATCATCACAGGCTCCTGGGCACTATGGGAAACTTGTTTCCTTTTGTCTTTTTAATCCAATTCTTTGGCAGAGTGGGCCTAGATCCCATGCATATGTCAATAATGCTGGTAATATTACAATGGCAAACACCACGTAGCATTTATTGTGTGCAAGGTACCAGTTGAAGTGTTTTGTACATATTAAATCATTTCATCTTTACTTTCCTTTGAGGGCTATACTATTACAACTCGCTTAACAGATGAGGAGGCTGAGGCACAGAAAGTTCTCCTTACTTGCTCTGGAATAGAACTAGTGAGGGCTGTGACCTCAGTCTCTGCTACATTTCTGATTGGTCTTCTAAGCACATCATTAGCATGTCAGTGCTGCAGGCACAATTCCATAGTGAGTCTCAGGAAAGAGTAACTGCCATCTACAATCACAATTTATCTTATGATGAATACATTCACCATTCATTCCCTTTGTACCTGTGTAGGGAAGGAGATGTATTGTATTGTAGCAGGCTAGAATTTCCAGGTGAAGGGCAGACAGTGTAGTTTCTACAAGTAACTTACCTCTCTCTGAGGTTCTGATGCATCCCTGTAGATGCTCCCTGACTTGAAACTCTGCCATAGATATTGATGGGGAACAGAACATACTTGAACCATTTTTACTGCTTTTCAAGGTTTAGATTAATAAGAAAGTATACACTATTTACTAAGTTTTAATAAAATGACTTCATTTAGTCTTATTTACCTGGTGCACTGCTTGTGTATCTCCTCTAGGTGAAATAATTTTTAAACCAGAAACCTACAGCAATCTTATATTCAAATGCCTGTTATTGTCTTCAGAGTACTCCCTTGAGAAGCTCTGTTTCCATTTCACTGATGCTACTTTTTTTTTTGTGAAGCGGTTGAAAATCTTGATGATTGGTCTTCTGAGCTGGTTCACAGACAGAGAAACCAAGCTGGTTTTTGATAGACGCTCCTTGTCCCTATCACAGGACGTATGAGAACAGCAAGTGAAGCACTGTTCAAGACTGCCCTAGGAATTCAACTGGAACTCTTATCCCATGGGTCCTTCAAGAGGGGACAACTCATTCCAAATTGAGACATTGAAGTTTTAACCACCCCAGGGGCTGTCATGAGAACTTGCAGGTGGATGATGGAGTGTCTGTAGAACTTGGCTGTTTTCCTTGGATACACTTTTGAGTCTGAGAAATTTGTGCATCTTTTCCCTTAGCAAGCAAGTTATTTTAAGAAGAGAATATGCACTCACCCATTTAGCATTGTCAACTAAAGTTAAAACTTTTGTCTTTCAGCAGGTTGGGGTTTTGTATTTTTTTTTCCTTTTTATTCATAGGGTAACATCTGTTCCCAATTTACCCACAGAAGTTGTCTTAGGGACTTGTTGGGCTTGGGTATTCTATCTTTGAGTCAATAGTGATTTCACCACTCTAAGAAGGCCTGAAGGGACATTATTCGATGATGTCCTTGGTGGCTCAGGCACAATGATTTGAAAACATGCCCACAGTTATCCCTTTGCCTTCTCTATCCAGACTGGAGTCCTTACATAGCCCCATCTGTAGCTCTTGGCTCCGTGTTACAGAAGGACAGATTCCTAGCAGATGGTTCATCAGAGGACCTGGCACATGGTTTGGCCAAGAAAACCTTATCTAATACCTCTGAGTTTGGGGAGCTTTAGAGTGAAGAGTTGCTCCAAGCCTTCTGCACAACCAGGAATGTTTTGCTTATTAGATTTTTAAAAAGATGCTCAGAATAAATATCTAGACAGCAGCAGTTCTGGAGATCTGGCACCAAACTAATGTAATACCCCCTTACACCAGTTTTATGACATCTATGAAATTTGGGATAGGACCAGAGTCTTGGGCTTGAAAGAAATGGGGCTAATCCTAAAAGATTTCAACCATTTTGACAAGCAATATTTTAATTTAAAAAATGCAATTCTGATCAGCATGAAGTGTCTTGGGTGTCTGCTAGCCTGCTTAAAATTAATATGTTGAAACCTACTCCTTCCACAGTCTTCTCATTTCCGTTAATAGCTCCATCTTTCCATTTGCTCAGGCCAAACCCATTGGAATACTTCTTGATTCCTCTCTTTTATATGGAACATCCAGTCCGTCAGTAAGTCTTGTCAACTCTACCTTTAAAATATGTACCTCATTCAACATCCCTGCTACCACTCTGGTTGGAATTGCCATTATCTTTCAACCAGATTATGGTAATAGCCTCTTCGATGGCCATTTACCTCCCACCTTTTCTCCTGTTCAGCCTATTCTCAATAGAGCCATCTGAGTGAGAGTGCTAAAATCTATGTTCCACTGTGTCACTCTTCAGCTGAAAACCCTACCGTGACCTCCTATTGCCCTCATTGTGAAAGTTCCACAGGCCTGCAAGGCCCTGGGTAATGAAGTCCTTGTATCTCTTTTCTCTCTGCAATGATCTCCCACGGGTTCATCTACTCCAGCCACATGGCCTCCTTTCAGTCCATCAACTCACAAGGCATCCAGGTATATACCCGATATTGTTTGGCTGGGTCGTCACCCAAATCTCCTCTGGAATTGTAGTCCCATAATTTCTGTTTGTTATGGAGGGACCTGGTGGGAGAGAATTTTAATCATGGGGGCGGTTTCCCCCATACTGTTCTCGTGGTAATCAAGAAGCCTAGTGAGATCTGATGGGTTTCTCAGGGCCTTCCGCTTTTGCACCTTACTCATTTTCTCTTGCCGCCACCATGTGAGAAGTGCCTTTCACCTCCTGCCATGATTCGGAGGTCTCCCCAGCCATGTGGAACTGTAAGTCAGATTAAACCTCTCTTCCTTCTCAGCCTTGGGTATGTCTTTATCAGCAGCATGAAAATGGATGAACCCATCTAGGACCTTGAACTTGCTGTTCCATTTGCAGAAGTATTCCCCCAGATATCCACCTGATGTCTCCTCTCTCTCTCTTCCTCCTGTTCTTCCTCCTTCTCCTTATTCTCCCTCTTTGTATCATTTATCAAATGTTATCTTTGATCTTCCCTGACAACCCCAAACCTCTTATCATGTACTTCCTTTTTCCCATTTGATGTTTTTCTATAGCATTTATTACCTTTAAGTATACTACATTAAATATACTATGCTAAATTATATTAAATATACTATATCTACAAATGTACTATATACTGTGTACATAGACATACACACACATATATTTCCTCTTACTTGTTTTTTATATTCTGTCTCTCTTCACTATAATGTCACACCTTATAGAGAGTTTTGTTCCTTAAAAAAATTATTCTTGTTTCTATATCACCAGCACCAGAAATAGAACTTGAGACAGAGTAGGCCATCAAAAAACATTTTTTGAATAAAGGAATCACGTATTTTGTAAATATGTGCTCGGTACTATGCTAATTGTTAGACACACCCTGGTGAACAAAATAGGCAAAGACTGATGACCTCTTGGATCTTAAAATCTAATGGGAATGGAATATGGTCATCTTACAATTAATGAATTGGACATAGAAGTAAGAAAGAGTTGAAGCATTTGAGGAACTGAAACATGTTGAATTGAGCTGGAGAGTAAGGTTTGAGAAATAGCATTGTGAGACAGATGTCAAGCCCTGTTTAGGTTTGAGGTGTCAGCCTAATCATGGGAAGCCACTGAAGGAATTTAAGCTGGTGAGTGACATTGTCCCATGTGCATTTTGTAAAGTACCCTCTGGCTGCAGTGTGAGAAGCGAGAAAGGATGGGAAGAGGTCAAGAGTGGATGCCAGATGATGGGATAGGAGGTGATTGCTGTAGTGCAGGTGACAAGCACAGATGGGGGCAGTCTGCATTAGCGAGAAGAATGTGAACTTAGAGCCTGTTTGAATAGGATTGGGTGGATCTGAGGAATCAGGCAGTGAGAGGGTCAGAGATGAACCCCAGGGTTCTTCCTTGAACAACAGCTGTATGCCATTTCCTGAGAGGCATACTACAGTAAATGAGGCTTGGGATGCAGAGTAATGAGAGCGAGAATGGGAAGAAGGTCATGAGTCAGCTTTTGACACATCAAGTGTGACACATACACATACAACATCCCTGTGATGACATCCTCCTTAGGAGAAAGTCTGAGTAGGAACGATAAAGAGTCATTAGTTTGCAGATAGATGGTGATCCAAGTCATCAGGCTGGATGAGATCACAAGGAGTGAATTAGAATGAACAAGGAAGGAGGTCTGGGACAGACATTGCCTGACTCCAAGTTTTCAAGGCCTGATGGCACAGGCAGAAAAAGTCCACTGTGGAGGAAGGAGACAAATAGTGTGTCATTTACAGATCAAGTGAGATGGGACCTAAAGATAAACTTTGGAATTAGCAACATGGAAGCCATTGGTGAGAGTAATTTTAGGGGAGCTTTGAGGGCATAAGACAGATGGGACAGTGATGAGAGCAGAAGGGAAGGTGAAGAAATGGAAGCAGACGGTAGACACACTTTGAGAAATTCATCCGTAAAAGGGAGAAATGGAAACTGTCAGAGAAAAAAGTGGTGCCCAGAAGAGTACATGATTTTCAAGGCAAGTGTAACTTAAGTGGGTTAATTATGTTTGGAGGAGGCAGTGGTCACAGAGTAGCTGCATACATTTTGGCAGCCGTATAAGGATCAGAGGGGAAGTGTTTCACCAGGATGAATGGCTGAGGCTTAAGGAGGGAGTGAGTTTGGCACATCTGAGAAACTGAAAAATCAATGTAGTCAAAGCTAAGTGGTGAAGGGCTGGGGGTAACCTTGGGGAATTAGGCTGCTCGTGGAGTGTCCTCAGGGCCGTGGCAAGAAGTCTGTATTTTATTTTATTTATTATTTCAGTAGCTTTAAGGGTACAATGGTTTTGGGTTATGCAGATGAATAAATTGTACAGTGTTAAAGTCTGGGATTTTAGTGTACCTATGATCTGAGTAGTACACATTGTACCTAACCAGAGATTTTTTAAATCTCTCACCTCCATTCCCACCTTTCTCCCTTCTGAGTCTCCACAGTCCGTTATAGCAGTCTGTATGCCTTCTGCATACCCAGAGCTTAGCTCCCAGTTATAAGGGAGGGAAAGCATGCGGTGTTTGGTTTTCTGTTCCTGAGTTACTGCATGGAAGATAATGGCCTCCAGATTTTAAATATGACACTATGCCCTGAGATGGCTTCAGCCAGGGATTTACGATAGAAACGTATTGGAATGAATGTAGGGCATGCCCAGGTGAGAGAAAGCAGCCATTCCTTGTGCTGCCTTAGAACAAAGTCTATGCTGCCTTCTGATCCACTGTGCTGCCTTCTAGTCTAACTCTAGTTCTTTACCGTGCTCAGAGATTCTCTGTACCACACCTTAGAGAGAGATGAGAGATGGGAAATAGACCACATCACCCAGAAAAGGTAAAGGGAGCACAGCATCCTTGAGATGGTGGCCCATGAGCTCACACAGAAAAATGTTGCTGGTAACATGAATCAGCTCATGTATTTCCCCTTCTCAACAGCCCCTAGTATCTCTGTCTCACTGGCTATGAAAGTCAAGGTCCTCATTTTGATGCATGAAGCCCAATGTCAACTGGCCCCACTCAGATCTCATCTCCTGCTTCTCCCTTTGAGCCATGATTGCCAGGCAAGCTCTTGCTGCCAAGACTTTGAACATGCATTTTCCTTTGCCTGGAATGCTCTTCCCCCAAGTATCCCCCTGGGCCCCTCCCTCCCCTTATAGTGACCTTTACTTAAATGTCACCTTGTCAGTGAGGCCTTCCCTGAATACCATACCTAAATTTTCAATACCTTCAATATGCGGTAGCAATTCGTTACTACATGACATTCTGTAATTTGACTTATTCTTGCTTATTGTCATCCTCTCCCCCAAAATTAAAGCTCCAGAAGGCAGATGGTTTGTTCTTGTTGAATCTCTAGCATCTAAGACAAGTGAGTGAGAATCAGTTGTGTTTGAACATGTTAGGAAGGAGACAGTGATAAGGCAGTAGCTGTATCGGTCACTGTTGCACATAGTAGGCAGGAAAACAATAGACATTCAGTAATCAACTGTTGAGTGAATGAATGTGTAATGATGGGTCTTAGGTGGGAAAAAGGACACCTTTTCCATTTTGACAGGATGGGAGCAAGAAAGATGGGTGCTTGCAGATTCATGACAACTATTTGAGGCTGTTCCTAGCTGATGGGGTCTACTGTTTTTGGGAAGTGGCTAGTGAAGCTGAGAGTATGGGTAGCAGTAAGAGGTAAAGAGCATGCAGGGAGGGGCCTTGCAGTGGTTATCATGGAGAACAGAATAGTGAGCTCACTACAAAAACAGTGCAGTGTTACCGGGAAGTACTGAGGATGAAGCTGAGTCCGGTGACCAGGAGTTCACAGAGAAGCCAGTGAGCTGTCAGCAGTCAGTAGGCCAGGTGTAGTTAAGGAGAATGAAGAAGGAAGGTAGCTGAAATTTTCCAGCTGTTGTGATGCCTAGATAAGCCACTTGCCCTATTGGAAAGAAAGTAGTTGAAGACGTGGACCCTGAATCTGAGCTGGATTGGTAGGAGGTAAACACAGAAGGTGAATGGACTGGGGGCTGGTGGAGCAGTGATGGACTGAAGTCATGGCTGTCCCGCCAATGAGAGCACAGCTTTATCTGCTCACTTTAGCAGAAGGGTTTGGTTTTTATCCCTGACATCCCCAAGATTGGAAGGGGAAGCTGCTTTCTTCAAACCATGATGCAGTATTTTGCTGTATTCCCTCCATCATGTCTTCCTGGTAGGCACAGATTAGCAGTAGGAATTGAGTGAAATGAAAAAGTCTAGGATAACTTCTGGGATTGGAGATTTGATCATTAGAGGTAGATATCAAAGAGGCGGGAAATACAGGAATGGAGCGGGGTTTGGGGGAGTAGAGAGTGAATTCAGTCTTTAACATATAGAGTAAAGATGCTTATAAGATACACAGATGGAGATGATCAGTAAATCATTGGATCTATGGGCCTGCAGTACAGTGGCGTAGCTGTGGGTTGAAGATGTGTATTTCTAAATTATACATATGTGGGTAGTGATTATAATCAAGGGAAGGAATATGGAGAGTGAGTAGGGAGACAGGGCCAGCACATGCCATAGGGAGCAGTGTATTTATGGGGCATGTAAAAGAACATCCAGCCAAGGAGA
The DNA here is from genome assembly GCF_048565385.1 of Saimiri boliviensis. NCBI lineage: Eukaryota > Metazoa > Chordata > Mammalia > Primates > Cebidae > Saimiri > Saimiri boliviensis. The sequence goes on from NC_133459.1 coordinate 103,906,225, forward strand.
TGGAACGGAAACCAGAGAGTTAGAGTTAGGAAGAAAGTGGAAATAGTATTGCAGAGGCCAAGGGAGGAAAACTTTGAGACCAAGGGAAGAGTCTACAAGGGCTGTGGATACAGAGGGTCAGGTCGCATGGGGACTGAGAAGAGAGGCCCCAGTGCCCCTTTATGAGAGGACCCAGAGGCAGGGACCGCTGAGAACTCTAGGGACAGCAACCTCAGAGGGAACACTGGTTGGAAACAGTGGGGAAGTTCTCTGAATTTCACCTCAAGGCTCGAGACTCCCTTCAGTTTTCATAAGTCAAATGAAAGGGTTGGACTGGACCACTGTTAAGTTCCTCCTGGTTCTAAAATCATGACTCCAGGATCTTTTACAGGAGCGAGAGCCAACAACAAAAGATTGCCCTTCCCCCGGGTGTATGTCTTAAAGCTGGCTCATGAAAGAAGCCGCATTAACAGCCTGAAGTCTTGATCTCACCAGAAGTGTTTTCTGTAAAGCACAGGACTATAAATATACCAACTGGATGGTGGCGTGTATTAGATCCACACCCCAGTATGCTGCCCTCTGCCCCAGGAAGTGCCAGACCCCACGAGGGCTTTCTGAGCCTTCACACCATCAGAAGGGGCTGTCACATGGAGCACTGAGCTGCTGGATGCAGCTGGAGGAGGCTGGATGACTGCTTGTTCAAAAATTTGTTGAAAATATTCAGGCAGTTGGTGGCAGCTGGAATCGATGACCTTGTGGTTATTTTCAACCCAATGATTCATGTATCCTCTGAGGGAGGCTTCATTCCTGTTACTAATTTTGTCACATTTCCCATGGGGATTCTGTTGCAAAGTATTTCTGCTCTGATCTCTCAGGGGTCCCTTTTCTGCTTGGAGATCCTCCTTGTGATGCTAGGAGAAGTGAGGCCCCCGACCTTGATGTGCTGGTTGAGATGTCTTTCCCCCTGGGGTAGGGCGTTGGACCCTTTCCTTCCCCGAGGATGGGCTCCATGTCTCTTTTCATCATGGTGGTGATTCTGGGGTCTGGGACGGGATCTCCAATGGTGGCAGTACAGGGTGGATCCAGGGCGTAGTTTGAGAGGAGGCATCTGCCTCCTGCCAGGGTCCTTCACCCTTGCTTCAGCCTCAAGTATGCCTTGAATTGACTGAGGCCTCCGCCTAGAGTCTTCCTGCCACAGATTTCCTCACGCCTCATTCCTCCTTTTCATTCAGGGCTCTGTGCATACAACGACTCTCAGAGAAGCCTTCCCTGATTCTCCTATCTAAAACAGCATCCCTGGTACACTCTATACCCATACATTGCTCTATCTTTTATTTTTCTTACTGAGCTTTTATCGCTTCCTGTTTTATTATATATTCACTTCTTCACTAATATAGCTCTGGCTTCACCCATTAGATCCTGAGAAGAGGCAGTTTGCCTGCTGTGTTCACTGGAGCCTTCCCAGTGCCAGAAACAGTGCCTGGGGCATGCAGAGTAGATGCTCAGTAGATATCTGTTTGTTAAAATAAATAATGAATGATCTGCACAAATAATTTCTAAATTACAGTGAGTCATCACTTATCATCAATAGGTTCCCGGAAACTGCAACTTTAAGTGAAATGATGTAAACAAAACATTTTTTTTTCCTCCTCATTATAACAAAATGACATTGAAGGAGAGGGTTATTGGAGGACCTGCTGTAGGTTGTCATTTCATTTCAACTCTCGGTTTCCAAGAATCTATCAACAATGTTAAGTGAGGACTTCAGGGGACAGCTATGAGAAGAGCCTCAAAGGAGAAATCACAGAGTGTGTTCAAGCACATCTAAAAGGGTGTGTGCCAATCTCAGGAAATAAGCAGGGCGTCCTGAGGCATCTCTAGATGGGTCATCGTGGCAGGCAAGCTGGTGGGTGTGGGCACCATCACTGTTGCTGAGATGCTGGACCTAGTTTCCATTGGGTCACTGCCATACTTATCCTTCTGAGATGTTTTTCCTTTTTCTTTTCTCTCTCTCTCTTTTTCAAAAGTCTCACTCCCTCACCCAGGCTGGAGTGCAGTGACCCGATCTTGGCTCCCTGCAGCCTCTGCCTCCCAGGTTCAAGGAATTCTCCTGCCTCAGCCTCCCCAGTAGCTCAGCCTCCTGGGTTGCTGGGATTAGAGGTGCCCACCAACACACCCAGCTAATTTTTGTATTTTTAGTAAAGACAAGGTTTCACCATGTTGGCCAGGCTGGTCTCGAACTCCTGACCTCAAGTGATCCGCCTGCCTTGACCTTCCAAAGTGCTGAGATTACAGGCATGAGCCACCACGCCCAGCCCCCTGAGCTGTTTTGTTCACTACCGTAACCACGAGCCATGTGCACCTATTTCACTTTACATTAATTAAAATCAAATAAAAGTTTAAAATGTGCTTACTTAGTGACACGTTTCAAGTGTGACTTAGTCACATTTAAAGCGCTCATGGTCACACGTGGCTAGTGGCTACCATGTTGAGCAGCGCTATTGGATAGAAACCATTTTCATCATCGGAGATGGTTTCTACTGGGCAGCAGTGGTCTGGAGTGTGTTTCCAGTAAGCAGGCCAGTAGGTACAGCATGAGCTAACTTCCACATACAGTGTCTGTATCCACTGCTGCTAGCAACACGAACAGGAAGAGGCGAGAGCCAGAGAAACAAAGGACCTGCTTCCTAATGATTCCCATGGAATCCATGTTCTATTCGTGTGAACTTGCTCTTTCTTGTGAACCACAAAATAACCTCTCCCCTATTATCTCTCCTACACCTGTTCCCCGAGAAACCTTCTCTTATCACAATGCTGGGCTTGGAAAAAGAATCCCACAAATGGTCGCTCTTATTCATATACTCCCTTTTTCTACTGGGAGGAGAAAGATGAGACACTTTTGATTTTGTCTGCAGGGGAAGAACAAAGGGAGAACTCACTCAGACTTTGGATGGAGGCTCCTTTGTAGCTACTGACACCTCTACTGAGAAGCAAGGAAGTGGGGTGCTTTGCCCCCTTTTCAGGTTAAAGTATAACATTCTCAGGAGAGAAACCGCAGGAAGAGAAGGGGCCTTGAGCTTCCAGAGCAAGGTAGCTAGGGAAGGAACAGAAATGTGTCCTTTGTGGGTAGGCTGTTTCAAGATTCTTTTTCAGTTTCTCTTGCTTCTGTGCTCCTTTTGTACCTCAATTTTTTTTTTTTTAAACAGGCCTAGCCAGGCTAAGCTGTGCAAAAGATACCTAGGAGAGAGGTTTTCTCCCCACCTGTGCCAGAGCATTCAAGGAGATGCGGCCATTTCTGGGGATAGTTAGTGGCAGAGGAATTTGATATGATCAAGTCCCAGCGGGACGGTAAAACTCTGTCAGACAATATTGGATCCACTTGGTAAACTATTTCTTCCCGCCTGGAGCTTCATCTTCTAGGGCGAAACCTTGGATGTTTTAATAAGACGAGTGATAACAGGAATAGGATGTAGACATGAGGTCTGCTAGGGCGTAACACCTGTGCCACATGCAACCACAGCAGCACGTGGAAATCACAGATTTGCATATCCTCCAGGAGCTGGTTATATGAACAGAAATGAAGAAAACGTAAAGGTGGAATTATTAATATATGTATGAATGATTTGTCATCTCCTACTTGTAAAAAAGAGAAAATCTATTACAAATATTCCTCTCAAGATTGTATGCTAATTTTAATTCCTTTGAATAAGTGCAGGATAAATTTTTCCAAACAGTTCTACGTGCGAGTTTATTGATGACTATGTGTCAATATGCTCATTTCCAGGGATCATTTACGAGCGATGAATTCTGTGTCTGGAAGAGCCTTTGTTATAGCTATTGTCTGACACATCTCTAACTAGACAGCCCTCCCCGTGTCACTCCAATGACCAAACAGCAAATAGGAAAAATAAACCATCAATCAATTTAATACTAGCCTTTTCTTTCACACGAAAACCTCCACTCAGCTGATGATGACTGACATAAAAACTAAATCCATCTGCTTTATCACTCCTCTCCAAAAGGACAAGTCTGAGAGGCAGGGAAGAGAAGAAAATCTGTAGGATTCGTCTTACCTTTAATCACCTGTCTGCTGTTGTTGTATTAATAATCTGTGCATGTGGGACGAGGAAGTCAATTGTTAAAAGAATTCCTTTGCTGTTTAGTGTGAGTGTGGTGTAAAACGTGGAGATGTGAATCATGAGCAAGCTCTTTGAAAGCAGGATTTTTGAAATGTTGTTTAATATTATGGAAACCACCTTAAATAGGGTCTGAGAATATGGTATTTCATTCATTCATTTATTCGTGCACTTAACAAATATGTATTGAGTACCTATTGTGTCTCAAATGCATGTTGGACATTGAAGATACAGTAGTAAACAAGACAAAAACATTGTTGCCTGCATAAAGCTTACAGTCTGGTGGAGAAGACAGACATTTAATCAATAAACAGGTGAGATAAATGTTACCAGGGAGGAAGCACAGAGTGTTTTGACAGCATATTTCAGGGACTGTGACAGGCCATGGTGGTGGTAGTGATTGCCTCTTTCTGAGGAAGACACATTTAAGATGGGACGCAAAGGGTAGGTGGGATTCAGATCGCTGAATGGGTAGGGCTGAGGTAATAGAGGGAAAGCCATTGAGTGTAAACTCCAGGGCAAGAGCCCCCAGGGGAGATTTCAGAGACTGAAATAAGATTGGAATGGCTAGTATAGAGAAAACAAAAGGGAGAGAGGCATGGGATGAAGCTGGAAAAACTGGAAAGGATTAGATCCTGAGTAGCCCTGTAAACCTTGAGGAAAAATCTGAAATTATGCAAAGAGAAATGCGAGAACAAATGATTTTAAGCCCAGAATGCAGTGCTTTAGAGAGATCTCTGTGTGCAGCGAGAATGATTAGAAGGGTGATAAGAGCAGAGACACAGGGTCCAGGGAGGTGGCTAGGCAGTAGATGACAGTGAGGATGATGGTGCCTTAGACTAGAACAGGGGCTGTGAACCTTTAGAGAAATGGTCAGTTTCAACAGACACCCGGGAGATAGAACTCACAGCACAATGCTTGATCAGATGAGGGAAAGGTGAGGGCAAAGAAGGAATCAGGGTGACTCTCAGTCTTCTGGCTCAAGTGATGGAATGCATGGTGCACTTCATGAGCCAAGGGTCCATGAAGGAAAGAGGCAGATTTGGGGAGCTGATAGAAAGAGGACAAGTTTAGTTGCAGAAGCGTTTCATTTAGAATACCCATGCAACATTCAAGCAGAGATGTCCAGTAGATGATTTGATATATAGCTCTGGTGCTCAACAGAAACAAGGCTGCACAAATATTACACCTTTATCTTCAGTTCTCTCTACCCATTTAACAAAGAAACACATTAACAATGCCTGTGGAAAATGACTTATAAGTTGTAAAAAATGAACCTATCCTTTAATCTCTCAATTCAATCTTTGGGACATTATCCCAAATAAATTATCCAGAAAAAAAAAGCCATATGCATTGAGTTATAGTTTATGATACCAAAAATTTAGAAAACATGTCCAACAGTAGTTAAATAAATTATAGTATAACAACAAAACAGAGTATTGTACAGATGCTAAAAACCATAATTTTGGATATTTTATAGCAGTTTAGATAAGTGTTTACGATTTAAAGCTAAACAGCAAAATTCAGAAATCTATGCTCTGATTACAATTTTCTAAAAATGATTACACATGGGCAGTTCATAGAAGGGCGCTTGAATAAACTAAAAGAGTTGACTTGCTAAATGCTGGAATTATGGTGATATTTTTCTTTTTGATGTATTAAACTGTTGTGTGAAAAGTAAATATGCTAAACAACTATGATAAATATGGTTTTGTTCTTTTGTTTTTGTTTTTGAAGCAAGTAAGTTTCCAGCTTAGATAATCTGAGGTACTGTCTTGCCAGTTGGAGACATGGGGTTCAATAACTGTGCATGGCCCAGTGGACTTTGTCAACCAAGATCATGCCTCCCACATCAGCCGACAATTACACAAGAGTCTCATTTCTGGGTGTGTCCTTATTTCTGCATCAGAAAAATAGTCAGCGCACCTTGGAGTACATGTGAGTCTCCACCAGGCTTCCATGGACCCAGTCCTTCAGCCTCATGTCTTCTCTCCTTCCAGTTGCTTTCTTGTCTCGGGCAACTAAGACAGGATTGATCAGTTTCTCTATTTCTGATTAGCCTTGGGACTTTAGTAAGAATTAAAAGATCCAATGTCTGAGGCAGGTTCTTCTTCATTTTGTGTAATGGTTTCATCATCTCCCTCATCAAAGGGCCCCTCCTTGAATATTTGCAAATGATCGTGGAGATGAAATGCCAACGGTTTCCAAAGGAGAAGGGCTCGGTAGGTACTGGATGCCCATTTTTACTCTTCTTGTCTATTCAGTTACATGCCCTTTGTGATCTACAGGGGGCACGAGAGTCTTTGCTCACAGGGAAATCTTGTATAATAAACAGTACCAGCAACAGCTGAGCCAGAATGCAAAACCCCTGGGTCAGGTGTCAGCCTGAAATAGTTTGTGAGCAAGATCACCATTCAGGGAGGATCCTTTGTTTTTCCAAAAAAAGAGCTATGCCTGAGAACTAGTATAGAAAAATGAACTCCAGTGGCAATGTATAGCAAGGACAGATTTCACACTTTTGAAATAAGCTGGGCTACGTGCAAAGAAATCAATGCCAATGAAATAATGGAACATAAACCTTCAGAGGTAAAAGAGTTCTTTTCATTCTAAGAGGAAAAAATAAAACCAAGCAAAAATGGATTTAAAACATCCTCTTTGTGTGTTTGTGACAAATAGAGAATTAAGCAGATTGGATGAGTAGGTTCTCTTGAAAGAGATAAAATGGTTGAATATTCAGACATTCCTTTTCTTCTCTAGGGCAGCTAACAAGAAAGGTGTGATGAATGCCACAGTGGGATAGTCATGTGAGAGGGAACTCAACAATGGAGCCAGGCAGGGCATTGCTGCAGACAGAATTCCTGTTCCAACTGCTGTCTTACCCAAGCAGGGAGCAATTCCATCCATCTTTCTAGGAGGTGATATTCCCTTGAGACATGGTCAAAAGAATATTTGAAACTTTGAGTGCCTTTGCATCTTCTAGGATTGAATGCAGTGCCGTCAAAGGACAGCTGCTTGGGTGTACGATTCACGGTTGGCAAAGAAATGATGGAGTGCTTTTGAATGCCCCCAGATGCTTTATTATATTTTTAACTTTATTTTGAAAACATTTGAGATTTACAGAAGGGTTGCAAAGATAATAAGAGAGATCCCATATACTCTTCCTTCGGCTTCCCCTAATGTTATCATTTATCTAGCCATGGAATATTTTTCAAAACACAGAACTTAGGCTAGGTGTGGTGGCTCATGCCTGCAATCCCAGCACTTTGGGAGGCTGAGGCGGGTGGATCACTTGAGGTCAGAGTTCGAAACCAGCCTGGCCAACATGGCAAAACCCCATCTCTACCAAAAAGACAAAAATTAGCTGGGTGGGGTGGTGAGTGCCTGTGATCCCAGTTACTTGGGAGGGTGAAGCAAGAGAATCACTTGAACCTGGGAGGTGGAAGTTGCTATGAGCTGAGATCACACCACTACCCTCCAGCCTGAGAGACAGAGACTCTTTCTCAAAAACAACAAAAACAAAACAGAACACCACACAGAAATTACACTAGTACAGATTTTATTCGGATTTCACTATCTCCACGAATGTCCTTTTTCTATTCCAGCATCCAGTTCAGAATCCCACATTGTGGTCAGGTGTCTCATCTCCTTCGTCGATTACAACCTGTGCTTAGTTTCTCAGCCTTTTCTTGTTTTTCTGCACCCTGATGCTTCTGAAGAGTATTGGTCAGGTGTTTTGTGGAATAGTCCTCAATTTGTGTTTGCCTGATGTTTTCTCAAGATAAATCCTAGGTTATGGATTTTAGGGAAGAATTTTACTAAGAGGTTGTGCCCTTCTCATCACATTATATCAGAGTGTATATGACAGCAACGTGACTTCTTACTGATGATACTGATCTTGACTCAGACACGGTGTTATCGTCCAGGTTTCTCCACTAAAAAATCACTGTGCTTCCCTTTCCACACCCTATTCCTTAAAAGAGGGACGTTAAGCCCAGCCCACATTCAAGGGGAGGGAATTTAAATTCCACCTCCTGAGAGCAGAGTAGTAAAGAATTTAGCTGTGTGCGGTGGCTCATCCCTGTAATCCCAGCATTTTGGGAGGCCGAGGTGAGAAGATAGCTTGAGCTCAGAAGTTTGAGACCAGCAGACCACATGACGGAACCCAGTCTCTACAAAATATACAAAAATTAGCCGGGCTTGGTGTCGCACACCTGTAATCACAGCTACTCAAGAAGCTGAGGCACGAGAATTGCTTAAACCGGGAGGCAGAGTTTGCGGAGAGCCGAGATCACGCCACTACACTCCAGCCTGGGCATCAGAGTAAGAGTCTATCTTAAAAAAAAGAAAAAAAAATTTTTTTGGACATTTGGGGAGCTACTTTGAGGCCAAATAGTTTTATGATTTTAGACATTAATTTACTTTTTTTCTGATTACAAAAGTATAAAGCAGAAAATCTAAATCTCATCAATCTCAGAAAAACATGAATCTTGGCAATCACTATGTATTATATATAGTTGTGTGTGTGTGTGTTTATTGTTCGGTAATTGACTCCTTTAACTTAGTACATTATGATCATACTTCAGTGTAGGTATATTTGGGATGACCATGAAGTATGAGATGAGTCATTTATTGCCGAGACCATAGCAAGAGTAGATGCTTCAGTTTAATACTATTACTGAGGGTTTAACAGTATGTAGGCTTCTAATCTAGAGCTCTGTTACAGGGGCGACATGACCTAGTTTGAGATTGTATGTGCTGAGTCCAGACTTAGAGTCAGAAGCAATGAGCAACCCCTTAGATTCCAAACATTACAGCTTTCATCTCACCCCTTGACCTCTGAGACCAAAGCCACAAGAATAACAGAGTGAAACAGACATTCTGTAATATTAGCTTAAATCTCATTCCAAGGTATTTGCTCGCCAGGTGTAGTGGCTCATGTCTGTAGTCCCAGCACTTTGGGAGGCCAAGGTGGGCAGAGCACCTGAGGTCAGGAGTTGAGACCAGCCTGGCCAACATGATAAAACCTCATCTCTACTAAAAATATGAAAATTAGCTGGGTGTGGTGGTAGGTGCCTGTAATCCCAGCTACTCTGGAGGCTGAGGCAGGTGGATCACTTGAACCCAGGAGGTAGAGGTTGTGGTGAGCCAAGACCGTGCCATTGCACTCCAGCCTGGATGACAAGAGATAAATAAATAAATAAATAAATAAATAAATAAATAAATAAATAAATAAAAAAGCGTTTGCTTTTCCCTGACTGCAAAAAAATTTTGAATGTTTTGTCTTTCTCATTTTAGGATCCCTCACCTGGGAGGAGAGCATCCAGCTGCCGGCAATCAGGACTTATTCCCCTTCAGCCCTGGAGAAGCAGCAGAGCCAGGTGTGACTCTCTTTCTCTCTCTACCTAGTTCCCTCTCTATCAGGATTCTAGATGACGGTAAAGAGTAACAAAACAGTGCTTATGTTATTGAAGAGGTTTGTGGCAGGGAATAACCATGTAACTCTTTGGGTCTGGAATTAAAACCAGGGCTTGGATGTCAAGCAAGGTAAAGGACCAGACTAGAATCCTGATATGTTTGTAAACAATGCTTTGACAAGAATGGCCGTTCTCTCGGTTTTTGGGTGTGTTTTACAGTGATCCGCAAGAACCGTGTAAGGTTGAAGCACATCAGAATCACCCTGGGGCTTAACATGCAGCTTGCTGGACTCTATCGCCAACCTCTTTGATTCAGTAGGTCTGGGGTGGGGTCCAAGCAGTTGTGTTTCTAATAAGTTTCCAGGTGATGCTGATGCTTTTGGCCCAGGACTACACTTTGAGAATGACTTCTATGGACCAAGCTATTTGCATAGATTAATTTCTGCACAGGTTGCAGTGCTGACTAAGTGGATGTAATGAACTAATACATGCAACACCAGGACAAAACAAAATTTAGTCTGCCTTGCTCCAATTTTATTCTAATTAACGTCTGCTCTCTCTTGGGCTCCCTGCAAAAGTCTTTTGATGTTTGTATTCGTAACCACCACCAAAATGAGCTCGGTGCAAAAATTCATTCAATCGCTAAACATTTTATTTGTGATGACAATGAATTTTTATTTCTTTAATTTGAGAGTTGTTCTGTTTGTTCTTATATGGTGGCCTGAACAGGTGTTTCTTTCTCTGACATCTGCCAGGCCTCGCTGATGAACAGTTTTCTAATCTTTTCTCACCATTTACTCTTTAAAATTATGATGTTCTTGGGGCTGGGGCCTGCTTTGTATTTTAGGGGTCTTTGACAATTTAAACTGTCACTCTTTAGTCTCAGATATAAATAAATAGTTTCTGACTGAATCATAACGTGAAATGAAATAGTTTGGAATATATTCCAAGACCTTGGCATTCTTCGGGGATACAGTCCAAGACCTTCAATTCTCAAACTTGAGAATTTCTAATGCAGTCTGACTCCCTCATCCTTGCCTCAGTGAGGCACTCTGAAATGTAGTTCCAGGAAAACAAGCCAGACAGCACCACAAAAACGCCTTAAGAAAGCAATTCAAAGAGTTCAACAGAGACAGGAAGTAAGGGCCAAAGAGGTTTTCTGGAACACAACACTGAAAATAAAATAGTGCAAAAGAGGGAGAAATGAAATAGTGCAAGTCATTAAATGATTGCTTGCTTGCTGGAGGATCCCTCTTTTAGAGGGAAATGAAATCAAGGACATGAAATGGAATGGACTAAGTTATTATCTTTATGTTTTAGTGCATAAGCAAAAGCGGCACCCATTCTGGCTACAGAAAACGCTGGTATGGAGCCAATGGTGTGGTTTGCTATGGGCTTGGTCTGGGCTGGTGCCCGTTGTAAATTATCAGGCACGTAAAGCTGAGGCTAGAAGTTGGTCAGACAGGTAAGAATGGGACTCTGGTTAGAGACTCTCAAATGAAGCGGACAGGTGAGGGTGGGAGGAGCATTAAGTATATGGAGCACTCACCACGGGCCTGCTTGTGTTTGGAGTGCAAATATGATTGTGTCCAAAGGGGGAGTGTAGTTGGATAGTCATGTCAGAGACTAAAACAAGTAAAGACATGATCAGGAGTACGTACCAGATAAAATACAGGAAACATGGTTAAATTTAAATCCCAGGCCAACAACGAATATTTGAAACATACGCTAAACAATTACTTGTTGTTCATATAAAACTTAACTGGGTGTTTTGTATTTTTACTTGCTAAACTGGACACCTTCAATTCAGGAGGCAAATGTCAGATAAGGCAGGTTGCAGCAGCTGAGCTGAACTCAGAAGCACCCTCTGGGGTTCTCCTCAGGAGGTGAGCTTGCTGTGGGGTGCTTCATAGTGGGGAAAATCAGCGGATCCACTTTCACCAGGTCTGGGCGAAAGCTGTAGGGAGCTCTTCTGTGTCCATCCAAATGCTTTTATGTTGCTTTTTTTGTTTTGTTTTAGTTTGTTTTTTTTTTTACAAAAAGCAAGAAAAGTTTAAGAAGTCCTGGGGTCCAAGAGGTGACTTTGGGCAGAGACTGTAATTGTGAATCCTCTGTAGCTAGCTGGTAAGTGTGACTCAGTAGTGGCAGAGAAGAGAGGGAATTAATGAGCATCTGCTCTGAGTCAGGCATTTTCCATGGGCCACTATCTATATTTTCATAACACCAACTGTGAAGCTGGGGAGTGGTGGTGCCTATTAATTCCCTAGCACCCTAGTCCTTACTGAAATCTATTTTACTCCTCTCTTTTCCCTCCCCCGCATACACACATCCAAAGCCTGGACTTGACAGCTTTATTTTCCATGTAAATCTTATTATTTAAACTGGGAAGAAACTCTCCTGAAGCTTTAGAATGGGAAGCAGTGACTGAGCCTCTTAATTGCAGGGGAAAAAGTTAGAAGGTCAAGTGGTCTCAGAAGACTGGTTTGCCATTTTAGGTGTCCACACTAACAAGTGCATGCCATTAATAGTGCAGAGAAAGCCAGTGCACGGAGGGAGAAAGTGAATGTGAAAGACAGAAGTGGAGATGGCACAGAGGGGGAGAGACAAAGGCAGACTGTTGGCAGCTTTCCAGCTCCTGTTGGACACAGCTGTCTTCCTTACAACTGGCCTGGTCGAGCCACTCCTTTATAATTCACCCCAATTTTGTATTTTATTGAGTGGCTTGTTGTGCTCACAGCGTGCTATAAACCAGGAATTATCATTAACTCTCCTTTGTAATACATCACATGGCAAATAAATGGTAGAACCTGAAATTGACCCCAGCTTGGCCAATCGCAACCGCCCTTGCCTTGCCTGGTTCTAAGATGCCTGCTCTGTCTTACTTGGCACCCTACTGGGTCCCCTTCTCCTGCCATGGCATACGATGGATGTTAGGTGACTCATCTTCTTCTATTGGGTAGCCCACAGAAGTGGCAATGGCTTACCCCGAGGCAAGGACGTAGGAGGTGGAGGAAACAGGTATTGAGCTCATATAATTGAAAGTGGAAGGCTGGGCAGGGCTTGTCCAGCAGGTAAGAGCAGACTCCTCCAGACACATGGTCATCAGAAGAAATAGAGCTGCTGAAGGTGTGACTGACAGGGTACTGTCAACTCAGGAGGCTTAAGAGAGGCAGTAGCAGAGTCAGTGCAGGAGGTCAAAGATTGGATGGTTCCCAAAGGGTGCCATTTACCTAGCAGGGTTGGATAACTCCAGATTTCCTACAGAAGCTGAAGAGCACCTCTACTGTGCAACCAGCCCTGTGCCAGGCACTGGGGATTCAGGGATGACACAGGCTGAAAGGATACTCCTGTCCTTAGGGACTTACAGTCCAGTGAGCGTGGATGTAGTGAACAGAGAATTGTAACTGATTAAGTTAATCAACATAGGTGAGCAACACAATATGAAGCAGAAGTACAGTGTGTAGGGGAGGCACAGTGGGGCAGTGAGGTGATCACCACAGCCCAGTCCAAGAGGGAGCCCGGCCCTTCCAAGAGCATCAGCTATAGACCTTTCAGATCAGGGGAAGAATTTGTCTTGGGAGTCAGGCAGGGGAGACCCATGACTAGGGTCAATGGAGCAGTCCACTCAATGACAAGGGAGGTGAAAGCTAAGTTTTACAGATTCTCTTCGGATTTTATTTTTCAGCCTATTCCTTGGTTGAAGTGTTTGGCATCTTGGTAAAATCACTGGGAATCAATTTTTCAAGTCCAATGCATCTCACGGCTAGCTTGCTAAATTACTGAAATGATGACGGTTGGTCAGATACGGATTTTGACTGGACATAGAACAGCTTGTCACAACCATTTTCTGGGCAAGGACAAGCAAGGTAAAGGACAAAGACAAGCACAAGTCAGGATCTGATGAAGGGGAGAAGCAGGCAGAAAATGGGCACATGTCCCGAGTCAGAGAGGGCGCAAACAGTGTCAAAGAGAAACTCATTCAATTGATACAGAACTTCTACCCTCAGGATACCCTAGGCATTGAAGAAGTGAAATCTAGAAGAAATTGACATTCAACTTAGAAGAATCTGACTGACATCATAGCTAAATGAGCAAAATGCTAAAGTAGCCTCAGAAAAGACATGGCTAAACCAAAGCGTGAGGACATCCTGTTTTGTGATGAGTTCTCTTGGCAAATAGATTATTTGAGAAATTTGTTTTTGGCAGATTTGTTAATCAGAGAGTTGGCTTTCAAAACCATGGTGATTCAGGGTAATGTCCTGTTTCCCTTTAATTTGATCCACTTACTTGTCAGGACTCTTGTAGATGCAAGTGACAGAAACTCAAAATGGCCTTAGCACAAATAGTAAATTACAAGAAAGATATGGGAGCATCCTATGTAATTGAAGGAAGGATCTGGGCAGCCAAACAGGAAGGTAGAGCTGCAGTGGGTCCTCAGGGGCCCCTGACTCAGGTTCATGCTGGACCATTGCCAGTGTCTGCCCATCCTGGCTGGAGCACTCTGGCTTCTCCCACAAGATACTGATGAGTCCTGGGCCTCACACCCCACAACTCCCTGCCCTGGAGCAGAGCTCACTCTCTGCCCAGCATTGGTTTAGAAATTGCAGAGAGGTTCTCTGATTGGCCAGCCTGATTAAGGTACCCAACAACGGCTGGAGGGATGGTTTCAGGAAGAATGGGATGATGAGGGCAGACAAAAGGGATGTCTCTTACAGACCTTGTGAGAAGCTGGGAAAGGTGTCCTTGCCTCTTACATCCACATCGCAGTTCTTAGTGATATAAAAGGACAACACCAGCCAACATCCCAGATGAGCAGCCCTCCAGTCTCTTTTCTCTACCTGCTGGCTTAAAATTGTGATCCCTTTCTACCCTAAGTCAGAGGAGGGCAGAGTGCCCCCAACCCTCTGCTCAGCAGCAGTAGGAACAGAATAACTGCAGGCCAGGTTGAGCGTCACTTTGAACACGACAATGACTGTTTAATAAATGCCACAGAGGATTCTTGTGACAGGGATGAAAAGAGGGAGAGGGCCAGGGACGCTGCTCTGGGGCGCTGGGGAGCTCACCAGGGCCCTTCAGGAATCGAGGCTGCCCGGCCGCCGGGAGCCTGGCCCTGAGAGTGTGCAGGTGTGCTCCCTGTGTAATGCCCTTGATCTCTAAGAGAAACAGTGGCCAACCAATCAGATGGCAACCTCCTGCCAAGGACTCCATTAGCCCGCTCTGGTGGCTGCTTCTGAAGTGGCAGCCGCTGGCTCCACACTTGCTTGTTCACGGAGGACATATGGGCCAGGCAGGGATCAACGAGGGAACATCTGGCACAGGAGCAAATCAAACAGCCCCGATGACCAATTTAGGAGTGTTGCCTCACCATTGTTCTTTCTGTGGCCCCATGCAAAGGTCACCCAGTGTGGCAGGCTCAGAGACGCCACTGCTTCACCTTCAGCAGTCCCCAGGACCCAACCTGTTTGCCTTAAAAATGAATCGATACATTCTTCTTTGAGGGCTGAAACAGCAGCTCCCTATCACTGAATCCTGAATGCTCACGTGCATGGTCAGCCCCTCTTGCAAGCCCCCAGGCACCCCTGTTTTTTGTTAGTCATTTATCATCTGGCCTCTGAAATCTCTCAGAAAACAAAACAAAACAAAACAAAACAAAAAAACAACATTCTACTGGATTCATGTTCTATTTCTGCAACTGAGATTTTTCTCCTTTGGGTTCAAATAAAAGATAGCAAATATTAAAGAGCATGAGAGAAAAGGCACACATACCTGGCCCATGAATAGACAAGATTGCCTGTGGTTCTGATTTTGGTGGTTTATATAATAGCTTCAAATGCTGGTGAAGACAGGTCTCAGCCTTGCCAGAAATGATCTCTAAATTAAACACCCATGTCTTAAAAAAATCATCTTTAATGGCACACTGGAACCACATAATTTTCAGCCTTGAAGGAGGATTTGGTAGGATATTGGGTGCTATTCATTTTCTCTTCTGGAGCCAGGAGCACACATCAGTTTATCTGTAAAAATTCTCCATTGGTAATAGCACACCTTTTCTTGATAATTTATTCTCGTGTGTGAAAGTTGTGCTGTGGGATAAGCTATGTCTTCTGTGATTGGCGCTCTGCATCCTAGCTCACCGATAACACCCAGCTGGCTGTCATGGTGGCAAGGCCTCCTGCTTCTCCTTCTTATCTGGTATCACACACTCCTGGGGCTGGGGGTGCGCAGGGTCCTGGGCTCGAAGGGGTGGTATCCTACTGCTGCCCACTCAGAATTACTCATCCCTCTGAAACACGTAGAAATAAACCAATCCTCTTCCTGCTGGAGAGAACATGTTCTATCCCTCACTTATTAAATTCCCAAGGGAAGCGAATGCTCAATTTCTCTGCTGTTTTATCGCGCAATCATCCAGCTTCTAAGAGTGGTTCTGGAGTTGCCTTGCTGGTTATCCCCATCGGACTTCTTCAGTATAACACTAGCCCCTCCCACCCTTCACTAACATAGATTGGCATCCTTTATAAGACAAGTACCCCAGGCAGCTGGGTGATCATTTGAGTGACAAGAAAAGTGGATTCTAGTCTAGCTTAGTCACAAACTCGCTGTATGCTCAGAGACAGGTTATAACCACTCTGGACCTCAGTAGTTATACCTTTTAAGACACATGAGTCTAGATCTTCTGATATGGTGATAACAGAAGGTGGGGGTGGATAACAGATTCAGGGAAAAAGAGAAACGGGAAAACTTTCTACAACACGGCAATAATGGTGAACCAATGTGTGTTTGGAGCCCTTTGTGCTAGTGTTCAGCGTATTCCATTGTGTCTTCGCTATTCGAAGCTGCTCAGAGACACAGTCATGAATCAAGACTTCCAGTAAATGCCTCTGGAACATGGGGGAATCAGAAGCTGGCAGGAAGACAGTGCAGAACATTGTCTGGAGCTCGTTCCTCGGTTGCGTGACTGCCCATTATGACTGTCTGATGATGGCAATGTGATGATTTGTCTAGTAATTACAAAGCATCTTCATTTTACTGCCTCTTTTAATGTTCCCAATAACCCTGTGAAGTAAATATTATTTTCCCTACTTTAGAGATGAAAACCCTAAGGTTTAGAAAGGTTAATGACTTGTTACATGCTGCTCAGGTACTAAAGGGTAGAGTTGAGATGCAAAGCTAAGACTTCTGATTTCACATATAATGCAATTTCCATCTTTTCAACAGTTGTCAGACTATCCCCTCAAAGGTCTGGGTTTGGAGGCCATGCCTGGGGTGGTGGTAGGGGCTGGGGAGAAAAACTAAACCCGTGGCGCTTGGACTCCCTGCTTCAATCAAAGCACCTTTATTGTTCTGCTCAATATATAATTCCAAACTAAATCTGGTCTTAAACAAAATGTTTCTAGTGCTAAAAAATCAAAATTTATGGCATACAAAATATCCCCCTGTGGTGCTGAAGATGAAAGCTTTTATCAGTCCCCTTACTCATGCATTCTTTGTTCCAACAATCCCACTAGAAATCCTCTCTCTCTTTCTCTCTCTCTCTCTCTCTCTGTCTGTCTCTCTCTCGGAGGAGCTGACCACAGATGCTCTTACTTTTCTCAGACCAGAGAGTCATATTCTGTTGTTGTGGGCCTTTCACAGGAAGATGTTCTGTGGCCAAGGGACTTGCTATCAAGCCGGATGTTGTTCAGCCCAGACAGACCCCATGCCTTTCCTTATAAGAATTGACCCACATGTTCCAACTTGCCTCATAAATATAAAAAGAAAAGCCTAGCTTCCATTTTAATTAGATGAAATAATTACATGTCACACAACTCCTGAGCAGTTTTGTGCTCGCTCTGACTGTGATGCAGTCATTAGCATTCAAAGATCCTGCTTGCCCTGTGTACAGATGTTGGGTTTATACACTGTCATGTTCCCTGTGGCCACAAGATGTCAGGCAAATATGGTCATGGAATGTAGGTGCAGGAAGGTGCCTGGGCTCCTGGAAATGCCACTGACGAGTTCATTAGCTGATTAAAATCCTTCCAATAAGCTTGTTGGAAGCACCCAGGAAAAGTCTATGAAATGTGTCATATTGTTATCCTGTTGATGGAGGCGCTGAACACGACTAGCTGGTAATCAGATTAAGATCAACAAATATTGATTGTACATGCCTGCACGATTAAATCCTGAATAATTGAAGGGCACTGAGTTTCCCAGCTCTTACTTTAGTGTGTGCTTCCACAAGCAACATGTGCTGTGTTTCCAAAGTACCATGAATAGTCATGGCTGTGGGAGAGAAATGGGATCAGTCAGAGAATCAGTCGCTTTTAAAAGTTTCAGTTTGAAACTCTGATGAAATATAGAAGTGGGTTTTAAGTTAACAGCTATCCTATTGTCATGAGACATTTTATAAACCAAAAGATACTAAATTAAATAAAGCCATACACTGAAACTTGCTCATACCTCTAATGTAGATTTGTTTACTCCATGATTTGAATGATTTGTTAATTCACAGCTGATCTGACATACCACCCCTCACTATTCTTTCAGTCTCTTGACTGACTTCCTATCGAAGCTTCCTTGGGGTCTGGCAGAAGGAAGCAGTAATGACAAGCAAAGGTTGAGCTCAATCGATCTGTGGTTATTGAGTTCGTACAGAGGGCTGGGTGCTGCTGAGGCTGCAGCAGACCTAGAGGGCATGGCCTGTGCCTCACAGTTTCTTCCCTTTCGTTTAGCTCTTTCTTCTAATTTTCTGTGTTCTGCCTCTTAACCCTTCAGATGCTTCTTACGGCTAAGCTAGAAGGTGAGAGGATGAGCTTTTATTTATTTACCTTAGAAAACCTGCTGATCTCCTACTATGTGCTAAAAACTTTGGCCTGGACATTCAAAGACAAATTTGAAAATGGTGCTTACCTTGCTCGGGAGCAGACAAGCCAAAGATCCCATTACAGGAACAGGGCGTTGGCAAGGCAATCAAGTAAATGTCCTGCGGAGTGCACAGGCAAGGAGAGGTTCATTCTGCTTGGTCCTGAGGGCACTGAGGTACTTCACAGCAATGTAAATTGGAGCTCATCAAGTGAACAGGGTTGGGGCAGCCTGAAGAATTAGAATATGTGAAGGCAAGTCTGTTATGGTAAAAGCTAAGCTGCTGTGACATAGAGATCTTCAGTGTAGTAACTTGGAAAGATAGAAGTCCATTTGCCTCTCACATAATTGTCTAAAGGTAGGCGGTCTGCTGGGTCTATCCTGCTCCATGAGGTCATTCAGGGACCATGGTCCTTCCAACCTGTTGCTCTACCATCCTCTGGGCATTTTTCACACTGCTGGAGGATCAGCTGGCTTGCTAAGTTCCAGCCACAGGGAGAATAGGGAGCAGTGGCCCAGGGCAAGTTACTTTATTTTAGTAAGGAAGTTAGAAATTGCACACTTCTTTATATTTCATTGACTTTGACATGACCACATCTAGCCAGAAGGTGGGCAGGGAAATACGCTTTTAATTAAGTGGTTCTGTACTCATTAAAAAAAAAAAAAAAAAAAAAAAAGAAAACAAGTTATGGGAAGCAACTGGCGTCTTGCCACAGTAGAGGCACATAGAAGGGAATCGTGTGTCGTGGATGTAGCATTCTGGAGTGTAGCTGGATCATGGCTCACGTGACTGGTAAGGTGGGGCCCGGATGTGAAGGAGTTTGAATGCTATGTTGCTAAAAAATTTTTAAATGAAACCAGCATGCTCAGCTTTGTGTTTGGGGTAAGTCATTCTAGCACCTGGGGTTTGAGGAAGCATTTGGAATGAAGGCTGCTGTTGGAGGTCCAGGTAAAAGATGGTGAAGCCTTCCATTGACCCCAGTCCTCAGCTTGTATCAAATGTGCACATTCTAGAAATCAGTGGAGCACAGTGAGGTCTTTATGGTTTACCAAGTTGGGTCCATGTTCACTTCTCATATAACCTCAAGACAATCTTGTGGGTTCAGAACGCAGAATACGTCATTACATTAAGTGTCTCTGCCATTTGCCCCTCAGGGACTGGGACACATAAACCAAGTTCACACAGACTGACATGTATTAGCTAGAACACCAATTTAGTCATGTGTAATTAGAAAAGCTACTGGCAGGCAGACATATGTCAACTTGGCCTGCTCTCTGGGGGCACTCTACATGGGAAGTCAAATTATCAGAAGATTGCTTAAGGGGTGTGGAACTGAACAAGGGGAATTATACATTTGAATATTAAATGGTATTAAGCTCTGAGAGCTTGATGCATTCATCTCCAAGGTGAGAATGTGGCTGTCAGGGACACTAACTTCTTGGGTTAGACTTATCAGGCATCTCAACCTAGACAAATCTAGGAAGAAATTTCCAAACTTGAAAACTTTGGCATTTCCATGACTATAACCACGTGGGGGGATATTTATAATTAAGCATCACACATGGAGACTCTGATAAGTACCAAGACACCCCTGCCCCAGTTTGGAAACTGTTGGGAGTATGGTTTATTTGGAGATGAGCCAGAGGGGTCAAACACTCTGAGAGATCAGAGACCGACTGGGGCTAGCGAACGTTTTCTGTAAAGGGCCAGATAGTAAATACTTAGGTACGGTGGACCACATGATTCTCATAGCTACAGAACTCCATCGCTGTGGCACAGAAACAGGCTTAGACAAAGTGTAACCAAATGTTCTGGTGAAAGCTTATTTACACAAACAGGCTGTAAACTGGACTTGGCCCACGGGCCGTTGTTTGCTGACCCCTCAAGATGCCAGTCCTAGATTATCTGTTCACAAAACCATTCTCCAAAGAGGTTTCAATACTATTGATTTTTTTCGACTAACTAAATCTTAATTATCTTCCACTTTGCCATCCTGAGTTTGCTCCTAGGTCACCCTGACTAGAATTTGGGGTGTTTCTAAATCTACGAGGCGCAGATAATGTCTTGGTTTACTCCCACAGATACTTGTCACATCTACTGTGCGACTAGTTGAAGCTTCCTAAGCCCATCTTATTTCTCTCCAAGTTCCAGGGTAACAACTTATGCTGCATCTATTAACAAAACCCATTTTACAGATGAGCAATCCAAGTTAGAGTGACATGGATGAGTGGCCGAGTTGAGACTGGATGTCAAGTCATCCACCTGTGGGCCCCGCGTTCGCTCTACTTGGTCGTATTTTCCTGGGTGGTTTCTTACTCTGTAGGCATAAAATTTGGAAAGGGAGGTAAATTAATTTAGCTCAGTGTAATGACAACAGAGAAATGTGGTAGTATGGGTGTGGTAGAAAATGAATAGGGCTTGGTGGCTGTAAAAACACAACAAAACTGAAATGTAAACCTGAGCTCCCTGCCTAACGTCGTCTTTATATCTACAGCAAACATGACCTTTCTGGAACAAAGAAAAGAGGCGATTTAGTCATCGAAGCTAAAGCAGGTTTATGTGACTGTGTTTTGGATTTAATCGCTATACTTCATTAAGGATGCCGTGGTGAGCAATATCTGCTTCCCATTGTACTGATGAGGGGGGATGAGACAAGAAATATCCTTTAGTCACCTGTGAGTGGCTTTGGATGTTGCCAGGCGTGGCAGATGGAATTCAGGAAAATGTTGATTTATGTGTCCCTCATTGTTACAGCAGTGGTATTATAAATTGGATGTCCTTATTCGGACTGGTGGCACTCCTATGATACCCTTCTTGACCCTGAGCCCCACCCCCTGTGGAAATCAACTACTCCTTCTTCTCCGTTAAGTCTGGCTCCGATAAGACCTATAACTCTTTCGGGGTTTGTCCTCACAGGTCTCTTCCGCTGTTTCCTTTGAAGGCAACAATTAGGTTGAATCCACCTAGCACAGGGTCTGGCCCTGAATAGTCATTCTATAAATATTTGATGAGCAAAAGAGAGCTTCCCTATGCAACTGACCTCAACTTCCATCTATGTACACACTCTCTGAATAATGAGTGTATGGCAAGACTTGCCTCTTCTCTCCTTCCTCACGGTTGGTTCTGTTCCCCTTTGTGTTGGGTCTCCGCACGTGCCAGGAAGTGTTTTTAGTGCTTTGCCAGCCTTAGCTCCCTCAAGCCTCTCGACGGTACTCTACACCTTACTGTATGTCAGCTCAAGAATTTGGCAGCTTGGGTTGAGATTCTGAATTCTCTACTACTCAGTTATGCAACTTCCCGCGTGACTCTATGTATCTTACCTTCCTACTCTGTGAAATCATCAGACAAATGATAACACTCAATTCATAGGTCTCATGAACTTTAAATGAGATAATATATGCAAAGTGATTAGCACAGTGCCTGGTAAATAGAGATCTATTATTTTAACCCTTAGCACTGCAGCATTCTCTGGACTTCAAACATGTTTGTGATTGGCTAAGAGTAAGATAAGATTCTCTCTGGTAGTGAGTCACGTGGCCTTCTGGATGTCACATAACGTAATGGCAACATTACAAATGTCTTACTTGGGTGGCTAAGCAGTTGATCAATAATTATTTATTTTGTACCTAACAAATCACTGTCCCAAGAGAATATGTCCCCTCCCTTAAAAGTGGTCACACATGAGCTTTTGTTATAATGTTAAAAAGAGCAGACTGGGAAGTGGTCCTCATGCATGTGAGGGAGGAACAGCTTCCTTCCGGGGTGACTCCAGGGTGCAGTTTGCGGGCCTGAGGCCGACTGTGGAGAGAACATGATGACAAGGGTAAGACATTTCACCACACTGAGGTCTTCTGACACATACCATTCAAATGAAAATGAAAACCATGACAAATTAAAGAAAATTAAAGGCTCTTCTTGCTCATTCCCTTCACAAGATGCTTTCTGTGGTGCTCAGCCCAATTGAACGGATCAGAGAGGTCATCATTTTCCACTTTCAAATACATGCCAGAGTCACATTCAGGAGGAAGCAGGCTTGGTGCTTTTAGAAGCTGCAGCACCCTGAGCAGGCTTTGAGAGGAGAGAGTTTTCCACACACATCCTGAGAACAGGAGCTTCCCAGGATCTCATTCCTACTGCTACCGTCTCTGATTCCTGTCCAACGTACACCACCTTCCTAAATAAATAATGTCTTTATAAGAGAAAAGAAGACAGAAGAGGGAAGGGCAATATTTGTCAGGCAGAATGTGTGCCGGTTAGGAGAACCTGAACTGGAATATTAAAACAGATGAAACAGGAAAACATCCTGTTGGCAAAGAAAGCTCCGGAGTAACCAGCTTTGACTGGGCGCTGAATCGGCGTTCACCAGGTAGCCAGCCTTTGAATTGAAGGTGGTTACTGTCTCAGGCAGGGGGCATGCATAAGCTCCAATCAGCACTGCTTTGACAATTACAGGCAGCTCTGTGGGGCAAATGTTCCTGCAAGGAGACAATGCAGGATTAAGGGAACCCTGGATCTCTTTGAGAAGTATCCATGAGGGAAAAAGCAAAACAAAAATGTATTTTAGTAATTCTAACAGTAATAAACTGGTAACAGTTTGAAAGACTTAGGTAGTCCCATGGATCTCAGCATAAGAGCCATATGCATCCATCTTCATCAGCTCCTGACTTCTGTCTAGGTATGTGTTTGTTCATTCATTCAAACTTAATGAGCACCTCCTCCGTGCCACTTGAGCTGTGTCTTTGAATGGGGATAGGATATGTCCCAGGCAAAGGAGATGAGGGCAGAAGATAAAAAACAAACGCATTAAGTAAGAGAAGTCTACAGTTTCAAAGATAAGTATGATGGCACAAAAACAGAGAAAATGAAGTGAGGGGAATCGGGGAGAAAGAGCTGACATTTTAAATATGGACAGGGTGAGCCTGATGGGAAAGGTCATTGTGTTCTAGGTGGAGGAAACTGGCAGAGCAAAGGCCCTAAGGCAGGCGTCCCTAAACTTTTTACACAGGGGGCCAGCTCACTGTCCCTCAGACCGTTGGAGGGCCACCACATACTGTGCTCCTCTCACTGACCACCAATGAAAGAGGTGCCCCTTCCTGAAGTGCGGCAGAGGGCCAGATAAATGGCCTCAGGGGGCTATAGTTTGGGGACGCCTGCCCTAAGGTAAGGGCAGGCCCAGTGTAGGTACGGCTGGAGCAGAACAGGTGGGGGTCGGGGTGTGTAGTAGGAGATTGAGAGTCTGATCACACTCTGTCTTAAACCCGTGATGAGAACTTCAGCTCTTATGCAGATGGCATGAGGAGGAAGTGCCAGTGTTTGTCACTGAGGAACTGCTCTCTCACCATCTGACATGGGATTTCTGAGATGACAGCAAGCCCAGGTCCTGGCTGCTACCACAGTAGAAAGCTCAGAGTTCTGCAGAGATCAAGGTGCATGTAGCTGAGTGCAGTCAGCTACCTTCAAGCAGGTTCAGAAAAATCACTGTGATGCAAGAACTACTAGCTGTTCCACTCCAAGGGGGATTTTCTTTTGCACTTAAATTTGTCCTAGAAATAGGGAGCAACATGTTGAATATAAAGTATCGTGGATCAGGAATCAGACGTCACATGGATCTTCCAACTCTGCCACCTTGGATAATCTTGGACATTTTCTCCGCTCATGTTAACAGGAGTGATCAAACCCTACAGAGCTTACCTCACAGGGTAGATGTGAATGTCACATAAGATAAGCTCCTAAAGGAGCAAGAGAAAGGGAAATCTTTTGTCATATACTTACTGCATGCCAGGTACTGGGCTAGGAGCTTGGTCCAGTTTACTTTTAAAGATTTTTCTAGTGGAAGAAAACTTCTTGAATAATTGAAAGATTTTTTTTTTTTCTTGAACTAACAAAAATAATTGGGCTGTACTATGAAGAGGGTTTTTTTTTTTAGTATAACTGACTTGAAGATGGGGATCCCAATCTAGGCAAGATAAAACCAGGATGAATGCAAAAACAAGAAACTGTGGAGTCCTGGCATATTTTTTACTAGACTGGAAATGATTATTATATTTTAGAGAGTGAATTTTTTTTTTTTTGAGTTGGAATCTCACTCTGTCACCCAGGCTAGAGTGCAAAAGTGTGATATTGGCTCCGGGTTCAAGTGATTCTCCTGCCTCAGCCTCCCAAGTAGCTGCGATTACAGGCATGTGTCACCACACCCAACTAATTTTGTATTTTTAATAGACACAGAGTTTCTTCAAGTTGGTCAGGCTGGTCTTGAACTTCCGACCTCAGATAATCTGCCCACCTCGGCCTCCCAAACTGCTTGGATTACAGACATGAGCCACTGCACCCAGCTGAGAGTGAATTCTTTGGCAATAGGTTCTTCATTTTATTGATCTATTTATGCCTAATAATAATGCTTTTGTGAAATAAATAACAGGAATTGGTAAAGAAGGAAGAAACTGACAATAAATAGATAAAAATGGTTGGATAGATGGATGGATGAACTAATGTTCATGATTCCCTGCAGGTCATAGCTTTCTGTTTGTTTGATGTAACCTTCTCATTTATGTAGGTCTCTCTGGCTTAAGAAATTATTTTTCTACTTAAAGAGTTGAGAATTACAAAAAAATAGATTCTGAATATATGGAAAGATGTGATAGGTGGCATGGCAGCATCTGCTCCGTTGATTACAATCTTGGCCACACTGAGTTTCCTGAAGCATGTCCTGCAAGTTGAACTGAAGACAAGGCCAATGCTTTTCTCCCTTACTGAAGTTCATCTTTCAAAGTCATGATAAGAATATGGGGCTGGGTGCGGTGGCTCACGCCGGTAATCCCAGCACTTTGGGAGGCCGAGGCGGGCAGATCACAGGTCAAGAGAGCGAGACCCTCCTGGCTAACATGGTGAAACCCTGACTTACTGAAAATACACAAATAATTAGCTGGGCGTGGTGGTGCGTACCTATAGTCCCAGCTACTCGGGAGGCTGAGACAGGAGAATTGCTTGAACCCGGGAGGCGGAGGTTGCAGTGAGCCAAGGTCGCGCCACTGTGCTCCAGTCTGGTGCCTGGTGATGGAGTGAGACTCTGTCTCAAAAAAAAAAAAAAAAAAAGAAAAGAAAGAAAAGAAAGAAAGAAAAAAAAAAGAATGTGAAAGGCAGCACCTGAGTCCAATTTTACATGTGCAGAAGTATACAGAATGCTTGGAATTTTCCCTTACTTATTTAACTCCTTTTTCATTTCTTCTTCCTTAACCTCTTCAACCTCTTTATCCTCTGCTCTTTTCCTTCCTCCTTTTAAAAAAGTATTGACATATTGGCATACTTTGCTATAGTATATGCACGTTCCACACTTACTGCCAGTAAGAATTGAACACTGGCAGCACATCATCTTATGCTGTTTTTCCTATGGACTCCCATGTGTTTGACTGGCCTTTTTGAATATTTCTAAATGTCTTTTGCTCCATTCCACTTCAATTTTTCACTATTCCTTAACCTCCTTTTCAATTTTGCATGTTGCATCTTTTCTATGCCACCCTCCATATTAACATTTTTTAAAAAAGGAATGTAATAAAAAAGCTTGAAGTATCACTAACTTTTTATTGATGTGCATGTGACCCCAGCAATCTTAATGGCTTGGAACAAAATCTTTTTGAGGCAAAGGTGAGATTGAAGAATGCAGTTACATGTTCTCATGCTAAGTGTATTGGCTTTAGGGTAATCTGTGCAATTCTAAGACATGTTGATTTATGAACTAATTAATAGCACACAACAAAAATACATATGGAAACTTGCTCTACCCTCAGCCTGAAAAATTCTCTAAACAACAGGAAAATGGGTTTTGCATGTTAGAAAATTAAATTCAATATATATTTATGAGGCCATTCAAAATGTGGAGTCCTTTTCTACTAAGTCCTGAGTAAGCAGAAATGTCCATGTATCAAAACCTAATTGTGCCAGAGTCCAAGGCTGGAGGAATAAATTAAGTCTTAAGCTACAAAAGACATTGGACATTAATTTTAAGGCTTATTATAGCTCTGATGATATGGGCATTAATAAATCCACCAGGAAGAAAGAAGAAGACAAAACGACAAATAAGACATACCTATTGGTTTCCTTGGCAAAATATTGATTGTTGATAATTCATTTAAAGTTACACAGACATTTCCACACTCTAGGGTCATTGTTCCAGAAGCTTATTAATAGGGACTGAATGGGGTGTTGAATATTTCATAGATTCTTAGAAGTTCATTTCTTGTTCCTGAGGTGGGGAGGGAATGAAAAGGATTTTATACAATGTAATACATTCAACATTCATCCCACAGACCCTTACGGAGCACTTCATATGATAAAGTGGTATTATAGGCTATGGGCAAAATTTGATAGGCATCTGAGAAGGGAGACGTTATTTCAGGCTGGAAAGAGAATCTTTAGAACTGCTCTTATACCTGTAGATCTTTTTTAAAAATCTGTAGGACTTAACAATAGAAAAATGTGATTAGGGAGGCTTCCAAGATAAGGAAGCAGTAAATAAAGGCACAAAGTTGGACAAATGTGAAGCATATAGTAGATATGACAATGATTTTAATAACAATTGTGTGTGTACAATAAGGTTCATGAAGGCATATGATGGGAGATCATGCCAGAAAGATGGTGGGAACTAGATTATGGTTAAGCCAAAAAAACTTGGGTTTTATGTGGTAGGCAATGCATTTATTGAAAACATTTTTATTGAGCAACCTATTAGTTGGGTGTCCCATTGAATAAGACATTGTACTTATTCTCAAGGAGACTTTTGTTTTTTAGGGATAATATCACAATTCAAAAAGCAATTTCAGGCGAGGCACTGTGGCTCACTCCTATAATCCCAGCACTTTGGGAGACTGAGGTGGGTGGATCACCTAAGGTCAGGAGTTCGAGACATCCTGGCCAACATGGTGAAACCCCATCTCTACTAAAAATACAAAAAACTAGCCAGATGTGGTGGTAGGTGCCTGTAATCCCAGCTACTCGGGAGGCTGAGACAGAAGAATCGCTTGAACCTGAAAGATGGAGGCTGCAGTGAGCCAAGATCATGCCACTGGACTTAAGCCTGGGTGACAGAGGGAAACTCCACTTTAGAAAAATAAAAAGGCAATTTCAGTCAGTACGAAATTTAAAATGTATGATAATAAAGTAAATGCAGAGTCTACGCAAACACATTACCAGGGCCTCTAATATATTTTTGAGGGTTTAGAAAAGATTTATTGGCAACTTTACTACTGTTTGCTGAAGTCCTTGCCTTCTTTTTCTGGGCAATTGTGAGAACTGTATTTTTAAATGCCTTCCAAATAGGCATGGCCATGAGATTTTTTTGTTTTTGGCCAGTGAATGCGTGTGGGAAGAAACATTTAATTTCTAGTGTTCAACTGTATATCTGGTTCTCCTGCTGCCATGAGATTATGAAAATGTGTTTGATATGGAAGTGGAACACTGAGACAGCACATGGGGAATGGCCTCCTGAGAGCCAGTTGTAGGGTAAACATCTGATAGCAATGACAGGCATGGCCTTAGAATAATCCTGTATGGCCCATGCACCTGAATGTGTGTTCCAAGCTAGGAAATTCGGGAGCAATCAACATATTCATTCCTTGTCCATAAGGAACCTTTGAGCCCTCTGATGCCCTGTGAAACACTGACCACACAGGGGATTGAGGTCCTGAGTTTGGGTTAAATGAAGGTTGCCAGGTGGCGAATGTTAAGGGGAGAGTGTTAAGGGAAAACACTATGTATAAACTGCTTGCTGTTTATGAGACGTTTTCCTGCCCAACCTGCTGGCACTGGACTCTCTCCCCTGCATGTAAGCCCTGAATAAAACCCCATGTCTTGTTTGTTGGCTGTGGGACTCTTCTTCAGCCTCTTGAAGCTGGTGGCTTCCCTACTGAGGTTAACAGGTGCTCAGCACAACATCATCTGAACCTATATTAGACTGTGTGTATGAAAAATAAATGTGTTATCTTAAGACATGGAGATGGGATTCTTTGCAGCAAATCCTAGCCTATTCTGGTTGATACATAAGCCATAGCAAAGAATCTAGATTTCATTAGGGGGATAGTGAAGACTAATTGTTGTGTGTGTGTGTGTGTGTGTGTGTGTGTGTGTGTGTGTGTCTATTATTAAAAAAGTAGGGCGATGACATATATGCTTAGAGCTTAAATATTTTAAATACTGCTTTTATGTCAATTAATGGGAGAGCAGGAAGTTCCATAATCCAGGTAAGAAGTAATGAGAGTAAGAATTTGAACACTGGCAGTAGAATAGAAGAGATATGATACATAGGAGAAATATTGTCAGAATTGAATCCACAAGATTTGTTGAGTGATTAGCTGTGAGAAGTGAGGAAATAATCTAAAGTACTTCTCCCACAGACTCTTCTAAGGGACTGGGTTTTTGCCTGGAGTACTAAAAGAATCGTGTTTTTCAAAATAGAAATAAGAAATGTAGTAGCAGAAATGAGTTGGGAGGGAAAGAATATAGTCCACGAACGAACTAGAATTGAAGCACTCAAGACAGGGTTTAAGGTTTGAAGCATTCAAGACAGGGTTTAAGGTTTAGGCATCTACCTACTTCTAGGTGGTGGCTGAAGCAAAGAAAATGACTTGCTAGAGAAGAGGGTTGTGAACAGCAGCTTGATAACATATTTCGGGGCAGGAAAAGAAAAGTGTCCAGTAAAGGAGCATAAGAAGGTGCAATGCTGTGTCACAGAAACTAAGAAGAGATTTCTAGGAGGAAAGGGTATTAAACGCTATAGACATGTTGAGGAGAGTGAAGACTAAACAAATCCCATTAGAATTAGTTGAGAGCAGAGAACAGATTCTGAGAGATGGGGTAAGAAGGTATTGGGAACGGGGAGGCAATGGGTATGAATGAATATTGTGACAAGTTTGCCAATGAAAGGATGTACAAAAATTGGAAAATTAGGAAAAAGTAAGAATAAGAAACAAGTAAAATGTTAAAATTTCTACAGAGTTGATTTTTAATAATAATTAGAAATGTATTGTAATGGTAAGAGTTTGGGCTGTGGGGTCCGATAGGCCTAGATTTGAGTCTCAGCTATGTCAATGACAAATTTTGTGACCTATTGCAAGAGGACCTCACAAGAGTCTCAAAACCTTATAAATAAGTTTCTTGCTCATCTACCCACCAGCCCCTGTCTATCTGTTTGGCCTCATCTGATATCTCTCTGTCCTTTGGTTACTATGCTCCAACCATACTGGCTTACAGTAAAGAGCTCAATAAATAAGAGTTACTAAACAGCCCCTCAGATGAAGGACCTTTTGAACAGGGTTTCAAGCGGGCTTAGAGAATTTCTGGTCTTGGACTTCACAGATCTTTCTAACTATTCAATTCTGGCTGATGTCTGTGCTTAAAGATGGTGGTAGCCATCTGAGGATGCAGGGAATTTATCTCAATAACAAGTTTAGCTCCTGGCCTGCATGAGGAGAAGGTAGATCCCTAGAGTGGCAGTGGCCTTGTTGTGAGAATAGGGTAAGCACAGGCAAGGCACCGTGCACGGGTTCCATCACTGTCACTAGATGTGGTGCTGCCCAGGGAGGAGAGGGCCCCATTTCCTGTATCTCCTCAGCTATATTTGTGAGTGGGAGACAATGGCCAACCGCTGCAGGGCACTGAGAGGCTCCTATACTGGTGTGGCTATGACGGCAACACTTCTCTAAAATTAAGTTTCAGGTCAATATCTATGTTTTTAATATATGAATGCATTTTCCCACCTTCCTAGGTGTCCAGGGTTACAGCAAATAGCAAGAAATGATACTAACTACTTCAGGAGCATCCCCAGTATCTATAAAGTACATCAATGTTTTAAAAGGTGTAAGTTTGTTTTTTTTCCAATAAGAAATAATTTGTGGCAGCCATAGCTTCAGGGGCCGAAATTGAGATCTTAACTGGGAAATTGAGCTATGGGAATGCTGCTATACACACTGACCTCTCTGAATCCACTGTGGTCTTGGGCAATTTGGGGCAATGAAAGTAACGCACTGGTGGCACCTCTGATACTTTGGAATGCATCCTTTTCATTAAAAGCGATATTTCTAAGAAGATGGCATTGTAGGGCTAAGGAACAATAGTTTTAAGGATTTCCTCTTAGCCATGTAAATCCTTGGCCCCACTTCTGCTCAGCATATATGACTAGCTTTAGTCATTTTTACACAGTATATGTATACAAATATATGTACTTATGCCTGATAGTTGGGCAGATAAGGTTGTGCTTTAAATATCACAAACAACTTCCTAGAGAAACACAGTCAATATGCCTTCAAATTCAGGCTTGTTGACAAGGAGAAATAAATGTGATCGTGGCAAAGAAATGAAAGTCCGTGTGAGGACTGAATGTGTTGCTCAGAATCCCAATTTCGACCTCAAACTTGCCCTTTCACAGGGAGAAAGGAACTTACCCGACAAAGAAAAAAAATGTTGTCTGTCTTGTAGAAGAAGGAGGCTTCTCTGGAAACCTTAACAAGTAGGGTATAGATCCAGACCTGCCGTGGAGTAACAGGTGTATAGGGACTTGTCTTTTTCTTTTGTTTCTGCTTTTCTGGCACAGCCTATCTCGTTGACCGCTCCTGTCATCAGACCACACAAGTGGCACTTCCATTCATTCACAGATACTTAGTGGTCCCCTACAATGCACTGACCACCGTTCTGAGTGCTAGAGATAAAACAGTCAGCAAAATGAAGCCCCTGATTTCATGCTGTTTACATTTAATGAGAGAAGCGATGAGAGCTGCATGGGAATAAGCATATTCATGTCCATGCATGCAGGTAGTGCTAAGTGATATAAAGAAAAATAAAACAGAGGAAGCATGCAATGGAAAGAGGTGCAGTTTAGTCAAGGTTCTCTTTAAGGAGATGGCATTTGAGCAGAAACCTCAGTGAGATGAGGAATAAACCATATGGAAACCTAGGGGGAAGGTGTTCCAAGGCAAAAAGACATCAAAAGCAAAAGCCCTGAGACGGGAATGCTCGGCGTACTTAAGGAACAAGTAAGGAGGCCTGAGTGATGGAGCAAAATGAGGGCAGGAGATGGGAGGAACACAGCTTCTCACAGCACATGCTATCCATAAAACAGGACATGTTTGGGATTTTTTGTTTCTTGTCCTTCTTTTCTCTGTGAAGGCACAGACTTTGTTTTCTTCACCTCTGTATCTGCTATGGTGTTCATTATACAGTGATTATAGTCCCAAACTGGCCTTGGAGTCAGCAGGTCTTTACTGCTACTTAATATCAGTATATCCAGGCAATGCATTTACACTCCTTAAGCAGAAGTCTCGATATTTAGATAGAGTACTAAGGATTCCCAACATGAGTGCTGTCAAATGAATTAAATGCAATACACCATGTAAAGC
Organism: Saimiri boliviensis; assembly: GCF_048565385.1. Lineage (NCBI taxonomy): Eukaryota > Metazoa > Chordata > Mammalia > Primates > Cebidae > Saimiri > Saimiri boliviensis. The sequence goes on from NC_133459.1 coordinate 103,937,978, forward strand.
CCTTAGCCCAGAATCTGTGAATGGTAAGTGCTCAATAAATGGTGGTTACAGGTAGGTTATAAATGGGTTACAGGGTTCCAATGACTATATAAGTAGTCTTAGGAACAAGAAGCTGATCTCTAATTCATAATATTTAGAACATTTGCTTGAGATGATTAAATTTGGAGGCTGCCCTTTCTAGTTTATCGGTTCTTAAAAATCTAAAAAGGCTCCTTCACCAATTACTCTCAATTTCTCTCATTACTAGCCACTATGTGGAACATAACCTAAAATGCTGCTCAGACTAGCATAGAACCTTTGGAAAGGCCCTTTATGTGGCCCTAAAGTACTGGCTTGAGTGAACTGGGACCGGGGTCTACTTCCCCTTCCACCCCATTTTTTTGAGGTGGAGTCTCACTCTGTCGCCCAGGCTGGAGTGCAGTGACATGATCTTGGCTCACTGAAATCTCTACCTCCCAGGCTCAAGCAATCCTCCTGCCTCAGCCTCCCATTAGCTGGGACTACAGACATGTGCCACCATGCCTGGCTAATTTTTGTATTTTTGATAAAGACAGAGTTTCACCGTGTTTCCCAGGCTGGTCTTGAACTCCTGAGCTCAAGCAATTTGCCTCCCAAAGTGCTGGGATTGCAGGTGTGAGCCACCACAGCTGGCCTCTACTTTCAATTATAATCAGTTTTCTTTATTCCTTGAGGCTGGATGATGTTTGTTTTCTGTGTGTTTTCACAAGTGGTCTATATACTTATTATCTATTTCAGCAAATAAGACATTGTATGATAAATAGCTGGTTTACTGATTTATACTGAAAGCCACTTGATCATAGAGGCTACTTAATGTTCATTATTGAATCCCTGTCACATGAGGTACATTTGCTATGAAGCTAGTGCAGCTTAGCTTTTAAGTCCCTAGGCTGCAATGTCCCTTTACTTGGTGAAGTAAGGGGCAATCTCTAATAAAGGTTCATAGGGTTATTTACTTTTGGTAAAATTTGCATAACTAAGATGTTTTAACCACAACCAATTAAACTTACAGGTGTTTCCTCACTGAATTCTCCTCAGTCATACTCTCTCTCACGTTGAGTAATTATTGATGTGGCCAAGGGTGCTATTTGAATTTGGCTAAGGGAAAATTGAATTGAGTATGTGTTTCATTTCAGTTTAATGATAGACATTTCTGTGGTTCCCATTCACTGCTTTGTATAGTTAAGTTATTGCTTTGCTTGCTGATCCAGTCCAAGAACAGCTTCCAGAAATAATCACACTATCTCCTGTGCCAACTCATCTGGTTGAGATACAATGATAGGGGACTAGCGGCTGTCCTTTGAAATTACTGTTCCTATGGCTCCAAGCAGGGGAGGTATATGGGAAGTAGTGGAGAAACAAGGTTCAAACTATATTGTGGCAGAAATTCGTTTATGAAAAATTCTTCCAATCATCAGCGGTGTAAAATGATAGAAGATTTGATTCTCATTGCTAGACTCAAAGCAAAAGAGAAGAGCTCTCCTTAGTAGATGTTCCCTCAAATTTGATGGCAATTCTGAATTTTATATTACATTACCAAAAATGAGTGATGAAGATTTAAAAAACCATTTCAAACTGCCAATTATCAGAGATAAACTTTGATCAATGATGCTGAAGAGTAAAATAACTTATTTTTGTCTATGGAAAATGATATTACCAAATCTTTGTCATAGAAAAGGTGATCAAGAAATATGCAGCCAAAATTATCAGGAAAATATATTACAGGCTTATCTTGGAGATATTGCAGATTTCATTCCAGATCATTTCAAGAAAGTGAATATTGCAATGAAGCAAGTCGCATGAGTTTTTTATTTTCCAGTACATAAAAAAGTTATATTACACTATATTGTAGTCTGTTAAGTATGCAATTGTGTTATGTCACAAAAACAATGTATACACCTTAATATAAAAATACTTCATTGATTAAAAAAAAAAATGCTAATGATCATTTGTACCTTCAGTAAGTGGTAAACTTTTTGTTGGTGGAGAATCTTGCCTTGTTGATGGCTGCTAATTGATCAAAGTGGTGGGTGCTAAAGGTTGGAGTGGCTGCGGCAATTTCTTAAAATAAAGTTTATTAGTCTGTTATTACTCTGCTATGAAGAAATGCCCAAAACCAGGTAATTTATTTTTTTAAAAAGAGTTTTAATTGATTCACAGTTCCACAGGGCTGGGTGGCCTCAGGAAACATAATTATGGCAGAAGGGGAAGCAAATACGTCCTTCTTTACAAGGTGGCAGCAAGGAGAAGAATGAGACCCAAGTGAACCAGGAAGCCCCTTATAAAGCCACCAAATCTTGTGATGAACTTACCATCACAAGCATAGCATAGTGGAAACTGCTCACATGATTAAATTACCTCCCACTGGGTCCCTCCCTCCACATGTGAGGATTATGGGAACTACAATTTAAGATAAGATTTGGGTGGGGACACAGCCTAACCATATCATTACACCCCTGGCTCCTCCTAGATCTTATGTCCTCGCATTTCAAAACACAATTATGCCTTTCCAACAGTCCTCCAAAGTTTTAGCTCATTCCAGCATTAACCACAAAGTCCAAGTCCAAAGTCCCATCTGAGATAAGGCATACTCCTTCCACCTATGAGCCTGTAAAATCAAAATCAAGTTAGTTACTTCCTAGATACAATGGAGGTACAGGCATTTGGCAAATACAAGAATTCCAAATCAGAGAAATTAGCCAAAACAGGCCTCATTCAAGTCTGAAATCCAATGAGGAGTACTTACATTTTAAAGCTCTGAAATATTCCCCTTTGACACCATGTCTCACATCCAGATCATGCTGATGCAAGAGTTGGGCTGCCATGGCCTTGGGCAGCTCCAGTCCTGTGGCTCTGCAGGTTACAGCTCCACTTCTGGGTGCTTTTACTGCTGGCATTTAGTGCCTGTAGCTTTTCCAGGTGCATGGTGCAAGCTGATGGTGGATCTACAATTCATGGCCTTCTTCTCACAGCTCCACTAGGTGATGTCCCATTGGGGACTCTAGTGTGGGCTCCAACCCCATATTTTCCTTCCTCACTGACCTAGTAGAGGGTCTCCATGAGGGCTCCCTACTTGCAGCAAAATTCTACCTGAACATCCAGGTATTTCCATACATTATCTGAAGGTGGATGGTTCCCAAACCTCAACTCTTGACTTCCGTGCTCTTGCAGGCAAACACCATGTGGAAGCTGCCAACACTTGGGGCCTGTACCCTCTGAAGACATGGCCCCAGCTGTGCATTGGCCCTTTTTAGCCATGGCTGGAGCAGCTGGTATGCAGCGCACCAAGTATCTAGGCTGCACACAGCAGGGGGGCCCTGGGCCCCGTCCATAAAACTATTTTTTCCCACTCGGCCACTGGGGCTATGATGGGAGGGGCTGTTGTGAAAGTCTCTGACGTGCCCTAGAGATGTTTTCCTCGTTGTCTTGGCACTTAGCATTTGGCTCCTTGCTACTTATGTCAATTTCTGCAGCAGGCTTGAATTTCTACCCAGAAAATGGGTTTTTCTTTTTTATGGGATTGTCAGGCTGCAAATTTTCAAACTTTTATGCTCTGTTTACTCTTGAACACTTTGCTGCTTAGAAATTTCTTCAGCTGGTTATCCTAAATCATCTCTCTCAAGATCAAAGTTCCACAGATCTCTAGGGCAGGGGCAAAATATCGCCAGTGTCTTTCTAAAGCATAACGAGTCACCTTTGCTCCAGTCTCCAAAAAGTCCCTCATTTCCATCTGAGACCACCTCAATCTTGACTTCATTGTCCATATCACTATCAGCATTTTGGTCAAAGTCATTCAAAAAGTCTCTAGGAAGTTCCAAACATTCCCACATCTTTCTCTCTTCTGGGCCCTTCAAGTCTCTGGGAGGTTCCAAACTTTCCCACATGTTTATGTCTTCTTCTGAGCCCTCCAAACTGTTCCAACCTTTGCCTGTTACCCATATCCAAAGATACTTCCACATTTTTAAGTAGCCTTACAGTAGCACCGTACTCTACTGGTACCAATTTACTGTGTTATTCTGTTCTTATGCTGCTGTGAAGAAATACTTGAGACTGAGTAATTTATAAAGGAAAGAGGTCTAGTTGACTCACAGTTCCACAGAGCTATGTAGGCTTCAGGAAACTTACAATCATGGCAGAAGGGAAAGCAAATGTATCCTTCTTCATATAGTGGCAGCAAGGAGAAGAACAAGGGCTGAGCAAAAGAGGAAGCCTCTTATAAAACCATCTGATCTCATGAAAGCTTACGATCACGAACTTGGCATGGGGGAAACTGCCCCCATGATTCAATTACCTCCCACTGGGTCCCTCCCACAACTGTGGGATTATGGGAACTATGATTGAAGATGAGATTTGTGTGGGGACACAGCCAAAGCATATAATAAGGTGACAATTAAGTTTGCTGAATTGATTGACTTTACCTTTCATGAAAGATGTCTCTGTTGCATGTGTACTCTTTGATAGCACTTTACACAGAGTAGAACTTCTTTCAAAATTAAATCAATCCTCTCAAACCCTGTTTTTGTTTTATCAATGAAGTTTGTGTAATCTTCTAAATCCTTTGTTGTCATTTCAACAATGTTCACAGTATCTTCACTAGGAGTAGATTTCATCTCAGGAACCACTTTTTTTCAGTCATAAGAAGCAACTTATCTATTCAAGTTATTTTTATTGATACAAATATTTGTACATATATACGGGATAAATGTGATATTTTCTTCCATGCATAGACTGTGTAATGATTAAGTCAGGATATTTGAGGTGTCCATCCCCTCAAGTATTTATAATTACCATGTGTTGGTAACATTTCAAGTTCTCTCTTCTAGCTATTTTGAAATATGCAATACATTGTAGTTCTATAGTCACCCTGCCTTGCTATGGAAACTTAGAATTTATTATTCCTATCTAACTGTATGTTTGTACCCATTACCCAATTTATTTTTATTGCTCCATTCAAGTTTTATCATGAGACTGTAACAATTCAGTCGCATCTTCAGGCTCTGCTCCTAATTCTAGTTCTCCGAACATTTGCACCACAAGTGCAGTGACCTCCTCCACAGAAGGCTTGAATCCCTCAAATTTCTCCATGAAGGCTGGAATAAACATCTTCCAAACTCCTGTAAATGTTGATATTTTGAGCTTCATTCATGAATCTCAAATGTTCTTAATGAGATGTAGAGTAGTGAATCTTTTCCAGAAAGTTTTCAGTTTACTTTTCCCGGATCCACCAGGGGAATCATGTATGGCAGTGATAGCCTTACAAAAAAAAAAAATTTTTTTTTAAATAATAAGCCTTGAACATTGAAATTACTCCTTGATACATAGGCTGCAGAATGGATGTTGTGTTAGCAGGCATGAAAACAACATTCATCTCTTTGTATATCTTCATCAGAGCTCTTGGGTGACTAGGTGCATTGTCAGTGAGCAATAATATTTTGAAATAAATCTTTTTGAGTGGTATTTCTCAGTGGTGAGTTTAAAGTAGTCAGTGATCATGCTATAAACAGAGGTACTGTCATCCAGGCTTTGTTGTTGCATTTATAGAGTACATTATAGAGAGAGAGTAGATTTAGCCTCATTCTTAAGGGCCCTAGGATTTTCAGAATGGTAAATGATCATTGGTTTCAACTTAAAGTCACCAGCTGCATTAGCCCCTATGAAGAGAGTAAGCCTGTCTTTTGAAGATTTGAAGCATGCACTGACTTCTCCTCTCTAGCTATAAAAGTCCTAGGTGGCATCTTCTTCCAATAGATAGCTTTTTGTCTTCATTGAAAATTTATTGTGTAGCCTAGCCATGTTCACCATTTATCTTAGCTTGATCTTCTGGGTGACTTACAGAAGCTTCTACATCAGCATTAGCTGTTTCACCTTGCACTTTTATGTTATAGGAGTGGCCTCTTAAACTCTATGAACCAACTTTTGCTAGCTTCAAACTTTTCTTCTGGAACTTCCTTACCTCTCTTAGCCTTCATAGAATTGAAGAGAGAGAGAGCCTTGCTCTGCATTAGGCTTTAGTTTAAGGAAACGTTGGGCCTTATTTAATGTTTTATCCAGACAGCTAAAACTTTCTTTGTATTAACAATAAGGCTATTTGGCTTTCTTATCATTTGTGTATTCACAGGAGTTGCACTTCTAATTTCCTTCAAGAACTTTTCCTCTGTATTCACGGCTTGGCTAACTATTTCATGCAAAAGTCTAGCTTTCGACTTAGCTTTTGACATGGATTCCTCACTAAGCTTAATCATTTTTAGCTTTTATTGAAAGTGAGAAACATGTGGCTCTTCCTTTCACTTGAACCCTTAGAGACCATTGTAATGTATTAATTGGTCTAATTTAAATATTTTCATGTCTCAAGGAATAAGGAAACTTGAGGAGCGAGAGAAAGACAGGGAATGACCAGTTAGTGGAGCAGATGGAATGCACATAACATTTATGGATTAATTTGCCATCTTCTTTTGTCATACTTTGTACTGCTCCAAAACAATTGCAATAGGGACGTCAAAGATCACTGATCACAGATCACCACAACAGATATAGTAATGATAAAAAAAAGTTTGAAATAAATATTGCTTTTTTTGTGTGTGTGTTTCATTAGTCTCCATAAGTGTTCATCTTTTGACACACTTATAATTTTTTTTTCTTAAAATTGTAAAAGATTCTGGATCTGCAAATAGAGATCCACCCCTGCTTACCATTTAGCATTGCACTGGGTTCATCATAGTTGTTCATTAAATGCTTATTGAATGAATGAATAAGTAAAAAATCTGACCAGATAAATCACTTTTACTCTTAGGCCTTTGGTCTCTATCTGAAAAATACTGCAGCTAAGGTAAAAGGGTTGGAGGTGAGATCTAACCAACATCATTTCAGGGCTAATGTTTCCAATTCAGTGGTTCAAAATTTTCTTTGGCAAGTAGGAGTCATATTCCCATGTTCTAAGATTTTTAGTGCAATCTTTGCCCTTGGCTGATCACCTGAATGCTGATCTCTATTTTAGTGTTTTGCTGTTAAATATAATGGCAAAATCCTCAATTATTTTTGTGTCAACCTAATAGAATGGTCTCACGCAGTCACATGATCAGATTTTCTTATTCCCAAACAATTTTGGTCAAATCCATAGCTTTAGGACATTGTGTTATTTCCCCCAAAGAGAGTTTTAAAATCATTAATAAAAATGCTTCCTCTTCCACATGACTGTCTTAAAGATAACCCACAGGAATATAACAGATGAATGAGGACTGACATTTATATCATACCTCCTATTAGCAAATTAAAAACAAAGAGTCGTACCATAAAGAAACCTGGCTGGAAGCTCTTTTTTTTTTTTTTTTTCTTTTTTAGAACAGGATTTAACTTATTAAGCAGTCCCTACATGTTGAATTTCCCATCAGTTAAAACATCCTACACACTTTTGCTGAGAACGTCTGTGACAATCTGAAACGTGTTTTTCCCAATATTTGACTTCATGCTTACTCCAAGTATCAGACACTTTCTCAGATCCTGTGATGTATCTGAATACAGTATTATTAAAGAGATGTCAGTTATACTTTGATCTTGAACAGTGTCAATCTGAATTGAAAATATACCATTTTTCTCTCTAACAGAGCTGCTCTTAATTCACTGGCTAAGGGTGACAATACTGCTGTCCACTGAAGGTTCAAGAGCCATAGCTGAGTATGTCTTCTTTCGCTATTTTAGTCTATAATTTCTTTAGAACTAAACAAGTATTTTTCAAAGCAAATGAGAAATTCAGAAAGAGCATAAAAGTGATAGATGCAACATTTCAGTATATAACTACCTGCCTCTTATCAACAACAGTTTCATTATTTATTCTAAAATGTCAGTATTTTTCATTATCTGTGCTCACCTCATGTTGTTCATAAGGCAACAAATAGTTTTAGCAGGATGTTTTGGGGGTATAAGTAGTGTGCTATTTTGTTTTGTAGAGTTTTAAACATACATGCACGTAAACAATTAACATTTATATTAACCCATTCATTCACTGGGGAAGAGGTCATCTGCCCATACATAGGCCAACATACAAAGAACTTGTAACCCTGATGTGACATAAATCACTGTGCTTTCAGGCCAACATAAGAAGCAGTAAGGATTTTTTTTTTTCTCCTGTCTGGTGTTTTCCAGTAACTTATTGACCTCCATTTGGTGCTCTGAGTGACAAACCCATGTCAGAGGTTCAAAAGGCAGAGGTGAGATGAGGGGAAGAGATGGGTCTCTGCAGAAAAAGGGAGGAGAAGAGAAAGATATTTTATAATTTATCAGAATAGGAAAAGTAGAACAACAGGTTTTAGGAAGAAAACCAACCACTGCACTTTTAAAAACTAAAAGATGAAAGTCATATTTTACTTAGATTGAAATAAACTAAACATTGTTTTCACCAAAATTAACACTATTTCTCTAATGATCAGTAATGTTGAGCTTTTTAAAAATGTTTGTTTCCTGAGACTTTGCTGAAGTTGCTTATCATCTTAAGGAGATTTTGGGCTAGACGATGGGGTCTTCTAAATATACAATCATGTCTGCAAATAGAGACAATTTGACTTCTTTTCCTAATTGAATACCCTTTATTTCTTTTTCTTGCCTCATTCCTCTGGCTAGAATGTCCAATACTATATTGAATAGGAGTGGTGACAGAGGGCATCCTTGTCTAGTGCCAGATTTCAGAGGGAATGCTTCCAGTTTTTGCCCATTTAGTATGATATTGGCTGTGGGTTTGTCATAAATAGCTTTTATTATTTTGAGATATGTTCCATCAATATCTAGTTTATTGAGAGTTTTCAGCATCAAGGGCTATTGAATTTTGTCAAAGGCCTTCTCTGCATCTATTGAGATAATCATATAGTTTTTGTCTTTGGTTCTGTTTATGTGGTGAATTACGTTTATAGACTTGCATATGTTGAACCAGTCTTGCCTCCCTGGGATGAAACCAACTTGGTCATGATGGATAAGCTTTTTGATGTGCTGTTGCATTTAGTTTGCTGTATTTTATTGAAGATTTTTGCATCAATGTTCGTCATAGATATTGGCCTGAAATTTTCTTTTTTAGTTGTGTCTCTGCCAGGTTTTGGTATCTGGATGATTTGGTCTCATAAAATGATTTGGGAAGGATTCCCTCTTTTTGAATTGTTTGGAATGCTTTCAGAAGGAGTGGTACCAGCTCCTCTTTGTATGTCTGGTAGAATTCGGCCGTGAACTCATCAGGACCTGGACTTATTTAGGTTGGTAGGCTATTAATTGCTGCCTCAAATTTAGACCTTGTTATTGGTCTATTCAGGGATTCAGCTTCTTCCTCATTTGTCTTGGGAGGGTGTAAGTGTCCAGGGATTTATCGATTTCTTCTAGGTTTACTGGTTTATGTGTATAGAGTTGTTGGTAGTAATCTCTGATGGTAGATGCTGGAGAGGATGTGGAGAAATAGGAATGCTTTTACACTGTTGGTGGGAATGTAAATTAGTTCAACCACTGTGGAAGACAGTGTGATGATTACTCAAGGATCTAGAAATAAAAATACCATTTGACCCAGCAATCCTGTTACTGGGTATATACCCAAAGGATTATAAATCGTTCTATTATAAAGACACATGCACATGTATGTTCATTGCGGCACTGTTTACTATAGCAAAGACCCAAATGTCCATCAATAATAGACTGGATAAAAAAAATTTGCCAATATACACCATGGAATACTATGCAGTCATAAGAAAAGGACGAGTTTATGTCCTTTACAGGGACATGGATGAATCTGGAAACCGTCATTCTCAGCAAATTGACACAAGAACAGAATACCAAACACTGCATGTTCTCACTTAGGTGTTGAACAATGAGAACACATGGACACAGGGAGGGGAACGTCACATACTAGGGTCTTTTAGGGGATGGGGGTGTGTGGAGGGATAGTGGGGGTGGGGAGATTGGGGAGGGATAACATTGGGAGAAATACCTAATGTAGGTGGTGGGGGAATGGAGGCTGCAAACCACCATGGCACATGTATACCTATGCAACAATCCTGAAAGATCTGCCCATGTGCCCCAGAACTTAAAGTATAATAAAAAAATATGTTTATTGGCTACATCAATGTCTTCTTTTGAGAAGTGTCTGTCCATGTTCTTTGTCCAGTTTTTAATGTTTTTTTTTTTTTTTCTTGTAAATTTGTTGAAGTTTCTTGTAGTTGCTGGAATGAGACCTTTGCTAGCTGGATAGATTGCAAAAGTTTTCTCCAAAGCTGTAAGATTTCCTGTTCGGTATGATGATAGTTTCTGTTGCTGTGCAGAACCTCTTTAGTTTAATTAGATCCCATTTGTCAATGTTTGCTTCTGTTGCAATTGCTTTTGGTGATTTTGTCATGAAATCTTTGCCCATTCCTATATCCTGAATGATATTGCACACATTGTCATCTAAGATTTTTATAGTCTTGGGTCTTACTTTCAAGTTCTTAATCCATCTTGAGTTAATTTTTGTACAAGGTTTAAGGTGGGGGGCCATTTTTCTGCATATGGCTAGCCAGTTCTCACAGCACCATTTATTAAGTAGGGAATCCTTTCCCCATTGCTGTTTTTGTCAGGTTTGTTGAAAATCAGATGATTGTATACGTGTGGTCTTATTTTTCGCTTCTCTATTCTGTTCCCTTGGGAAAACAGCAGTAAGATACCATCTAACACCAGTCAGAATAGTGATTGTTAAAAAGTCAAGAAACAACAGGTGCTGGCAGGGTTGTGGAGAAATAGGAATGGTTTTACACTGTTGATGGGAATGTAAATTAGCTTCAACATTGTGGAAGATGGTGTGGTGATTCCTCAAAGATCTAGAACTAGAAATACCATTTGACCCAGCAATCCCATTACTGGGTATATACCCCCCAAAAAGTAAATCATTCTATTACAAAGATACATTCTATTACAGACATGTACACATGGATGTATATGTTCATCGCAGCACTACTCAAAATAGCAAACACATAGAATCTAACTGCATAAAGAAAATGTCGTACATATACACCATGGAATACTATGCAACCATAAAAAGGAATGAGATCATGTCCTCACAAAGGACAGGATGGAGCTGGAAGCCATTATTCTCAGTGAACTAATGTAGGAACAAAAAATTACACACTGCATGTTCTCACTCATAAGTGAGAACAGAACAATAACACATGTACACAGGGAGGGGAACAACATACACTGGGGCCTGATGGAGGAGGGTGTGGGTAGGGGAGACCATTAGGAAAAGAGTTCATGCATGCTAGGCTTAATACCTAAGTGATGGGTGGATAGGTGCAGCAAACCACCGTGGCACACATTCACCTATGTAACAAACCTGTACACCAAAACTTAAAATAAAAATTAAAGTTAAAATAAAAAACAAAATAATATTATGTTATCTATTGCCTGTTAATAAACGATACAACTGTTTGTTGTTTTTGCATATCCTCTTGGCTAGCTATGTCAAGGTAAAGGATGACAAAAGATGGCCCAAACACATACAAAAGAGTGTCAAGGGCCAGAGACTTGACTTCTGATTCTGTCATGATTATAAAGCAAGTATCAAATACAATACCTTCTGAAAAGCTTGTCAAACAGTTTGTATGCAGACTCAACAAGCAGCTAGCAGCATCCAGATTCAGATTTGTCTCTGCTGGATACTTGCTGAATGCTCAATAAATATTTATTGAATAAATTCAGTGACCTAGAAATGGAGGTTGTATCTCTTCCTTGATGCTTGATCATAGATATTTCCAGCTGCTCATGCTGAAACACATTTACTAGTCTTTGTGCCCACTAAAGTCTACTATATCCAGAAGTTTGTTTCTGCTGTGGGAAAGCTAAGAACTCCTTACTTCAAGATTTTATAGTCAAATGACTCAAACTACTGTTTACTTAAGAAAAAGGCAGAAGCACAGACACACACAGAAGAGTGTGTTTTGGTCAAATCCATAGCTTTAGAGCATTGTGTTAAGTTTGATTTCCAGACATAAGGTTTAATTTCAGTTATGTACTGTTAGCTGCACTATACCCCATTCGTCATAAAGAAGAATCAGACTATGTTGAAGGCAGAGCTACCTGTAACTCTGGCTTTCCAGTTTTCATTTGGAAAGGAAGTGACGGTCAACTGCATACAACTTAAATAATAGTAGATACTTTCTTCCCCAGTTCTTTGCCTCACTGCGTTAGTGGTTGAGTATTTAGACTATGGTCTTGCAGGCAGTTCCAAAGTTATCTTTTATGAAGTGGGTGGGGGCGGGAGGGGGAATATAGAGAAAAAATCATGGAAGATCCGAAAAAACAGAGCTGTAAGGATTTCTGTTTTCTGTAGTTTTTAAAGGCCACATATACTAAATAAAGCATTAGATATCCAACCCCATAAGTTGAACATATATTAGGAACAAACACCTAATTCATGTGTTATGGTTAAACACCCATTCAAGGAGTCTCATTAGCTAGCACATTACTTAGGATCCTGTTTACTTTTCCACAGTTGTTTGTTTGAGCTAGCCTATTCTACTATCACTAGAAAGTAGCACCAGTCAGCTCATGAAAATTTGGTTTGATTTTTATAAGAAATTTAGGACCCATACAGCATTCACATTTCTCTGCACATCTTCTGATTATTCAATATTTTAAATATAAGAATAAGACATAAGGTTTAATTTCAGTCAACAAGAACTACAAATGGAAGTATAAATTATATTATTCCCGTTGTGATTTTTTTTTCCCTTTTTCTTTTTTCTTTTTATTTTTTGAGATGGAGTCTTGCTCTGTTGCCCAGGCTGGAGTGCAGTGGCACCATCTTGGCTGACTGCAACTTCCACCTCCTGGATTCAAGCTATTCTCCTGCCTCAGTCTCCTGAGTACCTGGGATTACAAGTACCTGCCACCATACCCAGCTAATTTCTTTGCAATTTTAGTAGAGATGGGGTTTCACCATATTGGCCAGGCTGGTTTGACCTCAAGAGATCTGCCCACCTCAGCCTCCCAAAGTGCTAGGATTACAAGCATGAGCCACTGTGACTGGCCTAATTTTTTTTATTGATTGTTTCTTTCATTCATTTATGCAATCCTGTGTAGTAAGGATGCCCAGATTAATAAGAAATGGCTTTTGTTTTCATGTGGCTTACAATCTAAAAGAAATCTGGAGTGTCAATACATAGTACATATGTCACTATCCTCCCATTTGCAGATAAAAATGAGGGCAGAAGTAGATGAATATTCTCAACCTCAATTCTGTATGCCAGGGGTCAGCAAACCACTGCTGGAAGGCCAAATCCAGCCTACCACCTGTTTTTGTAAAGTTTTATTGGAAAACAGCAACACTCAATTATTTACTTGTTGTCTATGGCTATTTTCATGCAACAGCAACAGAATTAACTATTTGCCACTGAGAACAAGCAGCCTATAAAACCTAAAATATTTACTTGGCCCTTTATAGAAAAGGTTTGCTGAGATGTATTCTTATGTCTGAGATTTCCCTGGAGTGTTTACATATCAGTCCTGCTCGTGGCTTCGAGGAGTCCCTTACTGAGGAACTGGGGATTTTCATGTATCCTTATGAGGCCAGTCTCAGATACTGATGGCCCCTAAACATCTTGCAATGGGGTGCCACTGCAGCAGGATCATCCACTCCAGCTGGTCTTGGGGCCTCAGGTGACAGCTTTCACTATCTCTTCTATACTAGCTTCCATGCTGGCAAACATCCTAGTTGTGATTGATAGAACCAGAAACTTCTCAACATTATGGGGAGCTGCAAGCCAAAAATAACAGGCCCTGACAGTCCCTTATGCCTAATGAAGTCACTTGGGTTGACCTCGGTGAAGACTCTGTCATGCACCCAGTCGGCCAGTGTCTTAGAGGAATAAGGAGAACGATGCTGTGCTCTCCAATTGTCTCTGACAATGCACCCTCCAGGACTCCACATGTTGTAAGTCTTGGGAAATCCTTTATGGTTTCTTCATGGATTACCTGAGCAGGCTCTTTTGTCCTCTGGAGACCTGTTGAATTTGGCCAATGAGAGGCACTGATAGGAGACTCAAGAGCAGAGGATGGGAGTTTATTCTCCAGGATTCCTTTCTTCCAGGATGCAGGTTGGCAGAGGCTGGTTTCTCTACTAAAGTCCGCACCTCCCACAGAGCTGCCAGTCTCTTCAGGTTCTGGTCACAGCTCACATCCTTACCCTTTGGGTCTGGGGGCTGCTATCTGCTTCCCATACTCAATACTTTATCATTTTTTAATCTTTAGCTTTATTCATAGTCCCTTCATTATGTGCTCCTCAATTCCTCCTCCTTCCTATCTTTTTAAGACAAAGTCTCGTTCTGTCACTCAGACTGGAGTACAGGGGCACGATCATAGCTTACTGCAACCTCAAACTCCGTGGCTCAAGCAATCCTCCTACCTCAGCCTCTCAGGCCTGAGCCACCACGTCCAGCCAATTTCTTTGTTTGAATGTTCAATTGCTTCCCATGGGAGCACTGATCACACTCAGAGCCACCTCCCCAAAATACTCTCACACCATGAGGATGACTAGTTTGCAGTCTAAACCTCTCCCCTGAAATGGTGGCACTGACTCCAGAGTTACCTTCCTCTAATGGCTCCTTATGTCCTTTTTTGTAATTTGATCCTGGATGTGGTCCATCCCAGGTCAGCGTTCTAATAAATTAGAGATGTGAATACATACATAGTGTGGGGAGGAATGAGGGGAGAGGACATTATCTTACTCCATTCCTTGGTAGCATCTAAATCCTAAACAACCTGAGTGGGAGAAGGTGTCTCTTAACACCGTGTGTGAATAGTGTCCATGTTAGCTGAGTCCCAGGACTAGAGAGGAGTGGCCTCCTCTTCTCCCGGGATACATCTGAGGCCCAGATCCTGCTTAGCCCAAATGCCCCATTTCAAAAGGGGCACATCTGAGTACCGAGGGGCTGTGAGCCTGTTTTGCCTTTAGTCCTGACACATAGGCCTAGCTGGGAGTTTTTACCCTCTAGGTTTAGGTTCAGAGAACAGAAACCTGCCGTGATTACACTGTGATATTTACAAGGCCATGGCACAGCAGCAGAAACATAAAACAGAAGTGAAATAATTGGGAAGCCACAGCCTGTCAGCAAGAGAAGACTTGGAAACTTAGAAACACCTCCCTATTCTACTCTAAACTGCTCTCTCAGGGGAACCTCAATTCTGCTTGATTTCCCAGACTCTCCTCTGCCCTGGTGCCAGAGGTCTCAGTCAGGAGGTGCCTCTTGGGTTCGCCATTCTGACTGATTTAATTTAGAGAATTTCTCGCTCTTCACATGGCAGCAAAGGTCACGTGACTTAGCTATTATGTTGTTCAGAAAACAGCTTCTCGACTGCTGGGGTTCTGTAATATTGGTTAAAATTCCATTTTTGTGCTATTAAAAATATATTGGTCCTGAGATTATAAGGTCCTATCCAATAGTTTTATGGCCACATGTTAAAAAAGTACATTTTAAAAAGGCTTTCTTGCCAAAAGAAATGAAAATGTTGTATATGCACCTGCATAAGCAGATTGCTATCTTCAAAACAATTTCCCATCCTGTAGTGAAAGGGATGGATCAAGGATGGAATCACCTAGAGCCAGTGAATTAGTGTTATCTGTAGACAGCTCTATCAAGGAGAAAGTGGCCTGGATAAAAAAAGAGGAAGATTTGGAAACCAAAAGAGCCCGGGTGGCATCGCTTATGATTTCATCTCATTTGAAAGCTGAACTCTGCATATAATTGGCAAAATAAGGTGCTGTCAGTAACCCTTCTATGGCCATTTCTTTGGCTCTGGTTTTCTTGATTTAATAACACTCCTATAATAGAAAACCAGTTCTACATTTGTGAATCCCACAGGTCTCTATGGGGTAGAAATTGGTATGTTGGTTTTCAGAGCAGAAGACTGGGGCTCAAATAATCTGTGTTACTTACCCAAAGACACCAGCACCTTCAAGGTGGTGGAACAGCATCCAGGACATGAAGGCTTAGGACACTTGGCACTTCTCACCTGACTGGGGCAGTTTGCCAGTGGCTTCCGGTGGGCTGATCCTGTCCTGTGGAGATATCTGGTTTGCCACAGATTTTTTTTTTTTTTTTACCATGCAGATCTTGCCCACATTTAATTATACATACACACACACACACACACACACACACACACACACACACATATTTTAGTTGCATTTTAGGTTTTGGGGTACATGTGAAGAACACGCAAGATTGTTGCATAGGTACACACGTGGCAGTGTGATTTGCTGCCTTCCTCCCCATCACCTATATCTGACATTTCTCCCCATGCTACCTCTCCCCAACTCCCCACCTCCCACTGTCCCTCTCCTATTTCCCCCCCGACAGACCCCAGTGTGTGATGCTCTCCTCCCTGCGTCCATGTGTTCTCATTGTTCAACACCTGTGCCACAGAGTTTTGAAAGGAAATGGACTGTGAATGCATGTAGGCAGGCAGCAAGTCCCCATTACTTCTTACGGTTTTACAAGCCACTCCTTGTCTGACTGCTAAAGATATTTAAGTTGCGGCCCCTGTTTGTTCTATTCATCTTTCTATTGCTAACCCACTTGTTCTCCATTCTCTTTCAGATTTGTCCATTAAATAAAATGATTCAATGACTAATGAAATTACTCCATACTGTTGGCATTTTAAACGAGAAGATGCTTCTGAGCTAGCACTGCTGATCAGAAGTGTCAGTTTGGATCCTTTCCACTTCTTTCTGACACACGTTCCCATTGGTACCTGGCTGTCTCCCCTGCTATGCCGTGGCCTCTTGGAGTTCAAGGACCACCCGTTCATTCTTTCATCCCCAGTGCCTGCAATGATACTGAAAGAGAGAGGGTACACAATACTTGGTTCATGCATGCACTAGACATATGTGTTCTGGGGTCAGTGAGCAGCCAGACCTGCTAGTTAACATTAGAAAACAATAAGGTATGAATTTATTCAATGATAAAATGAGCATCTCTAAGAGTCTTGTTATAAGGGCAGAACTGGAATTTTCAGAATGCATTTGGTACAGATCTCCTGGCAGCAGCAGTAGAATGAACTGGCTGTGGAAAGCTGGAAGCCGGCTATTGTCATGGTCCAGGTGGCAGGAAAAGAAGGTCTGAAATGAAACGGGGGCAGTGAGAATGAACGAGAGAAAGCCAAGCCCAAACACCTGGTGGTGATGGAATCAATAGGATGTGTTGATTGAAACCGAACGGGCAAGTGAGGGAGGTAGCAAATATGACTACAAGTTTTGTGACCTGGGTAACGGAGAGGAGCAGATAATTGTCCTTTATCACTCCCCTCACCTATCCTCCCCACTACCCACATCCCGTGCCACTTCTCTGTTTATCAGCTTCTGCATCTCTTTCTTTTTCACTGGTATTAGCTTTTTCCACCCATTTAATTGAAAAGGAAAATGTTCAGGGCAAACTTCGATCCTTCAGAACCCTGTAAGACAAAATAGGTGCATTCTTTTTGGCCATTTATGCTCAAGATTATGCCAGGGTCACCCTGCCTGATCCAATTCCTATACGGCCAGGTCAGCCAGCACTGGTGATTGGCTCCCACTTCACTCAGACCTGTGCTGGCCACTCAGAGAAGAGGGTAACACAGAGGGAGAGACTGAGGAGTGCCCACGTAGAAGTGGAGGCTAAAACAATGGGAGTAGATGCTACTACTGAAGGAATTTAATAGTAATACAGATGATGATAGTAATATCCAATATGTAAGTGCTTGTTATGTTCTGAGCTTAAAGCATGTAATGATACATTCAATTTCTTTAACAATGTGATGTAGACATAGGCCCATTTATAGGGAAGAATCTGGGGCACTAAGGTTAAGTCAGTGTTCAAGATCACATAGCTTATAAAGTGGAGAAACTGGGCTTTAAACACACGGATTTGACCTTGTAGACCACACTCCAAACCACTCTGCCAAACAAGGAAAGATGCTTGAAATCTGGGTGGGTATCGGAGGCCTCTCACCAGTGAGGAGGTTACTAGCGTAAGAATGGCCAGCCCCAGCGGGCCTTTTCTCTGAGCTTAGCACCATGACTCATGACTCAGGCATACCCTCTGCAGTCCTGGAGGACCAGCCTTCTATACTCCAGGGTTGCTAGAATAGTGGGGAACTGGAGTTGCTGGAAAGGAGGGTGATGATCCTTTCCCTGGCCTGGGGATTATGGTTGTAGCAGATGGAAAGAGCATCAAGCCTGGTACCTGAGACTCAGCTCCCCTGTGTTTCTAAGCCACAGCTCTTTCCTCTGTAAGATGAATTGTGATGAGGCTTGATGGAGATTAGGTGTATGAATGCACCTAGTGCAATGTCAGGTGCATAACTGGTGTTGGCTAAAAACTTATTTGCTCATGATTTCACTTAGAGAATGAATGTCTGAGGGGTAGGGAGCAGGCTTCCTCCTACTCCCAGGGGAAACGCTTACATCAAGTATTTTCATGCAATCATGTTAGAACAGTCAACTATAGCCCAGAAAGACGCTTACCATTGTACTTTCTATTTCCTCACCATGAGGATGCTGATGTTTTAACTCTAGTTAGAGGAGGAGGGAGGATCTAAAGGAGACTCCTCTTGTGCTGGATGCCTTCTATGAAGTATCGTTTCCTTTTATTTGTCTTATGTAATGTGCTGGTAATTTCATTGCATAAGTTGGCATTTCCAACCAATGTAATTACATTTGGAAATGGTTATAAGAGGCTATTACCAAAGAAATCAAATGTTTCTCCTCTTTATGTAAAGTGAGGATAATAATTCCTCTTAATGTTTGTACTGTGCTTTGAGAGCCTTGGCTCAAAGAAGTTTTGCAAACACAAAACAGCACTTCCTGTGTCACTTCGTCCTTATTTAGCACCTATCACAAGAGTGCCATTCTGGCACAAAGCAGTGCAGAAAGCTCAGTCTCTGGGGAACTATCAAATGATCATGGCACCTGAGTGACTGGGTGTTAACACTAGGACAGAGAAAATGTCAAATGTAAATTAAGGGCTCCTGTCACAAACATGAACAATACTGTCCTTGAAAGTTACAGATAAACACAGGCTAAAGTGGCACTGTTTCTTCTCTTCCTGCAATCCAGGGGGAGATATCAGTCCAGGGTGACTTTAGGCCATGCCAGTGAGAGAGGCTGGGGGAGCCGGCTGGGCTGACGAAGGTGATAGGGCTCAGATGCTTCTTGGAGCCAGCTGCTTAGTGATGAGCTGTGCCTTCTCTCCTTCCAAACCCCCAGCTGAGCCATGGAGGATACAGGGAAGGAACACAGGCTATGAGGCACAGTGCTTGGCATATTGAGTGTCAAAAAAAAAAAATCCGAAGAATTATTTTAGGGTTACCATGTCACCAGCTAAGTTTTACACGTGAGTTACAAAGCCATCTTCTGTACTTACACTCGTTTACTGAGTATCAGTTTGGCAAACACTGAACAAATGCCTGTTAGGCCCAGAAACTATTAATTTCCAGGAATGAAGAGACAAATAAAACTGTCCTTGCTGGGGGGAAAAAAAAAACAAACCAAAAAACAAAAGCATCCCATGGTTTAATGCAGGGATGGCGTGTGTCATTTTCATTTCTTGAACTGAAATTCTCTTCGAGTGCTGGTGGTCATTGGGAGCACTGCTCAGAAGGGTCCTAAGGCCTCCTCTGGGTTCTGCAGACAACGATGCTGTGATCAAAAGCATTTGGTCATTTATTTATTAATTCCACAGATATTTGTTTAGTGCCTTCTATAATGTCAGGCACTGTTCTGGGTGCTTGGAATCCAGCAGCAAACGCAGCTGATATTCTAGTGGAAGGAGACAGACGATGAACAAACAATATAGTGTCAGTGGCGGTAAGTAGCAGGAAAAGAAAGCAGGATAAAGGAATAGAAGGTGATGGGGAGAAAGAGGAGCCTCTCTGCTGAGGTGACATTTGAGCCAAGTCCTAGGTGAATTTTGGAGAAGAGCTTAGGGAGGAAGATTCTGCACAGAGGAAATAGCAGGTACAGAGCCTCGAGGCAGAGTGGGCTTGAGGGAAAGGCAAGGGGTGTGTCCGAAGGGGAGTCAGGGTGGGGTGTTTGAATTTTCAGAGAAATTTCGCTGGAGATGTAGCTGCGGGCTATTCACGGAGCAACTGTGAGCTTCGGTAAGCCTTTCAGACTTTCATCTACATGTGAGGAGAAGCCATTGGCAGGTTTGAGCAGAGGCAGGTATGACCATATTTTCTTACTGAAAGAGGAGATGGAGTGAAGAGGGGTAAGGCTGGAGAAAATGAAACCAGTCAGGATGCATTGCAGTAGGCCGGCGAGGAGAGGGGCCAGGCTTGACAGGTGACTCAAAGGTGCAGCCGGAAGGGCTTGTTGGCTGCATGCAAGATCAAAAGAGGAATCTTCAGGCTTCTGGGTCTGAGAAACCAAATGAAAGGAGATGTCACGTTGTGACATGAGGAAGTTGGCAAGCAAGTAGGGGCTGGAGGAGGGGGCACCTTAGTTTGGTATCCTAGACATATTGGTTAAGCATTAAATATCTAGTCAGGCATCCCATAGGCCATTAGACACAAAAGGCTGATTCCAGGAAAGGGCTACCTTAGACATCCCTGGCGAATGCTTCTAGTTCTAGTTCATGGAGTCTAGATAATTCCTTGGACACAGTTTCCAAGACTTGCAGTTTCTCTTTTGATTGTGGACAAATACCAGTTACCCTGTAAAATTTGTTCACCATGTTTTCTGAATCAAAACCTGGCATAGATGGTTTGATAAACACCAATAGTTCAAAGTTGAAACTGATCAAAATGTCCGGATGCATTACTGCTGAACTGGCTAATTCATGCATTCGTGAATTCATTCCACAAGCATTTATTGAACACCTTCTGCACACTTTGCTACTTATTAGTAAAACTGGTAGCACAGTGATAAATCTGATTAAAGTAGACCCCTTTAAGGGGGTTATTTTCCTCCTTTTATTTCCTCTGGGCACCAGAAATTCTCACTGAAATATTTGCGTAACTTTATCAGCATAAAAGATGACATGACCCAGGCCATTTCTCTCACTTCTTGTAACACCCTCCTCTTTGCTTGGCCTGGTCAGTTGTGTTTCCCTCTTACTATTCCTCACATACACTCTTGCCCCTGACATATGTCCTTGATGTATCTTCTGCCTACCAGGTTCTTCCCCAAGATCGCAGTAATGCCCATTTCCTCACTTAATTTAGGTTTCTGCTTAACAGCCATTGTGTCATGACACCTCATCTCATCTTTATCTCAAGCATCCTCAACCTACTGTTACTCTCTATTCCTGGATCATGTATCACCATCGGAGTCTCTGCTCTTGTCAGTCACTCACCACCAGAACATGAGCTCTGGGAGAGCAGGATCATATCATCTTCCACTGTATCTTGTTAGTAGAATCAAAATCATTCCTGGCACATAGTAAGTTCTCAATAAATAGTTGGAGAATGAACGAACAAACTTAGTAAGAGCTTTTGTTTATTTGTTTTGTTCTTTTTTGAACTCGGGACTTTAGATGGTGTATGACTTTACTAGAGATAGTCTGAAAGACCAAGATGAATGTGCTGGCCTGGTGGTTTCTCCTGAGGCCAGCCTCCTTGGCTTGCGGAACGCTCCCTTCTCACTGTGTTCTCAATGGCCTTTTCTCAGCACACATGCATCCCTGGTGCCTCTGTCTCTTCTTGTAAGGACAACAGTCATATAGGATAAGGGCCCACCACCATATGATCTCATTTAACCTAATTACCTCTTTAAAGACCCTATCTCCAAATCCAGTCCCATTGGGGGTTAGGGCTTCAACATATGCATTTAGGAGAACAATTCAGTCAGTAACAGATGGAAAAAATGTTGCTGCTTGGAATGATGAACTTTTTACCCTGGCCTCTGTCATGAGATGAGCTTTATATAACAGCACTTTTAACATCAGGAGCCTGTTCCCTCATGCTCGACCCAGGCCTGACCGTGCTAACAGCAGATTTTTTTATGGCATCCGTCTACAACAGTCTTCTTTCCTGTGACCCATGTTATTCCTGGCCCTGCTGCCCTGCAGTGGGGGGTCTCCTCCTTGCCTGGGGCCTTTGGCTTGATCATGGCTGGCATTCGTCTTTGATCACTCACCTTTGGAAAGGTGGTGGGCTGCTGTGGCCACTGATAGTCTCCCTGAGAGGTCTGAATCTAAACTCTTAGGGTCACCACATTCTCCATTCAGAAACAGTGTGCTTCCACGCAGCACAGAGAGATTGGGCTTGGTGTGAGGATTAGATACCCTTTGATAGACGGGGTCTCTGGTTGGAATGCAAATGTACAGACCTTTAATTTGGGCAATGCTCAGGGTGACTTAATTTAAGTATTTAGTGTCCAATATCGTATGTGAGCTTTGCCAGATCTATATACACAACGTCCATGAGGGCATCAGAGTCTCGTACAGAAACCAGTGGGCGAAGCAGCCACATGACACAGCCAGAAGAAGGCATTGATAGAAGTTGCAAGGTACTGGGTGGTCAAAGGAGACAGCATCTACCCTATCTGGGAGGGGTGAGAGAAGGAACAAGATTCCAAATTCTTGGACGCTTCTCCCAGTAAGAGGCAACATCTATGTCCCCTCCCATGAATCTGGGTTAGTTTCTGACTGTGTTGAGTGATTGAGTTCTGAGGCTAGGTCATAAAAGGCGTCTTGATCATTGAAATGAGACATCTGACAGGATAGACGTAGGCACTCGGGTCACGTGGAGACTGGATCCTCCAGTCCCAGATGCCAGTTGTGTCAACTGCTCCCAATTGAGGCATCAGACGTCACAGAGGAAAGATAAGAAGCCATCCTTTCTTGCCACTCAGTAACTTTTGGGGTTGTCATTCAGCGACAGTTACTGGAGCAGGGCATCGAAATGAAGGCATCTCAACCAGGTCCTAAGGGATGAACTCACCAGATGGGCACGATAAGGGAGCACATGTCAGGCCAAAGGGACAACACATGTGA
Organism: Saimiri boliviensis; assembly: GCF_048565385.1. Lineage (NCBI taxonomy): Eukaryota > Metazoa > Chordata > Mammalia > Primates > Cebidae > Saimiri > Saimiri boliviensis. The sequence goes on from NC_133459.1 coordinate 103,960,963, forward strand.
AAGCATATGAGACATTAGAGTCTGATTTCTTCAGGGAAGTGCAGTCACTTGCACTTAGCTGGAGCACAGGCTGGTAAGCAGGACGAGGCTGAAAAACATGCAGGAACCCAGTAAGAGGGAGATTTGCATGCCTTGCAAAGGTCTTTATTAGACTTGGTGCCATTCAGGCTAATCCAAACTTGCTGCTGATAATTTACTCATGCTCTGCTGACGTTTTAGTGAAACCAGTTATTGGGCAATACTTGAGATGTTATCCATTATATGGACCCTAAAGAAGCTCTTTATTTCCTGTGTCACTGACCACTGGCTTCCAATTTCACTGCTTTCACATTTCAGTCGTGAGTGTAACAATAAAGTGTCCATTATATTGCCCCCAAAGAAAGGCTGTGGGTGTCAGCCTCTGGAATGCTATGACTTCCAGGGGAGAGAGTGGGGCTTGGAGTGGGAGTCTCTTAGAGGACACCTAGGATTGCTCTATTTCTTGAAATTCTCTGTTTCCCCAGAACACCTCCATCACATTTTTTTTTCTGAAGTTACCATTTCCTTTTACTTTTCATGGGAACAAAAGCTTTTTCCTTCCCCAGAAAGGAGTATCCCCATTCTGTATTCTTGTTGAGCAATTTTAGAAGTACCTTTTCTGTGCTGCAAGATATTGTAGTACGTTTCCATAACATATTTAAAGGCTCACTCCTCAAAACTGTCACGTCTGGAGAGCCCTAGATAAGTCAGCAAGGACAAAGACGTGATGACTCTCTCCTGCCCCTAGTATTAGAGACAGCTATCAATTCCAGCTCATTTAGGCTGATCCAATCCTGGCACCAAAAGCCATTTCCATATTATTACACCAAACTGAAAATTACAGAGGCTGTGTATTCCTCTGCAGAGTCTCCAATTTAAGCTTGTAACTTAGCACTTGGTTATTAGTGACATGCATCATTATTCTCAAGACACATTCTATCTGCAAAATTGTGTTCTCCAATCCTTCAGAAGATGTCAGCTGTGCTGCTCAGACTCTCCACTAGGCAAGCTGCACTGTTCATGTTAATGTGTTCTTACCACAGGCTTTAAAATTAATTTTTGATCATTGATTCCTTATGTTAACAGCCCCCTGAGCCCTTCTAGCGGGTAGAGAAACATCACAGAGCGAGACCACAGAGTGTGTCAGTGGGCAAACTGGAGTCAGAATGAACCAGGCTTTAATTAAGTGGGCTCTCACAGGGCCTCAGAGCGTCCGCTGGAAGCTACAGCCATCAGCCGATAAGAAAAATGAGAATCTCATTTCTATTTTTCTTTTAGTCTGGAAGTGGCTTGTTTCGGTCAAATAATTCAATTTAGGAAAAACCAAATATTCAAGTTAAGGAATGATACATGTGACCCATTCAATTGTTTTGATTGCTTTATTGAATCGAGAAAGTAAACAAAAAAGGTTTGACTATTTACCTGCTCCAAAACATTTAACTGCTCACTCCAGAAAATCTCTAAGGTCTTGGCCAGCTATATGATTCTATTATTTTGTCAGTAAAAACTGTTGAATTTAGAGACCAGAATTTCTTTTATTTATTTATTTATTTTATTGCATTTTAGGTTTTGGGGTACATGTGAAGAACATGCAAGATTGTTGCATAGGTACACACATGGCAGTGTGATTTGCTGCCTTCCTCCCCATCACCTATATCTGGCATTTCTCCCTATGCTATCTCTCCCCAGCTCCCCACCCCGCCGCTGCTCCCCATGCTATCTCTCCCCAACTCCCCACGCCCCACCGTCCCTCACCTATTTCCCCCCAACAGACCCCAGTGTGTAGTGCTCCCCTCCCTGTGTCCATGTGTTCTCATTGTTCAACACCCGCCTATGAGTGAGAACATGCGGTGTTTGATTTTCTGCTCGTGTCAGTTTGCTGAGAAAGATGGTTTCCGGGTTCATTCATGTCCCTACAAAGGAACCGAACTCATTGTTTTTGATGGCGGCATAATATTCCACGGTGTAAATGTGCCACATTTTCTCTGTCCAGTCTATCATCGATGGGCATTTGGGTTGGTTCCAGGTAGAGACCATAATTTCTAACAAATAGTTGGAATTGCTTGAGTGGGAGAATCTAGTGAAATATATGCTTTGGCCATATTTTATGGCTAAATGGAAAATGTGTAGTTTTAACTCATATTTCATAGATGTGAACTTCAGCTGAGACAGTTTCATGTACATTATCTCACTTAATTCTCACCACAACCCTTCTCGGTAGGAACCATGATGCCCATTTTAATATTAGCTAAACTAAGGTAAGGGGAGTTTAGGTTAAACCCAGTGAGCTTCCTGTTAAATTGCAGTTAGGTTTTTAATTAGCTTAAGCCAATGGTTCTCAAAGTGCTGTTAGGATCAGCAGTTGACAACCTCACTGGGAACTTACTGCAAATCACACCCTTTACCTCTATTTCAGACCTACTGAATCAGAAACTCTGGGGCTTGTCTCTAGCAAACTTTTACTAAAATCCTGTAAGAGATTCTGATTCACACTTGAGGTTGAAAATGGTGAGCTCAAGGGTCAAATATTTATTTCTTCTTTTTCCTTTATCTTTTTGAGACAGTCTTGCTCTGTCACCCAGGCTGTAGTGCAGTGGCACGATCTCAACCCACTGCAACCTCTGCCTCCCAGGTACAAGTGATTCTCCTGCCTCAGCCTCTTAAGCAGCTGGAACTACAGGCATGAACCACCATGTCTGGCTAAATTTTTGTATTTTTAGTAGAGACTGGGTTTCACCGTGTTGACCAGGCTGGTCTTGAACTCCTGAGCTCAAGTGATTCACCTGCCTTGGCCTCCCAAAGTGCTGGGATTACAGCATGGGCCAGCATGCCCAGCCAAGGGCTAAATATGATGAAGATTGAGAAATGCAGATGTTTCTGCTTTAAGAAAAGGAGAAATATGTCAAAATCTGACATTAGAAAAGGTAAATTTGGATGTACCAATCGCATTAGAAAGGACCATTCAGTTTTTTTTTAAAAAAAGAATAAACCACAAGTTTTAATTAGAATACTCCCTAATGAATTTAAAATGAGATTAAATGTGCAAATCTTGAGTGTATATACATTTTCTCTTCAGGAACTCACTTTATTTTAGCTTTTATTTATATTACTTAATGCAGCAATAGACTTATAATACATTATTTAAGTATAATGAGGGACACACACTCTCAAATTTGTGTTAGACTCTGTTGCTCCAATCCACTAGATCAGTACTTAGTACATTACTAGACACTCAACAAATATTTGTGAATGCACATATAAAGCCTTACTACATGCAAGGTCGTGTGTGTGTGTGTGTGTGTGTGTGTGTGTGTGTGTGTGTATGTCAGTATTAACATTTATAATCTAGTAGGAGAGATAACAAGTCACAAGATAAGTCACACATAGCAGGAAGTTGGAAGTGGCTGTTGAATCAAACCTTTAAGCAGGGATAGAAGCAGTGAGATGAACTGGCAAGGTTTCTTGGAAGCACAGAACCTGATATGGGATAGGGTTTTAATGGGTGAAGGTGTTGAAAGGCATTCTAAGTTTTTTAAAAAAGACCTAGTCAAGAAGATGAGAATGGGCAGGGCATTTTCAAGGCTCATGGGTTGGGCAGGTGTCCCCGGGCCAATGTGAAGATGAGTTTTGAGTCTGAGGTGTGGAATGATAAGTTGATCCAGTAAGATTGTTAAATGGGGTGATAAGACAACAGAAGTACTATCTCATGAATATTATCCCTTAAATTGATAACATTTAAATTAATATGAGGTTCAACATTTGAATCCAAGTATGGAAAGTTAAACAACTTTCACATACTGTATCTCTATTATGCAAGCTATGGGCTTCGAGTTGACTCAAATTTTGCTTTGTCCATTTAATTGCTGCTGCTAAGTCACATTTATTCATCTTCCACTTGTTGTATACATGTATAACTTCTTAGAACCAATAAGAACCAAACTGCAAGTCAACTATGTGTTCGCAAACTGCATTAATAGAAGTGCAGTGTATTATTTAGAATAAAGATGATAAAAAGAAATACTTAACTTTGTACCTGGCTCAAGGCTTTTGATAAAAGTTGTTGATTACTAATATTTTTATCATTAGTATTCTCCTGTTGTCATTGTTTCTGATGTAAGCTCCATGTTCGGGTCATGTGTCACGTTCAGAACTTTGAAAGTGTTGCATTTATTGCATTGGACCACTTTCAAAGGAAGTTTTGGCAAGACCTCTGGTTGGAAACTTCCAGAAAAATCTGCAAATGTGGAACAGGAGCTTGAAAATATTATCATGATTATCACTACCATGGAAATTATAATCTGCCAAGGAATGTCATGTTCAGTAACTCGTCTTGATTTTCATACTAACCCTGGGAAATGAATACTTCTACCAATGGAATCCTATTATCCCTATTTTATAGATAGGAAAATTAGATGCCTAGAGCAGTGCTGTCCAAAAGAAATATAATGTGAGCCACATATGTAATTAAAAAATCTCTAGTAGCCACATTAGAAAAGGGGGGAAAAAACACAGTTAAAATAAATTCTAATAATATATTTTATTTTATCCAGTATATCTAAAATATTATTATTCTAATGTGTAACCAATATGAAAATTATGAAAGAGATAATTCACATTTTTTGTTTTTGTACTAAGACTTTGAAGTATAGTTTGTCTTTTAAATTCACAAGACTTTGGACTGACAACACTGGTATGCCCAGTGGCCAGAGACGGCTAGTGGCTGGTGCAGGTCTAGAGGACGGAGCAGGAATGTAAGTCCTCACATAATCAGAGTAGGCCCACAACTCAGGAAGCCGTAAAGACATTTAGAAAGACCTTTGCTCCTGATCTAATGCTTGTAAGCTAGAACAGCCATACAAATGAAACAAACCAGTAAAAAAGGAAATGACTTTGTGCCATTCAATTCAACTGTGTTCCAGGGTCACGCATGTATTATTTTCTTTCTTATAAATTTTATGACAAGTATGGGAAAAAAATGGTTGAAGCCCTTTCTAGCAGAATGTCTACAATAAAGAAAAATCAGAGTGGGTTGCTTCTCACTACCCTGAGAACAGAATCAGAGCTCACATTGTTTCAGACTTTTTCAGAGAGTGATATATAGAGACATTCATACACACAAAAGGGAATGTATGTAGATGCCCTTAGCAGCTCAGGTAGAGATAAGGTTAGTATGAAATAAATAAATAACTGATTGTGGGAAAACATGTTCGTTCATATACCTGAGTCATTATCATTCATCCCCTGAAAACAATTTATTATTTAATGAGACCTTCCACATTTGGGGTAAATTGTAATCTTAGGATTCAGAGCAGTCATTCTTTACTCTTAGGCCTTTTATGAATTAAAAGATAATAATTTCTTTATCCAGAAAAAAAGTCACATATACTGGAAATTTTATATAGAATTTTAAACACTTCACTGATAGACTCCCTACATTGCTCTCCCCTAACCTGGTTTGAATTCTAGGTGTAGAAGTCCTGTTTTTAAGTTACTTGCTATAATGTGTTGTGTGGGGTCTACTAGGCAGCCTGAGAACCATTGATCAGAATGCATTTAGATTTGACTGCTTTCCCAATTATGAATTGTAATTACACAGGATGTAAACATGAGTTTAAGTGGTTGTAAAGCTCTCCAATGCTTGTCAAGCTATTAATTTTATAAAAGGAATATTTATCCGGGGTCTTTATAATTAAGCATCAACTGACTAAAGGATTCTTGGAAATGTTGTCATACTATATTTGGACACCCCCCACTATTTTTTTTTTTTCCAACAGAAGAGAAAAAGAGACGGAGAGTAATGACACTAATCTCTTTGCCTTGAGGTGTTTATCACACCATGAAAGCCAAAACAATTACTCAGGGCTTCATGGGGTAGTCATGACTGGTAAATTGCAAAATACGATTTCCTTGGAGAATGTTTTCCTGCAGTGTTTCACACTGGCAGAGGGAAAACCATTCCCCAACAGGAGCAGCCCTCCTTCAGAGTGCAAATACAAACGAACAAAAATGACATTATATTCTTGCCTGCCTGGGGCAAAAAGAATCACCTAGTCTTAACAGGACTTCAGGTGTGTGATTTTCTGCCATTTTCTGTCTTTTATTAGATTAGAATGACTGCCCCTAGTAAGAGCAAAGCTGTAATGTGGCACTCTCAGGGCGGCGGCTGGAAGATACAGCTGTGGTACATTATATCTTCAATGGAACTTGACAGTCTTGCCAGGCAGAAATTTCAGAATCTCTTCAGACAGATGTGGGAGGGGTAGTAATTATTTTTTCTCTTTTTAGTCATTTTTCCCCATAGAATTCCTAGTTCACTAATTTAATAATAGTTAACAGAAATGCCTGTGGAAAAAAGTGGGACTAAGTTAAGAAAATGAGGATTATTTTTACTTCCAATCCTCTGTAGTTTGCTTCAGCCAGGCAAACTACGTCATTAGTGTTAACATAATTAGATTTTGCAGAATAATGGCCCATTTCACCAGCTATCATTTTAGGTTAATAAAAACATCACATAATTTTAAATGTTACTACTCCATTTTAATTCCTCCTTCAATGAACAACAGCTTTCGGGTGATGAGAGAAGGCAGAGGGGGATTCCAGCACTTAATAAATGCACAGTTATGTTACTGTAAACAACACCCCTTAACATCATTCAGCCCTTTTTGCTAGACTTGTTCCAGGACCTACTCTAAAAATGGATTAGGGACAGGACTTTTCTGTCACAGCAGATCTCAAGTAACTACACTTTGTTCAATATAATTATGAGTTTTTCACAGATGTTATTTTCTTATTTCTAGTTCAATGCCATAATATGATTTCTACAAGCGATATGTCTGTTTCTTAGTTATCTGATTTTTCAGATGCGAAATGAAGATGGTAATATATGAGTCACACCTCACCAGGTGTTGAGAAGTGTAAAAGTTCACTATGTTCCCAAGATTACTGGTGAAAATTCAAAACATGATAGTTGGCATTCTTCATTCTTTCTGACATCATATTGTGTTTATGTGCAGTTTATTCCGGGAATTTGTTGGCATCTGTTTTAGGTAACTAGAGGAGAAAGCTACTTTTAGTGTAAGAAAGCAAAAACAAAAAGTATAAAATCATTCCATATGGAAATGGTCAGAACTGACAGAATATTTATGACAGATGAACATTTGATGTTTCTTAGAAATAAAATTAATTAGAATCTAATCCTTAGTTCATGAGGCAGATAAAGAACTGGGCATGGCTAGATACTTAAATCAAAACCCTGAGAGTATCCCTCATCTGTATTTTCATTCCTTTATTGTTAAAATTTTCCAATTGGGTTTTCTTTAAAAAAACAAAACACAAAAACCTGGAGCTTTACCTGGTGGCTCATACTGCTCTCCAATGCAGCTTAGCCACTGCCACCTTGCCATCCTTCTTAATGAAAGCCGGGAGTAGGAAAGGTAGGTAAGGAATTCTAGTTCAGATTTGGGAAGCTGAGCTTCGAGTTACACCAGATCAAAAATACCTACAGAGTTTTGCACAGAACAAATATATAGCAAATGTAGTTCCCACATATCCTGGTCAATCCTGTGAGCAGAGAAGCTGTTAAATAGGTATTTTATTTCACGTTTAACAACCAGTAAGGTACAACAACCCATTTCCCATATAGTACAGAGCATTCCATTTCAGAATGCTGGGTCTTACATCCCAGTCACACTGGGTTATTGATGGTAGAGGGTGAAGGAGATGGAACAAAAGATTCAATGTCAAGATTTCCTCACAGTTGCCCCCTGATGGATCCCAAATTTCTTGTACTCCAGTCTGGCCACAGGTAAAAGTGAGGGGAGCATTAACTACAGGGTCAGCTGAACCGTGGAGCAGATGCTTTCTTCCAACCTGGACCTTCCTTTGTGTTACCTGGTATGCAGTTTGTGCCAACTTAGGGATCTGATTCAAGGGCACCTCAGGCAGATCAACCCCAAATGTTTGCAGGGCCCTGTGCGAAAGTACCAATGGAGGATCCTGTGCCACATGTCTGAGTATTTAAAAGTCATACAGAAAGCTAATAAACTGTTAAATTATCTTCCACCCTGCAGCTTTGACACATGATGCTCTCATAACCCTTGGAAGCTCAGGTATAGATTTAGAATTCTTAGACTGTTCAGCATTCCGTACCAGCCCCCAGCCTCCTGGTAGCCTTTGCCGATCTCCTTCCCACCCCTCATCCCCTTATTTTCCAGCCCTGAGCTCTTGTTTTCACCGCAAGGGGCTTCTCCTTGCTTGTGTGTAAATTCCACAGTGAACACTCCAAGCCCCAGGCCCTAATCCACCCACACAGACTTACCCTTTGCCACTCCTAGTGGCCAGGTATATGCACTCAGGATGCTGCCTGCCTTCAGAATTTTAAGCCCTCAGACGAGGCCCACATTTGGCCTAAAAGTGTGGGGGTGATATCTGAGTAGGAAACTCTTTAAGTTCCTGGTATCGGGGAGAAAGCTGGAGGAGAGTCAGAATGGGTCTCTCTAAGCAAGGGCCCCTCTTTGCTGGACTAAATTCTTCCTCTAGGCTTTGTCCAGGGTCAGAAATAAATAACTCTCATATCACAGCAAGGCACGTCCATTATCTTCCTATAAATAGCAATTCTTTCTAGATAGCTGAATCTTTATTCCATGTTTTAAAATGTTATGCTCCTGGCCGGGCGCGGTGGCTCAAGCCTGTAATCCCAGCACTTTGGGAGGCCGAGGCGGGTGGATCACGAGGTCGAGAGATCGAGACCATCCTGGTCAACGTGGTGAAACCCCGTCTCTACTAAAAATACAAAAAATTAGCTGGGCATGGTGGCGCGTGCCTGTAGTCCCAGCTACTCAGGAGGCTGAGGCAGGAGAATTGCTTGAACCCAGGAGGCGGAGGTTGCGGTGAGCCGAGATTGCGCCATTGCACTCCAGCCTGGGTAACAAGAGCGACACTCTGTCTCAAAAAAAAAAAAAAAAAAAGTTATGCTCCTTAATCATATTGATGGAAGGAATTATATTGTTTCTATGTGGAAAACTTGACAGATTAACTCATATGCAAGACTATATTAACCTACTTTAAGGGACCTATTAAAGGAAAAAAATGAACAAGATTTAGGACCTCAAATGTATGAACAACCGAGTGCGCGCTTTTCACCCCAATCCTGTTGTTAGGGCATAACATTGTAGATGAATCCAGCTTTGTAAGAATGCTGGAAAGCAACAGATGAATCAAGTCCATTGAGTTGAGGTTTCTTCAAAGGAGTAGCTCCTTTAGGAGAACTTGAGAATCCAGATTTTAAAAGAACATTTCATTTCCATTTGTTGTATACCTAAAAGAGAATTTTTATTAAAAGCAGATCACATCGCTTCGGGAAATTCAGAAAACTATATCTAAATACACCGAATGAAAGATATTCCTCATCGATTTAGATTCTTATAGCCTCATAAAGATAAAATGCAGACAAATCAGCTTAAATCAGGCCTTCATTAAATTTTAGAATTAGCTTCTGGAATCCCAACTACTGAAGTGCGCAGTGTCTGATTCCTGAGCATTGCGACAAAGCCATGAGCAGATATCAATAAAGTGCATCATCGCCAGAAATAACACGGGCTGCCTTTGGTTTGTGCTAATAAACTATAAGACAACTTAACTCCAATTTTAATATTAGAAATCCACCTCATAAATAATCTCAAACTCCCTATGTTCAGCATTTTCATGTGTTTCTTTGGTGAGCTTGAAATGTAATTTTCTATTTATGCTTCCCATGTACATCTCCCATTTCTGGTTGGCCACTTTGGCACTAAGCCTGAGCTCTAATTTATTTCCATCTTTTCTTATTTCTTACATCAAAAGAGACTGTTGGTTTGAATAACAAATATTCAATAGACTTAGACGTGGGGTGGCAGGCAGCACAGGCATTACCTGTTTACCTTTTATTGCCTTCTTTGAATTGGCTTTTCTGGGAACAAAACCAATAAGACATGCTGTTCCTTCATCTAGTTTTTACCCAGGTTATTTATCAGGAGACATTGCTCCCCACTTCCCTGTTTCAGCAAGGAGTGGCAGCAGGGTGGAGAATTCAGACTGGAACTAGGCTATCATAGGTTATTGTTCTAGCAAGTCATGTAGAATTTCATTGTCCTTATGACTCTGGTTTGGGCTGATAATTGTTTTTCATTCCAGGAGGTTCTGCTGCTAACACATTTGTAATCTGTAGGACAACAGTGTGCTGGGAATGACATGCACACTGTTTTAGCCTCTTTGAAACTTCGCGAAGGTTCTTCCCCACCTGCCTCCCCTTGCTGTCTTGCACAGTAATTGGCCTAATAAAAGGCAGAAACAATAATTTATTACACCTTGGGCAGTACTTAAAACAAACTTTATTTTCAGGAACAGCAGTTATGTCTACTTGCTGCTTTATATTTTGGTATTTCCTCTAAATACTTAACTCTAAATATATTCAAATCCAAATTGCAAAATCACTCAATTTCCCTGCTCCTTTCCTGGTTCCCCAGGTTGCCTCTTATGATACTCCACGTAAACACTGTATTTGGAAAGATACATAGATCAGCATCCCTAGAGTTACATGATCACCATCAATCTGCGAAAATAGCATGACTTAAAAATAAAAGTCTCTTAGTACTCTGCCAACAGGCTTTGGCATAATCTTGGCAATCACTTAGTTTTTTTTTTTTTTTTTTTTTTGCTGTTGTAATTTTTCCCAAGTGGAAATAGTCTCATATTTTGCAGAAGTTGTCCAAGCTAGTGAACATCAATCCATCTTCCTGGATACTAAATTCGTCAGCTGAATGTATTCAGTCCACACAGAAATCAGTAAAGTGAGTGTGAAACTGCTCGGTGGCTGCTCCTTTCATCTTAAGAAATTGCAATACAAATTCCTGAAATCGTTTATGCAGGAATTTTTATTCTTTAAATCTTCCAGTGTTAAAGCAACAAGAAAACATTTAGAATGTCCTTTGGTGGAATCTTATTACACTTGTTATATATGTAAACTGATATTCTTTGATGCCAGCACGTTCGTTGCCCTTACAGAGAAATCTCTGCACAATGAAACAAAACAGAACGAAAGATGACAAAATAAAATATCAGTCTCTGCTGATTCGAATTCGATACATTAACAGATTGTCTGGTAACACAAATTGGCAATAATACAAAAAATCTACATATTACAGTATTTCAAGAAAAATAACTTCATTTCAATACAAAAGGATAGATACACTTTCTTTTTTCCTATAGCCACTCTTGTATAGTGGGTGTGTGCTCGCACTGGATTCAGTGCTGCTAAGATATACAGGGGTAGGACTGGCTTGCGCTTTTGGAGGGGGCTGTTACACATGTGCATCACTAACATCGGACAAAGAAATCTTTCAACCAACAAGGGTTACAGAGCAACGTTCACTAAAGCACAGGTTGGAAGGGATTCAGGGACGGAAGCAGGCCAATATGGCAGCTTGTAACTGATTTCCTTGTAACTGATTTCCTTATGCCCGCAATGCACCTGACAGCAAAGAATGCTATTTGGTCGGTCCACACACTGGGCGGAGTCGTACTAGGGCGCACCACGCTAGAGTAGCCAATGTTTTTAGGTCGGTTGATTTGTTTTTTGTTTTTGTCTTTCCTGTTTGTGGGGCTGTCGCAGCCTTTCCAATCCACAATATGCTCTGCAGCTGGCAATGTGATTTGCAGTGATAATATCAACAGCTGCCAACTCCTCTGGAGTCAGAAATTAACAGTCTTGACTCGGATGTGCCGTCCACGGGTGATAAATATGGCTTAGTTCAGTTAGGCCTTCTTAGTTTGTACACTGTCTGACTGGGGGTGTCTGTATGTGTGCGTTTCCTATGTTAGTAGCAGATGTTTGGGTTGTGTCTGCTTCCCCACGGCACAGGCCCGTCCGGTGTGGCGGGTGGCGCCACCTAGAACACCAGGGGGCTGGCCGTCCCCAGCAGCGTGGTCAGCAGCAGCAGCGCGCGGGAGCCGTGCGGGGGTGCGCCCTGGCCGGAGCCGGAGCCGCAGCTGCCAGCCTCCTCGCACCGCAGCTTCTCGCAGAGGATGCCCGTGTATGCGGCCGGGCACAGGCAGCGCACGTTGTTGTGGCACGTCCCTCCGTTCTGGCAGTGCAGGAGCTCGTTGTCGCAGACATTCGCTGCAGAATGGGGGGGAGGGTAGAGGTGGGTGGGCGCGGGGAGGAGAAGCAGAATCAATTTAAGTTCATCTGGTACATCATGTTTTCAGCCTAAAAAAAAAAAATTCTCTATCGATCTCGTGCTCCCCCACCTCCCCTCTACAAACGAAGCCTGTGACTCCAATTTCCAAACAAATGTAGTTTTCTGCCTTTTTTTTTTTTTTTAAATCATATTAGTCCTTTTCATATAGATTTTTGCTGCAATCTTGGATGTTATCTCATTGTCCATTTCAGGCTATCGAATACAAAGTCATGCAATAGTTCTGGTTTGCCAGTATCTTTTCTTCATGGAACTGGGACCTGTTGTGACCTCTTGGGTTTTTAAACAACTGCCCGATGCAAGAGTGCAGATCTTTGAAGCCAGATGAATGGTATTTAAAATGCAAAGCGGTATTGCTAAAATAACCAAAAACCTCTAAGGGGTGGGCCATTCTCTCGGTGAGTGATTCCAGCGCTGCATGCATGAAGACAGAGCCCACTAGGAGCCATGGGGATGGGGGTTGGGGGGTGGGGACACGGGGAAAGTAGCATGCTCCAGGCAGGCGGCAGCCAGATGGGAAGAGAGAAAGCTTGTTTCATGGGAGGAGTGTGAGGAAAAGCAGTCACATTTGTCCCTGACAGCCTATTAAGGATTTTTATCACCTTGTAAATACGGCAAGTAGAGCCCAAGGTTACCATGATTTCCGGGAATAGTAATAAATGCAATGGTGAAACCCTGATTACCAAAATTTCATTATGTCCGTCAATTAATACAATCAGCTTGAATAAATCAAGACAAGCAATTTCAGAGACTAGAATTCATTCACAGCCCCTGTCATGTAACTTTCACCTCTAATAATTTCTTATTTCTTCAAAATTCTGACTAACCTCATTAATTCCATGTCTCCTATTCATTTAGATAATCACTGTTTCACTGATTTAGCGGAATGTTAAATAGAACCCAGGGAAATTAAAACAACAACAAAGAGTAAAAGAGCCAAGAACACTTCCCAAGAAACATATGCTGCTTAAGCACTTAACATATAGAACCCCTCTGGAATGGGAGGTGGGGGACAGAGCAGAAAAAGGAGCTTTCTATAAATTATAACATTTTCCATTTAAAAAAAAATGTATGGTGAAATTTCCCCAGGGGTGCCACATGAGTTCAACACACTACACGCTCATATAGACATACCTTATATTACTATTAAGTGCAAAGTATTAGAAAATAACTCTACCCTCAAAGTAGTAACTCAATAGAGAATGTTGCCTTGTCCACTAATTATGTTCAACAGTCATGTCAGTTTCAAAAGAAGTTTCTTACACAGAAATATGCCAGTGCTTTGTGTGTGAAAGATGGTGCTGGATACTCACATGTTTAATAACAGAGTGCCCTAAATAGGGCACTGTTTTATGGCTTTCCTCAACATCTCCTTGCTGACTTCTAAAACAGTTGCACAGTATATTGGCATAATTTTCAAATGTATCCATGCTTGCTATCTGTAAATGTCAGAAGTGACTATTAAGGCCTACTAAATCCTTAAGGCTTCAAATATTGACATGCAAGGCAGTGTTCCATGATTTCCAATGATTATATAAGCTACCTCTTATTGAGTGGCTTAGAAATCATAATATTAGAACCAAATTATAGTATTTTATGAGTCATGGTTAAAAATGTCAAGATCTGTAGTTGTAAAGCAAAGTCCACAAGTGTAGAGTAGTTAGCCTCGTGGTCAAAACTGACAAAGCCCTTGCTTTCTGGCTTTAAAAGCTTATGTAGGGTTTCAGGATTTTTAATTTTGCTTACACTTGAAGAAGTATGTTTAATTGGGGCCACATGGAACAAACAGATCCAAATAACTGTTTTCATCTAAAGTTAAAGATCCTCAGCATTTCTTGTTTCAGGCAGCAGATTGCTGAATGGGATATTTCCTTTCATTTGGGTACTAGAGGTAGGGAAATATCTGTTCCATCAATATCGATAATTGCTTGCCTGAATAATTGAGAAGAAATCAATAGTTAATTACATATGACTCCCCTTTAGGAAAAAAAAAGCTATTTTTCTTCTTCTTGGACGTGAATATAAATCAGCTGTTGAGCAGAGATTTCTTTTTTTCAAGAAGCTGGTGATTAAGTTAAAATTCGATATCTTTCCTACATTTAAATAATTACTAGTTGATTTTGATAATTGTGAAAAATGTAATAAGTACACTAGGAACAGATATAGCCCAGGATTAGTAATCTCATGGATTGGCAGGATATATTTTCTGTAGGAGATAAATAGAGAAAACTGAAACATATAATATATTTCATTATTTAGAATTCACTATAAAACATATCACATTTGGTCTCTTCATTGTGCTAGTCCTCCAACAAATACAGAACTTTACCATATATCCAGTGCTTTCTAACTGTTGCAATCATGTGCTAGAAGCACATCTAAACCTAATTATGGATCTTACCTGATATGCTAACTCATGCTCCATCTTCATGCCATTTTGAACCAAAATTGTGGTAGTTAATAAACAAACTAGGGGATTAACAAATATCACTGAACTCTGCTTGTGTTCAACCTTGTACTAAACCCCCAAAGAACATAAAAGAAATATAAAGCATGATTTCTGCTCTTATGGAGCTCAAATCTGGCCGGGATGATACAATATCTAAAAGAAATGATCTAATAATAATTTCATTAAAATGACCTTATCTATTTCATCCAGCTTATCCAATATCTGTTTCATGCCAGGCACCCAACTAGATGTCATGGTTATAACTAACTGCCCTAAAGGAGTACACGGTTTGGTGGAAAATAAATGAAAAATAAACAAACACACATTCTGAGACAATATAAAAAAATCTACAAAAAAAGTATTTACAAATTACTAGGGAAACTCAAATGATGGTGTAAATAATTACTTTTGGGAAGATTAAGGGAGATTATAAAAAAGAGAATGTATTTGACCAAGGCATTTATCAGACAGATACAGGTAGAAAGACCATTATAAGTAGGGAAACTGCACGAGTAAAGGCAAGGAGATGTGAAAGTGTATTGTATTGGTTATTAAGCAATTGTCTCAACTCTAAATCCACCCTTCTGATGTTGAGGCCAGAACTCTGCAAGTAGTCTGCTGGATCCCACCAACAAGGGGCACTGCAGGGAGCAGAGAAGGTAGGAGGCATGGAAACCCTTGTTTCCTTGATCCTGTCTGACGGTGCTCCTAACAGTATTGCTGAGCAATGGCCCTTCACACTGACAGCAACATGTGGTTCCAGCGTTAAGCTTTATTCATAACCAGCTTCATCCCACCCTTAGGCATTCCTACACCAGCCTGTCAGCATCCCTTCCCTGGAGGTTTAAGCCTCAGCTCCAAGGAGGCTCTACTCAGCATTTCAGAGGCACCTGCAGCAGCCAGCCATTACTCCTCCTTAGAGGTGCAGGTTTCAGGTCTGTGGGGGTCCCTTTTATCCAAACTTTTACTTTCTGATGACTCTCATCCTCTTTCCTGTACTCCCTCAGCCCCAAAATGATAGATGTTTCCTGCTTACTTTTTATAAATTATAACGTTATCCATTTTTAAAAAATGTATGGTGAAATTTCCCCATGAATTACTGAAGACAGGAATTACTTCAGTATCCTCTTCTCCTTTTAAAATTTCAAATACTTTTTAAGCCATTTGCTTTAATAATTTCTCTCTGTTGAAATACCTAGAAATGGTTTCAGTTTTCTGCCTGAAGCCCAACTGAAGGACACATTAGTGAACGATGCATGGACTGGTATGGCTGGAATGACAGACGTGCAAAAGGGGAAGGCAGATGTGGCCCGGTTGTGAAGGTGCCACGGAACACATTGTGGAGGCTAGTGATAAGCAACGGAGAGCTGTCAAAGACTTAGAAGGAGGGTTTTGTTTGAAAGAGAAAAGGAAGGTGAATCTAGACCAGAAACAGGGCAGACTGGAGGCAAGGAGTCCATTCTTCAACAGAATGGACTTGGAGGAGGTTAGGACAATGGGGAAGGGAAGGAGACAGGTTATGTGAATGGATAAGGGACATTCTGTGGTTCTTGTTTGGGGTATTTGGGTGCATAATAAAGAAATTTATTAAGAAGATAGGAGAAAGAGTTTGGACAGGGGAGAAATAAGTGTTTTTTGGACCTATTGACTTTGAGAGCTGTCTAGGCTCTTCTGTAGCTGTTTTGTTATTAGTTGGAAAACTATTTAATGGATTGAGAGATAGATCATCCTGGAGATACACCTTTGGAGCCAGGGTGGTGGTGGTCATTGCTGCAAAAGATGAAGCAAAAAGAGTAAAACAACTCATCCTAGAGAATATGGACCAAGTAAAAATGAGAACTGCAGAGAGAACACTGAAGAACTTCAGCATTTAGGCCACTGGAAGAGAAAGACCATAAAGAATGCTGAGAAGAAAACAGCGTCAACAAAATGCAGTGATCATATGAAGCTATGAAATTACCCATAGAAGTCTTTGTGCTGTGAATGACTGTATCTATGAAATGACAAACTGGAAGAGTATGAGAGGAAAGGCACTTTGAGTTGGGCAAATGAAACAGGCAAAATAAACACTGCATGCTCTTGATTGAGTCTGTCATAAGGGGTTCTGGAATAACTGGAAAAAGGATTGAAACATTTTGAAGAATGAACATTTAATGGATTTCTTTGGATGTTAATGTAGTGGTTCTCAACACTGGATGACTTTGCTCACATGGAATATTTGACAACGTCTGGAGGTATTTTTTGGTTGTCACAGGTGGTTAGGGAGGGCACACTACTGGCCACTAGTGTGTGTAGCAAGGGCAGGAATGTTGCTAACATCCTGCAGTATAGAGAACAACCACCCCCCACAACAAAGAATTACTCTTCAATTAATGTTAAAGATGAAATGATACGACCTGGATCAGGGCATCAGTCATAGCAATGAAGATGGGCAGTTGTCCCCGACGTATTTTGGAAAAAGGAGAATGAAGAAACCTTGTCAATTCTCGATCAGGAAGACAGTAAGTTTGCAGGTGCTGAGCTGTGGGAATTAGAGGTGACTCCAAGTACTTGAATTGGAAATAGAAGAGTAGATTACCTTCTTGAGGGAATAAATACAGGGGATTGCAATCTAAGGCAGACCCTTCAGTACTGTTCACAATGAAAGGATGAGAGGAACCAAAAGCACCCCTGTCATGTCATTTGCTTTCATAGAAACAGCAAAAATCGGAGCTTTCAGGAAACTTTAGAAACCATCTAGACAAGCTGTAGATAAGGCAGCTGTAGATAAGCAATGGAGAGTAGAACTGGAACTAGAATCCAGGTCTTCTGATTTACAGATTACAGCTCTTCACATAGGAAAGAACAATGAGGTAGTAAATAAGGCTGTACCCTGCCACATTCCATGCTCCTCAAGACAGAGCCAACATTCTCACTTACCAGAAAGACATGAAAAAACTCTGCTATAGATATGCAGTAGACTTTCAGCTGCATTGGCTATGTGCTCTGCTTTTGTATTACGCCATGGCTAGACAGAGGTCTTTGTTGATAGCATCAAATGTTACTCATTCCGGGGCTTTACCACATTTTGGTGGAGCTCCAAGTACAACTCAGCTCATACAGAATACACACCAGAAATCCCAATGTCTAGGCTAAAAATGGCACATATGTCTGCATTTACGCTGTCATTTCCTCTTCCCCTGTACATAGGAGACTGCTATGGTTTGAATGTGTGTACTCATGTTGCAATTTAGTTGCCACTGTAAGATTATCAATAAGTGGGACCTTTAAGAAGTGTTTAGATCATAGGGGCTCCACCCTCATGAATGGACTAACGCTGTTATTTTGGGAGAGGGTTTGTTATCATGGGGTGGGCTGACTGCTTCCCCACTTCTTCCTCTCTCTCTCTCTCTGCCCTTCTATCATGTTTTGCCTTCTGTCATGGTACGATGCAACAAGAAGGCCCTCACAAGCTGTGAGCCCCTTGATCTTGGACTTGTCTGCTTCCAGAATTGTGACTCAATGCATTTCTATTCATTATAAATGATCCAGTCTGTGGGTAGTGCATAAAATGGAGTAAATCAGAAATATAGCTAATTATGGTCCTCTCTCCCACTGAAATTCGAGTGCTTCTCAACACAAGGTTCCAGGCATCCACTACAGTTGATAGGACTGGCATGAGGATAAACACTCACTTACAATCCTGGTATTATCAAATATAATCCTGTACATAGTTGCAAATTAAAGGTCCAAGAGAGGGTTTCTATCTGACAGGCATCTTTCAGTGACCATTCTCTTCGTTTGGTACTCTGCTCTGTGGGTTTGCCTCAGACTGAAAACTCTAAACTTACTCTGCAGATGTATTCATTTTAAGCATGTAAGGATGTCCCAACTCTCTCTTTCTTGTTATCGACAGTCTAAGAATGTCCTATTTTAGTAAACAGAAAATTTCATTTTAAAATCTCTTATGCAACACTTGATCCGGTACTGGATGCAAATAGTTATTTGCTCGACGCAATTCTTTTTGTTATGGTAAAACTTGATCCTTAGATACCGGAAAAACTAATACTGCTTTGGTAATAGCTTGACTGTACTCTAAGGGATTCCTGTTCTTATTGATAAATATAATTCATTTATAGAGTCTCCAATATCACATAATGTAATCCCTTGATGTTTTGATATTAGGAATGATTTCAAATGGAGTGGCCAAGATAATCTGTGGAATTTGAGAGATGAGGTTAGAGAATTAATATTAGATTCAGACAGAGTTTTGTGGCCAAAATATGAAGTGTGGAATTCTGGTGGAAGAGCTGAAGTCAGCAAGGTGCTGTAATAGCTCTGATCATAGCTTTAGTAAGCAAGCCACAAGGCAGATAAATAAGCTCTCACAATTGCCATGAGTTTATAAAAACATTTAGAATTTCCACAGTGAAAGAATAGATCAAGCAGCATTTCTTCCTCTCTTACTTCTATTTACTTTTCTTGCACTGTCTTGGATGAGAAGTATCACAGGGATATAGCTAAATTATTTAATTCTTTAATGTTTTTGGTGGATTTCTTGATTGTCACACACATGTCCTCTTCTCAAATTGCAATCTACTGTCAAATGTGAATTACGAGACCTTCATTCCTTTCCCATGTATTCGTTCTTTCTGGAGGTTATGGAAAAACTGACCACAGATGGACTCCTTTTGTTCAAAGTGGGGAGTAGCCAAGACTCATTGCTGCCACTTGTTCTATTCTTTTATCTTTTATGAGCTGAGGGGTCACTGATTCCCATAAGGTCATGATGATCCATTACACCACCCAAGGGAAGTTTTCTTTTCTCTGTTTGGGTTTTGTTCAACTTTATACATTTAGGTTCGTGCTGTCAGTGAGCTGCTATGCTTGAGCAGTGCTGGGTCTGTATTTATAGACTTGAAAGTTTCTCTTTTTGGCTTTGTCTCTTGCACTTCAAGGAATCGATGCAATGCGTTACCATGACAGCTTTTCTTGATGGTTGTATTAATAAAGTGACCTCTGTCTTCACCACCTGAAACAAGCCCAGGATTGCTGAGAGAAAGATGTTCCAAATTGTTCCCATCCCTTTCAAAGAAACGTCAAAGAGTGAATCACCTCCACCAAACAGGCTAATAACAAAGGTATGTGTGCTACATTCAGGTCTGATTTAGGCATTTGAGATTGTGTGGCTGGGAGCTAAAGAGCTGTGACTATGACCCATTTATACCGCTTTTGCAGCGGTTTTGCTAAGTTGTGATATGCGAGATGGAAAACTGAACCTACAGGTTAGCTTCCGGGGAATGGAAGAAACGTTATAGACTGGTATCTAATCACTTTTTGTTATGGTGGTTGGAATTCTAGGTACACTAACTGCATTTCCACCCTCCTCCCCTGCCTTTCCCCCCTCACTTATCATCTGGTCTGGCCATGAGGGGTACTATGGTGCAAAGGGAAAGCGCCTTGGCTAAGAGTCATAAAACTGGAAAACCTGAGAACTAAGTCTGACTAGTCATTCATTTGCTACAGGCCTTGGATGTATTATGCAACCATTTAGTGACATTCATCCACGCATGGGTCCAACATCCAGCCAGACACTGCTCTAGATGGTGGGCATATCATAATAAGCCAGACCCACAGCGTAGCTGCCCTTGAGGGGCTTGTATTCTAGTTGCAGCTATAAAGTTCGCCTACAGGCTACAGGTGCGAAGTTGGTATTTCTAACGTTTTCTCAAGTTTTATAATTTGTATGAATATTTTGGAATGGAAAGCCTATCATTTTGAAGGCAAAGTATTAGGAAACCCTCCTCTTCTTGATCACTTATATGAGATAGTCGGGTTCGCGTAATAGAGTCCTTGATGATGACTTAGGTGACTGTTTCTGCCGGATCTGTTTTGGTTCAGTCTTATCTGCTGCCCCACGGAACAGGGATAGTTTGTTCCTTCATATGCACTAAAAGCATGAGGTGGTATAAAGAGAATTAGGCTCAGACCCTGTGATTCAAGTCCCATCTCTGTAGTTAACGGGCTGAGTGAACCTGGGGAAATCACTTAACCTCTTTGTTTCTCTCTTCACTTCAAAAGCAAGATAATAACACTTGTCCCATTTACCCGCCTAATACTACCCGCCTAATAGTCGTTGGTAGCCTCAAGATCAGGCGTCCCCAAACTACGGCCCCGCGGGCCGCATGCGGCCCCCTGAGGCCATTTATCTGGCCCCCCACTGCACTTCAGGAAGGGGCCCCTCTTTCATTGGTCGTTAGTGAGAGGAGCACAGTACATGGCGGCCCTCCAACGGTCTGAGGGACAGTGAGCTGGCCCCTGTGTAAAAAGTTTGGGGACGCCTGCTCAAGATGAATTATGTGGAGGTGCTCTAAGAAACATAAAACACTACCTAAGTATACTTTGTTAAAGTTCAATTTCATCCTCAATCCAGTCAGTGCTAGAAGCTCAGGATGGAAGAATGCGGTGCTAATGCCTATCACTGCCAGAATAGTGAATTAAACGTGACTTATCCAAGATACTTGAAGTATAGAAGGAAGCAAATGCCCTTCCTCAAAGCCAGCATCTGTGTGTGTCTTCTGCTGGTATGACTCTTGAACAAGCATAGAGTCAAAACACACAATTCTCAAATATTTGTATTCAACTACTGTGTATTCTACAAAGCCTGGCAAGGTCACCTAAGAGTGGCAGTACCCATTTTCACAAAGATGACTTATATTTTCATTCAGTATGCCTTCTCCTTTATCTGAGCAATTAAATAAGGTATGTTTCCAGAGCAGTAAGAAGGAGCTGAACTGGAGACCATCACCCCGCATCCACTGCTCCATAGCCCACCTTTTATCTGTTGCAGTGTTGATGGTATAGGGATCCAGGGGAGGTCCAGATGCAAACAACAGATTGAAACCTGGTAGCCATCAAGTGAAAATACCCTTGCTTTCCTACTTTTAATTTACACTCAAGTTTGCCTGTATCCATCTGAAGACAGTGGTACTTTGGTGGCATGACCCCAGGTGACAGCATCCAATCTACTTGGTTTCAGTATAATGAAGACAAGGAGCAGGGCTGAAGTGGCTTAAGGGAACAGTGTGGAAGCTGTTGGCTGGGTGGTTGGACACATCTAGTGGTTGGTCATCAAGTACAGCAAACTCTGACCTTAGGGAGCAGCTACTCTATTCTTACTCATCTAATATTAAAGCACCTATGATGAGAGTGACACTTTCTCTTGCCCAACCATAGAAAAAACTGCTTAAGACATCATTAAAAAGCCTCATTCATTTAGAAGGAGACCATTTTGCAGTCCACAGTATCCTGGCTAGCATGAAAAAGGTGACAGGTGACTCTAATGCAGGAACATGAGGCCCTACCCAAACATCCCCCCAATTTTTGGCCTTTGCAGCCAAAAGCCTTTGCTGATGTTGAGAAAGAATTAATTCACTGAGAATCCTACAAGCTGAAGGCTGGGCACTTCTCCCAAAGTGATCATTAATGATGTATTGAAATCCTATTTAGGTCAACACCTTCAGACACAGACACAGGCAAGGTTCTCATAAAAATGGTGCTGAGAAGTCACAGACTGTCTCATCAGGTATCAGAAAATGCACTTGTCTAGTTTAATAAAAGGTGCAACCTCTACTCTTAGCTCAAGGTGAAAGATAGAATTCATAGGGAGGCATATACACACACAATAGCAACACATATCAGGGTAAAAATCATCATTTCAAAGTACATGACATTGTGTTAGGATGAAAAGCAGATTCAAAATGTTTATTCAGTATAATCTTGATAAGTACAGACATGTACCTTTACACCTGCCTACCTATATAATATAAACCTCAGAAAAATACTAGAATCAATTGTACAAAAATGTGAACAGTGTTTATTTTTGGCTGGTAGGAGTGCAATAAATTTTAGTGATTTTAATTTTCATTTTTATACGTTTTACTCTTTTCAGATTGCCTAGAATATAGCCCTTTGGTGATACTAAAAATATTAATGAAATAAATTGCTGGGTTTTGAGAAATACATGTCTTTTACTTAGATAATAAAGGTAATTCATTTAAGGAATGAATCATGTAATCACATTTTATCAAATTTTACTATTTGTGTTATTAATATATATTTCTACTAGAATTACCAACTATCTCAGAAAAAGCATGAGTTTCTACAATCCCAAAATCAAAAAGGGTCTTAGACCTGATTCCTTGCCTTGCCAATGACTCCACAGCCCAGGCGTGAATGGAACCATCAGAGCTGCCTGAGCTAAAGGGATCTGCAGCCCAACGGATGGCCATCTTGTTGGTAACTAGTAGAGACTGATCCAAAATAAGTGGACATTTTTACGTTTGTAGATTGAGCCACAGTGACAACTGGCTGAATATCTTACCACCTTTCTAGTAGATGGGATCAAAGCTAAATTTAAACTAATTAAAAAAAAATGATTTCGTGCAACTGAGTTTGTGACGGATTCTAACCTGCTGCCCTTGTACATATCTGCACTACGTCTTTTACCTGGTTATTGTGGTTATGTCATTAGTATTCAGCACAGTTCCTGGCGTGGATTAGATGCTAAAAAAATAATAAACAAATAGGCCTAGTACAGTGGCTCATGCCTGTAAGCTTAGCACTTTGAGAGGTTAAGGCAAGAGGATCACTTGAGCTCAGGAGTTCAAGACCATCAAACATGGTCGTACCCTGGCTCTACTAAAAATACAACATTATTAGCTGGGCATGGTGGTGTGTGCCGGTAGTCTCAGCTACTTGGGAGGCTGAAGCAGGAGATGCTTGAACCTGGGAGATGGAGGTTGCAGTGAGCTGACATTGCACCACTGCACTCCAGCCTCAGAGACAGAGCAAGACTCTGACTCAAAAAATACAATACAATAATACAATAGTAAAATAAAATAAATAAAATTTTGTTGTCTACCTGTTTCTGAATAGTGGGTATCTATCTATTATTAGTAGCTAGCTAGCTAGCTAGCTAAATGGGAAAACAGATAGATACAAAGCTTACAGGTTGGAGAGCAGGAAGTGGAAGAGCTTTTTCCTTGCTGATTTCATTTTAGTTTCTGGAAAGTCAAAGATAAGGCAATCCCTTGAGCATGAGGAGGCAGAGGTAAGGTGGATCCTGAAGGGAGAGGTGAAATATTGGGCAGGGAATGGGAGAGGAAGCTAACTAGGAACACTTGGAAAACTTGCTGAGCCACTTCGACAAGCCAGCTCAGGTTGGATACCATGATTGTGAAAGGTTCCCATACGCATGATTTTATAAAGGAAAACATTAACAGGAAGAGAATGGTGATCTGTAGTAAGTCATTCTTCATGATACAATTTGAGACGAGCAAACATGGTCGTACCCTGGCTCTGGTCGCTCTCCCCTCCTTCATCCTTTCTTCCCTGGGGAAAGGATGGAGGAGAGGAAAAGCATCACGGGTGACGGGTGCTTTGAAATAAGAGATCAGGAGCATTCCTTTCATTTTTCATTCAGCAAAACGTATTAGCTGTTATTATAATCTGGGCATTGCTAGTAATATAAAGGTGAAAACAACATGGCTCTGAAGCCCTGAAGGATCTCAGTGACTTTTTGTTTTTTTTTTAATTGCAAAGGTGATTAGTTAACTTTGGAACATAGGGTAAAGGAAAAATCCACATGGAGCTGTTCTTTGTGGGAGTACAGCGGAGGTGAGAGACCATTATGGAAACATAGAAGAACACAAGTAAAAGGATTTGGTGTTCTCTGAAACGATGTTGGAATTATGAAAGACAATCTTTCCAACCCCATGCAGCGCTAAAGACAAATTTGTAAAACATCCTGCATTCCGGCTAGGAGGTAGGAAAATACTACAGGCCTTTGATATCCCAGCACTAAGAAATGCAAGTATCCGCAGCTGAAAGGAGATAATTGTGTCATTAATTCAAATACGTGTTTTTTTTAAAAGGCAGAATTTCAATGCCTTTGAGCACTTTGTGAAGCTAAAATATAATTTGATGTTACTGTTTGTCAAGCTATAGACAAATGTCTCCTTAGAGACTTAATTTTTCCTATATATACTTGGCAGGAGTGTTCTAAATATGGTCTAAGCCCTCTTAGGATTTTTAAACAGCAGGGATATTTAAGTATGAAAAATAGCTACTGAAATCACACAGCAGTAACTTTTCTTAATGATTTTTTTTTTTCCTGAGGAATCACTGTAATTCACTCTTGTCTGCTGTGGCCTTGATGTCACCATAACCACCCCCTGACAATGTCAAACCAAGTCTTGGGAGGTGATTTTATAATGTCAGGATGAAACAAAGCCATTTCCCTGTTAATGCCAATGTCAAGGCAAAATGAATTGGTGTCAATAAATTCAAGGTGAGGAAAACAACATTATGGAATCACAAGAATGTGCAAAATGATGACAGGAGTCATTTAGGGATGCCTGACTCCATGTAAAAATGACTGCTAATTTTCAAAAATATATTTGCTACTGCACTGGAGACCAAACATTTAAATTTCCTAAAATACATTAGCGAGGTTAAGAAAGGACAAGGAGGTTCAGATTATAGATAAGTCGTAAGCATACCTTTTTAATGGAGTAACTGACACAGTCTTTCCCATTTACAGATCCCTGAGACACCCAAAAGTTGAACCACAAAGTTTAGTACTTAGTCATTTACTGCAGCGGTGTCCAAAAGTCTGGGTTTGAATACTGACATTACCACGCATGGCTCTGCAATCTGGATTTCTGAGCCTCTATTTCTTCATCTGTAAAAGAGGCCACTTCACAGGGCTGTTGAGAACATGAGAGGTCATTCAACTCAGTGATTATTATTAAGTGCTGTGTAAGTGCCAGGCACTGCTCAAAGTCCTACAATAAAAGGCAGACTGTCAGTCACAGGAATGATAATTGTTAATAAGGGTTCACGTGTTTTGTCTCATGAGGTAATGAAGTTTCGCATTGTGCATACACCTGGGTCTTCTCGTTCACTTATCATTAGCAATTTCTAGCTGAATGAATACTTGTCAATTTGAAAAAAACAAATCATCGTTCACTCCTACAATTTCTTGGATGAATCAAGAGCTTCCTACCTGTTGAATAGATCTATTTGTTCATTTTCCTTTAATGATGAGAAAAATAAACAAGAGTCCTTATTTTAAAAAAAATTAGTTAAAGAAAGGGATGATAGATAAGCTCATAACAGGAAGTAACTCTGTGAGACATAACTTTTACTAAAACCAGACTTCAAACACGAGGCAGAAAGGGGACGTACTGCGTCCTTTTCTAATATCCAAAGGGATCCTTTCTTAATTGGTCAAGAAAAAGGTATTTGAGTGAGAAGAGATCTACTTAGTGGACCAGAAAAGGGGGGAAATGAAGTTATTACAGGCATGCAGAAGGGCATTTTACAGCTTTCCTGAGAAGAGCAAGGCTGTTGTGTCTCAGGAGAGAGGTGAGCTACTTAAACCAAAATCAGAGTCTGGCAAGAAATGTGTGAAAGCTATGCCTTCAGGGACTTTCAGATCCAGCAGCAGAAAGGAAACATTTATGAATTGGTATGGATACAATTGGGAGGCTGTGCATGGTATTTAAAACACAGTGAAAAGATGTTAGAGCTTCTCTTTGAAGTAGACTAAGACATACCCAGGTTAGATTAAGCAGTGATGAATAAGACTTGGGAGGACTCGTTAAAGACTAATCACATGACGTGCTTTAAAATATCTTGTCCTAGCACATTTCACTTTCCTCGACATTTCTTACTTTATTTTCTGAAGATACGTACTTTTATATGAATAGGGAGTTATTCTAGAATAAAAGCTCCATGAAGATAAGAAGTTTGACTGCTTTCTTCTTTGCTACGTGTGCAATGCTTAGAACGGTGCTTGGTAACGGACTGTACTCAATGAATATGAGTATTTCGAGTGAATGAATAAATGAATTTCATAGAAAAAATGACATATTCCATATCCATTGCTTCCTCTTTACTTCCAAAATAGCTTCCCAACTGTGTCTATTCTATCTCCCCTGAATTAAATTGCACAGACATGCTACAGCCAGATGGGGCTTCCTTATAAAGTGTTTACACAGTATTTCTCACTCATTCTTTCACTCACAACTTTCTATGGCTCCCCACCGTTAACTGCAAATACTGTAGTTGGGACCTCCCACAATGTGTTTAGAATCTCCCCATCATGTGCTTTTACTCCACAACATAAACTGTCTACTCCTGGATCATACACTCGCTGTCTTAAACACACGAACCTTCTCCCTGACACACATATGTACACACACACAACTAAAATTAACAAGTTATTATTAAAAGGCCAGAAACATTTACATCTGTTATCTAATTGAATATTTCCAATAATCTGGTAGATAGGTATTATTGTTACTATTACTATTAGTTCAACTTTATGGGAGACCTGTGGCTCTTACCTAAGATCCTGCTGGCGACTGAGTAGCAGAGGCAGGATCAGAGCTGAAGTCTCTCTGCTCGCAAAGCACTGTCCATGCTCCTCCCTCTGTCTCTGGACTGCCACATGCTTGCCCCTGTAATGGTGCCCTGCTCCAGATATGTCCTTCCCTAAACTCTCCACCCATTCTTTAAGATCTTGCTCGTGGACAACGCCCACCATGAAAACGTATTTCCGTGACTGCTTAAGCCTTCAGATACCATCCTTCCTGTGAAGCCTTATGGCAGATGATCTTGATAAAGATAATAGGCATAGACAGAAATGCAAGCTTTATTTGACTCTGCAACATCTACGATAAACACTCCTTTTCCACATGCATTTCTTGTCTCCTCAACTAAAATACAAGCAACCTGAGGGCAAGCCACTTTTTTGCACCTTCTCTAATTGTCCATGCTGAACAGCATGGTGGATGGCAGCAGAGTGGGCCATCTATAAGCACTATCCCTTAAAGGTAGTAGACACCTCTTTCATTTTTATAGCCTCAGATATTGATTTTATGTTTTAATTGTAAGCGTCTACTATTTTCTCCGGCACCTAGGAGATTCTCAATGATTTCTTTTCCAATGATGATTTTTCAAGGGACTTCTGCATTCCTAAGGTCATGGAAAGATTTAATCATGCCTAAGACTGTAATTGGAAATAATCTAGGTTTTCAGTAACGCCTCCAAGTACTGGTTTCAAAAAAGTCCCTTTGCTAACAGTTTTTAAAACTTCATGCTTCTGTTTCTTGTATTGTGGTGAGAAGAGCAGTCGAGGGAGATAAAGAGGGCAGAGAAGTAGGGGGAATGTGGGATGGGGCTGACCTGGAAAGAAATGCCACAGAAGCCTGCGGAGAGATGTGAGGCCTGTTCTCCCCCATGGGCATCTCAGCTCTGCTTACTTAGGGGTAGGGATGACATTTTAAAATTTAAAATTTTCAAAATCTTAAACTAAAACTATATCTTGGATTTAGCTTCTTGTATCAGGGTGATGAATGAATCTCATGGACTTCCCATAAAAAGGTGCAGGAGGGTGGAAGGCAGATTTTCCATCTATTACATTCCCATTCCCATTCGGACTTGTCCTGAGGCCCAAGCTAAGACCCTGCATGGACTAACACTTTCTTGTCACTGGATATGCTGCTGCTTGGTATGCTGTGTGACCTCACTTGGATCACTTTATCTGGTTTTACCTTCCAGGGTTCTAATTGCTTTTCACTAGTTGTTCCATGCAGGCCTCTTTGTTAATCTAATTCTTTGCTCCCATTCACTCTTTGTTCTGAGGGTTCCTGCCACCTGTCACTGCTGCATTAGCCCCTTCATATGTGTCTGAGTGACTCATTTACATGCTGGGCTTGCTTTTTACACCCAGGGCCCCAACTAGGCAAATCTTTTGAACATCCCTTCAGCTTGTGAGGATCTGTGTCAGGCTGGTCTCTGTCTTGTTTAATGGAGCAATTCTTTCATGTTAATGATGCAGCTGATTATAAATCTTTATGCTTGTCAAATCTACCTATAAAGTTTAAATCTACCTATAAAGTCTAAAGGCCAAGGCTATAGCTGGTCTGGCTTTAACAAGACAAAGCAAGGCAGTTTATTCACAGATTGCAAAAAAAGAAAAGATTCACAAGGTGGGCAACAGAGGTTTTTTTTTTTTTTTTTTTTTTTTTTTTTTTTTTTGAGGGTGTAAAGCTGATGCCTCTATTTATGGTAACTAAAGGGGAAGAAACACACAACTCAAAGGATATTGAATTAAGGGCAAGATCATTACATCAAACTTGAATACCGAAGCCTTCACCCTTATTGCCACTAATTGCTTTGAATCTTTAGTAAATGATTATTAGATGCCTCCTTCTTAGACAGTCTAGTAAATACATTATATGTTTTTAAAATAGCCTCATACCTCCCAAATCCACCAAATGAAAATGTATCTAAAAGTGAATACATTGCATTTTTCTGTATTGTGGGCAAATGCCAATTTTTAGGGTCACTGTTAATATGAAGAAGGGACAAGGACTATAATTTAGTAAACAAATGGAAATGACTCCTAAGGACATAGGGCTCTTGCCTCGTATAGACTGAGGAGCAAACTGTTTGGAGAAAACCTTACAAGCCACAAGTATGTTTTGGTTCTCAACAATTTTTCTGATAAAAACCCTTATACTTTCTTTTGATGTAATGCCTTTGTTAATAGCTAAAAATGCTTTTGTTAATATTATAGATTATTCATTTTCTAATTTGAATTTATTGCTTTGTTTTCTGGAACAAGTGAAAAAAAACCAAGGCTATTATGGACTGAAATTGTGTCTTGTTTCTTTCTAGCATTACAGAATTAATATGATGAAAATTTAGACAAAAATTCAGCCAGTAAAGAATTACATCAAAATTTCAAGATAAATGGATTTTTATGACCAGGTTAAGAAACTACATGATATAGATTGAGTTTACAATGTTAACATCAGTAGATCCTTAACTATATTGTCAAGAGCAATAAAGTGAGAATAATGGGAGAAGATTAGATGACCACGTGAAAAAGGAAAGGATTTTCAGTGATTTCCAACCTTTATCAGTTAACTTCCTAAGAAGCACATAATGAATTCATGTTGATGATGGGTACCTGCCTAATGACATCCAAATGCATGATCAATACATACTAACTAGACTAGGAATCTCACACAGAACATTCCTAATTGGAAGTTAATCAAGGCACAATGAAAACCTGAGCTGACATGAGGGAAAGGGAGGGGAGAAACCTAATTTCCTGGTTTGTTTGATAATGCAGCTAAGAGTCCATTGGAGGCAGGCTGGTGTAGTGTCTCTTCCCCACTGTCTGGGAGAAATTGCAAGGGTTGTGGCGTCACACAGATCTAGCGTCACATCTTGTGTCCCCAACTCATTAGCTGTGGGGCGTTGGCAAAACAGGTGACCTCCCTGAGCGTTGGCTTCTGCATCTGTAAAACAGGCACGGCACGCGTACCCTGTAAGGTAGTTTTGAAGATGAGAATAGTTACCAAGAAATAAAAATCGTACCAACAAATGGTAACTCCGTTGATTATGGAGAGGTCTAAATGAGATGTATATGAAACATCTGGCAAACAGTAAGAACTTTTTACATGTTACTTCCTTTTCTCCTTAGAAGAGATATTTAAAAACAACGACGGCAAACAAAAAACCTGTACATAGTTTGGCTTTCTGTTTGGGAAATTAAAGGACAAAAGGAGAAAAATTAAAGGAAAAGTACATGTTGATACGCCATTAAATGTATCACATTTGGTGGTAGAGAACGAGGTCTAAATTAAAACGGCGTAGTGACAATAGCGAAAGCGAACATCTATTTATTGAGCACTTGGTTTGCTATCAGGTATCTTTCTAAGTGCGTTTCGTGCATTGGTTAATCCTTTTAGCAATCTTAATAAAGAAAGTACTTTTAACAGTTTCATAGGTGAAGAAACCAAGACTTGAGGAAAGTAAATCGTCTATGTAAGGTCACGCAGGTACTGGATAGCAGAGCCTGCATCCCACCCAATTCTGTGAGCTTAATCACTTTGCTATTTTGCCTAATTGTTGTGTTCGAGGCCTGTATGCTAGAATGCTGTGAACGCTATGACTTTCGCCCGTTTCTTTCTTTCTCCACTGAAGAGAAACTGGTAGGAACCATTATTACAAGGCATCCATGTGGTAAGGGGAATAGAAAACAGAAAAAGTGCATCTCTGCTGCAGACCACCTGAAGATTTAGATTTAACGCTGAGTTTCTCAGCAAAGGCAGCCAGAGTCTATGACAGATCCCAAATCCATCTATTTTCATTGCCTACATTGCTCCTAACCGTCCAAGCCACTAACACCCCTTACCTGGCCTACTGTCATCTCCTTAATTATAAACCTTGCCCTTTCCTTCTTGTCCCTGCTTGCAATCCGTTGTCCACAAAGTAGCCAGAGTTATTTTTTTAATTTAAACTCCGACATCATGGCATTCCTCTGCTCAAGGCCCAGTGCACTTTGACTAGAATCCACATCTCTAGTCTTGGCCTCCAAGGATGGGTGATCTGGTGCTTACCTCCCTCTCTGCATCTCAGACCGCCTGTCCATCATCAGCACCCTCTAGCTACCCTTGCTTCCTTCCATTTTCTGAACTGGCCGAGCTCCTTCTTGCCTTTCAGCTTTTGCAGGAGGTGTTTCCTTAGCGGGCTCTCCTTAACACTTGGGTCGCAGCTGAAGTACTCCCTTCTCAGAAAGACCCTCAATGACGATGCAGTCTACAGTGGTCTTCACCCACTGTTTATTTCTTTCCCTGTTTTCCATGTGCCTCCCACCAGTATATGAGCTCCTTGAGAGCAGGGTCTATATAAGTCTTCTTACCACAGTATACTCAATATCCAGAGCAGTGGCTGGCACAGTATTCACGCTTTATACACATTTATTGAATAAATTAAAGCCTTCACTGCCTTGTTTCACCCAGCATCCATCCTTTAAGGGCCTAAAAATAGGCCAGGGATAATGGATTTTGTGGAGGCTGTCCTGGCTGGGACGGATTTTAATTGCTCTCTTACCCTAGGGTTAGATAAACTCTTCTGACCTTCTGGGCTTTAAGACCCGTTGATAACTACTAAACGCCATTAGCAGCCCAGTACACCAGGCTGCCAGACCCTCTAGAGTTAAATATCTCAGGATGTGTCACAGCAGTGTTGTTTTATGCAGACTTGCTTCAGGGGAATATTATGCACTTGGCAATCCAGCAGTAAATTCCCCTCAGAGAAAGGATCATTCCTCATGATGGATGGACAGTTTCCAGCATCCGTTTCCACAGCTAGGCTACCTCCTAATTTCGAGTTTGGTATAAAAGTGAAAGCTGAAGGATATACTGCTGTCACAAAAAGAAGCTATCAAATAATTACAGCTATTATTTCACATAGAGCTGCCTTTTTCCCCGGCAGTGCTGCCAAGTTGCTGGGAATATAAATATTCGTAAGAAGTCAATATTAAACCATGGGCCATAGAGGAAATAATTTCATTTCCTAAATAGAAAACTATTGGATTTCTTTGTGAGATTTAATTGCCAAAGTTTTTCCAAAGTAGAAAATCCGTGCTGCCCGGTAAAAATATTATCTTTGAGAGCTCAGAAGGAACGCGGAGGAGAAATGAGCTCACCTCTTTCTGACAATAAGAGCAGAGAAGCAATGTCATGGTAAATGAGGCTGCTAAAGACCTGGGAGTGCACTCATGATGATCTGTCAGCTCGGCACTCTGTGGGGCATGGTTTGGTGGCATTGCACTGGGGCATGGGCTGAGTTTCATGAAGCTCATGGCAAGGACATGAACTAGCCATCCGTAACCCTGAAACTCTGCCCCTGATGAAACGGGCCTTAGCCTGCATGCTCACTGCACTGGGAACTGTTTTCTAGAGGTTTTCCTTTCCTGCCAAAGCAAATTGTTTTCTAATCTTACCTTAATATGTTAAAGAAAGGGAAAAGAGAACAAAGTGAGAAATTAAGAGAAAAAAAGAGAGAGCCACAGTTGTCCTGTTAAACTTCAAAAGGTCATTTGCTCTCCCTGAGTATACACCTGGCTAGTTAGAAAGACAAAGGATACTGATTTGTGATTTAAAATTCTCCACTGGAAAATCTACAAGCAAATAATTTGCCTTAGGAGTACCTGGCTGGCTCCATCTTAAAATGCTGCCGTGAACCACTTGTATTTAAAACATTCCCAAACCGTGTACTGGGACAGCTCGTGTGAGGTTCTAGGTTAAAGTGCTCTATTCCGAGGGTGTTTTAACAAATTCTCCCCTGCTGGTTTCCTGCTAGCGTCACTGCATAATGGATTTTTTCTGGAGAAACCAGTGGTGATGCTGCTAAATCCTACCCCCCACCTGTAAAGAATCATAATCTTGACTGCAAATAATTCCGAATGACTTGAATGACTGGAAATAACCTCAGACTGAATTGAAAATACATTTTTTTTTTCTTTTGGCAGTTTTTTATTTTTTACACCTGCCTTTCTTCTTCCCCCATCTTCTCTTTCCTTTCTTTAGGCTGACATCTCTGTAGACTGGCAAGGGTATTTTCAAAGACTCTCCAACAGCTGTGAATGCAGAGAATGGGATCTTCTGAAAGTTATGTATTCTATTTTAAGGCTGAATGAATAGCATAACCTGAAGCTAGAGGCCTTTATGTTAGGAAAATAAAACAAAACACAACAGAACCTGAGTTTTACAAAGGATATATGAATAAAGTTATCCTAGGTTTAGGACTCAAATAAAATTAAAGACAATTTCCATTTCTCTCTTTTTGAACAATATGCTTATATGTCTTTGCAAAGTTAAAGTGGAAAAGCAATGAACTACTTCAACTTTTTCCTCTTTGATATACTTCAGGTAATAATAGATAGTGTGAACCAAAGCTATACCAAAATCTAGTAATGCCATTTTTTAGTGGTTAAAGATAATGATAAAAATAAAATAAAACAAACAATACATATGGAAAATGACTTTAAAATAGCATCTGTTCAACTTCCTAAACTGTTTTGATCCGTTTTGATATTGTAGGAAGTTGAACAAAAATAGGCAAATGTTAAGTTATATTCCTTATCAGAGAATAATGTTTCCAATATGAAAATGAAGTTCACATCCAGCAAATAGGACTCCACATGCAGAAAAACTATAGAGATCAGCGTAACAAATTTGACCTACCAGATTTTGGTATGCAAAGATGTTATGCCAATGAACTATCACATGGAAAGCCGTAATTATGTTATGGTAATGGTAATTAATGGTAAGACATTACATGTTTTTCTTCTTCTTTTCCTGAGTTGTTCAGCTTCAGAAAGGCCACTAGGCTAATTTTTGAGTAACTGTTTCATGAAGATTGTTAATACGTGAATTAACTGAATTTGCAGGACTGTAAAAAGGAAGCAGTGCACACTTTGCGCATTTCTGTCCATGTCTCAAATGATACCTATTTTTTAGTTTTAAGCCAGATGGTCAATGAAGGCAGTGACCTCAGTAATAGCCAATGTAATTACCTACTTTATTTTCACTGAAATTGAAACTTCATTGAAAATAATTTTGCTTCTCAGTTTATTTGTGGTGAAAAGTGCTTTTTACCTTTTGAACTTTAAGACTACTGGGCTAAATTTAATGGCTAGAGATCTCCTTTAATCGCCTCTAATGGTTTCCGAGTAGGCTGGAGTTAAATTTAAAATGATATAGAGTTCTTTTGCTTCCCCCAGATTGGCAGTTCCTAATTTTAGAAGATTGCCACTGGAGTAGTATAACAGTGGAGCTAATGTGTCATCCCCATTAATCTGACGAATAGATTTAAAGTAAGGGGATTTTGGATCAGCTTTTTATTGTTCTGTGTGTTTTAATATTTGACATTAGGCATATGGTGAATTACACTTCCAGACTTTTAGATGAGAACATGTTGGAATTGAATATTTCTGTACTTGGGCTATTAGAGCAAATGAGAGCAACTTTTAATAGGAAACAGCCTTTTTCTCTAATATGATGGCTAAAAACACACCATCCTGAAGAGGGACTCATTCTCTAATATCTCTAACTAAGGAATCTGGGATAAACAAATTAAAAGATGTCTTCAGAAAAATTTCCTTATAATATTCACAGCACAAAAAGCCAAAAAAAATGTTCTTCTCCTTAGATGTTACAACAAACTATTAGATTCATAATTTTCTAATACATTAGGAGGCAAACACACCCCACACCACAAACTCATAAGTCTACTGACATAAATAATTTATTCCAGAGGCTTATGTATGATTCAAACTGTAATATTTATAAAAGAATGTGGCAATTTTGTTATAAAAAACAACAAAAATAAATTATTATTGAAAAGAATGCCTGAGATTTTCTAGATCATTAATAAGAGGAAAACAAACCCCAAACAAAAACATCTGTCTTAGAACATTACGTGAATATCGGATAGACACATGTATGTTATAATTTAGCATGATATTAAACAATATTCCCAAGTTCTACATTAATTGAGCACAATAATACAATCAACATAACTGTGTCAGGTGAATGCTTCTATCTGTATATCCAGCACTGAGCCCAGTGCCACGCACATGCGTAAATGTGAAAGCTGCAAATGGAATTCTAATGCATTGCCTCTAGACTTTTCCGAGTATGTACTGCTCTTTTAGGCTGAAGTAGTGGATTGGGGATTTAGTACCCAAGGAGCCAGAAATTTATACTGCAAATAAGCTGATAGGTGTATGGTGTTTTCTTTGTATTTGGATGATGCCTACTGGCTTTTATTTCTCTCCAATAATGCTTTCCTAATTAAGGAGACCAGATTGGGACAAGTCTCTGTTTTTTACACCTAGTGCAGCACAGAAAAGGTTGCACTGGCCAGGCAAGCTCGAGGTTTGAGATTTGTATTTTCTTCAGATACTATAACCTAGATGTGCTACTAGTTAGAATCATGACAGAATAAAAAGGAAGCAGTTTCTTACATGTGTGAATGGTGTAAAATTATTAATTCATCAGTATATTGATTTATAGGATACAACACTCCAAATGTATAATTCCATGGACTTAAGACCTAGCATTCCAGTATGGCCTTGTGGAGAAAGATTTTGTGGCAGCGTATCTCATAATAATGGTATTTCTAAGCACGAGTGTCATTCACGTTGGGGATGAGCTCTTGCATCATATTATATAAGCAACAATATTGCATTGCATAGCCAGACAAAGGTCTTTGTAGAAGAACAGGAAACCAAATGGAACCACTAGTTCTGGATTCCCTACCTGCTACCCAGTACTTTAATCTGCTTCAGAGTCAAGGATTGAGTAAGTTGTAGTACGGTATCTGCAGCCACATCAAAGGCTATTCTAAAATCCAGCTAGGAGTTCTCATAAGCAAGCAGGCCCACCAAGGGTTCTACTTGCTTCTGGTGGGAACTCTGAGAAGAGCGTGGCTGATTTATCTGAGCAAGAGTGATCTTCCAGTAATATAGTCTCTGGGATTAGGCATGGACCTACAACAGACTCCAAAATCAGATAGAATGAGACAAGACTTGCTCATCCTGTGTCCAAATCCCACACCCTATTCAAAAGTTTAAAAGCAGGAATGTAGACATCTTCTTGGCATCCAAGGGCCTTCATTTTTAAAAACCCAGCTAGCTCACAGCCAAGTGAGCCTGTGGCTTATCGGACCAGCATGGAGGGTGTCAAGGCTTCCTAGGCATCACTCTATTATCTTACTACTCATTTTAAAAGATCCATCCATGCAATGTAAAGCCCCGCATGATTCCAGGATGCTTTTCACTGCTCCATTTCATGGCCTTTGTCTTTCATTGCTCATCCCTCTTGGCATGCAGTGGTTTTCTGTTTTTAAGATGAAATGACCTGTCCCCCATCATCATGGGTCACGTGTTATGACCTGGAGAATATTTCTATCCCTTCTCCAAATGGGTCCATCATGCCAAACCTCTTCAGGGATGATTTCGTGGCACCTCTCCGTGTTTTCAAAGATCCTGTTTTTGGCATGTGCAGCCACTATATTGAGCTATCTCTACTTTTCCTCATACGCCATTCTAGAAGGAATGACAGGCACAGGACGTGGAGCTGAGACAGGGTGTCTGTCACAAGCAGCTAATGATTTGATGATGAAGAGAATTCTTGCCATTCCTGTCTCCAGGGCAACAGAGGCAGCCTGACCATGTAGCACTGACAGGACGGCATGAAAGTTGCTGCCACAGAAAAGGCTCGTCCACACATTGTTCTTGCCGTGCTCTGCAGTGCTGTCACTTCATTTCACAGAAATGGCTGCAACGCAAGAGCCGTTATCTTCCGTCTCACCACAGAGCTGTGGAATAGAATCACTTTGTCTGAGAATACTGGGCTGTCTGAGAATACTGGGCTCTCTGAATGAGTCAGGCATTTATTACTTTTTATACACACTAACACAGCCGTTGAAGAACAAGCCCGCTGCTTTAGAAAAGATAGGCACCTTCCTGCTTCTAGCATCCAACTCTCAGGTTCATCCTGAGCGCCCCACTAGGCTACTGGACAACACTGTGAATAATAACTTTTTATTGCTTTTAAAAGTCACCATATAAGTGTCTAATGTTCAAGAGTCTTCCTCATTCCACGTCCTGCCTCCACTCCCACGCAAGGCTCACCACAGAGTTGCCAACAGCACCATGCTCATGTACAGCACCCACACGATGAACGTATGCTGGTGTGGGCTGGAAGGGAAGAGAGCTGGGTTGGAGTCTCATTCCTTTCTCTTCTCACTTCCTGACCTCAAATGTGCTCTACCTCTGTAAGCCTTGGTTTCCTTATCTGTAAGATGCAAAAAATGGTACCTTCTATTATAGGGATGTTGCATAAATTAAATAAAATGAGGCAAAGAGTCTGGCATGATGATGATGTTGGAATAAGGTTACCTCTTTTTCATACATGACCCAATGACTAAATATATGGTAGCCATTTATGCATGCTGTTTCCTCCTTTGGGTATTAATCTGTAAGTTGATATGGGGTCTGCTAAGTGGGCTACAGTTTGATGTTTATCCAAATGTTTAACAGGTTTGAGGAATTGGTCAGAGTGATTTTTTTTTTTTTTTCTGGGTGAAAGGACACAGGATTTTTCGCTTGAATCTCATCATTAGCATCCTTGGAATAATAGCCTGATCTTAGGCCCATGTGAAGGTGTAGGGGCTGTCTCAGCAGTGTCTATACTTTACTATATTGTCTCTCCTCTGCAGGCATGTAAACACTGGCCTTGTGAGCTGGGAATCGGAGTATAACTTGCTAGAGCAAAGTATGCATGGGTGTAATAGTTGTTGATTCTGAGAAATAAATTCACTGCACAAAGAGGGCAGTGAACAAACATTTGTTCCTGTTGGTAGATGATAAAGACATAGTGAGAGAGGATCTGTAAGCTTTATCAGTCACTGCTTTTATCAAGAAGTTTCCTTCTCTGTTGTGTGGTATTGTTTGTGTTTGCCAACACTCCCATTAATGAGTACTGAGGGTTGTTTTAATTTCATTAAAAGAAAACTGATCCTATAGCTAGGCTGTGGTCCAAGATTGGAACACTGTGAGTTCCTATTACCCTCCTGGTTCTCAAGGACTGTTTAGCTTAAGGTGGGTTTATTTGGGACCTATCACAGTGAGTTGGTGTGGCATGTGGTACAAGAAGTCAAGTCTTTATTCTGATTTTATAAGAGCTCTATCAGCTACTAGCTGTTTTTTTTGAGCATATTAAACTCTCTGAGACTCAGTTTCCTCATCTACAAAATAAGTATACTAGCACTTCTTTGCAGGGTTACTGGAAGAATAAATAAAATAACATGTACGAAATGTCCAAGCATACTGATGGCACAAAGCATGTTTATTACTCAAATAATTTTAAATTTAGTTTAATTAATAAAATGGTTACAAAATGAGAGTTTTTAGGTTTAAGGGTCTAGCCTACTTCCCTACATGGTATCCATCTTTCTTCTTTATTAAAGTCATGGCAGTTTGAAAAGAAAGACATAGTCAGCAGGAATATCTTAAGTACGTTGTGGAAAAGAATCCAGGCTTATGCTGGACCAAAGAAACCCCCTGGGAGGCTTTGGTCATGATCTCTATTCATATTTTCAAACACACTCTTCACTAAGCAACGCATACTCTTGTAGCTGGAAACTAGATACCTGCTGAGGGAAAGAAAAGATCCCCAGTGAACTACTATCTTCTCTTAAAAGAAAATGTGTTTGTAGTGGCCTTTTTGACTGTCAGCTTCTGGATGAAGTTTTAGGTAAAAATTCATATCCTAGAGGAACATTATGTTCTGTACTAGTGTTAAAGTTGGAGCTAGAAATAGGTAGTGCTTTGCTTTCTTGATGAAAAAGAAATAAAATACTTTCTTTGCCTCCACAGTTATTAACAAACTTGAAGTTTACTGTGCTGCTTTACAAAATAATAAAATTCTAATTTGAAATCAGACACAAGAGATAATTCTTTCTCTCATTAAACAGATAATTAATGCTGACCGCTATTGAGATACTGAAAAGTCTCAGTGTCACTGAACAGTAAAGAAAGTGAGCCACAGTGAATGGAAGATCTGTACTCTGTCTTAGCATACTCAGATGGAAGTATTCAGGAATCCTAAGCAATACTGGGGGCCTCAGGCACTCTCTAGAAGTTAGGCACCTCCTTAGGGCCATGGGAAAAGACCTGGTATTGTCACGTACCTCCTCAGTAAAGGATGGACTTTCAATCCCTTGTCTTTAAACTTCTACTCCCCATTTGTTTTAGTCCAATTTTGTGTTGCTATAATAGAATTCCTGAGACTACGTGATGTATAAAGAAAAGAGTTTTATTTAGTTCATGGTTCTGTGGGCTGGGAAGTTCAAGGGCACGATGCTGGTTTCTGGCAAAGGTACTCCTGCTTTGTTGGATTATGGCAGAGAAGGTCAAAGGGGAAGTAGACATTTGAAAAGAGGGAAAACCCAAAGGGCATCCTGCCTTTTTACCAACCCATTATCAAGGCAACTAATCCATTCATGAGAATTAATCCGGTCTCACCAGAAGGAGAACTCACTGACTACCACTAGAATGCACTAATAGCCATTCATGAGGAATCTACCCCAGTGACCCAAACACCTCCCTCTAGGCCCCACTTCCCAACACTACCATGCTGGGGATCAAATTTCAATACAAGTTTCTGTCGGGACAAACTCAAACTATATTTATCCCATAGTGCCACTGAATTTCAGACTTTTAAGGAATCCATAGTAAGGGTTCTGTCCACCATTCAAGACTTCCCATGTTTCCTTGACGGACACACATAATTTACTGCTTTGTCAAATACTCTGTAAAAACCAACATTTATGATCAGGATTTCCATTTACAGGTTTAATGACTCACTGACAGATGTAAATCCTTCCCAGCCCTTCCTCAAGGTTATCTACTGCCACTTGATTATAGTAGAGTAATACCAATAATAGCAATAATTTATGGAGGTTATTATACTGCAGGTTTTGTGTTTAGTAGTTTACAAGCATTTCATTTAATTCCGTAACAACCCTAATGAGGTGTAATAATATTTTTTAGAGAAGTGAACTCTTAGGTCAGAGAAGTT
The DNA here is from genome assembly GCF_048565385.1 of Saimiri boliviensis. Taxonomy (NCBI): domain Eukaryota; kingdom Metazoa; phylum Chordata; class Mammalia; order Primates; family Cebidae; genus Saimiri; species Saimiri boliviensis. The sequence goes on from NC_133459.1 coordinate 104,001,162, forward strand.
ATATAATTTTCTCAACGAGACACCCTTAGTAAGTGACAGAACCAGGATTCAAATCACCACATAAAAGGGTGCTACTCAGCTGGAATAGACCTAAGACTTTTCAGTTTCCTTTCACAACCAGAGCCATTAGGAGTTCTCTAAGTACTCTGGACAGGAAACTTCTGTTTCACTCTGTGATTTTATGTGTTTTAGTACAGTCTCAAATTTAGTAACACCCTTAAGGCACGGGCTGTGTTAAACATTTTTCATATCTTATATGGTACCTATGATGTTGCAGGATTCAAACAGTCAATCAATGTTCAGCTACTGATTAATGAATCTCTCAATCCAAGAATACCAGCGTGGTATTCTAACACTGTTTCTCTCTCCACTGGGCATTCTTCACTCAACTTTTAGGTGCAACGACCAGTATATTCATGTCAAAATATAAAATAATACACTGATACAGTATATAGGAGGGCAGCATTTTACAAATGCAGACCAAACCAAGATGGCTGACCCCTGACAATGAGTCCATGCAGTGCCCTGCTGCTGACAGTCACACTTACTCTCTTTTTACTCTTTGGAGGTTGTATTTCCTTCTCATTTTTGCATTTTGGGTTACCAGTGCTAGGGCTGCGGAAGTATTAACTCATCTTTTGTTCCTCAGCACCTTTTGGTTCACTAGGAAAATTCAGCCTTACTGCTTCAAGGGCAGTGTGACGTGGTGAAATTGTTAATCATACGAAGTTTAAAAAATCTTTTACAGGAATAAACAACTTTTTTCTCTTCAAAGTTACAGTCTCAATTTTAGTCTTTCTAGGATAAGAAGAGAAACCTTAACTTTGCTGAAAAATAGCACATAGCACGAACTTGCTAAGAATAGCCAAATAACCCCGTGGAAAGTCCCCTGAGGAGTTCTAAAAAAAAAAAAAAATGAGAGAACCGAGGAACTGAATACTTGTTTCAGACGTACAAACCCCTAAGGGTGTTAACAGTCACCAAGCTGATAATAGTCCAATATCCAGTAGGTCTGATGGTGACTCTCGGGATTGTGACTGCCCAGTAATCACGCCTCAATAACTGGTTTCCACCAAGGTAGAGAAACCCATCTAGTTTTTGGTCTGTTTAGGGGTCACCGTAATTCAAGACCCTTCCAGTAGGCAGGTATTTTAGTATTACAGGGTAATTTCCAGGATTTAGGATGATCCTAAAATTGATGAAGAATTGCTGCTAAGGTTAGGGTGAATTTAATGAATACAAATTTATCATAGATTTTGTATTTTCCTATTTGGAACCTGCAAGACTAAATGGCATTGATTTGGGACAATCTTAACTTAAAATTCACATTTACAGATGGTAATCAGTATTTGAAATAACCACACAAAAAGATGTAACAGGTATTAAATGCCATAATTTTGTAGCCTTCTTTGTTTTTTTCCAGGAAGGAGCCATGATTATCATAGCTTGCATTTTATCATGTCATTTGTTTATAACTTGATTTCTTAAATTTGTTAATCCCTTCCTCACCATTTTCAATGAAACTCTGAGAGTGGGTACCATCATTTATAGTTTTATTATCTCACTGCATGCCCATAATCGGACAGAAACTTAAACATTTTAATTCAGTGTGTTATTTATTTAATTCTCATGGATAGTGAGATGGGTCCAACTCTTATCTTCATTTTACATGCACAAACTGAGACTGACTTTGCATTTTTCAACACTAAATATTTGTGTGTACAACAATAACAGACATATATAGATGTATATATACACACTGTTAGTTGATTCTATTAGAATTTAGGTACATTAGCCTAGGTTGCAAATATTACATTTTGTTTCATCATCTTTAAAATTCTGTCATTGTCCAAAATGTTCTCACTTCTTTATCCCAAGAAGTTAAAAATTAACAAATGTTAATATATTTTACTAGTTCTATTCACTTTTAAAAACATAACTGAACATGAACAGGAATTCTTGAAGAAAGAGGATAAAGCTATCAGCAGGCATAAAGCAGTCATATATTTTTCTTTATACCTGCTTGCTTTCTCCCTGTCTAGAAATATTTTATCAAGACAAGTATGCAATAAGGAAGTTGGTTTTAAAAAATGGTAATTGGGAACCTGGTAAAATACATTTCAGTGCAATGCTAATCATGTGTGTCAAGATAAAGGAAATTAAGGTGGCTTAAGTTTTCAGTTCTCTTCAGAAAAATCAATTATAAAGCAGTTACGCTGCTGACACTAAACAATAAATCCCTGGATTTAGTTAATAAAAAAAGCTTCCACTTTTTGAAGGTTTTTTTTTTTTTTTTTTTTTTTAAATCCAGCAGAAGCAGCTCATAACATTGATTTTTGAGGGGGAAAAAAAAAAAGGACTCTTTAAGTCAGGTATTTTTAAATCCAGACATATTCTTGGCCTTAGCCTGTTGGGATCGGAAAACACTGACCATCTAGGGAACATGTCTTTACAAAGCTGCCCACAGTCTGCAATGCTCTTGGTATTTAGTTACCTCTAACTCTAACTAGGAGTGGCAAACTCGAGGCCAGCTTGCATCTCACTTGGGGTTCTGAATGTCCTGAGTCAGTTCACGGTTGGATTAGATCTCTCCGAGAATGTATAATTGCTAAATATGTAGTCCTCAATCTCGGCTGCATGTTCACATCACCTAGGGAGTTTTGTAAAATACAGATGCCTGGGGCGCATCCCCAGAGAATCACACTTAAGAAGGCTGGAGAGGGGCCAGCAATTACTGTTTCATTTCAATCTCAATTAACCTTTATGTAGTCACTGAGATGTTCCCTGTCTTGTCACTTCCTAGTTTTGGATGATTAGGATCTTGCTGTCATTCTTACCCTTTGGTTCTCATAAAACCAATGACAGAAAGGTTAGCCACTGAGAAGGAAAGTTTTTCAACAAGTGCAGTTCTGCTCATCTCTTTTCAAATGAGCAATTAATAATTCATAACAATTAACTGAGTTATGAGTTTCTCTTTCAATATGTTTCCAAACATGAATAGATTAAATGGTAATTGCCATCAAATTTTATGTTCTGTTTCATGTGCCCAATAAAAGTTTATCTTTTGGAGCTCACTTTGTATTTCCTTTTGATATATTCATAACCAAATGCAATATACTATATTAAAATATTTATTATTAACCTATCAAATATTAACCACTTTTAAATTGTAGGGATGAAAGAAAACAAATAAGCTACTTGTTTAAGGTTTCATGATTTTTCTTATTTTAATATGATTTGAATTTGTAGAATACATAAAAACTGATGGGGTGAGACGCTATATGAGTTCCTGCCCCTTATATAAATTTTTCCAAGGTGTATGTATGCCCTTGATTTCCCAGCTACCATTATTCTATGAACACGAAGTGATAAAAAGCAACCACAAAACCCCTTGGGCTTAGGAGTCCGTTTATCCTAGGTTAAAACCGTCATTTATTATCTAGTCCTCTGCTTCTCAAACTTCACTGTGCATGTGAATCACCTGGAGATCTTGTGAAAATATAGATCAGTTAAGTCTGCAGGTGGGCCTGTAATTCAGCGTTTCTTTCTTTCTTTCTTTCTCTTTCTTTCTTTCTTTCTTTCTTTCTTTCTTTCTTTCTTTCTTTCTTTCTTTCTCTCTCTCTCTCTCTTTCTTTTTCCTTTCTCTTTTCCCTTCCCTCCCTCCCTCCTTCCTCCTCCCTCCTCCCTTTCTTCCTTTTTCTTTCTTTCTTTCTTTTCTTTCTCTCTCTGCTTCCTTCCTTCCTTCCTTCCTCCCTCCCTCCCTCCCTCCTTCCCTCCCTCCTTCCCCTTTCCCCTTTCCCCTTTCCTTTCCTTTCCTTCTGATGGAGTCTTGCTCTGTGGCCAGGCTGGGGTAGAGTGGCCCAATCTCAGCTTACTGCAATCTCTGCCTCTGGGGTTCAAGAGCTTTCCCTGCCGCATCCTCCTGAGTAGCTGGGACTACAGGCGTGAGCACCACCGTGCCTGGCTAATTTTTTATATTTTAGTAGAGAAGGGGTTTCACCATGTTGGCCAGGACGGTCTCAATCTCCTGACCTTGTGATCTGCCCGCGTCAGCCTCCCAAAGTTCCGAGATTACAGGCGTGAGCCACCTCACCCAGCCATGATTCTTTATTTCTAACAAATTCCCATGTGATGCTGATGATACCAGTTGAGAGATTACACTTTTAAGTTGCAAGGATCTACATGACTTTGTGCAGATTACTTAACCTCTCTAAACCTCAGTTCATTTATCATCTGTTAAATGGGGATAATTGCCAATGGGGTTTATGCAGACTAAACAAGACTATAAATGGCTTGGCATAGTGCCTGGCACATGGCACGCACATAATTAACAGGTGTCTATTGTACATATTAATAAGGAGAGCTAATTTATGACTTAAATGAGTGGCTAAATGAGAATACTGTTAAGGTTCCTACTCAGATATCAAATTCCATGGTTATTAGTCAGAGATAACTATAATTAGAAAAACAAGCTAGAAAACTGGTACTGGAAATCAATCATCTCAAATTTTGACAGGAGGAAGATGCTGTTAGACTAGAGACCCCTCTTGAACTGTGGCCCTCGGATGGCAGGAAGCCCATTTATCTTTTGGTGCCAAACCTTAGCACAACTTCTGGCACATACTAGGATTTTAATATTTGTTAAATAAATGATTTGTGAATTAATGAATGAAAAAATAAATGAATGTGTGATCGAATAAAAAGGTGAATGCTCTGGGCAACCTGATAGCCAGGCCAGTTTGCCAGGAAGAATAATTTAAAAGGTTTAGCAAGATGTTTTTACGAAGCTCTTTCTATCACCTTGGCTAAATCAAATTCGGTAACCAAAGATGAAACAAAGGCATAGTTTTCTGTAGAGTACAGTATGATCTGACCTCATTTGCTGTGTTTAAAAGGATGTATTGAACATAGTTGATGGAATCATGTTTTATGAGCAGTTTCCATCAAATGAAGCACAAACTCCTCCCTCCCAAGACCTTGGACAGTCTTTATTAAAATTGTTACTTCAGAAATTTTGAGGTCTAATTTAAGTAGATGGAATTCACACATTATGTCTGCATGTAGTTTAGCATCCTTGTTGCAAATCAGCAAGTTTAATTTTTCACTTGATTAGAAAGAACAAGGGTGTAATAGCTCAGGAAAGACTTAATAGTATGCCCAAATAACTTCCATCTGGTGAGCCAGCAACACCATAGAGAAGACAGTGGCCTCCGACATTATATTACTAATAAATTGCCAAGTTATCCTGATAACAAGCTCTTCTGTAAACTCCCAAACCTTGTCGTTTTGCATTCAAAATACATGGGAAGCTTGTAGTTGTCCATATTATTGATTTTCATGATAAGGAATATGGGTTAACACACAGGCTAAGTTCAATGGGTCAACAATACTAATTAAAAAGAGGCCTAAATGTATGTCTTAAAAATAAAATCAATATTTCATCATTTTTGTACTGTTTTATCTCTGAGACATATGCCCATTTCCCCATAAGAGTTGTAGTTTAGAAAAAATATCTGTAATATGTAATACTATACTTTTGCAGAATAAGGAAAATATTGTTAAAAATATATCTTAGCAGTTGTTTCCATTAAAAAATGAACATCCAAAAATGTCTGGATGATCTTGACTGCTAACTATGAGGATGAGTCAAACATTAAGGTTAGAGACAGAGCAGATGAACTCTGTGTGGGTCTAAATTTCCGTGTGCATACAGTATGTGTCTATATCAGAATTTACACCAAGACAATCAATCACTCTGTATTTATGAAGGCCTTTTCTCCCTTACTTGTAGCAATGAATAACTGAAGATTGTAAACAGAAAGCTTTTACAAAGATGGGATGAAAAGCATATATGCATTTAAACAGCTATGGGTTATAACATTATTCTTGTGGGTAATCCAGAATCTCTTGGGTTCAATGGCTCAGTCACACTGAAAAGAGAGTTGGGCAGAAAGGGCAGGGGTTCACATTCACAGCAGTGTCATGCCCTGTGTTCAGAATAATTGTCTCCAGTATTAAAAGGCAATGGTACAAACCTACATTCTGAACATGTTCTGTATGTATTTTTTTTCCTGTACCCATGGTATTATAACCTGCTATTATTACTGTAATTGTCTCTTAACAGAGCATTTTACTGATATTCAAGGTGACGGGTTGTTCCTGCAGCATGCAACTGAATGATTCCTTACACCAACATGAGCAATCCTGATCATATTATGGCCACCCTGACTTCTCTTTCATTAGTTGGTGATTGTACTAAATTGATGCTAAATTGGCTCGGCTGGCTCTTAAAGCCTTTAAACAGATGGCACTGACTATGTCTGTGATCTTGTCCTGGAAATTATATAGTCAAAGCCTTCATGTTTCTGGGAATCCTAACATTTTTCTTAAGATCAGTTAGGGCCTTGCAAATAAGAACCGGTTAGTTCAACTCCCTGTGATGCGCATGTCAAGACAGGACACATTTTAATGAAATGTATGTTTTTCTTATGTTCTTTCCTGCCTTCTGCTTCACATTCTTTATTTAACGGGTCCTCTGTTTCTTCCTCTTGAATTCCTCTGTGAGTTTGGAATAAATCAAACTACGATCTGCAAGCCAAATCCAGCCTGCTTCCTGTTTACAATGGCCTATGAACTAAGAATGGTGTTTACCTTTTTTAAATGATTGAAACAAAATCAAAAGAAGAATATTTCTTGACACATGAAAATTACATGATATTCAAATTTCAGCATTCATAAAAAAAGTTTTACCGGAACAGAGCTACCCTCATTCATTTAAGCGTTGTCAATGGCAGTACAATAGCAGGGTTGAGTAGCTGTGACAGAGACTGCATGGCTTACAGAACCTAAAATTGTTGCCATCTGGCCCACTACAGAAAGAATTTGCTGACCCCTGGAATAAATGGTCAAAGCTTCTGTCTCTAGCTGCAAAGTAAAAGTGACAACATCCTCTAAAATGCCATTTGATTAACAATAAATATTTACTAGTAACTGGTGTGGCACTTAACAGGTATTTGAGTTGGTGGAATTATCCTCTTTAGATGTCAGTTTTGTCACCTATAAAATAAGGAAAATAATCTCCTGTTGAATGAGATGATGCATACATGTTCCTGACATATAGAAAGGGCTCAATAACTATCACTTTTTATTATTTTTAAATAATAATTTTTTCCTAGAAATAAGTCCATACGCAAACTGATGAGACCATTTGTAAGATTTCGGGATCACAGAATTGCAGACCAAGAAGGAAACTTGGAATAACCAAGCCCTCTCTATGATTTCACAGAAGGAAATTCAGAGAAGGCTGATGACTGAGCAAACATTCTTTGGCGAGGTGGTGGGCTTACACCCAGAACAAGACCCCGACTCCAGATCTAAGGTTTTCACCTCACTGTGTTGACTCCTAAAATTAAGCTTTCAGGAACCCTCCATCATGGTCTATCTGTGACTCCTCTTTCCCCGAATTCTGTTCTGATGGGGCTGAGAACTTGCCCTTCCTTAACCAAAATATTTCTCCTGCAAGTTTCAAGTAGGATGGCCCTTTTGCAGTTGGGCTGATTTTCACATTTAGACATTATCTTTGTATGTGTAGCTTTAGAAAATTTTGAAATTCTTTCTCACATATGCAAGCACTCATACTGACACATACACTCGTTAGTGTGTAAAGAATGGCCCATGGTAAAACTCCGTTTATGTACTTATGTAACAAAAGAGCTTCACATATTTTATTACTACTTGGCCTTCTTATCATGTTATTATCAGGTAGGATCAGGCTGTTGCATCCATTCTCAGCTACTAGCAGATAAAATTGTGCCTGCATTTTTCCGTGAGCACCAGCATTTCATATACCTTTTACTGTTAAGCTTGAATGGTTCTGTGGTGTGAAATGGTGGAGTTGGGGCATTCATGTCCTTCTTAATATTCTCTTTAAATAAAGGGGAAAATTAACATGGATGGTCAAGTAAATATGAAAAGTTGCCCATCCAGGTCAAAGTTGAGGCTCGTTTCTGAGCTGAGCACAGGAAGGCTAAACAGTAGGCAAGCCTCAGAATGTCAGTAGGTGCCTGGTATGTCCACTGTCTGTATTTGTCCTGGGCTAAGCTTCAGCAATTCAAGAGCTGTGGATTTTGAATGTATTTAGGATATGATGCTACCGTGGAGTGCATTCTGAACAACTTACTGCTTTCAAGCCAGCTCGGTTAGTATACGCCTCTTATGGTTGCTCTGAATGGAGCCATTAGTGTGTGAAGAGTTAAAAGTCCTTTCCACAGCACAAGCCCTGACTCTTCCCTGCTCAGAGGTAGCATCAGGTCCCTGATGTTTTAGAGGTCTGTGGACTTTTGCGAACAATCCCAAATTAAATTTACATTAAGAATCCAGGGAAAATAAGAACTGCATCTGGAATGCAATGGCTATTAGCAAGACTGAGTGATGTGGCATCTTCCTGCTGAATCAAGAGAAATTTCGCAACTGGGGGCAACCCCGGGGTTTGCTCTTCTAGAAGACAGAATGAGCCTTTTTGCCCCCAGGAGTACTACCAGCTTATTTGTAATGCCTATAAATTGCCACTTTCTATCTTCTGTCTTCCTAATATTTTCCTTTTTAAATTGCCTAGGGGAGGCTCCTACTGGTTCTGTTTAAAGAGCACTTCCTTCCCACCCTTAGGAGTTGTACAACAGTAGCACCAAGTGCCTTTCTCTACATATTTATTTTTCATCACCCTTATGTATGTGGTGCTTAGCAAGCGAAATGATGCTGTGTTCCAGGTGCTATTGGAAACTAATGAAACTAAGAAAATTAAAAACTTGGATTCAGTGATGTCATTCATTTTATTGGTCAGACCCACGTGTAGTGATAGAGATGTGATGGCCAAATGAGGGAAATCATACGTCTGGTGACTACAGACGCTCTGCAGCATCACAGACACGTCCTTGTTTAAGCGACATGCTGCCTATAAATGAATTCAAAATGTGAGGTCAACTGGTGAAATGTGAACTGGTCGTTTTAATGTAACATAACAAATAGGAAGAGACAGCAACTAGAGGCAATTGAAAAATTACAAGTTAGGCGCAAGGTATTTGTCCAGGGAGGTTTAATCTTCATCTCACAGAGGCAACTGGAGGCATAATCTTAATACTTTTATGATCACAAGTTGTCAGGACTATAGTAGTTAATCTCCTACCCCCTTCAAAAATTAAAAAAAAAAAGAAAGAAAACCTCCTGAACTACAGTAATAGAAGAGTTTGATAGGAACCAATTAATCCCTAGAATAAAAGGAGTTATTTAAGTCTTTAGTTTCTGACTTTTGGAAACCAGAAGTGAAAACTGAGAGCATGGTTAGTGGGAAGTATGAGAGTCAGATCTGTGGGTAAAAAAAAGGATTAGAGCATCGGGACAGCTGAGGGATCAGACTGTAGTTCTTACTAGAAATTGAGGTGGGCACCTTCACAGTGTCTCTCCTCTGCTGCAGGAGTGTGGTCTGAAGTCAGAGCTGGAAAGTTGAAGAGGCCCTAAGGAGTTTTCATTCAACTTCCCATTTAAGCCAAAACTATCCAGAAAGCATGGCTCACAGGAGCCTGGTCAGCTTCTACTGGGACTTCCTCAGTCTGGGGAAGTTGTCATTACTCAATGCACCCACTATACTCTTAGCTAGAAAGTGTAACTGTTGGCGAACGCTAAGTTGAAACCCACCTCCATCCTTTTATTCATGGTCTCTGTTCTATCTTCCTGAACCAAGTCTTCTTGCTAGCCCTCAAAACACTGGTTGATATTTGTAACGTATTATCAAGCTGTTTCAATGCTATTTCATATGAGAAAATCTTCATCAAAGAAGGGACTCTTATATCACTGTCTAGAATGCTAAAATGTTGTTCCCAAGGATTGGCCCCTTGATGTGGGCTGCTCAGGATATGTTTTGGTGGGACTATAGCTTCCTGTGATCTTTATTCAGCTTGAAGTTATGTTAGTTTATTCGCCACTTATGATATACTGTTGTCTAAAACTGAGCTATAATGTAAGCTAACATCTCTACGTTTTTGTCATTTGAACTATGTCAACACAGCCCTACACCATCTGCATTTTTGCAAAATTCTTTTTGCCTAAATTTGCAACACAATATAGTGACTGAAATAATGTTCACCAAAACCTCAGAAGAGCGAGCCTTGGATAGTTAAGTTGGTTAACATAGAAATCTCTCATTTTTTTCTGGCTAGTCTATTAATTTATGTTTTTATCCTTTAATAAAAGTGACTGTTTGTGTGTGTGTATACATGCACACCTGTTCAATATTTAGAATGTTTCTTAATGTTTGGAACAATACCTCTTAGATTTTTAATAGTGTTTGCTCTCTTATGTGACAATGTCTTCTTTGTGGTACCGATAAGTGGCAGCTCCCCAGACTGCTTCTTCCACTCTTTTGGGTAAAGAAATTCTCATTAATGCAAGTCAAAAATCTCAGCAGAACAAATCTTTTAGCAGAACTCTTGATATTTGAATTCCTCCATTTTGGAAGATGGAATGTTTAAAGATTCTAATTTTCCTCTGGACAACGTAGCCTCTAAGTGCTCTAGTGGCCTTACTATGCTCTCCCAATACCTTTCTTAAACAGTCTTTGCTCTTGATTGAAACAGATTTCACTCTCTCTACCTTGTAATCTACATTGTGCATTTATACCTGCTTGATATACATTACTCCTCTCAAATTCTTTGACGTATGTCTTTGGAATATGTTTTCCCCATGCATATCTTCATCCCCAGCACGAGTTGCATTCCATTTGCAGAACACCTGCATATTTATCTCTGGCATGAAACACTGACATTCTTGATGATGACTGTGGTAAGCACAATATAATGTGTCCTCAAGGATATCTACATCGTAATCCACAGAACCTCTTACCTCACATGGCAAAAGAGACTTTATAGATGTGATTAAATTAAAGATCTTGAAAAGGAGAGATTACCCTAGATAACGTGTGGGTCTCATGTATTCCCCTGGTTCCTTAAATATGGAAAGCTTTTCCAACCTGTGGTCAGAGAAGGCTGTGCTCTGCCTCCCCCTTGCCTCGTTGCTTTGGTTTTGATTTCCTACAGCTCTGGTATCTTCCAAAATCATAACATTTAACTGATATCACCAAATCTTTTGACTTTAAATTAAATAAGCAGACTGAATTCTTCTGAAAGTACCATTAATATTCACACAAGTTAACAACCAGTGGCTTTAATAAACCCCATAAGATAGTCCCATGTGTCTTATACACATCCTCCAGGAAGACAACATATCTCCTCCCCAGCCACATCAGTTCTACAAGCGGCTATTTCCACTCTCCCAAACTGAAAAGTCACAAATATCCTTTATGTCCAGTTTCTTTGGTGCTGGTAACAACTATTTACTTACTTTCCAATACATGTTAACCCTTCCTATTTTATATAAAGTATGGAATGCTGCTTCCTATTTAGAAAGTTCAGTTTTATTCTCTGGAAACTGGCTATTGCCTCTTCTCTGATTTCAAAAGGGCATTTAAAACTTTTTCTTTTCTCTTTCTTTCCAATGTCTCATTCTTCTATTGGGCAACCTCAACACTAATTTTGATTCTGCCAGGGATCCTTGAAATATTATTTTCTGTTTTCTTTCCTATTTGTTCTGTGCTATCTAAAGACCATTCATTCTAGTGGTTTAGAAGTGTCTCACCTTTTAATTCAGAGACTTGTCTACATTTACACAGTACATAATTGGTGGCTTCTCAAGCAGAAAGTTTGCTGATGAGCCTGGAGTTTTTAAAATTTCCCCAGCTGAAATCCCATAACTGCTCTGGGGTCAGCTTTGCTTCACTGTCTTGAATCAGTCCTGTCTCTAACCAAGGGGCTTTTCAGAAGCCCTCAGGTCCACAGGGTGGTTCCTCAATAGCGGCCGAACTTGCTGCAAGTTCTGCACTAACATCACACAAAGGCTTTAGAACATGGATTCTTGCCTCGTTCTGTGGCATGTCAACATGTGCTTGGAAGTAGTAATAGTAGCTGAGTGCTTGCTATGTACTATGAAGTCCACATTCATTATTTTATTTGAATCTTCACAATTACTCTATGTGTTAGGTCATTTTATTACCCCATTTTAGATAAAACACCAGTTACGAAATCCCTTTTTCAAATCTTCTGTTCCCAAACCGTGAGGTCCTTTTGGGCCACACTTCCACATGGCTCCTTTTGACAATCCTCTGGGAGGACTGGAACCTTTGGCCTGGATCCCTTGGATGTTTCCTGGTATCTCCTACTGCCTCCCTGGCAGTGCCTCCCTAAATGCCTGCTTACTCTCAGCTCATCACTGCATCACCACTGTCAGCCCTACTCTACCACTGGTGTTCTGCTTGGCATTTTAGTGTTGCCAGGTTAATAGCTCTGCTACAAATACTGTGGCCAATCCAAGGATGGGTTCAACTCAGGGTAAGCAGAGTCGGGTGGGCAGTGAGAGAGGGGAAAGGGAGACGGGGATGCACTCGAGGGGCATTTTTGAGTACATTCATGTGTGTGAGGACAGGAATGAAAAAATATTCGTCAACCTCCCAGCACCAACTAATCAGAATGTACATCAAGTGTAATCGTGGAGCAGGTGCTAGTGGCATGCTACTGTGACATGCGTTACTCCATTATTGCTGATCCTTGGCGACAGCCTAAGAGATGCCAGTGGAAGGCACTTCAGGATCTTGGTGAAGTAGCCATTGACGAACTAATGGAAGAATTTCTATATTTTAACATAGAATACCAGCCCTATGCGGGTGGGTCTAAGAGAAGGAATATTTCAGAGTCAGAAAAGACTCCTATGTTCTCCAAGGTGTGTTTGGATGATGTTAGATTTTTATATCAAATCTAATTTCAACCCTCCCCCCATTCTTTTCTTTACTTAGTAGCTAGAACAATCTTTTTAAAAACAAATCTGTTCCTTTCATTTCTCTGCTTAAAACCATATGACGGATCTCATATCTTCTCCATATGATGATTCCCATTTTCCTCCCTGACAACATAAAACATCTTAGCTTGGAATTCATGAAACCACATAACCTAGTCCCTGGATGCTGTTTAACCTCTTTCCTTACTCATAACCCACGTGCATGCTCACACACACACACGCACGCGCGCGCGCACGCGCACACACACACACACTTCTGGAACACAGTGTGTTAACTCAATCATCTTTACCCGAGACTCCTACCCTGAAAAGCTCCAATGATCCTTCAATACTTAACTACATTCACTTCTCTGGGAAGCCTGACTCCCCATGTTGGACTTCACTAATAAATAACATGTACATTCTTCTTACTGAGTTCTGATTACCTTCTATCATAATCGTTGGATCTCTCACTCCGGACATGAACTCCACATCCACATGTTCACAGGACCTGTCTCTTCTCAGCCTTCTGTGCCCTACTTCAGCACAGTGCCTAAGTCATGGTGGGTATTCAATAGATACTCAAAAGAATAATCGCATTTCCTCTCATCAACTCAGTGATCCACATAACAAGTATGTGAGGTTCTAGAACTGAGGCACAGAGGGTTTTATGATTTGTAAGTTGACCTGGTAGGGTCAGGCTTAAACTCAGCCTTTTGTTTTCGGAAGGGAAAAAGTGGTGACAACACTATGTCTTTTATAATACTCCAATAATTAATATAGAAAAATTAGGTTAGGTCCTTTTTGAGATGCATTTTCCCATAACAGGATTGATTTATTTTCCCCTCCCAAGTCTTACCCTGAGTACACTCCAGCAACCCATTCTTTAGGTCCTGCTTCCTCAGGAACTTTACATGAGATAGTCTCTTTGAGAAGTGTGTCTTAATTACACAGTCTCCTTATTTATGCCTCGAGTCTTGGTGCTGGTTTTGATTTTGCTCTAGGCCTTGAGGTCTAGCTGTGCCATCATCAATAGCTTCCTTCTGAGCCCTGACCCTTCACATGGTCGCTGAGATCCACCAACTTTCCCATACACTAAGGACTAGTATTTTCTGGGATACAACAGCACGCAAGACTTTGAAACCATGGCTTTATCAAGAGCTTATGTGCAGGTGTTTGGCCTGACTTTGGACTATTTGACTGTCTTTCAATGTTGTTCTCCAGCCGGGCTGGAGACCTCAGTCCCCAGCTCCTGATCCCTTCTTAACTTTGGCCTGCTCAATACCAAAATTTCAACTTATTGCCAGAGTTCATTGCTGCACCTGGCATTTCACTTTGGATTTACCTTATGTAGAAGTGTGGCTGCCAGGTAACTATGTATTCTATAACTAGCAGAAGATTCTATGATTTTCTATAAAAATTGGATCTAAATAGGTATTATTATAGAATTCATCATTTAGAATTTGTTTTCTAGAATATAAAAGTTGCTATTGCTACTGTCTTATATAAATAATATATAGTTTTCTATAGAAATTGGCTTTACATGATTCCTGCATGCTGACATTTGTTCCAAGTGAAAAGTAAGCAAAAATAAATCTGGGGCTTGTGTTGTCCAATGTGGTAGACACATGTGGCTTTAAGCCATACCCTATGGCCAGCCCTAATTGACATGTTCTCCAATGCACATCTGATTTCAAAGGCAATATAAAATATGGAAAATATAACCTTCGTAATTTTGACATTAGTTATATGTTGAAATAAGAGTATCTTATATATTTTGATCTAAATATAATTTTTATAAAAATTAATTTCTATTTTTTTTTACTTTTTTAATGTGGAAAACAAAAAGATCTCAAATTACGTATGTGGCTTGCATGATTTTCTATCGGACCACACTGCTACACAGGATATGTCTTGTAGCTCTTTAGTATGAGCAAACTACCTACCTATAGATGAAATGGAAAGTTAGTTCGGAATTCAAAAGCAGAAAAGGTTATAAATGGCAGAAGAAACCTTCTGCCTTGATTTTAAAATTCATGTTCCTTGTACACACTGACATGCTACCTGCCTTGACAAGCTTTGAAGACCTGGTAATCTCATGAGAAATGAGGCTGAACCAAATGGCATTTGTCCACAGCTCCCCGGATAGTGCCTAACCTCAGAGGTTTAAAATCAATATCGATTTTTGTCATTTATTTTACCCCACGTTTAAATATTCCTTAGATTTATTACCTTTAGGTTTTTGGTTAAGATTCAGTGATGGGTTTGATAGCAAGGGTGGTAATAAGTTATGTAGATATCATTTAATTTATGAACTCTGGAGCTCCAGGGTAGCTTTCCGTTCAAGAAATATATTAACCACATGCATATCACCCTTCATTCTGCGGTGAGCATTTCCAAGCTGGGTCCCTATGGTGCCACTTAATTTATGGTCTGGCCAGGTATGTGGATCTCCATACAATATTTCAATATAAGTTGCTCCAGCTAACTGGGAGGACGAAGACGGGCTTCAAAACATTAGTTGGATAGCTGATGGATTGCTCTCCCACACATTGGCCGCAGCATTAAGGAGCTTTTAAAGCTTGTCAGCAGTTTGTATCTTTTTCTGCTCTGAGAAGCTGCGCACACCGGCCTAGCCAAGCACAATCAGCCATGCTGCAGCAGGCAGAGGGCGGCTCCCAGAATTACTTACGTTGACAGCCGTAGTGCCAGGAATTTCCCGGCAGACACTCATCACACTTAGGCCCTGTTGTTCCAGTCTTACACTCACAAAATCCTGAGCCATTACAACGATCATGGATTGAGCCCAAAGGGTTACAATAACACTCTGTAGAAACAAGACAACACACAGGCTGGAGACAAGTCTGCATGGCTTACAGGTTATCAACACAGGAGCGTCACTTAAATGCATCACTTACTTAAAGAAAGATGTCCATTAATGAAATGCTTCGGCAAATATGGCTATTTCAGGGCCATTTATTTATTTGCTTAGCCTTCCATGATATCATTTTTATGGTATGGGAGGAAATCAACTGAAAACTTCCAAGAAAATAAGACATGCTTTTCACTGATAACAGATCGTGATGGAGATTCCATTTGTTAGGGTATTTTTAGATGGTTTAATGAATACCATGAGAAGTTTGTATATCCAGGATAAATCAATATGCCATCAGTATAAAATGTGTTTTAAATTATTCAAATGGGCTTAGCCATTGCACTCAATACTTGAGAACTGCTGAACATTTTAAAACGACAATATGAATGCACTTTGCTCATTCAAAGGTCGTTTTACTTTATGATTTGGGACACTGCCTTAACTTATTCATGTATATACCATTTTGTGATGAGCCTTTAGATGTTGTATTTCCTAGGCATATTAATGCAGCTTTTATGCAGCCTAGATTAACAGTCATGAAGGAAAAATAAACTTTGTAATCTGGAATAAATTTCAACGTAGTTATAATTTAAGAGGTATATTTTTCTTGATAATGTCTGCTGGCAGGACAATATGGCTTTGCACAATAAAAGGTAAACAGAGTGTTTTCTTGATTCCTGACACATTCTTATATAGAATATTTTTACTTCTGAAGCTCTATTTTGCTTAAAACTTGAAGGAGAAATGAATATTCTTTAGGCTTCTTCTATTAGCTGGAAAGGTAGTGGAAGTAGCTTGCAGCTTTGGGGTACTGTGGGCCAAAGTTCCGTTCCTCATTACTCTTTTAATAATTTTGGGGAAGTTATTGTATCTCTCAGTTTCCATTATTTAAAAATGCATATATTGGCAGTTCCCTTACTAAAAACTAAACAAAACTATACCATCCAAGTAACCAAGAGAGGTCTTGAAAACTTGGTTTAATATAGTAAAACTGAGCATCTTAGATTTGCTATGGGGATTTAGGGCTTAACATTATAGTTGGATCCAGGGGTTTGACTCTAAATTTGTATCTCAGAGGCTAATTAGATAATTTCTTCAAGTAAATGTGGAGTACCTTAGAAGTATGATTTATTTTATGCTAATTAAGTCAGGTTTTGAGTTCAGCATTCTTATAAACATTTATACGACGAATAGTTATATATATAGGTAAAAATAAAACTTAATAAACTCTAAAATGCTCCCTTCTTGCCTGACTTAGTTTGTACTTAACAACTAGGGTTTTATTTTAAATTAACATTTCCTATTTTAATATGCGCATATATATGGAACCTGATCAAAAATATTTTAAAATAGTAATTTTGTGAAAGCTTTTAATGTTTGTCTGTACATAGGAAAACTATAAATTTGTACCTATACCAAAACTGTAATTTTTTAAAACTGTTAAAAGTGAGTAAGTTGACAATGAATCACCAGCATATTGTAAGCCAGTAAGCAGAGTTACAACTGGCCAACGTGAATTCACACACTTCTCTAGTCAATTAGTCCATGACCATTAATGAATATAAGGTTTTAGAGGCAAAATAACAAAATGTGAACAAAATTAAACCAAACAGTAGAATAGTTAAACCATAATATATCCCAGTCATTGTCATAGAAGATGGTAGTTAAGTGTAATGTTATGTGGTCATGAAAATAAAGGACAAGATGAGTGTGACCTTCCCTTCACCTTATATAACAAATAATTCTGTTTTTAAAAAATATATTTTATGGAGTTATGGTCAGTGGTGGATGTTGGGATAATGGGAATATCCTTGGAAGATCATATTTTATCCCATGAAATCAGGAAGAACATGCAGGACTGTTAGATTACAAAGCAACATAAAATACTTTGGGGGGCTTGATTTAAAAGTTATACTAGAATTGATTTGTAGGTGTTAAAAGTGCCTTATGTTTGCTTTATTCTATTTAAGGTACCTCTGATTACTCAATCAAAGGTTTCAAGGGGAATTAAAAATAATACAACATAATTCTGAGACATGCTTAGCAGGAGCTGCTGAACGTTGTTTCACTCTGATGCAAAGCTTGTTAGCAGGATTATTAACAGTGATTACTCAAGGTCACAAACCACAGATCCTCTAGCTTCCTGCTTAATGCTCAAGTTGACATGAAACAGAAGCATGCAAGGATGCCATCTTCATGTAGTTGCTGCATCATCACAGAGTAATTACATGTGTCTTTGGAGACATGGCTGTGTTTGGAATTTGTATGAAAAACGGGCAAATTCACCAGTAATCATGAAGCAGCAATCGCTGTGGCAACATGAAATAGCCAGCTGCATTTTGTATTTGCTATAATATAAAATGATGCAAGTATTTTCAAACATTTGTTTCATCACAGAGCCTACATTTTGTTAAAGATAGGAGTGGTTCCTTTACAGTCAGGGTGGTGAATTTTATTGTCAATTGTTAAAAAATTGGCAAAGTGCTTTTTTATTTTTAATGTAGACAAGACTTAGATGAAGTTCAAAGTCTCCAATTTTAGTGCCTTATTCTGTGAAGTGAATTGGGTAAATATCCCTTCATTTTCATTAGTGCTTTCTATACAAAATGGTATTAAAATTAACCGTCAACTACTTGTGATGTATTCTTTTGAATTTAATACTCAGTTCTGCCTCAAGCCCTTTAAGAAGCTTAAATGTGGAAAATAGTGGATAGGTTCATGCTGTCTTATACAACAAACCTTAGCAATGGAGCCACAGCTTCCAATGGTCCTCAGAGGCCAAACTCCAGCCTTAGCCTTGTGCACAGGCAGTCCCAATATCACTGCCCTCAGCACCTTAAGCAGGATAAGTGAAATCTCCAGCTTTTAAGGAAATTGTTATTAATTCACTGTATGCATGTAAGCACTACAGATAAAAGATAGACTGTACTACCTATCAGCTAGCCAAATTTTTCAATTCATTAAAAAAAAACCACTTTTCTCCTTTAGGAAAAGGGTAATAATTTAAGAAATTAGGGTAGGTGAGGGAAAAATGTAGCTAATTTTACTTTTATCTTATCTTATTTTTTTGAGATGCAGTCTCACTCTGTAGCCCAGGCTGGAGTGGAGTGGTGATATTCTCAGCTCACTGCAACCTCCATCTCTTGGGCTCAAGTGAGTCTCCTGCCTCAGCCTTCTGAGTAGCTGGGATTACAGGCATAGGCCACCACCCTTGGCTGACTTTTTATTTTTTTATTTTTTTCAGTAAAGGCAAGGTTTCACCATGTTGGCCAGGCTGGTCTTGAACTCTTGATCTTAAGTGATCCATGCACCTGGGCCTTCTAAAGTGCTGGGATGATAGGCATCAGCCACCACACCTGGCCTAATGTAGCTGACTTTAATAGTACCTAAGAATGCACCTCTTTGTGCTTACTAAGTACTTTACATGGGTTCAAGTATAAAATAGAAACAGGATTACCTCAATAAAATGGAATTTTCCAAAAGTTTATAATTTTTATTAGTAAATTTTCTAGAAAGGGAGAAAAAAACTCTTCTTAATTTTTAAAAGTAAAAATAAATACAAAACTGGTATTGTTTTTCTTATTTCTTCTGTAGTTTATGTGATTTAAAGGACAGACATTGAATAGACTGTTTTCTAGTCTGTGGATAATCAAAGATGGATTTACAACTGAACTCGACCTGTTAAAACTGGATAGAAAGAAGCAGATGTGGAGTTCATAGTTTACTTTGGAACTGGAAGAAAGGGCAAATTTCAGAATAATAGAATACTCTGAATAAAACATATTGTGATATTATTAAGTTACCTGATAGAAGAAATTTTATGGAATAAAATCTTTCATTTTAAGGCCTTTTTAAAGATTGATTTAAAATAATATTAAATATTATAAAACATTTTAATTTTATGTATTTTGTAAAAATGATTAGGTTTTTTCCAGTGTTCTTATTTATTTCAGCTTTTCTGTTGTTTACCTACCTATAGCATGACATTTATATATTTTTACAAATGACATTCAGTAAAATATACTCTGCATTCAAAATTCAGATGACTACCTGTCTTTTGGGTTTCATTAATATCCTCAAATCTTTGTAACTCAAGTGTTATGATGACAATTGAACTTTTGTTCATAAAGCTAGAGTGGAATTGCTGCTGTCATCCCAAAGGCATACCATGAGTAAAAGTCTGATGAGCTTAGCTTTGCTCATTGTGTCAGTGGTTGAGAGAAAGTGTTTAAGATTTGAGGTCTAAAACCCTTTGCTGTAAGATTGGGGTCAATCTGCCTTACTTTCTCAAGGACAAGATACGGGAAATAATCAGTGTAATACTTACCTTACTGTTTTGTTAATGAGGATGAAATAAACACTAAACAAGACATCTGCAAGCCAGTTCACAGTTGACCAAGTGTTTTCTGCGCATTGTATCTGGTCCTCATCTGATTTAGAAGGCTCAAATGACTTACCTATGATACACAGCTATGAGATAGCAAACTGAAATTTGAGCCTAGCTTTCTGGCCTCTAAGTCCAGTACTTTCTCTCCTAATTGACAAATAATAAATAAAAAGATGCTTTGAAAAATAGAAAGTACTGTAGAAATAAACAGTATTATACATACTTGGTCCAATTTAATTAAAAAACAACTGTACAGCTATTTTTGGTGACAGGTGGATCTTGACAATCCAATCAGAGGACAATGATCCCAGAAATACGAATTGGATTTCTTTTCTTGATAAAAAGATTGCTTGTCACTTTTCAGCTTGTGTATCCTATTGAACGTATCTCAGTGTGAAAAAGTCTACCTTTAAAATTGGGCGCCTATATAGCTACCTACTGTTGTAAGGGCTACACATACATTTTTCAGCATTTCAAATATATGCATTGCTTCAGCATGAATTATGAAGTGAAATTCCATTTACTGTTTCTTATTTTTCCCTTGGCACCTCCACATTCTTAAAGACAGGTGTCCCTATGCAAAAGGCAGGAGATTTTATGGGTGGAAAAGGCACCTGTTTCTCCCTAGGTGCTAAGAGCAGTAGTCATTGGTGGCGAGAGAAGGGAAGGTGCTCAGGGGGCTCTGTGGACTGTTTTCCAGGGCTAAGAAAATTAATTGACTAGAATACTTTTGAGATATTACTTCTCCTTTTGGGAGCTGTAGGAAAATTTAATACATGGAATTTCATTGCTATGGATGAAGAAGTCAGACAAACTTTTACATTTCCGGTTGCTAATTGTTTTCAATTTCAAATAGCAACATTTCTAATCTATCAATACTCGTTGATGACCAATTATATGCAAGAGTCTGTACCCCCATTTTTGATATCTATAATTAAATCCCGTATAATAAGTTTCTGTTTTGAAAGTTGAATGTATAATTTAACGCTATAAGATCAGTTCAGAATCATCAGGTTTTAAAATTTCATATAAAAACAAAAATGAGAAGAAAGAAAATTCTTAATTTCTTTAACATGATTTCTGAGATCATCATATTTAAAGCATCAACATAACGGCTCAAAGTATATCCCCCAACTATAATCTCAACCAGTACAAGTGAATTTTAAGTCTACCACAGGATATTTGCTCCATTGAGAAAGTTCATTCTGTCTCAACCATGGTGCAAATCACCAGCCTCTCCACTCTAAATAGCTCCCCACAGCTCAAAAGGCACAGAACAATAGCTGAAATTGTAATGGAACTGACCTATGCACACATTCTCATCGTCCAGTTGTGCAGAAGCATTTCTGAAGTAGCCCAGCCTGCATAACTCACAGTGCTGCCCTCTAGTGTTGTGTTTACAGCTCACGCAAATGACTGTATTTAGCAGATCGATATAACTGCATCGATTGGAGTGGCCGAAGCATTCACAATCTTGCAAGGAAGAACAGAAATGTATACAAAGTGTATACAGTAGCAGAGTAATAGCATACTACATGCTTAGATAAAATGAGGGATGGAGAAAAGACAGTGGAATGGCATTACATATATGTGGTTCAACATGACACATGGTGACAACAGGTGGTTGTGACTAGCATGGAAATGGCATCTGTTTCAAGCAGGATAGAAAGGTCGAACATTCAGAACAGGACTGAAGATTGTTAATTCTTGGCAGACAAGATGAACAGAAGCATTTGCAGGTGTGCACCTTTTAAAATTTGGGAAGCCTCAGTTTCCAGTGATGCAAAAGTCTATTTTTTGCAGACAGAGAATTTTACTGTCTTTGCACTATTTCCCTCGTTTTCTCTTCATCTTTTCAGCCTTAAAAAATTGCGAGGGGTGTGTGTGAGCACTGAGGGTCTGAGTCCGATCACCATGGCTCCTTCTGCTCTCTGACATCATGCCAAGACAGCAACTCAATCGGGGTTTCATACACATCATGGCAAATTTAACAGAGATCTAGACAATGAAACAATTCTTTGTTTTTGTTTTTCTCTGATGCTAAGAGGAGAAGATAGCTTTCTTAAGCCTTTCTTCAGATCAAATCTGTATGTGTATGTGTGAGAGAAGACATACAAGCAGGGAGATCATCTGTGTGAAAAAGTGCTCTTAAGATTTCCTCCTTTCCTTTCAAGTTTCAAGAACAGTTTGCTACAAAAGAAGAATTAGGCAGCTACTGTAACCCCACATTTCTTTTCCTTGGTCTCTCTAAAATGTTAGAACTGCCCCTGAGGCTTAGGAGTGATGGTGGTAACGACTAGACCAGACCGGGAGATGAAGAAGGAGATGAGAGTAGTTGGGGAAGGTTGGAGGGTGACTAGATTTCTTCTTTCTTGCCTCTCAACTAGAGCAGGAAGTTGTAAATCCAATTCAACCTTTTTAAAAGAAATGGTAACGACAAAGTCTCTGTTGATAGAAATAATTACTACAAAAGTGTGAGTGGTAACTAGGTGGAGTATCTATTCTGTCTTCTTGGAATATGAGGGTAAATCTAGCTGGACATTTATAAGAAAGGTCAACCAGGATATTACTCATTTTGTTTGTTTAAAAATATTTCTTGCATCAGTATCTTGCTTTTATTTTATTCCACTAGGAAGCCAAGCACAGTCACTATTTGAACTCGTTCATTCATTCATCCATTCATTCATTCAATAAATATTTTCACTGAATTTGTCTATCTATGTGTCAGGAACTTGGCTAGGTATTGAGTTACTATTTTGGCCCATACAAAACTTTGCAAATATTATATGTTGATGACCAGAGTAAAAATGAGTAAGTGTTGTCAAGTAAATAATAGTAAGAGATAGCTAACTTTTAAAACTTAAAAAAAAATCCATACACTATCACTCATCAGAAAAGTTCATATTCATTTGTTAGAAGGCTAGTTCCTACAGAAGAAAGCTGAGATCGAGGTCCCGATGGAATGAAATCAGATTGGATAGAAGCAGAGGAGGACACTGAGAATGGTGAAGAGTAGAAGATACCAGAAACAGTGTCAGCAACTTTGGGACCCCAGTGGCTAAAAGAGAGGCAAGAAAAAAGGGCGGATCCTGAAGCCAAGTCACTCCCTTTATCTGAGGTCAGCGGTATCACCATGTGCATGTGCACAGGGAGCGAAGGGTGAGTGTGAGGACAGGAGGAAGTCAGAGCGGAGGTGAGTCTCAGGGTAGGGAGAGTCCTGGGAGAAGGTGGCCTTGATACTCCAATGTAGGAGACAGAGTAAGAAAATACCCAAATAAATTTAGTAGTAGAGGCATGCCAAGTTAACAGTAATACTCCAATAATCATAGAGTTACAGATTAGTAAGCTAAAATCTCTTGGAAAACAACAAGCATCTCCCACCAATCTACTGCACCTCTCTGAGTTACACCTTGTTTATACTGGCATTACTGACTGCCAAAGAAATCAGAAAGGCTTCTAGAGCCTTCTCTGTTTGAGAGTTTGAAATAAAGACAATCTTTCAGCACTAGAGCCTTTTGAGAGCAGTGGTTGAAGGAAGGAAACCCAATTATCAAACCTAATTGCTTCCCAAGGACTTTCTGAGAACTGCCTGGCATTCCTGAGGAGGGGCAACAACAGCCCTGCCCCTGGGTCCCTTCCTCTGGAAGAGGTCTCTTATTGGCTGTCCTTTTTCAGGTTCTCCAACGCTGGTGGGCTCCTGGTACATCTAATTTAATTAACAGAGCTTTGTTCGAAAGTATCTTTTTATGTGCAAAAATTCATTCTAGGAGCTTTCTACAGCTACATAGAAGTTGTTGCCTGGAAGCTTGTTTAGTAAATAAGACAACATATGCTCAGATAACCAGAAAGAAAATAGTGTGTGCTAAGAAAAAATAGTGACACAAAGCAATCTAAGTAGAAGGAAAACTTCATTTACCATGAGGGGATTAGAAAAAACGTACTACAGGACTTGCACTCTGAATCTTCCTTAGGACAGGTAGAGTTTATTAAAGCAAAACAAAATAAGAGGGAATGAGCATTTTAGGTGAAAGGAATAGAGGGAAGAGTGGGCAAAGTTATGAAGTTGGGGAAATGTAGAGAATAAGGCTAGTGACTTTCCACGGCATAGTTTCTTTGTGGGTCCTAAAGGATTCTGTAGATTCTGCCCCATGGCCAGAACTACGTGCTTACCTCCACCTGACAAAGCTTTATCTGAGGAACAAACCAAATCTGTAAGATACCCAAGTTCAACACTTTAAGGCCCATTCCACGAATCTCCATAGAAATGTTAAATATGATATTATCACTACTATTATCTGAATTTAATGAACAGTATACATTTCTGTGGTGACATTAACTATTTATGGGTCTTGCTTAAAAATCAATGTATTAATTTGATAGGAAAAGTTAATTATATAAGAAACCATACTCAGCTAAACACACAATAGTATAAATTTATTTCAAATGATAACTGGACAATTGAAATGTTTTACAAGCATTAATGTTTTATAATCTAGAAAATGGGCTAACAATAACTTGATTCTTTTAAGACTTCTAGTACTCTTCTGATGACAACATGATCATATACCTAGATAACCCTAAAGATTCCCATAGGAGAATCCTAGACTGATTGCCAACATCAAGTCTCAGGATATAAAATCAGTGTACAAAAATCAGTAGCATTTCTATACACCAATAATATTCAAGCTGCAAACTATATTAAAAACTCAATCCCATTTACATAGCCACAAAAATAAAATAAAATACCTATGAATACAGCTAACTGAGGAGGTAAAAGATCTTTACAAGGAGAATTACAAAACACTGATGGGATAAATTGTAGACAACACAAATAAATAAAAAAAATCCCATGCTCATGGTTTGAAAGAATTAATATTATTAAAAATCACCCATTACCTGTAGCAAATTACAGATTCAATGCAATTCTTATCAAATTACCAATGTAATTCTTCACAGAATCTGAAAAACCAACCCTAAAGTTCATCTGAATCCCCCCCCTCCCAAAAAAAGCCCAAATAGCCAAAGCATTTCTAAGCAAAAGAACAAATCCAGAGGTGTCACATTGCCTGACTTCAAATTATACTACAAGTTTATAGTAACTAAAACATCATGGTATGGGTACAAGAATAGACAAATAGATTAATGGAACAGAATAGAGAACCCAACAACAAAGCCACATACCTACAACCACCTGACCTTCTATAAAGTGGACAAAACTAAACAATGGCAAAAATAAACACTCTATTCAATTAACAGTGCTGAGAAACTGGCTAGCAATATACAGAAGAATGAAACAGAACCTGTATCTTACCCTATACAAATATTAGCTCAAGATGGATTAAGGACCTAATTATAAGACCTGAAACCATAAAAATCCTGGAAAAAAACACATAGGAAAAACTCTTCTGCACATCAGCCTAGGCAAAGAATTGATAACAAAGACTCAAAAAGCAAATACAACAAAAACAAAAATAAAATTTAAAAATGGGACTTAAACTAAAAAGCTTCTGCACAGCAAAATAAATACCAGAACAAACAAAACCTACAGAATGGGAGAAATATTTAGAAATTATGCCTCTAAAGACTTAATATTTAAAATCTACAAGGAATGAACAACTCAACAGGGAATAAAACAAACAACAACATTAAAAACCTGGGTAAAGGACATGCACAGACATTTCTCAAAAGAAAACATACAAGTAGCCAAGAAACACATGAAAAAATGCTCAACATCACTAATCACCAGAGAAATATAAATTAAAATCACACTGAGGTGCCATCTTACACTAGTCAAAATGACTAATAAAAAGTCAAAAAGCAACAGATATTGGCATGGATGTAGAGAAAAGGGAATACTCATATGCTGTTGGTGGGAATGTAAATAAGATCAAACTCCATGGAAAACAGTATGGAGATATCTCAAAAATCTAAAAATAGAATTACCATATGACCCAGCAATTCTACTACAGGGTATCTACCCAAAGGAACATACATCATTAAAAAGACAACTACAGTCCTATGTTTATTGCAGTACTGTTTACCATAGCAAAGTCATGAACATACCCTAAGTGTCCATCAATGGTTGGTTGATTAAAGAAAATGTGTATATACCCCACGGAACACTATGTAGACATAAGAAAGAATTAATGATGTCATTTGCAGCACCATGGATGGAGCTGCAGGTCATTATCCTAAGTGAACTAACAGAGAAACAGAAAATCAAATATTGCATGTTCTTATATATAAGTAGGGGTTAAAGGGTACACATAGACATAGAGATAGAGAACTAGACTCTGAGCACTCCAAAATGGGACATTTAAGAATTGAAAAATTACTACTGGGTCCAATGTCTAATATTTGGGTGATGAGTCTACTAGAAGCCCAATCCCCCACCATTATGCATGTAATACCCATGTAACACACAAGCACATGTACCCCTGAGTTGAAATTTTTTTAAAAAAATTTAACTTTTCATCTCTTCATGCTCATATCCCCATAGATAAATGTGGTTAGTTTTTCTCCAACCATTTAGAGACAAGTCTCATTTGAAGTTCATGACCATAAGCCTCAGTGGGGTCCTTAGAGCTGCCTGGTAAACCTTCCTGAAGCAGGGGGCTTCTGGGCCCTCACACTCTCTTAGTTATCCTCCTTCCCTACCCATCATTGCTTTTTTCTCTATTTTTTTTTTGTCCTCATCTCCTCAAATGTTTCAAGCTTTAATCATTGGACCTCTTTGTTCCCTACATTCACACTAGACGTTTTTTACCCAACTCCATGGTCTATATGTGGGGCATTCCAAAATAGTTATTTCCAGGGTGGACTAACACCTCTGTTAATTAGTGAGACTCCCTTCAGAGTCATTCATTGTATGCCACTGTCTTCCCAGAATTTCCACTTGGATGTTTTATAAACATCTCAACTTTAACTTGTTCAAAGCTGAGCTCTTGGTTTGCCTTCCTAAACTTGCTACTCATCCAGACTCCTCTATCTCAGTAAATGACCACTCCATTCCTCCAACCGCTTAGATTACACCTCTCACCATCTCTACCACCTCTTCCTTAGATATATCATCAGCGCATACTTGGATTATTGCCATTGTGCCCAAACTGCTTTTCTGGCCTCAACCCTTGTGATAATGTCATCTCCACATAGCAGACAGAGTGACTCTTTCAAAACTTAAGTGAGGTCATGGCGTCCCTCTGCTCATTATCCTAATGGCTTTACATCTTATTCAGAACAAGAGTTCATTCATTCATTCTTTAGTGACCTGGCCCCTGGTCTTCCTGGGGGAGCTCATTGCTAGTACACTTCTCATAATTCATGGCACGGTGCCTTCCTGTTGCTCTTCAAACATGCCAAGCACTTCCCAGGCCCTATGCACTTGCTGGTCTGGAATACCCTCAGACATCTCCATTACTTGCTTCCCCACTTCTTTTTCAAATATCTTCTCAAAGAAAGTTATCTGACCATTTAATCTGAAATAATAGCCCCACCCACATACCCTAATCCCTCAATTTCCTAATCTTGTTTATATTTTTTTATAGAATTTATAATATTCAAAAAGTATATGCAAAAATAATTTCTTCCCCTCTAGTTGGGTATAAATATTTTAAGGGCAGATTGTGTCTGTTATGTGCACAATTGTAATTACAGAACTTAAAATATTGCCTGGCATTACTAAGCACTGAGAAAAATATTGTCAAATGAATGAATGAATGAATGATGATCCTGAGGCCCCTTCCTTTGGGGAACAGAGGAAGACACAGAGAAAAGTTATGTTTAAATTCATTCCTTCATCATTCAAATTCCTGAAGAGAATCTGACTATATCCTATATATTAAAGAGTTTAGAAAAACAGTAGCCTCTGTAGGTTACTGCTGTAGCTGAGTTAGTGATTATTTTAGCTGA
This sequence comes from Saimiri boliviensis, assembly GCF_048565385.1. Taxonomy (NCBI): domain Eukaryota; kingdom Metazoa; phylum Chordata; class Mammalia; order Primates; family Cebidae; genus Saimiri; species Saimiri boliviensis. The sequence goes on from NC_133459.1 coordinate 104,029,208, forward strand.
GAGTTCACCATATGTCTATGAACAGATCAGTTTAGGCAGCGAAAAAGCAGGTTTCTGAAAATTGCTGTGGTTTTATATGGTTTTTCATCTCAAATTGCATTTCAGACAAGTTTCATTATTGTTGCAAGCAAAGCTGAAAGGGGTCTTTAGCTTTATGTCTACACAATGTGGCACAACAAACATTGGCAACACATATTTATTGAGAACTACCCTGTACCACGTACAGCCATCACGTGCCAGGAGACAAAGGGAATGAAGTCCAGGCCTCCAGAGTCTAGTGCGGGCTTTTACAAGCTTGGCACTATTGCCATTTTGGGCCAAACAACTCTTTGTTGTATGGGACTGTCCTGTGTATTGCAGGCTTTTCAAATGCATCCATGGGCCCTTTACAGACTCGATGACTAAATGTGGTAGCAACCCCCAAACTGTGACAACCAGAAATGTCTCCAGACATTGCCAAATGTCCCCTGGAGGGCAAAGGCCACCTATATCCCCACTGAGTACTATTGTTCTGGGGGGAAGATAGAAAAAATACTATATACATGTAATATATGAGATATATTGTAACATAGAAGGCAGTTTTGATAATCAAGTACTTAGTACCTAGCCAGTGAAGAGCAATAAAGGCTAGAGGTGTTTTACAAGGGGAAGGGTTCAAAGTTGACTTTGTAGATAAGAAAAGGACCGAGTCTCCTCTAAGGTTTAAAAGGTTTCTTCTGACTGACACTGGCTGGGAAAGACCTGGGCAGATGAGAGTTCCAGGAAATCGAGAGGTTAGATACAGACAATGAAAGAAAAGAATGTTACTAAACGAGGAGGGGATTCAATTAATCTTTTGCATCTTCTTTCTTACTGTTCCCCGTGGTGCCTAGGTTATATTAGTAAATTACCTCTGTAAATACACTGAATATGGCACAGTTAGAACAGGTAGCTTTTTAAAATTTTTGGCCAAATAAGGAAAGCTAATTCAAATCCAGAGCTGATTAAAATTCACTTTAGACATCCAAAAAGAAAGAATTTGAGAAAAAGGCTTTAACTTAAAGGTGAAGGAATGGGAACTCTAAAAAGAATCTTCCCTTCACTGCATTACGTGGAGTGATTCTGGGAATTAAGAAGCTCTAGCTTTTTCTTTGCCTTTTCTGCAGCCACAACCCTGTCTTGCACCCTTACATAGCTGTTGAAGCTCTTCCACACATGTCATTTGATGATGATGTGAATTTGTCTATAGTAAGTCTACTTCGTTGGGTAGCTTTCCCCTGCCTCCAGGGTTGTGTCTGGACCTCATTGGTGCTGTGACCTCAAGAAGCTAGAGTTGCAGGGTCAGATTTCAGGTTCAGAGGCCTCTGGTGTATCCAGCACACTTGATATGACAGAAAAGAGATGAACTCTGTACATGCTTTTTCCTTCCTTTCCCCTTCACCTCCGTGGTTTCCTGCCATATGGCATCCTTATGGTGGCTTCGCTGACTGCCTGCATGTCACACCACGTGCCTAGATGGGTTTGTTACCCTCTGAGCCCGCATCTGCTTTTCTCAAACAAGACTTATTTCCCCAAATTTCAAACCCAATTGGGTTCCCCTAAACCCAAATGGGCATCTTCTCCATTCCACGGTTGAAAGCACATTTGAGAAAATTTTGAGACACGGTTTAAATACTCTTGGCTTCTCTTCTCCCATTTTCTGACCAGCTTCCACTTTTTCTCTGTAGGTCACGGAAGGACCAATTCAACATTGATTAAAATCTGGGAAATGACTAAAATTCAATAAGGAATAGGAAAACATTATGGTCATTTTCACCAAATGGGTCAAACTAAGTTCAGATTTTATTAATAAATATATTTCTGTGTAAGAAGTGTTTTATGAAAAAACAAACAAAAAAAAAACAAAACCAGAAAGTGACATATGCCCAACAGTCAAGGGTAGAAAACAAGACACATCTGTTACACAGGACATTTAAAGAAAAAAAAATGGAGAAATAAAAACATAAGTCTTATGTTTCCTGAAAAATCTTCATTCTGTGAAAGACAGATGCTAGTTGGCATGGGCCATTCATGAGTCACAGATGAGCACTGCTCACTTTCATTTAAAGAAAGTAATGTAACTGTTATTTTTGGATCATAAGCAACACTTAATCCATTGCAGATTTCACTTGTGTTTTTCAAGTTATTCAAAACAATTTTTTGGAAGTATAAATTCCAAGGTGTTTCATCTGTCACCAAGTGAAATGGACACCATACATGGAACCTGCCATTCTGGTCTCATGAAAAGCACCCTTGGTTTCCTCATTTTCAATGCAAATGAGTATCCATGTTAGTGCTCTCACATTCATGGTCTAAACAGGTACCTCAATCATTTTCATTCTTATTCATAGTTTAATCTTTCAGAAAACAAATGTTGTAGCACTTTTAATTGGAGTCAAGTTTCTGAGTGAAGCATTTTTTTTTTCTTACAGATGATTCTCAGTACTATTCGATGCATTGATTGGTATCAGTCAACATGCCTCACCAATAAGCTGATGGGTACACTTCACAGATATTCCAGATTCATACAGTGCAAAGTTTCACAACACATAACACCATGAAATCACTGTATGAATCCAAGAATTCCTACCTCTCTTGTGGTTTGCAACTTGAACAGAAGAAACTGTTGACAAAGCTAATTTGGGAGCAACTGGATAGGTTTAAAAGAATGAACAATAAATTAGAAACAATAGTGAAATGTTCAAACTGTAATAACTTATCACCAACCCACTTGAAAAGTAGCCCTAAATTAAGAGATTATTTGTATCTCTTGTTTCTGGGAATTTGTTTCAATCACAAAGTAAGGCTTGCCTTTGGCTGAAAATGGTTCAACACTGTCAGTAATACGATTTTGAAGTTTTCTTTTCAGAGGCAAAAATGATTACCATTTAAATCGAGAATCCAGTGAGGCAAGGATCATTCCCATAACAATATGGATAGTAGGATCCCCTACTGTCAATTAAAAAAAAATAGTAATTGTGTTGTCAGTTGACATTATCATTGCCTCGGTTCACCATGACATTCGACGTCATCATAAAGTAGCCTACATATATACCATTTAGACTATTCTTGTGGAACTCATTAGATACCCTAGAACATAGTCAGTCCCAATAGTCAGCCATTCAGCAGCATTTGGGCCTAGGTCTCAGAGTCACCTTGAACATGTGTACCTTTGTGTCCCTTTAAAAGTTGTAGTCTTCTCAGCATTTATCACCTTTTTGATGATATCAGCTGGTTAATGGCAGGGTTTTCTCTCTATGTTTGCCTACCATTTCTTTTCCAATTATTCATAAAGAGTTGTTTGTGAAAATAGCCAAAACAGAATAGAGCCTGATGTTCTTTGCAGATGCGGACAAGATAAATTAGGGCTGCAGAGAACTCGCCTCTGCCACAAAGTGCACCTTTTGCTAAAATTTCAAAGTTTAAGCACTTTGTTCAACTAAGCTTCTTCTCAATCGATTCATTTGAACTCATTATCCACATTCTAAGAAAGTACAATTGGTATGACATAAAGATATTTCTGAAAGTGTTTTGTCCTGTGACACTCAAAGAAAACACAGCAAAATAATTAAATGGGCCTACTTCAGGTTTTGAACAATGCATAGTCTTGTTCAGCTCAAAGCTCACGGTGGAGAAGTGTTGTCTTAGAGCCTGTGTTGTATATAATCTGTGGACTATGAAATTCAATAGGAAATACTGAGTGACATTTCACTGAAGATGCTGTCATTGAACTTGCCAAGGAATAAAGCCACTAAACCTCTTCTGAATCCTCACAGAATTATACTAATAGGGGTGAGCTTGATCTGTAGTTCTTCTTTCATATATATATATGCAGAAACTTGAAAAAAATTCATTTGGAGCAGATGATTAAGATAATTCTATTTGCTGGTAATATATGTATCTAGGACAGTCTAGATTTCATCACGCTGATCAAGGACGATAAATGCAGCCCTTCCAATTTGACTCCTCAACAAATTGCTAATATATTTTGTTTTGCTTAGCAGCTATTTCCTGGTTCCTCCTTTTACTCGGTTCCTCTTCCATCTGTATTCATTACAGTTTAAAAGGAACATCCTTTATATAACTAAGAAAGATGGAAGCTAAAGATGTGCCTTTTTTTTTAATGAAAGAAGAAGGCAAAAGAATACAATCTTATATTAAAATAAATTCCTATTTATACATGATTATATATATCATAGGGCAGATGTTAATATGAATTTAACATTACACTGCAGCTTATGAAGTTTATTGCCCAGCTTTTAAAAGTTCTCTTTCTTCCTGCATAGTCACATTTCTGTCTATCAGTCTTGTTTTTTTTTTTTTTTTTCTTTTTCTTTTTCTTTTTTGACATTAGGAGTCAGAAAATAATTACTGCTTTAAGGACAGAGAACAGATTGCTCTAAGTGCTGGAACACATGCATGTTAATTGATAAAAAAGATAAAAGGAAAAGTTCCAACAAGGAAAATTTACTGTGATATGAAAGAGAGAGAGATACACACACACACAAACAGAGAGAGAGGGAGAGAGAGAGAGAGAGAGAGGAGGGAGGAAGTAGGGAGGGAGAGACAGACAGGGAACAAGAAAGAGTGTGTGAGAGAGGATCAAGGGAGGGTAGAAGAGAGGAATAGGAGGGAGGGAAAGAGACAGAGAGCTTGCTCCAAATCTTTGCCACTCAGTATGGAGCAATAGTCAGCGAAAACATGTCTTTCAGGTGTCACAATACTGCCTCTATGTATTTTCCCAGACCCTCAGTACAACTGAGGTACTAGTTGGTTGACTTAAAAGTAAGAGGAAGACAGTGAAAGGATGCCTGTGCCACGCACCCATTTTTAGGTCTTGTCTGTACTCCACGCTGTGGTGGCAGCAGAAGTCTAGATTTCTCTTGGGACTGACTAACCTTCAGTGTAATCTAGTAAAGACTAAAGTTAAAAAGCTTCCATGATATCTACTTTTCCCCTTCATCTTTCACTCTAATATTTTTGGGACACTCTTCATATTAGAAAAAAGATTGAATTATGATTCTTTCAAAGACATGGCATTCATGATAATGCTTTTATTTTGTGCTAAAAATGGCATATAGGTTTTTCCCCCAAACATGTGGGATTTTATATCAGTAGGAATTTTACATGCTCCTACCTTGTTTTGGGTTAGGAACCTCAAGGGAAGAAATATTCGGCCATATCCTATTAAACTTTGGAGGAGCTGCATGCATCAGGAAAAATCAGGGTATGTTATTTTCATCTATAATGTCATTTGGTTTAAACAGAAAATTATATGGACAAAGACATAAATCACACATCTGCTCTTTCACTTGGCTGTGCTGCGCTTAAACAAAACATGACTCCCACATCAAACAAGAGCAAGCAATTCATGATTCCCAAAACATTGAATGGACATTAAATATATAGCTACTTCCTCACTAAAGCTACACGTTTTCTTTTAAAATAAGGTAGAGTGTTCTTACACGCACACAAAAATACAAATAAGGACTTCAGCAATCCAAACCATTATGTAAAGCTGGTGCCTGAAACTAGGAAGATAACACTAAAGAAATAATTCCTCACTTGAGGATTCCATTCTCCTCAATTTATATTTACAGATATGAACTGGTTGCATTAGTCCTTCATGATCGATTCTTTGGGGTATGTTTTAAGTGTGAGCCATTATCTCGGAAAAGGAGCAGATATATTTCCTGTTTTTATATGTGTAATTTCTCAGAAAAGGAAAGAGGGATAACTGGTGGCTTTGGCTTATGGAGAAAAGTCCAAGATGCTTCCAATTGTATCTAAGGTTTGTATGTATGAGTATGTATATGTTTTCACGATGTCTTTACCTCAAAATATGTTTCTAGAGTTATTGGTTCCAATGCAGAAATAACTAAAAGCATTAATTAATTTAAGAATTTGTATTATTTATGTCTTGGTATTACTTGTGTCTCAGTTATGGAAGGCAGAACAGCCAGGCTAGTATTTAGTTTTTAAACTGTTTTTGTGAAGGTGCCTAGGGCATGACTATTACAGCAGCTATTTTTTCTTAAATTTTATTTATTTATTTATTTATTTATTTATTTATTTATTTATTTATTTATAAAAGAGACAGGGTTTCACCATGTTGGCCAGGCTGGTCTTGAACTTCTGACCTTGTGATCCACTCGCCTTGGCCTCCCAAAGTGCTGGGATTATAGGTGTGCACCACTGCATCCGGCTAAAGCAGCTATTTTATGATTAAAATCTTTCCATCTATTGAGTCCAGTCTCAAAACCACCTGTCTTATGTTGTTCTTTGGTACCACCCAAGTCCATAAGGACGGCTCTTACCTCTAAACTCCTGTAACCTGTTACTTTCCGTGCTCCTGCTTTCTCACCGATATGTGGACAGGCATGAGTTTTAATATTGCTAGTTAAAATTTTATAGATCGATTTCTCATCTCTCTAATTGGATTGGATCTCTTTGAAGAAGGGCAAAGCCTTGCAGAGGGCTTCAGTAAATATCTGATAATTGAGAAATAGATATCAAGTGGCTAGGCTACTGTAAACAGGTATTATCATACTGCCTCCTCCATAATAGATTATCACGGGTTCTTCCAAGACAAGAGACCCGCACTTTAACTTTGCTTTTTAGATATTTGTTAGAAAAGCTGATCTGATAGAGCCAACAGAGCTGTTGCTCTGTTTCACGCTGTTCTCATACATATATCTACAAAGGCAAAGGAAATCTTGATGATATCTATGAACATTTATGAATAAAGAAAGAATGTAATAATTTTATGCATCTGTACTCAGGTGTTACTAAATAAATAAATATTTAGTGATAGGCAGGCAAAATATGCAAGTTACTGACCGAATGTTGCTTTTCATCTGAGCATTTTGATGATGGGTAGATACTGAATTAGTAGGACAAGCCTACTTCATCTGTGATGATCAGCTTTGAGAAACTAGTAAATTTGTGTTTCGAGGAAATTAATATTGTTTATATTCCCAGAAACTGTTTATTTAATATAGCTTTCAAAGTATCGGTGCTGTTTTACAGAAAATGTATTTATATTATTGCATCAGATTAAGACAATCTTAAGTTTGGTGAACTAGCTCTCTCCATCTTTTTCTGTACAGAGACAAATACAGGTAATAAGTGAGGATGATGTTTGCAAGCTTAATGTTAAGTATTTAGTGACTTGTTTGTCTTAATGAAATGCAAGTACTACAATAATTTATTATTTTGTTATTGAGCTTTGCCAAGAAATTTAAGATCATAACTTTATATTAAATCAATTTTAGAAATGAGTTCTGAAAAATAACACTATAAATTAAACTTTATTAAATATTTTAATACTTTAAATATTTGCCTGTGCCTGTATTTTAGTATAACTCCTTTCTTAGTGTTTTATGATTTTTTTTCCTCCAGAATGCCAAGATTCCAGATTATGAATCTTCTTATATGTATTTAAAAAATTAACATAGGTCAGTCTACTTTCAATTTGCTGAGACATCCTGACCTGTATGAAATTATCAAGATAGACACCTCACTTACAATCTGTTCCTATTGAGAGTATAATTTTCTTCTGTATTGTGTACCTAAAATATTTCCTGGGGTAGGGGAAGCCTTTCCTTTGTGTTTGCCTGGGAATATAATTAGAATTTTTTTTCAAATAATTTTCATTATGTACAATGCCCAACCTCCCTGAATTACTAAAACTCAGAACCATCATCAGGCATCATATGAAAGTCCTGATCAAATCGATATATATCTCCAGTGGGAGAACATTTTATGTGTTTTGCATTTTCCTTGGGAGGAAAAATGTTATCCTATAAAAATGAATATTGAAATCTGTGGCCTTTAAACTCCTACAGTATTTTACTGACTGCACATATATATTTTAATATTTGGCTTTTATGAGATTTTTTTAAAGATAATATTTCATCTTAATTTTTTTAATGTATTTTGTTTTATAATTATAATAACATGTAAGAAAATAACTTAAAATTAGCCAATTATTCTCTGAGTAATTTTACTTTTTATTCTAAGATCTTGGCCTGTAGTAAATGCTCAACAAATATTACTAACATTTAATTCCCAGAAGTAAATCAGGCATATTAGAGGCTGCTTTAATAGTATGATTGAGACTAATTCTATCTTATCACATCCAATTCCAATAAAAGTTTTTGAATAACATGAAGCTTCTGAGGATTCTTAGTGAAAAAAATTCTTAGTAATAGAAAAAAATTATAATACATCAACAATATTTGTATTGCTTCTTTATATGAACTGTTGTAGAATGTATTAATTTTTTTCACAAATCAACTAAGGAAAATCTTTGGGTCAATATGAGTGTCTCAGAGTGGTAGTTTGTTACAAGGCAAAGGGCACTGGGATTCAGAAGACGCGAGGTCTGATCCCTGTTCCACCACAGAGGAGCTACCTGGCTGTTAATTTCTCTGGATTTTACTTTCCTTATCTGTAAAACAAGAATGCTGGAGAAGAGACTTCTTAGATTTCTCTCAGCTGACATGTTCCATCACTCCAGCGGTTTTCTCATGGCCTGGCAGCATCATACTAAGGTTCATGGAAGGATGTTGCCTGTTGATATGAGGAATATGCCCTTTGGAGATTCTAGTGGATTAAGAATTCTTTGTATGATGAGAACATATCCCTACATACCTTGACTATGAACCTTTTGACTGTTAGCGAAACCCAAACTGAATTGAGAAATTATCTTAAGGGTGAGGGGAAGGATCACTACCTGCTTGTAAATGACAAATCATTGAGGAATAGCTTTTTATGGAAATTACTTCTTCTTAAGGATGCTGGTTCCATACCTTTGGGAAAATTGACAGAATTTGTCTTGAGGATATCCCAGATCAAGGCTCCAAAGACTATGTCTACATATTTAGTACAGGGACCAAAATCACTTATTCCACAACTGCCTCCTTTAAAAATAAAACAACTGAAATGTCTTTCAGTTGCTATCATTAGTCTGAATTTTCAGATTGTATCTGTGGGAAAGCCTAGAAAATAATCTATTTAGGGTAAATTTATTTAAGATATGGTGCTGTCAGTAAAGCTCAGTCTGGATTGGAAGCCCAGTTTTACCACTTGGACAAGTTCCTTAACTTCTTTGTGCCTAGCTTTTCTCATCTGCAAAACAGAATAATGACACGATCTGTTACTTGCTTATGTTAATTTTTTACATAACATAGGTTATGTGAATTATTATAATTTACATAACATAGGTTATGTAAATTACCTATGTTAATTTTTTAAATACTTGCTGTTGTCAAGACAGAAGGAGTTAATATTTGCTTGGCATCATAGTGGACCTTCAATAAATGTTAGTTCATTCTATTTGTGGTTGCTATTGTAAATACAAATCAGATTACTGTACTATAAACAATTGTTACTGACTCAAAGTAGGAAAAAATAATGTCTTCCCCTATTTTTTTCAATGTTAATTGTGCTTAAAGCAAGTGATTCTGATAAGTTGAAAGGATCTCTTAAGATACAGCTTACTTTAGAGAATAATCCAATTATAGGGCCTTTATCAAATACTATTATTCAGAAAGCAATACAAATTATTTTGTAACACTGTGTAAAAATATTTGATTTTTAACCTTTAAAAATAAGAAAATGGTAATTTCTAAATTTCTTTTGGTTTAGAAGTACGTCAGCTTAGAATATGAATCAAATAGGTAGTTTCTCCATTTTTTTAAAGAACTTACCTCCAAAACTGTTACATAACAATTTAGTTGTGGCACTTGAAATCAATTTTTATGAATGAGAAAACTTGAGAATTTGGTTATTAAAATGAGACTCTGGAAGGAAATATTTTCCTCTTCTGCACCCAAGGAAAGCTCTCTGCATTGTAAGTTGAAGAAAACTGTGATAGAATTGCTAAACCTGACTGTCTAGGACTGAGTCAAGCTACAAAGCAAGCTTGAAGCAGAAAGCTAAAGACAGTTTACTGACATCAAGAAAGCTCTGGGGGTAGAGTTGCTTTAGAATATTAAGTTGTCTTCTATCACACCTGCCATTTATGGAGCCGCTTTCAAGTCACTTAAAGGATGGCCTTTAAGTACATTGTAAAATGTAACTTTCCGATTAAGGAGAATGTTTTCTGATTTTCTCCTAGTATTTTCTACCACTTAATAGCTCGTATTTTTAGTTTAATTTATATAAATAAGGTGAATTCTAATGTCATGGTAGAATGAAAAAGGTCCTAGTTTGGAAATTGGACATTGAGCTGGAATTCTGGCTAGGTCATTATTCAGATGCTTTAGGGAATTCATTTAAGACTTGGTTGCCTGGTATGAAAATGATGAGGTGGATGAGTTGCTTTTTTATTAAGTTTCCTAACAATACTAATGCTTACGTGATTTTTGATTCTAAAATATGGCAACTTGTGAGAAACAGGGTACCACCATGATATGGTATGCCACTGCTGAGAGGACATTAGTGAACCTTCCTTTCACATTCTCCTTCCCTGGCATATAAAGAAAACATCTGGTGGAGAAAAAATTACAAGGTCCCTTTGGGTTTATATAGTCACTGCTGCCATTCTTCAGGAAATCTGAAAAGCTGCATTTTTTTTTTTTTTTTTTTTTTTTTTTTACTTAAAAAAATGTTTAGGCACACACCACATTTGGGATGGAAATAACATTATTGATGCCTAGAAAGAAATCCACAGGAAACTCTAAAGTTCTACAGTAGAAATCCCTAGAGCCTTGGAGGTAATGTTAACATCTTCACAGCAACTCCATACTCTCAGAAATACAGCATCATTAGACTGGTGATGGGGAAAACAGAGGTTAGTGTGATAACGGTAGAGTTCTCCTTGAGATGGCATATAGAATTTTATTTTGTTATAACCAGCTACCTTGATGAAGAAAAATTTTTGGTTTACTGGTGCAGAGCATGTATAATCATGCTTCCGCAACCACAATTTGCATAGCTAATTTCATGAACTGTTTCATGTTCTATAAAATATCTGACATCTATACATTTTCCCTGTTCCTTAATATAAGAAGAAAGTTTGGTGGTGGAGGAAATAGCATATTTTGAAAGGGGGATGTCACAGTCCTCCATCCCTGTCCTCAGACACCATGCTTGTAAGTTCTCCAGCTGACAACACAATAAGGAATTCCAAAATGAGTTCTGACTTTTCTCCAGGACTCTACAGTTCCCTGCATAGAAAGGGGTCAATTAGGGACCAACAGGTCTTCTAAGGCACAGTGTAATGGATTGAAAAAAGTCTAGGGTAGGAGTCAATAAATCTAGAATTTTTCTTTTCTTTTCTAATCTCTTCCACTTGGTATAATGCTAAGAGTGTAGCCTCTGCAGTCAGATAGGCATTCCTGGCTGTACTGCAGTGAGCAAGTTATGTGGCCACTCTAAACCTCAGATTCACCATTTGTAAAATAGAATTTAGACATGTGGTAATATCTCCCTACAATCACTTTTACTAGGCAGTGGAGTGGCTAGTTGGACAGCTCTCCATTGATAGTCCAAGAAGACTTCAATTGATACATCCTTGAAGTAACTGGCACAGTGTAGGAATTCACAGTTAACATATTTAAAGTTTCATCATTCAGGCTTCTGGAGATCTTGGCAAGTTTTTAAGCTAGGAATTTCCTGACCCACCAGAGATAACCGGCAAAGGCAGAGATATCAGCTCACACTTAAAAAAAAAGTGGCTTGACATTATAGAGTCACCTGGGAAAATGCTAACACATGATAAAGTTAATTTGCTCAAGGTGGGCAACTGTTGTCAATAAAGATTGGTAAACTCAGTGGATTTTTAAAAAATTTTAAGTAGGAGATGATTTCACCTCCTCCATTGGAATATTTGATTTGTTCTTCAGGATTAAAGAGGCAGCTATGTCCTAATGTTCATTCAATTTTAGGATAACCACAAGGTTTCATGAATGTGAAATGCTAGTTACACAAATATGAAATGGTTCTGTGATGAGGATACTGGGCACATGACAGTCCCATAGGCGTTTCACCTGGGACCTTAGCTTTCCTTCTAGAACATCAGCAAACAGTTCAAAATTAATGTAGCACACCATGCAGTTTGCCATATCGCTACACTAGCCTGATAATTACATAAAACCTAATTAGTTAAAGGGCAATTCAAATGAAACTTTTATTTAGGGGATTTCTTTATTAAAGCAAAGCAAAGAAAAAACCAAACAAACACTTTGTAGTTCTCTGTATAGCATGACCGCAATTATTAATAACCCTTGGGTAGGAAAATGATTAAGCTTGTTATTTTCTTCACGATCCAGATTTCTACAGTAAATCAGTACTGCATAAAAATATTTGGATGCCGTATGGAAAACAACTTTTACAAGGTCTCCAACTGGCATAAAATGTTTTCAAGTATGAAAACATCTCTGGGCCTCCTCAACAGGCTGATAGATCCCTGCAGGTAGCACTTCCCTTGTTTAATGGTTTTGCCAATTAAATCAAATTAGAGATGATTTTTTAAACTCTGTGATGAAGGCACTGCTTATTATAAGATAAAACAGGAAAATCAGCTATTTCCCTTAAGTGAACTGTTGTTTAAATTTAGTAAGTTGGGGGTGGGGAACAGGCAAGGAATAGCCAAACACCTTCATCAATATTATATGCTTTATATAACATCAAGGCAGTCATTTGAAAGTAATTTAAGGAAATAATCTAGAGTCAGGTTCACAAAATGTTTACATCTCTTTTCTTTTGTTTGTATTCTATTTATTTCAAAACTCCAAGGGTTTTGAAATGGTCTTCCTTGATGTGATCTTCATTTTGTGGATGGTTTACCTTTAACCTCTGACTCATCTGTCATTCGCTTTTGTAAGAAGTGATAGTCACCCACACAAATGTATTTGCACATTAAGCCAATTCTTGCTGGTCTAATTATGCTTTTTATAATATACTGTTTAATATAATTTGTGTAATCATTTGCTTTTTAGGATCAAAGATTAGATGACATATATTAGAAGGTAAGGATCAGTTTATCACTTGAACAAAAACACCCACACCAAGCCAATATTACTTTGGATTATCAGCAGCAAAAAATGTTCACTTGGATAAAATTATGAATGTTTACTTATAAGTACATAATACATTTTATTAAAAAATGCAATCTGAAGGAATTCCTACCATATCAGGTAAAGTGAAAACATAGATCATAAGACTCAAAGGCTATCAGATTTATTTTGGGATTCATTAATTGTTGACAATATCACCAGTATTTTTTCAGCCATGGCCAAAGCATGTCAGAATGACTGAGTTCTAAGTCAAGTGCCCTTAGGACGATTGGGAAACCTACTCGTTAATAGATAGACAACAGCAGGTACGAATGATCTTAATGGGAAATTTGTTTCAAAAACATTTTTAGCAGATGATCAGAAAGGATGACCACTCTGTCCATTCATTTGAACCTTCATGTAGGCGTTGGCATTTTGAGATCTATACTGAAATTTATTAGGGCTCCAAAACCTATAATCACTGTGTATACAGCATATGTATGGAAACTGATGGTTACGTACATCAATAATCTACATCAATAATATACCTCATTTATTTTCCTTGAGATATACTGTGATAATCAGAGTCTCATGGGTGTTACATCTGTTATAATGGTATCTTTCTATGCAGTTAGTGAAATTATATTCATTTATTCCTTCTTTGGGGTAATGAAAAAAGCCCTGGCAAACTCCCATAACTTAGCTAAATATCTGAACAGCTTCCTCTACTCTGGCTTGCACCTCGAAAACCCCATTCCTGTGCCCTCTGAAACAGGCGGCAGTGACATCTACGTGTGAATTCTTGCCCTTTGCAGAGGAAAGGAATCCACGAATGCACACAACAAGCACCTTAGAAGCCCACAAAGAAGGAACTTTTGAATGCCATTAAAGCAGCCTAGAAGATACAATCATGTTTGATGGTTTTACTGTAAATCTCTTTACCTTAAAAGCCAGGCAACAGGCAAGCTAGTCATGTGTGATGTTGGGTGACCTCTGGAAGCTCTTACATCCTGCTTGCTGGAAATCTGAGAAAATACCCATTGCATTCTAAGCAGAACAGCCAGAGGCATATCGAAGGCAGGGTCTGAAATATCACTTTTAGTCAGAGGGTTTTTATTTGGAGTAAATTTTCCTAGGTTCTTGATAATAAACGTTTTTTCAAAGGCACAATGAAGCATCCTTTCAGGTCACCACTGATTTCAAAACAAAACAAAACAGAAATGTCTGGATTTGGTGTGTAAAAGGTCAACATCTGCTGATGCTCAGAGATGGGGGATGTGGTGGAGGCGGCCGAATGGGATGTCGAGTGAGCAGGACAGTTAGAGGGGCCATGCAACATACAACTGACACTCCAAACAGAGACACCCCAACGCCAAAGAACTACTTTTCCATCCATCCATTTCTGAAACTTCTGACAGGCCAGATCACGAGAGCAGCCTCAATAATCTGTGTCAGCTTGCTTCTGCTTGCTTCCCTGTGGCACTAAAATGCACGTGCAAATGCAACTGTAAGGCCTGAAAGGAGCACATTGTGGAGTATATATACAGTTTTAGGCAAATGCCAAGGGGCATGCTAAAGCAGAAAAATTAGACTGTTAGAGCCAAAGGTTTTCATTTGCAAGTTTGTAACACTGATACTGTTTCAACCAGATCACAAAGAGGATGCTGTAGCATCAGGCTGACTGATATCTCTAAATGGATGTGAACACTACTTCTATTTACAAAGTGGCCAATTTTCATGGCATTTACCACATCTAGTGCTTAAGAAATCAGTGTCCAGGCCTATTCACAAGCTCAAGTAAACAGGGTTGATTTATAAATTGGGAGACCTGACTGTGCATTTATAAGAAGCAGGAAGTTGCTTTATCCAGATTATCAGGGTATTGCTTTTTAGATGGATGCTGGGAATCACAATTATTCAATGGCTGTTTACACTGATCACAGTGCCTGGCACAGCACCTATACCTGTGAGGGGTGACACTACAGTGAAAATTCTCTCTACTTACCAGGCATAATCTTACTAATAAATCAGTAATTTATTTCCAATCAGTTACTTAGCAGTTGTTGAAAGATTTTAGCCAGCAGAGACAAAGGGTGCAACATATATAAATATCTAAAATTTTGCTGTTTAAAGTTATTGGCCATTTTCTTAATGCAAATTTCAGGCCTGGTATGAGGGCACCATTATTTTCCCCATGAAGAAGGAGCTACACCTGGTTCTCCCATGACAGCAGGGAGAAAGTTCTTTGTAGTGACACTGGAGAAGTGTTCTACAGACGATTAAAGAGGGGTTTCTCTTCAATTGCTTAGATTCATACTAACAAATTTATTGCAGGAATTTCTAGTACTCTTATTCAAAAATTCTGCACATATTTTTTTATACTCTTTCTCTATCAAACTCAAAGCTAAGTAGTCAAGAAGACATAGATCATTGTATTTGAGAAGGGAGAAATTAATGCACGGATTCTCTTTTTCCTTTACCCTTCCAGAAAGACTAGTGATCACAAACTTGCCTCTTTCAGGCCTTCACAAAACTGAGAGTGTAAGGTGTTAACCAAATTCCCTCGCCTTGGTTTCATGGACTTTTTCTTGAGTTCTGGTGAATCCACCCAAGGCATGCATTGGCTTTCATTTTCTGCTTTTTAAAATTATGTTAGAAATCCAAATCCAGTCTAAGAGAGAGAGAGTTCAATTTGTTTGTTGGTTATTAAGTATGGAAAAATAGGACTACTTATATTTTTGCTAAATGATGATGATTGTCTAAGTAATTGCACCTCAGTTTAGGTAGCCCTCATTGGTGAAGAGTATTTCAGGAAAGCCATAGCCCTGCCACGTTCATGGAGTTATGCACAAATAATAATTTTATCTGTGTTCTCACCAGATCTGTGCAGAAAATCAATGCAAAAATGCAATTCATAAAGAAAATACCCTATCACATCAGAAATGGACACTGGGAAAATAGATCTGAGGAGCTGAACGACAAAGCAAAGCTAGCCTAGACTTGGTTTGGTGTTTTGTTGTTGTTGTTGTTGTTGTTGTTGTTGTTGTTTTACTTACTACCAATACTGGAAATACTGGGGATACCTGGAGAGAAAGAAAACAACAAAGAAAAGCTGTTAGCTAGTTATTAGTATATAACATCTTCAACTTAATATAAAAATCTTAGAAACTTGACACTTGATAACATTCAGACTATTAGGAAATTAGCACACGCAAAATCTGTGTGTATATATGTATGCATATACACATCACACACACACACACACACACACACACACACACACACACACACACAAATTTCCAGCAACTACAACCATTCTGTTTTCATTCTAGAACTCCCGGGCTCATCAGAGTTGGGAAGTTAATACTCATTTCATTATCTGGTTCAAGTAAGCCTCATGACATCGAACATTAACCCTTAAGGTTAATGAACATTTGCATGTTGTTCAAAATAAGATAATAAACCAGGCTTATATAATGGGCACAGAGTACCAAATATACACTGTGTGGACCTTTGCAAATATATTCACGTATACAATAGACCTTTGAAAACGTGTTATGAGATGCATGTGTTAGCTGTTGAAAATCACTTGGCATTTTATTTGATTAATTTCATATAATCATCATTTTTATTCCTCTTTTACTTGTCAGATATGTGGATTAAACTCTGTAATAGAAACTTAATTGAGAGGAATAATTCAAGAATACATTAGGTTGTTCATATTGATCATGGACTTCATCGATTTTTCAGCTTTCATTTTAATTTACAAGTTGTGCTAAGGTAGTGGAGCCATTTCAGAATGTGGCTGGACTTGGTATAAATGTGAACATGAATTTAGTCTGTATCCGGATTCAAATTCCTAACTACACAATATAGTTCTGTGGCCAAGAGTCTGGGCTCAGAAATCAGGCTGTCTGAATCTGATGTTTGACTCCAACTCCTAAATTTGACCTTGTGGCAAGCTGCTTATCCTCAGTAGGTCAGTCTTTAAAAAACAACAACAACAACAAAAAAAAAACAAAAACAAAAAAAACCAAACAACAACAACAACAAAAAAACAAAACCTCTTAGGATTGTTGCAAGAGTTCTATAAACTGATAGATGTAAAGCACTCAGAGTATTGCTTGACAGGTAGTATGTACTAGATCTATCTTTGCTACGATTACTATTATTGTTATTGCTCATTCACCAAGCAACATTATGATAGATGCTGTTAATTAAAAGCCAGAGATTTACATCTTCACCACTAATTTGGGTAGCTGTGTGGGTGAGAGCATGTGATGGGAATCACACAGTACTCAGTGAGAATTCTGCTTTACTATTGCTTAGCTGGGTGATTTTAGACAAGTCTGCTGGCTTCTCTGCACTGTTTCCTCAACTAAAAAAGGGCTAGTAAGATCTGCATAGGGATGCCATGAGGATTGAATGAGATAATCCATAAAAATGTCTGACACATGGTTTGCAGCCAATAAATAATAGCTGTTAAAGAGTTGTTCAGACTTGTTCTTCATGTCGTTGAAGTATAGTAACAGGTGGTAACTGTAAAAATCATTAAGCTTCTATTTTAGTATTTATCTTTGAACAACAGCTCTTGATTTATTTTAACTAATCATGGTAGCTTGCTTGGAGATTTCTAGCTTTGTATTCTTTAAGACCAAGAACTATTTTCCTATTTTGTAGTGGGTAGGAGAGAATAAGAAATTAAGGGTTACTATGATTTTTTTAAAACCCTGGAAAGAATGAAGTCTGAATTTTAGTTATTAGAATCATAAAAAATATATTGATTTTAAATGCTCAGAGTTTGTAGTGCTTCAGCTTAATTGCTGATCAACTAAAATTGGAAATCCAAATTTCCATTTCCATGTTTTAACTCTATCCTATGAATTTCAAGCTGAATATGATTTCTGCAAAGGACTGCTGAATTCCTGACCTGACACTTCAATCGACTACCTTTGCTGCAGTGTGACAGTGACTTGGTACTGAATCTTTTTTTCTTTTGCAAATCCCCTGTTGAGTGAGGTATGATGGCAGCATCATAATTTTAGTATCAATTGCAGAAGTTCCAAATTTCCCCATGATTGAAAATACTGCTCCATTGCAAGGCATTGCTTGCCTCTTGTAATCCATCAAAAAGAATGGAAGTTGGAATGGCGGGAAGAGACTTCTCAAGTGTTTACAAACTTAAATGGCGCTAGAAGGCCAGGCATTATGCAAGGCAGAGCTCTCAGGGTGTTTGGCACGATACAATGAAGAATAAACTCACAAGAGTGTTTGATGCAGGACCTGCTGCAGCTGAGTACTTTAGAAAGATGCATAAATTTTTTCATTCCTTTGGGGATACCAGTGCAGGGAAGCAATGTTCATTCTAAGTACAAAAACCTCACCAAGTAAGGATATTAGGAGATTTTGTTTTTCTCATGAAGATGTTTTCTATTATCTAATGTTGGATGCTTAAAATTCAGGCTGTTCCTCATTTTGTGGCTTACAATTTTTTGAGATGCTGCCAGATGAGTCATTTTTTTTATTCCTCTGCTGTAAAATGGGAATCGCTTAGAAAAGATTTTTAAGCTGCTCATTTGAATAAAGACCTTTGAAGCTGAAAATATCTGAACACCAAGGGATGTCCACTAGCACATTTTAAAATATCATTATTTCTTCGAATGCTTCTTATTTTAATGTCCAAATACCTTGTTTTTCGTTCTCTGCAGATAACTTAAGAATTGAATAAACCCATAAATCCATTAAAAAGGCTACAAGTAAGCCAGGAGAACGTCCTCAAACACTCAAGGGAATAAGAGAGAGGCCTAGAAATGAACTGCAACAATTTATTTCATGAAAGGTGGGGTGTCTCTGGGGGTTTGTGATGAATGAATCAATGAATGCAATTCCATCTTATAACAAACAGTGACTGTACCTAAAAGTCACAGGAATGTGAGTCAGATTGTGCCCAGGAAAACTGTCTAGCCACATGTTGGCAGTTTTGTAACATTCTCTGTGAAGTGACAATTACCATGTAAAGAATATTATTACTTTTGAAACTGAGCTCCAAAGTCATTTCTCTCCTTCCTCCTCTGTATCCCTGATGTGAGTTAGCTACTCTCTCCTTTTGATGCCACAGCACTTTGCACATTGTAGAATGAGAACCTAGTAGATGAGAACCTCCATGATCAATGTATCCACTTGTTTTTGCATGTCTTAATTTGCTGAGGGCACAAGTTCCATGTCTTGTTCCTTTCTGTACCTGCTGTATCTGCCTGGGAAAGTGTCTGATTACATAAGAGTTGCTCAATGTACATTGGATCCAAAATGTACTACTCATTTCCATGAAAGTTTCTATCATTGTGAAAACATTGCTTTTAGTCAAAGTATGAGTTTATCCCCTATAAAATGTTCCACTGAGACATTTCTCAGAGTTCAGGATTAATGGACATTAATTATTAATATTAATAATAAATATTATCTTTGAACACATCCTCCATTCTTATAACAAGAGTTATGCAGTGGACAAATTCCTTTTACCACTTTGCCTTCTATGAAACTCAGAGCCCAGTTTGATACTCAACTGGGGAAACTGTTTAGCATTTAATGTCTGGCCTATTTCCTTTCTATTCCTTTTCTTGGATCTTCTGTTAAAATTTCATTTTTTGATACTCTTATTTGTATTTGTCTTTTTTCCTGACATACCCAGGGACGAGTGCAGACTTTGTGGGGCATAAAATGTGTACAATTCTGGGTCCTCTCCTTAAGAAATAGAACATAACATTAAACTATAAAATTAGCTATATATATATTTTTTAATTTAGAAGGAGTCAGTGAGGGATCCTGAAGTTTAAGCTCCATTAGCTTAAATTCGACTCCAGAACAACCGCAAAAATACTTGGGAAAGATAAAGAGATGATAGGTAAATTAAAAAGAAGGAAGGAAGATACTAGGTAAGTTAGTTCAGAAAGAGTGTTAAAAAAAATGAAAGCTGAAAGGGATTTAAGACCTCTCATTTAGCCCTATCATTTTATAGAAGAGGCATAAAGAGATTCCAGTGCCTTGTCCAAGTGCACCCTTTTAGAGTCAACATCGGAGCATGTAATTTCTAGTCCCTGTGTGAGATATTGCTAAGCTTGTGCTGAGGAAATGAAGCACAGGTGTGCATGTTTTTTTTTTTTTTTTTTTTTTTCTTGAGACAGAGTCTAGTTATGTCACCCAGGCTGGAGTATAATGGCTCAATCTTCGCTCACTGAAACCTCCACTTTCCGGGTTCAAGTGATTCTCCAGCCTCAGCCTCCCAAGTAGCTGGGATTACAGGCACATGCCGACATGCCTGGCTAATTTTTGTATTTTTAGTAGAGACAGGGTTTCGTTGTCTTGATCAGGCTGGTCTCGAACTCCTGACCTTATGTGATCCACCCCCCCTTGCCCTCCCAAAGTGCTGGGATTATAGGTGGGAGCCACCACTGCTGACCTCGGTGCATGAGTTTTAACAGAAGTTTCTGCAATTAGTATTATGTTACCATTAATGCTTCTTCTAGAATCGAAATGTCACTTCAGCCACAGAAATACATATGTGTTGAGTAAGCCAAATGGCCATTATGCTACCGCATGATGAAAAAATGAGAAAGCACTTGCCTTGTAGGTAGTTGGAATTAATCTTTCCTCAATCAACCCTTCCTTCTCCCCTATTTATTTTAATGTCTGTTTTAAAGATATTCTGCTGCAATTAGGGGGATGAGATCCTAGTAGAATTACACAATACAATAATGTGATATTTTCTTTCTTTAAAATAATTTTACTACTCTCTCAACCAAGTAAATAGCTTAAGGGGACACAATTATGCTTAAGGAAGTCAAAATCATGAAGATCTCAAAAATAAATACCCTCATCTTCAGAAGCAGATTAATGCAGTCCTAAAAGCCGTAAATCCTTTTGAGAATCAATGGAAGATTCAGCAGTTTTTCATCAGGAAGGAAGCAGAAGGGATAAGGATTTGGCATGCTTCAAATTGAGGGGAAAAATTACTACTGTTGTGATAGATGGTTTCAAAAACCCATCAAGTAGGTAACTAGATCTTCTTATAGCCAGACTGCAGCCATCAGAAACTCGAACTCCAAAAAAAACTTCTTTGAGTTGAAGAAAAGGTAGATAATGAGTAGTAGACATTCTGCAGATTCATTTGTATTCCAGAGGAATTATTTCCAATGCCCTTCCAGTCCTGACCCCTAGTATAAACTGCCGTTGATAGGAGATGCAGTGGCTTGTCTCCCAGGAACTTGAAAGTGAGGGAAGTAAGATCGCCTTCAAAAAATAGGCTGTGAAATGATCATACAAATGATCCAAGCAGAGATAGCTACAGTCATCTTAACAGCAGTAGCAGTGCTGGGGGCCCGAGTATGTGCAGCAGACTCAACAGAGGTGAGATTAACCTGACTTACCATGTTAACATACCTGAAGAGTGGAAGAACTAGCTAATCAGAAAGTAGAAGCCTCACAAAAGCAGCATCCAGACACATATGGTGACAGTACCATCCTATCATGCTCTCAAGAGTGCGAGTGGTAACCTGTAACCTTTCAGACTTTCAGTGTCCTGTTGGCATGAAGAAGGCTGACCCTATGGCAGGATGGATGGGTCAGGATGCTTCAGCCTGATGTTATTAACATTCAAGTCATTTAAATTTCCTGATACCATGCTCACCAAGCAACCTCCTGATTATTATCTGATTCTGCATGTAGACTTAATTACAGGAAAGAATACACTGGTCATAAGGACTTGAACATTTTTGAACACCATAACAGTTATTTCATATTGTGGATAAACAGACAGGCAGTTGGCCACAATATATCTCCCCACATAGCTGCTGTCTCCAAGGGGAGAATCTGCTGCCTATGTGCTGGGTCTCAGGGAAAACATAATGACCATAGCAGGTAATTGAACTGTTGCTTACTGTGTGCCCGGGACTGTCTAAATGCCTTACATGTACTAATCCATTTAATTTTTATGACAATATTATGATTGTCAATAATTATAATTATTGACAATCATATTATGTCAGATCTGATTATGAAGTCGGTAATCAGGCTGATTTTACAGATAGAGAAAACTCAAACACATAGAAGCTAAGTAACTTGCCCAAGATCATCTCAATCTGTTGGGAAGGAAATTTGAGCCCAGAGTCTAGGTACGAGAATTGGGCCCATGACCACCATTTTATACTCTCTTTCCATTTTTTCAGGGCCCAGTCTTTATTACTCAGCCTTCAAATTTAAAAAATGAAAAACTATGAAAACTGCAATGTTGTAAAAATGTCTCTGCCATATGACCTAATATGATTTGAACTAACTTGGTGGCAAAACTGTACTGGAACTGATGTGAGAGTATTATTTATAGTTTTCCATCATTCCAGTTGTTGAGAATAATCAAGTTTGCTGTAGAAATATTAATACGTCTGATTAAACGGTGCTGCCTAATATTCTGCTGTGGGTATTGTTGTAGTATACATGCACTGTATTACCCTTACACAATCCTAAAGATTTTTTTAAATATATACTTTATTGCACTTTAGATTCTGGGGTACATGTGCAGAACATGCAGGATTGTTGCATAGGTACGTACATGGCAATGTAGTTTGCTGCCTCCATCCTCCCGGTACCTGTAGCTGGCATTTCTCCCCATGGTATCCCTCCCCAACTCCCTACCCACACTGTTCCTCCCCTATTCCGCCCCCAACAGACCCCAGTGTGTGATGCTCCCCTCCCTGTGTCCATGTGTTCTCATTGTTCAACACCCACCTATAAGTGTGAACATGCGGTGTTTGATTTTCTGTTCTTGTGTCAGTTTGCTGAGAATGATGGTTTGCAGATTCATCCACCTCCCTACAAAGGACACAAATTCATCATTTTTTATGGCTGCATAGTATTCCATGGTATATATGTGCCACATTTTCCTTGCCCAGTCTATCAACGATGGGCATTTGGGTTGGTTCCAGGTCTTTGCTATTGTAAACAGTGCTGCAATGAACATACATATGCATGTGTCTTTATAATAGAATGATATATAATTTATGGGGTATATACTCAGTAATGGGATTGCTGGGTCAAATGGAATTTCTATTTCTAGATCCTTGAGGAATTGCCACACTGTCTTCCACAATGGTTGAACTAATTTACATTCCCACCAACAGTGTAAAAGTGTTCCTCTTTCTCAACATCCTCTCCAGCATCTGTTGTCTATAGATTTTTTAATGTTCGCCATTCTAACTGGTGTGAGATGGTATCTCAATGTAGTTTTGATTTGCATTTCTCTAATGACCAGTGATGATGAGCATTTTTTTCATATGTTTGTTGGCCTCATATATGTCTTCTTTTGAAAAGTGTCTGCTCCTGTCCTTCACCCACTTTTGGATGGGTTTGTTTGTTTTTTTCTTGTAAATCTGTTTTAGTTCTTTGTAGATTCTGGATATTAGCCCTTTGTCAGATGGGTAGACTGCAAAAATTTTATCCCATTCTGTTGGTTGCCAGTTCACTCTAATGATTGTTTCTTTTGTTGTGCAGAAGCTCTGGAGTTTAATTAGATCCGATTTTTCTATTTTGGCTTTTGTTGCCAATGCTTTTGGTATTTTGGTCATGAAGTCCTTGCCTATGCCTATGTCCTGAATGGTTTTGCCTAGGTTTTCTTCTAGCATTTTATGGTGTTAGGTCTTATGTTTAAGACATTAATCCATCTGGAGTTAATTCTAGTGTAATGTGTCAGGAAGGAGTTCAGTTTCTGCTTTCTGCACATGGCTAGCCAGTTTTCCCAGCACAATTTATTAAACAGGGAATCCTTTCCCCATTGCTTGTTTTTGTCAGGTTTGTCAAAGATCAGATGGTTGTAGATGTGTGGTGTTGCCTCCAAGGCCTCTGTTCTATTACACTGGTCTATATCTCTGTTTTTGTACAAGTACCATGCTGTTTTGATTACTGTAACCTTGTAATATAGTTTGAAATCAGGTAGCATGATGCCTCCCGCTTTGGTCTTTTTGCTTAGAATTGACTTGGCTATGCGGGCTCTCTTTTGGCTCCATATGAAGTTTAAGGTGTTTTTTTCCAGTTCTGTGAAGAGGTCACAGGTAGCTTGATGGGGACAGCATTGAATCTTTTTTTAATTTTTTATTTATTTATCTTTTTATTGCATTTTAGGTTTGGGGGTACCTGTGAAGAACATGCAAGATTGTCGCATAGATACACTTGTGGCAGTGTGATTTGCTGTCTTCTTCCCCATCACCTATATCTGGCATTTCTCCCCATGCTTTCTCTCTCCAACTCCCCACCCCCAACTGTCCCTCTCTTATTTCCCCCCAACAGACCCCAGTGTGTGGTGCTCCCCTCCCTGTGTCCATGTGTTCTCATTGTTCAACACCCGTTTTTATGAGTGAGAACATGCAGTGTTTGATTTTCTGCTCTTGTGTCAGTTTGCTGAGAATGATGGTTTCCAGGTTCATCCATGTCCCTACAAAGGACATGAACTCATCGTTTTTGATGGCTGCATGGTATTCCATGGTGTATATGTGCCACATCTTCCCTGTCCAGCCTATCATCGATGGGCATTTGGGTTGGTTCCAGGTCTTTGCTATTGTAAACAGTGCTGCAATGAACATTCATGTGCACGTGTCCTTATAGTAGAACGATTTGTAATCCTTTGGATATATACCCAGTAATGGGATTCCTGAGTCAAATAGAATTTCTATTTCTAGGTTCTTGAGGAATCGCCACACTGTCCTCCACAATGGTTGAACTAATTTACACTCCCACCAACAGTGTAAAAGTGTTCCTATTTCTCCACATCCTCTCCAGCATCTGTTGTCTATACATTTTTTAATGATCACCATTCTAAGTGGTGTGAGATGGTATCTCAATGTGGTTTTGATTTGCATTTCTCTGATGACCAGTGATAATGAGCATTTTTTCATATCTTTGTTGGCCTCATGTATGTCTTCTTTTGTAAAGTATCTGTTCATATCCTTTGCCCACTTTTGAATGGGCTTGTTTTTTTCTTGTAAAACTGTTTTAGTTCTTTGTAAATTCTGGATATCAGCCCTTTGTCAGATGGGTAAACTGCAAAATTTTTTTCCCATTCTGTTGGTTGCCGAGTCAATCTAATGACTGTTTCTTTTGCTGTGCAGAAGCTGTGGAGTTTGATTAGGTCCCATTTGTCTATTTTGGCTTTTGTTGCTAATGCTTTTGGTGTTTTAGTCATTAAGTCCTTGCCTATGCCTATGTCCTGAATGGTTTTGCCTAGATTTTCTTCTAGGATTTTTATGGTGTTAAGTCTTATGTTTAAGTCTTTAATCCACCTGGAGTAAATTTTAGTGTAAGGTGTCAGGAAGAAGTCCAGTTTCTGCTTTCTGCACACGGCTAGCCAGTTTTCCCAACACCATTTATTAAACAGGGAATCCTTTCCCCATTGCTTGTTTTTGTCAGGTTTGCCAAAGATCAGATGGTTGTAGATATGTTGTGTCACCTCCAAGGCCTCTGTTCTGTTCCACTGGTCTATATCTCTATTTTGGTACTAGTACCATGCTGTTTTGATTACTGTAGCCTTGCAGTATAGTTTGAAGTCTGGTGGTGTGATGCCTCCTGCTTTGGTCTTTTTGCTTAGAATTGACTTGGCTATGCAGGCTCTCTTTTGGTTCCATATGAAGTGTAAGGTGTTTTTTTCCAGTTCTGTGAAGAAGGTCATTGGTAGCTTGATGGGGATAGCATTGAATCTGTAAATTACTTTGGCAATATGGCCATTTTCACGATATTGATTCTTCCTAACCATGAGCATGGAATGTTTCTCCATCTGTTTGTATCCTCTCTTATTTCATTGAGCAGTGGTTTGTAGTTCTCCTTGAAGAGGTCCTATATATTCCTTGTTAGCTGTATTCCTAGGTATTTTATTCTCTTTGTAGCAATTGTGAATGGTAGTTCATTCTTGATTTGGCTCTCTTTAAGTCTATTATTGGTGTTGAGGAATGCTTGTGAATTCTGCACATGGATTTTTTATCCTGAGAGTTTGCTGAAGTTGCTTATCAGTTTCAGGAGACTCTGGGCTGAGACGATGGGGTCTTCTAGATATACAATCATGTCATCTGCAAATAGAGACAATTTGACTTCCTCCTTTCCTATTTGAAAACCCTTTGTTTCTTTTTATTGCCTGATTACTCTGGCTAGAACTATATTGAATAGGAGTGGGGAGAGAGGGCATCCTTGTCTAGTGCCAGATTTCAAAGGGAATGCTTCCAGTTTTTGCCCATTCAGTATGATATTGGCTGTTGGTTTGTCATAAATAGCTTTTATTATTTTGAGATACGTCTCATCAATACCTAGTTTATTGAGGGTTTTTAGCATAAAGGTGCTGTTGAATTTTGTCTAAGGCCTTCTCTACATCAATTGAGATAATCATGTGGTTTTTGTCTTTGGTTCTGTTTATGTGGTGAATTATGTTTATGGACTTGCATATGTTGAACCAGCCTTGCATCCCTGGGATGAATCCTACTTGATCATGGTGGATAAGCTTTTTGATGTGCTGTTGCAATTGGCTTGCCAGTATTTTATTGAAGATTTTTGCATCTATGTTCATCATGGATATTGGCCTGAAGTTTTCTTTTCTCGTCAAGTCTCTGCCGCGTTTTGGTATCAGGATGATGTTGGTCTCGTAAAATGATTTGGGAAGCATTCCCTCTTTTTGGATTATTGGAATAGTTTCAGAAGGAATGCTACCAGCTCCTCTTTGTATGTCTTTTTCACGGTTTAGGCTTGGGAGGGTGCAAGTGTCCAGGAATTTATCCATTTCTTCCAGTTTTACTAGTTTATGTGCATAGAGTTGTTTGTAGTAATCTCTGATGATGGCTTGAATTTCTGTGGAATCTGTGGTGATATCCCCTTTATCATTTTTTATTGCATCATTTGGTTATTCTCTCTTTTCTTTTTTAATAATGTGGCTAGTGGTCTATTTTATTTATCTTTTCAAAAAACCAGCTCCTGGATTTATTGATTTTTTGTAAAGTTTTTTTTTTGTGTATCTCCTTCAGTTCTTTCTGATCTTAGTTATTTCCTGTCTTCTGCTAGGTTTTGAGGTTTTTCAATCTTGCTCCTCTAGCTCTTTCAATTTTGATGGTAGTGTGTCAATTTTTGATCTCTCCTTTCTTCTCATATGGGCACTCATTGCTATATATTTTCCTCTAGAGACTGTTTTAAATGTGTCCCAGAGATTCTGGTATGTTGTGTCTTCATTCTCCTTGGTTTTGAAGAACATCTTTATTTCTGCCTTCATTTCATTGTTTATCCAGTCAACATTCAAGAGCAAGTTGTTCAGTTTCCATGAGGCTGTGTGATTCTGAGTTTCTGAATTCTGAGTTCTAACTTGATTGCACTGTGGTCCAAGAGACTGTTTGTTATGATTTCCATTTTTTGCATTTGCTGAGGAGTGATTTGCTTCCAATTATGTGGTCAATTTTAGAGTAGGTGTGATGTGGTGCTGAGAAGAATGTATATTCTGTAGCACTGAATATTTAAATTACTTTGGGTAGTATGGCCATTTTCACAATATTGATTCTTCCTAACCATGAGCATGGAATGTTTTCCCAGCTGTTTGTGTCCTCTCTTATTTCCTTGCAAAATGGTTTGTAGTTCTCCTTGAAGAGGCCCTTTATATCCTTTGTTAGTTGTATTCCTAGGAATTTTATTCTCTTTATAGCAATTGTGAATGGCACTTTGTTCTTGATTTGGCTCTCTTTAAGTCTGTTATTTGTGTATAGGAATGCGTGTGATTTCTGCACATTGATGTTGTATCCTGAGACTTTACTGAAGTTGCTTATCAGTTTCAGGAGATTTTGGGCTGAGACAACGGGGTCTTCTAAATATACAATCATGTTGTCTGCAAATAGAGACAATTTGACTTCCTCCTTTCCTAATTGAACATCTTTTATTTCTTTTTCTTGCCTGATTGCTCTGGCTAGAACTTCCAATACTATATTGAATAGGAGTGGTGAGAGAGGGCATCCTTGTCTAGTGCCAGATTTCAAAGGGAATGCTTCCAGTTTTTGCCTATTCAATATGATATTGGCTGTGGGTTTGTCATAAATAGTTTTTATTATTTTGAGATACATTCTATTGATATCTAGTTTATTGAGAGTTTTTAGCATAAAGGGCTGTTGAATTTTGTTTAAGGCCTTCTCTGCATCTATTGAGATAATCATGTGGTTTTTGTCTTTGGTTCTGTTTATGTGATGAATTACGTTTATAGATTTGCATATGTTGAACCAGCCTTGCATCCCCAGGATGAAGCCTATTTGATCATGATGGATAAGCTTTTTGATGGGCTGCTGCAATTGGTTTGCCAGTATTTTATTGAAGATTTTTGCATCTATGTTCATCATGGATATTGGCCTAAAGTTTTCTTTTCTTGTGGAGTCTCTGCCAGGTTTTGGTATCAGGATGATATTGGTCTCATAAAATGATTTGGGAAGGATTCCCTCTTTTTGAATTGCCTGGAATAGTTTCAGAAAGAGTGGAACCAGCTCCTCTTTGTTTGTCTGGTAGATTTCAGCTGTGAACTCATCTGGACCGGGGATATTTTTGGTTGGTAGGCTATTAATTCCTGCCTCAATTTCAGCCCTTGTTATTGGTCTATTCAGGGTTTCAAATTCTTCCTTGTTTAGGCTTGGGAGGGTGCAAGTGTCCAGGAATTTATTCATTTCTTCCAGGCTTCCTGGTTTATATGCTTAGAGTTGTTTGTAGTAATCTCAGATGGCAGTTTCTATTTCTGTGGAATCTGTGGTGATAGCCCTTTTACTGTTTCTTATTGCATCTTTTTGATTATTCTCTCTTTTCTTATTAATCTTGCTAGTGGGCTGTCTATTTTGTTGATCTTTTCAAAGAACCAGCTCCTAGATTTATTGATTTTTTTTAAGGTTTATTTTTGTGTCTCTATCTTTCTCAGTTCTGCTCTGATTGTAATTATTTCTTGTCTTCTGCTAGGTTTTGAGTTTTTTTGATCTTGGTCCTCTAGCTCTTTCAATTTTGATTATAGAATGTTGATTTTAGATCTTTCCTTGTTTTTCATATGGGCATTTATTGCTATATATTTTCTTCTAGACACTGCTTTAAATGTGTCCCAGAGATACTGGTACACTGTGTCCTCATTCTCCTTGGTTTCAAAGAACACCTTTATTTCTGCCTTCATTTCATTGTTTATCCACTCAACATTCAAGAGCCAGTTGTTCAGTTTCCATGAAGTTGTGTGGTTCTTAGTTAGTTTCTCAATCCTGATTAAGAATTTGATTGCACTGTAGTCAGAGGGATGGTTTGTTATGATTTCCATTCTTTTGCATTTGCTGAGGAGTGATTTACTTCCAATTATGTGGTCAGTTTTAGAGTAGGTGTGATGTTGTGCTGAGAAGAATGTATATTCTGTGGATTTGGGGTGGAGAGTTCTGTAAATGTCTATTAGGTTTGCTTGGTCCATATCTCAGTGCAAGTCCTGGATATCCTTGTTAATTTTCTATCTTGTTATCTGTCTAACATTGACAGTGGAGTGTTAAAGTCTCCCAATATTACTTCGTGGGAGTCTAAGTCTCTTTGTAGGTCATTAAGAACTTGCTTTATGTATCTGGGTGCTCCTGTATTGGGTGTGTATATATTTAGGATAGTTAGCTCTTCTTCTTGCATTGATCCTTTTACCATTATGTAATGCCCTCCTTTGTTTCTTTTGATCTTTTTTGGTTTAAAGTCTATTTTATCAAAAACTAGTATTGCAACTCCTGCTTTTTTTTTTTTTTCCTCACCATTTGCTTGGTGAATATTCCTCCATCCCTTTATTTTGAGCCTATGTGTGTCCTTGCATGTGAGATAGGTTTCCTGGATACAGCTCACTGATGGGTTTTGACTTTTTATCCAATTTCCCATTTTGTGTCTTTTGATTGGGGCATTTAGCCCATTTACATTTAAGGTTAATATTGTTATGTGTGAATTTGATCCTGCCATGTTGATGCTAGCTGGTTTACCCATTAGTTGACACAGTTTCTGCATTGCATCGATGCTCTTTACCATTTGGTACATTTTTGGAGTGGCTGGTACTGGTTGCTCCTTTCTATGTTTAGTGCTTCTTTCAGGAGCTCTGGTAAGGCAGGCCTGGTGGTGATGAAATCTCTGAGCAATTGCTTGTTCATAAAGGATTTTATTTCTCCTTTATTTATGAAGCTTAGTTTCGCTGGATATGAAATTCTAGGTTGAAAGTTCTTTTCTTTAAGGATGTTGAATATCGGCCCCCACTGTCTTCTGGCTTGTAGGGTTTCTGCTGAGAGATACACTGTGAGTCTGATGGGCTTCCCTTTGTGGGTAACCCAACCTTTCTCTCTTGCTGCCCTTAGCATTTTTTCCTTCATTTCAATCCTGGTGAATCTGACAATTATGTGCCTTTGGGTTGCTCTTCTTGAGGAATATCTCTGTGGTGTTTTCTGTATTTCCTGGACTTGAATATTGGCCTGCCTTGCTAGGTTGGGGAAGTTCTCCTAGATAAAATCCTGAAGAGTGTTTTCCAGCTTGGATTCATTCTCTCCATCACATTCAGGTACACCTATCAAATGTAGATTAGGTCTTTTCACATAATCCTATATTTCTTGGAGGCTTTGTTCTTTTCACTCTTTTTTCTCTAATCTTGCCTTTTCATTTCTTTTCATTAAGTTGATCTTCAATCTCTGATATCCTTTCTTCTGCTTCATCAATTTGGCTATTGGAACTTGTGTATGCTTCGTGAAATTCTTGTGTTGTGTTTTTCAGCTCCATCAATCATTTATATTCTTCTCTAAGCTGGTTATTCTTGTTAGCATTTCGTCAAACCTTTTTTCAAGATTCTTAGTTTCTTTGCATTGGGTTGGAACATGCTCTCTTAGCTCAGATAAGTTTATTACCTCCCACTTTCTGAGGCCTGTTTCTGTCAATTCATCAGACTCATTCTGCATCCAGCTTAGTTCCCTTGCTGGTGAGGAGTTGTGATCCCTTGCAGGAGGAGAGGCTTTCTGATTTTGGGTGTTTTCCTCCTTTTTGTGCTGATTTCTTCCCATCTTTGTGGATTTATCTACCTGTGGTCTTTGTAGTTGGTGACTTTCAAATGGGGTCTCTGAGTGGACGTCCTTTTTTTTGATGATGAAGTTATTTCTTTCTGATTTTTAGTTTTCTTTCTAACAGTCAGTCAGGCCCCTCTGCTGTATGACTGTTGGAGGTCAACTCCAGGCCCTGCTTGCCTGGGGATCACCTGCGGCGCATGCAGAACAGTAACAGTTGCTGCCAGTTTCTTCTGTTATCTTTGTCCCAGAAGGATACCCACCAGATGTCAGCCTAAGCTCTCCCTTACGAGGTGTCTCTTTGGATATATGGGAGTCAGGGAGCTGCTTGAGGAGACAGTCTGTCCCTTACAGGAGCGCAAGTGCTGAGCTGGGAACTCCGTTGTTCCTTTCAGAGCTGGAGGGCAGGTATGTTTATATCTGCTGCAACAGAATTCATAACCGCCTTTTTTTCCCAGGTGCTCTGTTCTGGGAAGGTGGGGCTTTAGTTATAAGTTCCTGTCATTCTGCTGCCTTTTTTCTGAAATGCCCTGCCCAGTGAGGAGGTAGCCTAGTCACAGTCTGCTAGCAGAGGCATTGCTGAGCAGCTGTGGGCTCTGCCCAGCTGCTGTGTGAACTTCCTTGAGGCTTTATTTATAGAGGTATAGTTAGAACTGCCTCGATAATGGTGGACTGCCTAGGTAATGGTACTATCTCTGTAATGGTGGATTGCCTCTGTAATGGTGGACTGCCTTGGTAATGGTGGATGGCCTTGGTAGTGGTGGACTGCCTCGGTAATGGTGGATGCCTTTCCCCCCCACAGAGCTGGCCCTGGACTATCCCAGGTCCAGCTGTGCTTGCTGTGAAACTCTCAATCCAGAGCATTTAAGATTGCTGGTCTTTGTCGGGGTGGAAACCACCAAGCCACATCACCTGGCTCCCTGTTTCAGCCCTCTTTTTTTCACTTGAATAGGCAACTCTGTCTCCCAGGCATTCCAGGCACCAGCTGAAATGGCTGCCCAGATTCTGTGAGTTTTTGTGTGGAGACTCACTGTGCCAGCTGTTTCAGCCTGCTGGAAACTTGTGGTGCTTTTCCACCCAGGAATCTCCTGGTGTGTGGGCAGTAAAAACTTGTTTGGAAATGTGGTGATCACTTGCCCTCTGTGTTCTTGCTGGGAACTGTACTCCAGAGCTGTTCCTATTCGGCCATCTTGTGTCTATCTCCTCTACAATCCTAAAGATGTTGAATTCCAAATCACATCTGGTCCAATGAGAGACCATAGACTGGTGGTTGTACATGAATAACTTGGTATTCTGGTTTTCAATACTGGGACTACAAGCTTGGTCATACACATATGAGGAAGAACCTCTCTTACTGTGCTGACAAAATTAGGTTTTACATGAGCCTGAAAGGCTGGTACTTAAGCTACCCAGGCAGTCAACGTCCCTTGGGGAGGCCTGTGAAAACCCATCATCCAATGTGCCATCCAGATGATTGGATTGGCCATGAGCACCAGTGAGACTTTTTCCTATTGAAGTTGCTCCCCCAGCACTCAGATGGTCTCTCCTATAGGAGATTGAAGGCTCTTTTGTTGGAGCTGGTGACCTGTGAAGGCCACATATTCTAGGATATACAAGAAGATAAATGGGAGGCCAATGTAGCCATGTGCACATTATAGGGCTATTAGGTTTACTTATACATTCACAAAAGTAATTCCACAAATGGCTCGAGAGTGGTGGCTCATGCTTGTAATCCCGGCACTTTGGGAGGCTGAGGCGAGTGGATCACCTGAGGTCAGGAGTTCAAGAGCAGCCTGGCCAACATGGTGAAACCTTGTCTGTACTAAAAATACAAAAATTAGCTAGGTGTGGTGGCGGGTGCCTGTAATCCCATTTACTCAGGAGGCTGAGGCAGGAGAATCATTTGAACCAGAAGGCAGAGGTTGCAGTGAGCCCAGATCATGCCATTGCACTCCAACCTGGGCAACAAGCAAGACACCATCTCAAAAAAAAAAAAAAAAAAAAAATCCATAAATGTTGATGAAGACAAGGAAAAAAACATGGACCCATTCTTAAACTACTCACATTTTAGTTCCTATAGTGAAAAAGACTTAAGTTTAAATCTTGCTCTGTCATGCATTAGCTATGGGACTTTGGACAACTTAACCTTTCTGTGTCTGCATTTCTTTATCAGTAAAATGAGGATAATAATAGTACATATCCCATGAGGACGTTGTGGGGACTTAAACCAATAAAACACATAAACTACGTCATGAAGTATAAAAGCCCGTAGTAAACTTAATAAATGGTAGCTATCACTATTATAATAATTTTGGTTAAAGATAGTTGACCAATTGAAAGTCTACACACATTATTAAGAATTGAGAGAGAGACAGAAGTAACTGATTTTGCACAGGAGAGTCTAGGCAGGCTTCAATGAGGCATCGAGGAGCAGTCTTGAAAAATGAGCAGAATTTCAATATAGAGCAAAGAGAAAAATGCTTTAGGGGAAAGAAATGAATTTAGTATCTAGCATATTGACTTTGAGATCTTTACTGACAGCTGAAAAATTTTTCTGAATTTATTAGAAAGATTGAAGCTAGAATTGGTTGATTACTATTAAATCAATAATACCAAGATCTAAAACCACAAGAATAGGCTAGAATGTCAGGGAAAAAAGTTGCAGACTGAGAACAGACAGGGTTGGGGAACATGGAGATTTAAAAGGCTAATAGAAGGGGTGTCTTTGAAGGCAGAAAAATAACAGAGACGTAGGAAGAGGGCAGGTGTAGAGAAAACTGACTTGTTCAAACAGGTATTTAAATGGAGCCTA
Organism: Saimiri boliviensis; assembly: GCF_048565385.1. Lineage (NCBI taxonomy): Eukaryota > Metazoa > Chordata > Mammalia > Primates > Cebidae > Saimiri > Saimiri boliviensis. The sequence goes on from NC_133459.1 coordinate 104,063,116, forward strand.
AATCCCACTGGAGAACAGAGAAAGTCACTCAAATTTAACTTGATCAGCAATACAGTGCAATGTACAGTCCTCAGACTCATGAGCTACCTGGATTCAAACCCTCCCTTTCACTCTAGCTGTGTAAACCTTAAAAAGATACTTTTCCTCTGAAATCACAATATTCCATGCATTTAAAATTAAAATGTTGGTCTTTTTCCAGTAAGACTATTTTGAGTTTAGAATGGACTAATGTATACAAAGCACTTAGGAAATTGTATAAAGACACATACATGTGTACATCTGGGAAAATATAAATTGGTCAATGCAAACTTGATACCAGAGAAAATAACAGAACAATCAACAAATTACTTTCCATCACTCAGAGGAGCCCTAGATATTGTGTAACAATTCAAGTTAGATTTATGAACAAATAATGTCAAAGTTAGACCAATTTCACTTTCTTTCTTTGAAGAATATTAGACTTTGGGGGTAAGAGAAAAGTAAAAGATTGAATAGAGCGGAACTAGCTCAGTTTTCTATCTCCATGACATTTCTATGGCTAGGCTGCAAGAAACTGTTCAGCCCAGCATGTCTCCATTGGAGTGTTAGAAAGTTACTGAGTTGTTCCATGAAGCAAATAAGTTTGGGTAACATTGGGTAAATAGGTTACTTTATTGTAGAATTTCGCAAATGTTTCTATTATAGTAATGTAATATAAATAGCTAAGTGTCAGTATAGTGCACAGCCATAGAGTGCTTTTATGGATCACAGAACACAGTCAGAGAAGGAGAGGGGTAGGTATGGTATTATCTTTGCTGAAGTTATGGTTCCTACATAGTGAATATTAAGTTTTCAGCATCTATATGTAGTAAAATATCATGCGTTATTCCATACGTGTCAGAATTTAAAGAGTTATTTAATACTTTTTTTCATGAGCTGGACAATTGGGAATCAGGAGAATCACAATTAAGCAAAAGTTAGACAGAATTGCTATTACTTGGATGACAGAAATAAAATTCAAAGGACATCCAAAATAGAATTATATCAAAAAAGAATGAAGATCAAAAAGGAGAAGAAACATGTCTTTTCTATAAAATAAGCTTTGTAGAAAAAAGAAAGAAAAAAATTTTGATATGTATGCTCATGGCTTTAAAAGTCCAAGAAAACACACTGGGTCTTGAATAAAAGCATGATGCATAAAAATACCACAAAAGTTATTCTGCCCCTGTCAAGTTTATTGTCACAAAAAGCATAGGGAAATGTGTGTCTCAGACTAGGGTGGCTATATTTTAGAGTGTTGGCCTTCTGCACACTTCTGCTTGGCTTTACATGTTTCATACAATAGTGGTCTTGAACTGCTCCAGAATATAGGACCTCCAAAGCCAAATGACTGCCAGCAAGATCCCATCTAGGGTACGCCTGAGTGGTGGGCTGCGTGTCTTGGGTGAGAATCTTGTCATTCCCTGATTTAATAAAGGCCTCCTAGTTATTTTGTTAAAACTTGTGAAGGTGAGCAGAAACTGATCATCCTATTTGAAAAGTATCCTGGTTGCTTGAGATTCTGCTAAATCTAGAGATTATCCAGGTTGAGTAGCATTTATAGGTCCCTGAAGAGTTGATTTTGAGGGACCAGAAGTTGTCACTTTTGTGTTCTTATGTTGAGCGATGATACATCCTACGTAGCCCTCATAGATAACTGATTTGAAATGTACCAACTAGAGTCATGTGAGAGTGTGTGTAACTGTATGCATATGTGTAAGAAAAAGCCAATATGAAGACAGAATCATAAAGCTACTGAAGGTCCTGTGCTTGGCTGGAAGTACCACACTAATGAAGTAAAGGACTTACAGGCAGGCAACCAGGTAAAGGACGTAAAAATATTATCACATAAGAGGTGGAGTTGATAATGGTTAACCTGGGGAAGAAATAAAGCCAGCGTTGATATACTTTTACTACTTATAAAGAAAAAAAAAGGGGGGTTGATAAGAAATAACTTTTATACCAGTTAAAACTGTCCAACAATGGACCAGACTGTCTTCTGAAAAAAATCGAAAAATAAATTATTCTTGGATGCATATTTTGTGACAGGTGTTAGGCTGAACACATTACATGTGTAAGCTTAGTCAACTGTCTAAAAATCCATGTGAGGTAATAAGTGTTATATTCTCATATTAGAGACGGGAACCAGTGTTGGAGAGGATAGCTTACTTTTTCAAGGTCACATAGCTAGTAAATGAAGAAACTGGGATTCCACCCTGGAATCTGCACTAAACTACTAAATTGCTTATGGAATTCCACCCTCAGATGCTTTAACGCACAGTCTGTGGTGTCAGAGATTTAGTCAGAGGGGTTATTCCCATTGCAAGACTTCTCCATTGCAGATAGTTTATAAAACTATTCAGCTAATTTCTGACATACTGATTTTTGGAATATTTAATTGAACCCCTTTGGACACTGAGTCCATCCATCACCTGCCTATTTGAACAGCAATGAGAAAAAAATGTCCAAAAAGTCTAGAGAAAGCCAGTAAACACTAAGGGACGGATGGACAATTGGATCTACAAGGAAAACTGAAAGAGGTTTCATTCCTTTGCCCAGAAAGTAACTTGGTGATTTTCAATATGCAAAGGATAAGGGGTATATAAGTCATTTTCATGATGAATATAACAAAAAATCAATTTCATTGAGAAAGTCCGGATGAAACAAGAAGGCTTTCCAGTGAAAGTGTCTTGAAATAAAAACTTCGAAGTACAGATGTGGGTAGAAGAACAGGGTCATGTTAGAATAGAAGCTGATGCCTTCCATAGCAGCCCTCCCCTGCTGCCTCACCAGTGGCCTTGGAAAGTTGACCTGCTCTGAGGACCACCCAGAATGCCAGGAAGTGTTTGTGAACTTCATTCTCTTCCAGCCTTTCCACTAAAGAAGGAGCAGACACTAAAAAGGAAAGCTGAGCCATTTTAGGAAAGCATTAAACTAAATTTGACAACTGTGTCCATAGAAGTGATTAGGTAGCCAGCCACAGGGTTTTGCAACAAATAACCTTGCAAGATCCCTTCCAAATTCATGAGTCTATGGCCCTCAACAACCAAGGAGAGGCCACAGAATCTCCATTAATAAAATCGCCTTGACGCATCATTTCTGCTCAACAGAGCTTTAATGTATTAATTTTAGGAGCAAGAAGTCAGTTTTTTTTTTTTTTTTCTGTAACACTGAAAGCAACTGAATACCCTTACAAAGAAGGATTTTTTGGTTAACTTTTGAAGAATTTCTTTCTGCTTCATAGAAATTTTATCATAATTTCATACCTCCATACTTCATGGCTTGTTACTTGGTCCATGACTCTTAGGTTTAACCTGATAAGGTCCTGGTTCCTGTGATATTAGTTCTTAGGTTTGGTTGCTCACAGCTGCTGCTTTGAAGTGCCTGATAACATTCTTACCCTTCTAAGAAACCAGTGGGTTTTCAAGTTCTCATTCTCTTGTGCTCACTGTGCTACTGCTTCTATTAGTTCTCACTGAATGGGGACATTCTAATCTCCCCCTTTTCACTACTGTTTAAAGAGGGCAAACCTTGGGCTGTTGCAGGTAGGTAATTGGTCCATCCACGGAACTGGGCAAATTATTCAGGAAATAATCACATTTCTCTGTGAGCATGTCAGAGCCTGTTTTCCTGCGGGGAATCAGGATTTCAATGGGGGCACACACATGGTTTCTATAAACACAGATAATGCTTGCATGCTTTCACAAGCACATAAAAACCTTTTTTCTTAATGTGGTCCCCACAGGCCTACAGTCATGCTCTTTATCCAAAGGGAGCCTCTACACACAGGATCTGAAGCAGGTATGTTTCAATTCCTGGAGTTTGGAAACAGCACCAGGCAAAATTAGGGCCTAGCTAAAATTGTAGAGGGAAATATCTTCTGGACAAAGCATCTCTCAGGATACCCAGTATGGGAAGTAGGGCTGTAAACATTCAAATAATTTCTGTAAATTGTTTATGGCTAAAATTAAATTAGGGTTGAGACTTTTCAAGGCCTTTAATATTTTAATTGAAAATTAATTTCGGGGAGGAAAAATAATCACCTCCTGTCTCATCCACTTAGAAAAAATTTCCTTCTGTGATGTCAAGTATAATTTCCCAACACATGTGATGTGAATGTCAGATGACTAAATTTTACAGATGATCAGAGTGCTAAAAGATGTCTACAAGAGGTAAGACCGGGACTAAAACTTTAGCAGCACTTTAAAGAAGAATGAGACAACTTAACAGTTAAGAGGAGTAACATCACAATTGTAAGCAAAATTGAGAGGAAGCCATCACCTCATTGTGCACAGAATATGCTGTTACCAAGAAAAGTTACTCACAGGTATTTGCAGTGCCTTTGGGGATGGGGAGATAGGAGCCTGGACTCCAAGGTCGGCCCTGATAATTCTTCTTGCATTTCCCACAGTCTGGGCCCGTAGTGTTGTGCTCACATTCACATGTCAGTTTGCTGTTGTCATACACACACACAGTGGCATGAAGATTGCACTTGCACCTGCGCAGAGGAGAGACAAAGAGTTCATTGTCAGATGAGTTGGTCTTGGTGACCACAGAGGCTTCCCTGATCAGTCTGCCAGGGTTGTGCCTTTCAAACTGTACAGTGCTTTAGTGCTACACAGAGGCATTTAGTAAGAGACAGATTTGCAGGCCCAGCCCTCAGAATCTTCCCAAAGAGAGCCGTTTGCAGAGGGCAGATTTGCTATGATGCCGCCTGTCCTCACACCTCACTTTGAGAAAGCCGAATAGCGATCAGGTCAGCGGAGGCCTGAAGCTTTCCTAATATAACTGGCTCCAGAGTCAAGGGGGCCCTCAACAGATTCCAAAATACTGTCATTTAGGAAAAGGTCTTTTAGTGATATTAACAAATCTATGACAATTTCATCTCGGTTTCATTTGGGTTTAAAGAACAATGTTACCTTTTTTTTTAAAATCGTTGAGACAATTCTTATTTGCTTAAAAAGGAAGATAACCATTAAAATAATTTGCTATTCAGACTTATTCTTAGAAAACCAAGAAATTATAATCAAGTGTTCTCATTCTGCACTCTAAAATGACATTTCCTCAGATCAGAAGAAGTTTTCTACCATGGCCGCTAACAGACCTGAGGGGAGGTGTGACGGGAATCCTCAGACATCCCACTCAGAGCAAATCAGGGAATCACAAAGGGCTCTCAGAAACAGGCCAAATGACTGATAAAAGATGCTTAGAATCCTAAAGGAGAGGAAAAAAAAAAAAAAAAAAAAAAAACCCTTCATATGGCAGGGTTTTGAAGTCATTAGCTAAGTCCTGGCCTTTGCTGCCTATGAATAAAGCCATGATACATGAGAGGCAACAATGGAATACGCAATTTCCACAAAAATACATCCTAATGCCCGAAGTCTTTGACTATAAAATTGCAACAGCTAACTTGATATTTGTTGAGGCAGCAGGATATACACGGTATCACACCGAGCACGCACCATCTCCTCTGGAAAGGTAAAACCTACGTTGACAGAATGGCCACAACAGAGGTCAGAATAATATATGTGGGAAGAGACATTCCACACATAGGAGAGAACCTGGGTACCTGGGCTAGGGAGATAGGTCAGAGTCAGAACCTGAGAGAGAGAGAGAGAGAGTCAGACAGAGAGAGAGACAGAGTGCGTGTGTGTTTGTGTGTGTGAAAACAAACCTGGCCTCTTCCAGGAACTAGGACAAAAATGTAGAAACTCAAGTTTCATTAAGACAAAGACATATTACGGCATTTTACTTTTTTTGTCTTGGGCCAAATTACATGAACTGGGAAAGAGAACAGAATGTTCCTTCTTAGGTAGGAAAACAAAATTCCTTAACAACAATGTTGGTTTCTCTAATGGCTGCACAGCAATGGCCAAGTTTTTCTTTAGTGCATCCAGAATCTGGAACACTGACCCATACTTACGACAAGGAAAAAAAGGAATGGTTAAGACTATTACTGAAAGCAAGACGTAGTCCTAAAGCAACCACCATCTACTCACACCTGTCTGGAAAGACCACACTGCAGCTTCCTCAGGGGTCTATTACAATCTATCATACTTCTTGCTACAATCTGTTCTCTGTGTACTAACAAATTATAATAAGCTTGTTCAACTTAAACACATAAATGTCACCTTTGAAAATAATCATTTGTATATTCTTTAGAAAGGTAAGATAAAAAAGAATTCAGTTAAACAGTCGATGTTTAATTATGAGCTAGGTCCTATAACAGTCTCCCATATGCAGGGAATTACTTGTGCTAGGTTGCTTATTAAAGGATCTTTCTCCTTCCAACATTAACACCTTTATTTATGGGTATGTTTATATATATGGAGAATGTTTAAAACCTAAGTGATAGAAGCACCAGCTTATACTGATTTAGCACCATATCTAGTGTTAAAAATTCCAAATGAGGAAATTGAACAATGTGATCCCAAAGAATAATCTGGTTTCATGCGTGAAGACCAAGAATGCAAGGAGTAATTGTAAATTGGATTATATATCTTGTAACTGTTAATACTTTCATACTTGTAGTCACTCTGAGTTACAGGCAATTTCCATTCTAAAGACATTATATTAGCTGAGAAGCTATTCTTTGAATAATAAAAGGAGGTAAAAGAGAAGAGATGAATGTTTAGTCTTATTTTTTGCTCAGATTTCTTCCAATTAATAGCTCATTCTCAGCTGTCCAAGAGCTTATTAATCATTCAAGGCTCAACGCAATTCAAAACCTTTCTCTGAAATCCATCCTGACCACTGTACTTACCCTGAGCTCTATTCTTCTGATTTCTTTAAACGTGTCTGTGTGCTTGAATTGGTTGTTACTAAAGGCTCTTTGTACTTTTAAATTTTCTCACTCATTGCACAAGTCTCTCCCATCTTCAGGTGAGGACATACCTACTCTGCATTTGGTCATCTCCCCAGCCACCTCCTTAGTCCCCTCCCCTCCCTTCTTGAGTGTCCTATAGTTCCATCTCCTTTCTCCCATCTCCCACTCACTCAGTCTTTGCACATGGCCGCAGCCTCCCTTGCCAAATCACCCACGACTGCCCTGTTGAAAATCCAATGGATACATTTCCTTGCCTTTTTCGTTTTCTCAGGGGCATTGACTCTGGACCTCTCCCTTTCTCCTGACACTCTCCCCTCTGGTTACCCAAGCTCATTTTCAGAAACCTCTTCAGCCTGTTCACTATAGATGCTGTTCCTGGGTTCATGTGACATGCCTGCTTCCCCTTTGCCTGCCAGCATGAGTGGAAGCTTCCTGAGGTCCTCACTAGAAACTGAGCAGATGCAGGCATCATGCTTCTTATACACAGCCTACAGAACTGTGAGCCAAAACAAGCCTCTTTTCTTTATAAATTACCAAGTCTTGGGTATTCCTTTATAGCAATGCAAATGGACAAATGCACTCTTCCTTGAGTCTCTTTAAAATCCATACAGTTCTGGCAACAATCACTTCCTTAGCTGTGATTATCACCTTTGATCTGGTTTATTGTAACACCTTCTAAACAGAATTTTGTGCTCCAGGTACGCCCCTTTCTAACCCGATCTCAACACAATAGTCAAAATATTTTTTTACACAAATATATTTTGGGTCACTTCTGGAACAGAACTGTAAGACTTCCCATTATTTTCAGGATAGAGTCTAAACTCTGTAACATGGACTGCAAGTTCTTTTTGCAATTTATCTCTTGCCCCTTTCCCAGATTTATTTGTATCACTCCTAACTGTACACTTAGTTCTTCAAACTTTGCCTTCAGATACTCTTATAAGCTGTTTCTTCTGCCTACAGCATTCTACTCTCCTATTCCTACCTCTTTGATCTGGATAATTCTTCCCTTCAGATATTAACTTACATATGTCAGTGCCTGGCTCCTTTTTGGTATTCAAAAAATATCTGCTGATCAACTATCTGAATGTTTCTCTGGTCCACCAGGATGCCTTTTCTGTGTGCTCCTATGACATAAGGCAAGGCTAGCTGCATAATAAAGTCCATACTATCACTGCTATAGACTGGAAGCTGTATTTTAATTGCTTATTTTGTCATCCTCACTAGAGAAGTTTCTGGGAGGCAGCCATTGTGTCTGCTTTATTTATTGTAACATCCCTAGTGTGTGTTGCGGTGCTTAAAAAGCACATAATAAGTGCTTAAAAACTTAGATGATTAAAACAAATGATAATAAGTAAGCTTCCTGAAAGCAAGAATGTCTACACATGTTCTACTATGTCTAACTTGACACTGGTCTAATTAATGGAAAATTAATAGACATTGTACTAAATTAAACACTCCATGATGTGTGTTGAAAACTGTCACATGCCCTCATTGTTGGTTTTCAAAACTAGTATTACACTGGACAAAGGAGACTCTATAAAATTTGTGAGATATCATAAACACAGTTTAATTTCATTTAATCTCCAGGGGATTTATCTGATAACTGAAACCCAAAGCAAGACCATCTTAAAACAATGTCTGAAAGACCTAGGAAAAGAATACAGCTCAGGGGAGAGGGGAAAAAAGCATTTGCCTAGCAGATAGCATAATTATTCTGGAACGTGCTTCTTTTAGCTTCAATGTGTCATGCAGGGATGGCTACCCTGGTCCAGCTAAAGTTAGGGGAGAGGCATTGCTTGAACACTGGCTAAAACTGTAACTTCACATCTGGTGACCTAGCTCAGCTTTTGGGCTGTCTTTGCTAAGTCACTGTAACAATTGGTGTGCTGGGGCTGAACACTGCAAGTAGAGGCTGAGGCACAGGATGATGCCTGTACTTGGAGATGACTCCCTTTCATTTTCCACAGCTCAGTTTATTTCTCATCAGCTCCATTCTAATCAGATGCTAAAACCTGTTATTTAGAGACCTTGCCAGAGCGGCTCTTCCCCCAACTGGAAAAAAAAAAATGGATTTCACAGTGCTGGGAAATTGCTGTCAATTCCTGGTGTTGTAACCTCCGGCCTCATGATGGGTAGGGGGCAGACTTCTGTGACATCCCACTTATCTCTGACAGATTCATTATCCATTCCCATGGCCATCCAGCTCCCACATCTGCTGTCGCTTTAGACAGGGGAAGAAGTGGGAATGTGGAGAACTAAAACGCTCTGCTAGTAGTCACGTGTCTGATGTTCTGGAGAGCCAGGTCTCTTCACCGATTTTGTTTACACCCACGGAACTCATACCTAGACATTGCAGATAGAACAAATTGACCTGCATGTTCCTTGAAGATCTATTTGTGTGCAAGTGACAAATGGCAGACAATGCCAAAAAGGTCTCACTAAGACGGACTTAAAAAAAAAAAGGGAGCTCTAGTCTGTGATACAAACTTTACAAACACCAGTGTGTTCTCACTTTCAACCAGATCTGCACTTCCTGTATTTTAGTGACCAGCTGTCATGAGTCAATTTAATCTTGCTTATAAAAAGGCTCCAACATTTAGTTCTGTGCCACCTGCCACTAGGTATGAAAAACCTATACCGTCTGCCTCATTTTTTTTTTTTTATAACTTAATATATCTATTCTGGGAAGCATGTTATCCGCCAGAATTTCCTGTGAGCTAGAGGTCCATAGAGCCTATTACTAATGTTCCAAATGGAGGTACTGAGACAAAGAATGAAAAAACGTCCCTTTGTGAAGACAAACAGGAATGCAGGCCTGGCTTGCGAATCCTCCTATGGCGCAAAAGTAACCAAAACACTCAGAGTTTTGGTTGCTTTTGCGCCATAGGAGGATTCGCCATTAAGTGGATGAAATTTAGTTCCGGGCCCTTTCAGGGCTCTGAGGAGGACCCTAGCAATCTATGCACATGGTAATATGCTTTGGTATAATTTACTGAAGTAAGATATTTATTTTTATTAATGAGGGTTTTTCCTTAATGAGGCCCCTTGGGTCCCTGCACCCCACAAAGCAAGTAGGTTTTAGGCATTCCAAAACCTGGATTAGCTTCTGATTGTATCTCGTCCCTTAGATTAGCACTAGCTATACAAATGCTTTTAGAAAATGTGTTATCAGAAATATTGAAGCTTTGTAAATATCTTTTTAAAAGGAAATACATTATACAATGCCTCTCACATTCTTTTTCTGTCTCTGCAGCCACCTTGACTTTCTTTTTGTTTGTTTGTTTGTTTGTTTGTTTGAGATGGAGTTTTGCTCTTGTTACCCAGCCTGGAGTGCAGTGGCGCGATCTCGGCACACGGCAACCTCTGCCTCCTGGATTCGAGCAATTCTCCTGCCTCAGCCTCCCGAGTAGCTGGGATTACAGGCATGTGCCACCATGCCCAGCTAATTTTTTGTATTTTTAGTAGAGACGGGGTTTCACCATGTTGACCAGGATGGTCTCAATCTCTTGACCTCATGATCCGCCCGCTTCAGCCTCCCAAAGTGCTGGGATTATAGGCGTGAGCCACTGCACCTGGCCCACCTTGACTTTCTTTACATAGTCATATGAATTTCAAGTTCCCCCATTAACACATTACTTGAAATGGGAGATGTGGAGCAACATAACTCAGAGTTTATGAGCTGTGACACTGGGACATGGAATTAGACAGCCTGAGTTCAAATCCCTCCTTTGCCACTTACTTACTGTAAGGCCAGGACAAGTAACTTAACAAACACAAAACTAAACAGAGCTAACAATATCTGAATAATTATAAGCACCTGGCATTGTGCTAAATGCTTTTTGTATGTTTCACGTTATTCATACCCAGGTCACAATAGTCCCATGAGATCTGCACTAATGATTACAGATGATGCGTTTGAACATCGGGGTGTTCAGAATCCCAGCTGGTACAAGGTGGAGCAGGGATTTAGACCACGGGCAGCCTGCCTCCAGAACTTTGCTCTTACAACTGCAGAGGGCATTCACTCTTCCTGAGTATGGCTAAAATTCAGCTGCCTTTTCTGTCAACCACGGACAAGAAATGGAGGGGTTTCAAAGGACTCTTGTGAGGCTTGAACCAGATGATACACGTAAGCCCTTAAGATAGTATCCGTCAAAAAGTTCTTAACAAATGTTAGTTTCCATTATTATTTCTACAGTTACTCTCTCTACTACTATGGACATGGGCTGTCTGATTCGTTCTGTGAGCATTAATTCATGGCATATTCAATGGACAGCATCATGAGAGGTTGCAAAGGGATTAAAAAGAAGGCAACATATAGTCCTAATTCCCAAGAACATAGAATCTGTTGAGTAGAGAAGATGAAACAGAATAACTACAGACCATAAACAGAGTAGTACTCTCTGTATCTAATCATGACAATATAACAAGGTAGCGTAGGGGTGCTTAGTTGTCTCTCCAGTGATGATGATGCCTTTGCACCCAACAGTCAGAGGGAGACAGCCTCGACCACTGAAGGCAGGTGGAAAAAAGAGGGCCATCAATGACCAAGGCCCTTCATATACCTGGAACTGTAATAGGTGCTTTATGTACATTATTTCACCTCATCCTCATTACCACTCTAAGAATGAGGTATAATTACCTGTTAATTTCAGATGTGGAAAGTGTGACTGAGGGCAGTAAAGTAACTTGCTCAAAGAAACACGCCACTGGTAAGTGGCAGCCACGAGTCAAATCCAAAGGCTGGATCTTCCTAGGACATTACTCTGAGATCAGAACTAAGCAAACTGGTGCATACAACAATTAGACCCATGGTTCTAGACAGCAATGTTAACACTGTAATGCTGCTGATCAATGTGTGGTCCATGGACCAGCAGCTTCTGTATCACCAGAGCTATATCACTTGTTAGAAATCTCAAGCCTCCCCCGGCTTACTAAAGCAGAATTTGCAATGTTAACAAGATTTCATGTGACTTAGATGCACAGTAAGGTTTGAGAAACATTGTAGAGCTCACCAGTATGTCAGAGTTCTGATGAACAGGAAAACGAAAATATGGGTGAGGCTTATGCAAGCTCTCTCCCTTCTACCAGAATTTTGTTGGAAAATTTTTAGTCCGAACTAGATTAGCACTAAGGTTCTAGCTGGACTCACGAACTGGACTGATTATTTTGTTCAGAAATTCTGTCAAATCTACTGATTGGTGCATTCATACCATAATTGAACAATTTATATCAAAATGGTTTGTACTTATTGTTTAAAATAGCATTTATGTTCACAACATATTAGGAATGCTAACAACTGATTTATAAAATGGTAACTCAATTAGAAAATGGGGGAAGAATCTGAATAGATATTTCACTGAAGAAGTGTACAAATAGCAAATAAGCACATGAAAAAATGCTCAACATCATTTGTCATTAAGAGAGATGCAAATCAAAATGACAGTGAGATGCCAATTCACGCTAGGATGGCTGTAACAAAAGAAAAATGAATGATAATATATGCTGCCAGGATGTGGAGAAGCAGCAATCTCTATCAGAAGTATAAAATGTTTGTTTACACTGCCAAAGTGGTACAGCCACTTTGGAAAAGTGTCTGGCAGTTCCTCAGAAAGATAAAGTTACCATATGACCCAGAAATTCTACATCTAGGTATTTATCCAGAGAACTGAAAACCTGTCCACATAAACACTTACCATGTAAATGTTACAAGCAACGTTATTCATAGTAGTCAAAAAGTGAACACAACCCAATGTCCATCAACTGATTAACAGATAAACAAAATTCAGTATATCCATATAATGGAATATTATTCTGCCATAAAAAAGAATGAAGTACTGATGCATGCTACAGCATGAATTAAACTTGGAAACACTGTGCTATGTGAAGAATATCAGACACGAAAGGCCACATAATATATAATTTCTGCCTGGGAGTGGTGGCTTATGCCAGTAATCCCAGCACTTTGGGAGGCTGAGACAGGAGAATCGCTTGAACACAGGAGGCAGAGGCTGCAGTGAGCAGAGATCACGTCACTGAATTCCAGCCTAGGCAACAAGAGCGAAATTCTATCTCAAGAAAAAAAAAGCATATATATGTATACACACGCGCGCACGCACACACACACACGTGTGTGTATATATATACATACATATTACATATATAATATATATGTATATTATATATATGGTTTCCTTCATATGAAATGGCCCAGAATAGGCAAGTCTATGGAGACAGAAAGTAGATTAGTGGATGCCGGGAGACGAGGGAGGAGCACATGCGGAGTGAGTGTTCATGGATAGGGGCTTTCTTTTTGAGTAATAAAACTGTTCTGGAATTAAATAGTGGTGATGGCTGCATAACATTGAATATACTAAGAACGACTGAATTGTACATTTAAAAAAAAAACAAAATTCTTAAAAAATATGGCATTTATCCCAAATACAATAGAAAACAGTGATGAGTTTCAGCCCTGGAATCATGTATCCCTGCTGCAGCGGGAAGCTTAGGCGAGTTCCTGAAGTTCAATTTACTTCCTCTGTAAAATGAGAATAATAAGATATCTACCAAAGGGGTTTCTGGGAGCATTAAATGATAAGACACAATGAGGCCAAGATTGCTAATTGATGTATCATCTTCTTTCCCCCCCGACAACAGCACAGTTTTACCTGGGTACACCATCCCCAGTATAAAGACAACACTTCCCAACATCTTCCCTAGCTAGGTGTGGCCATATGACTATGTTCTGACTAATGGGATATTAGTAGGAGTGGTGTCTGTGACACTCATTCCTCAACTTCTCATTTATATCCTGGAATACACACACAGTGCCGAGCCATCTTGGACCACATGGACAGCGACCAGGGAGTAGGAGCGTCGGGGGTGAGGGGACTGAATCCCAGCCTTCAGACAACTTCTACTGTGGTTAGGGAACGTGTATCAAAGTGGGTATATAGAGCAGAGGCCACCATCCCAGCCATAGGGCACTGTCAACATGAGTCTGTCTTCACACAACTGATGCTGAGCACAGGGCCTGGTATATATAAATCACTTAATAAATATAAGCTATTATTATCATCATGTGTAGAATTAAGTACAATATTACAGCAAATGAAATGTCAAATATGCCTGGCCTGATCCTGATACCAGAGGAAAGAGAAGACTCCAGTGTGTTCAGCATTCTATGATTCTGTTCTTTATCAATAAAAACCCAGAGTTTGACAGTAGTTATCACTGGTAAGCAAAAATGTTTTTATAAGATGTATTTTTCCAAACTATGCAGTGACCAAAGTTTAATATGAAATAGATATCTTCTTATAAAGCAGCCACATGTCAATAGACCAACAAAGGGGACAACGATCACCTTGCACATGAATTCTTGCGTTCTAGGAGAAGCATACATGAAAGGCGGCCTCCCTGCAAATCTAGAAGCCAGGTTTTCTGTACAGTTCTTCAGCTCATTCTTTCACAAACCTAATGAGTGCCGAATATGGCTCCCTGCAAATCTAGAGGCCAGGTTGTCCATATAGTTCTTGAGCTCATTCTTTTACAAACCTAATATGGTTCCTGGTTGATGGGATTTTCTTGTCTTGAGCTCTGTTCTTGAGAAAATTGTCTTTGATAACTGACTGGTTATCAAAACCAACAGAGAAATTGTCTGCTATAGCATTTTCTCCGGGAGTGTTAAATAAAAACTGAGATTTTTGTCATTTCTTCATGGATATTGGGATCTTATGGCCATATGCATATGACCCTATATATATATCTATATATATCTATATATATATATATACACACACACACACATATATATAAACACACACACATACATATATATACATATACATATATACACACATACATAGATACACATATATATACACAAATATATAAATATATAAATATACATATTATATATTACATGTAAATTATATAAATATTATATATAAATATATGTGTATATATGTATGTGTATATATATTTATGTGTATATATAAAATATATAAATTATATATATTTTTATATACACATATAAATATATATATAAATCATGTATATATAAAATGTATAAATATGTGTGTGTATGTGTGTGTGTATATATATATTATATATATATAATATGTGTGTATGTATATATATTATACACACACACACGCACACACACACACACACACACACACACACACATATGTCTATAGCAATTGGCTTGCCCCAAAAGTTGATAGAACAAGAACCAGAAAGTCTTCTTGCACACTTAGGTAATAAATGAGTTAGACATCTTGGCATTTGGAAAAATGATCTAAAAGTTCCATTTGAACCTTACTGGAGACCCTACACTTGAGTATAGTGAAGCATCAGATGACATGATTCAGTAAACTGCTAGTTCTTTTAGATAATAGTAAAAGTTGCCCTGTTCTATTTCCAAGCTTGCAAGGGAGGCTACAGGACCATGGCTATAAAATGAAAATAGGAGCTTCTAAGTTTGAGATCAGGCCCTGTCCAAGATTGGTGCAGGAATATGATGGGCTCTGTGACCACTTGCTAAACTCACGCGGAATCTGCTTAGATAAGGAGTGCTGAAGGATGAAAGACATAACAAGATGCTACTGCGATCGAGATCACAACCGTTCTCCACACATTCGATCTATCTGAAGACGGGCAGGCAAAGGGCTCGTTAAATTAAAACTAAGTCCACCCAAGGCCAATATGCAATTAACAGATAAAACTAGATGCTTAATATATGCACAGACACGGTAAAATTTTATATTCTATGTTCTTTTGGGGGAAACGGAAAATTTAGGAATGGAAGTCCCAGGAATACAAATAAACAAAGTTTAAGTAACCAGAGTCTGTAAGAGGAATAGGGCAACACAGTGTTAAGAGCTTGGATTCTGGTGACAAAAGTGGATGAGTTCAATTCCTGACTCTCTCATTAACCTGTTGGGTGCCTCCGACTCTCAGTTTCCTTCCATGTAACCCATGACTATTATTATTAGCTATGATGTAGGACTGCTATGAAGATAGATAAAATAGTCCTAGAGCTTATAAAGATTTTTGATATAATCAAGCATATTTTCACACATATTCATCCATTCTGTGGTTTATTGTAACCAACTGCTCTATTAGATCTTCCTCTGTTCTCTTTATAGAACCACATCAGTGAAATGTTTCTTTCACTTAGGTTTTTATTGCCAATTTGATGTGAACTAAACCATGATAATTTCTTATACCCTTCCTTGGATCAATATAATTTTTTCTAGGAAAAACTGTGAGAAAAGAAAAATAGAGCAGGAATAAACCTAATGCTCTCCTGGGTTCCACAAAGCCATAGAGTTCAGGCAGGCTCTGGTTAGAGAGCTGTGTGCCATCCTGCTCCACAGCCCTCCTCTATCAGGCTAGATGGTATCTCTTAAATATGCATATTTATCCACTTTAAAAAGGTATTATTTCATCAAATGTTTATATTACACTCTGATTAGAAATGGATCAGGCTGAGTAAATAGCTCTATCCCCAGGAATTTTTAAAAATCAAACCTGTGCAAAAGAATACACTTTAAAATTTGGCTCTAAAATGTGACATTGATCTATGTTAAATTATTTTAAATTTCACTTTTCATGAAACCATTTGTACACAGTTCATGCAGACCCCACTTCGGAATATCTAACCATACAGAGATTCATGCATTGACTGTAATATAAATATAAAACATAACATAAATATAACACAATATATATAAATATATAAATAATATAAATTATGACAGTGTCAAGAAATCCGGTAGTCACTATCTAGTTATTTTGTTCCTGGCCGTATCCTATCTCTTGTAACATTTCAGACGTTATTGCTGAAATGTATATTTATCCACTTTAAAAAGGTATTATTTCATCAAATGTTTATATTACACTCTGATTAGAAATGGATCAGGCTGAGTAAATAGCTCTATCATCAGGAATTTTTAAAAATCAAACCTGTGTAAAAGAATACCACAGCAACTTTATTCCATACTCTAAGTTTTTACTACAAAATTTGAGAGGAAATTGAATTAGTTTCTCATGGGTAGTATGGAAAATTGGGGAAAATAGCTTTCTTCTAATTCTCCCTTTTCTGAGAAATAAAATAATTTCCAATAGAAAAGAGTGTGCCTAGCAAAGCTTTTGTTTTTTCCTCTTATTTAGTGGCCTACTTTTGTTAACAAGCCTTGGAAAAGTTGAAGTTTTAGCGACCCCAAACAAAACAAAACAAAAAATACACAAAAAGAGAGAGGAAAACAGAAAACAAAACCAAAACCCAAACTCCACAGCTACCGACGGAGTCTGATCTTGTCATGACCAATGACCCAAACTGTGCGACTTAAGATGAGAAACAAAGGCTCTAAGGCAAAGACACAAGAACCCTGAAAACGGAAATGAAGAACAGCAATAACGTCTGAAATGTTACAAGAGATAGGACATGGCCAGGAACAAAATAACTAGATAGTGACTACTGGATTTCTTGACACTGTCATAATTTATATTATTTATATATTTATATATATCGTGTTATATTTATGTTATGTTTTATATTTATGTTACAGTCAATGCATGCAATCTTTGTATGGTTAGATATTCCAAAGTGGGGTCTGCACGAACTGTGTACAAATGGTTTCATGAAAAGTGAAATTTAAAATAATTTAACATAGATCAATGTCACATTTTAGAGCCAAATGATAAACGATCAAGAGACCTGGGTTCAATCAACAACTAGCTGATTCACTAGGTGGGCTGGGCTGGCTTTCTGAGGCTAATTTCTTTGAAATGTAAAAGACTTGGTCTATGTTGAAAAATGTCTCACATTAGCTGCTGGACTGTCCTCCCTCTGGCAATATCTAAATTGCAGTGAGGTTGCATGCTGTAGCTTTTCACTCCCCAATACCATCTTCCTTCTTTGATAAGAACCCTTTGGTACCACTCTTCCTCATTCTCAGGCTAAGTAATCCCCAACTTCCAGCTACCCGGGAGAACAGAGAAGTCAGGTTCAGTCCATCGATCCATTCTATCTTCCTGGCACAATGGTTGGTTCAAGGATGGAACTGGGCCTAATCCCTGTGAAAATTGGCCCTGGGGCCTTTGCTGAGATCATGGGAGAGAGAAGTCCTTTTAATTACAATACTGCTAACCTGATAGAAGGTAAACTTGGAACTGCTCATCATTTTGGCCATGACATGGAGAATCCTGGCCAAGGTGAAGGAGAGAAAAACCAAGAGCCAGGCTCACTGTTCTGGCTGATGACTTTGTGTAGCCCATGCTTCAGCCTGTCTGAATCTAGCTGTGTTCTGTATTCCTAGTCATGTAAGCCAAAATAGTCTCTATTTGGTTTAAACTGGTTTGGATTATTTTTCTACCACTTGCAACCCAAAAATGCTGACTAATACACCTGTCTACAGCACAGAGTACATCACGCTACTTCTCCACCTCCCAACCTGAATGAGCTAGACTGGACACATAACAACAGACTGACCAGCAATCTGCAATTTATGGCCTGGCCTGAAAACATGGGCTGGATTAACCAGATTTTTCTGCCTGGGATTTAGCTTTGGGAAATGGAGAAACGATATCACTAGGCGGCAGGCGTTAGAATATGCTAGATAATTTCAGAACCATTCTGGTTCTAATCTTATGCAATGCTAATGAAAAAAATTAGTTAAATAAAGTGATTAATTAAAGAGAAAGGTGCTATACTTTGGAGTTAGAGAAAACTGGATTTGACTCTACCATTAATCACTTTTAAACTGTTTAACCTTACGCTAGTGGCTTTGCTTCTGTAAGTGTAACTCCTCATCTATAAAACAGAGATGACAATAAGCTCTTCACTTGGCTTTATTGTGACTTTTGAATGACATCACATGGCAAGTGCCACCATGTGGCACCTCACGAACAGGTACCCGATACGTTCTAGTTCCTACCTGATGTCATAATCAATCATTTACAAAACAGTTGTTCAACACTCACAATATATAGGACCCTGTGGTTAAGTTTTCACCATTTCTAAGCATTGAACCATTAATGAATGAGTTAACACTAAACCAAACCTTCAAAAAAACAAAACTGAGTGGCATCTACAGATAAAAGGGACTTCTAGTTTCAAATCATACGCCAGAATCATCATGTTTTCTCATTTTTGTTTTATATTTAACAGAAGGATGAGAGTAAACCTTGGTGTACTATGAGGCACTGTCGTGGTGTGGAGGAAAGGAACCAGGACTGTGAGCTTCATGAGGGCAAGGAACCTGCAGGAGATGGCCAGGGGATGGCCAGGGGACAAGCGGAGCTGCATCCCCAGGTCCTGAACAGGGACTTCCATCGTGCCTGGTATGCAGTAACTCTTAATAAACACTTGTTGCAAAAATCACCTAATTCTATTGCCTCACTGTGAAAATATGAAAACCCGGATCAAAGAAATAATAAGAACAATAGTAAATTAGCTAGCATGATTGAACTTACTTTGTGTTTAGACATGCCTTCATAAGAGTACATTTTCCTAATGGTGTAAGGTTGTTTTATTTCATCTATACAGCAACTTTATGAGGGAGATACAAGAAAGTATCACTATCCCTATTTTACAGGTAAAGAAAAAACTAATCCCTAGGGAGTATGTGTGTAACAGAATATAAAGCCAACCTTGTTTTAAAGTGCTAACATAATGATTTAGCTCTTCCCCACAAACCTCCGTCTACCATGTCCCCAAGTCCCATTAGCAATACTTTAAACAAAGTAAGGCAACTTTTATTTTTTAAGTATTTGAAAATGGAGATAACGTTGCCTTGCTTTATTTGCCAAGATCTTCTGCTGTGGATTTTAACAGGTTATCAAAGTCATTTCATTGGAGAAAAAAAAAAAAAAAAAAAAAAAGAGAGAGAGAGAGAGATTAGGGTTTTGTGCATGAAAAAATAAAAAGTGTGTAGCATCATTGCCCTTCAGATTTTCTTGTGGCCTTCCCTGAAGGTCACCGTAGATAGTTCCCCGATAGCCAGCTTCATAGACTCTTGCCTTTTGTTTTAACATTCTTGGTGCTTGGCCAGCCAAGCTGAACAAGCTGGAGGTGACTAAGCAGACCTCAGAGACAGATGTTTGAGGATAAATACTCCAGATCCCTCCCCCGCCCCCGCCGCAGAAAGACAGTTCCAAGAATAGCACCTTTATGGACTTCCTTTCCTTCTCTGTTTACTCCCCTTCCCCCCACAATGCTTTCTAAAATTATGTCCCAAATAGACTATTTGCACCCAAATCCTTCTCTCGGGGGTCTCATAACCAGGACGACAGAAGAACAGAAGCCAGAGAAGAGTTAGTAGACTGCAAGAGGGAACCACGAAGCTACTATTCCGCTGTCCAGGAGAAGTTAGCTTAGGGACCTCAGCAATCAACCACCAGCCTTCCCCGGAGGAAGGTGCTCCCGACACCCATGCTGATCCTTCAGTCAGCATGCTGGAGGAGGTTTTGTTCTTTATGTAGCAAGTCTTCACTGATGACTGCCACACCATGGGGTTTCGGAATCCCTCCTTGGGTGTTGGGAATGGAATCCTGTGCCTCTGGCAGCTAACTAATCAAGTCTGAGAATTTTTCAGAAATGGGTCAGGAGATCGTAAAACACCATCGTTATATATACAACCTGTCCAAGTGTATTAGAATCCAAACTCATATCCAGGTCTTCCGTCTCAAGTCCAAAATGCTCCAGTTTGAATTCCACTTGCTTTACCAATTGCTACCAGGTTGCTTAACTTTTACGAATCCTAATTTCCTCATCCGTAAAAGTGGATTTTAACAGTACCTATCTTTCTAGGTTATTAAGAAGAATAACAAATTATTATCTTTGAAGCATTTAAAAATAGTGCCTGACACATAGTGCTTGCTATCATCACCATCACCTTCATTATTCTTGTTAGTAGTTTGGTTGTGCAAAGGAGGGCTGATCAGGCACTAGAGAAAGCCAAGACCTCCAAATTCCTGACTTGCAGAGTTCTTTGTAGCAGGATTGCTAAATTATCACATGAAAGGTGTCTGGGTCTATGTGGCTGACAGCTTAGGATATGACCAATACCACTCTTATTTTTATCTCTCATGAATTGTGTAGTTTGGACACGATTTTAAACTTAGGTGCTAGAACCAAATATAAGGATGCTGTTGATGTCTGATCCTCAGAGAGTAAGGAGATAGCATCTGAAACTAAGGCAGAAGGAAGGTTTGGAAGTCTTATGGGATTTCAGGATTCCATAGAAATGAAGTGACCTGTGTTGTTAAAAAGAAAAACCACATGATGCTGACAATAACTACAACAATGCAGTTCCGGACCTTGAGGTTTCCTTTCATTTGAGGATCCCCCCTGAAGATCAGCCTTGCAACAAAAGCGAATGGAAATTGCCTCTCCTGCAGGACTGGAAATATCAAATGCAGAGTGTGTGGTAGCCTTTTAATCCACAGGGTAGCAAAGTAAAGGTCAATTACCTCACTTAGAGGAATGAAAGGCATGTAGTAAAAGTCAAATAGATATGCCATTAGATAATGTATTTCAAGCATGAAAATGAGGATTTTCTATTGCAGGGTTATATTTAATGCACTGGTAAACACAAGAGCTTTATGACAAAGAGTTAAGATACGAGGCTGACGGTGAATCTGCCCGACAGAGTGCCCTCTGTTTCATGTGTGGGGCTGTGCAGTCACCATTGATTGGTGTCAGGACCCTGCCAGGAAGCAGGCAGGCTGGCCCCAAAACCTGCCAGACTGAGCCAGGAGGAACAGGTGCTTCTAAGGGTGACTCTAGGGATCTAAGTCCATCAAGACGCTCTCAGCTATGCCAGACCAGCCTCTCCATCTGTAGTCTGTCCTGACCTGTGAACCTGTACCTTGGGCTTTTCTCTTTCCTCGACATTCTTCTCCTGAGCCTGACATTGGCTCCGTACCCAGCTCTGCCCTCCCTCGTTGGTGAGTCAGGTTTAACAAACTCATTTCCAGCTCCTTTGGCTGTGAATCTGTATTCCGAGGCTGTTCCTTCTCCCCATGTACCCTATATTTGAGTCTCTACTTTTAACCAAGATCAATGTGTCTCCATCCGGGTTTCTGCATTTTTGGATGATTTGAGTTGGAGTGAGTGACCCTGATTTTTACATTCTGGTCACTTATTTAGAAAGGGCTCTTTCCCTGCTTAAAGAAATCACCTGGCCAGGTCTCTCGATATATATTCTTCCCTGGCTATGCGGTCAGTCTTTCACCTCATCAGAAACATCCTCAAGGGTTATAGGCAATGTGCCGAGGCTGAGAGAAGGAGCGCTTCTGTTGCTGACCCAGGACATCCTTATGAATCTGGTGTTATTTCACTTGGGGAAGCACAGGGCTGGTTTAGACCTATTGTTTAATTTCTCTGAGCTTCAGTTTCTACACTACAAGCATGTAAAATAATTCAGCTTCTCATTTTTTTTTTATAAAAATAAGCACTTACATTAAATAGGGATATTTATTTGGTTAAAAAAAAATGTACTTTAATGTTAATCAAATCAATTGGCGGTT
Source organism: Saimiri boliviensis (assembly GCF_048565385.1). NCBI lineage: Eukaryota > Metazoa > Chordata > Mammalia > Primates > Cebidae > Saimiri > Saimiri boliviensis. The sequence continues at coordinate 104,085,500 of NC_133459.1, forward strand.
CTGCCAGAAACATCACCTGCGGATTACATCTGTGTGGCAATGTCTACCTTAGTTCTGAAAAATCACATTTTGGGTGAGCTTTTCCTTTATGCAGTATAATGCAAAGACCTATCCACTCTTGCTGGGAAAGCCCTGATCCTGTGAAATAACCCAGGTAGAGGGACTTCAGCTTGACATGATAAGCTTTCTGGTTAGTGATATAAGTTTGGTGCCTCATTTGCACATCCAAATCTCTGGGGAGATTCCCCAGTAAATCACAATTTATGCTGCACTTTATGATGACCCGTCCTTGATACATGCATCTCTTTGCCCAAGCATTTGCTCAGAGTGAGGGAACGTATTCTCTTCCCGGATCCACAAGGGGGCATAGTTTCAAGGGCAAGAATCTTTCCAGCGTCATGCCCCGCCTCTCCATCTGGGGATGAGAGGTCTTTGCTTACATTTTCAGTGCGTGGGAAGAATCAAAGATCAATCACTCCAGCGGAAGTTTAAAGGAGCTCCTTTCATAGGCCAGGGGGCTTGGAGGAAGAGGGAATTCCTCCCGGTTAAAAGTCCCTGTCCCCTACATAAGGGATTCCATATCTGGGTCCCCTTCCACAATCTTCGTGGAAGCTTTCTTTCTCATCTTTTTCTCTCTCCGTTTTCTCTTTCTCTGCCTAAATAACTCACTTTCTGCAAAAACTCTTTGGGGTCCAGTATTCGCTTGTGAGCGCACCGTGCCGGGACTGGTCCGCTCTCCCATTCTTGGGTGAGTGAGAGACCAAGAGCCTGGAGCCCACTGGGGAATGCGCTGAACCTCCCCAGCACCCCAGGTCCCTGAACCCAGCAAACAATAGGAAATAATACGAGTGCAGGGCACAAGGTGGAATGTGGTGCTCTGATCGCTTATCCTCTTGCTGGAGAAAATGCTGTGAAGAGACACCAGACTGAGTTGGTGCACACAACCTGGACTGAATTTTGCTGCCTTGAAGATAAAGTTATGGAGGACTAGACAGACTGAAATGTCCTGGTTAAATAGAGCCATTGTTTTCTCCTGGGCCAGAAGGTTTGGCTGCATTCTTTGGGTAGAAGTCATAATGTCCCTGAAAGAAATAGAATCTTCTCAGACAATGATCCCCAGGCAGGAAATTAGGTGGGCTTTGGAGGGATAAAGGAGGTCTTTCCTCTCTCTCTCTAGAGCCAGGTAGTGAGAAGCTTGGAGGTGTGGTGGTGGCTGAGATACTCTTCCCTTCCTGGCCACATCACGACTGCCTGATGCCTCCTGAGAGGTTCAACGTGAGGCCTTAAAACTAGTCACTTACTCTCAGTTTAGTATTCAGTGCTCCCCAAAGCTTCCATCGAGTGTTGTGAAATTCAACAACCTTGTTTTAAGAAAGCATGTGTCCAAAACTGGAGGAAGCAGGTATTTGACAAGCAGCTCAATGGGTCCCATGTAAGTCAAAAAGAGGCGTTCCGGGGACTCTGAAGCCACATACGTCAGGCTCAGGGCCCTTGAATCTCCCCTTTTGCAGACCTGCAACTCCCTGCTTTTCCTATCTTACTATTACTCTAAAGGAAGCTCTGCTCCTGAGCCAATGAATACACGGGCAGAGGCAGTGACCTTCATTTGAGAAGAGGCATTATTCAGATAGCTAGCAATGAACAGAGCGGTGAGTAGGGGAAGACGGGGCACTTCCACGTGCTGGGGCTGATGGTTGGGAAGCAGCAAAAGAAGACTGGAGGTTGGGACCAAGGAAGCCAGGAAATTACCCAATAAGGTTCACTCTAGATACCATGTCACCAATTAGGTTAAAAATCCCCAGGTCATACAAATTAAAAGTCAGAGTAAAGCATGTCAGAAACTCAATGAAAACAGAAACAAAAAATTCAGGGCCAATGTAAATTCCAAAGTTGAGAGATCCTGGGCAGAAGGTGACACAGCAGAGTGGGTAGGATATCGGCTCCTCACAGGGTTTCCTGACTGGGATCCTTTGCCCTTTTAACTAGATTCACAACATTGGACAATTTTCTTAATGTCTCTGCTTCTCCATCTATAAAATGGAAACACAATAGCAATATTATTATATGTTTTGATGATTAAATAAGTTAATAAAGTGCTTCCAAGAGCTCCTTACACAATATAAACACTGACTAAATTTGGGAAATTACTATCATTACTGTTATTGTTTTCTAGGCAGAGATGAGCTAGAAGCAACTGATTAATAATTAAATGTCCTGACTAGGCCATTTAATTTACTGTCTGTCTTCCTCTCTTCAAAATGAGGAAGAGGTAAACAGAATGAAGAAAGAGATTAGGCACATGAACCTGAAGCATAGGAAAAACAGTTAAAAGAACAAAAATGTGAATACCAACAAGACTACGATTTTGAGCTGGTCTGATGTCTGCCATGGTGAACTTCATATTAACTTCCTCTTGGAGTAGCTAAAAATCCTGCTTGTTATCCATTATCAGTCAAATGATCAATCTATGACCTGAAGGTGGAGGCACTAAAGTGGGTTTCATTGTGGGGTGTAATCCCTTTCTGATTCAGAATCAAAAGGTAAGTCAGCATTTTTGACTAAAAAATAATAATATATAACTTTCATATCCAATAAGGGCACTTTAGCCAATAAATCTGTCATTTACAAATGGCTGGTCAGTAGTACCCTGTAGATCATGTCAGTAATCACTTGAAAAAAAAGTTAAGAAGAACGATTCCAGAAGAACTTCCACTTACAGCTGAGTTGGAGTGACCAGACCCGTATTTACCCTCCTGCTTGAAACAACAGCCACAACAAGCCAAAACAAAATATGTGAAATGGTTTTAAGACACCAGTTAAGGAGGGACAATTGCCTCTGAGAGACGGGAAACAAATGAAGTGAATCCAATGCCTGCCTTAGCTTGCTGCCTTGAGAAAGTTTTATGGCCATAGTGTAGAGACGAGGAATGGAGGCTGAGCTACTGGACTCCCTGAGCAGAGGAGTGAGGGTGAGTCCATGGGACTGAGCTTGCTAGAATCAAGGCTAAGTGCTGACGAGAACAGAAGTGCACAAAGAACACTGAAGATCTGTACGTGGTCCCCCTGAATTATACAGCAGACTACTGGTCAGTGTATGTGTTTGAAGAAACTACATGAAACCAGGGGAGAAAACTCCGAAAGGATTACAGAAAAGCACCCGGTATTCACACAAGGCTACGAATAGTACCAGTTCTCACTAGCCATGCTAGAAAAACTCTTAATTCACAGGGCATTGAGTACATACCCCGGAAAGTCTTGCTTCAATAATGAGGAATAATTTACCCTAGACTACTGTGAACAAGTAAGTAAAGCAAGACCCAAAAGGACTCACAGTTTACAAATGACTTAATAAATCACAGAAAAAAACCTCAAGAGTCTTCATAAAAATACAAAAAGGCTCAACACTCAACCAGGTAAAATTCACAATACCATGGAAAGGAGCAGAAAAATGACAGAAATAATCAACTGGAACCAGCTCAAAACTGACACATATTAGCAGACGGGACATTAAAACAGTTATATACAGTTATTATAATTGTATATATGTTCAAACATTAACTAAAGTAATAGATATAGATATATTTATAAAAGATCCAAATTGAACTTCTAGAGACAAAAAGTACAATTCTATAATGAAAGATACACTGAATGAAATTAAAAGAAATGATTAGTGAAGCGAAAGACACAATAGAAATGGTTTAAAATGAAACATAGAGAAGATAATAAAAAGAATTTAAAAAATGCAAAAAGCTTCAGTGAACTGCATGACAATGTGAAGTGACCTAAGACACGTGTAATTGGAATAGCTGAAGAAGAAGAGAAAGGTGGGTGGGTAGAATAAACATTTGAATAAATAATTACTAACGTGTTTCAAATTTTACCAAATCCAAGGAGTGTGATGAACCTCAAGGATAAAATAAAATGAATGAAATTACCCCAAGCACTTCATAAACAAACATGCCCCAAACCAGCAATACATACTATCTTAAAAGCAACAGAAGAATAAAGGACATGTTACACACAGATTTCTTTTTGGAAATAATCCGAGTGAGAAGACAGTAGAGAAAAATCTCTCAAGAAAACATGTCAATCTAGGACTCAAAATATCTTTCAAAATAGAAGGCGATGGCTGAGTGTAGAGGCTCATGCCTGTAGTCCCAATACTCTGAGAGGCTGAGGCAGGAGGATTTCTTGAAACCAGGTGTTTGAGGCAAGCCTGGGCAATAAAGCGAGACCCTGTCTTTACAAAAAATAGTTTAAAAAATAGCCAGGTGTGATGGCACATGCCTGGAGTCTCAGCGACTCGGGAGGCTGAGGCTTGAGGATTGCTTGAATCTAGGAGGTTGAGGCTGTAGCAAGCTATGGTTGTGCCACTGCACTTCAACCTGGGTGACAGAGTAAAACCCTGTCTCTTAAAAAAAAAAAAAAAAAAAAAGAAGAAGGCAGAATAAAGACATTTTCCCACATACAAAAGCTGAACAAATTTATTTTCAGCAGACATATACTACAATAAATGTTAAAAGAAGTCCTTCAGGCTAAAAGAAAAAAAATAATACATAAAAATCTGTATTTAGACACAAAGAAATGAAGAGAATTAGAAATGGTAGCTATGTGAGTAAATATGTAAGTTTTTATCTATTAGCTGAAGGATAATTGCTAAAACAAAAATGATAATGTATTGTGAGGTATACAAGATATTCACATGAAAACAAAACCGTAAAGTATGAGAGGGGAGAAATGGAAGTCCTACTGTAAGGTTCTTATATTTCATCTGAACTGGTATGATATCACTGAATTTAGATTGTGTTAAATTATAGTTATGTATTATATACTCTAAAGCAATTCTAAGATTAAAAAAATGAAAAATGACTAGCAAGCCAACAAAGGAGATATATAAAGGAATCATTTTAAAAGTTTCATTAATCCAAACAAATATAGAAAAAGAAGAAAAGGGAACAATGAGAATGGGACAAGTAGAAGATAAGTAGCAAGACATCACATTTAAGCCTAATGATATCAATAGTTACATTAAGTATAAATAATCTAAACACTCTAGGATAGAGATTAAAAAAAAAAAAAAAAGACCAGTTATATGCTGCTCATGAAAAGGATGGAAAAATTAGATCACGCTAACACTAATCCAAATCAATGATATATCAATGTCAGACCAAGTAAGATTCAGAGCAAAGACTATGACCAGGGTTAATGTAGGTTATTTAATTATTATAAGGATTTAATTGATGAAAGGAACAAAGTAATTCTAATCGTTTATTCTCCCTGAAACAGAATGTTAAATTGAACGAAACAAAATTAATGGAAGGACAAATAAAAAATCATGATGGTGAGGTATTTCCATAGTCCTTTCTCAGTAATTGACAAAACAAGTAGACAGAACATTAGCAAGTTTATAGTAGACTTGACAACACCATCAACAAACTTGATCTTACTGGCATTTTTAAAACATTCCACTCCAAAACGTGAGATTATGCATTCTTTTCATTTATACATAGAACATTTACTAAGCCATAAAATAAGTCAAAGTAAATTTAAAATGAAGTTATACAATGTATGTTCTCTGATTATAATGAAACTAAACTGAAAATTAATAACAGAAAAATATCTGAGATTTCCCCAAATATTAGGTAAACACATACACCCAAATAAACCACAGGTCAAGTTAAACCTCAAAAAGTTTCCCTTTTGAGATTTTTGAAGAGACAACATAAATCAAAATTTGTCAAACAGTGCTAAAACAGTACTTAGGGAGGAAATTTATAACACTAAATTCCAATATTTTTAGAGAAGAAGAAAGGCCTCCAATCAATTCCTCAGCTTCCACTTTAAGAAACTAGAAAATGAAGAACATATTAAGAAGAGCAAATTATGTGGGCCGGGCGTGGTGGTTCAAGCCTGTAATTCCAGCACTTTGGGAGGCCGAGGCGGGTGGATCGTGAGGTCAAGAGATCGAGACCATCCTGGTCAACATGGTGAAACCCCGTCTCTACTAAAAATAGAAAAATTAGCTGGGCATGGTGGCACGTGCCTGTAATCCCAGCTACTCAGGAGGCTGAGGCAGGAGAATTGCCTGAACCCAGGAGGCAGAGGTTGCGGTGAGCCGAGATCGTGCCATTGCACTCCAGCACTCCAGCCTGGGTAACAAGAGTGAAACTCTGTCTCAAAAAAAAAAAAAAAAAAAAAAAAAAAAAAAAAAAAAAAGGAAGAGCAAATTAAGCCCAAAAGTATGCTTAATGAATATCAAAGCAGAAACCAATGAAGTAGAAAAAATAAACACAATAGACAAATAAGTGAAACCAAAAGATAGTTTTTAGAGAAGATAAATTAAGTTGAATCTCTAAACTTATCTAGGAAAAAGGAGAGAAGACACAAATTATCTATATAAGGAATGAGAGAGGTGATATCAGTACAAGCTGAGCGCCTCAAATCTGAAATGCTCCAAAGTCTAAAAAGGTTTTGAGGGCTGACACGCTGCTCATATAAAATGCTCATTGGAGTATTTTGGATTTCAAATTACTGATGCTGAACCATTAAGTATATAATGCAAATATTTCAAAATTTAAAAAAAATCCAAAATCTAAAACTCTTCCGGTTCTAAGCTTTTTGGATAAGAAATACTCAGTTTGTCTTGTAAAGATACTGTCTTGTTTTGGGACCAGCTTATTACTTGCATCAGACAATAATTTAGAAGGCATTCCTCCCTTCAGTTTTCTGGAAGAGTGTGTGTAGCATTGGTATTTCTTTCTTAAATGTTTCCTAAAATTCACTAGTGAATCTAATGAATTTGGCCCTGGGACTTTTCTCTGTGGGAAGATTTCTAACTACAAGTTCAATTTCTTTAACAGATACGAGGCTATTCGAGTTGTCTGTTCCTTTTTGAGTAAGCTTTGGTAGTTTGCATCTTTCAAAAAACAAACTTGTCTATTTTATCTAAGTTGTCAAATTTATAGGCATAAAATTGTTCACAATATTTTCTAATTATCCTTTTACTAGCTATATAATCTACACGTATAGGCCAATATCTCTTATAAACATAGATGTAAAAATGCTAAATAAAAATTTAGCAAAATGAATTCAACAACATATTAAAAGGATAATACATGATGACTAAGCAAAGTGCATGTGTCCAAGAAATGCAGGTGTTTTCTTTTTTTTTTTTTAACATTCACAATGAATTAATGTAATTCACTCTATTAACAAAAAAAGAAAAACCATATGATCAGCTCAAAAGACACACAAAAATCATGTAGCAAAAATCAACATCCATTTATGATAACAACTCCCAGGAAAGTAGGCGTGAAAAAAACTTCTTCAGTATGATAAAGGAACACCTACATTTACATTTTACTTAGTGGTCAAGGACTAAATGCTTTCTTTTTAATGTAAGGAACAAGGTAAGATGCTTATTCTCACCACTTCCGACTGTCTGTATAAAAAATTTAAAATAATTTAAAATAAGCGATTAGAATAATAAGTGAATTTAGCAAAGTTGCAGTATATAAGATCAATATACAAAAATCAATTGTCTTCCTAAATAGTGGTAACAAATGGTTGAAAGTTACAATAAAAGCCAATAGCATTTATATTAGCATAAAAAAATGAAATTCTTAGAAGCTAACAAAATATGTGCAAGACCTATACAAAAATATACAAAATTGCTGAGGCAAATTAAAGAAAATTTAAATAAATGAAGAGATACAACTTGTCTATGGGCCAGAAGACTAAATATTGTAAAAAGGAATGAATTAATGACATTAGCAGCCATGGGATATTCTAAGGGAAGTAACTCAGGAAAGGAAAACCAAATATTTTATCTTCTCACTCATAAGTGGGAACTAAGGTATGAGGATAGAAAGGTATAAGAATGATACAATGGGGCCGGGCGCGGTGGCTCAAGCCTGTAATCCCAGCACTTTGGGAGGCCGAGGCGGGTGGATCACGAGGTCAAGAGATCGAGACCATCCTGGTCAACAAGGTGAAACCCCGTCTCTACTAAAAATACAAAAAAATTAGCTGGGCATGGTGGCACGTGCCTGTAATCCCAGCTACTCAGGAGGCTGAGGCAGGAGAATTGCCTGAACCCAGGAGGCGGAGGTTGCGGTGAGCCGAGATCGCGCCATTGCACTCCAGCCTGAGTAACAAGAGCGAAACTCCGTCTCAAAAAAAAAAAAAAAAAAAAAAAAAAAAAAGATACAATGGACTTTGGGGACTTGGGTGGGAAGGGGCTAAGGAATAAAGGACTACAAGTGGGTTTCAGTGTATGCTCCTCAGGTGACGAGTGCACCAAAATCTCACAAATCACCACTAAAGAACTTACTCATGAAACCAAATACCACCTGTTCCCCAAAAACCTATGGAAATAAAAAAAAATTTTTTTTAACTCTAAAAAAAAAAAAAGACAATTCCCCCCAAATTTATCAATGGATTCAATGCATTCTTAAGCAATCCTCTCCCTCAGAGAAAAGCTCAGCAGCCTTCTTTTAAAGAAATTGACCAGCTCATTCTAAAATTCACATGGAAATGTAAAGGGCTTAGAATAGCCAGAACAATTTTTTACGAAGAACAAAGCTGAAAGATTAACACTACCTGATTTCAAGACTTATAAAGCTACAGTAATTAAAACAGTGTGATACTGGTATAAAGATAGATTGGAGAACAGAATATAGCATCCAGAAATAGGCCACACATATATACACAACTGATTTTTGACAAAAATGCAGACACTTCAGTGGAAAAATGATAGTCTTTTCTGTAAATGCTGTTAAAACAATTAGATATTCGTATAATAACTGAACTTCTGTTCATATCTGGCACCACTTAAAAATTAATTCAAAACCGATCATAGGCTTAAATAGAAAACCTAAAACTGTATGTTTTAAAAAGAAAACATAACATGATATCTTGGTAAGCTTGGGTTCGGAAAAGGTTTCTTAGATGTGGCACCAACAATATTATCCATAAGGAACAAACTGATAAAATTAACAACTTCTACTTTTCAAAAGGCAATGTTAAGAGAAGGAAAAGATAAATTGGGAAGTCCACATATTGAAATAAAATATTTGCAAAGAAGGTATCTGACTAAGAATGTGCATCCAGAATACATAAAGACCTTTTCAAACACAATAATCAGAAAACAACCGACCCAATTTTTAAAATGAGCAGAAGTTTTGAACTGACACTTCACCAAGAAAGATATATGGTGAATAAGCAAATGAAAGATGTTCAATGCAATTAGTCATTAGGAAAGTGCCAATTAAAATACCAATGAGATACATACACACCTACTAAAATGTCTAAAATTAAAAAGACTGACCCTTACCAAGTTTGGTGAAAGATGTGAAGGAACTAGAATGCTGGTGCATTGTGAGTAGGAATGTAATATATTACAACCACGCCACATAAGAGTTTGACAGTTTCTTAAAGAGTTAAACTTACATTTAAAATATGGTTCAGCCATTCTACTTCTGGATATTCACATTAAAGGAAACGTTTCCCCATAAAAGATTTGTACATGAATGTTCATAACAGCATTACTTGTAATAGCCAAAAACTGATCACAACCCAAGTGTTCATCAATAGGTGAATAAACAATGGAATAATACACATCAATAAACTGGAATGAAATATGACATGAATGACTCTCAAAATAATTATGTTGAATAAAAGAAGCAATATAAAAGCAGCAATATAAAAGTCATTATGTAATTCTGTTTATGTAAAACTCTAGAATAGGCAAACTATCTGTAAAAACAAAGTTGATCGGGGGCATGAAGGAAGTTTTGGGCATCATGGATACGTGTGTACACTAGTTAGCTTGTGCTGATGGCTTCACAGACCTATACCTAAGTCAAAACATATCAAATTGTACACTTCAAATATGCGCAGTTTATTGTATGTCATTTACATTTCAATAAAACTGTTTACAAAAAAAAATGGCAAGTTCTCTAGAGCTGGACTGCCTGGAATGGAAATCTGGGTCCATTATTTACTAGGTGTCCGATTATAAGCAACTTAGATAAGCTCTTGAGACTCACTTTCTTTATCTGCCACATTGGGATAACAGCAGCGCAAGTCCCATGTTCCTGATATGAAGAGGAAGTGAAATAACGCACATAAAGGACTCAGAAGAATGCTGTTACAGAGGCAGTACTCAGTGAGTGCTCACTGTTAGTATATTAATTCTTGGTAGTTCTAATAAAGGAGGCAGTGAATCATAGTCAACTTAGAAGTCAAGATCAACTTCTAGCACTTTATGTACTGGCTGTAAAACTTCACATAAATTATTCAACTTCTCTCTGTCAGTTTCCCTATCTGTAAAATGAGGAAATTAACAATACTTACCACACAGGGTCATTATGCAAGAAGCTGAAATGGGAACGTGTACTAAATAATCCTGCCATAATTTTTTTTTTTTTGTTTTGTAAATAAAAGAAACAAATGTCATATTTTTGAAAACCTAAGATTCACCTTTATTCCACACGTTTAGATTCGTGTTGGGGGAGGAGGTAAAAGAAAGAAGAGCGTAGAAATAGAATGAAGACAGGAGAACTAAGACATTGGAACCAGAGGTATTGAGGACATTAAAAAAAAAAAAAAAAAAAAAAAAAAAAAAAAACCTCTGAGAATCCGGAAGGTAATGGGGACATGAAGATAGAATAAAAACATTCCTATGATGTGTTGGATCAATCTTTCAGCCATTGTTATCTAAAGTTTTTAGCACAGAGTAACTGCAGTAGGCCAGGCACTAGGGGGAATTTGGATGGCTCATATATTTGCCATTTATTTATTTATTTGTAAAATTGCCTGTTTACAAATGAGAAAAACTGTCGTGGCATTCCAGGTTTGCCATAATGCCACAGGGATCCACTATATAAAGGTATTTCAGGATTTAAGAATCACAATGGAAAACGTTCTCCTCAGGGTAAATCTGATCTTAGTCACAAATGACATTTTTAAGATCTTAACGGTAATAATTCACTCCAGAATTATTTACTGCTTATTTGGCACGCCCCAGGCATGCTGGTGTCAGACATTCAGAAGTTTCAGTGTCCTTCTTTGAGGAGTTTCAAATCTGCATGTTTCTAATTCCTGTCTACATTTTTCAGTGTCTTGTATTACAAAAGAATTCCATTTCGGTAAAATATCAAGATCTGTACTTCTCGTTTGAGGCAGGTATGGATTTAGAATGCCCAAGCCTCCATTCAGGATTCAGTCCCTTTGCCCATTTTATCTGGAGGACAGTACTGATTTTTCATATGGTTTGATGTCATTAAACATTTATTATGCACCCATAGTGTGCTAGAGACACACAGATACAAAAAGGAAAAAAAAAAGACATTGTTCTTTTTAGCAGCACTTTGTAAAAAATGACTAATGAATATATGCTTATTCAATAGATCAAGAAAGCAATATACATTTTAAGAAACGTATAAATATTTAATCGAGATTTTGTATAGTAACTCTGACTGAGAAACATAGGCTTCTTGGAATACTGAAACAGAATTTTTTAAATGACCAGAAATTTAAAGGTCCACAGCTTTAGTGAACAAAATGAACTGAAAAATCTTGAAATGGATATTTTAAAATTATTTCATAGAATTTCATGAACATTTAAAAAAAAAACTTAAAAAGCAGAGAACATTCTACATCTCTAATAGATGAGTTAATTCTGCATCATTTCAGTCCAGAAATAAAATGTGGAAGATTTCATTTTGTCTTAGTAGCTTATATGCTAATAACTTGGGAAGACTTTGAAGTCTGACTTTCTCCTTTCAATTTAAGTATCTTTAAATATAAACACATATACAGAGAGCTATACAGAAATAGGAGCTTTTGTCTGCAGAGCTATAACCCAACATGTTGGCATTCTGTAGCCCTTCGGAACGTCATCCTTGACTCTAAACCCTTTTGTTCTAAAGTTAATTTTAGCTACGAATTTCCAGGTCTCTGGAGAGAATGTGTCACAACAAACTTTACTTTGAGACAGATTTTTTGGGGTCTATATTTAATTAAAAGTGCCCTTACATCTGTTCAGTAGCCATCCTAAAAAAATCCTTCTAAGATATGAGTGATGACCCACAACTTCCGATCTATATTTGTAGGTAGTATTCCATAGCAGCAACTGCCAGCTGGTGTCCTGCTCTTTTCTCTCTACTGTGCCACACTGAAAGGGAACAATGTGTTGTGTGGGAGGTCTAACATTGTGGAGATTAAATTACCTTCTGAGTGGACATGGTTACAATGCCATTAGAAATATCACTTAACTCTCTGCTCTGCGCCACCCACTCCACCACATACACACACTAACAGAGCTACCCAGGTGACCTGTTACAGATCTGCCTCGACTGGTATTGTTGCACGGAACACACATGGGTAGCAGAATCTTTATCCATCATCAGCTTACCAGAGAGGTAAAGCAGAGAAGGTACTTTGACACAGTGTGGAATATAGTACATTTATGAACTGAAAGAAAATTGAGTTTCTGTGGAATTGTTTACTGCTGCTGGAGAAACAAAAGAGGTTAATTCCATACTGTTTAATATAGCTTTGAAAGAACATAAAATAAAATAATGTTTGAGCATAACAGTGGTATGCTTAAAATCTGCCCTCCCTCAAGCAAAACAAACTCAATGTAGTTTCAGACCTTTAAAGCAGATTTTAAATTCTTATGAATTCAGATCCCAAGGGATTATCTTAAGTAGTTGTTACAAATCATATCTCATGCCAAGTGGCATATAGAAGAGATATGCAAAAATATGATTATGTTTCATTGAAGATTTTATCTATTCTGTTTTATGGCTAAATTTGAATTTTTACATTTATAGACATCATTACATCACATATGGTAAGTGACTGTAAAACTGCATGTATAAAAATTATATTGGTTTACCTATATGCAAATGAATATACATAGTCATGTGTACAATTTTTTTTTTATTATCCTTTAACTTCTTAAAAATGGGGCTGGAATCCAGTTGTTTCTTATGGGTCCTAGAGTGCCAAGAAAGATGAATGCGTACCATCAGTAAATCACTCACCATGTTGGTGACCCTTTGGCTATCTTTCCTTGGTAGGGAACATCAATTTTTTTGGACAGTTCCTAATACAGGCTGGAGTTAGCATTATGGTGTGAAAATATCCTAGAATTGAGTTTGACCATTCTGAATGAAATCTTCTAGGAGAAAAAATCTGCTCCATAGTCTCAAACAACATATTGGATCTCAACTGTCTTTTAAGTCAACACTTTGTAGTATAGCTGTAATGTGAGCTTCAGATACAAGGCCCCATATGTAAGTTTAAATTTTCTAACTAGCCACATCGAAAAGAAGTAACAGGTGAAATTAATCTTAATAATGTATTTAATTCACTATATCCAAAATGTTATTGTTTCAAAATACTCATTAAAATGAATACATGACTGTGCATCATATAAAATTATTTGGCTTCCCATCAGTGTTACAGGAGCTAGACGTTGGGAAGTACTTTTTTACATAATGACGGAGGATTGGGAGACAAAAGATGGCGAAACAACGGTATGCATATCAGACAGATATAAATTGGAACTCTTGGCTCTGTATTTCACTATACAACTGACTTCAATTTAGCACTCAGAACTACTCTTATCTGTAAAGGTATAACAATACCTGATTCAAAGTAACAAGCATACAAAGCATTTAGCATGTTGCCTGGCACAATTGCTCAATGCATATTAAGAGAAAAAAAAAGGATGGAGATGCTTTCTTATGTGTGAAACCAAGTGGTACAGTTTTGATCAGGTCGCTAAGAGCTCATGTAAGAGTACTCTCTACACTATTGTAAATGGTTGCAGAAGCCCTTTGTGAAACTATATGTAAAATGTAGTAAGAAAATTCAATAAGTCTTTTAACCAAGTCAATTCACTCCTAGAATATGTCTGAATGAAATACTTCAAGTGAAACAAAACAAAAAAAAATGTACTGTGAAGGTTTTCACTGCAGTGTAACCTATAAAAGAAATAAATGGGAAAAAGCCAAAAGTGTAATAAGTGAATACCTTAATAAACAATGGAACATTATCCTGTACATCATTGTGCAGTTAACAATGATAGTCATGAGAATTATGTAAAATTACCGGAATGATTATGGCAAATACAAATTAAAATTCAGAATACAAAATAGTAAGTGTATTCTGAAAACAATTATATAAAATATGCATGGTGTGAAAAAGGTTTGGGAGATAATTTGCAAAAGTAGAAATAACTGTGTTAGGGTAAAGTGACAAATTATTAATTTCATTCTGACATATTTTCAATAAAATAAGTAAAAGCAGTTTATCCAATAAATACTTATACATTCTTATTAATGTATATTTCACATCTATCCTATGTTCCTCTCTTCACTGGGCATAGTGCAGCATCAAAAAATAAAGAGACAGTTCCTTTTTCCCCATATGTTACCTAGATCAAGAACAACACAAAGTAACTGATCAAAACAAGAGTGAACACAGTAAGATAGGTGGTAATTATGTTCTATTACATCTTATTTAATAATAAAAGCATTGTATGTAATATCAGAGGAAATATATATGTGCATGTATGAAATGATTAAATGTTAAATTGAGTTGAGTTCAGATAAGATGAAAGCAAGTGATCAATAAGAAATGGTGCCTGTTGGTGGAGATGGGCCCTGAGCTAAAGTCTGAAGGAGAAGCAATCTTTGTATAAATGGTAAGAGAGGATCCACATTCCATAGAAGAAAAAATCAAATAAAAGCATGAAATAAATAGAATTTAATCAGAAAAGAGACTGATATTCTTAGCAGGTTTCTTTTATTGGGGGAAATAATAGTGGGATAATTATTAATTTTAGCTAACATTTATTAAGTGCAAACGTTGGTTCAGATAAGGAGATGAAATTAGGCATGATATTGAAAGCAGTTATGTTGCAGATTAAATCATGTTTCCTTTATATTCTAAGTGATGACGACGCAAATTGGACTGGATGACCCCTCCTATTCCTCCTGACTATGAGACTTTGTGATGATATACTCCATGTGGCTTTCTGGCACAAATATTACACAATTCTATACTCCCTTCCTAGGGATATATCAAGATGCTGCTTTATTTGTACTTGCAATGGGTTGTTTTTTTTTTTTTTTTTCAGAAAACCATCCAAAGAATAAGCCCCGTCACTACTCCATCATATGTTCATGAAATTCAGGTGATTCAGGTGTGAAAATGCTTTCTTTTGAAAACTATAATTAGATAAATTCATATTTACAATGTAAGGAAAAAAAAAACCTAACTCTAATTCTTTAACTTTTAAAAAGCAGCAGCAATATGAAACCCTGACCATCCATTTGACAAGAAAGTGTTCCTAAGAAATTCACTCAGCCAGCCGTCTGTGTGATAAAAGACAGCCAAGGAGAAGCCATGAAACAGAAGGGAGGGAAAGGATGGGGTACTAAGACCAAACTCAAACATGTGCTCAGAATATTTTCCTGAGCTCATCCTCAAGTAATCAGCCAAAATAAAAACAGATTGTTAAGAAGGGTAGGGAAACTTTTTAAAAAAAATCTGAAAGGTCTCGAAATCTTCATCTGCCCTTATTCTATTTTTATTTAAATTGAAAATAGCATCATTTGCTTTGTGCTTTGCACTTTACAAAGTGTTTTAACATATACGCCGTGTTTAAGTTTCACAGCAACTCTGGGATTTTTCTGATGCAGAGTCTCAGAGGCTTAGGGACCTGCCCACACCTCTGCTTCATCAAGCAGTGGACACCAAGCACACACCTAGGTCTGCGGACTCCAAAGCTCATGGTGTGTTCACTGCACTGCATCATGCACCTGCTCAGCTTTGGCTTCTTTTGCACTGGAATAATACAC
The DNA here is from genome assembly GCF_048565385.1 of Saimiri boliviensis. Classification (NCBI taxonomy): domain Eukaryota; kingdom Metazoa; phylum Chordata; class Mammalia; order Primates; family Cebidae; genus Saimiri; species Saimiri boliviensis. The sequence continues at coordinate 104,101,378 of NC_133459.1, forward strand.
AGACTAATTCATGTTCCTGCTTACATCCTGCCACCACGTGAGGGAGGCCATCATGAAAATCGGCCTGTGAATAATTAGCTTTCCAGCAAGGAAAGCAGTAGGATAACATGTAACTACAACCACAAGCATCTAGTATATCTCACATTAGGCCTCAAGTGGTGGTATTCCAAAGGAAATAAAAGGCTTCTTTTTTCTCCATAATTCTCCTAAGCCGCCCGCTAGGGTATCTATAATTTCCATCATTTTAGTTATTCCTCTGGGCGAGGTGTAACCAATCCTTTTAAATAGCAATTACATTATCGAGGTGAAAATAGGATGGCACACAGACTTAGGAAAACTGGTCAGAGAGAGAGCTTTGAGGAAAATGGGTAGAGGTTGTGGTGATTCTGATGGATGGTTTTCAGGGATGGGCGCTCTGCGGATGCCCATGTGATGGGGTGCAAGAGCACTAGACGAGGGAGTGCGGGATATGACACGAGCTCAGGCTTTCTGCAATGCTGTTCGGGGCTCTCCCTGCCCTTGTTCTTGTCTCTCCCATATTTCGATCAGCCTGTTCTTGCTGACTACTCCATGGACCCTGTCATCCATGCTCTAAGATTCTACAAAACAGTGTAACATAAGCCAAGACGCTAATTTGATGTGATGCTACAATTATGAAGTGATCCTCAGAATTAGAATAGCAAACACTCTTTCTTCAGGTTATTGTAGCAGGATGCAGACTACTTCATTTCTTCCATAAAGAAGTCATTTCCCAAGTGTCAGTAATGACATCAGCTTTCAACAGGATGAGGAGGTACTGGCAGTGATTAACATATTTGTTTTTTTTTTTTTCTGACCGAGCTCAGTGGCTCATGCCTGGAATCCCAGAACTTTGGAAGGCTGGTGCAGGTGGATCACTTGAGGTCAGGAGTTAGAGACCAGCCTGACCAACATGCTGAAACCTTGTGTCTACTAAAAATACTAAATTAGCCAGGCGCAGTGGTGCACACCTGTAATCCCAGCTACTTTGGAGTCTGAGGCAAGAGAATCGCTTGAACCTGGGAGGCAGAGGTTGCAGTGAGCTGAGATCATGCCATTGCACTCCAGCCTGGGCAACAAGAACAGAATTCAAATTCATTTAAAAGCTCTTTTGCCTCTTTCTCCTGGAGCTATGTACTTCCATATTGCAATATAAGAACGGATTCTTCTTTAAAATAATGCAATTTATAGAGTGAAAGAAGTGACACAGGAGTTCCATTAGAAGCAGATTTATGTGTCATTTATACAAATCAATAATGAAACTGAGGTTCTTAAGTCTTTCTAATAACAACGGGAAGAAATATGTAACATTTATTTTGGAGGCATAGAAGAGAAATACTCAGCAGCTGGTGACCGGATATTAGAAAGCAGCATTTGAGCTCTGAATCAAGGACCGTATATTAAGTGATCTTTATATCCTAAACACAGCTTACATAAGATGTACACATATTAGTTGCTACTTAAATGCTAACACATTGTGATAATGCAGATAACATTTCAGAAGCATTACTTAACTTTGCAAATACTTTTTAAAATTCAAGTAAACTAGTTAAGTACTACTCATGAATTAGAGATTATCTATTCATTATTGTATAAATTATTACTTGATTTCCTTGCTGAAAATCTTCCAGAGGCCTCCTGTTTCCTATAGCACCTAAACAATATGGCATTTGCTCAACTCTCCTACCTTAATTTCTATCACTTTCCAGCTTGAGTTCTCCACACTGTACTTTCTATTTCTCTGCAGGGTCTTTACATTTACTGTTTCTCTTTTTGGAATGCTCTTCCACAGATATTCACATGGTCCACTCTTTCACAACCTTCAACTTCTGTTCTGATATCCCGCCCTCTCAGACCAACCCTTCGGAAGTGGCTGTCTCCTCATCCTCTTTCCATTACCCTGATTTATTTTTCTTCCTGGTATATGTCACTGCCTGAAATTATATTTATTGTTTTGCTGTGTCAACTTCAGTACTTGGTATATAATGCTCCGTCAACATTTCCCTTAAAAAAATCAATTTTTCTAATCAATATGTTTGGGTGGTATAGACCAAAGGCTTGCAACTCAAAGGCCTTCAGTTGTCAGGCAGATAAGCAGACACTGTGTAAGGCAACAACGTGTGGCAGGAGCAGCAACCCTATGTGAACAGTTTAGGCTTGATTAAGAGGTATTAAAATAAAAAGTAAAATGTTGTGTTGACCAAAAAAAAAAAAAAAAAAAACCATATCTGGGGACCAGATTGGGCCCAACTGTTTTGGATTTACTTAAGTTATGTAATTAATAGCAATGATCATCTCATGACAGTTTTGGAGAAAATACTGTTTTCTATAAGCACGTATTCCCACTTCTCTCTTTTCCTTTTTTCCATCTTATCACGCTTTGTATTTTTTCCTTCAGATGTAAAGGTGAATTACCATGGTGTATGCACTCAACGCTGTCTCTTCAGCTCCCTAATGATATGAACAGTGAATGCAAATGTAAACCTATCTGTAGGTTTTCTAATCACAGAAACAGGAAGCTCCAAATTTAAGAACATGGAATCAGTGATGCAAATATGTTGGGGGTGGGGCAGCTTGCCAAGGACAGACAGAAAATAGAAAAAGCCACCTTCACTTCTGATACCTACTCTCAATCAAGTCTCAGAGAGGGGCAATTTCCAGAAGAACGATCATCCTATAAGTTTAAGTAGGTTAATGAGGCTACAAAGCCTTCATTTGCTCACCAGACCTGTTTTTTCTTTCTGGGAAACTAAGCCTTCTCTGAAGCCATTCTCTTATTCTCTGATATCTTAACTGGTCTGTGATAGGGTTCACATTCAGTCAATCTATTATCGTCTCCTATTTATATTTCTCTGCAATCAGTGCCTTGCTTCAGGCTTTGATTCACAATCATAAACTGTAGTTTTTATTTATCAACTTCAGTTATGAGAAAAATCGGCCAGGCAGGATGTAATTACATTGTCATGAGCTACTAAAGACAAACACCGAGGCTCACACATCAGTGACCACAGAAGTCAGACCCATTCTCCCCGACAGCTCAGTGTGTGTGTTTGAAGTTGCCTTGTTCAGATTTCTAGCAAATTAGAATAACATTTTGTGATAGAGATGTCAGCATTTTCAATAGAACTTTGTATTTTTTTGTGAGACAATGATCAGGCTTGTAGGAGTTGGCCATAATTTAGATTAATTTATGGTGGAGCTGTCAAGCCTAGAATTAACAGAGAAAACCTAGCATAAACCAATCTGTCAGTTCAAGGCACAGACTTCAATCCTTTAATCACAGCTAAACTCTTTTAATTCTGGGGCACCAAAGCTGTCCTCACAGCAGGGTGTTCTGGCATGTTTGTAATGTCTAAAGGGTAGAAATATGCTCAAATTGCAGTTCAAATGCTGTGTTTTTAAGCAACAGCAGCTTGTAAACGTTAAACTCTCTGCCTTTTTTCGTTTTCATGGAATGATTTGATTATCCTCATAAGGTCCGTTTTAGAACGTATTATTTTCAAAATAGATACACTAACATAGGCTTTTCCCCCCTGCATAGGATAGGCCAGTGCTCTATTACTTTGGAAAAACATAATCAAATTTTCAGTTGGCTTGATCAACACTAGAATGCAACAAATGGATTGATTATAAAGAAAAAGCTTACATTAGACAGACTCACCCAGAACAGGAAACCCCCGCTCGTGACCAAACCTATGTGCAAGTGGCCATTTGCTGTTGACTAATTCTAGTCATAGATGTTCCAAAAAATTAGCAAATTAAATACGATCTCCTCATGCCCATCTATTTTCCAGTGCTCAACTTGAGAGTATCATCTTCATCAACAAGGCTTGAAGAACTAAAGGTTTAAAATAACTCAAATAGAGGTAGGTGTCACTTAATATCTCTTAGTCCAGAGTGGAATATTTTCTCTCAATTGCATTTTTTCCCCACAAAGATGAAGAATTCCATACCTGAGGTATGTACTTTCATTTACTTGGGTTCCGCATATTGTTATATATGCATTCTTAGGACATGTAAACTTTCTCACAGTGTTTTGAGTACAATAAAAGTTCATTTTTTAACTTGATATATTTCAAAATTTTAATCATGTATTTGAATGAAATGATCTATTTTTGAGTGGTCAGAAATTTAAAAGAGATGATTTGACTTACACAGAGGAGTAGTATATAATGCTATATATTCTGCTGTTACAATTTCAAATATTCCTTAGATACATAAAACCAAGTGCAACTTCAATATTCTATCTAAAGAACTTCATCTAAATTTAAAATGTTTCTAATCAATATTTTCCTTCATATCATATCAACTCACCATTACAATCACATATAATATAGCCTGTTAGGAATCATTTACAGTTGTCACTGTGGAAAGACAAATAGTTAAATATCACTCAAAAAATATATGAACAATTTTATGTTACAGATAATGTTTTTTTTCCAGTTTCCTTTGTTCTTTGTTAGCTTTGAAAAATCAAGCTGTCCTCCTCCTTCCAATGTTAACTTGGTGATCCATGAGTTCTGGCCATTTCTCAACTATTTCTATCAGATAAGCAAAGGATAAAATTTGCTGAAGTTTTTAAGGAACTCTAAAATGTCTGTGGAAGAAATAAACTAGTTAAAATGAAAAGCCGAGCTGTCATATGTTTGTGGAGATATTGGGGTCCAAGACTTTGACAAGGAGGTATTACAATCAAAGTATCTAGAAAATATGTTATAATCCTGAATGAATCACGTTTAGCCTTTCTTTCCTTTCTCATGCTCACTGCATGCCTGCTCATCTTTTCTGGCATGATTAAGTATAAATTTTAATTGAGATCATGGCTCAACGAGGCCAGCTACTATAATAGATCTGGCTGGCAAAAAATAATTTCTTTCAAAGAGCACGCTCGTATGCTATAGGGCACAGGCTAATGCTGTACATCTAGGGAAGGAATTCATGCACACAACTGTCAGGACCAATTCTGACTGGGGGGGGGCCTGCTGGTGAATGCATTTAAAAAGTATGCTTGATGATTTGTGTTGTCTGGTTAGGCACTGCTGATTAGGCCCAGATGGAGACAGACTTGGTAAAATCCTCCCCATCATCAGATTGGTCTGTTATTTTTTTAGACAAAATCTCACCTTGCTGCCCAGGCTGGAGTGCTATGGCACAATCTCTGCTTACTGTAACCTCCACCTCCCAGATTCAAGAGATCCTCATGCCTCAGCCTCCAAAGTAGCTCGGATTACAGGCATGTGCCACCTTGCCCAGCTAATTTTTGTATTCTTTGTAGAGACAGGGTTTTGCCATGTTGGCCAGGCTGGTCTCAAACCCCCAAACTCAAGTGATCCACCTGCCTCGGCCTCCCAAAGTGCTGGGATTACAGGTGTGAGCCACCACCAGATTGTTCTTTAATTCCTATACCTAAAGGACCCAATACATTTCTTCTAGTGACTTGACTCCCTTATGAAAATAGCCAAATTCTTCCTTTAAAAAATCATTCTTATAAATTGGCTAATTCATTCAATAGTCCTGGCAGGGTGGCTCACACCTGTGATCGCAGCACTTTGGGAGGCCGAGGCAGGTGGATCACTTGAGGACAGGAGTTCGACAGCAGCCTGGCCAACGTGGTGAAACCTCATCTCTACTAAAAATACAAACATTAGCCAGGCATGGTGACAGTTGTCTATAATCCCAGCTACTCAGGAGGCTGAGGCACAAGAATCCCTTGAACCCAGGAGGTGGAGGTTGCAGTGAGCTGAGATCATGCAACTGCACTCTAGCATGGGTGACAGAACAAGACTCTGTCTCTAAATAAATAAATATATTTATTAATTCATTCCATAAATATTTTTGAGAATATACTACCGGGTATGATCTAGGTCAATAACATTTTAATCTTAGTGTCTCATTAAAATTTCTTAAAGAGCTTTTAAAATACGCCTATGTGAGTCCTTATGCCAGTTATACATAGTCATTGGATACACCCTAAGTAACCAGGATGGAGACACTTTCCAGGTATTGAGGTAACAAAGGTGAGAACAGACTAACTCCCTTTCATGGTACATATATTTTCATGAAGGAAACAGCCCAAAAGACTTGTTTCTGTCACAATGGTAATCTGGAATACACTAGAATCTTCTTAGAACTCAATAATTTATAAACACTTTTGAGACTTTGTAAAACAAGGCAGAAAAATCCACTGAAGTCAGAAGTAAGCAATAAAACCAGAGCATTATTGAAGCCATGGATTATTGAATTTCTGTGGCCTACAGTTTGAGGGTAGCAGTGGGTGGACTGGTATTGTGGAAAGACCTGAGGGCATTGCATCAAAGACCACCCTAAATAAAGAAGGAAAGCCAAGAAAGGTTAAGGCCTCATGAGAAAGGGCAAATTAATGTGTGTGTCTGTTTATACATGCACATTTCATAGACACATCCATACTTCCTGTAACTGTTTTTGAGATAATTGGCAAGGAAAGTTATTTGTTTGGGCATGGCTGTAAGTAGTGGCGAAAAATAGGCTGGGCACAGTGGCTCATGCCTATAATCCCAGCACTTTGGGAGGCTGAGGTGGGCAGATCTTGAAGTCAAGAGATTGCGACTGTCCTGACTGACACGGTGAAACCTGGTCTCTACTAAAAAGACAAAAAATTAGCCAGGTGTGGTGGGACGTGCCTGTAATCCCACCTACTTGGGAGGCTGAGGCAGGAGAATTACTTGAACCTGTGAGGCCGAGGTTGCAGTGAGCCAAGATTGCACCACTGCACTCCAGCCTGGGTGACAGAGCGAGACTCCGTGTCAAAAATAAATAAACAAATAATTAACAAATATCTCTGATTGTTTCTGATCACTATACTCTCTTTCTATGGTCCTTAGGACAGCAATCTATGAATTATAACTTTAAATACAGGCAGTCCCTGTTGCCCCTAAGTACTATAAAGAAAACATAAATTCATTTTATTATTTAAAGAATTGGTAAAAAAATAAAGTACTATCAATTATAAGCTAAGAATTAAAAAAAACACAAAGCTCACAGAAAATCACTATCATGTGAGAATCAGTGGAAAAAGTAAAAATGTCAATTTAAAAAATAATAAAAACCTTAAAAAGGAAAAAATAATCTAGACATGTGAAGACTTTGGAAAGTCAAACAATCAGATCAAAATAAGCATGTCTGATAAGTCTTAAGAAATAAAGAGAAAATTAAAAGTACAGGTGAGGAACCAGAAAGTATTAAAAATGATTAAGCAGGATTAAAAGAAAAAAGAAAACTAACCAAACACAATTCTAGAAATAAAAGATCTGTTCACTAAAATGAAAAATCCAATGTTAAGCGTTCCACATAGAAACTCAATAGGAGACAGAGGTAACATTGCTTATAAACAGGAAAGGGTGGACCACTTTTAGGATACTAACTGTTGGGCACGCTGCTCCCTTCTCTTTTAAAGTATACGATGTCAAAGCCCATCACACTAAGGTATGCTATCATAAATAACTGAAATGTTTATTTCTCACTCAGGTAAGAGGTATTCTCCGGATGAGAGATGGAGCATACCCACAATAGGGCTGCCTGAGAGTGTCCAGTGGAAGGAGCTGAGAAAGCATGCAGATCACAAGTGGGAATTTTCAGTGATGCTGGGGGTAGACTAAGTTCTGAAAGACTGTATTGGTGAGAACCACAGGGGTTGGGGGAAAGTCCCTGGCATGCAACTTATTGAGCTGCAGCAGAAGTGAATGCAAGTGGCATTTTGATGATCCCCATGCAGTTGAGCATAGGGTTTTACCCATGGGTGCAGCTGAGCACTACAGACTTTCACTCATACTGGCAGGTGACTTAATTAATGCCATAATACTTGGGGTGATTCCTTCCTTCCCTCCTTCCTTCCTTCCTTCCTTCTTTCTTCTTTCCTTCTTTCCTTCCTTCCTTCCTTCCTTCCTCCCTCCCTCCCTCCCTCCCTCCCCCTCTCCCTCCCTCCTTCCTTCCTTCCTTTTCTCCTTCCCTCTGTCCCTCAAACAGACTTTCACTCTGTCACCAAGCCTGGAATGCAGAGATGTGATCGTGGCTCACTGTAACCTCTGCCTCCTGCGTTTAAGTGATTCTTCTGCCCCAGCCTCCCAAGTAGCTGGGACTACAGGTGTGCACCAGTAGGCTCAGATAATTTTTGTATTTTTAGTAGACACGTGGGGTTCACCATATTGGCCAGGCTGGTCTTGAACTCCTGACCTTGTGATCCACCTGCCTTGGCTTCCCAAATTGCTGGGATTACAGGTGTGAGCCACTGCGCCTGGCCAATTTAATTCTATATCTCTACAACTATTCAATAAATGGTGCTGGAATAACCATTTATTCAAGTAGAAAAAAATAAAATGGATCTCACTTCAGGGTCATTTACATGGTTTGGGTCTGTGTCTCTGCCCAAATCTCATGTCAAATTGTAATCCCCAGTGTTGGAGGTGGGGCCCCCTGAGAGGTAACTGGATCATTGGGGTTGATTTCCCCTTGGTGTTGGCCTCATGATAGTGACTCAGTTGTCATGAGAACCGGTTGTTTAAAAGTGCATGGCACCTCCCTATCCATTGGTACCGCTCCTGCCACGTAGGATGTCTGCTCCTGCTTTGCCTTTTGCCATGAGTAAAAGCTCCCTGAGGCTTTCCCAGAAGCAGACGCTACCATGCTTCCTGTACAACCTGTGGGAACATGAGCCAGTTAAATCTCTTTTCTTTATGAATTACCCAGTTTCAGATATTTCTTTGTAGCAGTGCCAGAATAAACTAATACAGAGAATTGGTATCCAAGAGAGGGGCGTTGCTATAAAAATACCTGAAAATGTGGAAGCAGGTTTGGAATTGAGTAACTGGCAGAGGTTGGAAGCATGTGTAATGTTCAGAAGAAGACAAGAAAATAAGGGAACATTTAGAACTTCCAAACTTTCCAGATTTGTTAAATTGTTGTGACCAAAATGCTGATAGTGATATGGACAATGAAGTCCAGGCTGAGGAGGTCTCAGATGGAAATTAGGAACTTACTGGAAACAGAAGCAAAGGTCACCCATTAACAAAGAGATTGGCTGCATTGTGCCCCTACCCGAGGGGTCTGTGGAACTTTGAACTTGAGAATGACGCTTTAGGGTACCTGGCGGAAGAAATTTCTAAGCAGCAAAGCATTCCAAATTTGATCTGGCTATTTGTAACAATCTCAGCTAATATGTGTGGGCATAGAAATGACTTGAAACTGGAACATATATTAGAAAGGTAAGCAGAGTGTAAAAGTATGGAAATTTTGCAGCCTGGCCATGTGGTAGAAAGGAAAGCCCATTTTCAGGGAAGGATCTCAAGCAGGCTACGGAAATTTGCATAAGAAAAATGCTAATTTTTTATGCAAACGTTAATAACCAAGACAATGAAGAAAAGGCCTTGAAGACATTTCAGAGACTTTGTCAGGCCCTCTCATCAGAGGCCCAGAAACTTAGAGGTGGAAAAGTAGTTTCCTGGGCTAGGCCCAGGGCCCCACCACCTGCCCGGCCTTGGCCCACTGCTCCCCACATGCTGGCTGCTCCAGCTCCAGTCATGGCTCAAAGGGGACAGCCTACAGCTAGGACCACTGCTCCAGAGGGTGCAAACCGTAAGCCTTTCCACGTGGTGTTAAGCCTGGAGGTGTGCAGGGCTTATTTAAAAGTGCAGAGAAGGAACAGGCGTCTTACACGTAGAGTGTGTAAGAACTCCTGACCTTGTGATCCACTCACCTTTAAGCTGATCCACAGCTTAAAGCTTGTTTTGAAGCTTTAAGATTTAATGACTACTGTGTTGGGTATCAAGCTTGCATGGGGCCTGTAGCCCTTTTCTTTTGACTGATTTCTCCCTTTTGTAAGGGGAATGTTTACTCAGTGCTTCTACCCCAATTGTACCTTGGAGATAACTAACTTGTTTTTAATTTTACAGACTCATAGGGACTTGCCTTATCACAGAGGGGAAATGTGGGGCTGGAGCAACCACACATTGTGGAGACCACACAATGGAGTCTCCATTGGAGTATTGTCTAGTGTAGGCATCCCCAAACTACGGCCCGTGGGCCGCAGGCAGCCCCGAGGCCATTTATCCGGCCCCCCCGCCGCACTTCAGGAAGGGGCACCTCTTTCATTGGTGGTCAGTGAGAGGAGCACAGTATGTGGCGGCCCTCCAACGGTCTGAGGGACAGTGAACTGGCCCCCTGTGTAAAAAGTTTGGGGACGCCTGGTCTAGTGGGTCTGTGGGAAGAGCACTGTTGTCCTCCAGGCCCCATAATTGTAGATACACCAAAAGCTTGTACCCATCACCAGGAAAAGCCTGGATGTCCAGGCAGAAGCCTGCTGGAGAAGCAAAGCCCTCATGAAAAACCTCTACTAAGGCAGTGCAGAGGGGAAATGTGGGGCTGGAGCACAAAGTCCCCATTGGAGCATTGCCTAGTGGGTCTGTGAGAAGAGGGATGTTGTCCTTCAGACCCCATAATTATAGATACACCAACACCTCATACCCATCACTGGAAAAAGCCACAGGTACTCAATGCCAACCCACGAGAGAAGCCACAGAGGCTGAACTCTGCAAAGCTACAAAGGTGGAGCCCACCCCTTGCACCAGTGTGCCCTTGATACGTTACATGGGGGTCAAAGGAGATTATTTTGAAGCTTTAAGATTTAATGACTACCATGTTGGGTTTTGGACCTTGCATAGGGCCTGTAGCCCCTTTATTTTGGCTAATTTCTCCCATTTGGAAGAGGAATGTTTATCCAATGGTTGTACCCCAATCGTACCTTGGAGGTAACTAACTTGCTTTTGATTTTACAGACTCATAGGTGGAAGGAACTTGCCCTACCTCAGATGGGACTTTGGACTTCAGACTTTTGAGTGACTGCTGGAATGAGATAAGATTTGGGGGGACTGTTGGAAGGCATGATTATCTACTGCAATGTGATATGAGACAAGGACATGAGATTTGGGAAGGGCCAGTGGCAGAATGATATTGGTTTGGGTCTGTGTCCCTGCCCATATCTCATGCTGAATTGTAATAACCAATGCTGGAGGTGGGGCCTAGTGGGAAGGGATTGGATCATGGGGGCAGATATCCCCCTTGGTTCTGGTCTCATGATAGTGAGTAACTTCTCATGAGATCTGGTTCTGTAAAAGTATGTGAAATTGCTCCCATCTTTCTTGGTCCTGCTCCTGCCATGTAAGATCCTGTTCCTGCTTTGCCTTCCACCCTGAGTAAAAGCTCCCTGAGGCCTCCCCAGAAGCAGCTGCTGCCACGCTTCCTGTACAGCCTGCAGAACTGTGATTCAATTAAACCTTTCTTCCTTATCCAGTTTCAGGTATTTCTTTATAGCAGTGAGCAAAGTCACTAAAACAGTCATATATAAAATTGATCTCTGGTGGATCATGGACTTGATGGTGAGTGGCAAAATTCTAAAACATTTTGAAGAAGATATGACAGAATACCTGTGATTTGGGGGAGACAATGACTGAATTTTTGAAGACTAAGGTATAATTAACAGATAAAAATTGTGTGTATTTAAATAGTACTAAGTGATAATTTGACATGTATAAATACTGTGAAGTAATTACCACAATCAAGCCGATGAACACAGCCATAACCTCACATAGTTACCTGTGTGTGTGTGTGTGTGGGGGGGGGGGGGGAGAACATTTAAGATCTATACTCTTAGGAAATTTTAGGTGTACAGTATAATATCATTAACTACAGTAACCATGCTGTACATTAGCTCTCCAAAACTTACTCATCCTGCATAACTGAAACTTTGCACTTTTTGACAAGCATCTTCCCATTTTCTCCACCTCCTATCCCCTGGCAAACATCATTCTATTCTGCCTCTATTAGTTAGACTTCTTTAGATAACATGTTAGTGAGATCATGCAGTATTGTCTTTCTGTGCCTGGCTTATATTTCTTAGCCTAATGTTCTCCAGGCTTATCCATGTTGTCACAAATGACAGAATTTTCTTCTTTTTGAAGGCTGAATAGTATCACATTGTATATATACATGATATTTTCCTTATCCATTCATCTGTCAATGAACATTTAGGGTGATTCCACATCTTAGCAACTGTGAATAATGCTGCAGTAAACAAGGGAGTGCAGATATCTCTTTGAGATACTGATTTTAATTCCTTTGGATATATAATCAGAAGTAGGATTGCTGGATCAAATGGTTTAACTTCTTAAGTATAATTATAAACTTTAATTTCTTAAATAAATTTTACTTAATAAAAATTTAATTTCTTAAAACACAAAAACATAATCAACATAAAGACATCTATGGATAAATATGATCAATTACAAATTATAAACATCTGTTCATCAAAAGTCATAATAAAGAAAGAAAATTGAAGCCATGAAATGGAGAAAGGAAGATAAAACCAATGAAGAATTAGTATCCTGATTGTATATTTCTATGAATCAATTAAAATGAAAGATAAATTATCTCATTAAAAATGGGCAAAATACAGAGAAAGATATTTCCCAATATAAGAAACAAGAATAACAGACATTTAGGATATCTATCTATAGACTATTACTAATAATGATGTAATCAGTAATGAGACTATTAATCATAACCACAACTTATTACATTCCATTCATGAGATTGAAAAAAAAATAGTTTGAAAATACCAAGTCATAGAAATTACAATTTTTGGAATTGCTGTTGAAAACATAAATTAGTACAACGCTTTGGAAGAAAAGTGGGAGTTATTTTATAATACTGAATGTGTGCTATTTACCTATTCCCTTCCAAGGTATGTATGTATGTATGTATATATGTATTTGGTACACACATGTACCAAAAAGTTCTTAACAAGGATATCTGTAAGAGAAGCAGTTTAAAACAACCTAAAAGTCCACTGACAGGAGTATAGATAAATAAAATGTGGTATAGTCACACAATTGATTACTATTTCATCAATATTTATGATTCTCAGAAGCATAATGTTAGGTAAGAAAAGCAAGTCTCAGAAGAAAGTATACGCTATGATACTTGAAACTAACCTAAACAATATATTGTTTAGGGATAAGTATCTATGTGCTAAAATATAGAGCAAAGCAAAAGAATGAGAACAAATAATTCAAGATAACAGTTACCCTAGATGTAAGTGTGGAGGGACAAAAAGTCAGGGACAGCATGGTGTTGTCACTTGGGAGAAATACATAAGGGATTTAACCATATTGCTAATGTTCTTTTCTCAGATTCTGTGGTGGGTTCACAGGTGGTTAGTTTTATTATTCAGTTCCCTAACCTAGATCTGCTTTGCATTCATTCCTTGTGTGTTTCATTAAAAAGGATTTTATGCATATAAGTTAAATTATATACATGCATAGAAATAAAAAAAAATTTAGAAAATAAATAAATAATTGGGATCATTTTATATAGAGCTAAGTGCTACAAACAACATCAACAACAGGGTAATATAATCATTGTTGGGGTTGCTGTTGGAGAGAAAATGGCTCACAGAGGCAGTGTTTGGTATGGTATCTGATTAATGTGAAGGAATCCATAGAACGTCAGGCAAAGGGCATTCCAGGTAGAGAAATCAGAAGCTCATGAAGAGGTCCTGAAGCAGGAATAAGCTTGGCAACTGAGAAACAGAAGAAGGCTCTGGGGCTAGAGCTGAGGGACCAAGGGAGTAGTAACTCCAGAGGAAGTCAGAGAGAGGCAGGGGCTCACGATGGAGGGCACCAAAAACAGGAGGTAGAGTTTGGATGTCATCTGAAATGCACTTAAAAGCCATCAGAGGCCGGGCGTGGCAGCTCACGCCTGCAGTCCCAGCACTTTGTGGGGCCGAGGCAGGCGGATCACAGATCAAGATAACGAGACCATCCTGGCCAACATGGTGAAACCCCGTCTCTACTAAAAAACTACAAAAATTAGCTGATCATGGTGGCATGCGCCTGTAGTCCCAGTGGGAGGCTGATGCAGGAGAATTGCTACAACCCAGGAGGCAGAGGTTGCAGTGAGCCGAGATCGTGCCACTGCACTCCAGCCTGGGGCCTGGTGACACAGCAAGACTCTGTCTCAAAAAAGAGAAAAAAAAAAAAGCCATGGGAGGGTACTATGCACAAAAGTAGTGGATTTACGTTTGTAAAAGAGAACTTTGACTGTCGAGTGGAAAATAGATTTGAGAGAGCCATAAGTAAAAGCACAGTGACCAATATAATCATATTCCTATCAACAATAATAATGGTAATAAAAGAAGCCAAGATTTATTGTGCACTTACTAGGTGCAAGGCACACAGCATTATGAGCATTATCCTAAATCTCTTAAAGAAAGGCAGGGTTCAACTTGGATATGAAATGTTCTATTTTACCCTAGACACCATAGCAGAAATCAATTTATTTGAATTAATTTACTAAAATCTTCATTACCCATTGTCATCAGCAGGGGCAATGAGATTCAGAACAAGACAATGCTTGGAGGTGGGAGGGAGGTCTGAGAGCTGGGCCTGGTACGTCTGACAGTGGCTGAGGCACAGACGGGACAGCTCTTGATAAAAATGAAATGATTTAAGGAAAACAGCTTAATATGGAAACTGGTAAAATAGAGGTGTTAACATAGTGATTAAGAAGAGTACCAGGGCCAGGCACAGTGGACCATGCCTGTAATCCTAGCACTCTGGGAGGCCGAGGCAGGCAGATCACTTGAAGTCAGGAGTTCAAGACCATCCTGGCCAACATGGCGAAACCCAGTCTCTACTAAAATTAAAAAAAATTAGCCAGGCATGGTGGTGCACACTTGTTGTCCCAGCTACTTAGGAGGCTGAGGCAGGAGAATTGCTTGAACCCTGGAGGTAGAGGTTGCAGTGAGCCAAGACCACACCACTACACTCCAGCCTGGGCGACAGAGTGAGCCAGTGAAACTCTGTCTCAAAAAACAAACAAACAAAAAACAGGTATCAACATGGGGACAGGAAAAACAGGCAGTCAGAAGGCAAGGATGTCAGGACCACAGATATGATATGGTTGGGCTCTGTGTCCCCATAAATCTCACCTCAAATTGTAATTCCCATAATTACCATGTGTCAAGGTTGGGAACAAGTAAAGGTAATTGGATCATGGGGTCAGTTTCCCCTATGCTGCTCTCATGATAGTGAGTGAGTTCTCCAGAGATTTGATGGTTTTATAAGCATCTGGCATTTCCTCTACTTTCACTGACTCCATCCTGCCACCATGTGAAGAAGGTGCCTGCCTCTCCTTTGCTTTCTGCCATGATTGTAAGGTTCCTGAGGCCTCCCCAGCAATGCAGAACTGTGAGTCAATTCAATTTATTACCCAGTCTCCAGTATTTCTTCATGAGAATGGACAACACAGATAAATCATGACAAGTAACAGTTCTTACCATGCATGTACTAGGCACCAATTGCAGCACATACTATATGCTAATTCTCTCAACAATCCCAGGAGGCCAGTTTTTTGTTTGTTTTTTTTTTAGAGACAGAATCTCACTCTGTTGCCCAAGTTGGAATCCAGTGAAACAATCTCAGCTCACTGCAGCCACAACCACCTAGGCTTAAGAGATCCACCTGCCTCAGCCTCCCATGTAGCTGGTGCTACAGGCATGCACCATTATGCCCAACTAATTTTTCTAATGTTTTGTAGGTGTGGGGGTCTCATTATATCACCTAGGCTGATATTGAACTTCTGACCTCAAACAGTCCTCCCACCTTGGTCTTCCAAAGTGCTGGGATTACAGGTGTGAGACACCATGCCCAGCCTAAGGCCAGTTATTATTTTCACTTTACTAACATGAAAACTGTTGCTCAGAGATAAGTCATCACCCAAGTTACAGAGACGGTAAATAATGGAGAGATGGATTTGAATCCAGTCTGTATGACTGCAAGGATGCTCATCAAGTGATAGGAGGCCTTGCTGTGATGGTTTTGGTCTCACTCTAGAAGTCTGCTCCTCCTGCTTGCTTTGCCTTGCTCCTTTTTCCCTTCCTCTTCCTTCCATCCCTAAAACATGCTGTAGCTGCTTCTACCACCACTGTTTTCCCAGGTCAGCACTGTCCCCCCATAATTGATTTTTCATTTGCTTGTTTTTAGGATAGAAAAGAGATCCTGGCAGAGGTGAAGGGACTAAGATGTAGCTGCTGGTTTTTGAATTCCTACTATGTTCACATTCTTCCCAAATGCAGATACAAATTAAGAAGGTCCTGGCTGTCATAGGGGCAAGATTAGTCATCTTTAAGCAATCTTGAAAGAATGTGTTAAGTCAGGGGTGCCTCGCAATAAACTTCCAAATGCTATTCTGGTCCCCTCAGTTTGATCAAAGTTTCTTTTTAAACTAGCTACTGAACATTTTATCTTGGATATAAATTTTTCACTTGTTTTGACATCTCTGAGGAGTTTTTTAAAACTTGCCAAAAATCTAAATATATAGCAGATTTGTGTGTGCACCTTGAGAGAAATGTATTCTAAATCTAGAACAGCCATCAGAACCTATGTAGTTAAGCTGCCATCCTAGAAAGGGGCATGGGTCATGTCCAAGCCACTGCCTGGAATATAGTTCTCTGATAAGTTCCCACTCTGCATCTGGGTTGCCCTCAAATGAATGGTCTTTTTCTCCAACCTGCAGACTTAAAGGGTATCGGAATGGCTCACTCGAACACCACTTTGCCTCTGGCCAGCCAACTATACTAAATCCACACCCAGAGCCAAAGAAATGCAGTTTCCATAGTGCCTAAGTGATCAGGGATCCATCTCCTTCCAGAGCTGTATTCCTGATAGAGAAAAACTTCAGTCATTTCTTGTTGGCTGTAGTTCAGTATTTCTTAGTCTCCTACATTTTTCCTTTTTTGAAATCTATAGAAATTGCAATGTCTGGGCAAATCAGGCTGCAACACATCAACCACACAGGCAGGGAGACACCAGACCTCCACTCAAATTGAAGCTTCTCAAGTGTGCCTTTTTGTGTGTTGCTGGTTGGCACAACTGTGCTTTTTCTGATATATTAGGGCCTGAAGGAAATCCCTTCTCAGAAAATAGAGTCATAAATTATACAATTTATGCCAAGTGAACTAATGAACACTTTCAATACTGAGAAGACTATATGTACCCTCCGTCTGGAAATGAGAAGAGGGTATTGCTCACCATATCAGATACATAACCTAGGAATGAAAATCCTTCAAATCAGAAAGCTTCTAAAGAAAAAGAAAAAACAGTGGAAATCTACGGCAGGCAGAACACTTTTCTTATGAGGATTAGTTGAGGTAAAATAATCTCTAAGGTACTGCAAAGGCTGCATATAAAATACAGCGGGTGACATTCAGACTGTTTAAGATGAGGGCCAGTTATCAGTCTACAGGTAGGTTTTTTAGAACAATGGTTCTGGACTGAGGGGCTGCCATCGTGAATAATATGAAATGCCATCTGAAATACCTATTCCAGAAAAATGCCATTTCAAAGGAGAAAGCCAAAGGAACCTGCTCTCCCTTGCTGCTATGTTTGTAACTTCTGTGCCACAGTGGCTCACACCTGTCTGGTGGCCTGCTGAGAGCACTGCCTTCCAGCATAATCCACAGAACTTTGAAAATAACGCTTTGGGCTCTTTGGATTCACACAAAGAATAATAGGGGTCAGTTATTCTGAGTATTAGCTAACAAGAAGCAGTTCTGGCTTATAACGTTTCAAATGTTAGCTCTTCTCTATTTTGATAACTAATTCTGTCATCAAGCAGGGCAGAGATCAGTGACCTGATTTTACCCAGATTTTTCGTATAGCTCTGGAAATCTGCATTTTAAATTCCCAGGTAAATAAATGAGATAAACTCAAACATTTGGAGAGATTTTCATGGTCAGACCTACAACATAACGTGATCCCTAGTCTCTCTTGGAATTACTGCATCTTATCCTTCTAAGAAAGACAAAAATATTACAAGTGACATTTTGGAACCACTCTAGGGATATTAGTGTTTGAATGCTATAAAACTGCTTTTACTGATAGTAAAAATAAAATACATAGTTTTCATCTATTTTAAACAAAATAAGATGTTTTATTCAGAAATCAACTTTTTATCCTGCTTGTTTTAAAGCAGAATGTCACATTGTAAAAGAGAAGGCATGGTTTAAAAAATTAACCTTATCTTTGAGGATTACATAAATACCTGTCTTCAGCCAACTAGACAATCGAACTTTATGACCCAAAAGAGTTTCAGAATAAAAGTGAGAAAGCATTTGGGAATTGAGAGCACTGACAATATAGAAAGGGTATTCGGGGAGCGTTAGGACATTCCGTTTTGCATCTCAGAGTCATCTCTCAGCCCAAGAAGAGGACCGAAACCTCACAAATACAACAGAATGACAAGTTTGCTGACAAACGCTTCATCAAGTAGACTTGAAAAAAATTAAAACACCAACAGATGGAACGTGTCTGAATCCCCTCCCTGCTGTTGTGCGTGTCACTAAATATCAGCAAGTATACTGGGGAGGCCCCATAGGATTCTGCCAGGAAGGCAGCAATGACCCAGATGCACTTCCCTATACAAAAGACTCAAGGTTGATGAATGCAGCTGGCTTTTGTTGGCTTTTCGTGTCTCCCTAGATGCCCTGTCCTCTCCTAAAATAAAAAGAAAACAAACCAACAAACAAGAAAAATCAAATGATAATTTTAGATCAAAGAAACTTTTCATTTCTATTTCCACAAAAACTTTGGCAAATATTATCTGTAGATTGAAAGGATCAATCCTCCTGTTCTTTGTAATTAAGTGGGAAATGAATTAGTAACTGTTCCCAAACATAAGCATGAAAAACAATAAATATCCCTCTATGGTAAAGTTTTTCTCTTGGAGGGGAAGAAGTAACAAAATCCAAATTAAATTAAAGTGGTATTCTGGGAACCAAAGTGATACCATAGCTCAAGAAACTAATGTAATTAGACAATGCAAGATTTTTTTTTTTTTTCTTTCCAGGCTCCACGTCTAAAACATGGGCTTTGGAAAGACTCAGGATCATTGTTAGAATCCAATTCAATATTCCAGCTTCTCAAATTCACAGCCAGAACTCTGCCTTTAAGGTATCACTTGTCTGATTATCGCGCCAGTCTCTCTCCATCTCGGAATGGTTTTGTATAACTTTCAAGTGCAGCAGCCCCCTTTGGAAACTGACAAGTGTTCACTGTAAAATGGATTCATCAAATGCATGCAGCCTTCGGGAGGCTCCTTTTTTCATGAGAACAAACAAAGAGAAATGTTTTTAGTACAAAATTCCTTTTTAACAAATAAAAAGCTTGTATTGCACTGCAGGGCTGCCCATCTCCACAAAGCCCTGGTTCTTTCTGGTGGCCCTCAGAAGCAGCTTTTCATTGTATAATTCGTTCAGGGATAGAGCGTCTACTGGGCTAATGAGCTCTCCTGCAGCCTTTTCTCCTGCAGGTGAATCCCCAAAAGCACAATCTTAAATCAGATACTGTAAAAGCCAAAAGTAGGAGGGGGGAATGAAGGGCGGGGGGGGGGGGGCGGGGAAAGGAAGGTCAAGAAAACCAAGATAGCAGTAGGCCAATAATCATACCTTGCATTTGGCTTCAGAGAAATCATGTGCTTCAAGATCTTCATCCACAGTTAATTTCTATGATTGCTGTTTCATGACCAAGGCTCTGCTTTGGGTATTGCATCATGTGAGCACACCTCCAGTGGATATTATGTAATAACTCATCATGGCAGCTGGGTCTTAAATATATTGATAGCAACCTTGACCAGGAGCTGATTAGAAAGGGCAGGATTAAGGAACATTCCGTTTTTGCCAAAAAGTGGAGCCTGACATTGGAAATTATGAAGGCTCTGATTCCTGACCTATTACTAATATTCTCATGTTTTATCTTGTCACTGGTTAGTCTGGCAGACATTATTAGGAAGCTATGTGACAACATCTAATAAAGCATGTTGGTAGAGAAATCATGGCTCCCCTCTGCACTGATGATCTTTTGAAGAAATACAGTATTGTAGATTACAGGAGGTGGAGGTTGCAAACACTGATGATACCCATGACATTTCATCATCAGCCAGCAACTTACCAGTGATCTACAGCTACAAAGGAGGGAAAGGGATAGGAAGTGTATCTCATCCATATAGGCAAAAATGTTCTGGAGAGGATCATTTGATTATTTACTGATGTTCTAAATCCCTGAACAGAATTTTAGAACACTGTAGGTTTCTGTGGTGTGATACCTCCATAGGATATTCTGCCTTTAGAAGTAGCCAATGGGGTTGTTTAAAACGGCACAGCCTGTGTTACGAGTGTTTTAGTGCTGAACTTGAAGAATTTAAAAGGCCAGGGGAGTATTAGTAATGTTGGGGTTAACAGAGGCAGCTCATTTTAGAAATTTGGCATTTGAGTTTTTCAACATTATCCAAAGTAGGTTCACCACATTCTTTTTAACAAACTCTCCAGCACGGAGCAGATGGTTTCTCTATTAACAACCATTTGCATTTAACATATTGCAATGATTTATGTACCACATGCCACTGAGCAAAGCAAAAACATTCAGTAGCAACTAATTAGTTGAGTGCAAAGACACATATCTCAATGTACAGAGAACGCTCCTCTATGTTTTACATTTTGTATGGTTTACTGTTTTATTTGTGCAAAGCGGTTAAATCTGAACTATGGCATTCCTCTTATGATTATGGTAATGCCTCTATAATTATCATTCTATTAATGCTTCAGTCATATTTTTTCTTTAATTCATGGAGTTAACATTTGTATGTCAGAGTTTCCCTAGAAATTGATGTCAGTCACATTTTATTTTTAAATGGTTAAAATGAGCGTAAGTTATTCCTAAACCCACCTAAATGCTTATTTTAATAAGTCTACCTGGCTTTTAAAATAGAATATACTCAAGATAAAATATATGTAAAACAGGACTACTAAACAAAAAGTGATTTATAAAGAGTGACTAATTTCAAATGGGTTTTAAATGTCATATTTATTAATACATGATTCCTCTTTATCCTATTTTCTTTAGCATATTGTCCACTCTAACACACTCACACAATTTTTTCCTTTTCCTGTAGAACCCCTGTTCCAATTTCCTCACAACTCATGGATTCACCTCTAAACTGGAGGTGATTCTCAAGTTGGTGACCTCTTAACCTCACTGTGACACAGGGGTTTTACTGTGTTGCAAAAAGCAGCTTTCCTGAAGCCAGAAGAGAAAGAGAACGAAAAATTACTGCATTCTGTAAAAAAGAAAGCCCAAATTCTTTTTCTCTCTTAGATGATCCTGAAACATATTCTCCTTTTTTTTTTTTTTTTTTTTGTGCTGACCAGCAGGGTCAATGGATAATACAATTCTGTCACTGTGTGTCAAGGTGACAATGTTAGGACTGTGGGATCAGCCAATGAATCTTTTATAAGTATGATTTTCATTCTCAAGAGCCATCCATGCAAAATGTCAAAGTAGGCCATCCATCATCGGTGAGGATAAAAGCACATCTGCAACCCAGAGGAAATGGGGTATAATATAACTTCATTACCCAGGGCTCAAGAAGCCAGTCTTAGAAAACTAAGCTTGCTCTTCTCTCTTTGTAATTCCCAGTTTTAATTTTCATGGGAATCTCTACCAATAGAGAGCTCTAGGAATATGACAATGATACATTTAAGCTGCTGAGGTCTTTAAAGAGGAAGAAAACAATTAAGACAGATAAGTGTACATTAATGGCAGTACAATAGAGTATGAATTATGTATCAGAATAAATATAAACTCAGTCTATCAATACAGGAAAGTGGAAAGAGTTAGTAGAGGAAAACAAAATATTAGCGGTTAAAGTTGACAAAGCCAATATGTTATTGTGAGACCAATATAAAAAATAATTAAAAAGTTTAAAAAAGGTTTCTTCTTTCTTTTTTATAAGAGATGGGATCTTGCTCTGTTGTCCAGGCTGGTCTCAAACTCTTGGCCTCAAGCAATATTTCCACTGCCTCTCAAAGCACTGGAATTATAGTCACTGCACCTGCCTGAAAGTTACTTTCAAAGTCATAATATTCACTGTAGCTACCATTCCTGAGCATCATTGTAATAACCACTATTTATCTAATTTAATATGTACCTGCATTTTATATACATTAATAAACTTGAAAATAACTTACAAATGTGGGTAGCATTTGTATCATTTTATGGATGGGGATTGAAACTCTGAGATGTTTAAGTTATGTGATTTTTCTAAAGTCTAACAAGTAAGCAAATGGAGGAGCTGGATTTGAACCCATGTTTGTCAGGCTTAAAGCCACTCTCTTTTGCCTCTCCAGGTAAACCACAGTTTATTAACAAACATATGCCATGCTTGATTTTTTCTGATTTTAGTTTGTACAAAAACTTACCTGTGGTGTATAATTTCCTTTGGCATCTCATTTTGATAGTAAAATAATATTGGTATCCTTACATATGTTTTTGTTAGTAGATAAATCTGATAGAATAATCAATACCAAGGAAAGGAACAAATAATAAAATTGCAAAGAAGCCTCTTGGTTTAAACTCATCAATGCTAAACAAATATAAAACGTGTAACCCTGGGAGATATTCTTTTGCTTCTGCAGGGCTCTTGCTTTCCATAAATAACATTTATATTTAATGAAAACAGGATTAACTTTGTATTGAAAATTGAGCCTTTCATTCAGTCTGATTAAACAACATGTGGTCTTGCAAATCCACATTTTACTCAATATTTCTGTGTGTTTGAAACCAACTCCACTAAGAATCAATTTTCTGGATATGCCTAACTTAGGGAAAGGAAAAAGAAAATATGTCTTTCTAAGTGTATATAAAGATCTGGTACTAAAATAAAGCATAAGATATTTTTAACCATTAGATAATCAACCACTTAAAATAATTAATAATGAGAATTTCATTTGGTTTAACATAGCATATGGAAATAATTGTTTAGAAATAACCTTGATGAGGCTGGGTGCAGTGGCTCATGCCTGTAATCCCATCATTTGGGAGGCCGAGGCGGGCAGATCCCATGGTCAAGAGATCGAGACCATCCTGGCCAACATGGTGAAACCCTATCTCTACTAAAAATACAAAACTTAGCTGGGCATGGTGGCGCGTGCCTGTAATCCCAGCTACTCAGGAGGCTGAGGCAGGAGAATTGCTTGAACCTGGGAGGCAGAGGTTGCGGTGAGCCGAGATTGCACCATTGCACTCCAGCCTGGCACCTGGTGACAGACCAAGACTCTCTCTCAAAAAAAGAAAAAAAAAAAAAAAAAAAAAAAAAAAAAAGAAAGAAAAAGAAAAGAAATAACCTTGATGAAATTGAGACTATCGGAATGTCCTCCAGAAAGCTTCTGTCCTCCCAGAGTTCTGGGCTGCTACTCTTCCTCTTTCCTGCTGTTGCCACAGTAACCTTACGCACGCACATCCTTATCACTGCACAAACCATGATACTTTATAATTTTTCTTTTGAGGTGTCTGTCAACTCATCCAGATGGTAGCAACTTGAGGACAGGGGCTGTGGCTTTTCATCTTTATATCTTTACCAACTGGAGCCCTGCCAGGAACTATTATACAAAGCACAAAACATTTAAGAGTTTACATTTATTTGTATTATATTTTACATTCTTGAAAGGGAGGTAAGGTCAATATTATTTTCTATGTTACAGTTCTGGGATAAGAATTCATGTGATCTGATTCCCAGTTAAATATTGTTTTACTCCTTTATATTTCTACTAATCCTCATGTTCTCATACTAACAAAGTCATTTCTAGTTTACGAAAATAACCGCTTATTCTTTTGTTTCTTAGTCCACAAACATAAATTATTACTAAAATGGCAAAACGTCTGCATGGTATTAACAGACTTAGTCAGATGGTTACAGCTATTTGCAAAATTAAACCCTTTACTTTTTATATTACAGTATATTTCCAACTTTCTCTGGACTATTTTTCATATAGGTGTATTTTACACATTATAGGACCTTTGTATTTTAAATTCTATTTAGAGCAGTGGTTAAGAAGGCAGTTGCTGGGTCTCCTTTGATATTAACAACACTATACACTTTCCAGAATGCTTCATCTCTTCCTTTAAGTGGGTCACCCTGGAAAACAGAAGCCTATCCTATAGATTGTAACCTGCTGACTTCCCAGATTAACAATGGCTGGAGAAAGGGGCAGATGTGAAAGAACCCAAGAGCATTTGAGAGCCCCTAGTGGAGCTGGAGGCCTCGCTTTGAACCAGGAAGGGTTATGTGCTGTATCCTTATATTCCCCCATCCACAGTCAGTCATGCAGGTGGAAAATAATAATGGTTCTAAAGTGAATGTAGATGGGATTTCTTAACTGACTTGCTCTTCCTGGGAGTGGAGAATACCGTAACATGCTGTTAAAGAGCTCTGTTGCACCTTTACAATTTCCCACAAAAATGCCACTTCCTTTTTTTCTTTTTTAATTAAAAAAAAAAAAAACACTTTTCCAAAGAAAAATAATAGATTTTTATAATATACTTTCTATCCAAAATCCTATTTCCTTTTTTTAAAAAAAGTTTCTATTTTGTTTTCTCTTTGTGTTTTATTATTTTTTAAAAAATGTTTTGACCTTGGTTGCTGCCTCTAAGTACAGAACACTATTATTCTCTGTGCTTACTCTATTGGTGAATTTTCCAGCTAAGCTTGGAAACTCATTAAAGAGTCAAACCACTGTTCTGTAATATCAATTATCAATTGCTGAAAGCATTCAGGATTACATGCTGTGTGAGAATACTTTCTAGGTATTCTGGTGTCCTTCAGAAATATTGGAGCTGCAATTGGTAAAGATAATAATTGTTATTTGTTTATTTCTACAGAAATATTTGTACTTGGATCGTCATTTTAAGATGTAAAATAGCAACTTTGTGTAGTTGTAGACCATCTATAGGTCAATTTACTCATACATTCACTAACAAATACTATCCCTAAATGTCCTCTCTACAATTTTTAAGTTAAAATATGAGCTCACTGGAGCTCATAGAGATAACTTTCTCAATTCCTAAAATATTATTAAGGATACCATCACCCCTCTGGTTCCTGAGTATGAAAAATTTGATCAAACTTTATAGATTCATATATCTCCGTCTTCTATCCTTCACTACTTTTGCCCTTGGGCCTTTGCAAGAGTCATTTCTCTGCACCCTGACTTTACAGAGTCTCATAAGTCAAAAAGAAGAAATCACAGTTTTTTTCTTTCTGTTATTACAATTTTTTTTTTAAGTTTGGTAGCAGATTTAGCAGATACAAGTATGGGAGTGGGACTTGAACACAAAACTCAACCTTTCTCCTTCAACACCTGGACTTTTCCAATCTCTGTTGGAAGACGCAGGGCCCAGTAAACTCCAGTCATTGGGGGTGGGAGAAGGGAGGTAAGAAGAAAAACTAAAGCTTGTGCTTGTTTCTTGTGGTTATTATTTGGCGTTTTGGTTTTCAAAAACATTAGGCACCCCAAAGCCTCCAAAGTAGATGTCTAGGCAGACAGATGACTTACATAACTGTATCTTCCCTCCCCTCAGGTTGGGTGGTATCGTTTTGGTTTGATTGTGTAGGACTTTTAAGACATGCCTCATTGAATTGTTAGTATTTTTTTGTGTGATTTCTTTAGAGATGGTAATATATATCCTTAATGTTCTATCATTTATTTATAGTTAATATTCTACTATTTCATGTTAAATGCAAGAACTTAAACCACAGAAGTCCCCTCTTTCTATGCTTTATGCTGCGGTTGTTCTGTATATTACACCTATACACATTATAAACCTCAAAATAACATGTCATAACCTTTGCTTTAAATAGTAATCTGTATTTTAAAGAAAGAATTAGGAAGACAGTCTTTTAGATTTACCCTTATGTTTTCAATTTCCAGTATTCTTCGTTGCTTCCTGAAATTCTAAATTTTCATTTGATATCATTCTTTTTGGCCTGATAGGCTGCTGATGAATTCTCTTATTTTCTTTTATCTGAAAATACATTTAATGAGCTTTCATTTGTAAAAGATAATTTCACTGGATATATAATCCTCGGTTGACAGTTTTGTTTTGCTTTGTTTTTTTCTCTTAGCACTCTAAAGATAGTTCCATTGTCTCTGATCTTGTTTCTGAAGAGCATTTCACAGTCATTTAAATTGTTTTTGCATATATATAATTTCCTTTTTTATTCCCTTACTGCTTTCAAAAATTTCACTTTATCGTTGGATTTTAGTGGTTTGCATATTATATGCCTGGGGTCTGCTTGATATTCATCTTACTTAGGGTTCACTGTATCTTTGTGTGTCTGGAAAAAATTTTAACATTGCTTCCTCAAATATTTTTGCTGCTCCATTTCCTCTTGTATCTCTTTTAGGGACACCTATTTCATATACATTGGACCTTTTGATATTGGTCGCATGGTCTCTGAGGCTTGGTTCATTTTTTTCTACCTTCTTTCTTGCCATTCATCATGTTGGCTACTTTCTACAGATCTGTCTTCAAGTTCACCAACTCTTCTGTCATCTCCCATCTACTATTAAATACATCCAATGAAATTTGTTTTAAAACTAAATTGTTTTAGTACTAAGATTTCCATATGGTTACATTTATATAACTCCTATTTCCCTACAGGTATTTTATATCTTCATGTTTTAAAATCATACCTTCTTACATCCATGAGCATAGAAGTTGCTTTAAAATCTTTGTTTGCTAATTCTAACATCTGGACCATGTTGACTTTTGTCTTATTATCTTTCTTCGAGAATGTGGGTCATCTTTTTTTTTTATTTCTTGAGTAATTTTGGATTGTATCTGGATGTTGCCAATGATACTTTTGAGAGACTCTAGATTCTGTTGTATTCTACTGAAGATTATTGATTTCGTTTTGTTTAATAGGCAGGGAATGTAGCAAAGTCCAAACTGAACACTCTGTCTCTTCTGCAATAGCAGCTGAAATTTCAGTTCAATTATTTCAGCTTTAGCTAGGCTTTTGGGAGACTGGCTCATACACTGACAATTGAGGGATTTCCCAGAAATTTAGACAGAGTTTATACACAGTATTTGGAGTTCCTCCCTTCTGGCTCTTTCTTTTTCATATTTCTTGCTTCACATTTTGGTTGCCCCAGCTCTGTTCTCTGATTTTCAAGGCAGTATAAAGTAGGATTTTCCATCTGGGTTTAGTTGCACCTCCCTTTCCCCATACATGGCACAGACTTAGGCCTACAGGACCTTAGAGAAAAGCAGAAAAAAGAAAACTCATCCAATACCTTTCCTTTCTTTAAAGTATCATCTCCCCTTTAGTATCTGCCTGTGTCTGGTCATTCTTCAGGGCCTTCATATAATTGTTTTGATATTTAGTTCAGAGTTTGTAGTTGTGCACAGGAGAGTCAGCAGGATAGGACATGCTTGGCTACTACCAGAAGAAGAACCCTTGTTGTAATTTTGGGAGGTGCTTAGAACTACCTGGAAATTCTGAAGCAAAGAAGGGAATCATGGAAGAGGATAAATTTCCTA
Organism: Saimiri boliviensis; assembly: GCF_048565385.1. Taxonomy (NCBI): domain Eukaryota; kingdom Metazoa; phylum Chordata; class Mammalia; order Primates; family Cebidae; genus Saimiri; species Saimiri boliviensis. Next base: position 104,128,857 of record NC_133459.1, read on the forward strand.
ACTTGGCCTCCTAGGTGCTTGCCTGGGTAAATTTCCATCCCAAGTTCATGTAGATCTAGTTACTGCTTATGAGTCTTGGGTCAAGGATGTAGCTTGTACCCTCCTCTAGCTCAGACTTGCAGCAGAAGACCTAATTGGAGTGATATAACGGCCCCTTTTGCCCTACTACAGGGAGTGAGCCATGGGGCCCTGGATGGAAACATGAGCCAATCAGTAGTATGGCTCATTTTATATTTTTATACATATTTAGGCATATGACACGTGGGCTCATATTTTAATTTTTTCCCCAAACTTGCAAACGTTAGGGGCAAACCTACTCAATTATTAAAACCTACTTTTCACATTTACTTCTTCCTTTCTTCATCCACTGCCCCGATGTTTCATAAAGGTTATTGCAACAGTCAATTAAGACCTTCTTCCAAACCATTTTATGCACAGATAGTGACACAATCTTTTAAATCTTTTTCTAACAGTGTCATCCTCCCCAACATAGACCATTTTACAAGGACTGATAGTGGTTCCAATTGCTTACCTACAGTATAAAATCAAAACTCGATCTGATATGAAAGATCCTCCACTACTATGATGATATCTGCCCCTTTAGCTGCCTTCCTCTCTGTGCTTCATCTCTCCTCTACACAGGAAATGTTCTTTGGTTAGTTAAATTCTCAAATTCTGACCAAATTCTTTCTTTAAAACTTATTTTCTGTTGCTTCAAAGAGCTTCACGTCCTATTTCCTCCACCTAGACCCCTCACTGTGAAGCCCCGTACAAACTCAGAAACCTGCTGAAAATCTTCCTCCATCTCAAAACCAAGAATAACATTAAAAGTGGGAAAAGACTAGAATATTTCATAAGGACAGAGAAGAAAGACACATGGATATATTCCAGAGTTTTTGTGTTTTACTTTGTTGAGTCCAGGAGTATTGCTTGTGGTTTGTTTATTTATTTATTTTTGAGACGGAGTCTCGCTCTTTCGCCAGGCTGGAGTGCAGTGGAGTGATCTCGACTCACTGCAACCTCCACCTCCCGGGTTCAAGTGATTCTCCTGCCTCAGTCTCCTGAGTAGCTGGGACTACAGGCGCTCACCACCATGCCCAGCTAACTTTTGTATTTTTAGTAGAGATGGGGTTTCACTATGTTGGTCAGGAAGGGCTCAATCTCTTGACCTCGTGATCCGCCTGCCTCAGCCTCCCAAAGTACTGGGATTACAGGCATGAGCCACTGTGCCAGACCTTATTTTTATTTTGTTAAAATACACATAATACATAATTTATTATTTTAATCATTAATGTTCAGTTTTGCGGCATTAAACATATTCACATTGTTGTGTAACCATCATCATCATTCATCTCTAGAAATTTTTTATCTTCTCCAACTGAAACTTTGTGCCCATTACAAATGAACTAAAGTTGTTAATTTTGATGTTCAACCTATCCATTTATTCTTTTGTTGGCTATGCTTTTGACATTGTATCCAATAAATTATTGCCAGATTCAATGTCATGAAGTTTTCTTCCTTTGTTTTTTCTTAAACAATGTCCCTAGCCCCTGGCAGTCACAATTATCTTTATGTCTCTATGAATTTGGTTACTCTAGGACACTCATATAAGTTGCATATCATGTAATATTTATCCTTTCGTGACTGGCTTATTTCACTTAGCATAATGTCTTTAAGATTTATCCATGTTGTGGTATGTGTCAAAATTTCTTTCCTTTTTATGGCTGAATAAAATTCCACTGTATGTATATACTGCCTTTTGGTTTTCCACTGATCCATCATGGATAATTGGGTGGCTTCCACCTTTGGCTACTGCGAACCATGCTGCTATGAACAAAGATATACAAATATCTGTTCAAGCTTCCGCTTAAACTTCTTTTGGCTATATACCCAGAATGAAATTGCTGGATCATATGGCAATTTTATGTTTAGTTTCTTGAGCAATCTCCACACTTTTCCACAGTGGCTACACCATTTCACCAGTACAGCACAAAGCCTCCAATTTTCTCATAACCTTGCCAAAGTATTATTATTATTATTTTTAATAATAATCATTCTGATGGGTGTGAAGTGGTATTTCATTGTGGTTTTGACTTGCATATCCCTAATTACTAATGATCTTGAGCATCTTTTCCTGTTTATTGAACATTTTTATATCTTCTTTGGAGAAATGTCTATTTAAGTCCTTTGTTAATGTTTTAATTAGGTTTTTGCTGTTGTTGAATTGTAAGAGTTATTTATACATTCTGGATAAAAATCCCTTATCAAATATATGATTCACAAATATTTGCACCCATTTTCACTTTGTTGATAGTGTCTTTTGATGCATTAAGGTTGTTAATTTTTATGAAGTTCAACCTATCCATTTCTTCTTTTATTGCACTTTTGATGTTATATCCAGTAAATTCTTGCCATATTCAATGTCATGAAGTTTTCTTCCTTTTTTTTTTTTTTTTTTTTTTTTAACAGTTTCATAGTTTTAGCTCTTACATTTATTTAGGTCTTTGACGCATTTGGAATTAATTTTTGTATATGGTATAAGGTAAGGGTCCAAATTCCGTTTTTGGTTTGTTTTTCTTGTATGTGGATATCCAGTTTTCTAACATCATTTGCTGAAAAGACTGTCTTTTCCTCACTCAATGGTCTTGGCAATGTTGTTGAAAACCATTTGACTATATATGTAAGGGTTTATTTTGGGACTGTCTATTCTATTTATTTGGTTTACGTGTCTGTCTTTATGTCAGTACTGCACAATTTTGACTACTGTGACTTTGTAGAATCTTGAAATTAAAAATAAAAACAACAACATAAAAACACCAGTGGGACCACCAACTTTATCCTTCTTTTTTCAAGGTTATTTTGGCTATTTCCAGGTACTTTAAAGTTCCATATGAATTTTAGGATGGATTTTTCTATTTCTCAAAACATCATCCTTAGGATTTTCATACAGATTGTATTAAATCTGTAGGTAGTTTTGGGTGGTACTGACATCTTAACAACATTGACTTTCAATCCATGAAGACAGGATGTCTTCCCATTTATTTTTGTTTTCTTTAATTTATTTCAGCATCATTTTGTAGTAGTGTACAAGGCATTTGGATTCTTGGCTAAGTTTATTCCTAACCAATTTCCTTTTGGATCAACCATTGTTAGTGTACAGAAGCATAACTGACATTCATGTGTTATTTTTGTATGCCGCAACTTTGCCAAATTTTAACTTTATTTTTAAAACTATTTTTTCTGATGATATAGTCAATGAATAAAATGAAAAAATAGAAAATCACATCTAATTAGATAAAAATTACTCACAATTCCACTATTAGCTAGCTATATTTGTGTTGTCTCATTCTTTCTTTTCTACTCCTTCTCATAATTAGCCTCATACTGTTAATATTTTTAATCCTATTTTGCCATTTAAGAGTACATAATAACTGAAATTCTTTTCATAAAGACATTTGTTCATAAAAGATTCAGCCAGATACATGTACATAGTTGAGTTTGGTCACTGCCTGTTTCCATGTCTTCTTAGATCAACCTCTTTGAAACCCCAGCTTTGAACCTATCAATATGTAAAGGCATCATTTGCAAGTTGTAAGGTTTTTAAAAAGCATTTTAAAACTCCTTGGTTACTAAAGTCAAGAAGCAAACATCATTCAAAGACAACTTTGGTGCATATAGTGACATTGCAATTTTACTAAATATTGCTTGAGAATGAGAGCAGTTCATTATTTTTCATGGACTTCTCCTCATCCAGGAAAGGAATTCAGGGTCACAATTTCTGATCTTACAAGGACCAAACAAATAAAAAAAGAAACTGTGTGTGTTTGAATGGGGTGGTATTCATTTATCCTGAGTACATATATTACTCTATTAACTGAAGTAGATAAATTTTATTCTTTAAGTTTGGACTATTGGTTAAAGCCTGAAGCTTTGCAATCTGGTTTATTGGATGGAGAGGCATAACCAAAAACCATGGGCTAAGCTCCAATTCCCTTGCAGTCTTGTGTGGAGAATATGCAGAGGTGGCTATAGCATATCTAATGGGAAGAACATCATCAGAATGTTCCTTTACATGATGCTTAGAAGGATATTCTGCAATCATTCTCTCATTCCATCAATAAATATTCATCGAACTCTTAAAATGTGCCAGGTCCAGTTCTAGGCACCGAAAGCAGATCAGTAAGTAAAATAAAAGTTCCATCTGGGTCTAAATTCTAGTTATGCAACAGTGTCGTCCTTGACGAATTCATTTAACCATTCTGTTTCACATCAGAAAAAGGAGTAGTTAGATTAAGTTACTTTTATTTATTTATTTTTTTAGTTCTAAAAGAAATGATTTTGCAATGCTATGACTCTATGTGGCATACACTCTGTCTATACAAATCCAATACGGGAGTTCATGATGCCGTCTCCTTCTAACCAGCCAAATCTCTGACCTCTTACACTTCCCCCGCCCATCATCTCTTGGCCCACCCTCCCCCATCTGTTCCCTGTTCCCAGCAGCACTGGAGTATCTATAATTACACAAAGATGTCACCAATATGTTATAACAGCTTTGCTTCTCTGATATTCTGGTACCACCAAATAAGTAAAAGCAGCCAGGATGAAAACACAATTCCTAGACAAGGTGATATCCCTTAGCTGTATACAATGTTTAGTTTTAATGGGCTCTAATTTGATATTCATTAACAGTCCTAATGAGCAAAAGAAAGGCAAGATTCATTTAACTAAAATTAGCTTGTGGTTTCAAGAATATCCTCCAAAGCAAATGAAAAAAAAAAAAAAAAGAATATACTAAATACTGGTTAATCTTATTTTTCTTTAAATACATGATTTTAGCTCATTGCTGTAATTAGAGTTTGAGGCGCTTACATATGGGAGGAATAGAAATCCTTTAGCATCTCTATTTATCTACAAAACGCACCAGATTGTACCACTTGGCATTTCATTTTTCACATTGCTGACTCTTCCATCACAATTTCTCTAGCTTAAAAACAAAACAAATCTATTCCAGTACAGTACTTAATTTCCTATAATTCTTAAAGAAAGATGCATAGTACTCTATGGTTCAAAAAATAAGAGCGGTAGTTAAAAAAAAAGAAAGATACTCTCCATCAAGATTCATCTTTCTCTAAGATAGTCTCACTTTTTCACCCAATGTAACAATGAGATGGGAAGGATGATAACTAAAGTTAGAACTTGGGAAAAATCAATCTGTTCTTAGCACTACAAATAGTTTAAACACACACACACACACACACACACACACACACACACACACACGATGTTTTCATGTATTTCCATCAGTCTTACAAAGAGTTCAACAACGTTGGAGCTTGAAGACACCTTGTTACCCTTACATGAATTATACGAATATTAGTTCTTTAGGGGTACTAATAGATATTTTTTGACTAAATAAGTTCTAGAGGCTCCATCTTCAATAAAATAGAAATGTTTCTTTAATATAGGCTACCTCGGGGTCTTTAATATACAAATATATATTGTGATTCTCCTAGAAGTATTGTGCACTTCCCAAATGTATTTGACCATCCCGGACTTTATTTAAAGAGTACATTCTGATAAACACTAAGCTAGTATAATAATCTCAGTATTATAATAATCTAGTATAATTATTATACTAGATTATTATAATAATAAGCTAGTATAATAATCTCAATAAGCTAAGTATAATAATCTCATTTTGTAGATGAGGAGACTCTGATTATGATAGCTGTGACTTGTTCTAAGCTTGCAAAGAATTATTAGCACAACCAGAATGAGAATCTATTTCTCTTGACTCTTAGTCAATGTTTCCTTCTAAAATGAGACAGATAATGATTTTAAAATCCTAATGACTTGTCCTCTATCCTCTCAATATTTTTCTAGCACAATATTGGTTGTCTTAGGTACCAGTCACAATGCAAGAAAGAGCCAATGTAGTAACTGTCCTATTTATATAATATTCTGAACCAGTAGGTTTGTGAGGCTCCTTTGTCATGTATTTAACGTCTTTCTATCCATTTTTAAAAATGTTTTTCAAGGGGAGTTCAGAAACAAATTTATATGCCAACATAAGTAATTTTCAAATTTTCCTTTCCCCTTTGCTATCGATTAACCTTGTGTAGACATAGTTTTCCTAACAATAAAAGGGAGGAAGAAATAGCAACCATGAGTTTCTATTCAGTGCAGTCATTTTCTGGTTGAACTAATATACTTAGTTCTAACAAGTGACTTACTCAATTGAAAATATCAACCCATATTGCAACAGAATCAATATATCAATCCATACAATCAAATTACTGTGATAAAACTCATGACATGAACACATTTGTTCTTGTATTTATTTGAAGAATGCATGAAAATAGTCTCTTTACTGAATCATTGATCACGTAGGTAACCGAAAACTCTTACACTAAATTTCAAACAATGGCCAACATCTCCAATATGTTAACAAAAACTCTGATCCTAGGGGCAGAAATACAGTGACATATTCCAAAGATGCAGACCACAGGTTTAGGATAAAAAGCTGCAGAAGTTGGTGTATTCCTGCCTCCCATTGTTTGGGCATGCAGATGTAGCTGGAATGTAGCTTCCCTTACAAATGCTAAGTTAATGAGTGAGAAAATTATTTCATTTTTTTCATTTTGTGGTATTTTGCTTAAATATCCTTATGTTTCTTACAAAAGAGACATCTTTCCTTTAATGACCCACTAGCTGAAAAAGTCTATGGCACTAGAGAATTAAGGATAAAGAAACAAACTCCTGAGCTGGATTGTTTTCCTGCATGCTAATGAATTTCATAATTTAAATGGAGGAATTATTAGATACGTTCTCTCCTTATAATGGTGCAAACCTCAGAGGAAAATGTGCTACTTATGCATATATTCTCTTTATAATTCAAGACCTTCTAAAGGATTTTTAAAATATGCTCCAAATCAAAATGGCCCTCAGTTGCCCACTTAAAATGGGTGCATACCATAAAGTCTCTATTCTAAGTGTAAGAGTTAAGTAGCAATGTTTTATGTTGGTTTTTAATTTTTAATTACAATTACTATGATTTTCATTTGAATACTCTTATTTACTGGACTTTATCCTGCCTTTTAAAAGGAGAGTAAATTAAATTTTAGATAGTTAAATGGTTTAATATCCATTTAGCTTGAAAAAAAAGACCTGTTAGAGAGAATAATTGATTGTAAATTTATGAAATTTTGTTATATGAAAGAGGCAGTACACTTATTCACCATAGTTCCAGAATAGAAAACATGGACTTATTTAACTTACATGGAAGTTAAAAGGAAAAACATATTGCCCTCACTTGAAGTAAGAACTGACTTAAAATAAGCTAAGGTAGTTGGCCATTTCCAAGATTAACCATTAATATCTATGACTTGTTTTAGTTTTTGATGATACCCATTAGTTGAAAGCAGGTGTACATGCTAAAAGTTTATAAAGAAATATGGGAGAAAAATTAATATTGAGAAAATATAGCTCATTTATTTATTTTTGTCTCCCCACAGAAAAATAGGAAGTTATCATCACAATTTGATTTTAATAGTAAAACACATAGACTTAAGACAATGTGACAGATGAGCCCAATCACACATTTAAACGTTGAGAAAAATGAAGTAAGAAGTTAGAGTTCAGATAAACACAGAGCAGCCTGGTGAAATAAAATACTGAGCCAAAAGCCACGGAGAGTGTGACTCCCAGAACATTCTAAGACGGGCAGAGTCACAAGATGTATTGATTAATTGTTGCTCTTTAAAGATGGCTTCTTTGGGAACTTTTGGGGTCTTCTATGTATACTGAGATGACTTCTGCTGGTATGACTGTAAGATCATAATGTTTGGAAAAAGCCTAAGGTTTGTAGTAAAAAACCTGATTTTGCCACTTTATTATGTGTGACGTTAGAAAAAACGGCATGGCACTTCTCTGGTCCTCAGTTTTCTTCTCTATAAAATGGGGTTAATTAACACCTACCTCACAAGTCAACGGTATAGAATAAAGGAAATAAGGTACCTGAAAAGAATTTTTGTAAACTAAATGCTACATAAATGTAAAGGAGTATTACTTAAATATGAGTGGGGACAATTAGAATGACCTTAACTCATTTGCTTCTCTTCAAATTGTCTCAGATTATTTCTCGATTTCCTTCAGAAACTACATTTTATGTAGCAGTATTTCACTGGCTTCTGTAAATGTTCTACAATTGTCACTTACAACTTTGAGCAAATACAATGAAATGAGAGAGGAGACAAACGGAGAAACATTCCATGTTCATGGTTAGGAAGAATCAATATCGTGAAAATGGCCATATTACCCAAAGTAATTTACGGATTCAATGCTATCCCCATCAAGCTACCATTGACCTTCTTTACAGAACTGGAAAAAACACCTTAAACTTCATATGGAACCAAAAGAGAGCCCGCATAGCCAAGTCAATTCTAAGCGAAAAGAACAAAGCAGGAGGCATCATACTACCAGACTTCAAACTATACTACAAGGCTACAGTATTTAAAACAGCATGGTACTGGTACCAAAACAGAGATGAAGACCAATGGAACAGAACAGAGGCCTTGGAGGCAACACAACATATTTACAACCATCTGATCTTTGACAAACCTGACAAAAACACGCAATGGGGAAATGATTCCCTGTTTAATAAATGGTGTTGGGAAAACTGGCTAGCCATGTGCAGAAAGCAGAAACTGGACCCCTTCCTGACACCTTACACTAAAATTAACTCCAGATATATTAAAGACTTAAACATAAGACCTAACACCATACAAACTCTAGAAGAAAATCTAGGCAAAACCATTCAGGACATAGGCATAGGCAAGGACTCATGACCAAAACACCAAAAGTATTGGCAACAAAAGCCAAAATAGACAAATGAGACCTAATCAAACTCCACAGCTTCAGCGCGGCAAAATAAATAGTCATTAGACTGAATTGGCAACCAACAGAATGGGAAAAAATTTTTGCAGTCTACCCATCTGACAAAGGGCTGATATCCAGAATTTACAAAGAACTAAAACAGATTTACAAGAATAAACAAACAAGCTCATTCAAAAGTGGGCAAAGGATATGAACAGATACTTTACAAAAGAAGACATACATGAGGCCAACAAACATATGAAAAAAAAATACTCATCATCACTGGTCATCAGAGAAATGCAAATCAAAACTACATTGAGATACCATGTCACGCCAGTTAGAATGGTGATCATTAAAAAATCTGGAGACAACAGATGCTGGAGAGGATGTGGAGAAATAGGAACACTTTTACACTGTTGGTGGGAGTGTAAATTAGTTCAACCATTGTGGAAGACAGTGTGGCGATTCCTCAATGACCTAGAAATAGAAATTCCATTTGACCCAGGAATCCCATTACTCGTTATATATCCAAAGAATTATAAATCATTCTACTATAAGGACATGTGCACACGAATGTTCATTGCAGCACTGTTTACAATAGCAAAGACCTGGAACCAACCCAAATGCCCAACAATTGTAGACTGGACAGGGAAAATGTGGCACATATACACCATGGAATACTATGCAGTCATCAAAAACAATGAGTTCGTGTCCTTTGTAGGGACATGGATGAACCTGGAAACCATCATTCTCAGCAAACTGACATAAGAGCGGAAAACCAAAAACTGCATGTTCTCACTTACAGGCGGGTGTTGAACAATGAGAACACACAGACACAGGGAGGTGAGCACTACACATTGGGGTCTGTTGGGGGGAAATAGGGAAGGGACAGTCGGGGGTGGGGAGTTGGGGAGAGATAGCATGGGGAGAAATGCCAGATATAGGTGACGGGGAGGAAGGCAGAAAATCACTGCCACATGTGTACCTATGCAACCATCTTGCATGTTCTTCACATGTACCCCAAAACCTAAAATGCAATAAAATAAATAATAAAAAAATAAAATAACTATGAGCAAATAAAAATCCTCAACGTCTTCACCTCTCCAAACCTCAACCATCACACATAAGGTAATAATTTTCAAACCTATCTTTGAACTCAAATCTCTTTTTAAACACTAGACAAGTATTTTCAAATCCTTAACTAGAATCTCTACTTGAATTTCTGCTATTTTAAATGGCACGACAAAAGCGAAATCGCAGATTAACTAAAAGCTTGTTTCAGTATTTATTCCCCATTTTAGTTTTGGCTCCACCATGCAGTTCACTACGAGGTCTTCCCCCAAATCTGACTGGTCACCAAGTCCCACTGACTTTGTAAGCAAATCTGAGACCATTGCCACATGCTGGCTCCTGTGGAATGCAGAGAGCTTTTCTGGATTCTCCACTTGAGCCTCAGGGCTTGGAGTTACAGTTGCTCCACAATTAAGCGATGTTATAGCTCTCTAGTCCGCACAGTTACACCAGAACAGCCTTTATTACAATTGCCTTAAAAACGTTCCTCACCTGCAGTCACTTAATATGTGAGATTCCATAGGATTTTGGATTTCTTATAACATGGGAGACTCAGAGAGAAAGAGGTAGGAATCCTTCAGAACTTCTTGGACATGCTAAACATCCATAAAGAGAAGTTGGTAAGGCATCTTCAGGACTCAACTCCATCGATTCCTTACTGCTTGGAGTTCCTTAACATATTGTGCTGTTTTTAGGTAGAATTTGTCTGCCTAAAATATCCATTCTCTCCTGGCTGCTTGGCCCAACAAAACCGATATTTCAAGACATCATACCTGTCACATCTTTATCAAAGGTTTTACTAGTCTTTCCAGATTACATTAGTAGCTTCTTCTTCACTACCACAGCACTTTGCATATTCACGCAGTAAAAGCATTTAACCCATATTATCATCATTTTTTTTTTGTTATTTATTCTGTGTCCCTTCTGAATATCAGCTCCTCAAGAGCAGAGACTATACTTGGTGCATCATCACCTGTCTACCATCAAAGCAGCATCTCTTTCAGAGTGGAGGATAAGTATTTATTGATGACAGAAAGCAGGAAGGTGTTAGAAAAAGCAGAATCTATTAAGTGGCGGTAAAGTCCAACCTCAATAATTGAGACTAACTGGAAAAGAATAAATAAAGGGTAGGCTGAATGCTTAGAAAGTATTTTGTGGGATGCCTCTTATGTAAGAGGTAAAAAGTAAATATTTCAGATTTATTTCAGATGTGTCTAGGAAAAAGGCTTAGGGAACCTTCAGAATAACTGATAAGTCTTTTCTAGTCAGCAGAACACTTCTGTGGTGCACAATTTTTCCAAAAATTTAAAAAGTGCTCTACTGCTTTTATACTTTTGAATTTCCCCACGTGTTCTTACTTACATTACATCTTTTTACACTAACCCTCTTTGGAAGCTGTGCTTCAGGAAGATGAATGTCAGCTTCACCTAGTTCTAATGACAGCAAATACAAAGGCAGTGCCACTCAAACAGTAAGGGTTTACAAATAGAAGCTGTACTCCTGAGAGTGCTATGGGGGCTCCGCCTCACTCCTGGCACCCAGTCATAGAGGCTCCAGCCCTGGCCTTTGCAGGTTCTGGGATTAGGCCGGGAGAGTGTGATTCAGAGCGGGGGCGGTCATGAAGTGAAGATGGCACCAAAAAAGTTTGTCGAAGTGAAACTTCTGTGCTAATATTCCAACGCTCCTTTCTTGGAGGTAAACAATAGAAGTAGAAAAGGGAAAAAATAATGTTCACTATTATGACAGTCAGCTACCTATAATGGAGCCCGAACAGGCACTGTACGTGGTAAGGATGTGTAATGACCATTGAGAAAAAATGACTGATAATTATCTTTAGAAGTATTTTGTTAAAAGGCAAATAATGAAGATGTTGATGGGAGTTTTCCAGGCCATTTTCTTCAAGTTCTTACTGTTAAAATAGAATTTCCATCATATTCTGGCTAAAATCAGTAACTTTACATGTGGCTGATAGCATATCTTGAAAATAAATGAGCACATTACTAAAAATTCATTTGTCTTTCAGATTTATAAATTATTACATTAAATCACATTACTTCCTTGAAACCGTTTACCTGAAAGAAACAATAAATAATGTTGGGTTTATAGTCCATAAAAATCTATACAGCTGACAAATACTGTCTTCATTTTTTCAATTATTTTAATTATGGAAAGCCTAGAAGGAAACAAAATACTTAAAAATCAAAGCTTCCATGTGTAACTAAGAAAACATTTTGGACATTATTTATATTTAACAGCTTTTGAGTTTAACCCCCTGTCTGTATAAAAAGATGTTCAGAACGAACATCTACTTTTAATTTCTCTTCTTGCCCCTCATCTGAGTAGATTTTATTTATGCATTAGACGACCTTTTTGGCCATTAGAACCATCTTGCTTCAGCAGTTAATTAACATAAGTACCATAATTTAATATAGTTAATGCTACTTGATGCCCTTTAATGTACCTTCCATTAGTGATATTATTGTAGTATTACCCTGTAAATTAAAATGAGATCAAGACTAAGAGAGTCACTCTTTAATTAAGGTGCTGGCACATTGCACTTGTCTATTATTCACTGGAGAAAATCACCCTGATTTACTGAAGCAGGACATCCATAAGTCAGAATTAGTCCATGTAGATTATTAGGTTTATTGAACAATGTAAGTACTACGAAGCTGCTGAAATTGCCGACAGCCACGTTTCCTTTTTCCTTCATTATCTTAATAAATACACAAGAAGAGGAAGTAAATGGAAGCAAAATAAGTATGTGGCAAAAAAAAGAGTAATTTTTATGATGAGATTACGGTTGTTTTCTTACTAGTAAAATAGGTATCCAATGTATCACATTCCAAAAAGAGCATAAACGCTACAAAATTCTAATGTCAATCAAAACACTATTTTTCTGTCAAACAACACTAGTCAGTATAAAACATACGCATGCACAAGCACTAGCGAATCGGATCTCACAAGCCCAGTCATCTCAAGCAAAGACCAACAATTTTTGTCTCACAGTTTCAGATTTCAAGGTTAAAAAAAAAATTCTGTATTCTCTGTCCACTATACTATGGATGTTTATGTCTGGTCTCCATTCTACTTTCCCAAAAAAACTCATGTCAATTTCCACATTATGGTGGGGGTAGGGATAGAAGGAAGAAGTAGAAAAATATCATTATCATGATCAGATATAGACATGTAAAGGCATGTTAAATGTTGCAATCGTTTGTGCAGGGAATAAGAACTTCAGCTGTATTTTGAAAAGCGTACTTTTCTGATAGTCTTGAAAGGGAAGCTTTAGAACTTTCTTTTAGAGATCATCAATTAATATTTAATCCTTCTATAGATGATTTGTTACATAAGAGAAAGACAATCTAGAACATTAATCTTACTGAAACTTTCAAGGGCAAAATAATTAGATCAGCTTCTATGCTGAAAGGCCTCTGAACCAGGCTGTAGCTCAACATTTCCCTTCAGTGGCTCCAACATCAGCAGATCTTCTTTATATAACTTAAAAGCTGGAGACACGCCCGAGCCATCAGACCTTGCTTCTTTAGTCCCTCCCCTAAGACTAAAAATACTCCAGCCATCTGGTGCCTAGTGTGGTACATGCCAGCATCAGTTCCGCCCTGAGGATTTGGACAAAGTCTGGAGGTGACAGAAGAAGACCTTACGGAAGGGCCTCACCTCTACTGGACCTTTCTTGTTTGCCCAGCTGCTTCTCTTCAGCTTACAGTTGACTGGTGAACAGGAAAAGACAGTGGAGCTGAGTCCTGAGAAGGAGGGGGGAGTCCTCCAAACTCCTCAGAACCACTGAAATGCAGTTGGAGGACCCGACTAGGTTGGGAGATGGAAGAAATGTGACAGATCTGAAGGGATCTACATTTCCAACACATCACCTTCAGGAGATGGCATGTTTGACAGCAGTGGAGAATGCATAAAAATGCCTGTAGCTTTCAAGTTTATTTTATGCTTTCCTTTAAGTTATTAGAGGAAACAAAATGATTGCTAATAACAAAAACAAGCATCGGCAATGATTTTTTTTTCCCAACAAAAATGCTTCAGAAGATTGCCTTTTTTACAAGTAGCAAATAAGAATATTTGGGGAAGTGAAGCTATAGCAATTTGGGCTCAGTTAAGGATTTCTTAAACTATAAGGAAATTGACCTAGATGAATCTACGGAGTGATGTAGATTATATCAGGATTAAAATTCAAATCTTAGTTTATGAATTGTTTACCATTATTCATGTAAATGAATTGAATATTTGTCATTCCATTGTGGCAAGCTGTTGTTGATAATAACAATTTCAACTATTTTCACATATCATACGTCCCCAAGAATAAGATCCTGGAGATACATAATCTTTTGCTAAAATGTTCCTGATTATAATGGCTGTGTATTATTATAAATAGCAAATTCATGTTTAAGACAACAGCTCCACATTGCCCTGTCATGTACCCTGCTAATAATATATGAACTATCCTCTATACCTTAGAACTCACAAGTCCAATATTATTCTGCTTTAAAGATATATTCATTATATACCACCAAGAACTTGGTAAAAAGTTTTAAGAGAAGCTTCACAGATAAAGGCTCTTGATTCTTCCATGAGGAACATGAAGCTAGAAAAAGCTGAGAGTAGACGGCCACCAGTTTCTGCTACTTTTCCACGGCTAAGACTCTGAAACCTTTGACACCACACTACAGTCAAGCCCACCGTTCCTTGCTGTGTTCCCACTATGGCCTTTATCTTAACAGCAGTGACCTCTTCCTTCTTCCAGCACGCATATGTAAGACAAATCTCTGACAGACCAGAAAGTCTCAACACTTGTCCAGTTTCTGAGAACTGGGCTGCCTAAAGGATGCTGGAAGCCAATACACTGAATCAATCCTGCCTTATCTGTTTGAATTTTGTTATTAAATAATTAAGCCTACATGACATATACTATTTATATTCATATTCTCATATATTTCAATTTAAAGCTATCTTGGCCTTTTTTTTTTTTTTAACTGGCATTTATTTCTTTGCTTGCCTTTCCCTTTGTTTCTATTTGCTAGATACTCCGCTTTTACCTTTAGTCTTTCCACTCACTGTCTCACGCTTCCATTCCCCTCAGGTGGTCATTCTGATAATATACCACACTTAAAAAGCTGGTTGAAAAATCTCTATGTGGTGGTTCTGGTTCTCATTATTGAAGTTTTTCATTTAAACATCTTCAAAGGTCTCAGAAACTTGCTCAATTTTGTCTCTGACATATTATCAAAACCAAAGCTATCCCTGACTGTGTTTAATTAATGTGTTTAAACTCTGGTCCATTTGTGATTGATCTACGAGATGAAGGGAGTGCAACTCAGGTCTATATTTTAAATGCTAGTATATCTTTCTGATATAATAACATCTAAAAACCTGAAAAGTAGAGCTTGTCCCAATTTAAATGTTTCCTAGATGCTTTTGATTCTGGTTTAATAAATTTAAAGAAGTAAAACTCAAATTTCCAGATTGTTTGTCCAATATAACAAAACACAAATTGATTGGGGTACCCTGTTGAATCCCTGTTTTGCATTTGCAAACCATGATATTGTATTTCTAGTTTTCAGTTCCTTATAGGGCAAATGGCTTGCTTTCCCTGGCTTCCTTGCGTTAAAGACCTAAAGGGCCTCCCAACCTAGGGAGTTACTTTTTAAAATTCACTTTCATTTAAATTCTGAAGAATCATGTCACGTTCAATGACAGCAAGTTTGGGATTACAAATTACCACTGAGAATGAAGGGTCTCAGAACTTCAGAACCTATTTCTACACTGGTATTCCTAAAGAAAATGTTGCAGTAGAAATTGACAAATGTTACTTCAGAGCTGTGAGACTGATATTCTGGCATTTTCTTTGGACACACCCGCTCCCATTGAAAGCAGACAGATTTTCTCTTACCTTCCTCGCACCTTTATGTCTGAGATCGCGTAAAAGTAGCGTGCCAAGTGTAGCTCATCTACAAATATTTCCCCAACGGCTGGTCTTAGCAGCCTTATCCTCAGGTCTGTGACTGTAAAGAAATCTCTGAGTTTCTTGGTTGTATCCAGCTGTCCGTAGAGGGAAGCCATATTGCGTAGGCGAGGTCCAGCAAAAAACGCAAACCTGTCTTTGATTTCAAAGTGGATTATTTTGCTATTTGTGGTATACCCTGTTGAGTACTCTTCTGTGCAAATGATTTCTAAGACCGTATGCTGTGATAAATCCTTCACAGATTTAGGATCCATGTGAAAAGCATCTAAGCAGTCTGTGGCATAATACTGATAGGGCTGCCACGTTCGTCCATAATCGAGAGACTTCTCCAGGATCATTTGGTCTGGACGCCCCGATTCAAAGGTAATAACTATGTTGTCTGTTAGCTCAATGGTTTTGCTCCAAGACAGAGTGATGTTAACCTGGAGAGGCTTGGGATACTCCTTCCAAGTGGCAGACTGCCAAAATGTGGAGGGATGTCTTCCTTCAAAATCAAACATCAGCTCAGGGGGGTGTGCCAGCTCAGGGGTACTCGCATCACACTCATTATTGCACATGTAGGGATTGCCCTATGGAAGAAGAACAAGAGAGGGTGCATCAGAACACTGGTTCCCACAAGTCTTGCCATATTGCTCAGTAAGAGGCTAGAAAAGGAAAAAAGAAAAAAATAAAAATAAAAAAGAACAGAAAGAAAAAACCAAAAAACAAAATCTGTTTTCAGTAATCATTTGTATTTGCCCTCACTGGATTCTCCTCTTTAATAGCTTAAAAAAAGCAATATGGTAATTTTCTTGTCTTGTTTCCTTCCATGTGCTTTAAGAAATGTAAACAGTTTATTTATCCCATATGTGTTAGACCCATAATGTGGTCACAGAAGCACAAAGACACTGAGCAACTGTCTAACAGCTCTAATACCTCCGCTTCCTCTTAGAAAGATGCTATAGAAAAGCAAGGAAAATTCCTCCCTGCCTGAAGGACAATCTTTAAGAGAACACTTCTTTAAAAAGTCATTTTTCAAGCAAAGCTTTAGAATCAGCCATGAACCATAGATACCTGTGTTCTGTGGGGGAGACAATACTCCCATACAATATTCAGCTTTTTTTTTTTTTTTTTTTTTTTTTTTTTAGCTTTCCCTGAAATCCTTCATACTTAACTGGGTCCTTGATTCACAATGTCTGGTTTTAAAACATTTATTTTGCTCACCATGAATTATTAAAATGTGGTACCCTAAAGGCTCTGGGGCTTGGTCCAAATATCTGCCATCTTGTTAGGTAAAGATAAAAGGATTGCTCAGCAAAGTCTTGGGGCTGGGAGTGTGCTCCAAGTCATCAGGGCAAGAAAACCGACTACTCAAATTAGGAGGCTGTTGCACATCAAACCACAGCCACTTGATGCGTTTGTTACTCTGGGCCAACCCATAGGCAGTTCTTCATGGATGTTAGTTACTACTATTCTCCCTATAATGAACGCTGCTTCCTTTACAGCCATTCAGACAAGAAACTAGAAAGAAATCTCCCAGTTATATTACAACAAGTTACAACACTGCTTATGCTGCACTAAATGGTTGCTCGGTAGATTCTATGGCAAATGACGTTACCAGATTGTTGTTGATTTCATTTTTAAGAAAACAAGTAGTACCATTTGAACTCAACTATTCAGGTGTTTCTCTCTTATTCTGTACTCCAGTTATTATGACCATGGCTGGGTGAAAAGAATTGATCCTCTGACATTGTCCTTAAGGCTTCCTTTTGTAATTACAATTAGGTTTCTTGTTTTTTTTTTTTTTTTGTCATGAACTGTGAGCTTTTTATCATA
Source organism: Saimiri boliviensis (assembly GCF_048565385.1). Classification (NCBI taxonomy): domain Eukaryota; kingdom Metazoa; phylum Chordata; class Mammalia; order Primates; family Cebidae; genus Saimiri; species Saimiri boliviensis. The sequence goes on from NC_133459.1 coordinate 104,146,612, forward strand.
CCTGTAGGATACAAGAGTTAGATCTCAGACAACGAATTTACACTTTAGACATCGACATTCAGTTCCTGGCTGACTCCTATGAAACATAAGATGAACATGGGAGAATTGCTTTGGTCTCCCTAGAGGCAACTTCCTCCTACCTAGTCAGCTAATACTTTCACTCTCTCTTTCCCGTTAATGTAACTGAATCCTGAAGTTGGCAACAGGTTTTGGAGACTCAAGTATAATTGTGATAGGGCAGGAGAAAGGAGAGAAGGTACATTATTTGAGGAACAGAACTGTTTTAAAAATACACTCAAGGAATCAGTGATAATGAAAATGTTTCTGTACTTCTCTCTCGAATTTCAATTCCCTAGTCCTGATCCTAGCGTCTGTGGTCCTATTTATAGTATCCCCTTCAAAATGAGCCAAGGGAGGGGAGAAATAAGTTTCTGTTCCAGGTGGAATAAATCACCAAATTTATTATTATTTAAATTCTCTTAAGCATGCCAGAGAGCCAAATGCAAAGCTCTGCAAACTGGCAAAGGCTTTTTATGGAGGGTTATAAATATTGTGGAATCTGTCAGGATTTATAAATTCTAAATATATGTAAATGCACATTTTACAGGAAGAGGTCAGATTTACACAAATCACACCTTCACTTGAAATTTACTGAAAAAATACGGTCACTTCAAAATCTGTCAGCATGTAGCCATCTGCGCAATCATGAACTTGGATGCTATCATCTTCCTTCTGACAAAAACGTCTTTATCTGAGGTCAGGGGTATGGAAACAAGGGGAAAGAGCCTTGTTTCTTTCTGCAGGACCCACCAAAATGAGTTATCAGATGTTTGTAGTAAGTTGTATTGAAAGATAACATTTGGTTACTTTCAGCATAGGTGTGCAGAGATTCTCAGATAGGGATATGGCGCTGGGACCACAGGAGACACATTAGGCTGCTTCTGGAAATTGGTCAATACTAACAAACGTATCTTATAAAATGTGCTTGAAGAAATCTATGTAAAAGGCTCTCATGCCTATACTCAATAAGTGGTATTGCTAATAACCACCATTTAGTTAGCGCTTGTGTGCTGGACACTACATACATTTTCCTCGGTAATCCTTTCCATATCTACCTAGAGAAGAGGAAATTGAGACATAGAGGTGTTAAGTAATTTGCCCAAGGTCACATAATATAGTCAGTAAGAGGCAGAGAGGAGGCTGGTGCCTCTTACCGCTTCCCTGGCTTGTTGAATTCCCAAGCCATTGGAATTCCCTCTGTTGTAGCCCTGTCATAAAACAGGATTGGCTGGTAGAAAGGTAATGTCTAAGATCAAATGAGTTTGGGAAGCACAGCCTAATCTTGTCTTGGAGAGTCCTAATGAACATTTTCATAATCTGACATATCTTGAAATTAAGAATTCTGTTTAGCTTCACGTAACACCTAGTTTCGCAGACTTATGTGACCATGGAGTCTCTGTGTGGTTTCGTAACTCCTGTTCATATTCTACAGAAATCATGTCCTGGAGGGCATCCTCAATATCAATATCAATATCACTCTTGATATTGTAAACATGTGGAGGGCAAACAGCACTGCAGTTTTAGCCCTTTAATGAAGGCATGCCTACAGAAAGCACTAGGTCTCTTCTCCGTGGGCATCCTTCCCGTGAGGCTCAGTGGATCAGCCAGCTCAGGGTCTACATTTATATCAAGTTATTCATTGCTTCGCACAGATCTGGTGCTTTAGGCACCTAAAAAAATGGGAGTAAAGATTCGTACGTGCAACAATTATTTATTGATTGCCATATTCAAGTCACTCAGCTTGGTTCTCAAAATACAGCAGTAGACAAATCCAAGTCCTTGCTTCCCGTGGCACTTCCATCCTAGTTGGGGGAGGTGCCCTAAACAAACAAACATAATCTGTTATAATGTTACACGGTGATGACGTGTATGGAGAAAACAAAGCCAGCTAAAGGAGGCCCTGGTGTTGGCGGAGGAACAGTGACTGTAATTTTATTTTGGGAAGTCAGAGAAGGTCTCCCTGATAACATGACATCTGAGCTGATTGAGAACACTTCCCAATTTATACTGGAGATGATCAGATGAGGTTGACCAGAATGACAGTTCCGTCCTTCATTTGACTCTACTCGTAGCGATATTTTCAGCAGGATAACAATTTATTGAAATCAATGGGTAAACAAATCATTTCAAATGAGAATCTACACCAAATGACTGTAGATATCAAAGGGGGAAAAAATCAATTGGATTGTTCTATTTCATAGCACTCATGCTCTTTTAGGAGGTTAGTGATTTGATGGCTATTACCATAACTTACTGAGATATGATGACATTGAGAGAAACTTAACAGAAGAAACAGGAAGAAAACAAAAGATTTCATTTTGTTCCCCTGCACTTCAGGTGAGAGGGAGGAAAAAAGAAGAAAGGTGAAGAAGCCATAAATCTTATCATTCCCCAAAGAAAAAGCTGGAGGAGAGATTACAGGCTGAAATATTTAGTGTAAATATTTCACGTGGCTGTGATCTGTAATACTGTTGTTACAGAGAATTATCAATATGAAAACAATTCCTGTTAAAGGGATTAGTTTAATTAGATTTCCAACTACTTCAACCCCACCCTAATCCTCTTTAATAACATCAACAATGAAATTCATATAAGAAAAAGCAACTTTTCCTGACTTACAAAAACAAAGAACACACTTCTTCCTGCTATATCTAACAGATTCAGGCATCAGAAAGTGTAAGTAATTACTTTGTGGCCAGCAGGCAGCCTTAAATAGATCTTAATTGAAGTTCAACAAGCAACATATCCTTAGTTGATTGTGGACAAAGAAGAAAATATTTTTGCCTATGCTGATAATATTTACACCACTAGCAAATGCCTAAATAATTAAACAGATATTGCTACTAAATATTTTTATAACAATTAGAAGAAGATTGTGATGTTTAATTTCATTTTAAAAATGTTAATATTTTACCTCTGGGAGAATTGTAGTTCTTAATTAGCAATTTGTAGCCAAAGTGGAATATTGTTATTCTTCCTTAATATGCTTTCAGAATTTAGAGAGATAAATACAATTTGAGGCATGCTTTTACTGTTTCTATTGATGGAAGGTGCCTGCCTTCCTTCTGGCAAAGCGACACTTTGAAAAGAACATCCTTGCACCTAAGATCTGCTAAGCCCTTGAGAGTTACATATTTTTTAAAAAATCTCATGTAAGCAGTATTAAACTAACACTTGGGGTTGCTATCATTTTGACTTTGCCCTTCCAAGCTTTACCTATGGGCAAACTATTGGGAGCAACAGTTGAAAATGAAGAGAATTCTTACGGGAGATTTGCTAATGAATTGCAGATGTGCAAGTGGTAAGTTTGGGTTAACACTTAAACGAATCATGAAAAAAGAATGAGACAGAGATGTCCTGCACCCATTCGCATCTGGCTCATCCTTGCTTGTTTTATTGGTGACAGTCAAAAAAGACACAAAGGCAAGAAGCAGCATTCCGGAATGGCACTCCCAACCTGTTCCTGCTGTGACTCTGAAATAGATACCATTAGGGGTTTTTTCCAATGCAAGGCCTTTAAAAGAGTGTAGAAATTGGCTGCAGAGCCTCCTATTCATTCCTCAGAGATTGGAACCATGAGCACCACACTTTCACTGAAAGGCTGGGGCATTGTCTAGACAGGTGCTGGGAGGCTAGTGATTGACTCCTTTATAGCAGAGGTATAATTTTTGGTGGAGGGACTCCCCCTCCCAGTTCCTTCTTGCCACTTCCTGGCCACTCTTCCTTGCCTCAAGTCCTTCTGCTCCCAAATTTTTGCTTGGCTATAGCATGGGAAGACCCCTTCTTTATGACTTTCTGAAGATACTTTGACTATTCTGAGTCTGAGAGCTGATGTTCACAAGTCATGCTGAGGTGGCCCCGTCCAGTCTTACAGCTTAGTTACTGGTGCTGGGGAGAAGCAGAAAGTCAGTACCAGAGGTAAGCACAGTCTAAGCTAGTGGACATCTCTTTCAGATTCAGAAGCTTGAAAGATGAAGAACGGCACCACAAACATACTAACAAGCACTGATAAGCACAGTTCTAGAGACTGACTGTGTATCTTCAGACAGGAAGGTCCACAAGGCCTTATGTTTCCAGTTGCCCACTGGCCCTCAGAACAAAAAGGGGAGTGATCTCTACAAAGGACCATGTAGTGCAATCTCATTTTGTAAGCTTCTTTGTTAACTGGTATGCTGGGTACCCATGTGCGGTATGCATACAGCAACAGTACACAGTAGTCCTACTTTATCCTCTGGGATATGCTCCAAGACCCCCATTGGATGCCTGAAAGTGAGGATAGTAGCAAATCCGATTGCTATCAGTCGAAACATTTCTGTTCATGTTTTCCACCCACAAATGTACTACCTCTTCCCTCTTAACTAAGCACTTACCACACACTGCCGCCATAACTTTTGCAGTTTGAGGTGTGACAGCGACACCAGCACAAATTTTTCTTTTTGGCAATTTCACAGATAGAAGATTTGTTCTTACCATAGCTCTTAGCAACCTCAATGTGATTTTTTTTTCTTTCCTTATTAAGCTGAGAACTTTTACCTTTTCACTTAAAGGAAGCACTTTATAGCTTCTCTTTGGCATATCCAAATTGCAAGCAACACTATTCCTGTGTCTTGGGGCCATTATTAAATAAAATAAGGGCTCTTTGAACACAAGCACTGTGATACTATGACAATGAATCTGATAACTGAGATGACTACTGATTAGCGGGTGGGTAACATCTACAGTGTCAGTGTAGAGATTCTGGACAAAAAGATGGTTCGAATCCCAGGATGGACAGGGTGAGGCGGTGTGAGATTTTATCAAGCTACTTAGAGAGGCGCACAATTTAAAATGTTTGAATTATTTCTGGAATTTACCATTTAATATTTTCAGATTGTAGGATACCTGAAATTATAGGAATTACAACTGTGGATAAAGTGGGACTACAACATCCTAAATACTATGAGACTATCCCAACATTAGGTCTTCTGAAACTGTGGGGACCAAAGCACCTATGTATCTGTCAGAATGGGAGTGTCAAATTTCAGTTCGGAAAATATGGCCACCCTAAGAATAGTAGAAGATAAAGAGTTTTGTTTTTGTATAACTCTCGAGTTAAAAACGAACTGCTCCATTTTCTAATGGAAGCCTCTGTTCATCACAGAGATTCCCCGCTGGCATAGATACCAGCTTAGGGCCTGATTGAAGTTGCAGCTCGTTTCAATCTGCTCCCTGACAATATAACACCTTGTGGACTTTTTCACTCAGGAATAAAGATGGAGGGCTTAACCTTTCTGCAGCAAGAATATTGGAAGCCCTATCACAGATTATGGGCCATAATAGACACCTGTGTAAATCCCCACAGAGGATTATGGTTGGAATTTTCAAGCTGGTGAAGGCTGAGAGGTCTAGAAGTTTTTAAGAAGGAGCCAAAAAAATTTCCCAAGCCACAAGCCACAAAAATAGACTCCTATATAGCAATGCCAATTATTACTTTGCATGTACTGGACAAGAAATAAATACCAACAGAATCAAGTGGGGTTGAAAGTGAATATCTGCAGAAAAGCTGTGAACTAAGGTCACATTATTGCAAGTGGTAGGGAGTTTTAAAGAAAAAATGTTTTAAAAAAATCACTAATAAGGCTTTGACAGAATATTTCACCTTATAAATGGCTCGAATTAGATCAGAGCACAGATTTTAAAAATGTTAATTACCGAAACGCTTAAGTAAGCTGTTAGCATTTAAGTTAATACAACTTGAGAAAAACAAGGGAAGTTAAAATATCATGGAGGTGGGAATGTTCTGAGTCCTGATTCCGTCAGTCATCATGGGAGATAGTTTGAGCATTTCAAATACTGAAAGCTCTTATTTGATGTTCAAAAATTTTTTTCTTCTCCGCATGAGTATGCAAGTCCAAGACCCATTTGAAGTCCATGTATTGAAGGCCACCAGTTTTGAGAGACTATGTTAAGACCAAAAGCATTCTATGCTGAAGTGATCGCTTGATCCTGAGAGGCAGGCAGGACCTTCCTACCATGGCACTTCCAGCAGCGACTGGCTTCTGGCAGTTCTATCCTGCTTTCTCAGATTCCTTACTTCTTTCAAAATCCTGTTCTCCAAATTCATTAGCTATTTATTGGATATCTACTATGTTGAAAACATCATGAAGGATACAACATAATACAAGATATCTGCAGATTAGTGTGGAGATTAAATGTATACAGGCAACAACCACATGGTTCTCAAATGGGTTGCTCATGTGCCCAAACAGAGTATTAGGTGTCCTTGAGGGTAAACTGAGTCATCGACAACACAGTGCCATTTCCTGGAGCATCAGTTTTATCTCATGGTACATAATTAAATGTAATTTTATAGTTTAAAAAAACATATTTTATGGAGTAAAATGCAAAAACAATTTGCAAGCATTTGTAGGGAAAAAAAACCTACAAAGACATTTCATGTTTGGGGCAGATTTGGAGGTATGTACTCAAACCCAATTAAACAGAGTATGAAGAAGGAAACAGAAGTCTGGGAGCCTTGAGAATAATTTACTCTATCCCACCACCCTCCTGAATTTTCTACTTCATCCAAACCAAAACGGGATGGTCCAAGCAAAATTAGTCATGTTAAGTCTGAGAACTGTGAGTTTCACCATCTCGACATCAAATTCCTGGTGGAAAAATAATTTGCTCCACTTCACCCATGGCTATGTGGATAGTGTCTCCATACTTAGCACTTCCAGGGAGAAGATAGCACCTGAAACATTAATTGCTTTTTTTTTAGAAATACATTTTAGCCAGGCACGACGGCTCATGCTTGTAATCCCAGTAGTTTGGGAGGCTGAGGCAGATGAATCACCTGAGATCGGGAGTTCGAGACCAGCCTGACCAACATGGAGAAACCCTGTCTCTACTAAAAATACAAAAATTAGCTGAGTGTGGTGGTACATGCCTGTAATCCCAGCTACTCGGGAGGCTAAGGCAGGAGAATCATTTGAACGTGGGAGGTGGAGGTTGCGGTGAGCCAAGATTGTGCAATTGTACTCCAGCCTGGGCAACAAGAGCAAAACTCCATCTCAAAGAAAAAAAAAAAAAGTATATTTTATTCTCATGATAACAGCATCTGGTGTGCATTAGAATCACCTGGGGCATAAGTACAATGTTGCTTCCTGGGCCCCAGCTTCAGAAATTCTAAATTTTTGGTTCTGAGTACAGGCACAGGAACTGGTATTTTTAAGCAAGCACTCACAACCTGGGAATTAGGGAAATACCTGTTTATTAATGACATCTTAATTTTTGTGGCTTTCCTGAGAAAAGAAGTGGACTTTTGTCGATCTCCAGCTTCCAAGAAAGCTTTCCAGAACCTGAAAGAGTACTTTATCTATACTCCTATCTTTTATTCACTCATTCATTCAATAAATAGTTATTGGATATGACAACACTGTGCTGTATTCTGGGTATAGTGTGGTAAATTAAACAACTGAGTCCCTACATAGACTAAGGTTACAGGTTGGTTGGAAAGGCAGCCCCTACAAAAGTAAACAATTATGTAATTACATATGAACGCAAAAGGAAATCACAGAGTTCTATGAAAGGAAAATAAATTGAGAGCCAAAAAGTAAAAAAAAGGATATACCTCGGGACTCAAGGCTGGGAGGGAGAGCATTCTTTGCAAAGGGTGTAACAAATGCCAGTCCCTAAGTTGAGGTAGAACTTCGAGTTTTATAGGAAGTGATACAAAGTGATTGCAACTGGTGTGTAATAAACTAGACGGAAGTGAAGGGGATGAGGCTGGGAAGAAGGCACAGAGGAGATCATGCATGAGCCCGAGGGCTAGATAAAGACTATGTGACATGGAAGAACTGATGTGCTGTAAGTAGAGGCCTGCCACAATTTGATTTACATGTTTAATGTTCTTTGTGCCTTCCATGTGGATAATGGATCCTAAGCGAGTAGGGAGCAGAAGCAGAGCAAGCCGTAGAGGTTTAGTAGAGTCACTGAATGAAGCATGGTGGTGGCCTGATCCAGTGTGGGAGGAGTGGAAATAAAGAGAAAAGGATGGATGGAAGGTATATTGTAAAGGACAATCAGTGGAGCTTTATAAGCCTGCTTAATATTTATGACAGGTCTAGATATAAGGTAGAGACAAAGAACAAGAAGTGATGAAAAGCAGATTTCTGGCTTGACCAAGTAGGTGTTTGGTGGTAGTTTTTACTGATGTGGAAGGCTAGGTTTGGCGTTGTGGAGACAGCAAGGGTTCAAGACTGAAAATGTTAAATTTGATATTCTTATGAGACATTTAATAGAAGTAAGCGTATGTGCTGCTTAGGATGTGTTCAACACTTTTCTAAATGTTTTGCTCATTTCATCTTTATAACAACACCATGAAGTAGATACTGTCATTTGCCTTGTTTTAACAGATAGGGCAGTTGAAGTACAAATTATTTAAGTAACTTGCTAAGAAGTTACTACTTGCTAGACTTAATAAATTTGAGCTAGTAAGTCTCAAAAGTCAGGAACTGGGTCCAGGCAATCAGTTAACAGTCATTATTTGCAACCACCATGTTATACCACCTTTCTGTATATTGAGGTCTTCAGGTAACTGTGAGTTTGGACCTCAGTGGAGAAGCCAGGTTGGAGATCATACATTTATGAGACATTAGCTTATAGAGGTATTTAAAAGTGAGAGTGGATAAGAATAATGGAGGAGAAAGTGTAGGGATAAAAGAGCAGAGACCTAGACTGTGCCTACTCATATAGGTAGGCAATACTTACTCATGGGCTAGGCCCAAGGATGCTATTCAGCAATACCTGACAAACCAGCTGTTAAGTAGCTGTGTATCTCGTTTTTCGAAAAGTACATTTGCATAGGACTCTAGGTCACATAAGAGGTTAAAATAAGGAAAAAGGCTGACTTTCATAAAGAAGAATTTTTTAAAATTTGGGTTTGGTAGAAAATAAACTTCTCACTAGATCACTTAGTTATGATAGGAAAGAATATCATGCCTGCTGTGAGGGAAAAATAGGACTTGCAGAGACAAAAGATAAACAAATGGTATATCAAGTTTTTTTTTTTTTTGAATAGTGAATTTAATAGTACGGGAGGAGCAGATTCCACTTAAAGGAATTATAAAGGAATCCACATTATCAGCAAAAGTCCAAATGCAGTAAAGAAGGGTAAATGAAAGAACAGTTTGAAGAAAATATCAACAGGCGGGATTAATTCAGGAATGTAACCTTCATCTCCATTAGTTTTCCTAAAGCTGTTTCACCATTTTTTTTTAATCTTTCCATCATCTGCTCCTCTTCACTTTCTTTTGCCTGTTTTCCCTCTGATTTTAGATTCTTAAAACCCATGTGCACCCGGGGTCTTCTCATCCTTTGGCCTTCTCCCTTCTAGCTCCACATAAAGTCCTTTATTGAGTTAATTCCCATTTACAGCTTTAACTGTCATACACTGATGACTCTAAAATTGTGTCATCAGCTCTGATTTCCCAGGTGAACCTCAGATCCATCTAGTCAAGTACTTAGTAGGCATCATTTAACTGCTCCACAAGCATCTCAAATTCAACATGTTGAAAAATTAACTTTTCTTCTTTTCCTGCCTCTTCCTTCTGGAATAATTCACTCCTAGAGCTATTAGTTGGGTTTAAACAAGGCAGCCATATCAATATTCTTGCAAAAGATGCATAATCAGAAACTAATCATGAGGAAATATCAGACAAAACCAAATGGAGGGGAATTTTTTAAAATAACTGCCCTGTAGTATCTAAGTGTCTCATAAAAAATTTGAGAAACCACTTCAGACTGATGGAGACTGAAGGTGTCTGGCAACTAATGCCATCCAGAGTAGATCTTTTTGCTACAAAAGGTACTACTGGGACAACTGGCTGGTGACACTGGTCAGAAGTCTGAAAATTATATGGTAGTAAAGCATCCATATTCATTTCCTAATTTTGTCAAATTGTAACTATGTAAGAGAATGTCCTTATTAGTAGGAAGTATTAAAGCGTTAAGATTATGGGCATCAGGTTGACAACTTACAGTCAAATAGCTCAGGAAAAAAAGTTATTTATATTGTATGCATCTTTTCTATAAATGTGATATTTGGAAAAAATACCAAAAATTCTCATACAAAAAAGGTGAATTTGTTATTATCTTTCCACCAAGCAGTAGTATATTACTATGCATTACAGTTGTATGTAAACATTAAGGTGCATACAAAATGCCTGGTAAATCCAGTCCCCACCCACTAGGAATTATGTTTGAATAGACTGGTTCCTGTTGGACCCAGGAACCTGTATTTAGAAGGTACCTTAGATCATCTGCATTCAAGAAGCCTCTGGCCCACACATCAATTCACACTGTTATAGTATTTGTTAAGAAGCATATCTCTGGGTCAGATCTTCCTAAGTTTGAATTCCAGCTCTACCCCTTTGCTATTGTGTACTTTTTGACAAGGTTCTTCACTTTTTGAGCATTGATTCCTTCTTCAAATTCAATATAATTAATGGTGTTAATGTGAGATACAATTATATAATGCACGTTATGTGCTTAGTGTTCAGTAATTAGTAGTTAGTATTAAACATACTCCCCCATCTGTGTTTCTTGATTCAGAGAGTAATACCAAATTCTTCCATTTCCTAAATAGGAAAGTTTCGAGTCATCTTAAATTCCTTATTCTTCATCAATCTGTTATCAAAGAAAGTATTGCCATCCTATAACCTATTTTCTGCATAGCTGCTAAAGTGATCTTTCTACAACCCAAATCTGACTATATCATGTTCCCTTTTAAAGCTATTTAATGGATTTATCACTAACCTTTGAATGCACTATTCAAATTCTTTAGCATAGCATGTAAGATCCTTCAAGATACAGCCTCTGCAAGTCTCTGAATGTGCCTTTTATTTTTTCCCTCACTGGTCATATTCACACCTCATGAGTCAGTCATACCAGTTGATGAGCATGTACATAAGCACCATCATTCAATTCATCATATCAAATTGTGATTATTTTTTGTATCTCTCCTACTATAATTATATGACATGAAGAACTGACACATAATAAGTGTGCAAATATTTTTTTAATGATCTAAGAAAAGAAAAGCAGAAAAGACAGAAAGCCAGGAAGAAGACAGGAAAAATTAGGTAGGTTTGGAAGTTTGGGATAAGATGGAAGGGATTTGCTCATAGGTTGGTCATTGGGAACTGACATAATTGAGCTCAAAGAACTATTTCAAAGAGTTGTACATGGAATTTGTATAATGTAATAAGCAATATAAAAAAAAAAGTCCTGCTCCAAGTACAGAGTGCCTATGTGTGTGATTGATATGGTTACTGGGGTTTCTGGTGAGGTTAGAGGACAAAGACAAATGGCATGAGCTGCAATTATGTCCCAGTCATTTCTGGCTGTTCATTTTATCTTCATTTTTCTCCATCAGTCAAAGAAATATTTCTCCTAGTGGCTTCAGAGCTGACCATCTCTCTTCCTAATCCCATCTCACCTTGCTTATTCAATCCACAGCATCCTTCTGAGTTCTCAGGAGAAGCTGAACAGGAAGAATGCATTTGCTCTTGAGCAGTTACGGAGAGCCAAATACAAACTGATAGAGAAAGCACTGCATGGGGTGGTTGTAATTTTACAACGGCCATGCATGGAGGTGCTTCAGTGGGGAAAAGTCTTGAAAAAATTGTCAGATGTAAGGTAGAAATGGGTATAGAACAAGGATCAAAGCTTATTCTGCTGGAGCAGAGGGAAGTGGTCTTTGTTTACTTGCCACAGTTTCAATGGCTAATTACAGAGACTCTGAAAATTCTACCTGAGTTCAGAGGTTGATTCATCATGAGCTAATGAAACTCACTCCTCAGAGAAACTCTGTTACACAAGCTGTGGCTCATGCCTTTTATGTAGGTTTGTATTACCAGTCTTTTATTTATTTTTTTCAAAGAAGGCCCTCAGAACTGAATAGACAACAAGCTCATTAAACCGGGTCTTGTCACTGTTTGGGACATGCTAGTGTATTTCAGGGTCCACTGAACTAAAACAACTCTATCTTCAATTGATTTCATTGTTCTTTTCCCCTCCCCAAGATCTTGTACTTTTAGCATTTGCAATCTTGAAATATATTTTCTCTAAATCCAACTTTCAAAATTGTGTTTGTCCAAGTTCATACCTGATACATAATATGCAAATGTTTCATTGAAATATATTTTATTCAGATTAGCAGACACACAGATCTCTTGGTGTATTACCAACAGTAAGTATAATCTTCACTTGTATATAAGACTGGAATAGTTGTTTGTCTACCAGAGCCGTCATTGTGAACTTAAGTAAATTAAATGATGTAATATATTCAGCATCTATTATGTGCCAAGCACTGTTAGATGTTGTAGGTTAGTTCAAAATAAGGTTGATTCTTCCCTAACAGCTAAAATATAGTAGCAAGACAAGATTGAGAAAGCTGCAAGACCAAGATTGAGAAAGGGCAAGATTGAGGAAGTAGAGGGCTTCTTTGATAAGAAGAAATAAAATAGCAGTTAGTAATATCCTAATTTGAAGACAATATGCACAAAAATGTATTGTTAAGGAGAGAAATGAAGTTAGAACATCATTATGAAAGATGTTGAGGAGGCAGAGTCTTAGTTTTGAAAAATGTGTCATATTTGCGTAAGTGAAATCCATTGTTTTTGAAATGGAGAAGGAATCAATGACCATTCAATACCCTTAAGGTCAGGAATTATAAAAGGGGCTTTCTATTTGTCATTTCATTTAATCTTCACAATTCCCTAGGAGTCAAGTACTATCCTAGTTTTACCGATGAATAAACTAAGGTCCAAACTGTCATGGAACCTAGTTAAAAGAAATGGTGGGAGTTTGTCTGTAAGGATGTAAAACAATCCTTATATTTAGGAGGCCAGGAGTAGGGCTATGAGGTAGTAGGAGGTAGGTTTAAATATAAAACAAGAAGTTGATTTTAGAGAGCATTAAAAGCTGGGTAGAAATGTTTGGGTTTGATTAACTGGAGAACTGAAAGCCATTAATGGTTTTTATAGCAGATGTGTCATAGGCGGTTTACTTTCTTTATTGGCTGTCCAGAATCTTTTCTAGAGCAAACAAAAAGTTCAAGTTGAGTCCAATACTGGGAGTCATCTCAATCAACTGATGAAGCGGAATCAAAAGCAAGATTTGATAATAATTCCAGTACTTGGCGTGCAAAGAATCTTGGACACATCTTATTCATTTTGGTATCCTTCAAAATTCCTTGCACAGGATAGTCAATAAATTATGAGCAGACAAATGAACATAAAACAAACTGTTTTATGGTTTGACAAAATATGAAACTGCTCAAAAATTAAAGAAGCAATTTTATGTCTTCTAATTCAATGCTGTTTTTGCTGAATTTGTCACTTGTGAAATATCTAGCAAAGGTTGAAACATTATCTTTGACTTTTCTCTTTATTTACAGAGATACTAATTCTCAAACATGAGTTTATAAATCAAGAGACCTTATGGTGGGCCAGAAAGGGTCCAGAACTGGCCTAGAGTTGATGACTCTATTTCCACTGAAGTCTAAGACACTGACTAAGACAGCCTTAGAAAGAGAGGAATACCATGATACATGCCGTGCAGTATAAAATGAGAAGAGGATAGACTGGAGGTAGGAAAGCCAGTTAGGAGTTACCTTTAATTATCTAGCTGTGAGAACAAGGGACTGATGAAGAGCAAGATGATGGAAGGTTCAGTAGGAGTTTAACTGGAAGTCGAGAACAAAGGAAAAGAAAGAACCAATAATACATCGAGGTGCAATGTCTGGAAGACAGTGAAATGATGGTGATAGGCTAACAACAGCTAATCAAAGAGCCAAATCAGGAATGCAATCCCATGCACAATTTCCACAAAAAGAAAATAATAAAATACCTAGAAATACAACCCACCAGGGAGGTGAAAGATCTCAACAACGAGAATTACAAATCACTGATCAAAGAGATGGAAAACAAATGGAAAAAACATTCATGCTTATGAATAGGAAGAATCAATATTGTTAAAATGGCCATATTGCCCAAGGCTGTTTATAGATGCAATGCTATTTCCATCAAACTACCAGTGACTTTTTTTTTTTTCCACAGAATTTGAAAAAACATTCTAAAATTCACTTGGAAGCAAAAGAACAGCCTGAATAGACAATCCTAAGCAAAAAGAAAAAATCTGGGAGCATCACGCTATACTACCGGGCTACAGTAATCAAAACTGTATGGCACTAGTACAGAAACAGACACATAGACCAGTGGAACAGAATAGAGAGCCCAGAAACAAGAACACACACTGACAACTATTTATTTTTTTTTTGCCAAAGCTGACAAAAACAAGCAATAGGAAAAGGAACCCCTATGGGCTAACTGGTGCTGGTATAACTGGTTAGCCATATGCAGAAGATTGAAACTGGACCCCTTCCTTACACTATATATAAATATCAACCCAAGATGAATTAAAGACTTAAATGTAAAACCCAAAACTATAAAAACCCTGGAAGCAACCTAGGCAGTACCATTCTGGACATAGGAACAGGCAAAGTTTTTATGACAAATATGCCAAAAGCAATCTCGCCAAAAGCAAAAATTGACAAATGGGATCTAATTAAACTTAAGAGCTGCTGCACAGCAAAAGAACCTATCAATAGAGTAAACGGAGAACCTACAGAATGAGAGAGAATATTTGCAAGCTATGCATCTGACAAAGGTTGAATATAGCAACTATAAGGAACTTAAATGAATTAACAAGAAAAAGTTGCCCCCATTAAAAAGTGGGCAAAAGATAGGAGCTGTGAATCTTCTTAAGGACCTGAGTGGGCCCAACCAAATTTTTGACAAGAGGCTAAAGCTGGGAATGGCAACCCAAGGAAGGAACAACATAAGTTACCCTCCCCAAAGTAGTTACTAGAGAATAGAAGGCCAAGGACAAATGCCAAGTGGAAAAAAACTTGAGTAGCAGTGAGAACAGGGCTGTGCTGGAAGACAGAGAGAAACCAGTAAAAATAGGAGGAAGTTAGGGTTAAGTTAAAAATAAGCCTTGTAAGGTGGAAACTAGTGACGAACGGGGGGCAGGGGAGGGGGGCGGGTAGTTAGCACAGGACAAAGATGGAGTCATTATTTTCAAGCCTGGAAAACTGGAACAAATAATTATTCTATCAGGAAATACGTCTTTCCTAGAATGAATAAGAGTTTGTATCCCAGCCCTCTGTGAATTCTTTATGTCTCAGTTTTCTCATCTATGTAAGATGGATAATAATTTTACACACTCCATAGTGTTTTTGTGAGGATTAAATGAACTAGTATGTAAAAAAAGCTTGGCATGGTGCCTAGAATATAGTAAGATCTCAACAAATGTCAGAAATTACTGCCATCATCACCATCATCATCATCACTATCACTGCTATTCTCATCTATGAACTTCCCTACTTCCCATCATATAAAAGTCTCCTTTTTAGGGTCCAGTGTGTCACCTATAGGTCGGCATTCAGTTATTCAAAGTCGGTTAATAAAATTGAGGCATGAAAGTTAATCTCTTCATAGAACAGACAGAATAATCCATTCTCTCAGATGTCTAAATGTAAAAAACACTATTTATGGTGTTTTTTTTTTCAAATGACACAATTCAGCTTTATTTTTACTTAATTATAACAATTTTTAAAAACTCCATGACTTTGTGCTATTTCTAATATTTAAATACAAAACATTTCAAATTTTGCACAAATAATTTTGGCTAATGCATTACTATATTTGAATTAAGTCAGATGAAGCAATGAATCCTTCTCTGTGTTTGAAAGAAATGAGTGTGGTTACAAAGTCACAGAATGAGTCCCTGGGATCCGGGGTGGGAGAAGGGTTGGATTAAAATGCTTTGGGTTTGTCACTCCCTAGTAGGCTGAGGGTGTGGCACGGCAGGTCCCTGGCGGACAAGTCTATTCCAGTTTCTAATACCCCAAAGCTAACTTTTCAGATGTATTTCTTTCTAGCATGTAGAAAGGACTTTTTTTTTTTTTTGAAATTCAAGTAGCTTTATTTAAATTCAAAACCAATTCTTAAAACTGCATTTAGAGTCAAGACCCTTTTGTATTACAAAAATCACAAGTATTTTTAAGAGACAAAAATACTTCTAGGCTAATTAGACTGGATCTGACTTTGCAGAGATCTTTAAACAAACTGCAGAGAATAGAGAAAAAAATAGGTTATTTACAGATAACAATATCTACATATGTACTTAGAGGTATAAATTTGGTGATAGAAAAGACTTCAGTATGTGCTGGCATCTCAGAAGCAGTTCTCAAAGAGCTTAGTTTTATTTTCTTGAATTTTAAGAATGCTTAAGATCCTTCTTCATCCTCGATCTTGGGAGCCAAGTAGTACTTTAAGTGTCCCATATCAGCAATTTTATACTCTACAACAAGGGGTACATCTGCAGACATACTGAGTGTCACTGTTGAAGAGAGTGGAGTGGCTTTTGTGAAGAAGTTCAGGTACCTCAGTGCAAAAGTTAATTGAACTGGTTCATTCATCTCTATGGTAACGGTATCACTATTTATAGTGACACTATTTATGGTGTCACTGTACAAGCTTCCAAGGTATTCTTTGTGGACAAAATAAAAACTTCCCCCAAATGGCTCTGATTGTACCTATCATATCTATCTCTTAGTATCAAACCTGTTGTAGCAGCTATGGCCAAATTAGAAAGAACACAATCCTCTCAACCTTGCCAGCCAACACAGAATTCAGAGTAATTAAAACTCAGGTGAGAAAAGATCAAACACGAGACTGAATCTACACTCTTGACTTTATGAGATGAATCATCTTTGAGTAATGATCTAACTTTTCTGAGCCCCCGTTGGTGAGGTATACATTGAAGACTATGTCTCACTCCCAGGTAGATTAAAGTAGCTAATTCACTAGATAAAAAAAAAAAAAAGGTCACTTATAGAAACTGAAGTATAATTGGCAATATAGATTTATTTTTCTCCACTTCCACTCTTTTGTCTTGTTAATAGTTTAGCCCTGTGTTGTCCTAGAGGGGAGCCATGACCCACATGTAGTTACTAAACATTTGAAACGTAGCTAGTCCAAATGAGATGTGATGTGTCAATTACACATTGGATTTTAAAGACTTAGTACAAAAAGAAAAGAATGTAAAAATACCTCACTAGTAACTTTATACTGATGCATGTTGAAGTGATAATATTTTGAATATATTAAGTTAAATAAAACATACTATTAAAATTATTTTACCTTTGTTAAATTTAAAATAACTTATATAGATGTAGTTTATTTCTATTGGATAGTACTAGTTCGAATAATTAATCTGATGTGATCAAAGAAACAATAATTAGGTAAATGAAAGCTCATAGTGGTAATTGCTACTTCCCACAGCCTACATTGAAGAGGCTTTGCCATTAGTATCAATGAGTGCTTGAATGTTTGTTTCCAGCAGTAGTCCAGGAAAGGGGATAAGCTCACTCACAAAATAAATGGGTAAGTAAATTAATGACTAAAATATTGAATAACAACATGAGTACAGGAGGCATGAAAAATATGGCCTAATCAGTTGATGAAAAGAAAGCCTAAGATGAAAAACAGAACAATAAAATGTTTAAGACATAGGCATGGGCAAGACTTCATGACTAAAACACCAAAGGCAATGACAACAAAAGCCAAAATTTACTAATGGGATCTAATTAAACTAAAGAGCTTCTGGACAGCAAAAGGAACTATCATCAGAGTGAATAGGCCACCTACAGAATGGGAGAGAATTTTTTTCAATGTATTTATCTGACAAAGGGCTGATATCCAGAATCTACAAGGAACTAAAACAAATTTACAAGAGAAAAACAACCCCATCAAAAAGTGGGCAAAGAATATGAACAGACACCTCTCAAAAGAAGACATTTACGTGGCCAACAAACATGAAAAAAAGCTCATCATCACTGGTCATCAGAGAAATGCAAATCGAAACCACTGTAACATATCATCTCACACCAGTTAGAATGGTGATCATTAAAAAGTCAGGAAACAACAGATGCTGGAGAGGATGTGGAGAAGTAGGAACATTTTTACACTGTTGGTGGGAGTGTAAATTAGTTTCACCATTGTGGAAGACAGTATGGTGATTCCTAAGGGATCTAGAATGAGAAATACCGTTTGACCCAGCAATCCCATTAGTGGGTATATACCAAAAGGATTATAATTCATTCTATTATGAAGACACATGCACACGTATGTTTATTGCGGCACTGGTCACAGTAGCAAAGACTTGGAACCAACCCAACTGCCCATCAATGATAGACTGGATAAAGCAAATGTCGCACATATACACCATGGAATACTATGCAGCCATAAAAAAGGAGGAGTTCATGTCCTGTGCAGGGACATGGATGAAGCTGGAAACCATCACTCCCAGCAAGCTAACACAGGAACAGAAGACCAAACACCACATGTTCTCACTCATAAGTGGGAATTGAACAATGAGAACACACTGACATAGGGAGGGGAAGGAACAGCACACAGTGGGACCTGTCAAGGGGTGGGTGGCTAGGGGAGGAATAGCATTAGGAGAAATACCTAATGTAGATGATGGGTTGATGGGTGCAGCAAACCACCATGGCATGTGTATACCTATGTAACATACCTGCACATTCTGCATGTGTGTCTGAGAACTTAAAATATAATTAAAAATAAAAAAAAAAGAAAAGAAAAAAAAGAATTGTCTGAGCTTTGTGTTTTTTTGTGGTTGGGTAGGACAGAGAGAGATCAGCCATAGTTCAAAACAGTTCTTCATAAATTACATGAAAATTAATCTGGATATCCAGGAATCAAACTGCAACAAGGATGCATTTATGTGTGTCCAAAAAAATAATGGGAGATTTCTCAATCCCAGTAGTCATATATTTTTCTAGAATTTAGAAGGGGTAGAAAATGGAGTTCTTTCCTGTAAGTAACTCTCCTGAATACGCCATGTAGGAGGTTGATTAGTTCTTCTGGAGGAAGGAAGAATTCATGTATTTAGCTATAAATGTGAAAACACCAAATTCAGTTACAGCTGATTTTATTGGCAGCTCATACCCCATATTTGAGTTACTATATATAATTTAGTCCACTCTAGATTGTTGAATGTGTGTACTAGAAGAGAAATAAAAATTTAATCTGCTCTCCCAAAAATGAAAAGGCAATTCATATCCTAGAGAAAAAGGGAAAAAAAAATCTTTCAGAATGCCAGAAGGAAAAAAAAAATAAGTATGTGATCAATAGTTCCAGATACTCAAAAGAAGATAAGGAGCAAAAAAAAATCTTTTGATTTGTCTTGAAAGTGATTGTCAGTGACCTTGGAAATACTTGTTATAATAAGCTGTTGAGGCAGAAGTCATTTTACTAGAGAAATGTGTAATTATTATTTTTTTCTTAAAGGAGGTAGGTGTTCAAAACACTAATTAGAAGCAAGGCATGGTGGTTCCCGCCCACAAACCCAGCACTTTGGGAGGTCGAGGCAGGTGGATCATGAGGTCAGGACATCGAGACCATTCTGGTCTGTATGGTGAAACCTCATCTCTACTAAAATACAAAAAATTACCTGGGCATGGGGGCACGCAGCTACAGTCCTGCTACTCAGGAGGCTAAGGCAGGGAAACCGCTTGAACCCAACAGGCGGAGGTTGCAGCGATCCGAGATCACGCCACTGCACCTCAGCCTGGTGACAGAGCAAGACTCCGTCTCAAAAACAAAACAAAACAAACAAACCAAAAAACAAACAAACAAACAAACAAAACACTCATTAGAGAAGTCTGAAAATGAAGGCAGGGAAAATGGGGTCGTAGTTTAAGTGGAGAAGAGAATCTGGTAATACACTTTTAAAACTGATCAATGTTTGGCGACAGAGTGCAGAGAAACGTAGTGAAAAAGGAAAAAGGTAAATCTATTCATGAAACAAGGGTTAAGTGTGGGACTAAGCTGCTAGTATCTGCATTGTAATTTTTGAAATATAGGATGTATTCCTACTACAAAAAAGACCTCTGTTATTTATCAGATAAATCTTTTTAGTTAGCAGTCAGTATGCTCTATGGCTAAGATTATTAGATAAATTTCTCTTTGATTCCTCACTTTCTAATCTCATTAATCTGCTGTGGTTAACTCTCACTAACAGAGACCAATATAAGGATTGATTTTAGGCAATTTAAAATTTTCCTCAGTATTAGTTCAGGACAACATCAGCAAAAAATCTACTTATCCTGAATGGATTACACTGGTCTACTCAAGTGATTTCAGAACTGGGAATTCAAAAGATATTGAATTTTAAATATTAGATTATTTGATATTGGACTTTGGATCTAATCTTAGATATTAAAGTATAAAATCACATTGTCCTTATTGCTAGCCTTCTTTTTTATCTTGCTGCAGGATCAGTATTGTTTTACTACAGTATTTGATGGCTCATGAACCTACAGGGTAGGAGGGTAGGGGGAAATATTTATACTACTTATTGAGTGGCGAATAGCCTAAGCTTTAAAACAAATGTTGCCACATTTTAAGTGCCATAATTTATTAACATCTGATGGCAAAATCATATTTTACTAGTGTAGCAAAAGAAATATAAAACAAAACAAAATACCAAGCAAGCCTTGAAAAGTAAGGGACATGTCTGTAAGTCATCTGTTGTCTTATCTCCCCAAAAAAGTATTTCTCCAACAAAGATTGCCTCTGTTCACTCTGGTATGTTGATGCCATACAAAAGGTAGAAAACACAGACAAAAGAAGATAATTATGAGAATTCACACTCATAAGACCAAAGTGGGTCAATATTGTTTTTCAACTGGACTATTTTGACATATAGTAAGACTCAGTATTGAGCAATACTTAAAACAAAATAGTAAAACCAGAAAAAAAAGTACACCGGTGACCCTCAAATCAAACACAAATGTTTGATTTCATTGAACTATAAAACAGATCCAAGTTTCTTCAGGAACAAATGCTGAATGCTTTTGTCTAAAACAACAATAGTAATAATAATAAATCCTATTTTTCTTGAACTGGTCAGGTGCTAGGCAGGTGAGCAGTTATTATCAGTGGAGTACAAAGTGGGGTCTGGCTCCTACGAACTAGAGGGTTATCAGAGTAAGTGTTCCTGTACCTGATCAAGGCCGAGCAGGAAGAGTGAATTTATGATGAGTCCCAAATGATGGGGTAGATCTACCTTAAATCCCTTTTACCCCAAAGCCAGGATTCATCTTAGAAACTGTAGCAAAGCTATGCTGGCAAGTTTTGTGAAAGGCCACAATACTCCACTTACATGAACAAGATGGAGGCAAGGGCTAAGACCCGAGTAGGGCTTATCCAAAAAGATCTTAGGTTCTGAGTACAAAGGGCTGGACATTGGTTCTAGGAGATAAGGGAAGATTCAGTGAGATGAAAGGTTTGTGACAGAAAGAGGTTGGGAATGTTTACCAGGATCTTCCTGGGAGTCCGTGGAGATCCTAGGGAAAATGCTGGCAAATATCAAGCAAAGATGATCTTCAGAAAATGTGAACAGAGCAGAATTTCCCAGAGATTTTGGAGGAATATTAGCCATACAGACGCTCTCCCTTGTAAAGATTCACAACAGGATTCTATATTAAACATGAGAAGTCATATAGCAAGAAAACCTATCTAATTTTAACCTAGTATTTCCCAAGTTTACTTGATAATGAAACCCCTTCTCATGGAATACTTATTAAAATGACATTGACTTGTGTTGCACAGACTAGAATTTGGAAAAGAACTGGGATGATCACAATGAAGAAGAAGGCATAAAGTAGTCCATTACGGGAGCTGAGGAAAATACTGGAACATCTGCTTCCACTTTTGTTATCTCATCCTTTAAAATTTCTTATTATAACATGCTTTCTAATGTATGCCATACATTACAGCAGTGGAAAATTTATCCAATTTTATATAAATAAATGTACACATATTGAGGGTGTATGCTTCCTACTTTTTACTGATGAAGTGCACATCAGATGGGTTTGAAGGCAATGAGAAGAAGGAGATCATGTTTTAGGTAGATATTCCTATCACAGTGTAACTTTAGTCTATCTTGCAGGCTGTTCCTCATTCCTCCTGTTTTGTTTCTTTCAGTGTTTGTCCAGGATTAATTTTAGCCTCTTATAGTGTCACTCTTAGCCACTGTGAACTGTTAATGGTAAGCGCCAAAAGTATCAGCTTGAACAATATAGTCTTTTAAAGATAATGCAAATGTATGCCCCTTCAGATTAAAAATCAAAATAAATCTAAACATGACATGGAATTTTTACTGTTATTAAATTTTTAAAAGAAACACACCAATAATTTGTTCATAGACAAGTCTTCTGTATAAAAATCAACAAAATATTGATATCCACTTATGGCCAAATATAGGATTTTTTTAAAGCAAAATAAAGTACTGATGTCAAAAAGCCATAAGCTTTTGTAGAAAAAGAAAAGAAAATCTATTCAGACACTGCAATTATTTGAATTTATAAATCTCTTTTCTCCAAAGCCCTTAAAATTATCTCTAAATAAGCTTGCAGATATACATTTAAAAAATATAATCTGGATTCTCATAAATATTATTAACCTTTAAGTAACCAATTGTAATTAGTTACTAAGTCTTAAAATGTTAACATTAACTCTGTCTTCAGAATCTCAAAATGTGAAAGTAAGATGTAAATTTTTAAAAATTCTGGAGACATAAATACGACACTCAACTTAAAAAAAGAAGACATGAGTCACATGCTTGATCTAAATCCCCTGAGAAAGGACTACTACATATAATTCTGTATATCACAAAACAGATCTCACTGCTCCTTCTAACTTAAAAATTTGTATACTTGCTTGCAACTGTCAACATTTATTGTTTTGAAGTAAATAGCTGTCTTAATTATAGCAACCATTTAGATGTGAGGTTGCCAACTAAAAGCTAGGCAGGCAGAGTCAACCTATGTATAAGAATAACTGAGCGTTGAGGCAGGGGTGAACTGGGGAACTGGATTGAGGGAGCAATGGCCACTCAGCTTTAACTGCTATTGTCATGTAGGGATTCAGATCTGGTACTGCCAAATTTTCTCCTTTTTCAAGAGAAGCTGCAAAAATCCAGATTTTAGGTGACCTCTCAGTATTTAAAAATTGACACAATTCTTAAAGAAAACATGGCATGTGACGAGCCAAGCACATCTACAGGCAAAATTCAAACTACAAGCTGCCTAGCAAGTGTGCATCCTCTGCTTAGCAACACTCTTCTTTTCAGGATCAGTAATTGCGTTTAATTATTTTTGAAAAACCAAAGACCATGCGCTTTGGGGGCAAACATGCCTCGGTCTGTATTCTTGTTTTGCTACAGAAGAGTTCTGGAACTGGCCATAAGTTCCTCGTTCTCTATAGAATTCATTTCTACAGCTGTTAACACAAAGGAAAATGGCAATGGCCATGAAGCACTATTATGATTAAATGACATAATCCAACAGCCAACGATCTCCCCTTTAAAATGTATTGCATCTGTCTTCTTCAGTTTTGCTGTCAGCAATAATGGGAAGTGTGTGTGAGTGTGTGTGTGTGTGTGTGTGTGTGTGTGTGTGTGTTACACAGAACAAGATCAGGTTAGTCTATCCACTAACTCACTGCACACTTCTTGTCAGGCTGCTTAACTTCTCTGGACCTTAGTTGCTTATTTGTTCATTCACAAAGTGAGCACAATGATGCCGCTCACCTAGAGTTGTTCGAGGCACTGATGTAGTGGTTACAGCCTTGGATACGGGTGTCAGACTGTCCAGATTTGAATCTTGGCTCTGCTGCTTACCAGCTGTAAGATACCGGACACATTACTTAAGTTTCTCATGTTTCAGTCTCCTCATCTGTAAAGATGATCAGAGTACTTACTCTATGGGGTCCATTCAAGAAATAAATAAGACGAATCAAGTCTTAAAAGTTGTGACCAGAACACAGCAAGTGCCTAACAAATAATAGTTATTTCTATAGTCCATAGAATCCACTCTACCACGATTTTGAGAAGTATCACTGTATGTGTTCCAAAGGATGAAAAGAATGCTTCAAATTAAACTGTGACATAATGCTTTGTTATTATAATTTTCATTTGATGCTTGATTTTTAAGTACAGACCTAAGTACTTGGCCTAAGTATAGATTTGGATCAGACACCACTCTTGTTCATATATTAAAAGAAACATATATATTTAGTTGGTTCGATTGACTTTGCTGAATCACTTTGAAAACTTTGAGTTGTGCACACATCCCTCTCAACGCTTTTCTGCTCAATATCATCTGGACAGTCAGGAGCATTTAGAATGCATTATCTCCTTTTGCCCTCTCCCTGCTTTCTTCTTCTGATTTTTAAAATAACCTTTAATTTCAAAAACTTTCCAAGAGTAATAGAGAGGAGAGTATAATGTACCCATAACCCAAGGCAACACTACCCATATGTACCCATAATCCAAAGCAACCTTCTTCACAAAAGTGCTTTTTATCATCTGCACAGTTTTTCTCCCAAGCTGCTAACATCATTTTGTTAAGTTTTGATGCTTATATTTTCCTGATCTTTTTAAAGGATGCCAGTAGAAGGTTTTCAGGAAAGAATTAGGACTCATATTCCTTTCTCCAATCATACTGAAATGGTTCATTTGAGGTATTAAGGGGTTGCCCCTGTTCAGTCATGTCAACAGGAGCTGCAGCCAGATGTGTGCATGTGCAGGGAATGACAACTCTGTCATGAGTGCCACCTGTAAAAGTACAACTGTAGGACACTGTTGACTGCATCCTGACTCCAGTGATGATAAAACAATTGGGAGGAAAAGTTAAAATTAGGGTTGATGCGATTGAATATTATCATATAATAAAACTCAAAAGATTTAAGACCCTTTCTTGATTTATCCTTCAGTGACTTTAACTATATGTGTGAGTAACACTGGCAAAAGAACTTGCTGGATGGCATATTCTCTGCTATGTTACCTATCATATGATGTCTTTTTGTATGAGTAACAATTCAGTATCCCCCTATCCTCACCCCAGAAATACTAGAGCTGTTTCATTGTCTTAAGGTCTATGATAGTGCAGATAAGAAATTTGAAAAAAGATAACTTTTACTCCAGAGAAAGTCAAGTGACTTTTCTGCTCTGAGACATGGAATTCATCATCACTATCTCCAATAATGTAAAAATTATAACAAGATACAGTTTGTATCATTACCTTGATTACTAACATTTCCTGAGACATAATAAACTCAACTGCTATTTGGGGTTTTATCCCCAGAATTCTAAAATATATTTTGTTATAACTTTAATGATTAATTTTGATCTATCTGTTGAGTCTGTATGTTTGATCTTCATGACTGACCTCTACACCCATTATATTTTGAATCATTTTTAAAATTCATGATTTCATTTTCTCAGTATTCTGGGTATGGCTGATTTGATTATCTGCCACGTCAGGTCTGCTTTTTACTACTTTCAAATAAGACTTTTATTTCAGTTATTGTCATTTTCATTATGTAGCATGCTCTTCCTATCCAGGTCTGCTTTTGCTCAATAGAGACAATGTCATCTTTTATTGCATTAGGGAAAAAAAGTAGGTAATTTCTAAAAATGCGACTTCCATATCATGAAATAGATCAGATTTATTTCCCCACACTTGTAACTAGGCTCTGCTGTGTGGCAGAAGTCCTGCTAGTGTTTTTCATCTTTGAGATTGATGTGTTGATATTTTCATCCCTGAAGTTAACATTTTTCTTGGACGTCTCCAACAGTAGCAATTGTTGTTTGGGGAGAGATAGATTTATTACAGAAGTGATCCTGACATCTTAAATCTCAACAGTGGTTCTCAAATTGTAGAGGACCTAAGAATCACCTGGGAAATTGCTTAATAATGCAGATTCCAGGGATCCATCCCGGTGGATGGATATTGAAGTGTACACTTCAGTATATTGAAGTGGGGTGCCCAGAAATATCATTTGTTAGATGTTTAATATAAAATTGTCAACATACATAAAAGTAGAATCATATAGTGAATTACTATGCACATATCACCCAGCTTTCACAATTATCACTATTTTGTTCATCTTGTTTCTTCTATGACCACTGCTCCTCTTTATCTTTTCAATTTATTTGTTGCTAGAGTATGTCAGGTCTTTTATTTGCTGCTAGAATATGTCAGGTCCTTTACTCTTAAATTTACATCATGCATCCTTAACTGATGAAAACTTATATACATGAAAACACACACACACACACACACACACACACGCACACACACACATCATTTCATAAGTTTTGATGCTTATATTTTCTTGACCTTCCTAGACGATGTTAGTAGTCAACAGGACCTGCAGGCAGATATGTGCATGTGCAGGCAATGACCACTATGTCACAACTGCCACCTGTCAAACACATATGTATAGGTGTATGTCCTCATCTGTAAAGATAACCATAGTACTTACCAGATAGTATTAGCTCAAATGGGATCCACTTTTAAAAGGCAAGAGCACAAATGATTCTTCTGAGCATCCCAATGAACTTTAATGTAATTACACAACCACCTTCCCATATCAAAAACTGAACATAGTGTAAGTACTGAAATGAACTGAAATAAGTAAGACATGTAAAATCTTAAAAGAAACCTGTAGGGTAAGTACTCTGATTATCTTTAGTTATATAATCATCTTTAGTTATTATCTTTCAGTTATTTATATATATATGTATAATATACATTTTATATTTATAAATGGAATATTATCACATCTAATAAAAATAAAAAATAATCCCACATTTATGCATTGTGGAATATTAATAATCCCACATTTATGCATTGTGGAATATTATACATTTATAACTGGAATGATAGTATTATATATAACTGGAATGATATTAATGTATCTTATAGATTAGTACATATTATGTTATATATAAATATAAATAATATATGTCATGTGTTCATATATAACGTGTATCACATATTTATATTTATATATATTTCACATATTTATATATGTATGCATCATATATACAGTATATATATATAACTGAAATATTATCACATCTAATAAAAATAAAAAATAATCCCTAATATTCCACAATGCATAATCCTATTTAAATTTCTGTTAGTAATTAAAAACTGTCTTTTTCCAGTTAGATTGTTGAATCACATTCCATGCAATGTGCATACATTGACCTTGGTTGTTACATTCTGTATGTTGAAGCAGTTATTCTTAAAACCTGTCCTCGAGGTCCTCAGTAAGATATTGGCCTATGATTCCTTCCACTGAAAAGTCTAGATTTCTGGTTTGTGTATCTGAGTAAATGCTGATATCATTCATCCAGGTGGAGAATGAATTGAAGGTGTATGAAAACTCAGTAAGTTTCGTTTTAGAATATTGGTACAGGATAGACAGGTAAGTCAGCCAATGTGAATCTGATGTTTACCAGTGAAACATTAGTCAAATGCATGAAAGACTACATGAAATGGAAAGATCAGAAGGTTGAGGATGAAACCTGAGTAATAGCACCATTAAGAGTATGAACTGAGGGATACACCACTTATTTAAAAGAGACAAAGACAGATGAGCCAAAGAGGTTGGAAGAAAATGAGGAGAGAATGGATCAAGGTAATAGGAAGTTACAAGAGACTAAAAGTGGTCAACAGGGACCACTTTCATGGCAGTAAACTCTAGTGAAACAAAGTTATTAAAATACCCACTGAATTAGACAGTTAGCGGACTGCTTTTGTTAAGTGTAATACTACATGAAACACAATTTTGATTCTTGATTCTGTCATCATTTACTTTAGCTAGTTTTCTGCTTTGTATCATTTACATAATTTGTATATGCATATATATATATATATATATATATATATATATACTTTGTATGCATTCATAACAATAGCTACAGTTTATTAAATGCCTACTATATCCCTGGTTCTTTATGTACATTGTTATTAATTTATAAATAATCCTGAAAAATTCATGCCATCATCTTCATTTTCAAAATGAAAAAACAGAGTGTTGCCATAACTCTAATTCAAAGAAGAGGGGACTGGAGCTAAGTCTGGTAGATATTAGGACCTGTTCTCTTAATGCTTACACTACAAAGCCACTGCTTCCTTCTGATTTCAATTGTATAAGCCAAAGGCCATGAAATGCAGCTTCATTATGGCACAGGGAAACTAGTGACAAACAGTAAGGTTATTTGATGTTTCCAGCCTTTGAAAGAAGCTGGCTTATTTAATCCACCATAGAGGCAAAAGATTTGTTAATATGAAGCAAAGCAAAATATATACCCACAATGAATGAGCAAAAAGGTATAGGTAATGAAGCTTAAAACAATCACATCTAAAGGGAACCACAAGAAAAGCAGCAAAGTTGGGCGAGAACTACAGGAATATTCAAGTGATATAATCTGCTCTACTTGTCTCCACTTTAAAAAGGCAAGAGCACAAATGATTCTTCGGCACATCCCAACCAACCCTAATGTAATTACACAACCACCTTCTGACATCAGAAACTGAACACAGTGTAAAATCCATGGGATGATTTTAATTAAAAGATATTTTCAAAAGCAGATATAAATGGAATTTGCAAAAGGGCAAGTAAAAATCAGATGTCTGAGTTGCAAAGATCTCACTTACTGGGTGCACTTAGCCTGATATTGTAGTGGATGAAAACACTTTTGACTCCCATGGGGTTAGCTCATTTTATATGTTGCAACGCCCTGAACTTCAGATGAACTCAGGCCTAGAACTCATTATATTTTAATGTAATGTCACAAAATGGCAGATAAATAATACCAGCAAAAGTATGAGGAAAATGCTGGAGAATTCCAAATGAACACTAGAGCACTATAAACTCTCACTAATCTCTGTAAGTGTCTGCTGGAAAAGCAAAGCTATCCTGTCCTCTTCAACATGAATCTCACCAAACTGACCAGTTTTTTAGATCACCTGCTTCCTCTGATCTTCATCAATCACCATATTTAGCTGTCTGGGTCTCATTTCTTTAAAAAAATATGCCCCCTTACTGTCTAGTGAAGATGCTATTAACAAATTCACTAATAACAGGACATACGTTTTGGATTATAGGTTTAGTAGTGGCAGGGGTAGGAAGGTGGAGAGGGAAAAAAAAGGAGGTAATTTGGTTCTTTCTATTCATGCTCTGAACTGGCCCAGGCTTGGTTAGACATATGGCAATGAATAGGCATGCAGCCTGCAGGCACACAAAGCGGCTAACTATGGGACTCCCTCGGGGGTGCAACATGGAACTTTGGCCTTATTCATACCATGCTCTAACCTAGGGATTATCAAATTTGGGTGTGAGTTAGAATCACAAGTGGAGTCTTTATTAAAAATTCAAGCACTTATATCTCACCTCAGTCTTAGCAAATTAAAAGTTCTGGACTTGGGCCTCTGGCATCCCTGTTATTCTCACTATCCACTGTTGGTTGGATACACACCACGACCAAAGAACCACTGCTCTGCCAATTAGGAGACACCTCCTCATCCCGGATGCTGCCTACTTGCTATGTGGCAGATGGTGCTGGCTGACAGAGGCTCTGCCCTGGTTGTCCAGGTCCTGGCTACTGCTGCTGCCTGTCTGATTGACTCTTTCTTTTCAGAATCCTTTATCTATCTTCCACTTGGAAACAAAACAAAAAACAAAACTGATATATTTTTAAAAATCATGAAAGTAATCTAGAAAATATACACAAGGAAAAAAAATCACTTATAACTGCACCATTCCAAGATAACCACTTTTAATGCTGCAATAAATTATTTCACTCTATATTCAAACAGTTATAGCCATCCTTTTATAGAATCTTATATGCCATTAAAAAATAGTTAATTTTTATTGAGTGCTTTGTGCCTCTGATAAGTACTTTATATTCATGATCTTACTTAATCTTCACATCACAAAATCCGTGTAAGCATCGAACAATTGTATGATTAAAAAATTAGAGCTTAGAGAAGTCAGAATCGATGGTTACAGAGTGCTGGTTTTGGACTCAGGAGCAGTCTCTTTTCTGACTCTAATGTCCCACATATGTATATTTCTAAGATATTGGGAATATTTTATAAATAACATTTTTAATAGGCACATACTTTCCCATTTTAAAACTTTACTATTGGTTTACCCAATGCTCATAATCCAATGGATTATAGATTGTTATAATACTGCAATGAGTACCTTCATGAATTTAGCTTATCTGTTTTTCCAATTGTTTCCTTAGGAAAAATTCCTAGAATATGAATCAATATGTCAAAGAGTATAAATATTTAAGAAATATCATTCTTGATAAATGTTAGAGTTGCTTTTAATAAAAGATTATAAAAATTTCTTCATAGTTTTAAATCTACCTTGACTGAAATGCTTAGTCATTTCTCATATTTCCTTATTATATACAACCCCTAAGTGATCATATTTGTACATTTATTTTTAGTTACATTTCTGATCACTTCTTAAATTCCTAAAGATAAAATTTTTGGATGAATGGGTACACACATCTTAAAAGCTTTTAATACTTATGCTATTAGCGGCGAATCCATATGAGTTTGCAGAAACTTCAATTATTGCCTGTCTCTTTCTAAGCCAGAATTTGACTTAGTAGCATAAGGTAGAAGGAGAGACTGAGGCAAGTTTTAGAGCAGAAGTAGAAGTTTATTAAAAAGTTTTAGAGCAAGAATGAAAGACAGGAAAGTACACTTGGAAAGGGTCATTGGGGTAACTTGAAAGACAGGAAGATTTGTCCAATGTGACCTTTTTCAGGGTCTTGTATCCCATTTCCCTTGATTCTTCCCTGGGGGTGGGCTGTCCGTATGTGCTATAGCCTGCAAGCACTTGGGAGGTGAGGATGCGCAGTGTGTTTACTGAGGCTTTCTTCCCTTACCAACTCAATGACCCTAGGAGGTCATATACCATTTAAACTCTGCCATTGTGCCTCTTAGTGAGCATGTGTGATCCCATCTGCCCAACTGCCCTTCCCTGGTGCTGGCTGTGACCAACTATTTTAGAGAGATGGCTTAGCAACGGCCTGACCATCCCCTGAGGGTCACCTAACATTCCTGGTGAGTGCGGTAGGGTTGGTGGAGCCCTCTCCTGCTCTGCTCATGTCTGACAAGCTACCTACTGTAACATTTCCTGCTCTAAAGCCCTTTAATAAACGTTTACTCCTGCTCTAAAACTTGCCTCCATCTCTCTTTCTTCCTGCCTTATGCCCCTCAGTCGCATTTTCATCCGAGGAGGCAAGAATTGAGGTTGCTGCAGACCCATGCAGATTTGCCACTGGTAACACTGGTATTTCTAAACTGTCTGCTAGAAAGGTCACACTTATACTCCCACTAGCAGGAAATGTGAGTGACCATTTCTTCATACCCTTATCTACAGGAAGCATCTTGTTTTTATCTGCGTTTTAAAAACTAATGTAGTAGAACAGTTTTTTATGTTTATTGACCCACTGCATTCCTCTCTTCTCTTATATGGGACGTGCAGAAGAATCCTTTGTGCTCTTTCTTTCTGTAAATTTCTTTTTTAAGTTCTTTGCCTTTACTTCAAAAATATCTCTGGTTGCAAGTCTCTTATTAATTGTTAATTGGAAAGAGTTCTTTATTAAGATTATAAACTCTGTCATACATTGCAAAATGTCTCAGTTTGTCATTTGAATATTTCTTATGAATGTTTTTGATGTAACAGAATTTAAATTTTAATAAGGTCATGTCTAAAAACTATTTTCCTTTCTAGCTTCTACCTTTGGTTTTAGATAGAATTTAGAAAATGTATTCACATACAACTAAATTATAAATATTCACATGTATTTTCTTTTAAGTTTATATAATGAATCATTTAATCTTTAATTCATTTGAAACATATTTTGGGGTAGGGTATAATATAAAAGCCTTACATTTCTACTACATTTCAAGCAGTTGATAAATCAGCAATATTTCTTGAATTATTTATTTTTACTTTTATGTGAAATGCTAACCTTATACATTTATTAAAAACACACACACATGTATACACATACATATTTGTCCAGGTATATATGTATATATACATATGCACATGTACAGTTGATACTTAAACAACACATGAGTTAGGGGTGCTAGCCCTGGCACAGTCAGAACCCCACATGTAACTGTTGACTTCCTCAAAACTTAACTATTCATAGCCTACTATTGACCAAAAGTCTTACTGACAAAATAAACAATTAGTTACACATATTTTCTATGTTATACATATTATACACTATATTCTTACAATAAAGTAAGCTAGAGAAAAGTAAATGCTAAGAAAATCATAAAAAAGAGAACACATGTTTACTATTCATTAAGCAGACATGGATCATCATAAAGGTCTTCATCCTTGTCTTCACATTGAGTAGGCCGAGGAGGAGGGGGAAAAGGATGGGTTGGTCTTGCTGTCTCAGGGGTGGCAGAGGTAGAAAAAGAAAATCTGTGTATAAGTGGACCCACACAGGTCAAATGTGTGTTCTTCAAGAGGTAACTGTGTATATCTATGCATATATATGTGTATGCATATACCTATAAATAAAAAAACACTTTAAATATCCCCACATGTGTAAACAATCTAATTCGTCAAGTAACCCATCTGGTCTTTCCCTTCTTTTACTCAGTGCATATACATCAGTGGCTTTCACATGCAAGCATGTAATTATATGCTTTTTCCCCTCAATCTTATTGTATTGGCAAGAAAGAGGTCCTACCATTTAATGAGAAATTCCATTTGCTTTATGCATTATAGCACAATGGTCTCTTCTGTTCATTACATACTTAATCACCTCAAATGCAACAGCATATTTTCATTTATTTTTAGACCTTCCTGGTTTGTGTCCACATGAAGAAGATAACATATTTGTTTGTTAGGATTGTGCCTGAATTCTACTACCCTTCACAATGCTTATCAAATGTATATTTACACGTATAATGCACCTTTAAGGCAAGTTTAGCCCCTTAGAAATTAGGTGTAAATTATTCACACTTATTTTGCAAATGAAGCAGATTCAAGAAAAATAAATGACTTACTCAAGGTCACACTGTGCATCTATGACTGTGTCAGGATCTAGGTCTTTTAGCTGTCACTTCATGATCCTTTCTACCACCACACCCTTTTTTTCTCGTGTTTTGTTTGAATCTTCTAGATGTACTGCTCTGCTAAAGCAAACTTGGCTTGAAGGCAGGGTTGTTGAGGCTCTCAAGCCATGAGAAGGTTAAAACACTCAATGAATTGTGAAATAATTCTGTTCTATATTTCAATATGTATACACTTAAGTGGTATAGGTATCTCCTATACCACTAACTTAGTCAACCAGACACAGAATAGGTATGCATTATCCATATATATGCATTATGTGTCTGACTAAGTTATTAGTGGTATAAGAAAACTGAAAAATTAAATACATACGGCAGAGAGATAATGCTTGTTGAAATAAATACAGAAATATCAAGGATGGTTTTATCATATGTTGAGGTCAACACTCTTTCAGTGGAAACATATTTCAAAATATAATTGCTATTAGTGCAAAAATATGATTTCATAGGAAAATATTCCTTGCTTTACTGCAAAAATCAATGTATAAAAATCAATTAATATAGAAATCAACTGAATGCAAATCTATTCTTTAGGTGAATTACATTATAATAATTGTGCTAGGGAATGTATTAATGAGAAACTGCAGGGAGCACGCAATAAAAATTTAATGAGGGCTTACTCTAAGCCAGGCTGTAGGCAGTATACCTCACATAAGAATGAAGAAGACATGTTCTCTCTTCCTTGGAATTTAGTCTCTCAGGAAGGAGGTGACTAGAAGGACTAGAACAAGAAAGAGTGCCTGGGCTAGGGTTGAAGAAAGACTGTTAAATAATGAAGCGATATTTGAGAACAACAACATGAGTATAAAAAAACCTTGGGGTGATGAGGGCAGTTGAGAGGTAGGAATGATATTCCAAGCAGAGAAACTTGCAAAGACAGGAGACAAGGAGAGGCTCTATCTGTTAAAGATTGGTCAAACTTTATGAAGCTTTGAAATTAACACCAACCGCTTTATAAAAGAAGCTGGATGGAGACAGGTAGTAAAGGGAGGACTTTATAAATATTTGGTTGAGATTTGGGCTTGTTTGATGACTGACAGGAAGACATCACAGTGAAGCTGCATATACATGGGGATGAGGTGACGACTAAGAGCATCACATTCCTGATGAAAAGAGAGGAGAGAAATCCAGCATAGTACTGAGAGGATCAGCTCCCACCATTGTAAAAAGAGAGAAGGAAAAACCAGGATATTCATAGCATGTATGAATTTTAGATTTGATGGTGGAAAGCTGAAAGAATCGGCACTTCTGATGGTTTGTATTTCTCACTGAAGTAGACTGAAGAGATGAAGAGAAGGAAGAGGAATTAGAAGCAATGTGTAGATTCTGAAATAATTATGAAGTCAGTGGAAGAGACAACTGACTAGAGAAAGTCATAGTTTATTAAAGCGAGGTTTCTTGTGTGTATACTTGTATTATGAAAACCTTATCTTGACCTTTATCTATGAAACTGAGAAACTAGAAAGAAGGCAGACTAACACAATCATTGAAACTTGATTCAGAAAAGACTTCAACATTCATCCAATGAGATTGAATATATCATCTTCGAATAAAATACATAGATTAAACCTTCTCAAAATATAACCATTTCTTGACTTCCATTCACTACAGATTTCTCAGAGCAGTATTATATATGTTTCCTCTTAATCAACCCCCACTCATATGTCAGTCCCTTGCAATGAAAACTGAAGTTTCCAAGGATATAGATGATTTAATTGCAAATTATTTGGCTTCATCTATACTACCTTTCCTCACTCTCTTTCCTCCTGCCATTTTGAAATGTTTTCGGTGACTCTTAGGACACAATTAGCACCTCTATTTGATTATCTTCCTGCTCCATCATAAATGTTGCAATTTCTTAGTGGTGTGATTTTAGACATTTTCGTTCCCCCCTATGATCTCACAATATTCATGTTATATATCTCTTCGCTTTCATTTGCACTTCAATGCAAATGAAATATCCAGGCTTGAGTCTAGGAGTTTGAGGCCAGCCTGGGCAGTGAGACCTGGGTCTGAAAAACAAACAAACAAAACTCTTAAATTTAGGTGGTTGTCAAATATCCAGGCTTTAAAGCTAACCTCACTGTACTAAAGGTCCTCATTTTCAATGGTCCAGCCAGACATTCCAGTCTGAGTGTCCCATGGAAACTCCAAATGCTACTTTATCATTTCACTGCGTTTCCTGGGTTAACATCCTCCTAGACTCTTAGGTTCAAATTTTTGAAATCATTTTTTCTCTTCCTTTTCTCTCCTGTGCGTATCAGTTATCCCACCCCATTGATCCTATTTTTTATGCCATTTATTTATCCTTCCGTAACCTACTTCAGGCTTTTAAATGACATTTGCTTGGATAATTATAATAATCTTCATAATTTTATTCCTTCCTTTAGGCTTCACCCACTCGGTCCCTCTTGCTATGGTTAGAGTAATCTAAATGATAGGTATGATTACGTATTCCCATGCTCAAATTTCTCCCATGTCATTCCAATAGTGATAGCTGTCGTTTGGTAAGCTCTCATAAGTGCCAGACAATATGCAATCTTTATCTTATATTACCTTATATTATATATCCTCCTTGTCCTCATTCTAATCTGAGAGATGAGTATTGTACCCATTTTACAACTGAGAGTGCCACAGGTCACAGAGCTTAACTAACGGCAAAGTTGGAATTCAAAGCGTTTAATAAACTGTAAATCTCTGTTCCTAACCATTACTTTCCCACCTAGAGAATAAAGGTCAAACTCCCTAGCTTCACATTCAAAGTCTTCAAAATGTATTGTAAATATCCATCTTCAACCTTGTTCCCTACCGTCAACCACCTAAATTTAAGAGTTTTGTTTGTTTGTTTTTCAGACCCAGGTCTCACTGCCCAGGCTGGCCTCAAACTCCTAGACTCAAGCAATCCTTCCGCCTCAGTCTTCTGAGTAGATGGGACTACAGATATACGGCACTATAGACATATGGCAGTGTTTTAAATAAGTTTGACTACACTTCTGGCATGCATGCCAAGCAGTGGAAAGTCTTTGAAGTGCTAATACTCCAAAAAATATGTAGTAGTTAACCAAGGGCCATGTAACAGGTATTCTGTGTTACCCATAATCAACAAAGTGGTGATGAACTGGCTACGCTTTATGCCAATTATTTAAATAGTGTTTTATCATTGCCTTTTTTATTGGTTGGGAGGGAAGAGATTTTTTAAATACAGTAATTTATTATAATACTTTATATAAAGCAACATATATGCTATGCACATTTTTTTGGTCTATAGCTTCCATAGCTAGAACACCCTATTCTTTATAAGTAAATACATCTATTATTCCTTTATATAGGTATTCTAGGCATTCTACATGTGAAAGAAAATGAGACTTCAAAATGCCTCAGAAAACCAAATGCAGCTATAAATGGCTATACAGTTTTGCACATGATTTACAAAGTTTTTATGAACTTATGAACATCTTGTGTAGATGTGTGTAGGATACAGTGCTTAGTATTATTATCTGAATATGCTAAATCTTTGTTGGCCTAAAAATGTATTAATCCTTTTGAAATTTGGATGATGAGATTTACACTTTTCTTGGCAAACTATTTAGAATGGGAATAAAGGAAATTATGGGCATTACAATAAATCACATCAACAACCAGGAATTAATATTTATTTGTAAGCCCTTTTTATGTAAATAAACTTACTACCAGCAGACAAATAGCATAAAAGGCACTTAACTTTGTTGAAATATACACCCTAAGGAAGTGACTTTGCAATTCATTTCTCTTTTCTTACTTTCACCCATTTATTAAACAATCCCCTTTGCTTCCCTAAATGTGTAGCTATAACAAATGCTCATACAATGCCCTGCATTATCTGTAGAAAATCAGATATAAATTACAGAAAGATAATGAATGGGAAGCATGCAATCCTCCACGGTGTTCATTAATGGGTACTCTCTACAAGATCCTGTCAGCTTCAGTTTACTAATTTTTCCTTGCATGGTTCCTATTTCTTCAGCAGAAGGTTTAGGTATCACTAGGATAGCTCATCACTGGTGGCAGGAGTGAAATGACTTGTCTGTCAGACATGCTACAAAGCATAGAGTTGTTACTGAGAAATATGAAAGAGGGCCTCAGATCTTATTCATTTAGCAAGTCGCAGAAAAAAATGTCATGCTGAATTAGATGATCCTTCTATATGTTCAGCCACTTCTACAGCCCTGAGTAGTGCTTTCATTTTCCCATGGCACCCCAGTAACTAAGGAATTCGAGTTTAGGAATGGCTCCTAGATGAATTTGATATAGAAGCTACAATAGAAATAGCTCCCATAGCCTTTACATCTGCTTAAGGGAATTTGCAGCAAACATCTTCAGACATGACGAAGTGATTGCAGGTCTCCTACAGTTTCTTCACAGTCTCTTCGATGTGTTTCCTTCTTTTAGGAAGGAAGACTGACATTTATTTTTTATTGTTAATTCTATTGCTAATTCCAAGAGGTAGGGGTGAGGAGCGAGTGTCACACACCAAGATAAAAAGAGAACAAAGGGAAAAACAACAAATGAAGTCTCTTTTCCCCCTCCCCCAACTTGAGATCTTTGAAATGTACTGCTGGGATTGTCTGCATTATTTGTGGGCTATTGATTCTATACCTGTGGATTCCATGCAAAAGTCAGATTTCTAAAATAAGCACAATTTTATGGTTGATCATAAAGCTCTCATTGTTTTCGACAGTTTCTGACCTGCTTCTATGCTGCCGATGTGTCTCCTGCCATTTTTAATAAGCTTTAGGGTTGGTGGATTAACACTGAATGTCAAGCACCACAAATAGAATTGCTGATTATATGCAGAAACACTATTTTAATATATTAAAAACTGCTTTATTCTTACCATAAAATTCAGCACTCACTTCTGTTGTATTTGATCATTCTTTCATGCACATCTTAGCTCTCAATAATCCTTGTGTGAATACAAGTCTTTGAAAGGGAGCGAGTTAACATAAATAAAAATGACAATCAGAAGTGGAACCTAATTTCCTTTCACTTTTATAAAAAGGTGCATTAGGCTGTTTAGCTGTTCATTTTCCCTATGATTCATCATCAGAACTATGTAATCCAACATCTATGAAAGCAAATTTGAAAGCTAGACACAACAGAGAAAATGCACCTTCTCAGCATGGGTGGAGTTAGGCTTTCTAGTATTCTCAAATTGTACAGCATAATTCTCTAGAAAGGAGTAACATTACTTATCCACTCTACTTCACATTATTCTGGATAGATGTGCGAACTTGTTTCTGAGTTTAACCCATATTTTCCTACAGTATCAAGTAGAATAAACCAGATTTTGGGAAAATTTAGTAATTCTCAAATGTCCCACAAAACTTAATATAGGTCAAAATATTTTTATACAAGTGACTGACAGTCAATGAGATATAAATTATTCATTGAGATGTATCCATGACTACTCTAAATAAAATTTAAAATCTTGTACTCCTCCCTGTCCGTCATTCTAAGTCAGTGGACTAATCAATCTATCAACAGCTACCAATGAGTTAGAGTTTATTCTATTAGGCATTTTCCTTCTCTTTGTAATTCTTTTTAGTATCAATCTACTAAATTCACTAAAGTAAACTTATAGAATATGCAAAATACTATAATGGAGAAAAAACACCCATAGGTATGCCAGCACACTTACCTATTAACATTTTGGAGGTGATTCATTCTTTCCCTCAATCTTTTCTTACGCATATTTTTTAACAGAGTCAGATTATAGTATATACATAATTTTTGTTTTACTTTTTTTTACTTGGCATTATGTAAACATGGTTCATGTTACTGTAATCTATGAAGTATAATTTTTAATGGCTATATTATTTCCCATGAAGTGAATTATTAGGTCAATTTTCTTAAGAATAGATTTGCTGAAGATTTACAAATAAAACAGTCATTTCTTAACTTCTTTAGTCCAAATACCATTATTGCATATATACAACAAAGGTTTCTGCAGATATCTGCAAACCAATCAATACTTTAAAATAAATTATTTTATTGAGAGTGGGGCTATTCAAGCCTGCTGTTGAGTATCATCAGAATTAGGTTATCTTCATCAAGAGTGGCCCAAATTCTCCTGATCTTGGTTCTCCTCAAACTCTCACAAATCATCTTGATTAAGTGGCCACAATCATAGTTACTTTCTTGGCTCTTCTGTAACAATCAATAATTTATTCACTGACTAGGTATTGAGTATCATCCACATGAAAGATATCATGTTAGCCATTATGAGGGTACACTGATGCATAAAGGGACAACACTTACCCTCAAGGAGCTAATACTTATAAAAGGAGGTAAATATACTAACAAATGAGTGAAAATGACAGAAAATAAAATGAATGCTCCAGAGAGGGAAAGACATTTGGCTGAGGTTATCAAGTAAGATTATTCTGAAGAGGCAGTATTTGAACTGGGCTGTAGAAGATGCATAAACATGGAATTGGTAGAAAGCAAAAGATGGATATAACAATATGGCAAAATTAGAGGCAACAATTAAGCACATGCAACTGAATAACTGAAAGACAGTTTAGAGTTTAGGAGTCAGTGGTTGGGTTGATGCTGTGGCTTAATGATCAGGCAGCAGTTCTTGAACCCCACCTGTTGTGCCATAGGGATTCACCATAGGTTCTTCAGCACAAGTATGAGGATTCATCTGGCAAATTGAAAAAGCTAACATGGCAATGGTGTGTAAATGGATTAAATAAAGAAAGAATAACCAAGTATCTGGTTATTGAACTGGTCTAGGCCTGACATGGCTAACTTACTGGAAATGGCAATACAGCAATTAATCTGGTTTGCTCATTACAAGGTAATCATTAAATACAAAAGAATAATGTTTCTATATGTACTTAGAAAACTGAAAATGAATAAAGTGACAATCTAACAAGGTTATCTGCACTAACATAACCCACGTGGGTTTGGTATTCTTTATCTCAGGATTGGAAAGGGTGGAGCTTACAAGTTGAAATTTAGCAGGACTGGAGCGGGCTCTGTTAGGAGTTGCCCCAAGTGATGCCCTGCAGCAACATGGCATCCTAGGAAAGAAGAGCTGGTAGGTCTCAAAAAAAGAGAGATCTCTTGGCTGAAAAAGATCAGAGGTTCTAATCAAGTTGGACTGCAGTGTATAGTCTCTTAAGTGTTGCATCAACTGAGGGGTAGAAATCAGAAGGAAGATTATCTGTGAGAAAGATTGGGTACGATTCTCAGAGTGAAAGGCAAAAGTGGTAACAGCCTTGCTAGGGTCTGAAAGTTTGTGTCCCAATAAAGTTCATATGCTGAAACCTAACCCCCAAAATGATGGTATTAGGAAGTGGGGCCTTCAGGAGGCGATCAGATCATGAAGGTGGAGCCATCAATTTATGGCTCATCATCAATTTATTAGTACCCTTATAAAACAGATGTCAGAGAGCTTCCTCACTCTCTGTCAAGTGAGAACACAGCAAGAAGGTACCATCTATGAACCAAAAATATGGACCCTCACCAAACACTGAATCTGTCAGCACCTTGATCTTGGATTTGCCAGCCTCCACAATTGTAAGAAGTAAGTTTCTGTGGTTTATAAGCTACCCACTTAAGGGTATTTTGCTATAGCAACCTAAACAGACTAAGACAAACACCATTTAGAAACTAGGCCATTCCAGAAATTTGGTCTGAATGAGACTGAAGGACAATGCTATAACATGACCTTTGGGATCTGAAGCTAGCTAGAACCAAGGGTGGATTGGCACCAGATAGTGAGCTATAATGTGGGCAGGCATTCTCCTCAGGTAAAAATGCTTGGAAAGAGAATCAAGGAATTTTGAGGGCCGACAGGAGGGGATTGACTATTGCCCGATTATGCTCTAGTGAACATTCAGGAGGCAGTACCTTCTCAGTAGTGTTACAAAAATGTCTTGCCTTTCATTAGCAGGCAGAGATGGAGCGATCATTTTTAAACTCTGAAGGGCCTCATGATAGCAGAAATATTGATGCAGTAATTCACTACCCACCTCACTAGCAAATGACACACAAAGATTTGCAGGTCCCAGAGTGTTAATTACAATCAGCCAGTATGAAGTCTCAGGATGAGGGTTCTTAGGGAGAAAGAACAGACAGGCAAGGGTTGGTAACAAGTAGAGGTTTAAAACAATTTTTGGATATTATCTCTTTGGCAACATAAATAATTGCTTTCTATTAAACAAACCAAAGTGGTTTATGGGATTTTGTTGAACTGAAAGATAACAAAACTTCCACTGTGAGAAATTATTGAGGCTTCTTTCATTGTTTTAAGAGACACACAATTAAGCATCCTATCTGTAAACGATTGTAAGAGTTTTCAAATTTATTCCAAAAAGAACATGTGTCAGACTCAACTAACTCTATTCAATGCCTTCTCTGCCAGGTACTATTCTACCTGATGTCTGCAAGTGTTCTCGAAATGTTAACCAAGGACTAGTGCTGATCTGCAAACTGTTCCCTGTCTAGGATTGGATCAGTATCTTTTTTTTGACAAAATGTGAATCATTATACTACTTCTTTCATTGGGAATGCCTTGCTGGCAAAAAACGTTAATCGCAAAGTGTGCTTAGTAACTTAATTGATCTACTTTCTGGTAAAAGTTTATATTGTCATGAACAGTTAACAAAGATTGATAGGCAGTTAGGCTTACACAAGTTAAGCCTAATATCTAATTGAGGAAAATGCAAGGCAAAGTAGACATTTAATTTAGGATTGATTAATTTCCTGACAGTTCTGTGCCAACGACATGAAAATTCTACAATGCTTAACACATTTGTGAAGTTACTCAAAATCCTCGGTTATCTTGAAAACCCTTGAACATAACCATCAAGTCTCATAAAATATAAACAAAATTCATTTTTCTTTTGTTTAGAAAAAGACTAATCATATTCTTTTTCTGAAATAACATCCTGTGACCTCGATCACATTGGGGTCACCACCTAAGACATCAACCACCACCTGTGGAAGTCTGGCCTGCAGACGTCAACTCAATGAGGGATGAATGAATGCACTCTCACACCATTACAGTGATTCAAGTCGGCTAGGAATCACAGTTGGCTGCTTCCAGAGGGTGAAATGCAACCAATTGACCAAGACCCTCCGTCCATCTACACATTTATTCTGTCAAGATTTTACAACAGAGGTTCTAAGTCAACACATTTGTGGATAATTAACATGGCTAAAAGAGAGGTTATATAAATGATAAAAGCTTTAGGTTTTGAGCCCACAGTAAACACTATTAACAGGTAATTCCCGTTTGATCTCCCCCTGAGAGCACCATCCAGCACAAAGTTTACATGAGTAAACAGTTAGAGACAAAGGGATGTGGGGTAAACACACTTAAAGTGGGAAAGCCTCATTCCTATCTTCTCCCAAACTTAATGGGCCTGCCAACTTGGGCCTGTCCCAATAAAACCTTTTGGCCTTCCAAAAGGTTTGAGACTAATCTATAACTTTTCCTAATATATCTTTAATATTTTGCCAGCCACGCTGAGTGAATATCACAACATCCCTGCTAAATATAAATTCCAAGAGCAGTTAAGGGAATTGTGAGAGAAGACAGCATTCATGTAGTGGCTCTACTGGGGGCTCTGAAGTAACAGTGTTTTATATGTACATAACTGTGTGGAAGTACAAAGAGGAACAGACACATAATAACAAAGATATAAGATGTCAACACATTTATGGGAGAAAACAAATGGAAATGTTGCTAGATCAACAGAAATGCAATCACCAGAATGTGCTATGAGAGGACTATTGAGGTGAGAAGGTTGGAAGCCTGAAAGGCTGCAGGCTCTGGGCTGACCGGTTAGTGAGAGTAAGGGTGAGAAATGTGGCTTAAAACAGGGAGAGAAAGAGAAAGTGTTATAGAGAACAACTGCCCTTCCCTTTCCATTACTCGAAGTGATTGGCAGTCTGGCCTTTGTTCTCAGCCAAAATAAAATAAGTCAGAGGACTCTTTGTGAAATAAATTAAATAAATTGTCTAGGGACAATCTAAGTTTCTATTGTGACTGTTGGCTCCTCTCCTTATTTTGGCATTTGTGGTCCCATGGCTTGCAGCCTGCAGTCTAATCTTTGGCAGGTTTCCCTGCCAGGTGGGAATACCTGCCCAGTAACGAGCTCTAAATTAGCTTCTCATTCATACGGGAGAGTTATAGGATAATGTGCCAATATAGCGGTCAAAAAAAGATATGCCAGCTTCCCAAATGTTGACTGTTATATAAGAATGAATAACCAAAAATCACCAGATATTGGAGG
Organism: Saimiri boliviensis; assembly: GCF_048565385.1. Taxonomy (NCBI): domain Eukaryota; kingdom Metazoa; phylum Chordata; class Mammalia; order Primates; family Cebidae; genus Saimiri; species Saimiri boliviensis. The sequence goes on from NC_133459.1 coordinate 104,190,085, forward strand.
AAGAGTTACAGCATGCCTGAGAAAAGTCAAGACAAACAAAGAGAAAACTGATCTTGAAGGAAACAGAAATAATTCTGGAAACAGAGAATGGTATTAAAACTGTATACTACCAGAGAGTCAAAGGAATATAGACACACAAACATACACACACGTGTGAGAGAAGAGGTTAGTAATACAGAGATTCAACCCATGACATCTAAAGAACAACTATTAGAGTTGCAACGAATAGAACAGAGAACATATAGAATAAGCGATTGTCAGAAATAAAAAAGAAAAATTTCCACAATGAAAGAAGTAAATTAACCTTCAGAATGAGAGGCCCTATAGAATAATCAAAACAACGAGAAAAAAAAAAAAAAGGCCAGCACCGAACACATCATACATCTTTAGGAGATAAAAATTTAAAAATTAAATGCAAAAAAAGATCCAAGAAAGTTTAAAGCAAAACACACACACACACACACACACACACACACACACACACACACACCAACAAAGGAACAGAAATTCAGAAGTCGTCAGACTGTTTCATCAGCAGCACTGGAGGCCAACAGCCAGTGAAAGCCAAACATGGTGCTGTACACCTGTAGTCCCAGCTACAGGTGGGACCGCAACCCATGGTGGGAGGGCTGCTTGAGGCTAAGAGTTTGAGGCTGCAGTGTGCTATGTTCACACCCCTGCACTCCAGGCTGGGCAACAGAGAGAGATCCCATCTTTAAAAGTATTAAAAAATAAAAATAAAAGCCAATGGAGTAATACTTTAAAAATGCCAAGAAAATATTGTTTTTACCTAGAATTCTATTCCAAGCCAAATCATCAATCCAAAATGAAGGCAAAAGACTTTTTACTCTTGTAAAGATAATTTTCCACATTTCTCTTTGGAGGAAGTTGAAGATGTATTCTAGAAATATGAAGGAGAAAATAGAAGTAAGGAGAGTCAAGAAATAATTAGGCCAGTCTAGAGGAACAGAAAGGTAGAAAGCTACTGTGACATCTGTGCTATTGACTTAAGCAGAGCTGTTAGTGGGTACACACAGGAATGCCCAGTTGACTGTTTAAAATGACTTCTGCCTTGATTGGTCAGTGATGATGTCATGGTAGGTGTTAAATAATTTGACTGCAAGGTGAACTCAAGAGGGAAGTAAACAGAAAAAATGGTGACAATATACAACCAATTTTGTAACGAGAAGATGAAAAACTTTAAACCATGATAAACATATATTCCTTTGTCAATAAGAAAACAAGAAAAGAAAAACTATATAAAAAGTATAGAGATTAATATGAAGCAGATATGAACCAAAGATAATGTGGCATTAGTTTAAGCAATTTAAGGTCATTTTAAATAATCTACTTAATTTTGGTGCTGGAAATACTCTTCGAGTGATTGAAGTGCCGAGACAATAGTTCTATAGAGAAGGAACTGTAATCTTAGTACTCATTTCATCCATGACCAACATCACTGTAGTCACGGTAACCCAGTCTACATGAATTTTAACTTTTAGAATCAACCTATGGATCAAACATGAAACCCTGGTAATAATTAGAGCACAAAATGTAACTATTAAGAATCCTGAAAACATAAAAATAAGAATATCTGAGAAGGCGATCAGTGGAATGGGAGAAGGCAAAGTAGAAGAAACTTTAGAGTCATTAAAATTCTCATGTTGAGAATTTAGGTGCTCGCTGATGATGAAACAAGACATCAAGAAATTTTTTTTAAGTTAGAAAAACAATCAACAGAAGACAAATAATACAACAACCATCAAACAATGAAACTAGGAGATAAATTGGTGAAAATAATGCTGCATCTATTATTAGATCCTCAGATTTCAGAGTAGGGAATCAGTACATATTGTTTAAAATTTCCTTTTTGAAAGAGAGGTTATGGAGATAAATTTACCATAAGAACAAAACCAGACAAGACTAAAAGAGACTACCTCTTGGCAGTAAAATTGAATGAATAAAAGACCCTCAGTTCTTGGGTTTTCTTATCATAACCACTTAGTCTGATATTTAAAAGATAATAAAATAAACACAAAATAAAAGTCTTTGTTTCAAATCTACTACATGCTTGTGAATACTAAAGGAATGAAAGAATCATCTGTTTCCCTGAAGTCTTTTCTATTTAATATGTGAGACAAGACCTTAAGGAAAAGGCGACATTGAGAGAGTACCTAGCAGAGTGTAAAGAATACTTATTCTGGAGCCAAAGGAATGCAAATGCCTGATGACAGTACTTCATACTATTTTTGTAGCCTCTAAGAGATAACTGAGAGAACAGTTCTTTAGGAAATACTTCTTGGAAAAGAATATTCCTTCCCAGTTCAAGGTATCTTCAAGGAAGTAATAGATTACTATGGGTAGGGAGGAAATGCAAAGGCCTTTTTTTAACAAGATGAAACCCACGGGAAAATACCCAGAGATAAGTAGTGAGTGCTTGGACGAATGCAAGGGCTGGGAACTAGAGTGGGATACAGCAGGGAAACCGATCGCATGTTTTTAATAGCACTGCCTTCTGGAAGTTATGCCATATATTATCTTGAATCATTTCTTTATGGCATGAAAAATGTTATATGAAATAACGATTGGGTTTTATTTATTTATTAGAGTTAAGGTTGCTTCTAAGAAGGGCTGGTTTATTTATAGGAATGCAAATTTTTAAAGCCTTTTGGAATTTAGAAAAGGCTTGTCATTTAAAACTCCTATAAATTAGATATGCTCTGTTCTATACAACAGACTTACATTTCTTTCTCACAAGATATGCAGCATCAACAATTTGTCAAATGTGATTCTTTTGAGGAAGCCATTTGAATTTAAACTGTAAGATCCAAAAACTATGACCTTACTGGAACATTTACTCATTATAAACTCCCAAGTCAAAAAGATACCTTTGATTTTTTTTTTCTCTGAAACATATTTATGCTCAGTTTCATAAAGTGTTTTAATTTTGTTCACTTAAGTGTTTATTTTTTTCCTCTATCATGGCAGAATTAGCTAACAATTGACGCTTACCTAGGATTCTAAATAATTTCAAATGGATTTAAGATTTCCATGCACTTTCTATAGTTTCATTATTTAAAGTGAGGGTTTTTTTTTCATATTTAAAATACGTTTAGATCAAAGACTGTAGAGGGAATAAAGGACATTCCTTACTGCCTCAAGGGTTTCAAGCCATTATGGTCACCATGAAAATGTGGGCTCTGAGATCTAACTGCAGAGATTGTAGCTGACCAAGGGCCCTGGCTTCTGGGCCCTAAAATCCATCTCTCAGTTTGACTAGAGGTCCACACTGCTAAGGGTTGCTCCCAGCCAGCAACTGAGTTCAGCAAGGATACTAAGGCAACCTGTTCCTGAGAGATATAAAGCTCCCTCTGGTGGGCAACTTTTGGCTTGAAGATTCCCCCCTGGCTGTTTGAAACTTTCTTAAAACTGCACCATAGTGTAAATCTTTTCATATTCAATCTTCATTCCTTCCCTTTCTCCTTCACAAGGATTAGACCTGGATGGTGGTCTGACACATTTTTCAGCCCCCCTCCCAGCTTCCTCTTCTTTTTTCTTCATGGCAATTCTCCCCAATACATCTCTTTCATATTTAATCCCGTTTCTTGGAGGACCTCAATGCACCATTAAAGATAAAATGTTAAGAATGACTGTTTATCCCAGCTCTTCAACAAGACAAAGAAAAGGAAATTAAAATGACTTGGAAAGAGGCCAGGGAATACTAGGCAATGAATATCACTGTCAATAATTTTATTGTATACATTAGTTTATTCATCCAACAATTAGTGACTACTTACGAGTCAGATAGAGTACTAGGTGCTTAAGATAGAAAGATTGAATATGACCTAGTCTTTGACCCCTCTAATTTCATTGACTGGAAAGGAAGGCAATACTCCTTGAATAAACTGTAGAGGAGTAGATATGCAGTGTTATGGAAACTCACTTGAAGACACAGTGGATTCTTCTATATGAGAAAGGCTGAGTGTGAGAGTTCAGTGATATGAGCCTTGAAATTTGAGTGGGCATTCTCCATGTGAAGAGTACAGGAAGGAATGCTTCCAATCAGAAGGTCTAGCACAAGCAAAGGCAGGAGGGGAGGCAAGTATGTGGGATATGTGAGAAGTGGTGAGTAGTAGGTACCATCAGAGCTGACAGTGATTTGGGGGAGAGTGGTAGACCTGAGAAAAGGAGACTCTGTTGCTATGATGAGATAATGATTGACTGCTATGCTAAAGTCTAGTAAATAAATGTCTGGATGTACTATTTTCCTCCTCACACAAAAAAGAGAGTAATCAACAAGTACTTAATAGAGTCTCCTTAGTAGGGAATCAGATTCAGAACAGAAGTTGTAAGGCAAAAAGGTCTGATCCCTACCCATGATGTAAATAGGAAGTATCAAATATATACATTCAAGATAACAAAGAATAAAACAAAACTAGCTAAAATTGATTTATAGCATATTTTGTCCAGAACATGTTCAGGAGGCTAACACAATTAAGTTTAGCATCTTCTGCATTCCAGCTCTACACTAAGTGTTGTGGGATTCTCAGGAAAATAAGAGAGAAGCCTCCTTCTCTCTTAGAGCCCGTTTTTTTTTTTTTGGGTGGAATGATGAAGATGCAATGGTTAATTTTCTATGTCACCTTGAATAGGATACAGGGTGCAGCGACATTTGCTCAAACATTAACCTGAGTGTGTTTGTGAGGGTGTTTCCATAAGATTAGCATTTGAATCGATAAATTGAGTAAGGCAGATTTCTCTCCCTAATGTGGTGGGCTCCATCCAATCAGTGAAATGTCTGAACACAACATAAAGGCTGACCCTTCCTTGAGCAGAGAAGAATTCATCTTGCCAGGCTGTCTCTAAGCTGGGACATGGATTTTTTTTCCCTGCCTTTGGACTCTCACTGAAACATCATCCCTTCCTGGATCTAGAGCCTGCTGGAGTTTGGACTGGAACTACACCATCAGCTCTTCTGGTTCTCAGGCCTTTGGACTCAGACTGGAGCTACACATTGGGTCTCCTGGGTCTTCAGCTTGCCAACTGCAGATCTTGGGACTTGTCAGCCTCCATAATTGTATAAGACAATTTCTCATAATAAATCTATTTATTTATTTATTTATTTATTTATTTATTATTTTCTTGAGACAGAGTCTCACTCTGTTGTCCAGGCTGGAGTGCAGAGGTGTGATCTCGGCTCATTGTAATCACTGCCTCCCGAGTTTAAGCCATTCTCCTGCCTCAACCTCCCAAGTAGCTGGGATTATAGGCGCCTGTCACCACACCTGGCTAACTTTTGTATTTTTAGTATAGATAGGGTTTCACTTATTGGTCAGGCTGGTATTGAACTCCTGGCCTCAGGCGATTCCCCTACCTCAGCCTTCCAAAATGCTGGGATTACAGGTGTGAGCCATCATGCCCAGCCCATTAATCTCTTTTTATTGTATTACACACACACATACAGATGCCCCATTAGTTTTGTTTCCCTGGAGAAGCCTGACTAATACAAAAGGGAAGCACAAAGATGTAGTAAGAGCCACGACAATGGAGATTTCTGGGTCCTCAGGGAACACAGAAAAATGACTATTCCAGAATTGGAGAAAGTGGCGGAAGGGTTGCTAGGAGCCTTCCCAGAAGAAAGTATCTAAGATGACACAGTGCCACAGCCGTTATAGATAATCTAAAGCGAAACAATAAATGCTGAAAAATAATTTAACAGAAAATTATTGCCTTCATAGAATCAAATACAAATTCTTCAGCCAACATATTTAAAACCCTCTACAATCTGTCTGTAGTGGGAGATAACTTGTCTCTAGTGCTTTCCTGCTCATTACCCAGAGAAAAACCCCAGGTAGCAGAATATGTTTGAGACTCTCAAAAGCCTCCTGGATACAGCATTCCCTTCATCTGGACAACCTGCTCCCTCTCTCCGGTTCCCCAAGCCCCTTATCTCACTGACTAGGTGACCTGGAGCAAGTTATATAAGGCTTATGCTTCAGTTTGGTCATTGGTTAAAGGAAGAGATGATAATAGTACCTAATTCATAGGGTTGTAGTGAGGCATAAATGACCTAATTATTAACCAAAAGTCCTGAGCACATGCCAAGTGCTATAGAAATGTTTCCAGTTGTTATTATGGCTTTCAGGCAGGTCAAACTCAGTTCTACTTATTCCACCAAATCTTTCGAAATAGCAAATTCAGAGATTTCATTTTCCTGAAATCTGATGGCACTTTAAAACTTCTTCATGAACACTTAGCACATAGTACCTTGTAATCATTTACTTGTTTTCTTAGAATGGGTCCTGGAAACAGCCTAGCTGGGTTTGAATCCCAGTGCTACCCTCTTGGGGACTTGGGCAAGTGACTCCCTAATTCCCAATTCCTTCATTTGGAAACTGAATAATAATAATTCCCACTTTAGTGGGTTATTATACAAACTCAGTGGCATATACAGTTCTTAATAGGGTGACTGGCACATGGTAAGAGTTACTACATGTTCAATATTAGCAAATGGTAATTTCCAAAGTCACAGAGCTTTGTTTTAATTCTCAAATTCTTAGCTATTAGTCAAGTTACTGGATAATCATGATCAATCACATCAGGAATTCAGAAGAGAAGAAAATAACATTGTCAGGAAGAAAAAGTAATGAAAAAGTGAAACTATTAAGCTCAATGAATTTATATCTCATGCACTAAGTTCATTTAATGCATATTTAGGGATCATCAACTGGGGTACATGACTATGACTGATACGTACTCGTCAAGAGGCCTGTGAATTAACGGGTGAGATTATGTATATAAAAATAAAATCATTATCAGTACACAATTCACATTGCAAAGTTCAGAACTGTGAGAAAAAAAGCTCCATTCATTCCTCAAATATTCAGTCAGCACCTGCTAGGTACAAGTCACTGCATGAAGCATTCCATGGCAGACTGTAAAAGAAGCTGAGAAAGAGGGCAGGCATGGCTGCGGATTCAGGTCCCCATTCCTTCTATTTTAAAAACCAAACCAAACTAACGCTTCTCTACAAAAAACAGCAGCAAAAATAACTGTGTTGCTTTACATTTTGCACTTTCAGAGGCCTATCTCACGTAATTCCTTTAAGAATTCTCAGAGTGTAGTTTCAAATAATTTCGGTAGTTTATAATAATTTGCCTTGATTCACAAGCCAATACATTCTTCCATGAGGGTTCAAACCTAACATCTGATTCCAAGCTCTCCTTTCCAGTTCTATACATTTTCCACTGCATCCCTTAGCACTCTCTTCCCCGCTATTGTTACTGCTCAGCCAAACCTTGCCATACGTTTTCAGGACCCCCTGTCTTGATATCTGGAGCAAGTTATTTAAGCCTTGTGTTTCAGTTTGGTCATTGATAAAAGGAAGGGATGATAATAGTACCTAATTCATAGGGTTGTAGTGAGTCATAAATGACCTTATTATTAACCAAAAGTCCTTAGCACATGTCGAGTGCTATAGAAATGTTTCTAATTGTTATGGCTTTTAGGCAGTTCAAACTCAGTTCTACTTATTCCACCAAATCTTTCCAAATAGCAAATTCATAGAGATTTCATTTTCCTGAAATCTGATGGCACTTTAAAGCTTCTCCATGAACACTTAGCACATACCTTGTAATCATTTACTTGTTTTCCCAGAATGGGCCCTGGAAACAGCCTAGCTGGGTTAGAATCCCAGTGCTACCCCCTTGGGGACGTGGGCAAGTGACTCCCTAATTCCCAATTCCTTTATTTGGAAATTGTGAATAATAATAATTCCCAATTAATAGGTTATTATACAAACTCAGACTTGAAGTCTGTAAGCTTCTGAGTAATTCATGCCATCTAGCAAGGTCTGATATTGTTCAAAAAGAAGAAGAAATCAATATCCTTCATAGAGAGGAAAAAATAGATATGCATTTGATTCCTTTACTAAGAAATAGTATATTATTGATCTTTGCTTCTTTATTATCCTGGAGAAAGTAAGCTGCTTGCAAAACAATGATAGTAAAGAATATGCTAAGCAATCTTTAAGTATTTATGATGCTTTAGATTAGTTTATATTATGGACAATTTTACCAGAGCTTCTAAGTGCTTCCGACTTCAGGGTTTTAAAATGCTTAAGAATTTATACCTAATGGTTAGACCAAGATAATGCCTACCCTCTAATACAACACTACTGAAGGCCAAATATATACATTACATATCATTTTTCAGATTTTTGTTCAAGTGACTTAGCACTATTAAGCCTCAGTATTACCCCTTGACAACTTTTCTTACACACAGATTGGCTTTCACTTGCCCAACTATTTACATGGGGAAGTGGTTCCTGCTGGGGGTTGATGGGCACCTCTGAGTATTTTCAGGTATTCTATATAGACAGGCTGAGCACATAAATAACCCTCCCAAGAGAAGTTCCCATCTTGCGCCATATACCTGTGGGAATTCACTGGAACAAAATGCCCTGGAGGGTTGATTTGAATACCACGTTCCCAGTGGAATTCTTTCTAAGATGCTCATTTATTGAATACCACGGATTCTGATGCTTAGATTAGCCCAGTGAAGAGCTAAAAAGTGGTGGAGCAAATGCATAGAATCATTAGTTCATAAACTCAAGGAAGGAACAATGACGATTATTCTAGGTTTGATAAAAAGCTCAGAGAACAAATGCTTTGCCACATGGAAATAACATTACTCGAAAAAGAGAATGAGCAAAGCTTTTTCAGAACCTTTAAGAATATTAGTAGTAGTATTAGTAATATTATGATTATTCAAAAATCTAGACGATACTACTATTGATGATAGCTAACTTAACCACTTGCAAAAGCATGGTATTAACACAATGAAGTGCTCAACAAATATTTGTCGAAGAGTCACTTAGAAACACCAAGAATGTTTTACAAAAGCTCATTTCCATTTGACTTTTAAAAGTTCTCTGCATTACTATTTGGTCAGAAGGGTATTTTAACTAGAAGAGACGGTTTTAGCTTAAAACTCTGAATCATTGTTTTTAGAACAGGTACTAAACTTGACAGAACAAGGTCTTACAGCCCCATAATTCCCTCTTTTCATTAATGTCATTTTTTTTTCAATGCATTTAAAAGACAGTGTATGCCCTAGATTCTGAAGTCACTAATATATATTCATGAGGCAAACATGGTTGGAGTGTTATTCTGCAAAGTTCTATCCCTTGTCATATTCTTGTCTCAGATTAGTAGCGTTTTCTTAACCTGAAGATGGGGAAATGTCTATTTTACCAGATTTGCGAAAGACTACATTTCTCTGTGTTGTATACATAACGTTACCTCTAATATCTATTTTCAATGAAATATCAATCTGTATCAAAATAATGATTACAATAGAATATATCAATTTGGTATTGTAACTAAGCTATTTCAGATTCTTACTCTTCTGCTGGCCTGGGTTATTAAAGTCTTTGATATCTTCTAGTTATTAATGTGTTTTTGTTGTTGTTGTTTTAAATACTACCTCTGAGTATAAAGAATTAATTATTTATAAGCTGAATCTGGAAGAAAATGGTAAATGGTAAAGGAAAACATAGAGTTACAAACAAAAGTAATAAAGGCCTGAAGAAGTTAAATTTGCTTAGATTGGACTTAATTTCCAACTGGTTTTATCTGCTTATAATTTTTACAATATCTATTAAAATATATTTTGGATTGATTTATGTTACCTGGAGTATAAAACTACAATCTATATCTTTATAGAAAGAGTTATTATAACTATCTAAATTATCTTAATTTTAGATTTATGTCTAAAGATTGTTGTTTACTTTTTTGTGGTTAGAAATCTGCCTTTTAAATCCTTTTGTATGAGTATGTGAAACACTTTCTGTTGCTTAATAAATTCTTCAATACTTTACATGAACTCACTTGATGTGCAGTCTAATTCCTTATCATTAGAATCATAAGTTGTATATTGTGATGGATCTAGTGCCTTTGCAATATAAGTGTCTTCACTTAAATATTATATTATGCAAGAAAAACAAACTTTCTAGCAAATGCAATATCAATGAAAAGCCTTAATATATAAGTTCAAAGAAATACATCAGAGCATGACTCAGAGAAAGGAGCAAATGGTGCACTTTAACGGGGTAAATCCATATATACGGATTAATGGGATTTGTTTATAAAGTGAGCAAAAAGTTTATATCTTGGAGATACACATATCCAGCTCCAAATTATGAACCACTGGTAAACATCTCTTCATACAGCATAATAGAACCCATTAATAACAACAGAAATACTAGTATATGCATATTGAGTGTTACATAGGAATTATTTCTATCATCATAACAATCTTATTATCTCCATTTCGAAAATGAGAAAACCGTGTCTTAGAGATGTTGAGTGATTTGTCTGATGTGACTGAGATGAAAATTCAAACAGCTTAACGACTGAACAAGCCTGATTACAAAGCCTGAACTTCGACATTATGAGAGTAAGTGAAGAAATAAGCCAATCATGGCAGTTTACAATGGGATTTTCGTATCTTACTAAACTTTTGGTGGAAATAATAAAACAAGTTTTACTATAACAGAAAAAAACTCAATACAAATGACAGGTCAAAAAATGCTAAGAAAATAAAATAATATACAGCCCATTGTTTTCTGTTTTAAAAAGTTACTGTTTTACATCTGTCTTTCTGTTTAAGGGAACTTGGATTTTTGGTTTTCACCAACTTTGGAACAGTTTGCTGTGCAGAAGCCCAGCTTGAAATAAAATGGAAGTTGATGATATTTTTCATATTGGCATATTTTGTGTAATATTCAATGTGGCTTTTCAATGGCATTTGGAACATAAATAGAAATCACTGAGCCAGCCATGCTAAAAATAAAACAATTGCTTAGACCACTATTGTGAGGGCATCAGTACAGAATTGCTTAAAGCTGCTGATGTCTTATGTGTTCATTTAAGTTTATGATATTTAAAGGCAGAAGTCTGAACAGGAAAAGAAAGAAAATCTCTAAAAGTAACTCAGTCATGGAATCTGCTAAGTAATCTAAAGATATAAAATGTAACATGCCAAGTCTACAATCATGAGTCTTACTCTACACCAGTATGTTTAGCTGCAGAGCTAGAAGGAATGACTGATATCTTAGTCTCCCATAATCAATTAAGGGGCACAGTCATTCATTTATTCAATTAACAAATATTTTCTAAAGCACATTCCACGTACTAGATGTCATTCTAGGTATTGAGGTTAAAGACAAATTCTAGGTATTAGAGATAAAGGTATTGGTGATAAAGACACATTCATTCATTCATTTAATTAACAAATATTTTCTTAAGCACACTCCATGTATCAGATGTTAGTCTAGGTACTGGGGATAAAGGCAAATGATGAGAGGGGGACCTATAGAATCCTTGTTATCACAAAGCTGCCTTTGTGTGGATAATAATATGCAACAAACAAACAAATTAACATTGTGTATGAGAAAGCAGTAAGCGTTATGGGGAAAAACAATAAAGCAGAGTAAATGACTAGACATGCCAAGAAACCAAAAGATAGGCCTACAGGATAACTAACAAGGGGGAGATTCATAGGAGATGAAATCAGGGAGGTAGCTGAGTCACTAAAAATAGTTTTTTATTGATTCGAGATCTTGAGTCACTGGGAAGTGTTTTAACAGAGGAGTGGCATGACATGCCTTACATTTATATATATATATATACACACACACACACACACACACACTGAAAGCCACCTTGATAAAAGACTACAGGGAGTAAGGGTGGAAACAGACCAGATAGATTAATTCCATTATCCATAAGGGAGATGACAGTGGTTTGGAGGGTTAGCTCCTAGATATATTTGTTGATAAATTGGATGTGATAAAGAAAAGATGCTGAGTTTTCTTATGTGATGAAGACTGGAAATCAAAAACTCCAAGATTTTTGGCCTAACCAATTGTCAGGATGGAGGTTGCCTTGAACTGGAGATTCGTTGAATGGTTTTGGGAAGGAGGTAGGAATTGGACATTTTATCATAGATAATTTCACCATGAAACCTTTAATAGGAACTCTGATGTGAAACACGTAGTAACTCAGGAGTTCAGTAGTAAGGTCTGGGATTGAGTTATCTGGGGCTTATCAACATATAGTTCACACTTAAAACCGTGAGACTGGTTTGTTAGATAGAGAAGAGGAAACACAGTCTACCTTAAGAGGTTGGAGGATAAACAGAAATCAGTAAACAAAAACCAAAAAATAATAATAATAATAATGAGAGATAGCCAAGATCAAGGAGTCCAAAAAGCCCAGTGAAGACACTTTCAAGAAGGAAGGAGTCACCAAATGAGTCCAATGTGTCAATCAATCCAGAAAGGTAGACTTTTCTAAGACCTCACCCTTAAATCTGGTGATGCAGAGATCAGTGGTTATTTGAGACGGATTACATTTGTTACAATGGTGGGGACACAAGCATGTTGAGTGGTTAGAAAAGGAATGGAGGTAAAAGATGTAGAGAAAGCCAGCATAGACAACGCTTTCCCGGAGTTTTGTTGTAAATAGATTAGAGAAATAATGGTAATACGTAGAAGAGGATATGAAGTGCAGGGAGATTTTTGTTTTACTTTTTGAAGATGGAATGCACTTTTACATATTTGCACAAATGATGTTATAGCAGGGAAATGAAAATTTAGAAGAAAAGGGGAAAAATATCTTTTGTAATGGCCTCACTTTGGTAAGAAGGATGGAATCCAGTATGTGAAGAAAGGCCGGTCTTAGAATGGGGACAACTTATCCATACTATGGGAAAGAAGGGCAGAGTTTGAATACAGGAAGGCTCTCAGGTATGTTCTGGGAATTTGTGGAATGTGGGCTCTTATTTGATGGTTAGCAGAGTGCCTTTGCCTTTGGTTTTTCATTCTAGGGAAGAACAGAGAGAAATTAACAGGACATACAATGTTATGGTAAAGACCAACTGGAGGAAAGGAGACTAGGAGTTAATGTATGGGTACTTGGTATGTGCTTAGCTGGGGAAGGAAAGGTAGCCAGGGGCTAAGTGCTCTATATTAAGCAAGCAGCATGTTCAAAGACCTGATGGCGAGAGAGTGGATGACACTCTGGGGACCGAGTAGTGGGAGAGATCGTGGCTGGAGAGAGCTGCTGGGAATGGATAAGTGTAGTGGAATTTGAGAGGATTAGGTAGGTCTGAAAGAAGTTAGAATTGATAGAACCTGGTAGTGAACTGCATATTTTAGGATGAACATGAGGGTATGGGACAAGCTACAGTTGAAACTCAGGTTTCAGTTTGAGCACCTGGGTTGATATTGATACTTGCTTTAGCTCAGTCACCTCAGAGCCTTTCTTCGCGATTTACCTCTATGCCAATTCAGCTCCTGCACTCAATCTAACATACACCCTAGCTCCCTAGGAGTCTGCCAGCCCATACTAACCTCTCTTTTCCTTTAATAATGGTCAAAATTGCTACTATTCATTGCAAGTCTTATGATGACCAGGCACTGTACAAGGTGTTTATGATGTATTATCCAATTAATCTGTATAACAACCCTATAGGTGGGTCTTGTCATTTCATTTTACAAATGACATAGATGAAGGCTCAGTGTGGACATTTTAACACGTCTCCCCATGCACAACGGATAGAATTAAAATAGCTTAGGAATAGTTTCTGAATTATATTCTCAATATTTTCTGTACATTGTACCATAATGTGTTGTGGTTATACTGAGACTATAGTTTCCAGGATGCAATCATACACCTTTAAGTGTGGCCCTTTAGTGCTTTGAACATATGAAGGAAAAAAAATCAAGGTTGACATGAAGTGAAAGAAATCTGTATATGGGACCCACAGCTTGAATCTTTAGATGAACCAGTAGTTTTCACCGAACATGTTCAGGGAGTGGAGAGAGACCCAAAGAGCACCCCCATTGGCTGAAATACTAACATAATAACATTAACTAAACAGCTCTTTACAGATCTGAAAGCAGTCCCCACATAATCTTTCTTTTGCTTCTTTTTGGTGACTATTCTACTCTTACTATGAATAGGAAACTCTCACCTTAGAGAGTTAAATGACTTGATCAAGGTTATCTAGTTGTAGCACCAGGTCCAAACTTTAAAAAAAAATGTTAATAAGGTTTGGATTTGTGTCACTACTCAAATCTCATCTCAAATTGTAATCCCCAGTGTTAGAGGAGGGGCCTGGTGAGAGATGACTGGATCATGGAGACCTATTTCCCTCTTGCTATTTTCACGACAGTGAGTGAGTTCTCATGACATCTGGTTGTTTAACAAAAGTGTGTAGCATCTTCCCCTTCATTCTCTTCCTCCTGCCCCAGCCACGTAAGACATGCCTGAATCACCTTCTGCCACGATTGAAAGTTTCCTTAGGCCTCCCCTGCCATGCTTCCTGTACAGCCCGCAGAACCATGAGCCAATTAAACCTATTTTCTTTAAATTACCCAAGTTCAGGAATTTCTTTATAGCACTGCGAGAATGGACTAAAATGATGTCCAGCACATTTTCCTCATACAGCATTTTCCCTCTCATATTCACGATTAAAGTAATACTTCTCAGTGGGTCCAATTTCAGCTACCAAATGTTAGACAATGATAGCAGAAAACAGACAAACAAGACACAGGGTCTCAGATTCTAGGAGAATGAAGAAGATAAGCAATTAAAAAGTTACCTCAAAATGTGACTAGCATGCAATTAGAATTGTGCCCAAAAAATGCAAAGAAAGCACAGAGATTGAAAAGATGACTTTTTTTTTTTTTTTTTTTTCCTGAGACAAGATGTAGGAAGATGGAAGCACTTTCCATCTGTTCATTAAGTCCAGATGTGCTTTTCAAACACTGGTTATTACTGGACATTGAATTAAGAAGACTCACCTAGTGGTAGGAAGCCAACCAGACCACCAAAGAGAGGGCTCCCATTTTTGCTATGCATTCATAGCTCTGCTTTATTTTTCTAAGTATTTCTGAAACAAATCATTTCTTCTACTTCTCACAAAAGAGGAGCATGACTGAAGTGTTAAACAACTTACATGTCTAAACTCATAATTCTGATAATTTCAAGTTCTTATACTGAAAATGTAACAGAAAGCTGGTTTAGAGCCAGCTGTAAACAAGTGAATTCAAAATAACTAAGGGTCAATATAATTAAGCCACCTAACAGATAGAACTCCTTGCTTTTCAGAATCTCTATATGACATTTATGTTACTATCTAGGCTTGCAGCCCTGCAAATCTTAACTCACAATGGAGATGTTTCAATGCCTGTGATTCTGTTAATCACAGCTGGTTGACTATAGTTGACCCCCTTTCAGCAAGTCCTCTTACCTCCAGACTCTCATTTTGATCCATTGCCAAACTAATAAAATCAGGAAAGGAGAAGTACTATATTTGAATTTTCATTAATGAAAATTCTCTTTTTTTCTGGCAAAGTAATTCATAGAGCCTGGAGGGGTGAATTTATAACAGTTTACTGAAGTATAGTTGTAGATATTTCTACGTTCCTTTCCTTATCCCACTACTGATTTGGTATAAATTTGTATCAGCATCTACTATTCTGTGATTCGTCAGGAACCTCAGGAGGCATTCTCCTGAGAGAGGAAATTGAGATAGAACATTGGAACAACGAAAAACCAAGATATATTCACTACACCAGCATTAGTTTTTCATGCTATCTTCATTCATCTGCACATTCATTCATTCAATAAATACTTGTTAGCGTGTGCTGCAGAAGACACTGTGGTGCGAGGGGTGGGGAGATGAGCAAAGACAGAGCCAAGGTGCTCAACAGTGGGTGAGAGAGGTCAGCCGGCAAAACTTCCCACCGTAACCAAGTCACAGAAAACATCCTACCTGCATATTTGATCAAAACCTTTATTTTGCAGGAAACGAGCCATGTGTGAATGCATGTTTCCTCAAGGCCGGAATTTTCAAGGAAAGGTGGACAGAGTGACCAAAGGGTGGACTCAGCTTCTGCCTCAGTTCTCACTAATCACAAATGGGGCCAAACATCCAGAGTAAATGGAAAAGAAATTAAAAGGAAATGGCTCAAAGGTGCCCTAGACTAATGTAAACAGAGAAAATGCTGAGATCAGCTAAATAGATGCAAAATGATTTCCATTTGTTAAACTGCGAATATATAAAGAAATAAGCACAAGGAGCTATGGCTAAGAATTCTCCTCAGAGAATACAGGGTGGTGTGATAGAAGAGTTTAAGGAACATTTATAAAAAAAAAATGGAAGGAAAATCTATATATCGTCTTTTAACTTCATAGGGAAGGATGGGGGACATAGATTGTCATAAGATTGTGAAGGATTTTACTCTGTAGCTAAATGGCTTAATCCACTAGAATTTTGGGGTTGCTTCTTTAATAAAGCCATCCCTGTAATGAATGGACCTTTCAGCCTCCACAAAGAAAAAATGGCAGGGAGTGTGTCAACCTTCAATAAATTGTGTGGAAGATCATATGATCGATAAGAAGTCTCTCTCACTGTCACCTTAAAGAGCAATGGCTACAAAAATGTGCACCAGGGTGGAAAAACGGTGGTGGTAAGGAGAGAGGGTGTGGCTAAGAATTCTAAAAAATAGAAGGGTGTGTGTGTGTGTTTGTGTGTGTATTCTACAGGCAAGAAGGAAAGATGGTGGCACAGATCTGTTTAATCAAATAACGAGAGATTAATCTCCTGTCATCTACTGACATCTGTCAAATACAAGACAGCTTAGTAACTATAAGTCCTTGGAATATTTCAACAAACTATGATAAGACCCCTAAGATAAATAGTATAATACATTTTTTTGAAAAGATATGAAATTTCAGAACAATTCATCAAGATGTGTTTGTGTCATGACTGATTGCATGATAACATTTCTTTTTTAAAAATCCCAACAATGGTTACATACAAATCTCAAATTCTTGAGTACTCGAATTTGAAAATGAATGTTAAAATGAATTTTTTCCATAATATTAATAAAGGCAAGTGCCGTGAGCATAACTCTCAAATACATCTTTCCCATAGGGAATATCTGGGATTGCCTCAGGTTATAAGGCTTGTGAGGAGACAAGAAATGCTAAGTGGGAAGTTACACCGTACAAGCCTAGGAAAGAATTTTTTTAACTTGCCTTGTTAAGGCTAATTAGCATAGATGAAAAGAGCTAGATAATTCAGAGTATTCATTAGCTCTCTCACTCCACTAAGCAACCTCCCCAAAGTGCTAATATCCTTCCTTCTACATTCTTAAAATGTTTCATATTCACTATTCACAATTCACACTTTGAAAAGACCAACTTCCAGATTAATGCCTAAATAGGCGTATAAAAGTGTCTCAAAAATTAGCATAGGCCTCAAAGGTGTAAACCTGTATTGTAAAGACTTTGTAAAGGAAAAAAAGAAAAGAGGGAGGGAGGGAGGGAAGGAGGGAAGAAAGGAAGGAAGGAAGGAAGGGAGGGAGGGAGGGAGGGAAGAAAACTAACCTAGAAGGCCGGGCGCGGTGGCTCAAGCCTGTAATCCCAGCACTTTGGGAGGCCGAGGCGGGTGGATCACGAGGTCAAGAGATCGAGACCATCCTGGTCAACATGGTGAAACCCCATCTCTACTAAAAATACAAAAAATTAGCTGGGCATGGTGGCACGTGCCTGTAATCCCAGCTACTCAGGAGGCTGAGGCAGGAGAATTGCCTGAACCCAGGAGGGGGAGGTTGCGGTGAGCCGAGATGGCGCCATTGCACTCCAGCCTGGGTAACAGGAGTGAAACTCCGTCTCAAAAAAAAAAAAAAAAAAGAAAACTAACCTAGAACTGTTATTAGTTTTCCCACACACCCATTCACTCTCCACAGACATCGTTTCTCTGAAGAACTGTGTGGATGCAGTCACATTCTCAGAGTACATGAAAAAACAAGATACAATCACTGTACCAGCATGAGTTGGTTTAGTGATTTGCCACATTTCAAAGCTTGGGGGGTTTGTTCACTCTCATCCCTCTTTACAATACAGACAATATTAATTCCACAGCTTTTCCCTCTCTTTTATCAGAATCGTTTGCACAGTAATTCACACATGAGTAAGTGACCTACGTTGCATTATTTGTGCTAGATAATGATTTCCATTCCTTTGCCACCAGATCTTCTAACGGGCTGATTTCTCAATTCAGTTATCACTAGGGTGGCTCCTTTAATTACAGATATTAATAGCTAAGAATAAAGTTGTACACCAGCGAAAAGTGTTTAATCTCTGTCCACTACCAACAGATGGTAACCAGCAGATTATGAATAACCAATCCTTTATTTGTCTTTCCCACCCCGCTTTTGAGGGTGAATGAAGAGATTGTTTTTCATTTGCTTTGTCTTTTTCTAAACAGAAGACAAATACACTCACAGAAAAGATGCATACCATTGTCTCAAGTCAACATAAGCTATTTTCAACATCTTCTAATTCATGTATTTCTTTCTCAATTTCCAGTTACTACCTTAAGTCATTACAATTTATTATGTCACCATGATTATATGGGCTGCAGTCAGACCGATTTTTCTACTTTGATCATAACACTCCCTTGCCCTGAAACCTTCAATGGCATAAAGTATCAGATAAAATATAAACTCTTCATTGATCATTTAGAGTCTGCAATAGTTAGACCCCAATCTACTGTTACAGTCTCTTTTATAACAATAAAATAAATCTCTATTTTAGCCAACTGACCTACTACTTGTCTCCCAGACACACTTGGATCTTTTATAGCAAAATACCTTTTCTACTGCCCTCTCCCCCCTGAACTGCCCTCATTACCCACATCCATTATAAAAACGCTCCATTCTCCTCCCTAATTAGTCTACGTAGTCTTCCTCCCAGTCTCCATCTTTCTGAAGTCATTCAGATTTCCTGTGATTTACCAATTGTGTTACTACATGTGTAACAGCTTTGAAAAATGCCTTTATAAAACTTTTAATGTAAATATGTAAATCAGAAAAATTCTTTGTAACTTTCAGCTTCAAAATAACTTAGGTATATCAACTCCCACAGGCCTTACTTTATATTCTTGTTTTGTGGTTATTTTATAGCATATCTGATTTTCCTCTATTAGAGTAAACTCCTAGAATGTAATTTTTCCATAGTTAACATTGCCCAGGGAGACAACTTCATACAAACCTTGTGTATATCTTACATATTAGAATGTTGAAACCACAAATGATACAGTATAATATAGTTATCTTTTTAAATAGCAATTTATCATCTAAAATCAACAACATACTTGGAAGTAAAATATTAATTATATTTATTTAAAATCTTCTGAAGAGTTTTTTTTAAATCTTATGAAACATGCAGACAAGAAGTTTTAACTGCCAGCATTTTCCACCTGCTGTTAACAAATTCCCCTATTGTTATCAAATTAGCTACTAAAAGTTGCCTGCTATTTTAAGAAAATCTTAGATGTTTACAAAGCATTTATCATATTTGTAATTAAGTGATCATTTTTATGTTTGTCTAACATCTTTATTTCCTACTACACTATCCATTACATGAAGGCAGGGATTATGTCTACCTTGCTCATTTTCCTATCTCCAGTACTTAGAATAGTACCTGGCACAGGACGAGGAATCTGGTAAACATTTGCTTAATCAATGAATTAAAGAATAAATCATTGGTTCAAATGAGTGAATTAAAGAACATGAAATATCACCAGCACTCCTACTTCATCATAACTGTACAACTCTTCAGAGGTACTTACTTGGCAGAAGCTTTAGTTCACCAAAGTCTCTAGATCTTTTCCCTTGCTTTTTTTCTCTTCCCTGTGAACTAGACTTGGTGAGTAGACCCAGCTGGGGTCTCCTTTCTCTGTGTAAAATACTGGCTTTGAATCAGTGGCTTTCATTTATCAGGTTTGTCAGGCAACAGAAGCAGCAGAAATGCCAACAGAGGAAATCAGAGCTGTATGTGTGTGGTGTAGAAGGGGAGTACTCACTTGACTGATTTCTTAGAATCGCTAAACACCAGCATCTTGTCAACAGTGTTGCTTAGTAATAAAATTGGGATGCTGTATTTTGGAGCCTAAAGAAGCTAGATGGAAGAGTGTCAAACAGGAGTAACTCAGCCCTGGCATTCTCAAAAGTAATGTGCTCTGAAAACAAATGGTTCATAAGGCTGGCAGTGAGTGATGTGGAAGACCTTGACCAAAAGCCAGAGACAGATGCTTCTGTGGGTGCATGACTCCAGAACTTTCTTTTGTCTTATTGCTGATGCTACACAACTGAACATCATGCTATGAAGGCTGTTTCATGACTACAGCTATTGCTGGTGGCAGGGTAGACCCTCTGCCTGCTGGAGAACATCACAGTGAAATGGGGATCCTATTGTCCCTACACTTCCTTTCTGAGGTAGTGTGAAAAGAAGTCCCAAAGTAGCCCCAGAAAGTGGTCCACGAGAAGAGGATCATCTTCTCTCCATCTAGCACAGTCTGTTTAGAGTTTGTAATAGCAAAAATCACTCTTCTTAAGTATCTGAAAATCTGGGAGACCAAAAAGCTCTTTCATTTTTATATGATGTTATCACAGAAAACTACTATTGGGAAAGCATCAAATGAGTATTTTCACTGTTCAATCATTGTTTACCATCATGAAGAGACATGGTCAAAATTTTAATTTTTAGTGTGTATCTTCTTGTGCATTCCAGAGTCATATTTTAGATAACCTATAATTTGAATTCAAAAGAAGAGAATGAACTCTTTGTGCTATCTCAGCTCTGTGGTATCCCTCTCACCTACCTCAGTATTTTTAGCAAGTTTCTGACTTACTCTGGACTCTGAATCAGTAGGATTATAATTAAAATAACAGAATGTAGAATTCTGCTTAAGACCCTGTATATAGTTTATACCGGAAAAAGATTTTTAATAATTATTTAAAGAAGAAAAGTAGAGACATAATAAAAAGATATCAGTCTGTGAAAGATCTGTGTCATCTACAGCACACACATCTCACATACTAAACAGTTGACTGAGATTTGAATGAAGCAAATAGTGAGATGGAAATTTTATCGTGCAGAGGAGGAACACATAATGAGGGTAAAACAGAAGTAGCAAATGTAAATTATTCATTCCCAGCAGAATAATATTTTAGGAAGGAAAATTAAAGAGAAGAGCTTGAGGGAAACGACCTATAAAATGAGTTCTAATAGGTTCTGAATTTATGAAAATTATCTGAAATAACAAGTTCTGAGATAAACTAAGTGATTTTAAAGATTTTTTGTGTGTGTACCTAATTTTGATGATTATATGGGCTAGTACATCAAAGCCGTGTTCTATTTCATGCCTTACACATGCTTCCTAACACTGGTGATCCTTTGAGGAAACCTTGTCAATTTATTTCTGTTATTTACAGCATCGAGCTTTCTCCTGTGAACATGCTTGCTACCTTGATCTAGCGGGCATTTCAGTGTGAAAGAGGATGGACTGCAGATGGAAATAGAAGTTTTACATTAAAAATTATTTAGGAGCTTTGATTGAGTAAAAATATACTGGAAAAATCAGAGCACACACACAAAACGAAAATTAGATCAATAAAGTACTTAGAATTGTAATGGTTTTACGATTTTTTAATGCAAACATTTTTACAGTATATTTCTCAAACCAATATTTTCTAATTATTTACTTTCCTGCCTCTAATAGCAATCAAAATTTGGTCATCCCCATTAGCAAGCTGACTAATTTTTAGGGTTCCCTGAAAGTATTGCCTGACTTTATTTTCCACTTTCCCTTTGGATTTTTCAGATAACATATGCATTCTCTCTAATCCTAAGGGTTTTTTCTTTCTCCAAGGATTTAAACAAATAATAATAACAGCAACCACAACAAAATGGCTTTATTCTCTTGGTATGAAGATGGCTACAAATCAGACCAAAATCTGTCCCTTGAGATTGTGCCTGCCAAAGTGTGCTCACCGTGTGGAATCTGAACTCTCCCCTTGTCAAAGGCATTCAGTGAAGTAGCCAATTGTGCCCTGTGGAGATGGGCCCTGAGTTCAAATCCTGCTCGGCCATTTGTTTGTTTATGAACTCAAGTGGAGTTATTTAATTCCCATTCCTTGGTTTTCTCATTTGGAAAATCAGGATATAATAGAAGCCATCTTAAATGGGTACCTTGTGAGGAAATAAATACAAAAAAGAGTGCTGTCATGTTCAAACTGCCATGAGTGTTTGCTGTTATTATAAACTATACTTATGCATGGCACTAAAAGGATCTAAGTTTCTACTCCAATTTCTTTTACTTTTTAAAATAAAATGCAAAATAAGGAGTCTATCACAGAGGGGGGTTTTTTGGGGTCACTTGTCTGAGTAGATAAAGTAACGTGCTTTAATTCAGAGATAAACCTGCATTATTTTAAGGTAGTGACAATTTTTTTAGCAACATCATGTTTTTTTCCTCAACCACTAATAAAATGAAAAAAGAAAAAACCTCTTAGAGCCATTATAACATTTATTAAGACTTGCCTTGGCAAAGCATTAAATAAAAAAACATATAATCCCAGTAAGAGCATTCAGTTTAATGATATTCATCCCATAAACTCAAACATAGATGATCCTATCTACACAGGGCAAGACTGCCAATGCCATTTGTAGGTTCAGTGATTAACCTGAGAGTGTCTTTCATACAATGTTTTAATCCCACATGTCCAAAATTTAAACCTGGGAAAGGAGCTCCTATTATCGATGTCTTAAACAATAAAATAACCTTGGGGGAAAGATGATTCTCTGGGTTACCCTAGGCCTGAAGCTCCTAAAACAAAGAAGAAACATGGGAAGAAAAACTGGATTATTAATGTGGAAAGATAGGATACCTTTTCATCGCTAAGGTCATTGGAAGAATAAGATATTTTGGTTGTGGGAAATTCCAACCAGCTGCATCTGTGATTTTGCTCTCTGCCATGCCTCCGCAGGACATTTGCTTACCCCCACTCTGGGTCTCTATGGCTAACATGTGGGAAGGGTTCTCTCAGCTGGGGTCCATGCAAAGAGGTTCTAATCCCCCCACATGGTGCCCATCCATAGACCCCATCTACATGCAGGGATCGAATTGGCTGCAGAGTCAGGCTGGTATTTTTGGACATATTCACAATCAATTTCAAATCAGGAGACTGGAGCAGCTGTGTAGCAATTCAGTTTATTCATTAAGATATCCAAAATGAGCATATTGATAGGTTTTGGTCTTTTCATCACCTTAAAGAAAAAAGAAGCAAATCCTCTAGTCCCAAAGAGCCGACTAGGAAATTGAGGCAAAATATTAAAGAGATGAAAGGCATTCTTTTTATTTTTCCAGTCTATACTTAAAATACAAAATAAGTATTTGGAAGGACACATATCAAAAGGCTGACTTTTCTCAAATATTTCTCTGGATTTAATTGTTCTGCAGTCTTGGGATACTTTTAACAAAAATATAGTTTAGTGATACATATTTTCTATTTTGAATGTTATGAATTAGAACCTAAACTGGTTTCTAAACTGGTTCATTCAGTCCAAATAACCATAAAGGCGGGTAGCTAGTATCATATAAATAGCATACAATCTCTTTTTAAATATTGTCTACAATTATTTTTGGAGCATATTTACCCTTCTAATTTACCATGAGGAAAGATTTCCAGCAGGTAGTTGAGGAAGGAAAATAGAAGTCAGAGATTCAGACCAGAAAGAAAAATCTCCATATTGTCAGATAAGCGAAAACATTTCAAAGTCAAATCTGTCAGAAATGGAAGCCAGCTCAGTTTGGACAATAAAAAATAAAAAAAAAATAACAGTTTGGACATTTTGACAGGTATAGGAAAGGCATAAAGTATGGCTGATTAATTCAGGCAGAATTTGATACTAATTGGATGGAAGTCATTCTCTTGATTAAATCCTTCATTTGCTCTCCAGTTTCTTCTGCAGGGTAAAAGCCAAATGCATGGCTTACAAGGCCCTCCCTAATGGCTTCCTTGCCCTGTCTTCCTCTCTGGCTCTCTCCTCTCCTCCAGTCCAGGCTCATGGAAATGCTGGAGTAAGGTTCTCTCTGCAACTGCCTGCCAGTGCTGCATGGTCTGCCTTGACATCCTTACCTTAATTCTTCCTTTCTGAGTGCTCTTATTCAGTCTTCCCTTGGGACGCCTTCTGTTACCTCTCTGGACTCTGCTTCACTAACTTCAAATACTCTTTATGTTAACTGCTTGCTCCTTTGCAGGTCCTCTCACAAAATCATGAGCTCTCTGAAAGCAGGAGTCATGCCATCTATTCTTACAGAAAATAAATCTACGGGGTGTAGAATCTGTGTTCAATAGTGCATAAATACATTTACTCATTGAGGGACTGACCGAATCAATGCATCCAGTTAGCAGTTCATAGCTCCAGAAAACACCAAGTTCTCACCACCCAGGTCACTACCTTCTGAAAGATATCTTCAGTTACATGAGGAAATTGAGAGACCATTGGGAAGCTCGTGGCCCATAAGGGAAAAGGCAATTAAACTAAATTTTGGGTTGGTAGTAACAATGGATCAATAATGTCATTTTCCTCTTAAAAGAATAGCCACATTTAGTCATCAAATAATTACAGAGAACTTCAGTGTTTGAGGTGTGATCATAAAGTAATGTAATGACTTTAATAAACAACATATGAAAACTAGTGTCATTAACTTAAAGTCACATTCTTACACATGTGTTTAATTTGCTGCTTTTACAATTAAGACAATAGCTTATAAACAACCCAGTGAGATTCCAAACACATATTTTTAACTTTCTCAAAAGTTATATTTTTAAGTGTAATAATAACAATAAGCAATTTATGTTAATAGAATAGGTTTTAGTTGTAAAAGATATAATAATGTGTGAATAGGCTAAGAAAGGAAGGTATCAGGGATGCTGTGAGAAACGGGGCTCATTTTTCAATATTCCAGGCCATTGCTAAATGTGCTGAACTTGAATTTCCAAACCAGAGAAAACTTGTTATATAGGCAACTTTATTCTCACAGTAGTCTCAGCCCCACTGTCTTTCAGAGTCCAGGGATGTGGGTGGTAAGCTGAAAAACTTGAATTACTAGAATTTGTACTAAAATTGAACATAGACAGGTATCTTCAAAGAGACAAAAGGCAGTTAATGAGAAAGAAAGATGTTTAAAAAATTCATTCCCGTAGAGTTTCAGTTTTCAAGTAGCACAGGAAAAGAAGAATTTAATCAAAAAGGCCCTAAATATATTTTTATCTGGGCTAATGCATTTCCTTTTATTTCAGTCTTTGCACCATTGTAGAAAGCCAACCAAATCACAAACAACTGCTCCATCCCTCATCATCTCATTTATCACTGTCCTAATACTTACACTCTTGGCTGCTCCTCCTTTGGGCAATGACTGTGTCTTTATGGAGGAAAACTATCTTTGCCATAATGCCATGATGGTTAGGATGTTTAATAATCTTCAATTCAAAATGAGTTTAAATGCTAAAAACATATCGTGTTTGTAAATGGCTTACCTTTTGAAATCTCAAGTTATAGAGGGAAGACTGACTAAAACATGAGGCAACTTTTATTTTAATTATTTTACTATTTGTGGTTATTCCCTTCTCATTTGCTGGGATGCATATTAGTTATAATGCTTGCTTAGTTTTAATCTACAGCATTAAAAGTCCTAGATATTTTCAGTGCCCTACTTCGAAGTATTTTGTGTAATTATGTTGCGCTGTTTATGAAGACAATTAATAGACATAAGTATTAAGGTCAAAAGACTAGAAACAGAAAGATTCTTTAGTCTTTCTCTTCTGACAAAGGTACAGTATTTTTGGCAGGGATGTATGAAGCCTCTTTGAATACTAAAACTGTTTGTCTAATACCGTCATAAGCATTCCAAGTCACAGATAGGTATAATACACAATCATGGGCAAGCAATGTATTTTTGTGTTCTCAAAGGGAGAGATTAGTCCAGTCTTTCACTAAACAAAAGGCTGTTCTATTTTTAATCCTTAACTCATTTTTTTTTCTTTCGAAAGTACTCTTCTATTTAAATTTGTTATGATCCCCCATTGCAGCAAAATCCTATTATCGTAAATCCTTTCCTAGTTCAGGCAGTCACCCCTTGAACACAGTAGATAATGCATGCTCTTATGTATCACATAACCCCATGAAGTTTCCTACAGCGAGGCAAGCACCTCAAAGGGCAGTGGTGTGGATTCTTCAGAAGGAGCCCAGGGGGCTCTTAAGCCACACCGCCAGGGCAGACTCAAACAGCAGTAGCAGCAGCAGTCCTCATGGGGCTGCTACTGGGAAGTGAGGTTCATGACAGTCAAAAGGTAAAATGAACACAAAGTTGCCGAGAGTTTGTTATTTTAGCTTACTGGATACAGAGAAAATCTTGGCAAGTGCTTATTCACCTCAATTTTACAATCCAACTGGTGTGCTGGGTTTTCAGATTGTATGGTTCATATTAACTCAATTTTATCATCGATTGTTTCTGCTGATGTTAAACAGATCTGATGGCTACTCCAGCCACCACAGTAGGTGTTTATTTAAAGAACACATTTTCCTCAGTTGGTTTTCTATTTTACAGCTTTGCTGGAGCATTCTCATGTCAACCAAGCCCCCTGGGCTTTGAGAAGTGATGAATCCTAAAAGATATTTTCCCCACAGAAACCACAAGGTAAATGTAACAAGCAATCAATCTTCTAAGCAGCAATCAGGCAACCACTTAACGAACATACTACACAAACAAAATAATTAATCTATGCACTGTCCCGAATAGTAATTAATCTAATCGGCTTTCAGTGATGTGTTTGTTCACTGTTCACTATTTTGTTTCGTAGTTGTCATAGTTAAAGGTGTCAGTGACAGTACAAATGTGTTAACCGGTTTAAAAGAATACTAATTTAGAGAGGAAAGTGTGACACAGATGTTTATGTAATGTGGGATGTTGGTTCCTTTGTT
Organism: Saimiri boliviensis; assembly: GCF_048565385.1. Taxonomy (NCBI): domain Eukaryota; kingdom Metazoa; phylum Chordata; class Mammalia; order Primates; family Cebidae; genus Saimiri; species Saimiri boliviensis. Next base: position 104,216,997 of record NC_133459.1, read on the forward strand.
TGCAGAGAGGAACAACACAGATCAATGTCAGAATAAAAGAAAAAGGACAAATGCTTTAAAATAAGAGGAAACAGGAGCAACACTACTAAACATCAGTGAAGCCATTAAAGACCCGAGACAATTATAATGCAATCTAAACCAATAATTGCCTTCTGGGAAAGGGCAGGTAAACTTAATTATAAATGCCCCAACAAATGAAAATGAAATGAAATGAGAAATAGACAGAGCCAAAAGAGTACCCTTCTCTAACACCTGTGGCACACAAATTGCTTAGAAGACTTGGCTGATTTTCTGGGGAAAAAGGGTGACATGGAAGCTAATTCTGATAATTTAGCATAGAAGGATAAACATAAATTCCTTATTAGCTGTTTATTTGGATTCCAAATTCAATAATTTCAAATGTTATCAGCCAGCTCTTATCCTTGAACTTCTCCTTCTGTCACGAAGACCAAACCTTTATTGGAGAGTGGCTGCCCCCAAGAGTAAAAAGTCACCAGACTCCATTTATAAAAAACATTTGGCTCAGAAACGGTGATATTAAGATAGTGATATCAGGTACAGTGATGTTAAGCCTCAATTTAGGTCAGACTCTACTGAGTATCAGGGGCTTTCTCAAGACCGTGTTTTAACCCATGAAAGTGGAGTGAAACCACCTTAAGACTTTTAGGCCTGTTCTGGAAAATATCCATGAAATTAAGAGCGGATTTCAAAATACTTGGTTACAATAGGTTTTCCCTGGTATCCTTTAGTGCTTCTGGAGTGGCAAAAGAGAGGAAAGAAAGCAGCCATTCTGTAAGAAAACACGAAGCTATATCTTACTACGGTAAAGCCAGCAACAGGATCCATGACTATTTTGGGGTATCTCCATTGTGCCTATACCCATCTCTGGTAATGGTACTATTCCCCACCCACTGCCCCTGTAGGAGGGATATTTTAAGTAATTACATTTGTATCAGATAAAGCTATAGCTTTTACTATAGCAACTGAAATAGAAGGGGACATTTGATCTACGGAACCAAATCATATTCCACCTGAGCCAGGAAAATACTACTTCCTAAAAACTTGGAATTCAGATACCAAGAGACTGTGTCTGTTCATTGTAGGGAGCCCAGATGCAAAGTCAAGTGATGTCCAAGTGGGAATCAGTGTCAGCAAACTCAATCCATTCATGTGCAAGAAGAATACGGAGAAACAGCAAAACTGAGCAGAGAAAGTCAGTCTTCTAAGAGAACTAGGGAAGGAGCTCAGAAGCAGACTAAAAGAGTGTAAAATGGCCTAGAACAGGCAGGCAGACGTCTCAGCCTTATCCCATGTGGCTGAGCTGTCTGTAATCTACTGCTCTTAGATCTTGGCATGATTACCTGTCGGAGCTATTTAGTAAACATCATGCTTACAGGCACTAGTTTCTGTGACTTTCATACAACACATCTCTTGAATTAGGAGAGGAAGGAATCACCAAATAAAAAAATCTGGAACCAGACATACAGTTAGCAAGTAGCAAATCAACAAATGGCTTTGAAAAGGACAATGCATCATGGAGCTACAGTAAAAGATCCCATATAAAAGTAGGTGTCAGTGAAGACTTTAATTTGACCGGAACAAAAGCAATAATGATAGACAACATGTATAGAATGTTTATTATAAGCCAGGCATTCTTCAAAGCAGTTCCATCTATGAACCATTTAGTTCATAAAATCTGAGGCAGATGCTACTGTCCTCATTTTACAGATGAGGAACTGGTGCAGAAAAGAATTGAACATACTCAAAGTCACACAACTAGGAAGTGGGTAGAAGTAAACCATGGAGGCTGGTTCCAGAGCCCACTATCTTAAACTAAATACTCTTCTGCCTTCAGTATTTTGGCATGTAGACTTTCCTCTGCCTTAGGAGCTTACAGGTTATAGGGATAGCAAAGACTAAAAAGCATAAACTATGTTCTTATCAATAAAACTAATGTGCTTACAGATAAATAGAAGGGAAAACTGGAGAGGTCAGTGAGAACAGCAAGACAACAGTGTGACAATATCACACAACAGTGGACAGGAAGGGCCCTTACTGTCTGGAGTCTAGCCACTGAGAATTCTGAGTAGTAAAGTGATACGATCGGAGCTGAGTTACAGGAGACTGGTCTAATGGTTTCAACTAGACATTAATTTAGATGCCAATCTACTAGTCCAGTTTGAGGTTTTATGGCCAGAGAATAGAAAGAGAGAGCATGCCGAGTGCGGTGGCTCACGCCTGTAATCCCAGCACTTTGGGAGGCTGAGGCGGGTGGATCATGAGATCAGGAGATCAAGACCATCTGGGCCAACATGGTGAAACTCTGTCCCTACTAAAAATACAAAAAAGTTAGGTGGGTATGGTGGTGCACACCTGTAGTCCCAGCTACTCAGGAGGCTGAGGCAGGTGAATTGTTTGAACTCAGGAGGCGGAGACTGCTGTGAGCCGAGATCATGCCACTGGACTCCAGCCTGGGCAACAGTGTGAGACTCCATCTCAAAAATTTTTTTTTTTAAAAAGAGAGAGCAGATGCTAGAGGTGGTGAAGATGCAGAACTTGTGGGATTTGCCAACTAATTTGTTAACTAGATCCAAAAGTGAAGGAGTGGCTGAGAAGTAAAGTGGACTCTGGATTACAAACCTGAGGCACTTTGAGAATGGTGATTCCAATAAAAGAAATAAAGTCTAAAAGCCGAAAAGGGGCATAGGTTTGGCTAGAATACAAATGGAGAAACAACGATTAATTGTGTGTGAGGGAGATGAGATGAGTTTCTACAAAGTATATTTGAGGACCCAAACTAATAAAAACATTTGCTCATCAAGGAAAGATTCTATTAGACACATTTCAGCCTCTTCATTAAGATATGGATACATGAGCAAGATTTTAGTAAGATTTCCATTAAAAATATCATTTAAAAGTTTTTGGCACTTAGATAAATTTTTCAACTAGAAGAGTCAGTCATGCAGAAGCTATTCTTTTCCCAGTGATTTGGAATGATTTGAAGCATTACTGCTTGAAATTTCTTCATAATAAATGTATTCTATCAACATTTTTTTCTTAAAATTTATTTTGCATGATTGAATAACAAGATATAAAGAATAAAGAATAACGGTGTATGAAAATAAATTTTATTAAGGGAATATAGATGTTTTATTTAAATAAATAAAAATTTGACAATGGTGGTAAACCTATGAATGCATAAAATGAAGCTGCCAGATTCCTACTTCAGAACCAAGACACCCACTCCACCAGTTACCTCGCGGCCTGGCTGCTTTCAGCTGCAGCGGCCTTGACCAAGGTCACCTTGACCAGGAACACCTCACATCCAATGACTGGTTGATGCAGAGCTATAATCACCTGGTCCTCTTGCCTGAATTCTGGACATCTCAGATGTCCAGTCTAAGTGGACTGAGAGTTAGGTTGAAGATGTCCAGAGAGTTAGGTTGAAGGCAGTTTTGCAAAGGTATTACAGCTCAGCTCCTCCCTCTCTCTTCTTCCCTTTCTCTGCCACAGTTGTCTTCCTTTTCTTTTTTCTTATTATACTTTAAGTTCTGGGATACATGTACAGAATGTGCAGGTTTGTTGTATAGGTATACATGTGCCATGGACAGCAAACTAATACAGGAACACAAAAGCAAATACGGCATGTGCTCACAGTTGTCTTTCCTGAGTGCATTCCCAACAGCTGTCCTAGGCTCAACCCTCAGGGTTTCATAGTGTTTCCCAGGAGCACACCTGCCATGCCTTCCTTTGTGTGTCACTCCCTGACCACCCCCTACATCCCACCAGCATTAACCACCATCCTGAATTTGCTGTGTATCATTTTCATACAGTTCTTTATATTTTTACCAGAAGAAGTTTCAGTTTTCTACATTCTTTGTAAAGCTGTTTCATTATCTTATCACTTTGGAAACCTCCTTGTTTAAAATAATCAGTGAATTAAATCAATGAAGACAGTAACAATCTGGACCTATGTCTAAAGGTATAAATTTATGCAAAGGAAGGCTTCATTGTAGGTAAATTTAGGTAAAGAAATAAGTTTCTGAGCCTTAGAGATAGCAAGAAAAGTACTTCTCTCTGCCCCCATACTGCACGGAAGACTGTCACCGTGGGAAGAACGACTGATATGAACTGACTTACAAATGAATATCTCTGTTAGTACCTGCTCTTCTCCCATGTAAGCCCAATGCATTTGCTGTTGAAAACAGGTGTGCAAAAAAAGACACTGGAAAAATGTATATTATGGTAACATTTCCCAAAGTATATCTCATAAAGTATTAGTCCTATAGTGTTTATTTCACAGGAAGGGTCTTGGTAGCCATGTAAATTTGTAAAACTCTGACTCAGACAATGTAAAGTAAGCTCTTTTATCAGGAATGTGTGAAGTCCTTAATGTGCCAATACACAGTGTGGATTATTAAGAGGAAGAGGTTTTATGTAGTTCTGTCAAATCTCATATGAATACAGAATCCATTTGTTGGGTGGTCTCATCAAAATAACACATTTCAGGAACTTCTAGGAAACCATGCAAGTAATAATGTCTTCAGAGATAATGTCCAAACACACATATAGTTACCAAAATTAACTTTTACATTTTTTTTTTTTTGACATGGAGTCTCACTCTTATCACTCAGGCTAAAATGCAATGGCATGATCTTGGCTCACTGCAACCCCCTCCTCTGGTTCAAGCTATTTTCCTGCCTCAGCCTCCCGAGTAGCTGAGATTACAGGCACCTGTCACCACACCCGGTTAATTTTTTTTTTTTTTTTTTTTTTTTGTATTTTCAATAGAGACGGGGCTTCACTGTGTTGGCCAGGCTGGACTTGAACTCCTGACCTCAGATGATCCATCTGCCTTGGCCTCCAAAAGTTCTGGGATTACAGGCATGAACCACCACGCCCAGTCTAACTTTAAAATTTCAATCAATAATAATAGTTAAACCTCTGATGAAGTAAACCAGGCACATTCTTAAGATTTTATAAGCAAGATATATGTACAAGTATCCCTGTGCCCATTCATCAAAGAATCATATGAAATTCAGTACTTTGAGAATAAAGAACAGTTTTCCATTTTCCCAAGTTCCTCCTGAACTTGGGATGTGACTAGAATAAGAAAGGCGAATAGTAACTGACAGGTTAATAAAATCGCTTATATTGTGATTGTCATTATAGATTCAGTGAACTCTATTTGATGGCCAAAAGCAATGAAAAATGCTTGTCTTAAATCACAGAAGACTTGAGGACAAGTGGGTAGCGACAGTATGCATATGTAATCTTAGTTCCTTGGTAAGATTAACTCCTTGTTACCACTCATGTCTGCTGAGCTCCAAATTTGTAAAGGCAGCTATCAATTCCAGACTTTCCCTGGCGTCATCTCCTGCCATTCCCTCCTAGAAACTGGAGAAGACATTGTATTACATAAGTGAACCTAGTAGCTATGTGACGTGATGCCGCCACTGCCATAATCAAAGTGATCATGAATGAATCCTTACCATTCTCCTTCAGGAGTCAAAACCCCAACAGAATGATCTGGTTAACCAAATCACGGTAACAGGACTCAGTCCCAGCTGCCAAGGGGCCTGAAAACTTTTATTTCCTTTTCTTAACCTCTGACTTGGAGACAAGGTACCTTATTCCAATAATACTGTACACAGTTGCATTTTCCATCTAAATAGAATGGTACATTGGCAGTGGGATAGCTAAAAACAGTAACTAACAAAAAATGTTCAGGACTGTGGCAAGGAATCATTTTGAATGACAACTCCTAGTTGTGTGGGAACTCTACCGCTAATCTAAATAAAGAAACAATTGCAGTTGGTGAGTCTGAGCCTCTATAGCCACACTCCACCTCACCTGTGCAGCACCAGACTGACTTCATTACATTGGCTGCACTTGAAAAGGTGGGTGTCAGACACATATTAACCGAGCAGAGAACCACAAAACTTCTCAAGGTCCGGATGGCTGACGGAGCCCACAGTTGAGATTTGCTTCGTTTGACATCGATATTGATTTTTTGTTTTTGTTTTTTACAGGAGAACTCATTTGTTAGGAGTAAATAAGATCTTCTCCTTTACGTGGAAAATGGTTGGCATGACAAGTTTGACATTCAGAAACCCAACAAAGAAAAGCTGACCATGTTATCTGCAGGGAAGGGAAAAGATCAAGTTATAAGTATTCAGGCAAAAATTAGAAGAGAAGGTCTGTGTGTTTGAGTGTCGATCTGTTGAGAAGTCATTACCCCACACGGAAAGACGTTATTATACCCACTTTACAGAAGAAAAATCAGAGTCTTAAGCATTTTAAGTAATTTGTATGACCTTGTATCATACAGCTCATAGGTGGAGAAACTTGACCTATCTAACTCCAAGACCTGTGCCAGTCATTACATGATCTTCTTAGCTTGTTTCTCTCCTTTTCATCACTCTGTGGCTTCATTTTAAATTTATGACTAAAAGAGAGAGACAAAGACAAATAAAAGACCAGCTAATTAAGTAATAATTATTTCTAAGCAGGACTGAGGATGCTGTTGTGGCATGACTAATGGTACAACAATTCCCACTTAGTATTCAGGAAATGACCAATCGCCGTGAGTGCAGACGTAAAGTCTCAGAAGGTGACAATTATCCTTATGGAGAATTACCCTTTCGGCTTCGTCCGGAGCCTCACATTGGTCTCCTCAAATGTACCTCAGTGAAAAGTCAAATAGGAAGACAGCCTCATCTCCGAATTTGCTGGGTTTCTAGGATGACATCCACATCAATAAAGCCACAGAGAAGGGGCAGAAAATGTGACATGTCTTTATAGGAATATCCCAGTGCCTGGCTGATAGCTGTAATTCTCACCAAGAAAGGAAGTATACAATGACTATAACAATTTACATGTGGGTGTTGTGTATTATGACATTTTAGATTTACTATATGAATACATTTAACCTCTATTATAGAAGGGATCTGGGCTTTTATATAAGATTGACTGAAAAGCTCCTTTAAGTAGCCAGTTTCTCTATTATATTTACTTTTTTATAACTTATTATACAGGGGCTCTCAGATTGCAAAATTTAAGATTTCAGCATTAGTAGCTACTGCAATAAAAAATTAAGCATAGGTAAAACATATTTAAAAAAATTATATTATGTATATTATATTACAGGAAATAGGAGTAGATGAGAAAAATCGAATGGAAACTCAGCCACTCATGATTATGCCTCCTACATCAATTGAGGTTTAAAGGTCTTTCCCCACTAGCACATTGTTTAGCTTAAACAAGAAGAATAAAACTCTCATACTGACTTAATAACATAAGCAGGTTGAACACACCTAACATCACCCCAGATTATCTGCCTACCTATTAACTTGCATACATTTGTTATAAAGCCATAATCAGATAACACACCATTATGTAAAGAGTATTTCTAGATATTTTATAGCCTACTATTAATAATTAAACTTTCCTATAGCAACAAAAGTTTTTAAACTACTAACCTAGAAATGTAAAATTTACTGCTGATGAATATGAAATAAAGTTTGTTTTGATAAGAGAATGACAAGGATTGGGCCGGGCGCGGTGGCTCAAGCCTGTAATCCCAGCACTTTGGGAGGCCGAGGCGGGTGGATCATGAGGTCAAGAGATCGAGACTATCCTGGTCAACATGGTGAAACCCCGTCTCTACTAAAAATACAAAAAATAAGCTGGACATGGTGGCGCGTGCCTGTAATCCCAGCTACTCAGGAGGCTGAGGCAGGGGAATTGCCTGAACCCAGGAGGCGGAGGTTGCGGTGAGCCGAGATCGAGCCATTGCACTCCAGCCTGGGTAACAAGAGTGAAACTCCGTCTCAAAAAAAAAAAAAAAAAAAAAGAGAGAGAGAATGACAAGGATACATACCATTTATTGAGCACCTAACATGTTCCTAGCTTTAAATGAGGTTATTTGTTCATTGTTATATATAATAGAACCGTTTGTGGGATAGGTATTATTACTCCCATTTAATAGATGAGAAAGTAGTGACTTAGTATTACCACGCAATTAAAAAGCACATAGGTGATAACACACAGCAAGCCACTCAAACCTTGATATGTTTCTGTGACTCTTAATCCCTATTCAATTGCTTTTCACCCGTGGCTACATAATATAACTGCAATGAAAGTATTTTCCTAGATTAACATTCTGTAAATCATTCAAATAAGTAGCATCAAATTAGATTAAGAAAGTCATATTGATTATAAACAATAGTAAAAGCAAGACAATAAATGTGAATGAAAAGAAATACACATAAATGGAAAAAGGCAAATTAAACTTGAAAAATCATTTCAATTTAAAAACTAAGCAGTGGTGGTAAGAGCAGAGATTCTTTTTTCTTATAATAGCCAAATAGGCTGATAGCTCATTTCTTTGTGCAGCAACATTTTGATTTTTCTCCTGAAGCTGGAAATGCCTATTTACCAGAATGAGAAAAATACTTACAGTTATGTAAACTGCAGTGGTAAATTATGCATGCTCAATTAATCCACAAGTATAGCCCTGGGTTTGCTTAAGGTTTTTCAAGCATAAGATGCAGGTGCCATGCTGATAGTTTATCAACCCCTAGATTTTTAGTCATCTATTCAGATTAGTCTGATAGTGTATGAAGTGTTCATTGTTTAAAAGGAATTTGCCTAGATAAATTCCTGCCGCTGTCCCTCCTCCACCACGTCATTCATTATTGAGCTCCATAGATGTGAAAGATGAACACTTACGGGTCTTTTTTTTTTTTTTTTTTTTTTTTGATACAATTCCGAGAAAGCACTGTTAGCTAACAAATCCAGCCCACAATAAATCTTCTTTATTTACCGCTCACCTGGCTATGGCTCTATCAGTACCAGCAGGAAAAAAGATAAAATCTTATCAGTGAACTGCTCAGACACCAGATGCGGTTTCCCTTTCCGGACTTGGGGCATGTGAATTGCACACTTAATTCTATCAGGCTCCAAAGTGACAGCTAAATTCTCCAGTGCAAGATGTACAGTCCAGACTGTGCCACAGAGTCCTGCTGTTCGCGCCATACTCTTCACCTGATTTGAAAGATGTGTGCGTCATGCGTAAGAGAGAAGGCTAGACTGGGCCCGCGGCTCACGCCTGTAATCCCAGCACTTTGGGAGGCGGAGACGGGCAGATCACGAGGTCAGGAGTTTGAGACCAGTCTGGTCAACACAGTGAAACCCAGTCTGTACTAAAAGCACAAAAAATTAGCAGGGTGTGGTGGTGTGCGCCTATAATCCCAGCTAATCGGGAGGCTGAGGCAGGAGAATAGCGCAAACCCGGGAGGTGGAGGTTGCAAGGAGCCAAGATCACGCCACTGCACTCCAGCCCAGGCGACAAGATGAGACTCCGTCTCAAAAAGAACAAAAAAAAAGAGAGAGAGAACAAGACTGGCAGGCAGGCAGACAGACAGACAGACAGACAGAGAAGAAGGGCGAGAGCACCTTGAGCCGGCAGGAAAGGGGGGAAGGAAGAGGAAGACACAGAGAAAGGACACTCAGAAATAAAACAATATACAAAATTACTGAAATAACGGACCGTTTATTCCCTAAGAGACTGAAAACAGAAATACAGAGTGAAAAAATTTAAAGCTCGAACAGAGTCTCACATAATGGCAGTGTCTATTAGGGAATAAAAGGGGCCCATTATTTCTAAGACAGCAGCATCCGTTTGTATGGAGCGGCAGATGTGGGCACATAATACAGGATACCTCACATGGCACATTTCAAAACAAGTTAAAATGATGGGGATTTGGAGGGGAAACCAAATTGTCAACACTTTTTAATTTTTCGGAATCATGAGTTTTAGAAGCTACAGGCAGCATAAGACAAAAATAAATAGTTCAAACTTTTAAGTTGTATCTATTTTACTAGTACCTTTGCCTCCACAGGACAAATAAATGTAGGTAACACTAATACTCCTATTTATTGTTTTCTATGTATATAAAGCAAATATTTAAAAACAAACAACAGGCAACCTTATATATGAATTTAGCAACCTATACATTAGCAGCACTGATAGGTGTATTTTTCAAATGTATTTATTATAACAATATTTAATTTTTAAATCTTTAATTTAAAAATTTAAATCTAAATCTAAATCTAGATTGTTTAAATCTAAACAATATTTAAATTTTTAAATCTCCTGGCAACTATTGTCATGGATTGAAAGCTGCTCTGTTGCTAAATGGTTAATTTGCCTCCAAGTTTGTTAATTTCATTTTTCATTTCAAAATAAAACAAAATCTTCCTAACTCTTTCTATGGCCACTTTACTGGACAAAATGCCTAGTTTTAATGAAATTTGGAAAATAATATATTTAAAGAATTAGGACACAAAGAACTAAATCGTTTTCTTCTATCTGTATATCTATTCTTATATTAAAATAATGCAAGTGCAAAAAGTCATATATTGAAAAAAACACCTCTTAATCTCTTGAGTTCCTTTCCCTTCCCCAAGAACAGCATCAGAAGTCAGGTGTGGTGGCACACACCTGTGGTCCCAGCTACTAGAAAGCTGAGGCAGGACAGCTTTAAGGCTGTAGTGCATACCAGGACTGTGCCTGTGAACTGGTGTGTTCTAACCTGGGCAATGCAGTGAAACCCCATCCCCTTCCCCCCCAAAAAAATGGCATAACCAACTTACATAATTCTATCATTCAAAAATATTTTATATATATGTACATCAAAATATTGAATGAACAAACCAAGGTATTTAACAGTGGGGAGGGGGGACTTTTTCATTCAATATAGCTCGGATATGATCTTTTAAACTGGCAAATAGAATTTCCTTTTAAAGATGTACCATGACTTATTTAAACAGTCCCTATTCATGTTTGCTTAGGTTCTTTCTTGGACTTCTGCAAGCTTGAAACACTTTTAGAGCCAACTTTTGGGGTCACTTTTCCTCTTTCAAAACTTACTGCTTTTTTTCTAGCAATGCTCAAATTCAATTCAATCACTGATGTTATAACAAGTATAAAGCCTGCACAGGAATAGCTGCAAAGCTACAAGGAGAAACATACCACATGGAATATAAATGTGGGCAAAAAATATTTTGTATAATTTTTCAAAGGAATAAAAGTCAAGTTCACAAGTTACGAGGATTTTCAACAAACCCCTTGATGCTCTGATCAAACCTCAGAAATTTAAATCAAAAACCCTCTGGCAACCTTACCTCTAAGTAATCAAAAGCTCACTTTCCCTGTATATGACATATTGACATGTGCTAACCTCTTATTCCAAAGAGTTATTTCTTCTCAAATAAGGCTTTTTATTATTTTGTTCTCTGGTTGCATTTAACCCTTCAGTATAAAATTTTTTCTCCTTTAAATTATGCACCAACAAAACAAAGGTATTTCTAAAGCACAAATGTTCCCACTTCAGCAGCTCAGTGAGCTCCAGCCACAACATTAGGGAGATGAGGTGGTCAAATGGAGAGAAGGAAGAGAGCTTTTATTTACTGCAGCAAAGCAAGTCCTCCTCCTATTCATTTCCTATATAAAAATGCAGCAGCTACCTTGTAAGTACAGCACAAGGTTAGGATGAGAGTGAGTCCAAAGCTTTAGGTATGCTCACTTTGTAGACCACAAGTGTAGGAAACACAGACTGGTTTGCTATTTTACTTAACACATCTTACATGGTATTATCTGGTGTTCAGTAAAGCTCAACAAGCTGATCTGCAATTGTTATACTATTTAATACAACTACATGGTTGGAAGATTTTTTCTTATCACAGATTCCTAAAGCCTTTGAGTTAGGTGGTATTTGGATATTCTTCATAAAAATTTTATGGAATATATGCAGATAGATAGATAGATAGATAGATAGATAGAACATATTCTTTTTTTTCACTCTGTCACACGGGCTGGAGTATAACAGTGTAATCTTGGCTCACTGCAATCTCTGTCTCTTGGGCTCAAGCGATTCTCCAACCTCAGCACCCCCCACTCCTCCAAGAAGCTGGGACTACAGGCACACTACACCACGCCCAGATAATGTTCGTATTTTTAAACACAGGCTTTTACTATGACATCTAGGGTGGTCTCGAACTCCCGGGTTCATTGAGTGATCCCTCTGACTTGTCCTTCAAATTGCTCAGATTACAGGTGTAAGCCATCACGCCTGGTCTAAAGATCAAACATACTCTAACACATAGATGATGCATTTCATAATCAAAACTTTAACTAAAATGTCTCTGAGCACTGTGATGCAGGGGGTCACAAATCTTTTAAGTCAGTTCAAGATCTTTTTTGCCCCAGAAGTAGTAAAGCAGAGGGTTCAAGATTTTAAAGACAATTATATGACTCCCTCCCCAGTCTTTTGCCCTTAAATATGTTCCTGGTGCAAAGTTATACCCCAAATTGAATTAGGCAATCAAATTTATTAAAACATGGTATAGTAGTAATGCCCTTGTGCCAATGACTGCATTTTCTTGAGGGAACAGGGTGAGTATTTCAGGGAGAAACGTGGTACAACTATTGGCATTTTGTTGCTTTGGTCAATGATGTTTTGTCCTGTTTGTTTTGATTGTAGGATGCATGCTTCAGTGCAGAGCGCTCTAAACAACTTTTAGTAGGGTTAAAACACTGTGGTTTAGGGATAGCTCGTTGTTGGCCTCTTTACTAATGTCTTATCACAATGTGGAATTCAGTTATATTTGGACATTGTGTAGAACATTAACTGAAGGCAATGTTTTTCTGCACAATAAATATTACTGCTTCCTCTTCCATTTATACCCAGGCTTGGCTGTTCCAGGAGGTCTCCTGTCCAAGAACCCATTAGTAATTTATCAAAAGAGCAAATGTCATTATGCAGGAAGCCAAGGGAACTATTTTGCATTTGATTTCTGGTTTTGATAACATTACTATTGATTTAGTATTCTCCAGCATGACATGAGCTAGACAAAACATATCACAGTAGTTTTGAACTGTCAATCACAAATGATCCAAAGCTTTCCAAAAGAGAAGGTCCATGTCACAGCCTGAAGACTGCATTTTACCTGAAATTCCTTAGTCCCAAAATATTTAGTTAAGAGTTGCTTTATTGCTATTAAAATAATTTTTAATGAAGAAATCGCAATAGTTACTTCCTAAAAGTAATGGAATCATGTAATTAGTACTTAAAAAAATATGAAGCGATTTTAAAGAAATTTGTTTTAGACCTGTCATCTCCCGAAAAAAGAAACTAAGAGTATAATGCATAGGTTACATGAAGGAACTTCACATAATTTCTGAATAACTGAGAAATTCAGCATTTTTTTCCAGCATATGAGGCAAAATTATTTGTTAAAAATATTTTAACTGGTTAAATTCACATTAATTTTCACTACAGAAAAACCTAATGTGTTCATATTGTCCATAATTTGTTCCCCTTTTTTCACTAACTGAACAATGAAAATCAAATTGAACTCATGAAAATCAAACAGATAGCCAGGTATTAATGAAAAGCACTTAAGATATACAATGTTTTTCAGAGATTGAGACGGATTTGCAGAGGGAGGTGCACATTTCTCGCAAAAGTGATATTACAGCGTCAAGTGACTGCTGCAACAGGGCACTGCACAAGCAGAATGGATTCCTTCACTACTAAGTTCAGTTCAGTTGCTGTCATAAAGAGACAGAGGTGTTTGCCCTTCGCTACACCCACAGGTGGCCCTTCTGTCCCAAATGTGGCCTCTGGGCTCTTCTGGAATACAAAGGTCAGGTAAACTGGCTTTGGAGTTATGCAGCCTGACTTCAACTACTGACCATCACCATTTACTGCTAGTGTGAAATGACCTGACCTCACTAAAACTAAATGTCCCAATCTGTAAAAAAAAATAAATAAATAAATAAGTATATTCTATTCAAAAGGGATAAACATCCTTACAAATATTTGTTGGCAAAGTTAGTGCATCATGCTGCAAGAGCTTTCCCTATGTTTACTGCCATAATATAAACATAACTTTAAAGAAAAGCAATTTTGTAGTTGTTTCTGAAAGACATTAATTGCATTTCTCTATTGTATTATCACACTCCATATACTTCAAAACACTACTGTGTGATAGAACCTTCTGCATTGATAGAAATGTTCCATGTCTATGATGTCCAACATGGTAGCCACCTGATACATCTGACTACAGAACCCTTGAAGTGTGACTAGTGTAACTAAGGATTGGCATGTTTACGTAATTTTAATTACCTGAAATTTATATTTAAATGGCTAGTGACATTGTTGTTGAACAGAACAGCTCTAGAGATCCTAGTATTATCTTCCGTTTATTTCATGATTCATTTGACATTGAGACCCACCTCTGCTATCAAGGACATTTTTTTTTTCTTTAACCACATGTCCCAAGTTATTATCCTAAGCTTTTCTGTCTCACACCCCAACCTTAAGCCAACCTGACCAGAAGTCAGTCATGGCTTTTTGTTCTCTCTTTAATATCTCTAAATATCATGGCTCCAATGGCCTATAACAGCCAGGGATCTGACACACTTAATAACAAATTATGGGCTCTCAGTGGTTGGATTTCAGTCGAGTTACTTATCTATCATTGCTACGGTTTTTCAGAATGATAGAACTTAATTTCTGGCCAAGAGTTAACGCTCTTCCAGAAAACAGACTTCTTACTCTTGCTTGGATAAAGAATGTCGGGTAGGTTTAAATCTCAGGTCTTAATTCCAAAAGATGGTAGAACAATGTGGAGTACCTCAGATCTGATATTTAAACTCAAAATGAGATGTCAGGCCTGTCCTACTCTTTTGTTTCTATTTCAGTCTAGTGATTGTCTTTGATCTGTGTCTTGCTATATAATCCATAAGACTGATTTGAGACAAAGAATAAAAGATTCATTAAATTTTCTAAATCAGAAATTTCTAGTGTTCTCTGTCTGCCATTCAAATTATTTACATTCTGGCAGCCTATGTTGCTTGCTCAGGTTCTTATCCGACATTTTCCACTCCCAGGCCTAACTCTCCTGTTATCCAACATGTGTAGTTTTCCTTCATGATCCTAGACATTATTAATCTGCTCCCTCACTCATAATTTCATAGCACTTTCTGTAATTCTTCATTTTGGCAATTACTACTTTGCCTGGTATGAAGTCAGCACTCAAAAAAATCTTGTGAACAAATCAATGAACTGGCTGATAACGGTTTATCTCTGTCCCTGTCTAGACCATAGCTTCCTAGCTGTATGGGCCACACCATATTCATTTTCTTTGTCCTTAATACAAGACAAAGCCAGGAATATGGAAAGCATTCTGTATTAGCCCATTTTCACACTGCTAATAAAGACATACCTGAGACTGGGCAATTTAAAAAAAAGAGAGGTTTAATTGGATTCACAGTTCCACGTGACTGGCGAGGCCTTGCAATCATGGCAAAAAGCAAGTAGGAACAAGTCACATCTTACATGGATGGCAGCAGGCACAAAATCTTGTGCAGGGAAACTCTCATTTTTAAAGCCATCAGATTTCATGAGACTTATTCATTATCACAGAAACAGTACAGGAAAGACTTGCCCCAATGATTCAATTACCCCCAATGATTCAATTACCCCCAACTAAGTCTCTCCCACAACATGTGGGAAATCAAAATGAGATTTGGATGGGGAGAGAGCCAAACCATATCATTCCACCCAGCCCCTCCCACTTCTTATGTCCACACATTTCAAAACCAATCATCCCTTCCCAACAGTCCCCCAAAGTCTTAACTCATTTCAGCATTAACTCAAAAGTCCATGGTCCAAAGTCTCATCTAAGACAAGGCATGTATGAGCCTGTAAAATTAAAAGCAAGTTAGTTACTTTCTAGACACAATGGGGATACAAGCTTCGTATAAATACAGGCATTCCAAATGGGGAGACACTGGCCAAAACAAAGGGGCTATAGGTCCCATGCAAGTCTGAAATCCGGTGGGACAGTCAAATCTTAAAGCTCCAAAATGGTCTCCTTTGACTCCATGTCTCATATCTAAGTCATGCTGATGTAAGAGTTGGGTTGCCATGGTCTTTGGCGGCTCTACCCCTGTGGCTTTGCAGGGTATAGCACCCCTCCTGGCTGCTTTCATGGGCTGGTGTAGAGTGTCTGCAGCTTTTCCAGGTGCATGGTGCAAAGCATCAGTGGGTCTACCATTCTGGGCTCTGGAGGATGGTGGCCCTCTTCTCACAACTCCACTAGGTAGTAACCCAGTAGAGACTCTCTGTGGGGGCTCTGACCCCATATTTCCCTTCTGCACTGTCCTAGCAGAGGTTCTCCATGAGGGCCCCATCCCTGCAGCAAACTTTTGCCTGGGCATCCAGGTGTTTCTATATATCTTCTGAAATCTAGGTAGAGGTTTCCAAATCTCAGTTCTTGACTTCTGTGTATTTGCAGGCTCAACACCAATTGGAAGCTGCCAAGACATCATGTTTGTACCCTCTCAAGCCATGGCCTGAGCTCTGCATTGGTTTCTTTCAGCCACAGCTGGGGTAGCTGGGACACAGGGCACCAAGTCGTTATGCTGCACACAGTACAGGGACCCTGGGCCTGGACCACAAAACCACTTTTTCTCCTAGGCCTCTGGACCTGTAATGGGAGGGAATGTCATAAAGACCTCCAACATGCCATGGAGACACTTTTCCCATTGTCTTGGGGATTAACATTTGGCTCCTCATTACTTATGCAAATTTCTGAGTTGGCTTGGATTTCTCCTCAGAAAATGGAATTTTCTTTTCTATCAACATTGTCAGGATGCAAATTTTCCAAACTTTTATGCTCTGCTTCCCTTATAAAACTGAATGCCTTTAACAGCACCCAAGTCACATTGTAAACGCTTTGCTGCTTAGAAATTTCTTCTGCCAGATACACTAAATCATCTCTCTCAAGTTGAATGTTCTACAAATCTCTAGGGCAGGGGCAAAATGCCACTGGTCTTTTTACTAAAACATAACAAGAGTCACCTTTGCACCAGTTTTCAACAAGTTCCTCATCTCCATCCGAGACCACCTCAACCAGGACCTTATTGTTGATAGCACTATCAGCATTTTGGTCAAAGCCATTCAACAAGTCTCTAGGAAGTTCCAAGCTTCTCATATTTTCCTGTCTTCTTCTGAGCCCTCCCAACTGTTCCAACCTCTGCCTGTTACCCAGTTCCAAAGTCACTTCCACATTTTTGAGTATCTTTTCAGCAACACCCCACTTCTGATACCAATTTACTGTATCAGTTCATTTTCACATTGCTGATAAAGACATACCTGAAACTGGGCAATTTACAAAAGGAAGAGGTTTAATTGGACTCACAGTTCCATGGGTTGAGGAAGCCTCACAACCATGGCAGAAGCCAAGGAAGAGCAAGTCGCATCTTACATGGATGGTAGCCAGCAGAAAAAGAAAACAAAAGGAAAAAAAAAGCTTGTGCAGGAAAACTCCATTTTTAAAACCATCAGATGTCATGAAACTCATTCACTATCATGAGAACAGTACAGGAAAGACCTGCCCTCATGATTCAGTTACCTCCCACTGAGTCCTTCCCACAACAGGTGGGAATTCAAGATGAAATGTGGGTGGGAACATAACCAAACCATACAACATTATAAATCATTTTTCAGCCTAGATGGCATGCAGGGGTTTTAAGGAGTCTTTTCTATTCTGACTGCCCTTTGGGGTCCTCAAACCCTGGCTGTCTGAATCATCATTTGTACACTTCACTCTGCCTTTCTGTTCCTTCAGTGCTCCTGTCTTCTGATTCTCTGCCCAGACTGTTAATAACATGTATGCCTTTGGTCTCTCTGCCTGTTTTCTGACTTATATCCTCTTCCTTCTGCCTGAAAAAACTTAAATCTTCACTTTTGAAGGATAATTTTGATGGATATAGAATTCTATGTTGGCATTGTTGTTGTTGTTGTTTTTCATTCAACACTTTATTTCACTCCATGCTCTTCCTGCCTGAATAATTTCTGACCAAAAGTACACTGTAATTATTTCACTTGTTCCTCTAAAAGTGAGGTGCTTTCTTTCCTCAGACTAATTTCAAGATTTTCTCTGTTTTTGATTTTCTGCAGATTGAACATGATATGCCTGGATTTGTTGTGTGTTTGTGCGTGTGTGTGCACATGTGTAAAATGCATATTGGTATCCTTGACTTTGTATTTCTTCTTGACTTTGAGATTTTGTGTCTTGCAGTATTTTCATCTGTAATGCACTGTTATTACACTGGGACTCTGTTAGCATGGGGGCAGAGTGTGAGGAAGGGGAGCATTCTATAATCTTTTGATTAAATTTCAGTATCTTAGTAGGCTATAGTCATCCCAAGGTTCCTATAGGGGCATAGCTAATCTCCCTCCCCCCATCTTCCTATATCCTTCACTGGCTGCAGCATTCCCAATATATTTCCTTGAAGATCTGACCCTTATGTCCTGTTTCCTTCTCCATTAAATGAGACTGACAGGCTAAGGGATCTAAAGTGGAAGGAGTGTACTTTCCTTTATTGAGGATAAAGTCTACTACTGTGGAGAGAAAGCCTTTGTTATGGAGAACTCTGGGTATAGACTGCAATAATTCCTTCCTACCACAGCAATGATAGAATCTTCACCATGAGAACTTGATGGGGTTCCTGAAGACAAAGCCCATGAAAGTGTGGAGGGATCTGAGGCTGAGTTCCCCTGGAATTTTTTTACATCCATTCCAGCCTATACTCGGTGTTCAGCAATTCATCAAAATCATCACTGACGTGTTCCTACCAGTATGTGGCTCCAGTAGCTTGGGCACTAGGTATATAGATCTAGGTGGTTTCACTTTTAATGTGCCTGTCTCTCTGGAATTTGCAATGGTGATCTGCCCCATAATCACATTTCTGATGGGCCCAAAAAGTCCAATGGGTCCACTGAAGTCACTGACTTTCAAGGTTCAGGTTTTTCTTGGTTTAAAATCAATAGTGATGGCTTCTAAGCTCTTTCTGTGTCAGAACTGAAATCCCAAATCCTAGACCATGCCCTTTGAAATCAGACAAAGAGAGTTGAGCTCTCCTATTGTCATTTATCATCTATGTAACCCTAGGAAAATTACCAAACCTTTTAAAACCCCAGTTGCTGCATTGATAGAATTGTAATAATTATAAAAAGCTTGTATTAAATAAGGCATTGCAGTACATTGGGCATAGCACATGGAAAGCACTCAATAAAAGTTAGCTGCTCTTATTCCTCAAGAGCCATTTTCATTTGTGCTTATGCATGTTACTCTGCTGGGGGTCTTGTCCTGTCTTTCTGTATCCTGTCCCCTTGCTCCATGAATGAGGGTTTATACTGAATGAACAGTTCCAGTGTTGACAAATTTAGAAGCTGAGGGTTCAATAGCAGCACAACCCTACATTTCATTTTAATCACTGGCTTTTATCAAATAAAAGATTCCTGGCTATTAATGTTTTCTCCATGGGGACCAGCTGACCTTGGGCTTATATGATTAGAATGTGTTATTAAGAGTGGGAAGAAGAGAAATTAAAATATTGTCTGTCACTTTTTTGGCTGTATCATCTTAGGCATGTTACTTATCCTCTCTGTGCAAGTTTTCTCTATCCATACAAGGGGTGGGAGGTAATAATATCTACCTCTTGAAATGGCTGTGTGGATCAAAAGAGGGAACATATATAGTATTTAGAACAGTGCTTCCCATACAGTAAGCACTCAATAAGCATTAAAAATGACTATAATTGAACATACATATCTGGGAAAAAAAGTGAAAAGGAGCTGGATTACAGAGCTCACGTCTATAATCCCAGCACTTTGGGAGGCCAAGGCAGGCAGATTACTTGAGGTCAGGAGTTAAAGATCAGTCTGGCCAACATGGGGAAATCATGTCTCTGCTAAAAATACAAAAATTAGCTGGGCCTGGTGGCATGCATCTATAATCCCAGCTACTTGGGAGACTGAGGCAGGAAAATTGCTTGAACCCAGGAGGCAGCGGTTGCAGTGAGCCAAGATCACTCCATTGCACCCCAGCGGTTGCAAGATCACTCCATTGCACCCCAGCCTGGGCAACAGAGCGAAACTCCATCTCAAACCTCCCTCTCTTAACAGCCATAGGCCATTATGACATTATGTTATTAGAATTATAAGTTATACCCTCTCTATTACAAAATTTTATACCATATAAAGGTAAGAATCAATAACCAAAAAGCCTATCTCCAGGGCCCGGGGTATAAAGTGACAGAACAATATAGGCAAAATTAGTTCAGGTAATTATCTGCCCCTTGATCGAATGCAACTCTTGTTCTGAAACAAAAACCCTGTATTGCTTTAGAGTAGATGCCATTGAAGATAGGAACATGAGATAGGAAAGGTGATTCTATTTACATGGTTTCCAGTAAGAAAAACTTAATATAAAAAGGAGCAAAAAATGTCAAAGGCCATATGATCATTAACCATTCTGAACAGGTAGCAGACAATTAAGTAATTAATCTCAAATCAAAATCTATAAATAAGATTTCTATTCCATGTACACTCTCTAATCATTGTATTTGAAAGCTATCTTGGGAGGGGTTCTGGCTTCCAGATGTGGAAATAATGAAAGACCCTGATTGCCCAGGAACTCACTAAAAGAATTTGACCACCATGCTGAATGTTTCCCAAAATGCTATGTGCACAATTTCTTCTCCAATAAAAGATGTAATTTATCAGTTGCTAAGACTGATTTCCTTAGTAAAGCTCCTTTTAGGATAGGCTTTGACACTGTACACATTGAATTTTTTTTTTAATCAAGGATGTTTACTGAAGGACCTAAAAGTTTGAATATCATTGAGTGATCTAAAAAGTCTACTCCCAGTGGAATGCTAGAGTTTAAGAGATTTCATATAAACAACAATCATGTTAGAAATATTTAAGCTCAATAAAATTATTTTCTGAAATCTACAAAGCACAATACATAGAGAAGTGTGAATGCTTAAAAACAGCAGACCAAGTCTCTGACTGCTTTGTAACATTTCTCGTCTTATACCTCCAAGATTTTGCTGATTTATATAGACCTGAAATTGAAAGCTGCTATTCTCAGCACAAGTCTACATGGTTTAATGTTTCCATAATCTCATATTGATGGACTTTAGGCAAATGTATCAGTCGTATTAGAGACAACCTTGAAACAAAAGTAGAACATGTTAGTGGTCTCTGAAAGGAAATGCAATTAAAATGATAAAAAGTTAATAAAAATTACATTATTATCCATAAAATGGTAAAAGCATATTCTGATGAGATTTGTGCATACACTTTATCCTAAATAAGATAAAGTCCAATATTTGAGCTTCCAGCTTTAATTTGTTTCTCTGTAGTCTGAGCTATACACACTATCATTATCAGATAATGTCTATGCAGCTGAATGCTATTAGTACCGTCCATTTTGACTAGACTATTATATTACAAAACATGAGATTGGACAGTTTTACCTCTATTCCTTTTATTGATTCTGACTAGTAAGTACGCAAATCAATGGTGATTACAAGATGCAAGGCATTCCAGAGTAGAAAGAAAATTAAGTTTGGCTCATCACTTCTCTTAACTATACAAATATAATATCTCAAGACAAACAGCAGGCAGAATTTAATATAAATAAATATACCATTTAAGGTCCCAAACTAGCAACAACATTTATGAGACCACTTCAAAATGATGATTCATTTAAAAGGAGATTATATTTTCAAAGGAACTGCTTTATTTAAATTGTTAGCAATATAAGCACATGGTGACACTAATTAGTAGGTGAAAGAACACAAAGCATATTTGTTAAAAAGAAAAGGGGGAAACCATGGAAGGCATGAGACCCAGAGCTTCTGGTTTCCATGGAAGAAGGGAAAGGTATACAGAGGAGAATTGGTTTACACAGTCACTCTGCAGTTTTTTTAAGGGTGGGGTATAACCATATTTTGTTGGAATGTTTTACCTATAAAAACTCCACCGTGAATTAAGTGTCCTTTACATATTGTTATTCTGGATCTGTACTTGCCTTCATTTGAAAATATACTGTTGTAGTAGAAAGGATCTGATCTTGACATGTTTTAGTAAGCAGGAAATGAAGGTTACATATTGTGTCCATTCATTCCATTTGCCTTGACTTAAGACAATAAGGATCAGATGAGACTCACCTTAGATTTTGATCTGTTAAATATCCACATAGTACCGAGCTGCTATCCAGGCCAGGTAATGAGTAAATGTCAACTACTCTACATCTCTAGGCTCTCAGCATTAAATACGTGCTCAAAGTTTTTGGCAGACTTAGAAATAACTCATTTTTCTCTTATAGTTTAAAAAGTACATTCCTAAATAATGCATGCTTTGAAGATCACAAGGTAAATATTGTTATTAATATTCCCATCTTAAATATAGGAAACCATACTTAAGGTTAAGAATCAAAAGAAAAATGAGGTGAAGAAACCAAGGTTTAGCTAATTTGTTTGGCTGCTATGTAAAGAATCAGTACTCAAATCCTATTCTATTGACTCGATCTTTCCAGAGTCCTAAAAATTCTTCTTTGGGTGCAGCTTCTGGTTGCACTATACCCACTGTTAGCATCTTTATTCTTATAGAGCTTTCTTATCTTCTACCTAGAACAAATCCTGTAAGAACTGCAGACTTTCTAGGGATGTGTCTGATACAGACTGCCAATCAGTGGACTGATTAGAACCTGCAGGAAATGCCATAAGGGCTGTCTTTTCCCCCACCCTCAAATGGGTGGGAACCCTACTTACTCTTATACTGAGAGACGTTCAGAAGTAAAAATGTCTCGTGATGTCATTATTTCTTTAGCTTTCATAATTAAGTGCTTATAAAACTAGTACAGTGAACAACCACAATAATACAGCAAATAATAAGAAACTATACATTTTAGAATAGGTTCCAATAGTATCATTTACATATTCAATACTTAGTTTCCTCAATTTGTCTTCCATATTTTGCCTCGGTGAGGAATTCTTGAACCAGTCTTTGCCATCTTTACAAATAAGCCCAAATCCCAGAAACCACAGAACAGTGTTTCTAAAAAAAATATAAATTCAGTTTTCAGGGCCATTAACATATTCCCATGAGATTACAGAGCAGAGCAACTCTGCTCAGGAAATACATTTCCTTCCTCCAAGAGAGGAGCCACTGCATTTTTTTTCCCTAGCTGTCTCTCAGAGGATCATCGCTATTTTCAACAGAATTCACAGTAAATGCAGAAATACTAGGCACTATGACTTCAGTGAAGGAATCACTTGGGACTCTAAAAAGAACATTTTTAAATAAAAAAAAAAATCCCCAAAAGTTTTTGCAAACTGTCATGGCATAGCAATCTTTTTGGAAGTGAGAAAAGGGAAGATAAGATATTACAGGAATCAGCTTCCCAACTGCCCGTAGAACAGCCCAGCACACTGGTACCTCCATCTCTAAGCATTTTTCCAATTGCTTCTCTTTCCAGAGCAGAACCCTTTCCATAAATTCTCATTTGAAAATAAGTGAAAAAACTTTGAAATGTATTAAACACATCATAAATTCTGCAGTATAAATAAGTTGCTCTGGACAGACAGGATTAAGAGCCTGAAAGGGCAGCAAAGGAATATTCTCATTCTAGCTTTTGCACTTGATCTTAGCCAAAAGGCTGAGAAGCCATCGTTCCAGTTTTTGTATTGCTTGCCATCTTTTATTTTTAGAGAAGGCATACTTGATGAGAAAATGACATCAAGTGTATACAGATGTGGCTGAGAAGGCCAATGCTGGATCAACAGAGGGACACGTACATATTGAGGAGAAATTGATTGTCCTTCATCAGTTACTAAGTGGGGCTGCCATCCGAAAAGCCCTTCTTCATTTATGACATTTCCACTTTCCTAGACCTGCAGCCAGCCCTTTGCTCAATATGAGCAGTTCCAATCAGTCTAGTAACTTGCTAGGTTAGGCATGCAGCTATACGTCTTTGAAAGGCAGCTAGCATGAAGCCAGTCCGAGGCTATGTTTTATGCATCCTCAAGCGATCTTTACTGGTTTCCTGCTTGTGAGGAGATTCTTGCTTCACCAAGAAGTTACTCTGACGACGTTAACCATGTTCAATAGAGAAGCGCTGTGGGGAGCAATGCTGCCAGCACTGGAAGTCTGACCATAGCACATGGCTTGTCTTGCCATTTCTGTTCACTTTCCTGCTTCACACATGACACCAACTGAGACGCTCCACTAACTGATGGGGATGGTTTTGGTGACTCACGTCTTCCATACAGCCCCATCAGAATTAGGAAACACTATTACTGTATAAATCTGAATCCATATCAGTTGCATATTCAACTTCCCTGAACCTCATTTTTTTTTTTTTTTTTTTTTGAGACAGAGTCTTGCTCTGTCACCAGGCTGGAGTACAGTGGCACAATCTCGGTTCACTGCAACCTCCACCTCCCAGGTTCAACAATTCTCCTGCCTCAACCTCCCAAGTAGCTGGGATTATAGGTGTGCATCACCATACCCAGCTAATTTTTGTATTTTTAGTAGAGACGGGGTTTCACCATGTTGGCCAGGATGGTCTCGATCTCTTGACCTCATGATCTACCCACCTTGGCCTCCCAAAGTGCTGGGATTACAGGGGTGAGCCACCATGCCTGGCCTCATTTTCCTTATTTATAAAATTGGAATAATAACAGGACCTGCACAATTAATTTATTGTTAAGGTTATTGTAAACTACCTCACCCAGAGGGCTGCAGGTAGGAGTCACACAGTCAATATTAATTATTATTATCACAGTTGTTTTTCAGCTATTTGGAAACGTGCTGACTTCAAGTTTCTGGAATAAACTTTAACATGGAAATGATGCCATACTTTAACAGGAGTGAGCATTTGACTTTTCTGTAAACATGCAAGTAGTTTACCATAACCTAGATTGGAATTTTTGCTGATGTGTTGAATCAAACACTATTATATAAATGCACTTTATAGTTCACAAAATAACAGTTGAGTCTGACCTCATGGATGTGTAAAGTCCTGGCATGTAACAAGCCAACACTGAATAGTGTATTGATACTAAGAAAGAGCAGGAAAGTAGGAGAGTACATGAATTACCTAAGTTCAAATATTACTGGCATAAGGGATAATGCTATTTTTGTCTTAGAGGTATTGTTTCAACTTTGTCTTAGAAAAGAATCCTTGTGATTCAGATCTCATCTAGGAAGAAAAAATTAAATGTTTTAAAGTCGATGCAAGAATAGCAGATGTGGATTATGTGATACTTCTGTAGTACTCGAATAAGACCCAAAGCAGCATAGATGATTTATTATCTAGAAGTCATACAAATAGGTATTCTGAATAAACTACTAAAGTGAATGTTTTCATTAGCGAACAGTTCTTTAATTCTGGTTTCAGGTACTTGAAGAAGAACTAGTTAGCATCATTGAAAGATTACTTGGGAGGTTTCATATAAAACATCAATTCACATTGATGTTCTGTTGAAATTTCAGTGAAAAGGTGTCTTTGAAGGAGATTTACCAAGAATTCAAGTATATCTAAGAACTCAAGTATATAACCAAATTGTAATGGAAGGTTTCAGGGCTGAAAAAATGTAACTCCATGTGTCTCTAAGGGTGTGTGTGTGGCAGTGGGGAGGGGAGGAGAGAGAGAGAGAATACGAATCCTTGTTTCCAACTTGAGCCAAAAGTAAATTCAGCTGGAATTCAACATCAGACATACCTTAGTCCATCTGGATGCCTGCAAACCTAGTACCAACAGAATTGATTTGCTCAAGGTACTGAGGAACTAGCTAGTGAAACCTAAGGAAAGAATAATAAAGGCACGCAAATGTAACTAAGGCTAATGCCGAGAGTCGGAAAGCAGGGCATTCCTGAATAAACTCAAGTCCTTCCTACTCACACCATCCTCCAGCTCAAGGTTGAGTCCTAGGGAGAGGAAGAGATGAAAATCCCTGCACTGTATCCTGGGCACCAGAGCCAGTTACATTTTGAGTAGCCACAAAATATTAACAGTGGCCAGCATTTGCTGAGCCCTCACTTTGGACTAGGTACAACCTGATGAGGTAAGTACTCTTATTGTTACTGTTAAATAATCTATTTTGAAAAAGGGAATTCTGTTTATTAGATTGTCTTGATTTTCTTTTCTCTCTTCCCTGTGGGAATATAATATTAAATATGCATTATGAACGCCTTTATTAGGTGACTCATTTTCCTACAGAGGAGAAAACCTAGGCAAACAGAGATTAAGTAATTGCCTGCAGTCACACTACAACCAGACAGAAGAGCTGAAACTCAGACTGCAGGAGGAGGGAGCATGATCCTCCACTCCTACTTCCATCCACTATGGTTTATAGAATAAAACTCAAATGAGAGAGCTGGGTATTCCCTGATTATTGAAGCATACAGAAGTAGATGTGGCTTCAGAAATTCCAGAGGACACAGCAAGCCCTTGGTGCTGCTGCTCAGCTGCTGTACCAAGCAACATCCTTAAGATTCCAAATGCTGTTTTGGAGGCACCAAAACAACGTATTTGGGAGACGGGGCAAGTTACTTCACACAAGCCTGCAAAGCACCATCACTTCAGGATGTCAGAACACGCAAGGAAGAAACCAGCTGACAGTCTTTGGTATCTAGGAAGACTGTACATGAGGAAATTTCCATGTAACGGAGGGAATCCTTACGCAGGGATAGGGTCTCATATAATGAAAGTGTAATATAATGAAGGTCTCAATAATGAAAGTGTAGACAGTCAAAGTGGTATTGTTTGTTAATGGTATTCTACTACTGTATTTCACCCCTGGGGTGATGTGGCCTGGGAAAACCACTGTAGGTGCCAAGGAAAGTAAGGTTAGTAGAAACTTAGTTGGGTAGGAAACTCGCATTTGCATGTCTGCTGGGTGCTGAGCTCTCTGCCTGCATGCGATTGCACTGGAGGCATGTGAATCCACATGTGTTTCACTCCTTAGTCATAAAACTATTGTCCCATTAATAACAAAAATTCTTCTCTTACACAATGAGAGAGGGAAAAAAGGAACATGAAGGTGGCATTTATCTCAGCTGTAACAGTTTACTTCCTGACTGTGTTAATGGTTGCATTTGAATAGCAGAGAGGAAGAAAAAGACTGAAAACAGTGCATTGCATTTAGCATTTAACATCTGGGATCAATTCGGTCACACTGGGACATCATGGGGGTCTGTTGTTCTACAATATAGTCATAACTATATGACATTTGCATTTGCTACACAGTTGACACTGGCTTAAAAGTGCCTTTAAAGACAACAGACCAGGGTTCAAGTCCTGCCTTCTTTCACAAGCTATGCAACTTAGGGCAAGATACTTAATCTTTTTAGTCTTACTTTATTTGTCTATAAATGCAGGTGATATTTGCCTATCTCATTGCATCGATGTGAGGTTTCCAGGTGCGTGGAACAGAGCTGGGCACATAGAACCTGTGCCTCCACTGCCCTTCCCCCTGCGCTGCTTCAGCCATTGTCTCCAGTGGCTGAGTAATTCATATGTTAATTGCCTGGAAAGGGTTCTATGAAAAAAATCTCTGAGTCATTCATTTCTATATCAGAGTAATAGGACTGAAAAACAAATTCTTCATTTTATCTGGACACACATGAGAACTTTCTTGGGATAAAACATTGTCCGCCTAGAAATATATTGATGCCACATTCATACATAGAAAAATATAACTAACATATATTGATTATTTACCTCATGTCATGCTCTCTGCTAACTGGTGTTCAGCATCTACATTACTTTCCACAGAGGGAGGAGGATATGATTTATAGAGGTTTTGTATCTTGCTCAGGAGCTCACAGCTAGTAAAGTGATCTATCTGGTACTCAAACCCAGATCTGTTTAAATCCAAAGCAATGTCTGAACCCCCAATCCACATTGCCTGAACTATAAACAAAACTTGCACAGACATATTTACATATTTTCACACAAAATCTAGCATTGAAGACAAGCAAGTTTTTTTTTTGTTTTGTTTTGTTTTGTTTTGTTTTTTTTTTTTTTTTTTTTTTAATTCACGCTTCGTTTTCCTTTGTCCTACGAACAGGTGCTTCTCAACTGCCTTCACTTAGGAGATGGATATAATGTCTTAGAGTTTGATGTGTGCTAATCTCAGAATTCCCCTCAGAGAGTACCAATCCAAAATCAAGTTCTTATCCAAAGTCTTTAACTGCGAAAGGAAAATGTTTAATTCTTTTAATATCATTCCCATCTAAACCTTATGTTCTGGCTAAGTTGCAAATTAATATTCTTCCTTGGGACGCACTTGTTTTATTTTTCTGGAAATACTCTCTGGGCATATGGACAAGTAACAGTAGCAGTAGAAGTAGTAACCGCTAATCTTTAATAAGCATTTACTTTTTTTTTTTTTTATTTTTGAGACAGAGTGTTCCTCTGTCACCCAGGCTGGAGTGCAGTGGCACAATCTCAGCTCACTGCAACCTCTGCTTCCCAGATTCAAGCGATTCTTCTGCCTCAGCCTCCCAAGTAGCTGGAACTGCAGGCACCGCCACCACACCCAGTTAATTTTTGTATTTTTAGTAGAGACAGGGTTTCACCATATTGGCCAGGCTGGTCTTGAACTCTTGACCTGGTGATTCACCCACCTTGGCCTCCCAAAGTGCTGGGATTACAGGCATGAGCCACTGTGCCCGGCCAGTATTTACTATTAATATATGCTAGGTACTATACTAATTAACAAACATGCATTATCTTATTTACTACTCACTATAACCTTATAAAGAAAGTGACTTTTATACGACACTTGAGGAATGGGCCTTAGAGAGTTAGAGCTAATGATCTGCAGAGGTGGATCTCAAACCAGATCTGCCTGACACCAACATCCACATTTCTAAGAGCTATAGATTCTGCATCAGTTGTGAATCAGGATGCTACTTAATTTCTCATTATTCCTGCATAATTAAATGAATGCACTGCAACCCCGCAGCTTCTGTTACACTACCAGGTAACATTTCAGAAGACAGTGCAGACAGGAATCCAGTAGGGAGTACTTAAAACTGCAGCATTCCAGCCAGGTAAATGAAATCAAATCCCATTTGGTTAAAGCCCTAGGGACCAACAAATGTCTGACCGCAGAAGAAGCTACTCAAATAGCTTCTTCTCAGGGGACCATGCTCCATGATCCTCTTGATGAGTTCCCTGTGTGAGGAAGGTTTAGAGTGGGTGAAATAGTCTGAATATCCAGTAACACTGAAACTCACTGCATAAAAGACGATGTCATAAATTACCAGCCTCAGAAATCAGGGACCAATGCACTCAAGTGTTCAGATGAGCACCAATTTTCCTGAAAATGTGTTTCTTAGATCTCCATGGGCAAACATTTTAGGGCTGTTCTTTTCAGGGAAAGAAAACTTCACAATGTGAGCTTCGGTTTAGGATTTTACATCCTCAATCAGATCTTCAGTTAACGTTAGGTTCTAAGTCTTACCGGAGCATCTTGGCAGTGGACACATACATGCTTTTCCTTGCATGATACCAATAAATCTGCAATGATACATTCATCCTCTTTTGCATGGCATTTTTTTTGGCGGGGTGGGGTTGGGGACCCTCAACATCTTTCTACGAAACAGGTGTCTAATGTTAGCTTAAGTTATTTAGTCTTTAGGCATGAAAAGAAGTAAACTGGTCCATTAGGAGATCAAATCCATGACTTTGTGCTCTAATTAAAATATCTTAAAACAATTGACCTAGCATTTTGAAAATTCCCATGTAAAGAATATTCCTTTTAACTCGTGAATTGCCATTAATGTTTCCTCAATTCTCTCTTAAATTCTTCATAAAATGACTCCCTTCTCTGTTCACAGGATAACTCCTTCAATCTGACACAATTCCAAATTGGTTCTTCCAGGATTTTATCCTCACCTGACTCCATCAGTACCTTCTCTAACAAGCAAGCAAAAATGTTTTCTGACCTTGAAAAAAAAGCTTTCCTTTCCATCCTGTTATCTCCAGAGATATCTTTTTCCTCTCAATTCCACTCAGAAAATTCAAGAATGTTTATTTTTGTTATGAAACCAATATTTGAACTATAAAAAACAAATACCATTGATGAAAAGGAGGAAATAAAAAACTGCTGATAATATAACTACTTAGATATAACCAAAAATAGGGTCATTCTGATTTGTAGTATATTTTACTTAAAAACATATCATTAATATTTTTCTGTGTCATTAAATATTCTATTCTTTAAACAGTAAAGAACACCCATTGCCCTCTTCCTAACCTCCTTCTGTCCCAGTCTTCTGTCCAAGAACACGATTCTCTCATCTGTGACTTCCACGTATCAAACTCACTAACCTTCTCTCATTTCTCGCTCGCTCCTTCCTTTACCGATTTGTCATGCTACATGGGAAACCACATTTCCTTCCAGAAACTCTACACACACACACACACACACACACACACACACACTTTCCACCCTATTGATAGCCTCCTTGTGGACTATCACGAGGAGATACTTCATAAGATGTATTCCTTGCATATTCTCTCCTCTTTTTCACCCTACAAAAAGTAGATACCGTTCTCATTTAATAAAGGAAGAAACAACCTCAGAATAGTTTGTTCAAAGTCACAGTGAAATCATCTAAGCTATTTGTCAAAATGCATATTCCTAGGTTCCACCACCTTATTTTTGTTCCATCTACCTTATTGATCAGATCTGTAGAGATAAAACCCAGAAGCTTGCCCCTAAAAACCCTCCAGGTTATTCCAAAGTACACCAAAGTCAGAGGAGTACTGGCTCAAAAGAGCACTCTTTCTTAAAATGAAATACATGCCTTCCTGCCATCTATAATTTCTTTCCCCAGCTCCAGGATTAATGTTGGTGGAGCTTTCTCTTAAACATATAACTCAGTATGCTCCCCAAATGAGCTACCTGCCTGGAGCTGTGTACCTCCACTGGGTGGCTATAACCAGAAGAGAAATAGCAATCACTGCAATTAGTTCAGCTCTTGGGAAGCCCCATCCCTAGGGAAAGGGGGAGAGCACCACATCAAGGGAGCACCTCATGAGACAGAAGAATCTGAACAGCAGCCCTTGAGTCCCACATCTTCCCTGTGACATCTACCTAAGTGAGAAGGAACCAAAAACAAGTCCAGTAATATGAGAAAACAAGATTCTTTAACACCCCCAAAAGATCACACTAGTTCACCAGCAATGGATCCAAACCATGACAGAATCTCCTAATTGCCAGAAAAATAACTCAGAATGCTGACTATTAAGCCAATTAAAGAGGCATGAGAGAAAGATGAAGTCCAACTTAAAGAAATCAAAAACATGATAGAAACATCACCAGTGAAATAGGAATCAAAAATTTTTAAAAAACTGACAACTTCTGGAAATGAAAGACACACTTAGAGAACTGCAAAATGCACTTGAAAGTCTCAACAGTAGAATCAAACAATTAGAAGAAGGAACTTCAGAGCTCAAAGACAAGGCTTTCCAATTAACCCGATCTATTAAAGACAAAGAACAAAGAATTTAAAAACAATGAACAAAGCCTAAAAGAAGTTTGGGATTATGCTGAATGACCAAACCTAAGAATAACTGGCATTCTTGAGGAAGAAGATAACTCTAAAAGTTAGAGTTTTTCCAAGAACATATTTGGGGGCATAATTGAGGAAAACTTCTCTGGCCTTCCTAGATACCTAGACATCCAAATACAAGAAGCTCAAAGAACACCTGAGAAATTCATCACAAAAAGATCATTGCCCAGGCACTCATAGTCATCCGGTAATCTAAAGTCAAGATGAAGGAAAGAATCAGACTAACAGCAGATTTCTCAGCAGAAACTCTATAAGCTACAAGGGATTGGGGTCCTATATTCAACCTCCTTAAACAAAGCAATTATCAGCAAAAAATTTTGTATTCAGCAAAACTAAGTCTTATAAATGAAGAAAAGATTTGGTCTTTTACAGACAAACAAATGCTGAGAGAACTTGCCACTACCAAGCCAGCACTACAAGAACTTCTAAAAGGAACTCTAAATCTTGAAAGGAATGTGTGAAATACACCAAAACAGAATCTCCTTAAAGCATAAATATCACAGGACCTATAAAAGAACTATGCAATGAAAATAAACCAAGGTTTTCAGGCAACAAATAGCATGATGAGTAGAGTAGTACATTATGTCTCAATACTAAAGTTGAATGTAAATGGCCTAAATGCTCCACTTAAAAGATATAGAATGACAGAAAGGATAATAACACACCAAACAAAAGACTCACTTGACACATAAGGACTCACATAAACTTAAGGTAAAAGAATGGAAAAAAAAATTCCACGCAAATGGACACCAAAATCGAGTGGGAGTGGCTATTCATATATCAAACAAAACAAACTTTAAAGCAACATCAGTTAAAAAAGACAAAGAGGAACATTATATAATGATAAAAGATCTAGTCCAATAGGAAAATATCACAATCCTAAATATATATGCACCTAACAGTGGGGCTCCTGAATTTATAAAACAATTACTATGAGACCTAAGAAATGAGACAGACAGCAACACAATAATAATGGGGGACTTCAGTGCTCCACTGACAGCGTTAGACAGGTCATCAAGTCAGAAAGTCAACAACAAAACAATGGAATTAAACTATACCCTAGAACAAATGGACTCAACAGATATTTACAGAACATTCTACCCAATGACTGCAGAATATACATGCCATTTATCAGCACATAGAACATTTTCCAAGATAGAGCAAATGACAGGCCACAAAACAAATATCAACAAATTTTAGAAAATCAAAATAATAGCAAGTACTCCCTCAGACCACAGTGGAATAAAATTTGAAATCAACACCAAAGGATCCTCAAAACCATGCAAATAAGTGGAAATTCAACAACCTGCTACTGAATGATTGTTGGGTCAACAATGAAATCAAGATATGAACTAAAAATTCTTTGAAATGACTAATAGAGATACAATCTATTAAAACCTCTGGGATACAGCAAGGTCAGTGCTAAGAGGAAAAAGTTCATGGCATTAAATGCCTACATCAAAAAGCTGAAAGAGCATAAATAAACAATCTAAGGTCCTACCACAAGGAGCTAGAGAAATAAGAACAAACCAAACCCAAACCAAGCAAAAGAAAATAAATAAACAAGATTAGAGCAGAACTAAATGAAATTGAAAAAAACAAACAAAAAGCCAAACGATAAATGAAACAAAAAGCTGGTTCTTTGCAAAGAGACCATTAGCAAGATTAATCAAGAAAAGAAGAGAGAAGATTCAAACAAGCTCAATTAAAAGTGAAATGGGAAATACTGCAACTGATACCATAGAAATACAGAAAACCATTCAAGTAATGTGAATACCATTACATGAATAAACTAAAAAACCTAGAGGATAGGAATACATTCCTGGAAATATACATCTCTCCTAGATTAAACCAGGAAGAAATAGAAACTCTGAACAGAACAATAACAAGCAGTGAGATTAAAATGGTAATTAAAACGTTACTAACACAAAAAGTCCAGGACCAGACAGATTCACTGAGGAGCTCTCTGTTGGACATTCAAAGAAAAATTGGTACCGATCATATTGGCACTATTTCAAAAGATAGAGAAAGAGGAAATCGGCAGGGCGCAGTGGCTCATGACTGCAATCTCAGAACATTGGGAGGCTGAGGCGGGTGGATCACAATATCAAGAGATCAAGACCATCCTGGCCAACATGTCGAAATCCTGGCTTAACTAAAAATACAAAAATTAGCTGGGTATAGTGGTGTCCACCTATAGTCCCAGATACTCAGAAGGCGGAGGCAGGAGAATTGCTTAAACCTGGGAGGCAGAGGTTGCAGTGAGCCTAGATTGTGCTGCTGCATTCCAGCCTAGTGACAGACTGAAAACTCTGTCTCACAAAAAAAAAAAAAAAAAAAAAAAAAAAAAAGAAAGAAAGAGGAAATCCTCTCTAAATCATTCTATGAAGCCAGTATCATCCTAATACCAAAACCAGGGAATGACGTGACCAAAAAATAAAACTACAGACCGATATCCCTGATGAACCTAGACACAAAAATTCTTAACAAAATACTAGCTAACCAAATCCAAAAGCAGATTGAAATGATAATCCACCATGATCAAGTAGGTCTCATACCAGGGATGCAAGGATGGTTATCCATCTGCAAGTCAATAAATGTAGTACACCAGATAAACAGAATTTTTTTTTAAATCACATGATCATCTTGATAGACTCAGAAAAAGCATTTAAAAAAAATCCAGTATCCCTTTATGATTAAAACCCTCAGCAAAATTCCCATACAAGGGACATACCTTAAGGTAACAGAAGCCATCTATGACAAATCCACAGCCAACACTACCCTGAATGGGGAAAAGTTGAAAGCATTCCCCCTGAGAACTGGAACAAGACAAGGATGCCCACTTTCACCACTTCTATCCAACATAGTACTGGAAGTCCTAGCCAAAGCAACTGGAAGAGAGAGAGAAAGAAGGGGCATCCAAACGCATAGAGAGGGGGTCAAACTGTTGCTGTTTGCTGATGACATGACTGTATACCTTGAAACCCTTATGATTCATCCAAACAGCTTCCAGAACTGGTAAATGAATTCAGCAAAGTTTTAGTATAAAAATATACACACATCAGTAGCCCTGCTGTACACCAACAGCGACCAAGCTGAGAATCAAATCAAGAACTCAATCCCTTTTACAATAGCTGCAACAAAATGAAATTAAATGATTAGGAGTATACTTAACCAAGGAGGTATAAAGGCCCCTAAAAGGAAAACTACAAAACACTGCTGAAAGAAATCATAGATAACACTGACAAATAGAAACATATCCCATGCTTATGGATGAGTAGAATCAATATTGTGAAAATAACCATACTGCCAAAAGCAATCCTCAAATTCCATGCAATTTCCATCAAAATGTCATCATCATTCTTCACAGAACTAGAAATAACCTCGAAATTCATACAGAAAAACAACAACAAAAAAGCCTGCATGGCCAAAGCAAGACTAAGCAAAAAGAACAAATCTAGAGGCATTACATTACCTGACTTCAAACTATACTATAAGGCCATAGTCACCAAAACAGCATGAGACTGGTATAAAAACAAGCACACAGACCAATGGATCAGAATAGAGAACCCAGAAATAAAGCCAAACACTTACAGCAACTTATCTTTGGCAAAGCAAACAAAAGAGGCTAGTCAACAAAAGGTGCTGGGGTAACTGGCAAGCCATATGCAGAAACATGAAACAGGATCCTCATCACTCACCTTACAAAAAATCAACTCAAGATGGATCGAATACTTAAATAAATCTAAGACCTCAAACCATAAAAATTCTAGAAGATAACACTGGAAGAACACTTCTCGAGATTGGCTCAGGCAATGACTTCATGACCAAGAATCCAAAAGCTAATGCACCAAAAACAAAGATATATAGATGATATTTAATTAAACTAAAAAGCTTCTGTACAACAAAATAAATAATCATCACAGTAAACAGATAACCCATGGAGTAGAAGAAAATCTTCACAAAAGACTAGTATCCAGAATCTACGAGGAACTCAAACAAATCATCAAGAAGAAACAATCAATCTCATCAAAAAGTGGGCTAAGGACATGAATAGATAATTCAAAAAGAATATATACAAATGGCCAAAAAAACATGAAAAATGCTCAGCATCACTAATGATCATTGAAATGCAAATCAAAACCACAATGTGACACCACCTCACTCCTGCAAGAATAGCCATAATCAGAAAGTCAAAAAAATAATAGATGTTGGCATGGATGTGGTGAAAAGGAAACACATCTACAATGCTGGCGGGAATATAAACTAGTACAACCACTCTGAAAAACTGTGTGAAGATTCCTTAAAGAACTAAAAACAGATCTACTGTTTGATCCAGCAATACCACTCCTGGGTATCTACCCAAAGGAAAACAAATCATTTTACAGAAAAGATACTTGCACATGTATATTTATAGCAGCATAATTTGCAACTGCAAAAATATGGAGTCAGCCCAAATGTCCATCAATCAATGAGTGGATAAAGAAAATGTGATTTATATACGTCCCATGGAATACTACTCAGCCATAAAAAGGAATGAAATAACGACATTTGCAGCAACCTGGATGGAACTGGAGACCATTATTCTAAGTAAAACCGCTCAGGAATGGAAAATCAAACTTCATATGTTCTCACTCATAAGTGAGAGCTAAGCTATGAGGACACAAAGGCATAAGAATGATACAATATACTTTGGGGATTCAGGGGGAAAGTATGGGAAGAGGTGAGGGTAAAAGACTACCTATTGGGTACAGGTACACTGCTCGGATGACAGGTGCACCAAAATCTCACAAATCACCACTGAATAACTTATTTATGTAACCAAATATCACCTGTTTCCCAAAAATCTATTGAAATACAAAATAATTAAAATTTTAAAAAGCAATGATCATAAAATATCGATAAATTTTACTTCATTAAAATTAAAGAACTTCTATTTATTAAAATTATCAATAAGACAGTGAAAAGGAAAATTAAAAATTAGGACAAGATATTTTCATACATATGTCTGATGAAGGACTGTATCCAAAATATATTTTAAAACCTACAAACCAATAAAAAATGCAATTAAAAATAAAGTAAAATGGCAAAAGACATAAATATGCATTAATCAAAATCAAGGTTACGAATGCATGCAAAAATGTGAATGAATTTGGTGCCTTAATTCTCCCTTGCTATGGCTGAAAAATAATGACAGCCTGAATCTTTTTTATCATGTTGCACTTTCAAAGGCAGAATTATTTGTTTATTAGTTTCTTCAAAGAATAATGATTATAAAAGAACAAAGGCATATAGCGATACTGATATACACACGATGGTTCAGAATCTTGAATACAAAAGTATTTCTGACTCTGCCTCAGGAATATGTCAGCTAGACCTGATTAGGTTCGAAGTATCTTTGAGGAACTAATCATAGCTAGTTTAATAACTGCTTGGAATAAACCAACCGGAGAGGGCAATGGGAGGGGGAATGGGTTGGGGAGCTTAGTAGGTACCTAGAAAATAAGCAGTTTTGAGAAATGCAATTCCCAAAGAAGGCTTTGGGAGTAGCCTTACAAGCATGATCCAGCCCTCTTGTCTACTTCATCTGTGATGCTGGATACAGAAACAGAGAGAGCGTGGCAGAAGCTTTAGTGCCAATGGTTAGCCAGGTCTTAATAATATGTCCTTTAACATGATTTCTTGTGATAGTTTGTTTAGACAGGCCATTGTGCTTTTCATAGCTTCCAGATGTCAAAGCTGTGATGCAAAAATTTGAAACAAGTGTAATGGGCTTGATTGTGCAAAATCAGATCAATTCAAATTAGTTTATGGGCCCATTAAACATTAACAGTCAACAAGTTTACAAGAGATTGAAACTGAAAACAGCACTAACTATGGTATTTCATGACAAAATGAGAAATTTAACAGCTAAAATGAAAATATTTCATTTCATTTTTATCTAGTAGCAATTTTCAAATCACCCCAGGATATGTTCGACTATAAATCTTAGCATTCACCACATCTTTTGGAATTCCAAGGGAATTGGCAGCATTGCCCTGGGATGTTCTCAATGAGAATTACTTGATTAACAGGCTTCTGAACAGTCACCTTCCTCCCCACATAACTCGTATGAAGTGAGTTAATATATGCAAAAGGCTGGATGTATAGTGAGCACAGAGTTGGTTCTCAATATGCAATAGTTTCTTTCCCTTTCTCCTACACGGAGGAAGACACCCTTTCCTGGTATGTATAGGAAAAACTGGAAGCAGACAAGTATATTTTGGGTTAAAATTATACACAGCTGAAGTTTTCTTCAGTAAGTTCTTGGGAGGGCAGATTGTTTGAGCTATGTCCAGACATTCCAATGAATAATTCACTACTTAAGGCTCAATAATGTCAAAATTCTTTTAAGAAAACAAGATGTGTCTATAAACTTTTCATATGTTCAGTGACACTGAATTAACAAGGAGAAAAATGGCTTGACATTACTGTTCATATAATGAAATTAAATGGGGACAGATTTTGGAGCCAAAAGGACCTGGATTTGAGTCCTACTTTTAAAATTTACTAGCTCTGTGACCTTGGATAAGACCTGGAATCTCGCTGGGAGTCATTTCAAATGGCTTATCACTTTCTTTGCAATGCTGTTATGAGGATTCAAGATGAGATGTGTAAAGCACCGATACAGTCTCTGGAAAAGTGTGAGCACTCATTAAATAACGTGATAGCGCAATGGATATTCAAGTATATTCATTACTATTAAATTTACATTGATAAAAATAGCAATATCATAGATTCAAAGATTTTTAACAAAATTGTGGGTGATGCTACTGCAACAGAGAGCACATGGGGCTACTTGCTCTCTAATTTTGACCAACTCCCCTACATTTTCTGGTTCTTATAATGCTTTCCTCCAAGAAAAAAAATTAATATCTAGTTCTGATTTTCTCCTTAGAGATTTATGAGTATTAAATATGTTTTAATACATCTATAAAGAGATTTAAGTTCTTTTTGGAAATAAAGCTGAAGAAGCCATTGATCAGAGTTTGACAGGGGAATAATTTCACTGCTGGGCTGCATTTTTCCAAATACATTTCTCCCCATAAACTGATAGGAAATTCAGTATTTCATTTTCTGAATATTGCCCAAATGAACTGTGGAAGTCCGGCAGAAGTGCTTGATTGTACTTTCATTAGACTTCCTTTCCTTTAGGCCATACAGGTGCAATGAAAGAAGAAAGAAAATTAATTAAGTTTATGGGCATGTTTATACCCTCCAGGTGTCATAAAATGTACTGGCTCAGACATTTTTCAAGTAATTAAGCAGACATCTCTCTGTGTTTCCTAATG
Source organism: Saimiri boliviensis (assembly GCF_048565385.1). Classification (NCBI taxonomy): domain Eukaryota; kingdom Metazoa; phylum Chordata; class Mammalia; order Primates; family Cebidae; genus Saimiri; species Saimiri boliviensis. The sequence goes on from NC_133459.1 coordinate 104,255,854, forward strand.
AGTTGCTGCCCTTCCCTTTTTAATCTGGTGAGAGATCTCATCACCTGCTCTCTGTCAGCTGATGGGCTTATTCCCCGGATGAGCTCAACCTTCTCCTCATGCTGCAAAGTGCTAATGGGACTTCATGGATACAAATATGAAATCCTCTTCTCTGCAAAAATATTTCCAAGGGTCAAGTAATAATTGTACTAGGTGTGGTGGCTAAGGGATATTACAATAAATCTGTTGGCCTTTTATATGTATTACTGGAAATGCTGCTCTCTATTTTCTTTTTTTTTTCTTTTTTTTTTTTTTTTGAGACGGAGTTTTGCTCTTGTTACCCAGGCTGGAGTGCAATGGCGCGATCTCGGCTCACCGCAACCTCCGCCTCCTGGGCTCAGGCAATTCTCCTGCCTCAGCCTCCTGAGTAGCTGGGATTACAGGCACGTGCCACCATGCCCAGCTAATTTTTTTGTATTTTTAGTAGAGACGGGGTTTCACCATGTTGACCAGGATGGTCTCGATCTCTCGACCTTATGATCCACCCGCCTCGGCCTCCCAAAGTGCTGGGATTACAGGCTTGAACCACTGCGCCCGGCCGCTGCTCTATATTATTTAAAAATTACGACTGAAATATACACAAGTATTCGATTATATTATATATTACATATATATGAAGGTAATTCATTTCAGTCTCGGGCTTAGCTTCACTGATGAGACAAACTTTGAAATGCATCTTATACGATGTATGAATGAAATTTTCTGACAAAGTAGAGGAAGACTGCAGGAGAGGTGAAGAACATATATAACTGACTCATATGACGCTTCTACAATGCACCCGACACTGTTCCAGACACCAAAGACCCTTAAAAAGCACTGGGTTTAGAAAGCAAACCAACACATATGAAATAATTAGAGCTCTAAGTTACAGAGAATATGCACGATTGATTGTATGGCACAAAAGTTGAGTAGAATGCATGTTCAGAGAAGACATATAAGGGCCCCAGGACAGAGTAGAGTGTAGAGAAGGAAGACATCTCAATAGAATGGAGAACTAGCTAAGGTAAGACAACTGCTGAAGAAAGAAATGGAAAAGAGGATTCTTTATAGGAGCATGTGATAAATTCAGCATCTGCAGGAACATGGAAGGAACTGCTCTGCCTAGGGCAGCGAGTGTGGCATGGAAAGCATCTGCAAATAAGATTAAAGAGCCACAGGGAGGCCAAGTGAAAATGGAAAGTTTAGAATCCAGGGTGAGACGTTAGAATTTGAACCTTTGTATAGATTCCTTGGCAGTGACATATAATCAATCTTTTTTTAAATCACTTAAAGGAATCTTAAAGACCAACTAATCTAAACTTATCCTCCCTGCACAATTTTTTCACAGATGAAGAATAACACTGAAAAGAGTATTTTCTTAAAATTCATCTAGCAGTGACTTGGATAGCTTGAGGATAGCCTGAGCTCCCAGGTGCTCTGGGGAAAGGCCTCATCCTTCCTCCAGACTTTCCCTGCCTCTGATGTTCCCCATCTCAGTGGAATCGCTCCTTTACCCCAGGGTTGCCCAAGGCCTGCCCTGGCAGTTTTAGCACTTTATTCTCTCTTAGAGCCACCATTTTACTCCGTTCTCAGGACCACTGTCCTAATTCAGGTCTTCATCATTTTGGACTGGGGTAACACAGGAGTGGTTTAAATTTCCTCCTTGCTTTGTTTTTGCTCCATTCCATCATTCTCCAAATGACCTTGAGTAAAAAAAGTTTGGGGTACCAAAACCATCTTCCTAAAATTCATTACTTTATTATTGTCGTCAGAGTAAAAGCCCAAACTCCTGTGCTCGGTCTCCTGTGTAAATGATTCTCCAATATCCTCCAGTGACCTCTCCCCCTCCATTAACGTCCTCACTGTTCCCAAGTCCATCTCACTGCAGCCTTTGCTCCAAGTGCGTCCCCTTTCTGTGGTGCTCCTTTCCTTCTTCAGCACTCTGGCATCACCTCCTTTAGAGGAATTTAAATCGCATCTCTTTTAGTTGCAGTTGACTGAAATCCTAAACCACCCAAATGTAAACAAAACTAAAAGCAATTTGAACAACAAAAAGAAGTCTGTATTGACAGAAAGAATGGTGATGGACCTCACTTAAGGCATGGCCTGATTTAGAGAAAGCTGTTGTCAGATCTCTTTGTGGATCCTGTCTCCCTTCCCCACTCCCACAATATAATAACTTCATTTATTCCTAGTACAAACAGGTTTTCTACAAACACAGTTGCAGGCAACCGCCTCTATACCAAAGAGGATAGAGAATTCCTAGGAAAAGTCCAGGGGAATGTCTTTAGTTGGCCCAGCTAAGATTGTATGTCTATCCCCGGACCTATTGGTGTGGGAAGGAGGATGAGACACGATTACCAGCTCAGTCAAGGTCACGTGTCAGGAACTGGTAACTGGGAGGTGATGAGCAACTGAGAGCCAAGCCAAGGACAAACAGCAGCCAACGCAAGAAGCCTTCCCCTACCTTCCCTGCTAAGACTGTTATCTCTCACAGGTGTTCCTTTCACCCCTGTTTCATACAGCTACACTATCGCATCATGTTTCCTTTTCCACCTTCCTTAAGAGTATATTTTGAGGCATATTCATCATGACTACAGCTCTTGGCACATAGCGGTGTCTGAAAAAGTATTCTTTGAATAGACCAAAAAAAAAAGAATAAAGGTCAAATCTGTGACTGACCAAAAGAGATCCACATAGTGTAATTACCACATTGTGGAAACCAAAGCAACAGGTAAGGAGGTTTCAGATGATAGCAGGCCATAGTAGAAAGGCAAGGACTCAAATGCCATGTGGGTATTTGCACTTACACACGGTGAGGGAAGAGCAAATGCAGCTCAGAAAAAAGGCAAGCAGAAGGTTTGAAAAAGTATCAGAGGAATCTGGAATCTCAGAAACCATGTAGAGAAGCTCATGAATGCAAAACACTAAACTTGAGCTTGGCTTGGATAATGGATAACTAAGGATGTATTTACCAACGAGAAAAGGAATCTCACAAATAATGCTGCGGCATGTGGTAAGGTCTTTGAGGGCAGTAACGGTGGTGGAGTCGGCCGGCATGGTGGCTCACGCCTGTAATCCCAGCACTTTGGGAAGCCAAGGTGGGTGGATCACCTGAGGTTAGGAGTTCGAGACCAGCCTGACTAACATGGAGAAACCCCATCTTTTAAAAAAAAAAAAATGGTAGTGGAGTCCTAGAATAAAAGTATATGGAGGCTGGGAGCATGGTTGAAGGCAGACATTTCCATCACCTGAACTAGAGTGTAAGCTCCCACTAAAGACCGCTCTCCTGAGGGACTGAGGCACTCTCTGGGAGGGACTCCAGCTAAGGGAAGAGACAGTAGGGGATATAAGCCGAACCAGAGACAATGCCTTGGTCACTGGAAGTGGGAGATGATTCTAAGCGTGGTGCTGGTCACTTGCATGTCTCCCAGCCAGGCCTCTGGGGAGAGGGACAACAAATGGAAAATGAAAGAGTTCCTTCATTAGAAACTCAGTGGGACATGGGGCATAAGGTGTGTTGCTTGAGGATATATTTGATAAAGATTAACCGTGAAGCAAGCAAGTATTCCGTCTATTTCTTTCCCTCCCTTCCACCTTCCCTCCCTCTCTCTCCCTCTCCTCCCCTCCCTCTACCTCTCCCACTCCCTTCCCTTCCTTCTCTCTCTCCTCCTCTCCCTTCCTCTTCCCCTCCCTCTTCCCCTCTCCCTCTCCCTCTCCCTTCCTTTCCTTTCCTTCTTTTTTCTTCTGACGGAGTTTCACTCTTATTGACCAGGCACAAGTGCAATGGCATAATCTTGGCTCACTACATCCTCTACCTCCCGGGTTCAAGCAATTCTCCTGCCTCAGCCTCCTGAGTAGCTGGGATTACAGGCATGAGCCATCACACATGGCTAATTCTGTATTTTAATAGAGATGGGATTTCTCCATGTTGGTTAGGCTGGTCTCAAACTCCTGACCTCAGGTGATCTGCCTGCCTCGGCTTCCCAAAGTGCTAGGATTACAGGTGTGAGCCACCACGCCTTGCCTCCCTCTATTTCTGCATGAATCAGATATGAACTTAATGTGCTGTGGTCTCAGGGAACACGTATGCCTTCAATGCCTTGAGCACTTCAGCATCAGCTCTGTCTTCATGATCATGGTGAGGAGGAGGGGGACAGGGACAATGGTTCCCTGCAGAAAACCTTCTTCTGTGAGTACCAGAGTCACTGGTAGCAAGTCACCAGAACCAGAGACAAGGTAAAAGGAGAAGAAAGATCAGCAGCCATGCTGTGGCAGCTAGGACACGTTTAAGTCCATAGCATGTGGAAACCTTCCCATGGAATTTTAACTGTAATTGAGGGAAAGCACATTAGACCAGAAATTGTGAAAGAGTTTACAGGCACAAGTTTTAGGAAACGTGAGCTACAAAAGTACTTATCATTTCATAGAGCACAGAGGGAAGAAACTGGCACAGGAATCATCCTAAGTGCTGAGATACGCATGTCATCTCATCTTCAATAGGTTAAACATTTTGAATGACTTTGAATATGAAGAAAACAACAGCCACGATTTGTACCTCAGGTACTAAACATATGTAGCTTCTCCATGGAAGGGTTCATTATTCCCTTTACTTTCTGTAGCAGAAGTTGATTAGAAGAGAAAAGCAGAATGAAGAGATACCTTTAAAAAAAACACACTGCACAGCGAGATCTCGCACTAAGCACAATGGAGAAATTGGCTTTGCGCCATCACCTTCACAGCTACAGTATTCTTCCCATGGGAGGTGGCTGTCCACAGTCTGAAAGCCATTTTTTCAGTGTGTGAACCTGCTGCTATATAAAGTATCTGATTCCACAGAGGAGTTCTTCACAGTTATGGGAGGAAAATGGGAGAGTGTTTGAAGCAAAATGAAATCTCTAGGTGTCATAGTTAGTGCCGGGAAGAGTATTTCCTCAGGGTGGAGGTCGTAGCTCTGCTATTATAGAGGATAACAAAGCTGTGGCAGACTGGGAGGAGAATTTATTTAATAAAACCCACAGTGACACTTGAGACTGTCCAGGATAGCTGAGAAATTAGGAACCAAATACTTGGATGTTTTCATCTCCAAAACACAGTTCACACCACTTTTGGAAAAAAAAAAAAAAAAAAAGTCAGTGAAAAATCTTATTTTTGCCCTTTTAGAAAATTACTAGGTAGAAATCTCGCAAGATGAAATTTCAAAGTAGCTTCCATGTTCATATGCTTAAAGTACTATACACCAGCTTCTTCCCATCCAATTGCATCAGAAAGATGGGGGAATATACATCGAAGACTTATATTAAAGGCGGCTCATTCAAAACCAGCACTTAATGTAGGCTGTCACATGGTCTAAATGCTCCATGAGTAAAATAATTGTCTGTGATTCACCCATAAGCCCTCCACCAACACAGCTTCATGCAAAACCCAATATATACTAAGTACTGAATAAATATTTACTAAGATCTTTTAAATGCTTAAAATCTAAAACTTATATATTTGATTCTTCAGGAATAATCTGTGTGGTGGCTCCTAAGTGCAGCCTGGGATATAAAAGTTGACCCTTTATGTTCTATATGTTTATTCAATTAAGCAGGCATCTCCGTAACACTGGGTGAAAGGCAGATGAGAAAAACAACATTCGTGGAAGACTTTGAGAGATGCAAAGGTAATGATAAGAACCCTGCCTAGAAAGACCTTCCAGGCTAGCCAGAAAGACAGACTTGATTAAAAGTCCATAATCATGAATGGCATGCTCAAATGTCCAGTAAACATAAAAAGAGGTTCAACATTACTACCCATCAGGGAAAATAAAATTAAAACCACAGTGAAACACCACTATACACTTCAGAAACAGCAAAAGAGAAAGAAAAAGATGCAAAATATAAAATGTTGATCAGGATATGGGACACCCCTAAATTTCATACATTCTGGGTAGCGTTGATGGGATAGGGTAATGAGGGGGTGAGGGAGAATAGGGACGACCATGCAGAAAATTACTTTTCAGTGTCTATGAAGGCTGTAAGTATGCATACATTATGATTCAGCAATTAGACTTCTCTAAGGAATACACCTAATAGAAATACACATATATGTCTATCAAAAATATGTCCTAGAAAGTTTCAGCCACCCTAGAAACTATGAAAATCTTCATACATTTTAGAATGGACAAATAAATTGTCACAGTGAGCAGTGAGAATAAACTATATACAATAATGCAGATTAATCTAAAACCCTGACATTAAACTCAACAAGTCAGATACCAAAGAGCACATACTGTGTAATTCCATTTATAAGTTCAAAAACAAGCCAAATTAGCATATGCTATTAGAAGTCAGAATAGTAGTTATCTTTTGGGGCTGGGGCAATGAGTAAAGTTGAAAGGGCAGTTGAAGAGGGCATGAGAGGTGTTTCTGGGAGTGTGGGAATATTCTGATTCTTTACCTGGGTGTCAGTTGTAAAGGTGATTTTTAGTTTGTGAAAATTCATTGTTCTGTACACTTAGGATGTGGTACGTTTCTGTGTGTATGTTAGACTGATTATATAGTTTGTTGTTTTGTTTTTTTTTTTAAGCCTGCTTTATACATGGAAAAAGAATTACAAAGAAAATATTTACGATTTATGGTGGAGGGGGCATTTTTACACTTCAAGGTTCTGCATCCTGGTTCTAACTTTTAACAATAATATATTCTTATAGAAATTATGAAAATTTAAAATAAAAAAAAAACCATAATTGGTTTCTGGTTTGAGCTCAGACAGGCAAGGAGCTTAGAAGTCATCACTGTCAACCTTACAACAAGGAAAAGCTTGGATACATTGAAAATCACTGACTTTTCTTGAACCCATCAAACAATTCAGACTATATAGCAAACCATCATCCTGGAATTTGGGGAGAGATGATCTGAGAGACACAGCCTAGATCTACATACCTGGAACAGAAGCCTCTGAAGCCATAGATTTGTAAAAATATTTAAAAGGGATTATTGATAAATTTTTGGAGGCTGAATGTGAATTACATGAGAGTGAGACAATTCTTGGGGTCAAAGTCCTAGTGGAGCTCCACATTTTCATCAGCTTTACTTCCAGGTTCTCATCTAAAGATTTCCTGAGGCTCCAGCAGAAGGAAGGGATGATACTGGAGGTTCTTGACGTAAGTCAGGAACTGGACCAAGAAGCTTTTGGCTTAGTGACTCCAGTCTGAAGTACCTCCCATATCATCTGCTCTCAACAGAGCTCTAAGTCTTAGTTCTCGACTGAGAAATGAGGAAATTTAGTGAAGCATCCCAAAACCAGCAGTCAAGAAGGGTATGTACAGAGATGTTGGGGAGTTGGTAGGGCACAGGAGAACAGTCAGATTCAATATAAGTCCACATTTCTGCTATTTATTGCTAAGTAACAAAACACCCTAAAACTTAAATAGCTTAAACAATTACCATTTCATTATATAGTACCTTATAATTTTGTAAGTCAAGGATTTCAACAGGCTTCAGCTGAGTGATTCTTCTGCTTTCCCCTGCTATTAATTACAGTCACTTGATGGTATTCAGATGGTGGCTGGAGTGATATGAAGGGTCAGAGGCAGATTCACTCACATGCCTGGTTCCCTGGCAGAGATGGCTGGAAGGCTGGGATCAGCTGGGCCCCACTCCCTTTCCATGAAATCCATGTGATTTCCATGTGATCATTCACATGGTAGTGGAACTTCTCATGTTTAAGGCTCTAAAGTGACTGACATGAAAGATAAGAAGTATCCAGAAACTGATGCAGTATCAGTTCTACCACTGTCTGCTGTTCAAAAATAGTTACAAATTCCATCAAATTAAAAATGAGACTGAAACGTGGTATTGATAAATTCACCTAAAATGCAATATAAAAACATAAAGGTATTTAAAAATACATGAAAAAGCAATTAAGAGGCACAAAATGTCAGTTGCGACTTTCAAGTATTCTTTAAAAAATTTAAAGTAAAGAATAAAGGGAATAGGTTAAAAAAATAATTTCAAAGCTGAATTTGGAATATCTATCTAAGAATAGATATTCTTAGATTAAAAATATAAAACAAAGGTCAAGTTAAAAAAAAACAAAAATAAAGCACTGCTTAAGCAGAATTTAGTGAAACTGCATGAAGAATAGCCATATATATACACACACACACACAGTAACTGTATATATAAATAACTATATAGCAATAACTATACATATAACTATATATTCACATATATGAACTTCCAGAAAGAATAACTGCTTACCTACAAAAAATAAAATTGGCAATAAATTTTCATTAGCAACAATAGGGCTAGGAAATAATAGAAAATAACTTTTGAAAATGGAAAGAAAACTACCAATCTGGAATTCTATCTTGAGGTATACTATCATTTTACACTGAAGATATACAAAACAAACAAACAAACAAACAAACAAACAAAAAAACACATTTCAGACAAAGAGTAAGAGAAATTACTACTCACAGACCCTTGCTGGGAAAACTATTAGGGAATGTGCATTAGTAAGAAAAACAGTAACTACAAAGAGGTCGAGAGATGGAAAAAAAAAAAAAAAAAAAGATGTGATTGAAAGTATTAAAGAACATTCTTTCTACATTTAACTACCTGAAAAACAAAACAAAAAAAATGTTTTTAAAAGTAGAATTAAAACTCCATACAATAAGAAGAAAACCAGATGGATAAAGGGTCAGTGTGTGTATAGATAGCTAAGATATTTTCATTAAAAAGTACAGACATATTAAATAATTTTAAATTTTGGTAAAAAACTTTATTATTAAAATGTAATAGATAGTTCTCCATATAGATTTATCTCAAAGACATTTTTTCTAGGTAAAATAACCCAATCTCAAAAGATTATATATTTTATGATTAGATTTAGATGAGAAAGGGAAAACTTTTGAGACAGAAAACAGATCAATGATTGCCAGATTTTAGGGGTAGTGGGAAGGTCTGAATACAGAGGTCAGAAGGAGAAAATTCTGTGGCACATTTGAAACTGTTTAGAATTCTGATTGTGGTGATAGTTACAAGAGTCTGTATATGCATTGTAACTCACATAATTGTACACCAAACAGATGAATACTACTCTATGTAAATTTTAAAAATGAAAAAACAAAAATAATGATAACCAATAAAATAACGGCAATACAATTTATAGTTTCAATCTAGTAGAAAAGGAGAAAAGAATAGAAAAGTTCTGTGAATCAGGAAATGATAAAAAGGAAACAAATAAATAAAATAATATAAGATCTTATAAATAGAAAACAAGGTAAAATAGTAGTAGTAGTAGTAGTACTGGCAGTGGTGGTAGTAATAGCATTCATTGTGCATTTACTATGCATCTTTTAAGGCATTTTACATATATTAACTAATTGAATATTGAATCTTTACAATTAGGCAGATACTATTATAGCCAATATTTTCCAGATGACAAAAGTAAAATATATATGTTAAACAAATATGCCAAATCACAAAGTTAGTAAATATTGAAACTGAGATTTGTAAATAGGAAAAAGCACAAATCAGCCAGGAATAACAATAAATATAAATGGATTATATTCTATCAGATCGTACGTTTTAAAAAGTCCAGTTATGAGGCATTTCTAAAGCCAAATTACATAGAAAGGCAAAACAATAAAAAGATTTAAAAGAACTCTTCTAGTAACTAAAAGAAATTTAAAACAAAAAAATAAAGGCATAGCAATATTAATATCAGATAAAATAAAATTTAAAGTAAAAAATTATTAGGGATAAATGGGAACATTATATAATTATAACAGGATAATCCAGTAAAACTATAAAACAGAGGAGAGAGGAATTAATTCTCTCACGAATATGAAGGATCATTTCACGGAGCAAGTAGCACTTGAGTTCTTCCTTAAAAAATGCATTGAATCAGAATGTGAATAAAGGGAAAGTTAAGGAAATGGGAACAGGCATTATTTAATGTGTGTGAAGAGGTATCTGTGTGTGAATAAGTATATTTGCATTTTAACAGGTTAATTGTTATCTGCTGAATTGCCTGCATTGGGCAGGAACTACAGACTAGAAGACCAGTTAGGAGGTTTGAAATGCTCTAGGCAAATTGACATGTGAAATATGTGCCTGATTTTCTTTCTTTCTCCTTTCAACCTAATCATCTATAATATGTGATCAAGAATACAGAGTGGACAGTGTGGAGCAAAGGAAATAAAGTCACAAGAGGTAACATCTTTGGCAATCTTTTCTCTCCTTTGTCACAGAAGTGACCACCCACTCCCCAAACACAGAAATTCGTAAGACAAAAGGGAAATGAAGAAGAAATCCTTATAACACAATGAAAGAAACTTATGTGAGAATTACAACTGAGAACTGGAGGGCCATTTAACAAGTTGGCACAAGGGTAGAGCTAGATCCAGATTGGAAGATTGAGCTGACAATTTAAAACGTGGTCATGAGACAAATTCAGGGACTCTAGCAAGATGGTTATGGAAACAAACACATAAAAGAAAGGCAAAGTTCCCTGGTCTCCATGCCTAAAAGGGATGGTTGCCCAAGTAGTAAAGCTTACCCCATCATTACCTGTGAGAATTAGGGAATAGTTTAAAATTATGTATTTAGAGGATAATGTTAAAAAACAAATAAATGCACATGTTTTTTAGGATAATATAGATATGACTTGAAGAATATTTGAATTGTTTGCTTCAGTTTTAATTTTTAAAAAATTGAAAAGATTTACAGCATCCGAAATTGAGTTATGTTGCTTAGAATGCTAGGGCAAATAGAAACAAACACAGTAAATGTTCAGTATAAAAAATAAACACAACTCAAGAGAGGGATACCAATAACAAAAATAATGCCAATCAGAGAAAAGAACTAAGTCATAACCTTCCTAAGAAAAATATACTGACTCAGTTTATCTATGCAATGCCAACACACACTGAGCATTCAGCAAATATTTGTTGAATGAATGAATAAAAAGTCACCATAGAAAGTAATAGTCAGGAAGGGCTCAGGGAGGAAATTGATTTTTGAAATAGAAAATCAAGCTCTCCTTTACATAAAGCAATTACATGAAAATGAGAAAACCATATGAACAAAGGGCAACCAGGCAATCAGTGGCCCTAATTTTTTTCATTTTAAAAAGGCTTTGAAATATTCTTCATGAAAGAGTATTAAAACGACTATGCAACACCAACAGCAAAAGTCTCTAAATTGTCCAGGAACGGAAAATGATTTGGTTAAGCCTTTCCTCTGGATACATGTTACCCTAATGTTCTCCTACAGCCTGATGGGAATCTTCATGAAAAGAGTATGGAAAGACTCAAAAAGAAACTCAAGACACCATGATCAAGACAACACAGACTATTTAAGTTCAACCACAGAGCATATGATTAGTTGATAGGCTACCAAGGATTACTAAAGAGAAATAAGTTATTTTGAAATGGAGCGTGCTAGGATTATTTTGTCACTCTTGTACTTAGGTAACAAACAGTCAATGGCCAAAAGAATGTCTATTGAATGACTAAATGAATGAATGTTAATATTAATCGCTAACCATGGAGGCTATCCTAATGTATTAGTCAGAGATTATGATGAAAGAAAGGAATGGTTACAAAAGCAGTATCCAAGAATCTGGCATTGTTACTAAAGTACATATCTGACTAAAGAAGGAACAGATCGTAGTATTTGTCATGTCTAGCACTTCTAACAAGTTGAGAGAAGACCCTGTTTCCATTAAGATCAAACAAAAGCTGATGCTGAAAGATTCTAGATGAAAGTATCGCTATTTCACAGAAAGTAAACAAAAAAATCTTGGTCCAGAAGGTTACTGATTGATAAAATGAATTATCACAAAGACATTGAGTAAGCCAAGATAATTTGTATTTTTTTTAAAGGGTGATAATGGATTTCTTAGGGATATTCCATCATGGTTTCCACTGAAATAGTCACTTTAAGAGGACCAGAGTTGGTACTCTGAATTAATTATGGTAATTTTGAATTATCTAGGCAAGAGGATGAGTGTGTGTATGAATAAGTAAGCATGTCTTAGTAACATTTTCTGATGAATAAATCAGTTTAAAATTGGAAGTCTGTGTCCTCTGGTAATTTCTTCTAAGCCTCCCTTCCTGTGAAATCCCTTTTCAGAATTAATACACCTAGAAGACATTCATTAAACATTTGTTGAATGAATTTTGATATGACATTGAGATAATACTTAGTATTACTTATGACATTGAGATGATACTTAGTATTATAAAGTGATATCCAGTACATATTTTTCATAAGCAAATGTTTTGCGATGATTATAGCACTGTAATAAAATTTAATACTAGTGTAGAAGTTACAAAGACATGTATCTACCGTGAGTTAGGGTTGTGCTGCACATATTCAGAAGTTTCACTATGGCTTGATTTTTTAAGGCTTAAATACAGCCTGTGTAATGTGTGCCAAATTCCAGAACTAGGTATAAAAAAAAGAAAAAAAAAAAAAGTAATAAAATTGGTGAAGAGATGTCTGGCTACATGAGAAAATATAAAATAATTAATTGAGAAAACTGGTGACATAACTGAAGGTAATAAAATCATAAAACAGTATATAACAAATAGAGTATTAAGAAGACCTTGTACTATCATTTTAAAACCTTGAGTCTATTTTAGCACTACATCAAGAAATTTCAACTTTTCAAAGTGAGAAGTCATTTCTATAACTCACTGTTGACTAGAAAATTTCAATTAAAAATATCAACTTCAGAAGAAACTAAATAATAAATTCCTGCACAGGAGATCCATAGGAAGCATATAATATTTTGGTGTCTCATTCCTAACATTTTAAAGTCAAAATCGTTGTCCCCATAATATAGCCCATTACTCCATTAATAGAGTCAGAATACAGTATTAAACACACCATGTGCCAGGTTTACAGGGGATTTGGAAAGCCTGCCTGTGATATCAAGTCAAACAAATTTAGAGCCAAATGCCCTATGAAACCACACAGTGCAATGTTCTCATTTTACATAATGAGAAAACTGAGACCCACAGAGATTAAGTATCTTGCCTGAGGTCACACAACTAACAAAAGGCAGAAGCTTGCTAGAAGCTAGACTCCCTGAGTCCCTAGTTCTAAGTTCGTTCTCTTACATGTTGACTCTCCTCCAAATAGAAAAATACAAAGGGGGAGAAAAGAAGCAGACACACTACTAAACTTTTGGACAAATATTATTTCGCCCCACTAAAGATGGGCATTAAAGTATTTCATTTCCTGTGACATAATTTTATTCTGGCTTTGTATAAACAGACTAGAGTTTGGAGATAAGGATATAGTTTTCATTGTTACGGAAAATTTCAAGCATAGACAAAAACAGACAGAATAGTATAATGAAATTGTCATGTACCCACTATCCACCTTCAATAATTATCTCAATACTAATTTTGTTTGATCCATTCCCTACTTAATCCTGTCTCCTTCCACAATATAATTTTAAAGTCAGGCCAAGAGCACATCCATAAATATATCAACATGTGTCTCTAAATGTAACTGCAACACCATTATCACACCTAAAGAATTAAACATCTTTCTTTACCATCACCATTAAAGTCACTGTTCAAATTTCCAATTGTCCTATTGGTGTCATGCTATTTAGAATTTGTTCCGAACCAAGAATAATTTAAATTTTACTGAAATACTGAAAATGCAGAATATCTAAAAAAGGTATACTGACATAGATTCACACTAGAATCTACCTTTGACATTGCACCTTGAAGAACAGGGAAAAAAATGTGCATTATCATAAGGGTCTGGGAATAGGATCATTATTTTTGTATAATCACAATAAGTGACACAACTTAATGTATAGAAAATTATTTTAATAGAGATGAAGTTATGACTTAAAATACCAGTGGCCAGGTGGATGGCAATGTTAACACACCATGGTGCACCAGATTATCAATGATATCCATACATCCAAATGATCCTGGGCAAGGTGCCACACAGAGAAAGAAAAATGGATCCTTCTCTGTCACTGCATGAATGTGTATTCTAATGTCATGGCAGGGATTAGATAGGGAGCACCACAGGAGAAATTCTGTAGGGAAAACTAGTGGAGCCTGGAGACAGAGGGCCAAACTCTCATCCTAGCCAGAATGTAGTCCTGCACAAATCTGTTGAACACTCTGAGTGTCTCTTTATCAGTATAAAAGGAGTAGCCAAGAAGGTCTCTGAAGATCCTTCCATATCTAACATTCAATGAGTCTGAACATTGTCAACCCATTTTTTAATAATATGCAGAACTTCAAAGATATCATTTCATCATGAAACTAAATGGTGAAAAATTACTTCATTTGCCACACAGTTTCTGAAGAACAAAATTCCAAAGTGTTGACTATTGCTATTTCTCATTAGATTGTGTCTAATGACAGGGCTCTGTGGCAGTGTAATTGGCTGTTTGTAGAGGGCAGCATTTGGGAGTGGCAGTAAGCCAGTAGAGACCTACCTAGTTTCAGCACAGCTGACCCTTGTAACTACGGGCGGCAGAACTAATCCTACCGTATTTCCTGGGTCACAAGCCTACGGGTATCCTACAGAGATATACAGCGCCCCCTGTAGGTTGGTCAGATTTAGCAACTAAAAATACTGCATGGGCAGTTAAAACGTTTCAGATAAACAATGAATAATTTCATACTAAACCTTTATTTACTAAAGATCGTATAACAACAATATTCATTGTTTACAATGAATTCAAATTTAACCGATCGTCCTATATTTTATTGGTAACCCTAATCCCCAACATGCATGCATACATACACACACATACATAGACACAGCCCAGAATGACAACGTTTTCATATGCTCTTAGTCTGATACTAGTATGGAAAAATGTGATATTAGAGCTGATATTTGGAAAAATGCACATACAGTCCTGAAAGGTATAGATCACCCATAATTAGAATGAAATATTTTTATGTTTATTTATTTTATATAGAGTTTAAAATGCATATTGATAATGGCATGTTGAACTTATTTTATACCCAACATACTTAGTTTATGAATAAAACTTGTAACAGTTCTTTTCTATAGAGAAACTAGTCTCCCTTTGAGAAATAGTTCTTGCCTGGTGTTATGTTGGCATCATTTACTGTATTCCTCACAGGAAGTTGAAACAGAGAAAGGTTATGCCATTTTTTCAAAGGCACACAGCTATCAAACAGCAGAATTAAACAGAAGAGAGGACCCAAGGACTCCGAGTCCATCCCACTACTTCCCACCATCTACTTTCCTCCAACTTCCATAGGATAAGATATTTTTAAATCAGCATATGACCAGTTATAGCTTACTGAATGTTAATTATGTGCCAGGCCCTGTGCCAAGTAGTTTATGTACATTATATTGTTTATTCCTTATAGTAAGGTGAGATGTTAATTATAACCCATTTTATACATGGAGGGGCTTGTATGGGGAAGGAGCTCCCCATACAACCAAAGCCAAATTTCTTAAGAGGTAGTAAGTGCTATGTAGGAGTTCCTTATATGGATTATTTTACTTAATCTTTGAAACAACTGGAGAGGTAGGAAGTCATTAAACCAAAGTTATCAAGTGCCAACTACTATGTGCCAGGTCCCGGGTTCTAAGTGCTGGGAGTACAACAAAAGCAAACAGTACAAAAATTCCCATCCTCCATGATGCTGACATTCTGGTAGGGGAGATAAATGAGGGTAAATAAATAAAACAACAGTGTTCAGAGACTGGTAAATGCTAAGGAGAAACTAGAGGAAAGGAGCATGTGAGGAGTGGGCACAGGGTGAGAAAGAAAGGGCCATTTGAGAAAGCATGTCCAGGAAAGGATTTACAGAGAAGACAATATTTGAGTCAGAGCTGATATAAACAAGGGAGCAAGTCATATGGATATCCAGAATGCATTCTAGGCAGAGGAATCACCAAATGCAAGGGTGATTTGGAGTATTTGAAATATACTCGAAATCTTTGGAATATTGAATAACAAGGAAGACAATGTGGCTGGAAATAAGTGAGCAAGGCAGACTGCTGAGGCACAGGGGTGTGTGTGTGTGTGTGTGTGTGTGTGTGTAAGGAGAGAAATAGTGAAGGACAGGAATCAAATTATGTAAGGCCTTGTGAGACACAGTTAGGACTCTGGCTTTTACCCGTGTGAAATGAGAACCTCTTACAGACTTTTGAGCAAAGAATGGTGTGACTGACTCACTTTTTAATATTTATACTCTGGCTGCCAAGTTGCAAATAGACTGAAGGGGAGGCAAAGGCAGGAATAAGGCAACCAAACAGAAATTCACTGCAGCAAAACAGATAATGGTGGTGATGACTCGCAGCAGGATGGCAGCATTCAGGTGAAAAGAAATTGTATGATACTGAATACCTTTTGGGGATAAAGTGGACATGATTTACTAATGGGGCAGATGCAGAATGTACGTGGATTTAATCTTCATTTTAGAGATCAGGAAACTGAGGTTCAGAAAGCTAAGTAAGCTTAACACAGAAAAGACAAATAGTGGCAGTGGAGTTTAAACACCAATCCGCCTCACTCTAAAATGCATGCACTTTTCATTATATTTTCATTGTTCCCTAAGCATGCATGGAAGACAATTTAAATTTTCTTTAAATATGCAGTGAAACTTTAACAAATTTAAATGTAAAAAGACCACAACTTCTAGAAGGGTTATGCCTCAAAGTCTGTAGGGCAGTTATTTAAAACTTGGAAGGCCATTTTTTTTCCCCTATAGAAACACTCTTACAAATGGTTATTAGATTCCAGGTCAAACCATAAAAGTCTGTGTAATCCATATTCTAGTTGATGACCATAGATACTTTTAATTAAAAATATAGTAGAAACTAAGTATATTGCCATATTTATAATTAACCAATACAAAACTAATGAGAAATATATTGGGTTTTTTTTTTTTTTTGAGACAGAGTCTCACTCCGTCACCAGGCACCAGGCTGGAGTGCAGTGGCACAATCTCAGCTCACTGCAACTTCTGCCTCTCGGGTTCAAGCAATTCTTCTGCCTCACCCTCCCGAGTAGCTGGGACTACAGGCGCAAGCCACCACGTCCAGCTAATTTTTGTATTTTTAGTAGAGACGGGGTTTCACTATGTTGGCCAGGATGGTCTCCATCTCTTGACCTCGTGATCGCCCACCTCGGCCTCCCAAAGTGCTGGGATTACAGGCTTGAGCCACCGTGCCTGGCGGAAATACATTCTTATTTACTTTTTAATGGAGTGTAGGATATAAAGTAAATTGCATTGTGACAAATCAGAAGTTAATGGAAATATTGTGAAGACTTAATGGTGTTTACTAAAAATTTCTAAACATATTGCAGACGGATGCTATTGGTTTTACTACACCGATCTCACTTTTAAACCTTTTGTATTTTCTTTTCTTGGACACAGATGTCAGCTTGCATATGTGACCAGTAACTGGGGCTGTCTCTTTGCTCTCAAATGAAAATACATGAGGGAAGGGGAGATAGAAAGAAGAATAAACCAAAATATTAATCTCTGTGGCTGAATTAACTGGAAAAAGTTTTAAGACAAAAGAGGAGACTGATGTGCATTTGTGTTTCTGTAAGGAGGTACTGATTTAAGATGTAATTAACCAAGGAATTGTAGAAAAGAAGGCAGAAGAATGCTGTGAATGCCATAGGGGAAGCAATTTAAAATTAGTGACCTCCTTGCACTGGTAACCACCTGACATAACCATCCAAAAGCATTTGGTTATTGTCATAAACAGCCTTGGAGAAGCCCAGAGCCCAGAGTACTATAGGAACATGGTGGAGGTGGAGGGAGAACAGGTTGAGTTCTGAAGAATGATAGGAGTTGGCCAGTGCAAGGAGAGTTCTAGGCAAAGGAGGAAGTGCATGCAAAGGTACAAAGAGCAGCATGCATGATCCATTGATGACTTCAAGCTGTTTGATATAACTGGAAGTGATGAGAAGGAAATTGTTAGATAAATGGTGAGAGAAAATCCTGGGCAAGAATTCAGGGACCTGATCATAAAGGGTTAAGAGTTTGGATTTAGTTAGGAAGGCAAGATGGAGACTTTGAAACATTCAAGCAGGAGAGACAATGATCAGTCTTTTCTTTTGTAATTACTCAAAAGGAAGAAGGAAGGAAGAAAAGAAAAAGAAGGAATTGAGAGAAGAAAGGAGGAGGGAAACTGGTGGCAGTAAAGGGAATGGATTTGAGTAAGGTGAAATTGAAGGCAAATTAATAGATACTCCAGGTGAAATTATGAGGGTTTGAACTAAGGGTTTAGCATTCAAAATACAAGCCTTGTAGTCTTAATGTCTGAACCTTCACTTGGACCTCTTAGGCAGGTCTCTTCACTCAATCTACATTCCCTTACCTATAAACTGAGGACATAATTAAGTAAACTTGCAAGGGCAGCTCGGTACGAAAGTGGCCAGCATATTAGTCACCTCTCTTGCTATAACTAAAAGAGTAAGGATGGGGGTTTCAGGTCAGAGGAGTATAGTGAATACCAGAATAATGAGTTATGAGGACGAAAGGATGAATTCAATTCAAAGTATCTAAAGTTTCAATTTATTCTGAGATGTGGAAGCATTCAGTTGGCAGCTGGGAATCCAGGCTTGGAGAACACAAAATGACTGAGGTTGGAGAAATAGCAGCGAGTGGGCAGAACTTGAAATTATGTCAGGAAGACTATGAGAAATAAGAAGACCAGTGAGCAAAAAAATATATGATAGCACCGAGAAGTGACAACATGAAGAAGTTGTGGAAGGGGTTCTCAGAAAGGTAAGAAGAATACCTGGAGAGAAAATCATCCTACCATCCAGGAGGGAAGACAATGAGAACACCTATCAAGGTACTTTTAATTTTTGAATCCAACCATTAAACAATTAGTATATGTTCACAGGCATTCATTTCATTATGCCAGTATGTTTTGACTCATAATCATTCTGTAACTGATCTCATTTTACCTATTAGTTTCTGTTTACTTTGTATATAATACACATGGAATTTAAAAGGAAAAAAATGAATTATGTTGAAAATTAGTCAATGATTCTCATTTTTCAAGAAATCACAGTAGTCTAACTTCCATTATTCAGAATTAGTCAGATTGTATTGTATAATGTGAGCCAGCTGAATTAAAGTAAACATTAGAATCAAATCCCATGGCTTTGCTGATAATTTCCAAGCATGCACAAGGTACTCACACATATGGAATAATAATTATAGCAAAAACCATTTTACTTACCCAGGAATGGCATTTGTATCCTAAAATTTTAAACTAAGTACACATTTCGGAAATAGAAGAAAATCAAGATAGGGAAAGATATGCCAGAAAATTAGCAAACAAAAGAAAAGAGAGAGATTTCAGGCAAATACATGTGCCCCTAGGGCCCCTGTGAGTTGGAAGGAGAAAGTAGGGGTTAACTTGGCAAAGAATCTCCAGACCCTGGCACGTGGGGCTAACAGTTGGCATTATGGGGCCAAGAGGTTTTGAGAAGACTCCTGGGAGAAACCATAATGAGACACATCAGAATTGACGTCAGCCCTTGGGATAAGGCCTTTGAACAAAATCCATCTACTTATCTCTTAGGAAACACTCTGGACAGGCTTATCCATCCAGGATGGTTGTGTACAAAGAAGGTCAAAAAGCAAGGAGGAGAAGTCAGACACACAGGGTCGCAGAGCAAGTAGACTGTAAGATGGCACCAAAAGATGCTCAAGAACTCTTGGCTTCTTCCAAGACATCTTGCTTTTTGTTGTTGTTGTTTTGTTTTTAATTGTGGTAAAATAAACACAACATAGGCCGGGCGTGGCGGCTCATGCCTGTAATCCCAGCACTTTGGGAGGGGTAGGCGGGCAGATCACGAGGTAAAGAGATCGAGACCAGGGTGAAACCCTGTCTCTACTAAAAAATACAAAAGTTAGCTGGGCATGGTGGCGCACACCTGTAGTCCCAGCTACTCGGGAGGCAGAGGCAGAAGAATTGCTTGAACCCGGGAGGCGGAGGTTGCAGTGAGCCGAGATTGCGCCACTGCACTCCAGTCTGGTGCCTGGGGACAGAGCAAGACTCTTGTCTCAAAAAAATAAAATAAAATAAACACAATATAAAATTTACCATCTTAACCATTTTCAAGTGTACGATTCAGTGGAATTAAGTATATTAATATTGCTTTGCAACCATTACCACATCCTTCTCCGAAACGCTATTTTCCCAAACTGAAACTCTGTGCCCAATAAACAATAACTCTCCATTCCTCCCCTCCCCCAACCCCATCTCTAGAAATCACCCTTCTACTTTTTGTCTCTATGATTTTACTACGCTGAAGAGCTCACATAAGTGGAATTGTACAATATTTGCCATTTTGTGATAGGCTTATTTTACTTATAATATCTTCAAGATTCATCCATATTGCAGCATGCATCAAAGTTTAATTCCTTTTTAAGGCTAATATCCTATTGCATGTGTGTATTCTATTGTATGAATGAACACATTTTGTTCATCCATTCATCATTTGTCAACGGACATTTGTGCTATTCCCACCTTTTGGCTATTGCAAATAATGCGGCTGTGAATACTGACACACAAATACCTTTTTTTTTTTTTTTTTTTTTTTTTTTTTAACTTTTGACTTGGTAGGCCATAGCTCATTGCTTCAATTGTCTTAGGACATTGAGACCTTTCTGGTTTTAGATGTGTTTAAACTAAAACTGTGTATTTGTCCACGGTGATATATAGGGGATTCTTACACCAGATAAGATGATGGACAACTGATGGATTATACATTCAGCTAGGAGATTTTTTAAAGGTATAAAATATTAAAACATCTTATGAACCTACCTATATGAACAGAGTGCTGTGCTCAAATTCTAGAGAAAGAAATTGAGTCAATCATATCGACAAAGTATCAAAGATATTTGTGCAGCAAAGATTACTCTGACAGGGCTTACAAGTTTGATGCCCTTTTTCTTTTTTTCAAGACCACTAGTTATTTTCCTTTAAAACACAACAAAACAAAACAAAACCTAAGAGTTACTTACAGTTTTGTTCCAAAACTTCATTTTCTTTTCTAAATTCACCCAAACTTTTTTTTTTTTTTTTTTTTTTTTTTTTTTTCCCTTTTTGGAATCAGGGTCTCTCTGTTGCCCAGGCTGGAGTGCAGTGGCCTGATCTCTGCTCACTGCAACCTCTGCCTCCTGGGTTCAAGTGATTCTTATGCCTGAACTTCCAGAGTAGGTAGGACTACAGGCGTGTACCACCACGCCCAGCTAATTTTTGTAGTTTTGGTAGAGAAGGGGTTTCACCATGTTGGCCAGGCTAGTCTCGAACTCCTGGCCTCAAGGGATCTGCCCATCTCAGCCTCCCAAAGTGCTAGGGTTACAGTTGACAGTCACGGTGGCTGGCCTAAATCCACCCTAACTCTTACAGAACCCCATAATATGACTGTACACCAACACCTATTCTTTCAAATATTGAATAGGAAGCCCCTCAAATGAGGTGGAATTAATACTCTGAAAAATTCCATTGATTTGTATGCCATTATCCAATTTGAGATCACCAGGAAGGATCATTTTAAATTTAAATAAACGGTGCCTTAGATGGAATAACTTACTCTTGATCCTTACATTTGTAATCAATAGGGAACTCTTTGGCTGCATCTGATTTTTCACAGTTTTCAGCTAAGTCAGGAATCCTAAATCTGCCCTGTTATGTGGATTTGTGAACTGTCTAGAGGGTTCTGGGTCCATTAACCAATTGATAGATTACCAAGAGATGCAAATATAATGTTTTTGTCTTCAACAGAGACATTCTTGCTCTACTATTATTCACATGATTTCAAGAAAAGTGGTGGCTGTTTTCTTCAGCCTCATACCTGGAAATTAATAAAGAGAGAGAACAAAGCATTTCTCTTGGCATTAATTCATAATTCTAAAGTAAAATTAATTACACATGCACTTTAAAAAAATCTGGATTCTGGAGCTTTCAGTGAGAGCATTTTAGAATTTATTCATTCAAAATCCCAGAGCGAATGTGCATAATAGGGGGTTATTACTTATGCAGAGTGTGAAGGGCTGTAGCATCTGGGGCCAAGGTATAGACCTGTCAGTTAAATGACGGACACGTTACACCCTGGCCATGACTGAGACAAGACATCCAAGCATCACCCCTTGTCTTACTACCTTGCTGCTGCAGCCAGGCAACATATGTCAGGACTCTCATACAGAATGTGATAAATACAATCCCACCAAGTTTTACAAATGCCTTCAGATCTGTTGTCGCTTTACATCAATCAGGACTATGGAACTGTTGATTTTAAAAAAAATCAATTGATACTTTTGTAATTAAAAACTGTCAAATAAGATGTTCTCAGCAATGCTGAGTGGCACACATTTGTTTAAAAAATAATGCCTATGCCATTCCCGATTACACACACAGGTAAATAACTGGACCAATTATAAATCAGTCCTTTGTATGATCATGCAGCAGAAAAAAATCTAAAAAACATTCTCAAGGAAATTTTTCTTTCTAGCCAAAGCCGTAACTGAGAATTTTTAAGCCTAATATAAAATATTAATGACTTTTTCTCCTTTTCTCTTTTCACTCCTTCCTGCTCCAATCTCTGCGATCCTCTCTCTTTAAAGGGTAAAACAAAGTCATTCTGCCCTTGCTTCTGAATCATGTGTGTCCTTGCTGACACCTGAGGCAGTGAAAAAAGATGAACAAATGACAGTATCTGGTCTCAGTGTTTCTCACCACAGTGTTGTAGAGATATTTAATATCTCAGATACAGAGTTAACTCTTTGTTGTCCCTTTGCAGATCTGATAACAGCTGTGCCCTGAACCCTCACACCAATGTATGTGATCTGTTTGGAGCTGAAACCACAAGGGTTTATGCAGACTGGGGTAACCTCCTAGGCCCTTTGGAAACCAATTATTGTGAGTGAGCTACTCTGCTCTTTGAGACATTCATTCATTTGCTTGTTCGTTCATTCATTCAGTGATATGGAGCTTAATCTTCATGGATCTTGTGAGCCTACTGCTAAGCTGTTTGCAACTTGAAATTGGTTGGTGGTAAGAGTATGAAAATTTAAAAAGCTATAAATCATCCCCAACCTTACATCCAAAGCTAGATGTTAGATCAACACATTATTGAATTTATTCATCAAATGCTTATTGACTACCTACTATGTGCCAAGTACTGCACTGGGTGCTAGGGTATAACAGTGAAAAATAACAATATAAATTTTCAATACTAGTGGTAAAGATAGGCAATGAAAAATACACAGGTATCATTAAAAAAAACTACAAAGAGTAATAAGCAAAATGAAGAAGAGAAACAGATTCTGTAACTGAGACTAAAATGAGGGGCAAGCCTCACTGTAGAGGGAGCAGAGTCTGGTAGTTTAGAGGGCAGCCTCTGGAGTCAGAAAGCCCAGCATGTAGTTCTAAACTCTGTGCTTCATCATACACAGTATACTGCATATATGTGCAATAGTGTGACTCTGGGAACATTATTTTACATCTCTAAAGCCTCGGTTTCCTTATCTGTAAAATAAGAATCATAATAGAACCTCTTTCACAGGATGTTATAAAGATAGCGAGAGATAATCCAGGTAGAATGTCTAGTTCTGGGGCATGGCCTATGTCTTGAGCTAACTCAAAAAAATGTTAACTGTAATTATTATTAACTAAAGAAGTAATATTTAAGATAAAACTTTGAGTGCAAAATGTGAGCTTGACAAAGACCTGAAGAAAGATTTCCAGGCAGAAGGAAATAAAGTGCAAAGTCTTTAAGGTACAAATAGTTCTGGGTCCAAGAACAATTAGAAGGCTTAGGTGGCCGGAGAGTTAGTGCTTTAATTTCATGCCATTACTTTTCATCACAAAACCGCAATTACTTTTGCACCAACCTAATAGTACCTGGGGAAGAAGCAGCTGGCATAGAATAGCGTTGAAGAGACTGGCTTGGAGGGACCACGCAGAGCCAGTTAGGCCACTGGTACACATCTGGATTTTACTCTAAGTGTAATCAGAAGCCTCTAAAAGAGTTAAACAGAGAATTGACATGAATCTATTCAGAGTTTTAGTATCTCTTTCTTGCCACTTGGTGCTGAATGGGTTAGAAGAGGCAAGAGTAGACCCTAGAAAGATCGAATAAGAGTCTAAGACAATAATTCAGACAAGAGATTATGGTGTTTTGCATGAGTCGGTGCCAAAGGAGGTCAGTGAACAGATTTGGGATATGTTTTGAAGGTAAATCGGTATGAAATAATGTCTTGTGCAGCAACACAGATGCAATAGGAGGCCATTATCTTAAGTGAAACAACTAAAAAACAGAAGATCAAACACCACATGGTCTCGCTTATAAGTGAAAGCTAAATAATGCGTATGCATAGACATGGAGAGTGGAATAATAGCTATTGGAGACTCCAAAGAGAGGGAGGGTGGGAGGGAGGGTGATGGATGCAAGATTACCTAGTGGATACAATGTACAATATTTGGCTGATGGTTGTACTAAAAGCTCAAGCTTCACCACTGTGGAAGATAATTATGTCACAAAACTGCACTTTTACCCCTTAAATCTATAAAAATTTAAAAATACATAACCAAAAAAATAGAAGTGGATCATGGACTGGATAAAATAAAAAGCTGGTCATGGACTAGTAGACAGCATTTTTCAACCATGAACACAACACCATTTCATAGACCACATATTCCTCCACAATGTGATCCTAGCTGTCCCCTATCTATAAATGGAATAGAAGTCTCCTCCCTTTTAACCTCAGTGTGATTGTGGCTGTTTTACCCAACTGAAGCACAGCACAAATGATGCTATGTAACTTTCAAGGCTAGAGAGACAATGTGATTTCCACCTTGTTCTAACTTCAATGGTGTCCCACAAAAATTCATGTCCACTTAAATCTCAGAATGTGACCTTCTTTAGAAATAGGTTTTTGCAAATGTAATTAGTTAAGATGAGGACATACTGGATTAGGTTGGACCCTAATTCCAATATGGTTTGTGTCCTTACAAGAAGAAAGGGCACACAGACATAGACACATACAAAGCAAAGACGGCCGTGTAATGGTAAGGAAGGCAGAGACTGGAGTGATGAAGCTGCAAGCCAAGGGATGCCAGAGGTCACCAGCAACCACCAGAAGCTGTAGGACTCTGTAACAAAGGATTCTTCCCCAGAGCCCTCACAAGGGAGTGCAGTTCTGCCAACATTTTGATTTCAGACTTCTGCTCTCTGGAATTGTGAGAAGATACATACATGCTTTTAAACCATCCAATTTGTGGTATTTTGTCACAGCAGCATTAGGAAAAATTAGAACACCCCTTGTCTGCTATGACACGTTTTGAAGCTCAAAGCTGCCATGTAACAAATTCGACTACTCTGAGTGAACCACACAGTGAGGAAGCCCAGGCCATGTGAGAAGCCATATGAAGGTGCTCCAGTGAGTAGCCTCAGTGAGGTTCCAATTGACAACCAGCATCAACTGCCAGACATGTGAGGAGACACCTCAATTCAAGATGATTCCAATCCCAGATGTCAACTTGCCCCGAGCTGTTGAGCTCTCCCAGTGGAAACTCTAGAAATTGTGGAGCAGAGACAAGCCTTATTTTACCTTGTTTGAACACCTGAATTATAGAATATTTGAGTATAATAAACAAATATTTTCTGCCACTAAATTTTGGGGTTGTTTCAGAAAGATTGAAGATGGTTCCTTATAAACCTTTCACACACACAAACCTTCAGGATTTAAGAGCCTGCCTTTTTTTAAAACAACAGGCACCTATAAGTCTTAAGGGTGATGGCCCATGGCAGCTTCACTGGAAGCCCATGGTAGAAAAAGCTTATACTGAAGAAATCTGTAGGTGTGCCTTTGTCTAATGTAATATATAAATTGATACACAGGAAGCCAAAAAGTATTTTTAAAGGAACTGCATCGGCTTGAACTAAAAGAAAAGATACACCATAAAATGAAGGGGTTGAGGAAGTGAAACTGCTTTCAGCAGGAAGCAGGATGAGAAAACTACTCAGCGGCAACAACAGGTGATTTTTTATGGAAAAGGAAGAATAACTCAGAAAGTCATGTCAAATGCTGGGAAGGTGGATCCAAGAGCAGGTGAAAACTCCTAGGGTTGAAGCACTTATCAAGGAACTGACAGCAATTGACTTTTGAATTGCTGTTGGACAGTGAGTGCTGTGTGTCTCCCATTTCTCCCTTTTTTGAACAGGAATACATGCCTGACCCCCAGTGCATGGTGATATGTGGGACGAAGACAATTGGAATCTTTTGTTCACAGCTCTTCAGAAATTAAGAGGAACTGTGTTAGGAGAACTGCATTCAAAGAGTCTCATCAGCACCAGGGATGACTTGGATGACAACACCCTAGACTTCAAAGTCATGAGGTGAGACTTTGGGAATGTCGGGGGAAGGACAGGATGTATTTTACACATAGAAAGTTTGTGGACAGTAGATAGATTGACAGTCCTGACTGAAGATGGCTACTGCAGTGTCTTTTATTTCACATGCTTTTTTTTTGCTTCATGCCACTAAGTTCTGGGGTAGTTTGTCACACAGCAATAGTAATCAGATTGTGGCAGGAAAAAGGAGGGGATCAAGTAGGACTACTAGTTTTTGGCTTAGGCAACTGGGTGAAAGGTGATCCCATTTGCTAAGACAGTCAGTAATCAATTTGGAGAGGGGGGGAGTTGAGGAGGGTAGGAGAGGAAATCACAGTTGTCTTACGTCCATGTTATTTTTGAAATGTATGAGACGTTCAGATGTAATCTCCTTTGTCAGCTCATCTGGGACTCTGAAACCTCAGTATGACTTCTATAGTGGAATAAACTTACCAGTGACACGTCTATGAAACATGTCACTATAAGCCCATTGTAACATTAACAAAAACAAAAGTCTGATGTCCCCTAAATGGCATAACCATCCAACACTAACAAAACCAAGCATAAGCTACCCCTCATTTTTCATACTCATGCTGGTTACTTTGAAAGGGCACCATTTGGCCCTCATTAAATAAGAGAAATACAACTTTATTACTTGAAAATGTTTGAATGCTTGAAATAGAAAAATTATGTTTAAATAATCACCCTTGCAGCAAAAACACAATTTGAAGTTGATCTAACTGATCGCTTCCCCAAAATCAAATCTTGGACTAGATTCTAGTTTTAGTCTAAATGCAAATGAGGGCTATTTCAAAACTGGTGTTCCTTATGGGGATGCCAAAGACCTTAAACAGTTCAGCGTGCCAGATACAGCCATGAAGAAAAGAAGTAGCTGTTTTGCATTCCAGCATTAATCACAGGGACCAGATAAGAAAAAACAGCAGTTAAGGTAGGCGGTGCCCCATGAACAAGGATAATACATGTTTGTGATGACCTCTTCCAGCACTGAATTAAATGCTTTGGGAGACATGAAAAAGTAGAGCAAAAGAATTGGTTCAATCTTCTGTTACCTGTGCTTATGAAACAATGTGCAATTTGTACAAAACCGCGACTCAAAACAAATCATCCCAGCCTGCCAGATACCATGTTTCTGGTTACAAAGTGGCCTTAGTATTACTGGAATTCTCCTTCATTTTTGGACGTTGTGATTGATCCATGACACTAAGTTTGCTGCAACCTTCAACAGAATGCTATTGTTTATTCAGGGGGCAACTGAATAGCAATGAATCAGCAGGCAGAGGAATGGTCTCTGACTCCTCTGCCCTCGTCTCTCATGAAGGATAAAGAAGGCTGCCATTCATATTCTTCCCTGCTTTCCCTTTGTGAATGTACCAGTGATCCCAATTGAATGTGTGATTGTAGACCAGGGTCTCCTGTGCAGCTCACATATCAAAATCCCAGAGAATCACCAGGAGACGTTTAGGGAAGCCTACAGAGTCTGTGCCAAGGAAAAGGTCAGTGCTTGGAAATTTACCAGGACCATGGAATTGAGTATACGTAAAGGAAAGAGGGATATTTTATTATTTTTTTCTTGTATCTAACACAGGAACTCCAGGTGTCGGCATATAGCTCAACATATAGTGAGACATCAATAACTTTTTAAAAATGATGAGCTAACGTTTACAATAAAGTATAATCTCAATTGACAAAGCAATTAATAAAATAAAATGCAAACCTAAATTTCATCATTTGGCTTTGACCATCAAGGAGGGAAGGATTTATTACTGGCAGTATCATTAAACATGTGGCATGTTTCTGTTGCTAGGAAATTTCTCTAAAATGAGGTCTGGGGAGAACTTAAATGCTGTACTTGTGCCTATACTTTTTTTTAACTACTTCCTCCTCCTTCCCATTCCTAATGTTAGATATGGATCATAAATGTCTTCTCTTGCATTTCAATAAAATATATTTATGCATTCAAATCTTTTATCAAATGTTAAAGCTTCAAATACTTTAAAGACAAAAGGGAAAATGCACATTGGTTTGGGGGTTTAGGAGTGTTTAGAGTTTTCTGGGTTTTTTTTTTAGAAGAGAAATTCCAAATGCTATAGGACAGGAATCCAGCCTAAGTCCCCTAGTAATTATTATTAATATAAAAATATTAAGGGAATATCGAGAGTACTCTGGCATTTTTTCACCTAAAGGAGACAACCAGAATGAGATGCAAATCAGTGCTCTTATCTAATGAATAATGCAAATGAGTGTTCTGCATATAGTAAGTCAGTCTGCAGGAATTCTCTCAGCCTTACCTCACATATCTTGTGGATTTAAGCAGCGTGTGTCACAAGAAATTAGAGAAAGGAATTGCCAAGTAATGACAGAGCCTTGGAGCCCCAACTCAGTGCAGATAGCAAGGACATTAAGAAGCATAGTGCAGCAAGGGAGGGAGCTGACACCTCATTAAAATGAAAATGTTGTTATTTTCCTTCACCACGTTAATGGAGCTCTATGACACCGTAATCTGCAATTATTTGTGTGGCTATTACTTAAAAGAATCCTCAGCCACACTTTTTTGAAAGAATTCTGGAAAAATTTTAGAAGTCACCTTCCTTACAATCCCTAGTGAAAGAAAAAATGTTATCTAGGAGTATTTTACACTCTCTTTCATACAAGTGAACCAACACTTAACACTTTTCACTAGCATAACAGAAGCCATGTACAACTGTACTTGATTCAACTTTCTAGCTCCCTAAAAGGTACTCAATTCCTCAAATAACAATTGAAAATAAACCCAAATTTATGCAATACATAATTGTTTGATGTGAACCATGGGTGTGCTCACAGTTACTTTTCAGTCATGGGTTATTTCACTGAAATGTATTTTTTATTTAGAACTCAATGTCATTGTTTCTAGTTTTCTAAGAAAGCAGCTCTGAATACAAAATTCTTTTCCCTGCATAACAAAATATCACATCTTATTTTTGTTGTTGAATCCCTTTCTCTGCTAGTCCAGATTTAAATCAATCTTGGAATGCTCAACTAATCTTGTCCAAAGTGTGATTGACTCTATTTTTCGCCAAAATATTTAGGAGGGAGTTTGGCATAAGCAGCCTCCTGCAGAAGGGGGATCTGCAGCACAGTCCTTGGGCCATTTGTTTCTGGCTATCCTTAGGGGATCTCTAAATACAGAGGTGAACCAGAATCAAGCAACAAAGGTTACATTTTTTGGATGAAGAGAAATATGTTGCAAATTTCCTGCTATAAGAAATATTATCTAGGAGATGCTGAAGACACTATTATCTAGGCAATACTAACCACACATTATCCTAATTAGGTCAGTGTGTTGTAGTGGAGCGAGCATAGAAATTTAACACCAAGACAAAAGTATGCCAAATTGCAGAGTCCTTATTGCCGGCAGCCACGGAGGACTCGCGTCTCTCCAACCCATGGCCCCGAAAGGAGGGTGTCAAGACCTTTCATACCCGTAAAACCACGCGGGGGTGGGAGTGAGGGACTTTAGACATTCCAAGGGCTAGTGGATTCTGTAAATCACCTTCTGGGTGGAGAGGAGGGTGAGGGGCTCCGGACATTCCAGTGGATTCCTGGGCGAAGATGAGGGTGAGGGGCTCTGGATATTCCAAGGGCCAGCTTTTTGACATTGTGATTGTCACTTAAGTGGTTCACAAAAGATCAGCATTTGTTTACACAATGTCTGGGTAAGGTGGCAGTTACAGTCCTTAATTACTTACTCACATTTCGGTTATAGAGAGCCGTTTCAACAGAAAGTCAAGGTATGGTCGAGGTATATAGGTTTATGGGGCTTTTTACCATGTCACAAGTGGACACATACATCCATTATTAATCTAAGCAATTACTATGTTTTAGTTTTGTGGTTTCCTCCTAAGTTTTAATTTTGTAGAAAATTTTGGATAACAAAGCCTGCTAAAAATTATAAGACTCTGAGTTAAGGAAACATGTTGTAAAATAAAAGCAATATCTTCAAAATAGGGATTTTATGGCATTTATTTAAAAACCCAGAGAACATTTTAATTTACTTCTCAGGACCATGTTCTATAGCACTATTTTTTTACACTATAAAATTATTAGTATTTCATAAACCAGCTTAGTATTTCTTGATCATAGTTTTAAAATCTGAAATACAAAACATAAAATTGCTTTGTACATGGTAAGGCATTTTCGTGAAACTTTTATTTCACTTAAATGCATATTTATGTTTCTATGTGTTTACTGAGTCTTGATGTAAAATGCATTACCATTAATTTTAGATTTAAAAATTCTGAAAGGCTGTGCTTTAGGGCCCTTCATCAAAAGGTTCATATTGACATTGAGAAGGAGCACAGATAAGTCAGATCAACTTGATTATTATGCTTACTAAGTAAAAGTGTTGACTAAGACTTGCATACCTGTCTAAAATATAAGCTTTGAGAAATTCACAACTTTATAGAAACACAAATACATTTTTATTTCCTAATGGGCTTTGCAAATAGAAGCACAGATTTTATTACAATTCCTATATTGTTGCCAAGAGTGGAAATCAATCCAGGTTCCTATCTATAGGTAGAAAAATCTAAGACACTATCTGGTATGTAGGCAGGTAGCAAGGCTTAAAAAGAGCCTTGAGTTAACTGGGCAAATTTAAGGCTCCCGTGTGTACACTGGAGTTTTAAAGTGGAGCTTTTGCCTTCTTGCATATTGAACAACCATTCCCTGATACGCAACTTACGAACACAAAACTGGACTTACTCCCTCACCATGCTTCTAGTCAGAAACTCTGGAAAAGAAAGCCTAAAGAAATAAGCAGAAAATCTCACCCTGAAGGAAATGGAGATAATTCAGCAAACAGGAAAGAACATTAAAGTAGTTCCTTTAATCTTTCAGAGGGTGGAGGGAGAGGAGGAGGGAGAGGATCAGGAAAAATAACTAATAGGTACTAGTTTTAATACTTGAAAGAGGAAATAATCTACACAACAAACCCCTATGACACAAGTTCATCTATGTAACAAAGCTGCACTTGTACCCCAGCACTTCAAATAAAAGTTAAAAACAAAAACAAATCTACTCAGAGAAGTTCAAGAACATTTTATATTCATATAACAAAAAATATTTTGAGAGAAGACAGCAAAAACGATTTTTATTGTCAATTAAAAAAAATCTATTGAAATAAATTCCTGGAAAAATATCATAGAGCAAAAAGACAAAACAATGACATAGGTGTTTTAAAAATAAAAAGATAAAAGATACACTTAAAAACAACTGAGATGCTTCAGTTTCTAGGATGAATGAATGAAGAGCCAGAGGAAGAAGTTATTTAAAAGATAACAAAATATTTCCTGCAAGAAAGGTTTAAGTCTTTTGGATTGGGTAGATCCACTAAGTTCCAGCATAATAATAAATGAATAAAAGAACCAGCTGGATACTCATTATAAATTTTCAGAATAAAAAGAAAGTCCTCAACTCTTTCAAGAGTGTGGTACATTGTCTTATTGTTCCTAGTTATTCACTGTCCCTCTCTAAAGGACCCATATTTCAGGGCCCTTCCTTGGGTCTTCTCTTTGCGGGGAAGGCAGGATTGAAAAAGGAGGAAGCTTGGAGAGAATGTTTCCTATTCTATGAGTATCAAGCTTGGGCATGTTGAAATATGAATGGAAATAACATACACTATGTCCAAGCCACTTTATGTGTCCAGACATTGATCAACCATAGCTCCTTTCTCTAACCAACAGGTTGAGCATTCTCAGATGGGGCTAGTTCTTCAGTCCAGATGATGTGGGACCAAGCTAAAGTCAATCTGGAGCTAACATGTTGTAAGCCACTAAGATTTTGATATTGTAAGTCACCATGCCTTAACTTAGTGAAACTTAATGCAAGAAAGCAGCAATATGTCACCTAGAAAAGAAAAAGAAGTATGTCTTTTCAGCAACATTGGGCCTAACTGTGCCTTCTGAATTGTGGACAAAAATATTTTTAACTTAGAATTCTGCACCAACCCATCGATGAAGGTGAGAATAAAATAGAGAAACTTCACCAAGCAAGTACCCATGCAAAGTTGATTGCCCATACACTTTTTCTTTATAATTTAATTGAACCTATGCCCTAGCAAAATGAAGATAAAACAAAAATTAGAAAGGCACGGGAAACTATGGGTCCTACCTAGAAGAAGAATGAAAAAAAGACCCAAGTGGTGGGTTGGGATTCAGAAAAAAGACTGACGTCATAAACATGTGGCTATAATGAAGGAAAATAGGCAAATGGTATAAGAAATGAGGCAAATGAAAACTCACAAGAAAGGAGTTATTTACAAATCAGTGTAAAATGTGGCATGATTTTTCACAGCTGCTAAGAAATGAAGAAAAAAGAATTTATCTGACACTGATAATAATCATTATCTTCCATGTGATACAAGGATCATGACTTTGGACCTATGGAAAATAAAGTAAAATTATGGCTCTGAATTTGACATAATATTGAAAAATGTTCACATAGTCATAATAATGTAAATTTGGTTTAATGGCTTTCAACTTAAAGATTCAACCTAAGAATAAAGCATCTAAGACTTAGTTCAATTTGCAAGGCAGAATAAAAATCTTAACACTGTGAATAGTAGTGTAAATAAAAATATGGCTGACAGCAGGTGGGATACAGAAGAGTTAGAGAAAAAGTAAAAGCAGTCAAGTTCTCAACTTACTATAATGGGAGGGCTGAGAGATACAATCAATTGAGTTTCTAGTCCCTCCCAGCTCCAGAAGGTACAACATTGTGGTCCTAGAAGTTGATTGACCAATAATAGATTATGTTTAAAAGACCACCATACATGAATACGATCACCTAAATATCATAAAATGAAAAAAAAAAGGGAAAGAAAAAGGAAATTTATATAACTGATCTAAAACCTCATCTTTAAAACAGAGAGACAATCAATGTTGCCTAAAGTTGACAAATCAAACAAAAGTGTAAATATATCTAGAGTTATGGAGAAATCTGCTGGAAGTAAATCAGAAACAGTTCTTTAAAAGTTGCTTCTTAGACATGAGAGTGGGGAGGAGGAGAGCAAGTGACTAGCTTTTCTTTTTCTTTTTTTTGAGACAGAGTCTTGTTGTGTCGCCAGGCGCCAGGCTGGAGTGCAGTGGCACAATCTCGGCTCATTGCAACCTCCGCCTCCCGAGTTCAAACAATTCTCCTACCTCAGCCTCCCAAGTAGCTGGGACTACAGGCATGTGCCACCATGCCCAGCTAATTTTTGTATTTTAGTAGAGATGGGGTTTCACCATGTTGGTCAGGATGGTCTCGATCTCCTGACCTCATAATCCGCCCGTCTCAGCCTCCCAAAGTGTTGGGATTACAGGCGTGAGCCACCCCGCCTGGCCACTTTTCATAACTCTTCTGTACTCTTTTATTTGTTAATACATGCATTTAGTACTTTGCTGACAATGAAACAAATAAAACAGGGTAGGGGCAGTTAGGGCCTTGAGTATTATAGTAAGAAGTCACTGAAAGTTCAGTGGCACAAGAGAGATATGTGATTCTCACTAAAATAATTCATTAGAATCATTAGAATAGCAGGTATCATGAAGGAAGTTGAGACTGAAGAATAAGATTTCGGAAGTTGACTTGGACCAGCAATTCTCAATTGGGACAATTTTGCTTCTCAGAGGATATTTGGCAATATCTGAAGATATGATGGATTGTCACAACTGGACGTGTGTGCTACTGGCACCTAGTGCCAGTAAGCTCATACACAGGAGAGCCACCTACACGAAATTATCCAGTTCCAAATGTCAATTGTGCCAAGTGTGAGAAACCTTGCTTTAGCCTATGTTTATTTGTTTATATGAGAGATAAAAAGACATCAAACTAGGCAAATGACAGAAAGAAATGAGTGAAATAATGAAAGATTAGGAGAAACCGGTAGTATTAGGAGAAACTGGCAACCTGGATGGTTAAGTGCAAACCAAAAACCTTTGAAAATACAGACTGAAGGCCGGGCGCGGTGGCTCAAGCCTGTAATCCCAGCACTTTGGGAGGCTGAGGCGGGTGGATCACGAGGTTGAGAGATCGAGACCATCCTGGTCAACATGGTGAAACCCCGTCTCTACTAAAAACACAAAAAATTAGCTGGGCATGTTGGTGTGTGCCTGTAATCCCAGCTACTCAGGAGGCTGAGGCAGGAGAATTGCCTGAACCCAGGAGGCGGAGGTTGCGGTGAGCCGAGATCGCGCCATTGCACTCCAGCCTGGGTAACAAAAGCGAAACTCCGTCTCAAAAAAAAAAAAAAAAAGAAAAAAAAAAAGAAAATATAGATTGAAAAACATTATATTCTGTTTACCCATGTAACTCTACTCCTAATATAATATAGCATTGCGTTTAACCTGAAAATTTTCAAAATACTCCAATTCATATAAGTACCACAGCATCCTTAAACCTCACTGTGAGTGTATATGCAGTTCATTCTGTCAGCTAATGCACTTAACAGTTATGTTGAGATTTGTACTTAAACAGATGGGTAAATGCAACCCTTGAATTCCTTACTTGAGGATCAGTGCAACTGAGTGATTTATAAAGATTAATTCAGCGAAATTCTTCTTCCAAAGCATCTGTGTTCAGATACTTAAGAATAAAAGTATGCTCTTCATGTCTATGACAATGCATATTTTTTTTTTTTTTTTTTTTTTTTTTTTTTTTTTTGAGACAGAGTTTCGCTCTTGTTACCCAGGCTGGAGTGCAATGGCGCGATCTCAGCTCACCACAACCTCCGCCTCCTGGGCTCAGGCAATTCTCCTGCCTCAGCCTCCTGAGTAGCTGGGATTACAGGCACGCGCCACCACGCCCAGCTAATTTTTTGTATTTTTAGTAGAGACGGGATTTCACCATGTTTACCAGGATGGTCTCGATCTCTCGACCTCGTGATCCGCCCGCCTCGGCCTCCCAAAGTACTGGGATTACAGGCTTGAGCCACCGCGCCCGGCCAACAATGCATATTTTTATTTTAATTTCAGAAATACACAATGTATCTACTTTTTCCAAATCTCCCTTATCAATTAAGTTGCTGATTGCAGTTGAATGAAAAGAAAGATATTCATAGGAAAAGGGGAACCATATAACTCTCCCTAAATGAATCTCTCCTACCATTGTGTTATTCTATAGACCTAATCTATTTGCAACAAGGCTTTATTTTATAATCAAAAGCTGCAGTTTTTCTAACCAACCGTAGAAATTTTACTCAACTACCCATCTGTTTTCTGAAGGTACCAACCTTATCTTACTCAACTTCCTTCTTTTCAAAATACTCAGCCTTGAAAACAGTGGGCCCTCAATAAGTAGCTATTGATTTGTACTGAATTGCTGAATTAAATTTCACACAACCCCCAGCAAGAATCTGTACTTGTCAACACTAAAATTATTTATGATCCTATACAGAGGCATAATCAACTGACAAAGTTATGAATCTTTACCAAACTGGCCTTAAAACTATTAGTTGTTCTCCCCATATATATGTTAAATGAATCTGGAATTTTTATGCCCAGTTGAAATATGGTACAATAGAGAATTTCCATAATTGATTTCATTCAAGCAAATTTACTCTATGCCCCCTAACACCTACATTATTATTAGAGACTGGCCTTTTGTTGCAAATTACATAATAGCATAACGGCTTTTCATATAAGACATCTGTCTTGTAACTTGCCTAACTTTCTTAGGGGGGAAAAAAAAAAACAGAAAGCAACAGGAAAAACAATACCTCAGTGACATTAATTATACCAGAATGTTTGCCAGTGCTTTGAAAAGATGACTATGAGCATTGATTGCCGTTGAAATGAGAGCTGAAGGATATATTATAGTCCTGAAAACCCCACTTAATGTTCTTATGGCTCTACGAAATCTAGCAATATCCTGATGGCTACCTAGGGAAACAAACAATTTCTCCTATGAAGTTGCCCTAGGCAGTAGCCTGCTGTGTGCTGGTGCCAGGATCCTTTTGCAGGCTGTGGAATTCTAAAATGCCTTTTGCTTTCTGAAGCAAAGTTTGATCAGGATATAACACACTAGCAGATAAAGGTCCTTCAAGTCCCAAACTGAATTGCAAAGAACCCTCACATTCTGATTTCACTATTGTTAAATTTTATTTATCCCAATAAGCTCATTTTTCTTGAGTTTGGAACTCTTAAGAAACATCATAGAACAGCCACCGTGCTGAGTTTCAAAAGGCAAATATATTTGTGAAAATCAGGAAGCATTAACTGAATTTGAAGCTACTATTGTAATTGCTGCCTGATGCTTGATAATATTTCACCATTAATGCATTCAACAACCATGCAATGATCAAATCAATAAATAAAATAAGTGTGTTACAAAAACCATGGTAAGTCAGCATTTTAAAATCCATTCATTCATTCATCCACTCATTCATTCAACCAGTCATTATTAGTGAAGCACCTGTTATATATCAGGGGTAGTACTCAGTTCTGGGAATATGGCTGAATTATCCTTGCCCTTGAATTTATAAGATAAATGTTCAACTCTCAGCTTGCATTAAAATTAGATAGGCAATTAAAACAAAATCTATAAATTTCATCTCCAAAGGTAGTTCCCAAACATTGGCATTTCTTAAAAACACACTAGGAGGTTTTAATGTGGAGCTGGGAATGAGATCCTTGCTCTCAGGTAAACTACAGCAACAAACAGGAAATCACTGTGCACTGTGTTAATTGCTATCATAGGCATAGACCCCATATTATGCCAGCACTTTGGAAGGTCATAAAACTCAGTCTTGGTGGACAGCAGGTAGAGGAGTGAACAGGGACAGTTTTACCAATAAAAGTAACCTTATAGCTTCTACAGAAGAACAAAAAATTTTCAAAAAGGATCAGGGCAGAAAGAGGGAAACAAGAAAACAAAGAATTAAGTAGGCAAACACACCTGCACATTTTAGCACAATAAACTAAAGGGCAAACATTCAGCCAAAGTGCTGCATTCCACAGTGGAAGGAATAAGGGATTCAGCTGAAACATCAACAACGTGTTCCCCGGGCAAGTAAGTGTGCTTTTTACTTTTGTCTTCATTTTTAAATTGGGGACAATTTAAACAGGTAACTTATAGGATTGTTATAAAGAACAGAAATAAAATATGGCATAAAACAAACACTCTGTGAATACCATCATTAAGTAAATCTAGAGGATTCTAACCCAGATACTATTTAAATTAAACAGTAATTTAGTGATTTGATTAAGGTGATAATTTCTATTTGTTTAGAAGACTGAAATTTCAGGATTTAGTAAGAACAAGCCTGTTGTATCTTTCTGGTGTGGAATATGGTTTCTACACACATTACTTTTTATGCCACATTAATCCTGAACAGGACTCAACTTTCCTCTCCCAAAGGTAGTGCTGACCAGTATAACACTTTCACCAATCAAGAGCAGAAAATTCTGATGGAATTTAGATTCCATGTAGGAAAAAAAAACTCTAAAACTCAAATCTTTCTTCCAGGAAAAAACAAACTCTCAATGTGGCCCTGAAGTCTTTACTTCATGAAATCATCATTTTATTCTTTAGATTTGCTTATCTATTTTAAAACACCAGGCAAAAAAAAAAAAAAAAAAAAGAAAAAAGAAAGAAGAAAAAAGAAAAGGAAAGGAAAAAGAGAAAAAAGGGCTACAATTTTTCTCACTATATTTCGCTGCTCTAAATAAGAACTTATCTAGTTTGGTATGGTCTTCCTTAAGATCCAGAGAGGTGTAAACCTTCACCTCCAAGGCATTGAGTATGCTGGGGTATTACTGAAGAATTCTGGGTTCAGCATATAGTTTTTCAGGCAAAGAAAATCATTCTTTGTTGTCAAATAAATTTAGGCCCAATCCTTTCCTTCTTCCCTGCTTCAAGCACACAACAGGCCAGGTTATTCAATTTATCTACTACTGAAGGAGAGAAACACCAATTCCCTTCCACCAGGGCTTTGAAATGGTTATTTCTAAAGAATCACCAGTCTTTCTGTATCCTAGACTAGACTTTAGAAATTTTTAAAAAGCATAAAGGAGAAAAGGAACAAAACGTAAAATGGAAAAGACTGCTAGAATAGTGAATTGCGAGGAGGCTTTAAGATGCATTAAGCAACAGCACAACAAAATCCTGGCTAGGTATATATCTCAATAAATCTTTGAAGCACTGCTACCTGATTCTTTGACAAATATCATATAACGGCCTGGAAGTGAAGTATAATTTCAGTTCCTACTACAGAGCCGTTATGATGTTTTGTGGACCAGTTAATTTATTACTGAGTTCCCCTGAACCAATCTCATACTAATCTGGAAACAGAAAAGTCATCTCTTCTGAATGAGGTGATTTCTCCAGAAAGGCAGCTGTTCTCAAGAGTCAAGTTCACAGCATATAGACTGCAGAAGGACACAGCCAAATTATCTACTTTAGAGTCTGTCAATAAAAATTATTTTCTTCTATGACAAAATTCTACCAAGTACCTATTGCTTAAAAAATGCCAGTTTTAAAATATTTCTTCTGGTATAATGTAGCAACTTTATATTTATGAGAGCCCCTAGTGACATGTGGGACAAGGAGTCTATAATTTAAGGCAAACCCTTAATGCGGTTGATTCCATAAAAAATTCTATTTCCTTTAAGACAATTTTTAAAAACAAAGTCAGTATTCGCCACAGCCCAAGAACACCTTAACCAAACCACTGGCCTCTTTTCTAGTGACAGTATAAAGACAATTTTAAGTCTTGGACTCTGCAACTTAACTTCACACATTATGGGATGCAGGTTAAACATAAGGCGTCAAAAACCAGACTGCCAAGATTTTTGCTAATTGTGTGACTTTGGACAGATTTTATAATTTTTCTGTGTCCTACCTTCCTCATTTGAAAAGTGGAGTCAATTACAGTACCTAATTAGCGGGATGCTTATGAGTGGACACATTTAAAAGTCTTACCATAGTACCTGATACATAGTTGATGTTTAACAGAAGTCAGCTGTTAATAACTTATGCTGAGGTCCCCAAGAATTCCCTTGACAGAGTTTTGAAATTAGGGACGAATCTCAGCTCAGTCCTTCATTAACTTTGTCATGATGAACAGCACTATTTGATTTCTCTGAGTCTCGGTGTTTATTCGTTGTTGTTTTTTTTGAGACAGTCTCGCTTTGTCGACAGGTGCCAGGCTGGAGTGCACTGGCGCGATCTCAGCTCACTGTAACCTCCGCCTCCCAGGTTCAAGCAATTCTCCTGCCTACGGGCGTGTGCCACCATGTCCAGTTAATTTTTGTATTTTTAGTAGAGACAGGGTTTCACCATGTCAGCCAGGATGGTCTCGACCTCTTGACCTTGTGATCCACCCACCTCAGCTTCCCAGAGTGCTGGGATTATAGGCGTGAGCCACCATACCCGACAGTCTCGGTGTTCTTAAGTGTTTGAAGGATAATAATACATAGGTCATACAACTGTAAACAAGCAAGGAGCAAATGCTTGGCGTATGTAGTCAGGTGGTTATCTGAATAGCATGTAGCAACTGAAGTGAATAAATAGCATATATACTAGATTGTCAAACTGGCAAAAGAATAAAAAAACAGACTAAATATTTCATTCTAAAATCTAGATTTCTCACTTGGCATCACACACACACACACACACACACACACACAAAAAAAAAAAAAAAAGAGAGAGAGAGAGAAAAAAAAAAATTCCAGGCGGTTGGTCAAAGTATTCTAAGTTCCAATGTGAATATGAGGCTGGAAAAGCGCTGGTGACTCTGGTCAGCTTTCAGCAAACATATTGACTCAGATAAAGTGAATAGCTGTCACTGCAGAATCTACAGAAATACTACCGGTTTTCAGAGGGTGGATGGCCGCGATATCTATGAGGGTCAGAGAAATGGATTTTCGAGTCATAAATGCAGCAGGTGTGCAGTGACTAACACAGAGGACGACTGCAGTACAGAGCCCTTGGCAGGCTCCACACAGAACAGTCTGGAAGCTTCTAAGCCTCCTGCTGGGACACACAATGGCCGACCACTGGATGCTGAGGAGGCCGAAAAAGACTCCAGTGTCTTCTAGTCATCCAGACTCCTGGAGCAAGGAAAACTTGAATCTCAAGTCATAAAAGTCCTTTCAGTGCCGTCTGCCAATGGTTGTGAGGAGGAAGAGAAAAAGCTGTCTGCTGAAGGATGGAAGGAATCTAAATGCAAAATTCAGAGCTAGTGTAGAATAGACAGGGAAAATGAGCAAGTGCTACCATTATAAATATATATATATATATGTATACACACACACAATGAGAAAAAAAATGGAAACATTTTGGGGGGCGAAAAATTGTAATGTGTTGAAACTCAACTCAAAAAATCTAAGATGAAAAATAAAAAAATATTTACTGAGCATTTTTATACATGAATACCTTAGCCATTAATATTTTTAAATATTAAAAAGGGTACAGAGTACGGTATTGATTTGAATATAGAAAATGTAATGCTAAAAATTGTATCTGGTTTTGACATGACAAAATAAGACCAGTCAATCTGATTTTATCACATACTAAAGGCTAGATTTCAATACCACAAAATTTTGTCTTATTAAAATGTGGACTGGAACATTAAATATTTGCATGATGCTGTAAGTATTGATGGTCCCATTATTAAGATATGAAGAATGCATTCCTTACTAGAATCTACTATTCTGATTGAAGAGTTCCAAAGAAAGAAAAGGGAACTGCAAGCTTGAATATGTTCTTTAATGACTGCCCATATTTGATTATGGGGTCAGCAATGGTTACTTGATAAATTATAATGTGTTTTTGGAACTTAGCCTGTAACAGCTACTTTTATTCCATTTTTTATTCTTTTTTTTCCCCCTCCAGAAAAATCACATTCACTATAATAGCTACTATTACAACAAAACATATAAATACCAAATAGTCCATCCAATTCATCCATTTCCAACCATTTTAGATTATCAGCAGCAATAATTATGTTCCATTTATATCTGGTTATTAATCTTAATGACATTTAATCTGCCATTTAAATAATTACTTTTCATACCAGTCTCATCAATAATTTTTTGCTTGCAATTAATACATTTGTCATTTTTTCAGACTGCTGATCAATTTTGAACAGCCTTCCCTTAACCTAGCATATCATCCACAGGATGATCATAAAGATAAATAAAATATTAAATGGCTACTGAAATTTGCTACTCATTTGAATTTTCATGTATGATATTGATGTGGTCCAAGAAAAAAAAAAGAAATAACTTATTTATCTTCCTTAGGCTCAAACCTCTTTTCATTTTCACTTCCTTTAGGTCTAAGTTATTTTTATGTAGGAAGCCTTAATCACGAATCCACTTTAAAAGTAATTTTCTTAGTATTCCTAAAATGTAGATGTGATGGTCTTCTTGATGCATCAACTGGTCTAGGCTACCACTTACTTTACCAAACCTCAATTCAGGTATCTCTGTGAAGATATTTTATAGATGTGATTTAAGTCCATAATCAGTCGATTTTCAGTAAGGGAGATTATCCTAGATAATCTAGTGGGCCGGATTCAATCCGTTGAAATGTTTTAGAAAGTTGAGTCTTCCCTAAAGAAGAGAAAATTCCAGCTGTGGATAGCAGCTTTAGTGTGTACACAAGAGTTCCAGCCCCGCTTTTCTTACAGCCTGCCTTAAAGATTTTTCGGTTGCCAAGGCAGCCTCCAAAACAGCATAAACCAATTTTTGGAAAGGCATCTCTTAATGTACATCTCCTACTAGCCCTGCTTCTCTGGTTACAGTTAAGATTAGATGTCTTAATGAATGACTAACCCTGGCTGATACCGTAGACTAATGCAAGTTGTCCTAGGGGTTGTGTCAGAGAATAAAGAAAATAAAAAGTACTCCTTGGCCAGGCATGGTGCCTCACGCCTGTAATCCCAGCACTTTGGGAGGCGTAGGTGGGCACATCATGAGGTCAACAGATCGAGACCATCCTGGCCAACATGGTGAAACCCCATCTCTACTAAAAAAGTACAAAAATTAGCTGGGCAAGGTGGCACGCACCTGTAATACCAGCTACTCAGGAGGCTGAGGCGAACTCAGGAGGCGGAGGTTGCAGTGAGCCGAGATCGCGCCACTGCACTCCAGCGTGGCGCCTGGTGACAGAGAAAGACTCTGTCTTAAAAAAAAAAAAAAAAAAGTACTTCTTGCTTTAAATATACACTTTGCCATTTTAAATTTCATTATTGGGTAGCCACTCACTTATTTGTAAGAGTTTATAAAAATTCAGTATTCCTAGAAGGGATAACAGCATAAACTATTCCTATGAAGGTCTTCACCATTAGAGGTTCCCTGCTCTGGCTTGAGGTGCCAAGAAAGTGGAACATATGAAGGAGAGCTCTAAAGACCAGCAAATAAGAAATTACTTCGTGGATCGAATGTACACTACTTGTGTGATAGCTACAAGTCCCGACTTGGACCACTGCATAGACCACTATGCAGTATATCTGTGTAACAAAACTGCACTTGTATCCCCTAAATCAGGGGTCCCCAAACTTTTTACACAGGGCGCCAGTTCACTGTCCCTCAGACCATTGGAGGGCCGGACTATGCAAGGTGTGACACCCTTCACAGCCAGCGCTGCTGCCTCCACTATCCCAGACAGTGGTATACAGTGTCACAGGCCCAGCACTGCCTCCAGTGCTGTATACAGGGATGGCGGTGATCAGCCTGTGACTCTGTGTATACAGCGTCCTGGACATCTGCAGCAGTGGTGGGCCTCTTCTGTGGGAAGCCCCCTGCTGCATGTTTCCCCTATTATAAAACACCTCCTAAAAATAAGACAGCCCCCATCTTTTGGGGGTAAAATTAATATAAGACAGGGTCTTATAATAGGGGAAACACGGTGTGTAGTAATGTGGGGGGAGACTTTTGGGCAAAGGGAGGTTATAGGGGCCATTATGTTGTTGTACATTTGGGGGAGTATGGGGGCCACTGTACTGTGTAGTAATGGTTATAGTGCTTTGCCTTTCTTCCTACTTCTGCTGTTATTTCACACTGCTTCCGGTGATGTGGGGCGCTGCAGCCGCAGACCAGATGTGCGTCATATGACGCGCTTCTGGAGCCGTGACGCGTGCATCCCGCATCACCAGAAGTAGTACTGTATGTGAGCAATGCTGCACTTTGCGGTGCCGCCACATACTGTGCTCCTCTCACTGACCACCAATCAAAGAGGTGCCCCTGACTGAAGTGCGGCAGGGGCCAGATAAATGGCCTCAGGGGGACACATGCGGCCCATGGGCCGTAGTTTGGGGACCCCTGCCCTAAATCTTTAATAATAATAAAAGACGAGCAGAAGAGTAAGCATCAAATGGAAGCATCACTACTGTGTAGCTCAGTCAAGGGCCAGTCCTCTCAGAACTAGTAATTCTCCAAATTTCCTTGAATTTCTAATCAATTATAAATTTGACTTCTCCAAATGGCCAAGACTGTAAATTATAGGCATGTATATCCATAGGATTTCATTATCAGAATGAAATGTATCAAGATGTGCTAAAATATTAATACTCTTGCCATACTTTGTGTAAAATCAATGAATTCAAGAAAACAGAATTAATACAAAGATTATGGAGTCAAATAATGCATTTGTGGAATAACCTGTTTGAAATGGCTAGTTTTATTTTAACCACACATTAAATATGGGTAAAGACTGAATAGAAAAAGAAGGCTAGCCTACATACGGAGGCCTTAGTGATGGCTTCAGCAAATTTCAATCTGCCAGAAACATGATGTATATTTGCAATCGGTGACCAATTTGATCAATTTTTCAAAATGTCATC
Source organism: Saimiri boliviensis (assembly GCF_048565385.1). Classification (NCBI taxonomy): domain Eukaryota; kingdom Metazoa; phylum Chordata; class Mammalia; order Primates; family Cebidae; genus Saimiri; species Saimiri boliviensis. The sequence continues at coordinate 104,300,093 of NC_133459.1, forward strand.
AGGTCACCAAATATATCCAATTATTTTGAGATGTTTTGGCAGATTTTCTTTTGCTATATTGGGTCTATGAATCAGCCCTTTATGGTTAAGAAACTGATGAGCCTGTCCTGAGTTTGGAGGATTGAGCCAAATAGAGGAAAAATCACAGATATTGCTCTAGACACGAAAAAAAAAAAAAAAAAATACAATGTGCTTATTCTTATGTTTATCCAGGACGCAATTTAAAATACGATTATTTTAAGCTAGATTTACTACTGGGTTTACTTTGTTGTCCTTGGTAAATGTCACCTCACAGTAGTTCCGCTTGTATTTTCCTCAAGGGAGCAGAGATGCCCATGAACAACTGTAGACAGAAGCACACTGTCAAGTTAAAGTAGATATGGAAAAATTTCTACTGAAAGAAATGTTTTAGACTGTCCAGAATATTAAAAATAAATAAGGTGTATATATCAGAAAAATAATCTTCTAGATGTAGTATCTTCATAGATTAATAACTAATTATAGACATCATTTTACAGCATCTTGAAATTATTTTTATTAGAATCTAGTTGCTAAGGTCGTTTTTTGACATTATTCTAAAGTGAAAATGAGGACTTTACCAGCGATTTCCTGTGCTGATTATGGACTTCCTTCGAAAAGAAAAAGAGAAAGAAGGAAGGAAGGAAATACGGGGAGTGTGGGGAGGGAGAGTGGTGGGGCAACACTTACTGCCTTGCTCATTTCAGGCTGTGAATACATGAATCATCTTGTTTCAAAGGAAAGCTCCCATTAGTTATAATGTGAAATTACAGGTTATTTTTCCTTCAGGGATCTCAAAGTTCTTTTCTGGTATCAATTTGACAATAGCCCAATGCCTCTGATCCTGTAGTGCCCAAAGGAGTCTGTTCTAGCATTATTTCTGCAGAGTCTTTCATAAGCCTTATGACAACCCAAGGTAAGAAGCATCAATAATGACTGTAAACTTTTGCTTTGTTTTCCAAATGCTTACTTAACTAACAAACCATATATGCATGAAAAAAGAAAGAAAGAATGGCTTTATAAAAACTGGAAAACTCAAGGGCAATATATTTATATTTTCTAAATCTACAATCTACTCAAGCTTACATTCAAAGATGATACTAACGCATATTAGGTACTTAGTGCCTGGTGTAATATACTCAATAAAAACTAATTATTATAACCTTAATGATATCCAGTAATCCCACAACTAATTTTTTTATTAGTTACTGTGACTTATAGCAAGTCATTCAACTGCTTCACCTCAGTTTCCTTATTTTTCAAATGGGGATTTAACCTATATATTAGTATTAACATGACTAGAGATACATAAAACCATATTTAAATTTTCATACAAATATAAAAATACAAATTATTTTAAAATTTGTACTAATAATTACACAAATTATTAGTATAATAAATATGGGTCTTGAACTTTAGGCACCTTAGAAATTTTTACACTGATAATAAATTATATGGAATATATGTTATCCCAACTATTAATAAACTGGGGAAAAGGTAATACCGATGTTCTGTCACTACAGATGGATTCTTCTAGAAGGAAGTTCTCTGTGAACAGGAATAAATTCATGCCACTCTAAGGATGACTGTAGGGAGTCTCATGGAGTTATGAAGATTTGTTCTGGAGCATTGCAGAGCAAATCAAATAAATGGAACTTAAGCAATTTTATAAATGTTTCTTACTGGAAAACAATGATAAAACCAATAGTCCAATATACCACTGAAACTGTCATATAGTCATGAATCAATATTTCACAACAGGAGGGAAAACTGAGGTTTGGGCTGGGATTACAGAAGATTATGACCTGTGTCAGAGATTATGACCTAGAGCAGGGTAAATTGCTCGTATCTGAATTCTATGTCATTGTGATCCTTCTGATTATGTCCATCTCTAAAGATGAACACTTCAACTCATGGTAATTAATGATAGCAACATTAACTTTGGTATTTACCCTTCTATTGTTATGTATTATTGTATATCTCAATTATGTAAGTCTCATATCTCTAGAAAAATTTTTGATAGGCAAAGGCCTGGGTCAATCCAAGGGTCTGGTATGCTATTAAGAGTGACTTGTTTTTGTATTTTTGGTCACAGTTAATTGCTTCAATCTTCACACACACACACACACACACACACATATAAAAGAAGTCCTGAAATCCAGTAAGTTTAAGTAAGTAACTTGTCCAAAATTACTTGATTAGGCATTTGTAACTATATTTTGAATTGGAGCTTTATATTTTCTGTTAAGTTCTTATGATTTATGATCACTGAGCTTGCAAGTAAATACAAAATAAGAATTATGGTAATCCAAATTACAATAAAATGCAAAGTACTGAATAAAATAGGAAGAAAATTGATACAAAAGTGTACCATTTTCCTCTTATTTTATCCAGTACTTTTCACTTTATAAAGTACCTTCATTATTGCATTTAAAGATTGTGCAAATAACTGTGCAAACAAATAACTGTGCAAATAAATACATTATCACATTTAAAGATTGATAGATTATACAGAGAAGAAGCCAAGTATAAGAAATGCTGATACTATATTATGTATTGGAAAACATGAGGAGAGCCGAGTAGGATTTAGATTAATTCAGTGATAGAACAAATCCAACATTTGTTACTGTTGAGATAAATCTACCAAGGAAGCTTATTTTAAAAGAGAAGCAAAAGGCAAGACTTTGCAGTTTCCTTAAGCTAGAATGTCCTTCTATTTCTTCTTCTATCTTAGTCTACTTTTTTCTTGAAGCTTAACACGAAGGACTTCTGCTTTTATGAAGCTATCATTGATCCCTCTGAGTTTGCAATGAATCGCTTCTTTCTGTGTTCCCATTGCTCTTTATATGCAGTGCTGGCATAATATTTGTTTCATCTTTGTAAATAATTATTTACTGTATAAAGCTTCTTGAAGACAGAGGCCAGTCTGTCACTGTTATCTCCCATTATGCCCAGCACAGGGCTCTACAGAACAAGGAACTTCATAAGCACATGCAGAACTGAACGGACTGTTTAGAGGACACTTAGAGAACACCACTTAGTAAATTCACAATGGAGAGAAACCACTAAATACTCCTGCAAAACATCCCAACTATCACCTTCTGCCAGATTCTTCATGAGGTTACTCTGCTATCATAAATGATGGCAAAGTCAGTGTAAATCAGAAAAACGTGGCAGAAAAGATTATCGAGGGATAATAATTAAAATGAAAGCATGAAAGTGGAGAGCAGAAATTTAGAAAAAGCAGACAGGTAGAAGGATTCTTCATTCCGTCATTAGACATTAAGGGCTCACTATGTATCAGGCACTATACTTAATTGCCAGGGATACAATAGTAGACACAGCTTCATTTCTGTCCTCAAGGAGGTTACAATCTGATGTGGGGGGCAGACTAGTTAATAATAATTACAAAATGAAACGATAAGTGCATTGTTAAGGAGAATTACCAGCTACAACAGGGCAGTTGCATTGCTAAGAAAACTTGCAATTAAATTAACTTAAAAACATAGTTTCAGTGACAAAAAGGAGTTAGGAATTCTTCATCTTGTGACAGCAAAGCTATTTTAATGCAGGAATTTTAATAATGAAGTAAGAATACAGATGCAAAACCAAAACCATCACTGCAGAAATCTAGCATTTGACAAGGTTCAGATTTCCCTTAAGAACAATGGTCTTCACTTTCTTAACACTACAAGCATCACGTGCTTTCATAGGAACTTACATTGCTTCTTTAACGTGTTTATCATAGTAGTAGTTATTGGTGTACTTAGTTAAGTATTTCTCCCTGCCTTTGCCATGAGCTCCAAAGTTTAAGAAATAAATCCGTTTTGTACACTTTTGTACCTCTGGCTTAGTACCTTGCACATAATAGGTGCTCAGTAAGTTAAATTATGAACACTTGTTACTTTTATCACTCAATGTCACATAAAGTTTCTGTATAGATTAAAACAGCTTTTTCACCCTTTATGATGCTCACTTCAGAATACAGTATGAGTCCTGCACAAGATCAAGTTATAATTGTGAGGCCTGCGTAGTGCTTATGACCAGCACAAGGAAGTCCAACCAAGCCAGAGCTGGAGGATGAGATCCAGCCTGCTCTGTCCTCCTTAAGCCATAGTACAAAGCTACATGTATTGGAAGGAAATTGCACCTCTTTCTAATTCACAGTCACCTTGATAATGCAACTTGTTGGTGTCTCTAATCCAACAGACTGTGAAGTAAAAAATGCAGTTGGAGTAAGTAGAGATTATGGAGCTAAAGTTTCACCTAATAATGTTTTGTTTCGTTGATTAGCAGTGTGGTGGAAATGCACTGCGTGCTTTTGAGGAAGGAGATAACACAGAAGATATGGCAGCCAAAATAATTGATTTAGAACCTATCAGTTCCATTTCCCATGCAGAAGGAATTTCTCTCACTTCCTATGCCTTTATGAGAGCTAACATATTGAGCCTATTCCAATATGTCATTAATAAAAGGAGCTTTAATTTATTTGCACAGTTATTTATTTTGTTAGCTTTCTTTGTTTTCAGAAATAGTTATTATATTGTTCATAGACATTTTTAACGCAGTTGTTAAAACACTGAGCCAATATAATCTCAGTGCAAATGTCGTTGTATCCATGAGTGATTATTTTAATTCTGTGTTATTTAGAACATATTTCATTTAATTTAAAATCACAGTTGTGAAATTATTTTGATTTTAAATGCCTTACTTGGAGCCTGAACCTCACAAGCAGGTAGCTACTAGCTGCCATTTGTAATATCCAGGAAAGCCAGACACTTCTCAGAGACAGAAAGTAATAGGAAAACCTTCAGAAGATTCCTTCAAAGCAGAAAATAAGAATCAGAAGGACTTGTATCTTTTAGCAACATAAATGATAATGACAGTGATAAGATAATTAATATTTATTGAGCCCTTCCTATATGTCAGGCACTGTGCTAAGTATATCATCTTATTATTTTTCAGTAGAAGATAACTTGACTGAGGTGCAACTTGAACCTTCAGACTTCTTTAAATCCAAGTAAAATATCTATAAAGGCATGCACTTCCCCATGTTAGACGTGGCACTTCAGAACACCTGACTCTAAATGTCTAAAAACCCAGACAGCTCCTGATTTCAAAAACTTCCTTTCATGAAGAGACAATTGGCTCTTTCTTATGAGGTCATAAAGAAACGTAAACACCTATCATTGCTATTCTTAAAAGAACCCAGCCAGGCACGGTGGCTCATGCTTGTAATCCCAGCACTTTGGGAGGCTGAGGCTGGCAGATCACAGGGTCAGGACCTCAAGACCAGCCTGGCTAACACAGTGAAACCTAAATTAGCTGGGTGTGGTGGTGGGCACCTGTGAGCCCAGCTACTCAGGAGGCTGAGTCAGGAGAATTGCTTGAACCTGGGAGGTGGAGGTTGCAATGATGTGAGTTTGCGCCACTGCACTCCAGCCTGGGCAACAAGCTAGACTCCATCTCAAAAATAAAAATTTAAAAATTTAAAAAAGAGCCCCCAAATCCCCCTCAACAAACAAGAAGGTGTACAAAATGTGTACTGATCTACCTCCATTGTCAGTCTCAATGAAAATTTCCTGGCTGTGGTTTTAATTGGAAATAGAACACTTCCCTGGCTGTCCAAATTTGTTAGTTACACATCACTCTTAGGTTTTCATCTAGGAGACAAGTTATTCCAGTGATAGATGATACAATATTTATATATCATCTTGCAAAGTAAGCAAAAAGACTTCCAGTTTAAAAGCACTATAAGGCTATCGTTAGAGTCTAGTAATGAAGACAGTAAATTTGGGAAACAATTACATATGGCTAAGTATTAAAAACAATTTTTAAAGAGAGACTTTTATATACATTGTATAGGTCAGAGTAGATCTTTCAATTTGGGTGGCCAGAGGTAAGGTGCCACTCTTAAAATGTGTTGTCTCTGTAAAGTTCTAGTCAAACAAGTTTGCTCATAGTTTAGCTCAATGTTTATTTCTCCAAATTTCATGCTTATGTTGACTTGCCATTCTAAATATTTAGTGGTGATGCTTATGTAACTTCCAATGATTTACTATTAAATAATTAAAACAAAAATGAGAGATTAAGAGCCATAATACATGGAGTTTTATCAAAAATCCTAAGTTAGTTGTGGTAACTTAGATCATAAAGTCTATTCCTGACAACTAAGAAAATAAGGGAAACATGGTTTCTTAATATGTTAATTACATAACAAGAGGAAGCATATCAATAAACAAGACAAAACAAAACTTATTAAGAAGAATACTTATAATCCGCTGGTAGGAATTCAAAGTAGTGCCACCGCATTTGACGAAAATGTTCATACTCTACAGCCCAACACATTGGCTTTGGGGTGCATGCCTTGGGAAAAACAAAGTAAAACTTGCTCATATACACCAAGAGTTTGGTACAAGGATCTTTCTTGTAGAGTGGCTTGTACTTGCAAAAAGTAAAAATGAAAAAGAAACTTCCTAAATTTCCATTAATGAGTTATGTATTTATATAATGAACCATATATATGCATACATATAGTATTAACATGAACACGATCCTATAAATCAAATGGGTAATTTACCAATATAATGTTGAATGACAAAGCAAGTTACAGAATAGTTTTTTTTTTCAGCATGGTAACATTAAAAAATCCAAAATCAAAACTATATATTATTTTTGAACACATAAGCAAGGTGCAAAAGCATGAAAACCTGGAAACGCAACAATTCAAGATACTGATTTCCTCTTAGAGAAATAGGGACAAAGATTATTTCAACTCTATCGGTGATGTCTTTTTTTTTTTTTTAACTCTAAAAACAATATAATGTTACCACTATTAATCATAAGTGGTGGAAGTTTTGGTGTTTTTTCTTTTTCTTTTTCTTTTGACAGTTCACTCTGTCACTCATACTGGAGTGCAGTGGCACAATCCCAACCCCCCAACCCACTGCAATCACTGCCTCTCGTACCTTAGCCTCCCGAGTGGCTGGAATTATAGGTGCACACTATTACACCTGGCTCATTTTTGTATTTTTAGTAGAGATGGGGTTTTGCCATCTTGGCCAGGCTGGTCTCAAACTTCTGACCTCAAGTGATCCTCCTGCCTCGGGCGCCCAAAATGCTGAGATTACAGGCATGAGAGCCGGGCCTATAAGTAGTGGTTGTACATGTCTTTATCATACTGTTTATGTACCTTGAAATATTTTTTAATTGAAAAATAAAAGTTTTACGATTTTCTTCAAGGCTAAGGACCTTTAAAAGATGAAGGGCCTTCAGCATAGCCAATACCCCTAAGACCCTGTGTCTATCAGAGCAATAATCTTTGATATGAATGTTATGATCAAACTAATATGTTTCTGTTTAATGGTTCATTCATTCATTTAACAAATGTTTACGGAGTTCTATTACAGGCACTACAAGACACAGTTCCTACCCTTTGGAGCTTGTATTTCAGAGGGGAACAGACATATAAATAAATGAGCCAATATATAACCTATTAGATATGAGTTATAGTCTGATGGTCAGAAGTTGGCCTGTAAGGAATAAAACCACTGATATCTCTTCTGATTGGTCAGTGTTTGTGCTATCTCAGTTTGTAAATATTTTTACTATCACCCCGATAAAAAATTCAGAAGATGCATTTCAGTAGGGTGGTCAGATAGTCCCCTTTGAGAAGGCTTTCTAAGTGGAGACCTGAATAAAAGGTAGGAAAAAAAAAAAAAAAAAAAAAAAAAACTATAGGAAGATATTGAGAATGCAGATCCAAGCAAAGAAGCAGGAATAAACTGTTAGAAGGAACAGCAAGAGGGTGCAGCTAGAGAGGAGTGAGTAAGGCGGGAACAAGGAGAGCAGAGGTCAGAGAGCCATGCAGGCACCAGATCAGATAGGAATTTGCAGGCAGTAGTAAGGGGTGGGATATGATGTTGAATGAACTAAAAGTTACGAGAAAAATTGAACAAGGAAAGGGCCAGACTGGCTGAAATTTTAAAAATTATACACATATATATATTATTATATTATAAACAACGTTTCTGTTTTATAATAGTTTATATATTATGTAAATGATTTTGATAGTAGAATAAAAGTGGGGAGCAGGGAGACCAATTAGGAGACACTGCAGGAGTCTAGCCTAGAGACAAAGCTGGTTGAACTGTGGCTGTTAGCAGTGGAGAAGGTGAAAAGTGGTTGGATTTGCAATATATCTTGACGATTTTGCTAACAGCACTTGCTGATACGTGTTGTGAGGGATATAAAGAAGTTAAGGAGGAGTCTTACATTTTTTCGTCTTCAGCAGCTAGATGAATGTAAGTTGCCATTTACAGATATGGGAAATACTAGAGGCAGAATAGATTTAGGAAGAAGGAATCAAGAGTTCTATAATAAACATGTTAAGTTTAAACTGCCTACTAGACATCCAAGTAGAGACAGCATGTAGGCAGTTGGCTATATGATAACAGTTGTTATTGATACTGTAAAAAACCGAAAACAAAACAAAAGCATCACACTAACTACTTTTCTCAACACCTCACCCACAAGGATATGATTTTGTTAACTAGCCAACAGTTGCTGACTTATTATTCTGCTTTTTACATGATGAATACAATATGTACTCTGCTCTCTATGATTTCTAACAGCTTATTTCCATTTATATGAACACGTTAATGGAAAAAAAAGCAAGAATGGAAACAAACACTGTTGATCAGCTCTCTTATCCCTGAATGAAGACACTCATCACATAATATATATTTTCAACTTTCTGTACACTCTATTTACAGAATTCAATTTTCTGAGGGTATTTCAGCTAAAAAGCTTTTTAAATAACAAAATCATAGTATTATAGCTCATAGCCCAAGTCATAAATGTGATTTTTTAAAAAAGATTTTCACCATGGTTTTATTCTACATGCTACAAATGAAATTATGGGGAAACAGAACAGTTTAAGAGTGGAACGTAGGTATCAGAGTGTCTAGGTTTATATCCTGTTTGTACCCCTTACTTAGAATAATTATTTAACCTCATGCTTCAATTACTCTGCTGAGTAAGGATAAGACAGGACTGAGGATTATAAGGCCCAACACAGTCCAAATTTTCAGTGCAATGCATAACACCATGTAAGTTCTTCATAAATATCAGCTATACATATTATTTGTAAAACGAAAACACAAATTCAGTTCAACAAGCATGTAACTACTCCTATATGCATCACACCCTGCTCAGCACTATAAAAGCACTGTCTCCCATGATGGCTAAATAGAACATAATTCTGAGCCAGATAGTAGGCACATTGATGAGTATGCTCCCTAACACCTCATATAAGATTAGTCTTTCTCAACTTTGAAATAACCCATACTGAGTGGTCCAGGCATCAACAACCAACCTCAGATTAGCATATTGGCCACCAACTCACTTTCTCTATGTCATGCACACATCCTCTTCTGTAACTTATGCAGACCACACACATTGGATTCTGTTCTCTTTTGAGAGAGCATGCAGATGGTCCACAATAGGAATGACCTCTGTCTACTCTGACCCACAAAGGAATCCAAAAATTTTGAATATCATTTTCAAAAAGATTGAGGTCCTTTGATATAACCTTCATATGACCTACAAGTCTCAGCTCTCCATATCTGGTAGACAATTTATAGTTTTACACATCCCACATTCATGTCTTCTGGCATCTAGGCACACACTAAAATATCTTTCTTTGAAATATAGAATTCTTTTTCTAGAACAGTCTTTTAACTTTTCAGCAGGCTTCATATTCTTTACACTTGCCTAATCTTTTCAACCAGTTTATAATTCCTTCCTTTATACAAATCACTAGAGAGGAACCAGGACAACATTGCTGAAACATAAGATTAGTTTCCAGACCATGCTTAGAAATTGTTTGGAAGTGTATTTGATTTCTTCATTTTATCATTTCCAAGAAGGAAAGGGAGCAACAGGGAAGCAATACAACATCACCTGTGATGGTGAAAAATTATTGTGCGGACATGACCTCATGATCACGTCAGCAGCGGGACTTCTCGATGGACATCAACTTTCTGAAACAAAAGGGCTATTTCTTTGCACTGGAGCGACACTTAGTTCAATTCTTCATTTAATATGTTAGAAGTCAGCTTCAAAGTAGGTCAAAGAGTGAAAACCAATTCTGGTTTCTTCCTCAGCTCACATCTTTAATTTTCATGGAATAGATACTATATGCATCTGTCTATTCCTAGCAAGATGAGAAAAAATTTACAACCTGCTGATCTCAGTAAGTTCTTTCCAATATTATGCTTATAAAACAAATTTCATCATTTTCCCCTTTTGTAAGAAAAGAAACTCTGAAATTTTTAAATAGTACACAAAAAACTAGTCTGCCCATTGAGCTGTTGAATTAAAAACAAAGCAGATTTTATACCAGCAGTTTTATATAAGGAATATGTTCCAGGATTTAACTTTTTTCAAAGGGACTGATTCTAAGTGGAAAAGATGCATGCCTAAGAGTAAATGACAACTTTGCTAAATTCTTATAATAGGAAGAAAAGACGGAAGGAGGCACTCAGATGAATCTTTCCCAGCCCCAAGATTATGTCTCTGCCACCAAAATCCAATGCAGAAATACGTAACATTTCCACAAAATGAAGAGTGTTGAAAAGTCTCTGGAATGATATCCGTTCTTATGGCAAAAAGGACATTCATATTTTGAACTGATTACATTGACAGAAAATTGACTTTTTGTAAAAGGTCCAAATATTACATATATATAAATATTTAAATTATTTAAATTAAATATTAAATTTAAAAAAGGCAGGCAAAATGTACAAATGGGTTAAAATTCTTACAGTTAGAAATAAAGAAATTTACAGTAGAATGATTTATAATCCTTTGTGTGTATACCCAGTAATGGGATTGCTGGCTCAAATGGTAGACCTGGTTCTAGGTCATTGAGGAATCGCCACACTGTCTTCCACAATGGTTGAATTAATTTACACTCCCACCAACAGCGTAAAAGTGTTCCTATTTCTCCACATCCTCTCCTGCATCTGTTGTTTCCTGACTTTTTAATGATTGACATTCTAACTGATATGAGATGGTATATCTTTGTGGTATTGATTTGCATTTCTCTAATGACCGGTGATGATGAGATTTTTTTCATGTTTGTTGGCTACATAAGATACATGCACACATATGTTTATTGTAGCACTGTTCACAATAGCAAAGACTTGGAACCAACTCAGTGCCCATCAGTGATAGACTGAATAAAGAAAATGTGGCACATATACACCATGGAATACTATACAGCCATAAAAAAGGAGGAGTTCATGTCCTTTGAAGGAAGGAAACTATCAAGTTTGATGAAGCTGGAAACGATCATCCTCAGCAAACTCACAGGAACAGAAAACCAAACACCCCATGTTCTCACTCATAGGGGGTGTTGAATAATGAGAACACATGGACACAGGGAGGGGAACATCACACAGTGGGGCCTGCTGGAGGGTGGGGAGCTAGGGGTGGGATAGCATTACGAGAAATACCTAATGTAGATGACAGGTTGATGGGTGCAGCAAACCACCATGGCATGTGTGTACCTATGTAACAAACCTGTGCATTCTGCTCATGTATTCCAGAACTTAAAGTATAATAAAGTTAAAAAAATAAATTTAAATAACTAAGAAACATATTAAAAATCAACCCTCTCAATAAATGCATCTTTAAAAAAAATGAAATGTCATTTTTACCTTCAAATATGTCCCTATATCAATCTCAAATTTAAAAAATTATAACCTTAGGAAAACAGATAATGGAAATAAGATAATTTTGTCATGATTTTTTTTTTTTGTTAAACTCCACATCTTCATTTATTTGCTAAGGCCTTATAGTAGAAGAAAATGTAAGAACATAATGTGCAGTACTGATGAGGATCTAATGACTGGCATATTTTCATAACATGCTGGTAGAAATATAAATTGTTAACTATCTTTCAGGTGGACAATTTGACAACACCAATCAAGAACCTTAAAGTGTAAAATCCAAAAACCTAAATGCCTAGAAACAGAAGACTGGCTGAAGAAATATTCATATGGCAGAATACTATACAACAGTTTATCTCAAAACTTCATGTTGAATTTAAAAAAGGAAATTATGCAATGTTTGGTACAGTATTTTTCTACTTATTCAAGTTTCAAAAACAATGCCACAAATACTTTTCGGATCATAATCAGTATATAATTTTCAATTCGTTGTTAAATAAGAGAAAAGAATATAATGGAAGAAAAAAATACCACAAGCCATAACACATAGGAGGTGCAAGCTCTGTTTTGTGAAGCTTTTGTTTTGGCTGTGTATGGGGATAAGTGTGTGTTTACTGTGTTCTGACATAAAATCTATTTCTCACTGTGGATCGATTTAAAGCAAATTTTAAAGCCACAGGTATAGTTTACAAGGTGTAATTTACTCATCTTCAGCTTATTGCTTCCAAAGAGATCTCCTGACTTCGCTTAACACCGTGTGGCCAAAGCTATTTTCCTTCTACCTCCAGAAGCACAGACGGAAGAGAGCAATGACCAGAGAGAGGGACCTGCCCAAGTATCCTGACTCCTCGTTCCCCATGAATGACACGGAGCGTACATTCAAGGGCAGTTCCATCCCTGACCACACAGGAATGTAGCCCTACCTTTTTAGCCTCAGTGAAATACAACACAGTGAGCTCACCATCCTAAAAACATACACAACATGGAAATCATTTTGCCATCTCATTCTTTTAAAAACTGTACTACTATGTTTTCCACATTTACTTTTGTCATCATCTATTCTTCAGAAATATTACTTTAATGGCTATACATATTCTATTATGAGGCTATACAACATTTAATTTAATTGCCTTTCTACCTTGATATCTGGCTGTTATTTTCATTGTTTTTCCCATTGGTTATAATGCTGTGTTAAACATGCACCAGGATAATCTTCTTTATCTAAACAGATTCTTCTTTTTTCACATACCTAACCTCCCATATTGAATTAGAAATAGAAAATATTCCTCATATATAGTATAGAGAAAGAGAGAGAGATTTCTGTATCTGAGTTCAGGGTAGATTTTGCCTCTACCATTTCTCTTTTGAAAGCATCATAAGCTGTCCAAGTACAGTAGCTAAATTTTGTTATTTGTTTCTTAATTTGCAGAGGAAAACATCAGATTTATGACACGTGTTTAGGAAATAGAAAACATTACGGTAATCAAATATAGTCATGTGTCACGTTACAACAGGGATACATTTTGAGAAATGTGTCATCAGGCGATCTTGTTGTGTGAGCATCACAGAGTATACCAACACACATCTCGATGGTATAGCCCACTGCACACACCTAGGCTATATGGTGTAGCCTGTTGCTCCTAGGCTACCAGCCTGTATGGCATGTCACTATACTGAATACTGTAGGCAACTGTACCACAGCATTAAGTATATGTGAATCTAAATCTAAACACAGAAAAAGTTACAGTAAAAATACAGCATTTTAATCTCATGAGACCACTGTAGTATAAGTGGTTCCCCATTTACCAAAACATCATTATGTGGTCTGTGACTTTATCATATCCAAATTAATTAATTGGCTAGAACAATGTTATCATTGATTTGCTGCCCAGGAGTTAGTTAAATGCTATGAGGAATAAAAAACGATATAATATACAGTCTTTGGTGAATTTCTACCATGCATTTTGCTAATGATAGGCTCGCTCACCTATCATCCCACTTGAAGAGTAGTGACCCACTTAAAGAGTCAGAGTACAGTAAACATATGAAATAAATGTGTATGTGGGTGTATAAATCAATCAGATCTAATGTGCTGAATGGTGGAGTACAGTCGAGTACACAGGCAGTGGTGGCTACTCTGTATGCCTAATTAGATACAGAGATGTACGTAACTGATTCTTTTTATTAAACTCCGTATCCTCATTTATTTGCTAAGGCCTCATAGTAGAAGAAAATGTAAGAATATAATGTGCAGTATTGATTAGGATCTAATTCCTTGTCTAATAACCATCCAATGACATGGTTTCTCTCTCTCTAGGTATATGCATGTGTATCTATACATGTACATATATATACACATCTTGCAAAACGATACCCAGTCTTTGTGTTGTTTGAGACAGGGTCTTGCTCTATTGCCTAGGCTGTTGTGCTGTGGTGTGATCTTGGCTCACTGCAGCCTTGACCTCCTGGGCTGTATATGCGCGTGTGTGTGTGTGTGTGTGTGTGTGTGTGTGTATACATGTGCGTGTGTGTGTATATTGAGCGAGAGAGCGAGCGAGAGAGATTTAACAGGAGTTAAAAAGTCAAAAGGGTGATATAACCTGAAATTGGCAAGAAGTGTACAGAAAAATTAACTTGAGCTAGACATTGAAAGATGGGTGGCATCAGAGTAAGCAGGGAAGAGCATGGACTATGCCAAACAAAAGTCATGTCTTTTGTTTGTCCTTGTAGAGGCAGGAGGTAACATGAGGTGAGGGACTTCTTGGTGATAAAGCTAGTCCTCAAAATCAGAGGATCTAGAGACCAGCCTAAAACCCATGTTAAACACAAAACAAAACAAAACAAAAATCAAAGAAAAGCAGAGCAAGCCTTCCAAAATTCTGGAGAATATACCCGTGAGACTTCAAAACAGTAAAGAGAGACCAGTGATTTAGGACAATGCTTTTCACACTTTGCAAGTGATCATCCTCTAGATTAAGAGCAGACAAGTTTATCTCCTGGGGGACTGAAGGAGGTAACAAAGAATTCCACCACAAAGCGTCATTATTTTGTGGTCTCATGTTTCACCTTTAAAAATCTTACATCTTTGCATTAGGTTAAATGTTTCCCCCAATCTGAATGTGAAATGGAAATTCCAGGTAGATAAACCATGCTTATTTTACTCAACATACTCTGATATCTCTTAAATTATATATATATGTGTATATATATATATATATATATATATATATGTAAAATTCAACCTGATAAATATATATATGGTTCTTTATCATTTTATTTCTCTTCCATCCTGGCTGTATCTGCCAGATATAAGAAGTCTACCATTAACCAGGCCACCAGGCAGTCATTAAAAAACTATGCCACCATCTACTCCACCCAGTATTTTTTTTTTCTTTGAGAAAGTGTCTTGCTCTGTTGGCTAGGCTGTTGTGCAGTGGTGTGATCTTGGTTCACTGCAGCCTTGACCTCCTGGGCTCAAGAGATCCTCCCACCACAGCCTCCCAAGTAGCTGGGACTACAGTTGCTTGTCTCCATGACTGGCCAATTTCTGTTTTTTTGTAGAGGCAGGGTTTCCTTATGTTGCTCAGGCTGGTCTTGAACTTCTAGGCTCAAGACATTCACCCACTTCAGCCCCTCAAGGTGCTGAGATTACAGGCATGAGCCACCACACTCGGCCAACCCAGCCTTTTTTCCTCTCCTTTTCTGACACTTTAATATTAGGCATTTGGCTACCAGATAGTATTTTCCAGATGGCCCTTTGACATGTTGCAAAACAATATTTCCCCTTTAAATTCTGAGTGCTGGTCTTATTTCTCTGTTCTTCTGCCCTCTGAATACACACTACTTTGTGTTAATTTTGCTCAGAACTCAACTTCCTCTGGGCTCAGTGACCATATATTATTTGACTTTGGTTATCGCCACCACCTCTAGGTTTTGCATGTGCTGAATGCTCTGTTCACTTCATTCTGCACACAATAGTTTGCAGTAATGTTTGTGAGGCATTAGATCAACCAAGAGCACTTACACACACTATCTGGGGCAATTAATGACGTAAGGTGGTTTTAGGTTTTGTGACCTTTGCCATAACCTTCATCAGTTCCCTCCTGAGACCTTCCCAACAAGTCATGCATCTTCAAGCCAAATCCAGTTGTCCCCTTCCAATCAGATTGCCAGCCATAGTCCCCTGGAGAGGCTATAGAGTCCTGATGAGAAGTGGTGGGCAATAAGCTGTATGCACCCAAATTCAAAAACAGGTAGAGTACTTTAGGCTTGATGCAGTAGATAGTAAGGAGCTATTGTAGTCTCCTCAGAAAGGAAATACTTGATATAGTGATATATCAGAAAGACTGATTTCCTTAGAACTTAATTCATTCCAAACATGAGTTAAACTTTTCTAAGAAATAAGTCTAAATAATGAAATAATAACAATGAAGTGTTAATAATTAAAGAACTGAAGGTTTTAAAAAATTCCATTTGGCATAATTAAGGGATAAATCAGTTCAAATGAAAGATGTCACTGTTATTAAAAATCATTCATTTATTGAATTATGTTTCATGTGAACAAACTGCATTTTTAAGGTTATTTATTATATAAGTTAATGTCATTTCCAGTTTTGGAAAATTGATATTAATTACATGTCCTCAAAAATGTAATTGAGTTTATCAAATTAATTTCTCAAGGGCCACCTGATAGCCACCAGATGGCAACCTGAGCCAAAGGTAAGTCAGAACTTGAAGTTATAGATAGCCCTGAGACTACGAGTTACCAGTCACTCATTTCTCAGGGTTCCTTTAAAACCACAAAACACAAAGGCTTTCTACCACCTCTGTCAATCCCATTTGAACATAATGAAACATGCTCTATCCACAGTGCTTACAATAATTAGAGTTTTTTTCATAATAGAAGTCTATCTAGAAATAGCACAATATGGAATGATCATTAATAGATCTGTTAAGGTACTTGAATAAATGCCTATCGAGAGCACAGGCACACATTTAGTAAATTTCCCAAGGAAAATCCATTTTCATTTCCAATTCTGACATTTTATTTAGAAAAATTATGCCTTTTCTCTTAATTATTTCAGTAAACATAATGAGGTTATTGCTAACTATACCTCAGAGTATTTTATTTTCTCCATTTTTTTAGTAATAAGAGCCTACCTTGTAATTAAAGGCATGCTGCATTAATGATGCTGAGCACCTCCAAGGGAAACATTTAATGTCCACCTTATAATATTATGCCAAAATTACATGCACAGAAGACTTTTTAATAATCTTTGTTTCCTAATTTAGTTTTGATTGGCTCTGAAATCCATAGCAGCACTCAAGGGCTTCCATTTCCACAGTCATCAGCACTTCTGCACCATAAATTGTACAAACACACATGAGTTCTTTCGTCTGTAGGCTTCTTTTCAAAGCGTCTGTTTAACTTATCCCGAAAATTAGCTGCAGGCTAGAGATAATTGCAGATAATTTTGCCATTTTTAAGCCACTGGGGTGTGAGGGAAGATATGACAGCTAAGTTTGTCTAAACACAAAGAACAAGTCATAGCTTTGTGTTGACACTTCAGCTTTACACATAGGTTCAGATCATCCTCTCTGCTCTTTATGCAAATTGAAACAAACTGTAGTCACTAGATGATCTGTGTTTCCCCATAAAGCTCTGCCACCTGAAGCTTTCAGCGTGGCTGAAATGATAGGATCTATTCAAATGTGTTATCCCAGCCTAAAAAAAGGGTTAACCCCCATTTTGCCTTCAGATTCTTCCCCATTGATGAAAACAGAGATTTTCTTTAGCCATCCTCAACTCAAAAGGAATATATCAGATTAAAAAGAAAATGCATGGTTTTCAATATACACAATTTACGTATATATGTATATATTTACATATATACACATTCCCCTTCCGCATCCGCTATGATTAATAGAAATGGCAGTGCTCTCCTGAAAAACTAATGTTTATAAATACTGGTACAATTACCACGGAACAATTTTAAAGTACTTGACATTGACAATTAATTATGGCATCCAGGTTAATAAGCAGAGATCTATTGTCAAATGGAATCCATATGCTCCTTTTTTTCCCTGAAACTTTTCTCTATATTAAAACAAATACAACATTCATAGACAGTCACTGGCATATAATGATGAGGCCAATGAAAAAAAAGCAGCAACACAGACTCTTAATGCAATGCCAATGAACTTCAACTTTATATTAAACAAATCGGTCCTGGGAATTATAGGTATTTCCCTGACCACATTTTCCCTCAGTCCTCAGAACAGCTATAGCCACGGCTAATAAGGGTGTCACTAGCAGAACAAGTGATTACTGAAACTATTTTGCATGAACATTTACATATAAGGGCTAAGCAGTGGCTGGGCTTATGTGGCAGCTCCCCTGATATAATAGGCCATAACGACTCAGAGGGAGCAGCTATGGATGCAAATGTCAAGGAACGGAGAATGCGTAAGTCACAACACAAATGACTTTATGGATCCCTATTAGACACTGGGCTAAGGAGTAGCTAAACAGGTTTGATATGACAGCATCCTGAAAGAGTTTCCTAACCTTGTGTCAGGAATCCTTATACTAAAGAGTTTTATGGAACATCTAAAACTGCAGAGAGGAAGTGTTGCTATATCAGGCCATTACCATTGACATGGTATATGATATGCATACAAATAGTCCCAAGATGTATATTTAAAAGATAGATTACAAAATTTGTTATGCCAATCAGATGCATATTAAGGAATACAATTAAGCACTGGTAGGTAATGTTTCCGAAATCTTACATTCTCCCTTGGAAAACCACTCTGTCCAATGACAAGTTTATATCCACTAAGGATTCCAAATACCTGCATCACACTAAGATGCAGCCTTTTAAAGACTGTCCTGCAGAGTTTCGTGTGGACATGCAGAGTATACACATTACCACATATGAGAAAGCTGAGGGATATTATTTTAATTCTTTTCTCCCATTTGGTGTCTAACATCACTTAGCCAGTGGACTGAGAGGAATTGACTTGTTTAAATACCCTAGACCATGTCCCTCTGAAAGGCAGGCATGGGAAGATATGTAACATGCCCTTTGCACTCATGATGGGAGAAAGACGCATGCTGACGACACCAAGTAAACCCTTCAACATGACAGACAGGAGCAGTGCTGAGCAAGCATTCTGTGGCCTCAGACTGAAATCAGGGAAGCTGCACCCACAAATCACACCCTGAAAACATCATACAGGGCCTATGAGAGGGAAAACAGCACCCTGAGAAAGAAAATTTCCTATTTTACTTAGATCTGTAAATTATAAAACAATTCCAGAAGAGACATGTTGTTACAAGTGTCATGTAAACAATACACAAAGCTAGAGTGTTCTTCATAATATGAAGACTTGGTCCAGAACTCATCCTCTGCTGTAAGAAGCAGAAGACTACACAAGCTTTCACCCAAACAGCAATCCGGATTTGTAATGAGATCTTATATTTGACCTTTTAGGAGAAATTTTAAAGACCTCACATAAAGCCACCACAAATGTCTCTGCTCCTTTACAGATTTATTATGGTTTTGCTAATCTGTTTGAATAAACTCCTTCTCTGGAAGTCTCTGCTTTGCAAAGCACATACCTGTTTCGAAAGACGGGTCCTCTCTTTGAAATATTTAGTCTTTCAGGGCACTTTAGTTACAGTGACACCTAATAGCCAAGCTTTTTTCCCTCACTCTCCACAAAATCAGGTTTAGACTATAATTCAAACCAGTCCCCAAAGGCACTTCTGAAAAATGGCAAGCCCTTAGCTTTTAGGTGAAAACACTCTTTATTGCTCAAAATTGTTTCCTGTTACAAAACCTTTTTTATAGTGCTAGGTCTAAGATGATCTTATGCTAATTTAACTCACTGGGGACTGTGAACAGATGCTACTTTGATTAATAGTTTCACTATCCTGAAAATGCCAGGCCAGGTTCAAGATAATATAGTCAGGTAAGAATACTATTAAAATCTGCCATACAATTACATCTGTTTTGTGGAGACAAAATGGGATGACAGTTCTTGTATCAAATAAAAACCACTTATGATAAAAAATAACATAAACCAAATGAACTCACCATCTGAACTCTTTAGCACATTAATATATGATTTTAATCACCAGCCTCTTTACTAATACTTAACAGAAATATTGTCAGCTATATCTTTTGTAAAAATTCAATGTGTTACCCCAGTGTTACCTTTCAAACGGTATTTAACTTCCTATGCAGAAAAAAAGACTTCCATAAGCCATGAGAATAATGAATACTATAACTTTGCCAATCAAAAGAAAAGTATCTGAATTTATATATGCTGAGCCCTTACTTTTTAGCACTTAAGTTTTCTATGTTCCAAAAGTCATCTTTAAAATGTACATAGAAAACTATGACCTTGACAATGAGGGGAGCTGGCAAATAAGATTATTTCTGGAAAAACTTCTCACAAGGCTTTAGTCTCTCGCTCCTGTATTTTTTTTTTTTTTTTTTTTTTTGCTGGACTCCTAACCAAGGACTCCCAAATCATAGCAGCTTTCTGATGGAGATAATTATGAGATCTAGTCTCTCCTTGAACTATGGAATTTAGGACTGGCCTTATATACATATGTGAAGAAACATTTGTATTTTGAAAGTTGGTTTGCCAATGCATTTTATCTTTAACATGACAGATATGACCTCATCATATTTCTAACCTCCAATCTAAAATTTAACCTTCAGCTGGACTTTTTCTTTTATAATATTTGTTATAGTGTACCTGCCTTAGTAAAACTATTGGTTTTCAGGGAAGCAGAAAGTAAGTTCCTTCCAGGGCATCAATCACACTGTGCAAATTATTATTCTAGGCAGTGTAAGCCTCCACTGAGAAAGAAACTAGCCTGTTAACACAAATCTGCCACCTACAGATTCAACTTATTGCATCAATTGTCTTCACACTCACCACATTTGTATGCATATGCTATTAGACCCTATTTATATGAAATATTTTATGCAAAAGCGTTACCTCACCATTGCACAGAATGTCTCAGGAGGGTCTCCACAGGTAATATCCGGAGGATCGAGTTTCACTTTCAGATATTTCGTCATGTCTGTGGATTCCGGCTGGCAGGCCATGTAATCCCAAACTTTCCCTTCTTCTGTGTAAATCTGAGTCTTACACACATCATAATGTCCCCATACCAAAGGGTAGGGCTGCATCACTGAGGACACTGTAACCCAAAGGGCATGAATCGACAGGAATCTTGACAAATACATCTCTAAATTCTTTGTAATCTTCTTGGAAACCAAAGCAGAGCTTGCTTTATGATCTGCAATCTTTGTCTATTTTACATATATATACATATATGTATATATGTATCTGGGTAGGTAGATCTGTATATTTAAAAAAAAAACAAAAAAACAACAACAAAAACGAGGATGGGACCTCAAAGCAGATTCCAAAACCAAACGTGAAGAGTAAGATATTGTGCGTATTCAGGTATATTGAGGACTTTGGTGGAAGCCTAACATACTTGCATGTTAGGTGCTAACAACTTGCAGCTTTCTTTGTCCTAGAACATATCTATTAGATTCAGGTCTAGTTTGGTTTTTGTAAACAATGTCCAATTGCAGATAATAATTTAGCAAACTGATGGCTCTCCCGTTGTACATCCGATAACCCTGAGTGGTCCTCAATGTTCACAGCTCACAAGGGATGCTCAGGCAGGCTGACATATCAGTATCCAAAGCAAAAGGATGAGTGTCTATAGCCTGATGTCTGTTTCCCATCAATCATTCTTTTCTTCCGGCACCAACACCCTTTTAGAAACAATAAGAATAAGAGTTACTGTCCCAGAATCAGTGTATTACGAAATGTACAATACGTTGACATTTTGGAGGTCTGATGCAATATAAAGCAAATTGGTGTAATACAGCTAACCTTTACTCAGCTGCTTTGCTAGAATGAGCAAACCGTGGAAATCATTCACGTAGCGGGGAATTTCGATATGAGGGATTTAACTCTTCCATAACAAAGACAGACATGTGTGTTCTAGGTGAGTTACAGGTTTTCACTTCAAAAATTATATTTCCATCTTGACAAAACTGAGAGCAAGCATCTAGATTTAAACATTTCTCATACGCTGCAATGCTAGAAAATCTTCCAAGAGAACAATGGGGTAAATGAGCGCTTTTATAACAGTGACAAAGACATGACAACTACTTATATCCCTTTTGTCTCTTGGCAAAGAGACCCTAAAAATCTCCAAACTCCTTGTACATCTCTTAGCTTTTGTTTGCTGGAGTGAAAATCAGCATTGTTGGCATGAGCCAGTCCCTGTGGATTTGTTCATTATATTTGAAGAATTTAGCATCTTTTGTTTAGCTGCATTTAGTACTAAAGATAACTTGGCTCTCTGAAAAAAATATTCAAAAATAAAACCAAAGGAGCAAAATTTCCTTTCATAAGAATTTTCTATATTTTTGTGTCTTTTTATAGCCATTACATCTGCATTTGCTATTACTTTCTGCAACAGAAGAGAATTTGTCCCAAAGGCGAATATTATAAGCTGCTTTAAAACTAAAAGCTCTGTAGTAAAACGCACAATTTAAAATGCACATATAAAAATAGCCGAGAGTGAGATACCAGGCCATGAAGCAGAATAATATGGCACTAATTCTAAGAGAAAATAAAAATTACTGTGTAAAAGTACTTTTGGTTAACTGATAATGCACCCTACATAACTATGGGTAAAAGTCATTGGTGAGTTTAACTGGCCCCTTTTCTGTTTAGAGATCACTATCCAAATCTAAACAAAAGCTAATATTTGAAAACCAGATATTAAAAAGTATATTTTCTTAATTAGATTATTCATATTTATAGTCTCAAAATTAATTGATTTTTAAGCAATGCGAAAAGGATTTTTTAAAAGCCTATGGTTTTGGAAAATTCTATTATAGACCCTTCAATTCACATTAAACAGCTGAAATATGGAAGTTCACTATCTTCAAACAATCTTATAAAGGAAATTCATTATATTTAAATAATGTACCATCTTAAAATGAACTAAGCCACAGAGACTATGAAATGCCAACAGATGGTGGAATTGTGTTTCCATAGCAAAGTAATTTATAATAATTGCTTTATAGATGCAAGTGCAATTTTCATTATATTCAATTCATAAAATGTTATCATGCAGCTGCAATTTGTGATATTTTCTATTAGAAAAAGTGTTGAATATTTGAGTTCCTATGAAGCAGTAATTAGTAGTTTGTCTAAACACGTATAAACTACAGATTTGAATCAGCCTCTTCCGTGTAACCTAAAGACTATACTGTGTAAAGCACATTTTGAAATCTTAAGCTAAAAAGAAAAAAATCAGAGAAGCATGTGTTGTGGCTACTACAGCCTTCTGCTTTTCTTCAGATTCATTAGTAATTTTAAGTGGATATTTTCAGACACATCCAACAATTTGACAATTAATAATCTGAGAAGGTGTTAAAATGATACAAATCTACATTTTTGAGATGGATTCTTCAATTGTGTTTACTACTTTTTAAAAGAGGAAACAAATACTTTCAAGAGGTAGGGGGACGTAGGCATTACAATGGAAGCAGTGTAAAATCTCCTAGGTCAGAAATTATTACCTTTAATTCTTAGTTTCAAATACATAGCAACTGTTTTATCAAGAATGATATAATCTTGAAGACCTGGAGTTGACTGTTTTGAGTTTGAATGGAGTGAGCATTGTGTGTTTATTTTTAATATTATTTTCAAAACACCATTTTAAATATATATTTGAATGCTTCCTGAGATTAGTCTTCATTATCTGTTTTAACCAATAAATGATATTTTCCTCATGCATTTATTCTTGGTTACACTCTCCTTAACCACATTTCACATTACTGCAACCACAAAACAAAGGGTGACCATACATTTGTACAGAAAAATTTGAACACTCAGGAAATGTATGTGAACCCTTTGCTACCTCCTGACACAATAGCAATCCCAATATAACGAATTCTCATTAAAGTATATCAGAATTATAATGATGGTCATTACACAGAATTATGGACTACACCATTGATCGAATTTAGAGAACTGACAAGGAAAAATGCAGAGGAGTGCAAGATATTTGAATATTAGGCAGTTGCAGGACTGTGCAACAGACATTCTTGACAAGAAGCAGCCAATTATAGCTTAAATTTCTGGCACATAACCAGTTGTGATTAATAGTTTTCCATTACATTACAGACATATTATTAATGTATTAAAAATGTCAAGCTTTGGCAAGCACTAATATGGCATGTCTCAGTTAGTCTGCAGAGTTTACATTTAATGAGCTCCCATTGACACAGAAAAAGATATTGACCACGGCATATTACAGATCAGGAGCAGAAGGACACTAAGCTGTTATTTAACATAATTATTTGATTTCATTCTAATTTTTATATTTGTACTATCATTATGTATCATGCATTTCAGGGTCTTTTTACTTTTCAGTGTCACATACACTTCAAAGGAAATCCTCTTAACTTCAAATTAGTAAGAAATTAAATCTATGAATGTCCATGACACGCAATGGAAAAGCAGCCTCTGAAAATCAGGAATTTGTTATTAAAGTATAATTATGGAGTTTTCAAAGAAAATACAATGATGTAAAAATAGAATATTATTTACACCTTAACCTCAACAACTTAATGGCACTGTGTCTATCTGCTGTGCTTTCAAACAGGTTAAAACTATCAATAGCTTCTTAAAAGCTAAGTCATCACAGCAAATAGCTAGGCAAACTGATTATGAGAAGGACAGTGAATAATGTATTTGGGGACTTAATATACAAAACCTATCCCTTCTGGCCCATAACTGAACTAATTGTGAAGTGATATGGTCTTTGAATTTGTCTCAGGTGTCCATATCATAAGAGCAGATTCAGTAGAGATCTGGGCAGCTACAGTTCTACCTCCTCACTTTGCAAACCCTGGGAACTCACTGTAATCAAATAATGCTATCACCTCTACTTGGGATCTAAAGTACTGAGAAGTCCTCTTTGATAAGAACACCCATTAACAGGTTGTGAGTTCCCCATAGACCTCTGGTGTATGAATTTTCAGAAAATATAAAATTATGTCATGGTTCTCAAGTTGATATATGTTATTGATCCGGACTAAGATGGGCTATAAAATGGCTTTGCACACATAGAACATGTATTTGTCCAGCATTCTGCAGCTAATTCCCTTCCACCTTGGATTAATTTTGCAGAAACCATTTTCACAGGCCCACTCTCTTATCAGAAAAAAAAGCCTCCCAAAATATTACATGGAGGTAATAATGATTAATATTATAAGCAATTATATTCCAAAAGCAATTGCCAGTTTCATCAACTGAGAGGAAGACATTATCAGTAAATCTCCTAATCTAGCTGATTTTCAGCATTTATTTTAGTATATAATCTCACTAGCAGGTGGGAATAGTAGCAATAGGCTATTTATTTCATAAATATTCAGTTTTTCAGGGGGACTTGAAATAGATAACTATTGACTCATTCCTCATAGACATTAAGAATTTTATAAATATGCATGTTTCTGAATGGGAAGGAACAAAAGGAAAATTGACTATATAGATCACTGAGTGAAAATATAAAAAGAGAGAGATATACAAATCCTATAACCTATCAAAATTAACAGCTTCCAGCAGTCATAGTAAAATTATTACATAAGATATTTTAACATGTATTCAATGCTCTTTGCACTTACTTATTTGTTCTGAGGAAGCATTTTCCAGTCATCTTAATGGAAAACATACGCTTCTGTCCTTTTGTTAACTGTCTCTCAAAATATAAGGAATTTACCATGTACTGCAACATCATTGGCATAGCTTACTCACACTTGATTGGGTATTATGAGCAACTGCCTATCATGAGATTCTTAATAAACCCAAATAACACACCTTGAAAGATCTCTATTTTCATTGAGAGAAGACTGATTGGAGAAATTAGATAGGACATATTTTTCAGGATGATTGAGGATGGGATAATACACAAAACGATTTCAGAATCAGTGAAGCCTAAAAGAAATCTAGAGTTTAATTACCACATGAACAACAAATACTTGATTCTCATGCAGGGCAGTTCGGAGATCTAAGGTCTCAAACACATATATGAGAAACTCTACACCCACCTGAAGTTTTGAAACACGACTTTGGATTATTTTTTAAAGTATGCTAAATCTCATACTAACCTAAGATTTTACTATTATAATCTCTTATACAATATAATTCACACACATATATTTCAATGTTAACATATAATTGGTTTTCAAAGTTGAATCCAATTTTCTTTTTTCCAAGTGAGTTGGTGCTTTTGTAACTAAAACTCTCCAAATTTTTACGACACTTAGAAAACCTATCAAGTAAATGTGTAATGGTTTAACTTTTTAAACAAATTAACTGATATTTTTCATAATAATAATGAAAGCAAAGACAGGTATTTGCACCACTTGCAAAATATACAAAAGGAAATTGCGAAATACATTCGCTTCCTCCTAAGAAGGCTAACCTGAATCATTTTAACACACATACCCAGTGAAAGCTGACAAAACAAAAATATTAACAGGAAAACAGCTTTATGTTCAAATAAAGTGTTTCCATGCAAAAAATTTTAAGATTATCCCTCTGAAATTCCACAATAGGAAATATCACCAAATTAATAGTCCAATATATAAAATCCTGAATGCCTTCATGGTGGTCTTCAGTGGTGAAACATATCTCATTT
Source organism: Saimiri boliviensis (assembly GCF_048565385.1). NCBI lineage: Eukaryota > Metazoa > Chordata > Mammalia > Primates > Cebidae > Saimiri > Saimiri boliviensis. The sequence continues at coordinate 104,326,610 of NC_133459.1, forward strand.
CATGGCATCCAGAAAAGAAAATATATCCCTGGAACAACATTACATGTGAAATACTTGATGCACGTTTTTCCTTGCATGTTGATCCACATGCAGAGATCCAAATTTTATCTTAATGAAAAACTGAAAGTTGCTTATCTTCAAAAAGAATCTTGGACGGTTACTGAGCTGCTATTCCTTTGCCAAAGAGAAAGGGAGGCAGGTAAGGCATTCAAAGTGACACAGTTCAAAACACTTAATGAAATGTGGAGCTGCTAATTCCCTCGCTAGAGATGCCCCTTAAAGGACAAACAAAACCGAAAAGTCTCCCCTGAAAAAAAAATTTTTGAAAACTTTCCAACAAGCTTAACCACTAAGCATATCTGAATAAATGATTTTAATGTAAGATCTTTCTGGTTATTTTTTTTTTCATTTCTGTAAGATAAAAAAAAACTTTTAGTATTTTCAGTCATAAAATAGGGCCTTATTTCTAGAGCAAATCTACTGCCAGATTCACCATATGTTTAGTGGAGTTCTGAATCTTACTCAGAATTTTCCATTCCAAAGATTGACAATTTGTTATGAGAAGGAGTGGCTCCATTATTCCCTGTATGAGGAGAAGAATGGGGGAGAGAGGAGGACCCTCTACTCACTGGAAATCTGCCCCTGATGCAATGATAGGAACTCAACCTGCGACTTTTCCAAATAAAGTTGCTTTAAAATCCCCGCTAGGAATTTTCTTCCCTTGCCCTGTAAGACGACAGCCTACTTGAAGTGGATTTCTGAAGGAAGAAAAAAAAAAAAAAAAAAAAGTCCCCGGGTGAAGTTACTAAAATAAACAGTAGAGGGCGCAGTTTCTTTTTATATCTAAGTTTTCCCTTGTATGAATCACTTAATTGGTTATTTTAGGCCCAATAACATTCAGTATTGTTTGTATTATATATGGATATCCAGATCCATACAGGAGAGCAATTCAATGTCTCTAGCCGAATCCATCAACCGATTAATATGATGCCAGTAAAGAATCTGAGAAAATATTCCAAACAGCATCTCTACCCCAAGTCTCCCTCTTTCAATTTCCCTTTCTCCCCAGCTGTACAACATGGGATAGTAATGCTTTAATCTCGCATCAATAAAGGAGATTAAAAGAAGGGACTTCAAAAGCTCCCGGTGTGGCCACCACATCCCCAGAGCCGGCAACAGGGCAAGTGTTTTGTTGTTTTGTTTTGCTTTTTCCCCAACAAATATGATTGGCGAAAGAAGGAAAAAATAATGATAACCATCCTGAGCGATGTGTGTGGCCAGGTGTGCGAGAGAGAGAGAGAGAGAGAGAGAGAGAGAGCGCGCGAGCGAGCGAGCGCGGGGCGCCTCCTCAGTCCTCGGATAGAGGCTCCGACCCCCCGACCCCGCGCCTGGGCTCGGGACCCAACAGGCGACGCAGCACCCGCCCGGGGCGCACCCCCGGGAAGCCTCGCGTGTGGGTGTGAGCGTGTGCCGCTGTGTGTGCGCGCAGGGCGCCGCGCGCTGCCTCCTCGGGGCGCTTTACAAAGTTCCTCGCCCACCCGGAGCTTTCCCTCCCGCCGGTGGATCGCAGGGTGGGGGCGGGGGGGGGGGAAACCCGGGGGAGAGGGGCACTGGCGAGAGGCGCGGGTCGCAGAAGGAGAGGCGCGCCGCGGGCACTTACCGTGTGGCTCGTCTGCCCTTGCGCCGGGCGGGAGCCGAGCCGACGGCGCGGGGCGGCGGCCCTGCCCAGCCAGCCTGGTCCGCCTCGGGCGGCGGCCGCAGCAGCGGAGCCCGCGGGCGGCGCACGGGCGGGCGGCGGCAGCTCCCGCGGAGCCTCCTCCCGGGCGCGGGAGCGGGCGGAGCGGGAGGGGTGGGCGTCAGGACCCGAACCGCCGCCGCCGCCGCCGCCGCAGTCCGGATCGCGCCGGGCCGCCGGCGGGAGAGGACCCCGAGGACCGAGAACCCCGCGCCGGCCCGCCACTCCCCGCCGCTTAATTACCTTCGCCTGGGCCCCGGCGGGAGCCTCCTGCGCGTCGCCCCCTCTCGGAGCCCGCACCCAGAGGGGGAATTCCTTCCCGTTGACGTCCTCTTCCGAAATGCAAAAGATCAGTGACTTTGACAGGTAGATGAGGGGGAGGGAGTAAGGGTGGGCGGAGAGGAAGAGAGGATGAGAAAGGTGCCTCTCCCTCCAAAAATATAGTGATGTTAATAATGAGATCGCAGCCTTCGGAGGTCGTGCCAGCCCAGTCCCCGGCTCTCCGGCTCTCCTCCGCGCCTCCTCGCGCCGCTGCCTCTGACACTTCTCGCCTTAAACTTTTACTGAGGGATATTTTTTTCTTTTTTCTATTTCTATTTCTTTCTCTCGCTCTCTCTCGCTCCTTTTTTTTTTTTTTTTTTTTTTCTTTTTTGTTTTTTCCAAGCCGCAGGACGATGTTCCTGGTTCCCGGGGATCAGAACCAGCGGCCAGGCGGTTCTATGCCGCTCGGCACCGCTTTCATTTTATTTCAGATGAAGACGTTGAGCTTAGTCAGAAGGGGCATAAATCAGGACAATTAGCATTGGCGCCAAGAAGATCCTCTAGGACCCATTTCTCCAGGGCTTCCTTCGCGCATTCCTCCACTCAAGTCAGAAATGTCACTGCACATAGCGCTGATGGCTGCGAGACGCGACGCACCCCAAGTCCGTTTGATGAAATATACATGGCCCACGACGCCTCTGGATTGCGGCTCCCGGGCTCCCCGCCCCCGCCCGCGGCGCCCGGCCGGGACCCGGCTCCGAGCGGGCAGCGAGCGCCCGGCAAACTTAGAGGCCAGTGCCAATGACAGAGTGAGCGCGAGGGCCGGAACGGGGAGCGGCCAAGAAGCGAGCCCCGGGAAGCCGCAGCCCTCGGAGGGGTGGCACGTACGTTTCACTTAAAAAGCAGATCTTCTTCTGCAACTGCCAGCAAGTGGAAGGATAGCAAACCTTACACTACCTCGAGACCTGGGCGCTCCGAGCGGTCCTAACTCCGTCCCGCTAGCTGTTGCGGTTGCTGCCGCTGCTGCTGCTCGGGCCACAGCTGCTGCAGCTCCAAGACCTCGGGACGCTGAGGCAACAGGACCCCCTTCCTCTGCTTCCCATCCCCCCGGTTCCTCCACAGAAGTGCAGCTTCCAGTAACTCCTCGGGTACCTCCCACTTCTGCCCCCGTCCATCCCACGCCTCTCTCTTCTGTCCCCTCCCCAAACTGTTCCCAAGCGCACCCCTCGCCACAAAGTGATCACAGTGGTGTTTTTCAACCAGCACTTCCTTTGCCCAGAGGCCCCTACAGCCCTAGACTCGAACCTCCTCCTTTAGAAATTGATTTACCTTTAGAAAGTTGAGGTTCAAGGGAGAGCTATGCATTTCAGGATTCCTTGCCTTTCCTAAGAGAAAAACCAATGCCTCGTGCTCCAGGCCTTCATTCCCCACCAAGGTGGGCTCAGACTCACCTGGGATCACTCTCAGCTACACATTAACGTCAAACAAAAACAAATGTGAACTTAGATAAGGTAGGGATGCTTTCATTAGAAAAAAAGACGATTGCAACAGGGAAATGCTGTGATCTCAGAAACCCGCAATCCTCTCAAAACTGAACGGAAATCAGCCTTTTTTTTTTTTTTTTTTTTTTTTTTTTCTGTATAAAACGGGGAGCAATAAAGAAAGCCAAGTAGATGGGGGAGGGAAACAACTCACTGTATGACCCTCACGGTTGGACAATAGATAGCTCTCTGTGGCCCAAGAATTTGGAAGATAAGCTAACAACAGTGAATGTTTTCACATTTTAGTTCTTGCTCAGATTTGGGGTCGGGCGGCAAGCTACAGTCCAGGGACCTGCAGGAAAGAAGCCTGACTCATGTTTGGTCAAGGCAAAGGGGAGGGAAAGAAATGGGCAATTCTGAACACTTAGTCACTATGTGTCCCACAATTAAGGCAGAAGGCTGAGTAATTAGGTCATTTTTCTGTGATCACTGGAGGTGGTGTGGTAAAAGGATGTATAGGGGAGAAGGTTGTTGAGTTGAACGTATAACCAGGCCCTCCTTGGCCCTGGGCAGCCAGGAAGTGGTCAGGGATTTCAAACACCCCAGGCCCTCCCTCTAATACCTAAGAGGCCATAATGAGTCCTTCCTCTGAATCTCAGTTCAGGAATCTGGGATTTCTGTGCTTTCCTCTTTCCTACCTCTGTCCTGTAGTGCTGACATTGCAACAAGGAGTTACCTGCAGGGCCGAAACTCCTAACAGGGGTTCTTAGTGGCCAAGTCTGGCTCTTCCCCCTGTCTCTGGCCGTGCTCCTCCAGGTTTAAAACATACTGATTATCTGGAGATGTTACTCACCAACTAATCCTCCTTCATGGCGAGCCCTTACAGCCCAGTTCTTTCTGCGGGAGTCTTCGGCGATAGGATATAAGAAACAATATCGAGTGACCTTCTTACTTCTCATTAACTCGTTGTCCTGGATCCTGAAATACAGACAGTTCTCAGACTTTCCTCTTTCTCACCCTTTCCTCTCAAGCGAAGAAAGCCTTTCTGAACTCTCATCCTCAGCTGTATCTCATCATTTAAAGTCCTTCTGTAGTAAAAAGAAAAATCTGTGCAGAGATTAGAGCATTCTCTTCAGAGACAGAGGAAGAGCTAGGTATCACTGAGGTATTTGTGATTTTGGCTCCCAACCTGGAAAAATACTTGTTTTCATCTGTCAGAATCTTGGAACTAACCTGCCTTCCTCTCTTCCTGTACCGTCCCTTGTTCCCAGGATTCCTTTGACTATGAGGCAGACAGCAGTCCCAAATACGTTTGATATGTAAATGGAACCTCTCCAATTAGGTAACACCTCCCACTACAGGAGTGGGAGAGTCTTTCAGAGGTGAGCTTTCCTATGGAACATGTGCTCTCACCTTTGCAGAAGCTCAGTAAATCACCAACTAAACATGTAGATCTAAACTCAAGGAGGTAAATCAGAACCATCAGAGACTTTTCCACCCAAAAAACCCATCCCTTCCAGATCTTGTTCTATCCTCCAGCAGTAATCAGGTGGGAAGGACTTTTTCACTAAAAAAAGCACTTGGAGTGGATCTGATATACTTCCCCAAACTAACATGCATATATTAAACCAGTTTTCCTTAATATACCTTTGCATATTTGTTTCTATAATATACACTGATCAGAAATTGACTTTAGATGTTCCATTGGCACCAAGGGAAATTATTTAGGGCATACCTACCTTTCCTTATCATTCTTTGCTTTCTCCAGCCGTATATATATTTAACTTTCTTTGGAAAGAACTATTTTTTCGGTTTTTATTTAACCTTTCAACTCTACTTTTTTTTTTTTTTCTTTCTCCTTTTGGAAAAGAACGGTTTGATCTTTCAGTTCTTTGGCTGGTTTCTATGCATTCCTCATTCTTCTTCAACTTAGATATCCATTTATTTGTAATCTTGTTAGGTCTCTAACTGATGTTCATTTTTCTAGGTTCTTAGCTGCCTAAAAATCTTTTCTTTAGAGATTTGGCAGGGTTGTTTCAATACTGGTAACTTCAATATGTCAAAGTGGTAGTAATGGCATGTTTGCAATATATCTGGTCCAAAAAGACATGTGTCTTTTTAGAAATACTGTAAAATGCTTGACATAAAGTAGGTATAAGATAAATCTTCAGTGCAGGTGTGAATAGTTTTAGCTTATTCTCATGATTCAGTTATGGCCTCCTTGGTAATAGGAGTTATCTCCCACCATATTAAATTAATACATAGATGTCTAAAATATCCAAATCATGGTGCATTAGGCACTTTGGGCTGCTATAACAAAGACCATAGATTGAGTAGCTTTTAAACAATAGAAATTTGATTCTCAGCAAACTGACACAAGAACAGAAGACCAAACACCACATGTTCTCACTCATAAGTGGGTGTTGAACAATGAGAACACGTGGCCACAGGGAGGGGAATATCACACACTGGGGCCTAGGGGTAAGGGGTAGGGGAGGGATAGCAGTGGGTGGGGGGAATTGGAGGAAGGATATCGTTAGGAGATACCTAATGTAGATGACAGGGTGATGGATGCAGCAAACCATCACCATGGCACGTGTCTACTTATGTTAACAAACCTGCACAATCTGGACATTTACCCCAGAACTTGAAGTATAATAAATAAATTTTTAAAAAATAGAAATTTATTTCTCACAGCTCTAGAGACTGGAAATCTGAGATCAGAGGGCCAAGATGGTCAGATTTTGGTGAGAGCCCCCTACTGGGTTGCAGACAATAGACTAACTTCTTGTATTCTCACATGGTGGAAGGAAGGCTACAGAGCTCTCTGGGGTCCCTATTATAAGGGCACTATCCTGCTCACGAGGGCCCCATCTTTTTCATGACTTAGTTATCTCCCAAAGACGCTACCTCCTAATGCCATCACATCAAGGGGTAGGATTTCAACTTATGAATTTGGTGGGTGTGGCAAAAGCATTTATTTCATAACAAGGGGCAAGTTCTATTTGACCAATTGTATACCATGTGGTAGATGCTGTTTATAACTGCTGCTTATGTCCCAACAGAAACATCCTTCAGCTCTTTCTTGCCTTCACTTTGTGCTCAGGATATGTTTTACAACAGAGCCATTAGCTGTATAGTTTTGACACGTTCTGAAGTTTCTTACCTGACAGCTTTTTTAATGCTTAAATATTTTGAGATTTAAACCTCCAGCAAGCCCTAAGCATTGGTCTGGGCTCTATAAACTAGACTATACTGGCATTTTCCTGCTCTTGTAGGAATACCAAGATACTTCTCTTGAAACTTTAAATTCGCAAGCCCAAACTATCCAAGTAACTAATCATGCTCAACATAAATAGATATATATATAGCAAAAGTCCCATTTAGTTCCTCTCAAGGTTAATAGCAGACCAAAGGACATATTGTTTAATGCAAGAAAATACACATATTTACTGAGTTAATGACACTGGAGCACAAAAATTAGCAAATAGTGTAAGACATTGGCAGTTAGTGACCAATGCAGGGAAACATGTCTTCTATCACCCATGTACTTCTAGTATATGGTGCTGTGTAAAGTAGTTTGAAAATAATAAAATCAGCTGCTTGTTAAATAATATTTTTTAAAGTTAGCAAAATATTGATTTTTAAAGAGAAAGCATGCTAACTTAAAAGATGACTAAGTTTGGTCAAATAGTTTATGTCTCTTTTCTATTCCAATCCTAGGGCCCTAGAAATATTTAACAGAAATTTTTCTTTTTTCTTTCTTTTTCTTTTTTTTTTTTTTTTTTTTTTTGGTTTACCCCTTCTCATCCATAAAAAATCAAGATAAATCACTTCTTAATTTTTATGCTCTGAGTATGCGAAAGGAGATGTTTTTATCCGGCTGGTGAATCTCTTGAAATCATAACACCCTGAGCTTCTATTACTCACTTCATTTTCTTTGAGAATCAGAAAGAACACCTAGCAGTTTATCTTTCTCCTAAGGCTGTTCAAAATAAAGGCATCCCACCAGCAGGTTTGGACAATGGTGTGGTCTGAACAAACTCAATCAGCTCCCATGTGCTTATTATTATTATTTTTTTTTTTTTTGGAGCTTCATTTGTCAGCCTAATATCCTCAACTTATTTTTTTGAAAAGAGTAGTTTCCACAATTAATCTAGTGTGTTGGCTGAAAAAGTTCAGCCTCAAAAATCAACAGCTGTGTGGATTTCCCCAAATGTAATTTCATAATTTGAATTTCTCTACAACAACAAAATTAGCAGCCTTTTCAAAATGAGAAGGAAAATACATGGAGAAGATTGAGTAATACCCTTTGCCTTATTTAGAGAACTTTCCATCAATTCCATACCAACAGTTCTCTTCAATTTAATGAACGTTGATGGCCCACCTGTGGCCTTCTGGAAACTGTCTTCGGTGCTGGAGGAATTGCAAAGCTCTCAAGTAAGTTCTGACAATCATGTTAGAGAGGGCTGAATAACTGTAATGTTCATTTTTAATATTAGAGATAGCTTAAGGGAAAAGGTAGCTGTAATGGTCAAGTCTAGAGTCTCCTTTTGTTCACTCAGATATCCACAAAGATCTGTATCATGCCATTGACCCAAAGGAAAATAAAGTGCAGCCTCTCTGGTTTAGTAGCCTCTGTAGGCAATTCTTGTACTGTCATATAAATATGGGTCAAAAATGTTTCAAGGATAGAAAAATAGCAGCACAGGCCAGGAGCAGTAGCTCATGTGCATGATCTCAGCACTTTGGGAAGCCAAGGTGGGTAGATCACTTGAGTCCAGGAGTTTGAGACCAGCCTGGCCAACATGGTGAAACCCTATCTTTACTGAAAACACAAAAATTAGTCAAGGGTAGTGATGTGTGCCTGCAGTCTCAGCTATTCTGGAGGCTAAGGCAGGAGAATCACTTGAACATAGGAGGTAGAGGATGCAGTGATCCAAGAGCACACCACTGCACTCCAGCCTGGAAAACAGACTGGGACCCTTTCTCAAAAAGAAAAGAAAAGGGATATATATATATATATATATATATATATATAGAGAGAGAGAGAGAGAGAGAGAGAGAGAGAGAGAGAGAGAGAGAGAGAGAAGAAAGAAAGGAGGAAAAAGAAAGAAAAAGAAAAAGGCAGCAAACACCGAAGTAAAATACAGCTCACAGGGTGCCATTTGGTTTGGGGTGTACTGTACCCAGATTTATCTTTCTGTTTTTCTTGATTTCCTGGTTTCGGGTTTAGTCTGTGGTTTACTGTTCTACATTTATTATCTTCACTGCAGTTTTTAGCAGCTCTATTGCTGACATCCTTTAGCTTCCATGCTGAATGGCAGCAGTGGATATAAGCTGGATATTGGCTTCTAGTGAGTAAACTGGATTCATGCCAAGTGGCCTTTACTTCCCAGTGGGCTGCCAAGGATTCTCCCTCTCTTACAGAAAATGACTAATTCTCTCAAATCCTGCCTCGATTTGTAAGGGAGAGGAACGAAATCAGAAGTATTATGAATTCTCTTCTTACTTCAATAAGTCAAGAAGAAACTTGATTGTCAGTTCTCCAAACTTTGAAGTCCCATAGAAAATGACACAATAGTAAGACAGTACAATAGATTGCTGTGATCTTTAGAAATTATTTCTTTTTCCTTTCTCCCTTTGTATTTCCTCTTCCTCAGACATGGATTTAACTCCTATGTGCTAGGGACTGACTTAGAAAGAACAAGAAGAAAACACAGTCCCTTCTATAACTTACTGTCTGTTGGAGAAGAAGATAAACTTGTAAACAAACAATGCAATACTGCTCTAGGAACTGAGATAGAGGCTCACAGGGAGGAGGTTAGCCCCAAGGGAAAAGACGTGTAATTCTTCTTGGGGATTCTGAGAAAACCTAGATAGATAAGATTATATGTGAGCAATATTTCAAAAGATGAGTAGGCGTTCATCCAGCAGACAAAGAAACAAAAGACGTTGTGTTCAGAAAGCAGGTGGAACAAAGTCAGGAAGCCCAAGACAATAGAGCATATTTTGTCACTTCCATGTCACTTGATACAACTGCACAGCTCACAGCACCATACAGATGGCCTTTGTAGTGAACATTTACAAGCACTGTGACACCAAAAATAACAAAAATTGAGGGCATTAGGAAAAAATTCAAGACTAAGAAGGTATCCTATATTATTTAAGTTCAGACATATTAACATGTCAATAATTTATCATTATTGACCCACAGAAATGACGATTTCATATGTCTCAACCTATTAGCATCCAGTACCTCCAATTTAGTTCTTAGCAACCTGTTTTAAGAGAAGAGAATAATCTAAAACAGCAAATAATTTTTAAACTTCTATATTTGCTTATGGAATACATTATATTCCTTCTTTTTGGCAGGAGATATACCTTCCTAATGAGATTTTATGCTTAGATTGGTATTAAAATTAGCTGGATTTCCCTGAGTAAGCATTGAGCATGAGAACGTGCATGCAGAGCAGACTGGTGACTGAGAAACCCAAGGTTCAAACATTTAACCAGACATAAGCCACACATGAATAATGAAAAGTTGTGTAATTAGTAATTATAGATACCAATTAAACCTTAGACATAGAGAACCAGTCCTCAATCATTCTACCATGGTTTGCATTGTTACCATCCTAAATCACTGTTTTATTCCAATTCCAGTTGCAGAAAAAGTATTTGTCAACAATAAAAAGAAGATAACATAGGAAATAATGTGAAAAATCAAGAATTTAAGAAATCATTATATATTGTACAAGGAAACAGCAACAAATTGATGATTACAGTCATCAAGTACTTCTCTAAGACAAAGTGAAATTCAGGTTTTCTTTTTACCTTTTTTGGTGAATTTGGTTAATCAGGTTTTTAAGTTGTTTATGACCAGAAGTTCAGGAGATACGATAGTAATGAAGAAAAAAAATGAATCATCTTTCTTGTGTTTTTACCTGCTCTCCCCACATACTCCCAATGCCTTCTGCATTTTTAAACCTGTGTTTTAAATATCTGTGTAAAATGAGATGCTGGAAATCACCGCAGCCACTGCCCTGGACTCTGTCTGCCCCAACTAGCCTGAAAGCTGAGTTGGCAATAATGAAAAAAAGGTAGATTGTCTGTTACCGTATATCATGGTATATATATTACTGTATAGATGTGGCAATCATTTTTTTAAGGGACAGGGTCTTTCTCTGTTGCCCAGGCTGGACTGCAGTGGCACAGACATAGTTCACTAGAGACTTGAACTCCTGGACTCAGAAATCTTCCTGCCTTCACCTCCCAAAGTCCTGGGATGACAGGCGTGAACCTGGCCCAATTATTCTTATATTAAGAATTGATTGATAGGCAAGGAGAACCATATGCTCACAACCCAAAGCATTCAGAAGTATAACCTAAAACGTCAATAGTAGAAAATTGAGACTGATCTAAATGCAGGATTAGCTTAAAATTCATATGTTGAGATACCGTAAATGAATTTTAAGAAAATCCAATGAGATATAATATAAATATCACTAGACTAGGAAGTAAGAAACTAAGCTCTTGTTAAGACACTGTTTTGCTGTGTCAATTTTCATAGATCATTTTACTGCTCTGGGCCTTAACTACCTCATCTGTAAAATGAGAAAGTTGAATCTGATGAATCTAAGGCAGTTATTCTTAAAATGGGTTTCATAGACATCCTACCTCAGAATAAAGTCAGGGGCTTGCTAAAAAGCAGGTCCTTATACCTTAGACTAAAGTCAGGGCTTGCTTAAAAGTCCATTCTATCCCACATTGACTGAATTAGCAACTCCCCAGGTGGTTCTTATTTAAGCACATTAGAGTTTGAACATCACTAGCCTAAGGTTTGCTCCGGATTTTGCATTTTGAGTCTTGCTTTGAGGTTGGAATTAGTTTAAATGAAAGCTAAGACAAAAATAAATCTGTCCTTCATGTTTCTGGATGATAGAATAGGATCTATGATTTCTAAAAGTTGTATATAACTTTCTATATATTGGAATTAAGTGGGATATATGTTTGATTCCCTGCAAGATTAGATAGAATAAAGGCCAAGGACTTTGAAATAATATTTTTAACACATAAAAAAAATCAAAACCATGCTCACTGATGTCCAATTTCTGGAACACATGTATTAGCTATAAGCTGCCATAATCTCTCCAAGAAGTCTATTACTCAACTGGTAAAAACTAGTTCTCTGAAAACTACCATGAGATGCAGTCATGAGGTTTTAAAAGCTTTTGAACTTTTTATTCCAGTTGAGTTTCTTTACAATTAGTCAGGGATTATTGGACTTTACGTTACCAGCACTAGCTTATATATCTTTACAAAATGTCCTTGTAAATTATTACAATCAGATTTCCACAAAGTCCAGAACTTTCAAAACATTTCAGATTAAAACCTTTTCAGTTAAACAATATATACGTATAATATATGCACGATATATTTGCCTGCATTTTCTGTGTATTTAAGTTCACTGTTGTGAAATGTATTCTAATGTATTGGCAAGTCTTCAGAGTCCAAAGGTGAAGTCCTTGATATATTCCTAAACAGTTGTAGAGGCTTAGATAACTGGCTTAATCTTTCTGAGCCTGTATTTTCTTAGCTACAAAATGGAAATAATGGGACTAATGCTGAGTATCTCATAGGATTGATATGGAGAATAAATGTGCTATTTGGTAATAACAAAAACTGTTTGCAAATATTAGCTATTCTCTACTTTCTATATTATAGTCTTGAACTTTTCATTATGAATATGTCAGCATGAGTTCTGACATGTATTTATTTATTTATTTAGTAAACAAGCATTTTTGACAGTCTGTTAGGCTTACAACACTGTACCAAGTACTCTGGAAAATAAATCCAGAAAAAATATAATCTGTAATTTCTACATTAAAGAAACTTAAATTTTACTTGAGAATTTATAACAGTATCACAAAGTATAAGGTTAAAAACTCTGAAATACAAATGTTTTAAGCTGGCTAGCAATTGACCTTCTAAGATCAAGGAGTGTTTCATTGAAGCAGGTGAGGTTCTGAGCTAGACGTTTTAGGGTCTGTTAGGTAAATAATGGAAGCAATCTCAGCAAGAAGGAGACTGCACAGGGCAAATTCAGGGAAAGCAGAATGGTCAAGCCATTTTCAAGAGATGGGGGAGCAGAAGCATCATTGAAAGAAGGTGGCATGTTAGAGAATGGTGGACATCTTTGGAAAATTCGATAAGCCTAAAGTTCATTGCTTCTTGAATTTCCCAATGAAGAGTCTGAAATTGATGCAGCAGATGACATGGAGCAATTAGAGTTCTGAGCGGGAAACACTCATGAATAATATGGCGTTTTTAAACAAATTTACCTGGAAATAATGTTCATCATGAATTGGACTAGGGAGATACTATTAGAAACAGAGAGAGCAATCAGGAGTCTACTGTATGAAGCCAGGGAGGTGATGATTTACACCAAAATAGTTGTTGAAATAGAAAAAAAATGATGTGAATATGTGAGGCAATAGTGAGATTTCTGATAGAATTTATTTATAAAAATAATTTCAGCTAAACAGTTCTTTTAAATTAGATGAGAATGAAAACAGTCCTCTAAAGCTCTTATATTTTCATTTTCATTCAAATGTTCCAAAAGCACATCTTTCCTTTATTCAACCAAATATTTATTGAATGTATTGTACGCATTGTTCTAGGAGTTTGAGATTCAATGATGAACTAAACAAAGACTGAACTCATGAACCTCACATTCTACTTGGGGGACAAAGGAGAGAAATATTAAACATAATAAGTAATTATTATAATCGAAAGAGAAAAATATATGTAAACAAGAAAAAGTAGAACAGGATATGAGGCATTTGGAGTGATACACTGAGGACAATTACAGTGTAAAAGAGAGTGGCCAGTGTAGTCCTTGCAGAGAAGGTGACGTTCAGCAGCGTCTTAAAGAGGAAAGAAAGCTAGTCTCACAGGAGGAAGAATGTTATAGGCAGAAGAAACAAATAGCAAAGGGTTGTAGCATCCTAGCATGTTTGAAGAGCCCAGTGTGGCTAGAGATTTAGGAATTTGCTTTAATTAATTCGTTTATTTATTTATTTATTTATTTATTTATTTATTTATTTATTGAGATGGAGTCTTGCTCTATTTCTCAGGCTGTAGTGCAGTGGCATGATTTTGGTTCTCTGCAAGTTCCATCTCCCAGGTTCAAGTGATTCTCCTGCCTCAGCCTGCCGAGTAGCTGGCATTACAGGCATCCACCACCTTGCCTGGCTTATTTTTGTATTTGTAGTAGAGACAGAGTTTCACCATGTTGACCAGGTTGGTCTAGAACTTTTGACCTCAAGTGATTCACCCTCCTCGGCCTCCCAAAGTTCTGGGATTACAGGTGTGAGCCACGAAGACTGGCTAGTAATTTTCTGTTTAAAGTCTGACAAAAACTTATAGCAAATCACTTTTCAAATTTGTGTTATTGCAACTCTTTGAGATTTAACCATATTTGTACTATTTTTATGTGTCACATAGGCCTCTATGAGGCAATTTTGAGCCTTTCTAATATATATATATATATATATATATATATGCATGTAAATATGTACAGTGAAGAAAGTATGGAGAAAAGTGTGCTTTATACATTTGATATCAGCTATTATGACTATTTTAATTAATATTATTGATTGTATATGAAGATTTTATTTTCATAGTTTTGTTTTAGGGTTTTTTTGTTCACTCCTTTTAGGCTTTGTACTCTGTACAGAAAGGATTAGTAATTATTCCAGAAAGGATTTTAGGTCACTTACAAGCATACCTTTTTGGGGGCTATCACCCCAAAAAGGCGCAAAAATGAAGTGAAGTGACGAAAAAGACTTAGAATGCACACCATAATATTCATGTACCACTACTTTTTTCCCTAAGCTTGCTAGTGGACAATCAAAAGGAAAAATCTTATAAGTCAATTGATAACATATATTATATTTTTAAAAACCTATGTATATAGAAAAAGTATTTTCTATGTTCTTTGTAATAAGATCACACATACATTTCTCCTGGGGATTCTCAAAAAAACAATATGATGTGACGAAATGATATTTTAAATAATTTTGTCATAGATATGAACATAGACAAAAAATGTTTCATGGGAAAGGCAGTTTAATTCAAGTCCTCATTTGATTGTCTCAAGCACCTCTGGGAAAGGCATGAAATACACATGAAATGATATTTGTTGTAGCAAAAAAAGAATCTCATTTTCTCACTTATAGTGTCACATAACCACATGTTTACAAACCCTACAAATTACATGTCTGTCCCTTGTTCCATATTAAGATCCTGAATTCAAACCAGGGAAATTTGGATGGGATTGTCAGTTTTGTTACATGTCTTTTTAAGAATGCTTAAGAATGGGAAGCTGGAACACTGGTACTGGCAAGCTGCTGAGCCTCAGTACCATAGAACGCAGGAGCCAGTATTATGACCAAGGTCAAATTGAAAGGCTGAATTTTCTCCTTGTCCCATTTTTACCAAGCTTGTGTCATTTACTGTCATGGGAAATACTTAATATCCTCTGTGTATGTGGCCAGGAGAAACAAAACATTAACATTTAAAAATACATGTAATAAGCACATGTAATTAGAACATAATCTAATTTTTAAAAATCAGGACATAAAATCAGTAGCTGTAGAGCTGGTGCAAGGCAGTATTATGATTAAAAATTACAATTTAAGAATCTCCACCTACTGATGATAATCTTTTTTTTTTTTTTTTTTGAGACGGAGTTTCACTCGTTACCCAGGCTGGAGTGCAATGGCGCGATCTCGGCTCACCGCAACCTCTGCCTCCCGGGTTCAGGCAATTCTCCTGCCTCAGCCTCCTGAGTAGCTGGGATTACAGGCACGCGCCACCATACCAAGCTAATGTTTTGTATTTTTAGTAGAAACGGGGTTTCACCATGTTGACCAGGATGGTCTCAATCTCTTGACCTCGCGATCCACCCTCCTGGGCCTCCCAAAGTGCTGGGATTACAGGCTTGAGCCACCGCACCCGGCCTTATGATACTCTTAAAAGTCATTTTGAGAGTGCAGAAATTTTTTGGTGGTTTTATAGTATTCATTTGGTATGGTGCCCATTATATATTTATCATGATGTGTAATGTTTACTTCACTCTCAT
Source organism: Saimiri boliviensis (assembly GCF_048565385.1). NCBI lineage: Eukaryota > Metazoa > Chordata > Mammalia > Primates > Cebidae > Saimiri > Saimiri boliviensis. Next base: position 104,342,232 of record NC_133459.1, read on the forward strand.
CTCTTAATTATGTTTCCTGTGTTAGATTTATATGAAAATCAGTGAAAATGTCTATTGACTGACCATATGAGTGACCATATGAGTTTTGTTTGTCATAAGGATGCAGATGACCAATTATAAGATAATACATATGTAAGATAGTAGTGAAAGAATAAATGGGAAATTCTGATGAACCTGATTTCCAGTGGGGAAACAGTGACACATAATAAGTAGTACACAGCCTCTGTGAGCCAGGGGTGAAGAGTGATTTCAGATGGCTGCCTGGCTAATCTTCACAAATACCCATTCCTTGGAATAATGCATAGCAGGTGGAGATCTTCACACCTTTGACAGCTAACCATGAGTAGTGATTTGTGGTACCACTGCAAACCAGTAAAGGGCAGCACCAGCCAGCAGCTTTCTAACACTGAACAATAAAGCCTAATTGTTATTTCAAGTTGTGAAAACAATGATTGACTTTGTTCAACATAAAGATATTTGCTGCAAATTACCTAACAGTGCTGATAGGTTAACTTTGTTGATTGATTGATTTTATTTTATTTTATGGAGACAGTTATATTGTATTACCTGGACTGGAGTGCAGTGATGCAATCTTGGCTTACTGCAACCTCCGCTTCCCGGTTCAAGCGATTCTTCTGTAGCACGTGATAGGTTAACTTTAATATCATCTTAACACAAATAAATTTTTAATTAACTTGACCATTTGTCCTGTCAGAATCAGTTGGTCCTTACAAAATTTATAGAGAGACAAGAAACTAAAGATTTTTCTGTGGCTATTTTGAGAAGACCTAAAAATGAAATATTTTCTGACCATCTAAATTTTGCCATCCAAAATATAGCATTGAACAGCATAAGCAACCTAACACTTCACTAATTAAAAATAAAAGACTAATCACATTCATTGAAACATCAATTGATACAATTGTAAACCAAATAAATTCTTTTTCAGATATCATTTCAGTTCATGATTTGAATTCAAATTCTTCTGAAGGGGAAAACTCCTTGTAATCTGTTTTACACATTAAGGAGCTTTCTGATTAAATTAATTTGTTATCACACTATGCTAAAAGTTGGGGGAGGGAAGATGTTTATCCTAAGTGATTAACATGAGTCAGAGGGAGGAAGGAGTTGACAGCCCCAGGCTTGGAGCCACATCTCACTTTAATTTTCTTTCACTGGTGGGTTATAAACATGATCAATAACTTTTTTTTTTTGTCTCCTCACCCCTTTTTTTTAATGTCTTAAAAATGTTTTGTAGAGATGGGTGGAGGAGGAGGGTGGGATGTCTCTCTATGTTGTCCAGGCTGGTCTTAAACTCCTGCCTCAAGTGATTCTTCTGCCTCAGCATCCCACAGTGCTGGGATTACAGGTGTGAGCCATGGCACTCGACTGACATAAGGACTTTAATGGCCTTAAAATATTCTAGAATAGCCATTAGAAAATATGTGTAGATTTTGGACTTTCTTATAGCAGATGTATGTCTATGGTGACTGACTGCCCTGATGTGATCTCCAACTCATCTTCTTAAGATCTACGTGATCTCCGTAAGTGACTTCATTCCTTCTGAACCTGTTTTTGATGTGTAGAATGTGGATACTATATAACTCATACAGTTTCTAGAAGGTTAAGTTAAATGGCCTATGTCCATAAAAATGTTATTTAACATAAATATGTCAGGCAAATCAATTAGAGAATACATTCTATAACTTTTGTCATATTGGATTATATAACAACATACGGAGCAAACAAGATACTAAATAAACCTTATTTAGTAACGCAAACCTAATTACTGCATTTACTTATAAATTATCATCTCAAAATTAGAAGTGTGATGCATAATCATTTTCCTTTTTAAAAAAGCATATATCATAATTTTTAGAAATAAATGACAGTTTTATTTAGTGGGAGATCTTTGCTGATCTTTGCAATTTATTGGTTGTAACTACTTCCAGAGAAACAAAAAAAGGGGTTAGTGCCACAGCTCTTTTGCAAGGACCCATCGGCATCATCTACTTTCTCTAGCCCTGCCTTGTATTGTCACATTCCTCTTTCAGTATGCCCTTCTGGACTATGTCCAGCTCAGTGGCAAATTAGTATGTCTTATAAAATTTGTGAAATTTTTGCAATGTGAAATAGCTTCTGACAGAGTAATTTTCAAATTGCCCCATTAAGACTCACAACATGGATAGTAGATTGTACCTCTATGGTAGTTATCCCGTTCCCCAGTCTTTCTTTCTGTCCTAGCAATAGAATTTTAGCTGAGGATATTTCCCAGCCTTGCTTAAATAGTATGTAAAACTTCCAGGAAACCTCTTTAAAGTACAGGAGTCCTACTTTCCCGTTTTCTCCTTCTCTTTGAAATGTTGATGGGAAAGTGGGAGCTACAAGAACTGCCTTGAACCACGACATGGAGACCATACTTTGAGGTCGGTAGAACAAATGAGAAAGAATCCCATCTTCATGATGTAACAGACCATCACGTTAGTCCTTGGCTATTCTGCTTGGATGGTTATGTGAGATTTTTGGGTTCTTGTTGAAGTGGCCAAACTACATCTTAGTGAATACGGTTTCTATGACTTAAGCACAGAAGCCAGAGAAATCACAGACAGGCAGAGCAAACGCTACTTACTGGAACTATAACAAATCATTTCTAAGTTATTATAGTAAAATTGTTTCTAAATAATAGTTTTATCATTTGGACCTTCTAATATACATGGTAATTTAATTTTGTCTTTTTCCTTCAAGTCCTTTAAAATTAAAAAGAGAAAAAGAAAACTTTCCTATACTGAGTTCCTCACTTTTAAAAAAGTTACCTATTTAGTCTCATATGATAAAGACATAAAGGAAAATGAACGTTATATCTTTTCAAAGTGAACATATTCTAGACTCTCTGACCAGTAAACATTGATTAGAAAACATTTTCCCATGAAAGATAATAATAAAATGCTTCCTACTATAGTCTTGCTCATTGACTTTGCATTTTGTCTGTGTTTAGTTAAAGTCATCTTCTGGTTAGTACTGTACCCATGTGATGATTCATCAAATACAGTTTGTACAGCATGTCCTTAACCACAGTGACCCCTGTCAGTGATTTATAATCAGATTATTATTATCTCAACTACTCATACAACTTTGAGTATTTGAACACCCTTAGCCAGTAAGTATTAAAGCGAACAATTCCAGGAGGCCGGGAGTCCAGTGAAACTCGTGTGGGCTTTGAATTCAGATGTGTCTGGATTTCAATCCTGGCGTTGACACTTACTGCCCTATTTCCCCTGGGTTTAACCCTTGACTTCTCTTAGTCTATATCTGTAAATGAGGATAATACCATCTATTTCCCAGCCTAGTTGAAAAGAGTGCTTCATTATTTGTAGGTGCTCAATAAATGTTGACTCCTTGGCCCCTACGAGATTGTTCTGACATAATGTCCACAGGTGAGCTTGAAATATTTGACCCCTGTTTCTGGGGACTTACTCAGTGTATTTACCTATCGTCAATATTGAAGGGTATTACTAGCCCTTCTCATAGAAGTTGGAGCACCCACCCCCTTTTTAATTATAATGAAATCCACGAAGAATGGAAAAGGAGCAGCTGGGTGCTCTCAGATGTGCCATAGCCTAAGCAGTCAACTTCTTACCTCCTCCCCATCTTTTCCACCTCACCTTGTTACATTTTGGAGACTATGGAACAAACTTCATTGGCAGCTTGGGCTTCTGTGACAAGGATGTCTTTGAGAAGATCAACCACAACTCAGCCCACTTGGACTTTGTGTAAGTGGGAGTCAGGAGACTTGTAGCATCCATTTCCATCCAGCCACTGAAAAGGGGTGCGAACCTAGGTAAGGAAAGATGGGCAAAGAAGGGAGGGGAGTGTCACATACTGGCGTCTGTTGGGGGTGGGAACTAGGGGAGAGACCGCAGGGATGGGGAGGGATGGGGAGAAATGCCAGATATAGTTGACGGGGGGATGAAGGCAGCAAACCACCTTGCCATGTATGTACCCATGCAACAATCCCGCATGATCTGCACATGTACCCCAGAACCTAAAGTACAATAAAAAATATATAAATAAATAAATGAATAAATAAATAAATAAGAATGTTTTGAGTGCTTACTATGTACCTGTCATGTGTTAGATAGTTGGTATCGTTATTTTATTTCATCTTCCCAAGAGGCCTGTGAGATAACTATTCTTAAACCCTTTTCAGTGAAGAAACCAAGGTTTCCTTGCACTAAGTAACCTACTCTGAAATTATTGCATCAGAAATTGAACCCAGCACTGGTTGATTTCAAAGCTCTATCCCTTTTGCTATGTATAATAAAATGCTGCCTCTTTGACCCAATTGAACCTATGTTTCATCTGCAAAATGCTATGGGACGGATGTTCCGTAAGGTCCTTTATACTTTCAAATGCTATAATTCCATCCTCTTCATTCTAAATGTGGGAATATAAAACTTACTAAGCTTTTTAAAGACTTAATAAGTCTTCCTCCAATAAATGTTCACACTATCTTTGACTCAGTGTAATTGATACTTTTATATGTAACAGATACAAAAAGAGTGAATACGTAAAATTGGCTGTAGGGAGCAAATAATTAGATACCTGTTTTCTACAGGCATCATATTTTCAGAAAACTGTTTAAAATCTAAATTCTTTTATTTCTTTATTTTTAAAATTTCTGATTATACAACAGAACACAAATGAAACAATTCATAATCCATGCTGTGTTGAAAGAAGAAAGGGATTCACCAAGAACAACTGAGCCCAACAGCAGTCATATCGGCATGTTACAGCTGAAGGAGCCAGGAGTACAAAAGATCATTAACTTAATTCCATTTTACTCTTCCTGGATTGGCTAAATAGTCAACACAGCAACATCAAACACCGAGCTTCCTTCATTTGTCACATACATTTTAAGTTCAAAGATGTGAGTCTCGCAATGATTAAAAAAAAAAAATTATTTGCCTTCTTTGGTGCCATAATGCTTTAATGTTTTTCTCTCTTGAACAGCAAGACCAGTTCTGGAGAGATGTGGCAGGTCTATGCTGGAGCTCAACAGTAATACCTTTCGAGTGGCAAATTCAGTTTCATATTTATGGATACAGCTGCCTTAGTCATAACTGGTAAGTCTCTATCTCAGTCACCAAGAAATGTTACTTTGGGTTGGGATTTATTATTTCTATTCGTTGTCCTTTGTATAACTATTTGAACAAAAAGAGGAGGCTACCCCTTTCTTTTTATTGTCAGTAAGCTTGCATTTTTGTGAAACACATTAGAATTTGTATTTTGCTTTAGTTTATAATATAGTGCTATTGGAAGCTGCTGAAAATTAAAGATATTTAAAAGAGATGCAGAGACCATATTTTCAACTACTCAATAAACTGTAGATGCAGATTCATGATGGAATGGGCATTTAAGTAAAGTGACAGAGGTGCAGAGGTTACAGCTTCTGAGGCAGATGTTCTGTGAAAATGTAACCTGGTCCATTTCACTGCCGTTTCTTTAACAGTACTATTTATGATATACTCTAGCTGATTCACTTTGCGGACCATATTTTGCAAATGTAAAATTCACGATTTTGATTCCAGGTTTTATTACCACGGGAACCTCCATGGCACAATGCATGATTTTTATGCACATGAGGCTTCCACTGGTGTCATGCACATTGTGAACTTCTGGCAAGGACAAATGACTCAACTCTCCCAGGGAGCTGGAATTGCAGGGCCCCTTACATCGCTTCCAAATTTTGCAATTAATCAGCCCCACACATATGTTTTGGGTGTGTACTTTGCACAAGGGCACAAATACTACAGCATGACTTCTGGGGTAACTTGTTCGTTGGCAGCCTACTTCAGTTCTCCTTAGCTTACACTCGAGCTTTGACCTAATTAAGCACGTATTAATACTTGGTGCTTAAAAAAAGAAAGTTTATTTAAACAGTGTGTAAACAAAAAGTAAAAGATAGAAAAGGCACTGCCTTCTCCCCCTGATCTGTCATTCCTGCTTCTAACGTGAAAGGTTCTCTGGGCCCAGGCATTCAGACATGTTCAGATCGATGTAAAGAGGAAGACATGTGATGTCAATAATCTCTCTGAGATATGACAGTGATGCTGGGCTATCAAATTTATTTGCTTTGCTTATTGTTTTTATGATAAAGTCAAATGAGTTTCAGATGAGTCTCAAATTACGGTCTGAGCTAATTAAATGTGCTCCATAGCAGCCCTAAACCTGACAGGAGCTCTCTTCTGAGCTCCATGAGTTCTGTTGACATTTAGGCTAACCCTTTGACAAGAATATTGCCAAGTAGTAAGCTAACATTTTGGGGATCCATTTTCTTTCTCATTGGATGAGCAAGTATATGGCAGTGAGGCAAGGATGGAGGACTTCACTACAAGGATAAATCTCGATCAGGGTCGGGTGGGGGCGGGCTGCTGCCGTTCACATCTTGTTTGTTCAGTTAAGGACATTGAGACCCAGCTTCATTCTTTCTGGCATCCCCTGTCAGAACCACCACAGCAACCAGCAAGGAGGAACACGTAACAATCATCTGCAGAGAAAATTTCCTACCACGTAAGCTGATGCCTCGGTACACTTTCTCCTTAAAACCATGGTCAGCCAACAAACATATGAAAAAAATGCTCATCATCGCTGATTCTTAGAGAAATGCAAATCAAAACCACATTGAGATAACATCTCACACCAGTTAGAATGGTGATCATTCAAATATCTGGAGACAACAGATACTGAAGAGGATGTGGAGAAATAGGAACACATTTACACTGTTGGTGGGAGTGTAAATTAGTTCAACCATTGTGGAAGACAGTGTGGCGATTCCTCAAGGACTTGGAAATAGAAATTCCATTTGACCCGGCAATCCCATTACTGGGTATATATCCAAAGGATTATAAATCATTCTATTATAAAGACACATGCGCATGTATGTTTTTAGCGGCACTGTTTACAATAGCAAAAACCTGAAACCAACCCAAATGTCCATTGATGATAGACTGGACAGGGAAAATGTGGCACATATACATCATGGAATACTATGCAGCCATCAAAAACGATGAGTTCGTGTCCTTTGTAGGGACATGGATGAATCTGGAAACCATCATTCTCAGCAAACTGACACAAGAACAGAAAATCAAACACTGCATGTTCTCACTCATAGGTGGGTGTTAAACAATGAGAACACATGGACACAGGGAAGGGAGCATCACACACTGGGGTCTGCTCATCACACACTGGGGACACAAGGAAGGGACAGTGTGGGGGGGTGGGGAGGTCAAGGAGGGATAACATGGGGAGGTCAAGGAGGGATAACATGCCAGTTGTAGGTGAGTGGGGGATGGAGGCAGCAAACCACATTGCCACATGTGTACCTATGCAACAATCCTGTATGATCTGCACATGGACCCTAGAACCTAAAATACAATTAAAAAAAACAAACCTTGGTCAAATAGTTGCAGAGTGGACTTTGAAACTATCCTTTTATGAGAGTGGCCGACACCCAGTCACTGTCTAGTGGATGGCATTATAACTTGGCTATTATGGTACTTTAAAATATGCAATTTTTTTTTAATTTAGCAGCCACAAAAATTGGTAGCACCTCATTTAATTCTTATGGCAACCCACACAAAGAGAAGCTTTAAGGGTGAGGCATCTTGGGTTTAAATCTTGGCATCATCACTTTCTAGCTATATGGCCCTGCTGCTTCCCTGTGTCTAAATTCCCTTTCATCTTTATAGCTACTGTGTATGACAACTACAATGTCTCCACCTTACAAAATTCCAGGTTTTCTTTTCAGCATTTAATGTATATTAACTACCCCCAAATTTATGAAGTAATTACTGTCATAATCTCTACTGAACAGATAAAATGAGGCATATTGATTCCAATAAGGAAAAAAAATCAAGTGGAAGTAAACTACAATCACAGATTTTAGGAGAAAATTCATGTTCATATGCCTCCTATTCTTAATTCTAACATTAATAGAATAGCAGCTTAAGTTTCAGTAACCAAGCATAGTTCAGCAACCAAGAGATTTTTGTTTCTTATTTCATACTTTTAAAAGCAATCTACAAAATATAAAAATTTTCGAATTAAGGATTCAATACTTATTTCTCAGCCTTTGAAAATTTCCCACAACTATGACAATAAAACAATCCTTGCTTTTAGTGATTTGCATTTTCTTTCCGTCTTCTCAAACCTGTGGTTCAAAACCCGCCCTCTTGATTTGTTCATTCAAAAATTTCTGTTAATATCTGAATAGGTGACAAAACAGCACAGGTGTAGTCTGGTACTTATAGAATGCAGAGTTAATTTCCTGATGGTAACCCCATTTAAGACACAGTCTCTAGGAAGGCATAGCAATAAAAAACCTAAGCCATATTGAATTGCCTAGTTTTTTCTTCTCTCAGATTGGGATTGCTCCACTACAGTGTGGTGCTAAATCTCTGTTTAGCTTTTATTTATTTTTTTTTTTAAAAAGCTTATGCAGATTCTGTATGTTTAAAAAGATCAGATCTCAGGTTATTAATATTTGAGCAATTGCAAAAGAATTAAGCTAAAATTCCAGACAGCATCACTGATTCATGTTCATCTATTGCCTTTGTTGTTTCTCACATTAGGGAATATTTGGCTGGAGCATGTTTAATTTGGGAGAATTATTTAAAAGTGTTTTTATGGCCTACAATTATTTTCAATAATAGGTCAGCAAAGGAAGGGATTTAAATACATGTTTTATTGAAAGTTTAAAAATATTTTAGATTCAAAGGGATGCTCTAATATACAACTGTAAGGTTTTGCAAAAGTAGACGTCTTAGTTGTGACCATGTAAGCAAGGTGAATAATTAAATCTTGCTTATGTATTTGATATTCTTATCATAGAGCGTAACCAGGAAACACGTCATCAATTTTTTTTTATTCCATCTTCTGCCCTACTTTTTCCCCAACACCATGGCCTCCATACCATCCTGATGTACTTCCATTTAAATAAGTGTTGTAAATATAATACAAAAGAAGATGTTATGTGGTTTTTAATATATAGTTAATACATAGAGTAGCCCCCCTTTATCCATGAGGGACATTGCAAGCACCCCAGTGGATGCCTGAAACTGAGGATAGTACCAACCCTATAAACACTATGTATTTTCCTATACATACATACCTATCATGAAGTTTAATTTATAAATTAGGCACAGTAAGAGATTCATAACAACAACTAATGATAAAATGGAACAACTAAACATATGGCAGCATAACTATATTTGTGCTTTGGGATCATTATTAAGTAACGTAAGGGTTACTTGAACCCAAGCACTGCAATATCGGGATGGTCGATCATGCAAATATGTGGGCTACTAAGTGACTAATGGGAAGATTGTGTAGACAGTGTGGACATGCTGGACAAAGAGATGCTTTATGTCCTACATGGGGCTGAGCAAGATAGTGAGAGCGTTCATCATGCTACTCAGCATGGCACAGGGCCCTTCCAAACAGGCCTAACACAGGAGCCTGTTAATGCCGTGCCAGGAATTAAACCTTTGGTTATGGGGAGATGGGACACTAGCAGTTGGGAGGTGCACAATGTCTATTTACTGACCAGTGCAGAAATATTTAAACATTGTAACTCACTGAATGTCTGTACAGGTACTCAGCATGGCAGAAACATAGTTCACTGCAGACTTGAACTGGTGGACTCAAGAAATCTTCCTGCCTTCACCTCCCAAAGTCCTGGGATGACAGGTGTGAACCTGGCCCAGTTATTCTTATATTAAGAATTGATTGATAGGCAAGGAGAGCCATATGCTCACAGCTCATTAAAGCATTCAGCATGGTGTGCAATTTTCAACTTACACATTTCTTTTTCTGGATTTTTCCAGTTAATATTTTTAGATCATGGTTGTGGGTAACTGAAGCCACAGGAAGTGAAACAGTGGATAAGAGGGACTACTGTATAGATAGTATACAGTAGTGTATATTCAAATCTTCATAATGTACTTAATAAATAAGATTCTTCAAACGATTACAATGATAAACAACCAGCATGGCACAGGGCTCTTCCAAACAGGCCTAACACAGGAGCCTGTTAATGCCGTGCCAGGAATTAAACCTTTGGTTAGGGGGAGATGGGACACTAGCAGTTGGGAGGTGCACAATGTCTATTTACTGACCAGTGCAGAAATATTTAAACACTGTAACTCACTGAATGTCTATACAGGTACATACTGGCTTATGAAAGTCCTCATCTCAGTGTGAGATCAGTTGGTGATAGGCAGCCAAAGAAATACATCACTTTGCATTTATCATTTTATGATCCTATCTTTGCATTGCTATTTGAGAACCTAGTTCTGTGACATCTCTAGCCATAGCTTGTAAGGGAGTGCCTCTGATGAACTTTTCATGATGCAAATGGTCTTTTGTCATGCCTGTACTCTTTATTGATTTGGTAAATGGAATATCTCAGAACATTGGCAGTGGGTGAGTTTTTAGCCTTTACAAAATATATGCACTCCTGCAGGACATGGTGGCTCACACCTGTAATCAGTCCTAGCACTTTGGGAGGCTGAGGTGGGCAGATCACTAGCGGTCAGAAGTTCAAGACCAACTTGGCCAACATGGTGAAACCCCATCTCTACTAAAAACACAAAAATTAGCCAGGCATAGTGGCACATGCCTGTAATCCCAGCTAGTGGGGAGGCTGAGGCAGGAGAATTGCTTGAACCCTGGAGATGGAGGTTGTAGTGAGCTGAGACTGTGCCATTGCACTCCAGTCTGGGGGACAAAAGCGAAACTCCATCTCCAAATTATAAAAATTGTCTATATCCACTCCTGCATACTGCTTCTCTGAGCCCTCGTTTCCTTCTGCTGCCATAGCAATTTTGACCTTTCGACTTCATTTATGGTAGGCTGTTGCTTCCTCCAAGCACACTTAAATTTTTCTCAAGGGACCTTGACAGGATATTACACTCTATATTCCAGGACAATGATCCCACATCAACATATTTTTCCTCATTCAACTTTGTGTTCTGTCCCTTTTAATTCAGCACCCCTAGAATTTATTTCCAAGCCCTCTTCTAGTTTTTTTCTGGTCCATGTTGACTAGATCCTACACCTCCTTGGGTGTCCTTTATCCTCTTTGTCATGTCTAACACTTCCCCAGCCAGGTTATGTTGTGATTTTAACCCTAATTATTGTTCTGGAGGATTGGACAACTACAGGTCCAGAAGGTGCACTTAAAACTGGGAATTTAAGATGTTCAAGGGGATCTTATATCAGAGGATCCCATTCTTTCCCAATTAAGTTCCTGGTCTTCACAGCAGATTTGCTTAGGTTGAGAATTCAACCATTTTTGGAGGTCTGACACTTTTTATAAAAAATTCATTTGGGGCCTGGCTGTCAGCATTTTTTGTCATTAAGCTCCAAGAGATCTGTCTCTTCATATGCTGCTAAGATTTCAGTCTTTCATATCAACCCCTCAATTGTTAATTTTCTATTCTCAGCTGTTTATTACTTTTTCTAAAGCATCAGTTGTCCCTGTCAATAATGAGATAATTTCATTATTCTTATAATGACCCTGTAATTCTCAAACAACTGATACATTGGATCCACAAGTCCATTTCCTTCCATTATTATACCAACCCCACTCCCCACCCAGTAAGCATTTTAACAATGTCACTGCTACCCTTGCCAGGAGCTCCATCTACCACCAGTGATAGGGTCCTCATTGCCAAGGTAATGGCAGGTATTCAAGCTCCATTTTAGCATTTGTATTCCCTGGCCACTGCTGGTGTCAACGATTGCTGGTTGGACTACTGAGGAGGCAAAATCTGAGGCAGAGATTAGCATGCAGGATAGATACCTGTGGCAAAAGGAAAAGCAAACATTACCAGGCAGAGGAAGAAATTGGTCTGCAATGCAGTCTTAAGGATCCACTGGAAGTGTGAAAGCTGAGATAGCCTGTCTGGATTTTTCTAAGTTGAGACAAAAAAAGGTCAGGAAAGACTTTTGTCAGGGACTTTTGCCAAGGTAGTTCTCATCAGTCTAGGTGAGTGACTCTCAAACTTTAGCATGTATCAGAATCAGAACCCAGGAGGGCTTAATAAAACAGATTGTTGGGTCCTACTGCCAGAGTTTCTAATGACGTCTGGAAGGAGGCCAGAGGACTTGCATTTCTAACAAGTTCCCAAGTGATGCTGCTACTTCTTGTCCGGAGATTGCATCTGGGGAATCACTGGTATAGTCCATTTCCTGGATGGGGGCCTGTCAGCAGGCAGCACTTCCCACAGTTGAGGAGAACAAGGTGATCAATCCTGAGAGGAGATCTGGAAAGCAGGTCACAACCGCTAGCATGGACTCCAGAGTCTGTAAGAGACATAATCCTGCAGATTCCACCACTCACTAGGTCTTTGACCTTAGGATGTTATCCGACTTCTCTGAGCTTCGTTTCTAAAATGTCTATAGTAACACCTAATGTAAGGAATATTGTGAGAAAAAAATTGCCACTCTTTATTTGTTCCTTAACTCAGTGATTGGAATCACTATCCAACCAGTTGCCCCAGTTAGAATGTTGGCAGTCATCTTGGTCTTACATCTTCCCATCATCTAATCAGTGCACTAAAGCTTGACAGCCCTACCATTTAAATGTCTCTTGATAGATTCATTTCCTTTTAAGGCCATTGACAATACCCTAGTTCAGCTGTCAGTCATTTTTCACCTATGAATTGGCTTATCTGCCACCATTCTTTTCTTCCATTTTATTCCATAAAGACATCCAGATTTTCCTAAAATACTAACTTGATCAGATCCTCACATGCTCAACAGTCTTAAATGGCTCCTTACTGTTCTTGGGATAGAATGTCATCATTTAAACTTGGTTCTGCCCTTCGGAAGACCTCTACTACCTTTCCATCCTCACATATCACCACTCATGCCAGCATAATTTACTCTGTAATCCTACTTCACTATTCGTACTTCTTTCAAAGTTCTTTTCTCTAACCTTCAGACTTTGCATATATTGTGCACTCCTTATGGTATGCTTTTCCCCTATTTTCTCTGATACCTTTTCCAGATTTCAAAACATCCTTCAGGTCTCACTTCTGTAAACATTTCTTGACTCACCAAGCCTGGTTAAGAGTCCCTATTATGTACTCCCATGAGTAGTTTTGCAGTAGTTAACTACCTCTTTATTTCTTTGTTCCTCAATCTCCACCTTCCATAAGGTGGAGATTAAATAGAGCTTCACATTCCAAATTTTGGAAGGCCAAATTAGTAAGCCACATGCTTGACACACGAAAAGTATTCAACAAATAACAGTTCTTATTTCAGTTGGAGCTGAAGATTTTAAAGAGTTCAGGGGAATTAGGGGAAGGTTTGGAATGGAACATGCAACTGGCTATTTCTTTTTTTTTTTTTTTTTTTTTTTTTTTTTTTTTTTTTTTTGAGACGGAGTTTCGCTCTTGTTACCCAGGCTGGAGTGCAATGGCACGATCTTGGCTCACCACAACCTCCGCCTCCTGGGTTCAAGCAATTCTCCTGCCTCAGCCTCCTGAGTAGCTGGGATTACAGGCACACACCACCATGCCCAGCTAATTTTTTGTATCTTTAGTAGAGACGGGGTTTCACCATGTTGACCAGGATGGTCTCGATCTCTTGACCACGTGATCCACCCGCCTCGGCCTCCCAAAGTGCTGGGATTACAGGCTTGAGCCACCGCGCCCGGCCGCAACTGGCTATTTCTAAGTGGGAAGTTCATAATTAAGACAGTATCTATCATAGCTATTTTCCCTACTAAAAATTCGAATGATTTGATAACCGTAATCTTTTTAAACAAATCTTTTTGTATCCTAATTATATTAATAAACATATTAACATAAAAACATCATAATTATGTAATCTACCATGGAAATGAAAGCCATAAATAATACTGTAGGAACATAATAATCTGACTATAATTATGGTTAATTTTCAATTATTATTTAGTTATACTTTGTTATTGATTCAACTTCTTATAATTTATATAACACTTTGCAACCACTTACACGTTTAATAAACTCAGCAATTCTGTGATGGAGAGATAAGCCTAATGTTTTTGTAAGGGAACAAATAGAAACAGTTATTTAGGAATATCTCAAAGGAATTAAAGAGGCAGAAATGAAAGTCCAGATTTTTAAGCCAGGGAATCACATACCCCACCTCCATGTACTTTCCATGAGAAAAAGAAATCTTTACCAGAATCTGTAGGAAATGGAAATAAGCAAACAGAATGATTGTGGGTGAAGACATCAATAAGGGAATTAGAAACTAATATAGCATAACATTACAGAGTAGATAAATTTCTATTTTGATCCACAGGGGCCCCTTTACTGTTTCTCCATTAAACATAGTTGCTGTACTATCTGTCCACTTACTTGCTCACTCAGGACTGTTTAACTCTTTTAATTCCTATCAACTGTCAAAAATCTTAAAGAAAATTTCTGATATAGTGCTTTACCCTCAAGTGTATGGAGACTTTGTAATGTGTCAAATTTGTTAGGTGAAACTATATTTCCCATAATTCCTTTTCCCTCTATGCTCTGGTTACAGTGGGCTCCAGAGAGATTTTTCTGTGAGATTTGGAGGAGAAAAGTGAAACGGTAGCCATTCTGTAGTTCACATGTATCACTGATCTGCTGGTGTCCCACCACAATGTTGTTTGGCATGAGGAAGTGGCTAGGCCTGCAACTCTTCTTGAATCTTCCTTCTGCTTCTCTGACTCCTGAGGCAGGTGTGTGTATCAAGCTTCCTGACTAAGGGCTCTGGATTCTGCAGGAAACCCACATGATCAATCAGAGGCAGGGAGAATTGGCTTGTGTATTATTTCATTCTTATGCTGCTATAAATAGCTGCCAGAGACTGTGTAATTTTTAAAGGAGAGGTTTAATTGATCACAGTTCAGCATGGCTGGGGAGGACTCAGGAAACTTACAGTAATGGCAGAAAAAGAAGTAAGCACGTCCTTCTTCACATGGGGACAGGAGAGAGAAGTGCCAAGCAAAAGGGAAAATGCCCCTTGGAAAACCATCAGATCTTGTGAGAATTTACTTGCTATCACAAGAACATCAGAGAGGAAACTGCCCCTATGATTCAGTTATCTCCACCTGCTCCCACTATTGACATGTGGGGATTATTACAATTCAAGGTGAAACTTGGGTGGGGACACAGAGCCAAGCCAATGTGAAACTCATCCTTATGAGTTCCAGCTCGTTCTTAGGGGTTCCAACTTATTCCTGTTTTCCTCATTTTATGTCCATCTTCCCTATGACTCTGACATCCCTGTGGACTTAAGGGTCCACCATCAAATGTGAAGAATAAAGCTTTACAGAGACAATTTAAGCAACTCCAGCTGCAGTAGATCAAATCCCTATAACAAATCTCTGTGTATCTACAGTATCTCTCTCTCTCTCTCTCTCTCTCTGTGTGTGTGTGTGTGTGTGTGTGTGTGTGTGTGTGTGTGTCTCTCTCTCTCTCTCTCTTTCAGTGATTCTGTTTATCTTATTATATCTCAATTGATACAGAATTTGGCACTGAAAACGGAGTGAGTACTGAGAAATAAAACAGTAAGAATGAGTTCTTTATATTGAATTTTTGGAATTAGTTCTCCGATGGGATTAAATTTCAAGCCATTACATCTGTATTCAATGGTAAAAGAGCACTAACAGTCCAAGGCATGCATTAACAACAAAGTACCTCAGTTTATGACCTATAGATACCTGTAAGCAAGTACTTTTAAAAGGCATGGCATAGAGTGGGCACAGTGGCTCTCACCTGTAATCCCAGCATTCTGGGAGGCCAAGGCAGGCAGATCACTTGAGGTCAGGAGTTTGTGAATAGACATGGCATGGTCCTGCAGCCTTAAAACAATTCAGTGAAAACATGTAGTATAATGCATTTTTTTAGTTGCTCTAACTATGCTGGAGAACTAGAGACAAAAAATAATGAACTCATTGCTTTAAATTCCCCTCTTAAGGACTATATAAAGGCCTTGAAAACTCCTATGACTATGCTGAAGGAAACTCTTATTTCTTGTGACAGTGAAGCCAAGACTCCTAAACAACAAATCCAAAGTCTATTTTTGTAGGCCACCAAACTACAAAGAAAATTGAATTATCAACCTTATGGAGTCTTTTTTCTTAAAGTTATGGCATTGATTAGGAAAAAAAAAAAAGAGATCCTGAAAATTGGGTGTGGCATATGGGTAGATTCTGATGACCCAGTCTTCAAAAAACTGAGCCTTCCTTGCCAGTGAAAGCAGCCCTTCCACTCCTATCTGAGTGGGTTACTTTCTTTTTCCTGAAGAATCTGTTGTTGCCTCTTCCTGTATAGTTGTCTTGCAAAGCACTGATAATCTTTTCTGAATCTGGACCAACCCTTGCCTTTCTTCTAGATACAGATTTGTATGCATACTCAAGTCCCAGCAGTTGTCAAGGGCAAGATACAAATTTTGCCCTGTGATAGGTACAATATTCACCAAGAGAACTGCATGATTTGCCAATTTATCATGTCAGAAATCTGAAGAATATATGTGGGAACAGATCACAAGGATGTGAGATCAATGTGAAAGGAATATAAAGTTGTATCAGGCCTAAAATATTGCTATAGACTCACTAATCAGAGCTTCCGAATGGATCTATGCAGAGGGCCTAAGGATGGCTCTGATATTTTTTGATAGGCTAACTGAAATGTGAATCCAAAGTAGCCAGTGCCAAATAAGTCAAAATGTCAAAACTTTCTTGGAATACTGTAGAGGAAGATGTTCAAAGGCCTAGAGTGATTAGAATATTCATGGGATTTTTCTCATCTAAGACCTGCTTACCCACCAAAGTGGAATTCAGAGGACAAGTGTATTAGTCAGGGTGCTCTAGAGGGACAGAACTAATATGATAGATGTATATATGAAAAGGAGTTTCGTAAGGAGTATTCACTCACACGATTACAAAGTAAAGTCTCACAATAAGCCATCTGTAAGCTGAGGAGCAAGGAATCTAATCTGAGTCCCAAAACCTCAAAGGTAGGGAAGCCATCAGTGCAGCCTTTAGTCAGTGGCTGAAGGCCCGAGATTCTTGGGCAAACCGCTGGTTTAAGTCCAAGAGTCCAAAAGCTAAAGACCTTGGAGTCTGATGCTTTAGGTTAGAAAGCATTCAGCATGGGAGAAAGATGAAGCCTGGAAGATTCAGTAAGTTGGCTCCTTCCACCTTCTTCTGCCTGCTTTTTTCTAGCCACAATGGCAGCTGATTACCTGGTACCCACCCAGATTGAGGGTGGGCCTGCCTCTCCCAGCCCACTGACTCAAATGTTAATCTCTTTTGGCAACACTCTCATAGACACACCCAGGAACAATACTTTGCATCCTTCAATCCAATCAAGTTGACACTCAGTATTAACCGTCACAGGTGTGCTACTCTGACTTTTTTTTTTTTTTTTTGAGTAATCCAAAAAAATTGCCAGAACAAATGAAGGCTATACAACAGGTCTAGACTGTAAAAAAGCTTCTCTGCCACTTGGGCTATATAACTTAGTAGATCCAACGGTGTTTGAAATGTTCGTGGTGAATAAGAATGCTACCTACATATTACGGCAGAACTTTGTCCCAGTATTTACCCTTAGAATTTTGGAACAAAGCCCCAGCTACTCAGGAGACTGAGGAATGAGGACTGCCTAATTGCTTGGGGATTTGAGGCTACAGTGAACTATGATCACACCATTGCATTCCAGCCTGGGCAACAGAACAAGTCCCTGGGAAGGAAGGAAGGAAGGAAGGAAGGAAGGAAGGAAGGAAGGAAGGAAGGAAGGAAGGAAGGAAGGAAGGAAGGAAGGGAGGGAGGGAGGGAGGGACGGAGGGAGGGAAGGAGAGAAAAGAAAGAGAAAAAAAAAGAAAGGAAAGAAAGAGAGAGAGAGAAAGGAAAAAAGAGCTTTTGGTTTGCTACAGATCTGTAGTGGAGTTTGACACTGACCACCTGACCATGACCTATCAAGTTACCAAGTCATCTGAACTGCCCATCATGAGCTACATGAGAGACCTGGCCTACCAAGCCACAAAATTGGGTGCACAACTATACTCCATCATCAAATGAATATAATATATACAATATCGTGTTTAAACAAGTTCAAAATGCAAAAGTAAGTTGCGTGAGAAAGTGGCCCAGATGTTCATTGTCACCATTTCTGCTGCATACCTTCTCTTTCTCAATGTATAACTGTGGACTCATAGGGAGTTGTGCATGACTTGTTGACTGAGGAAGAAAAGTCTTGTGCTTGTTTTACAGATGAGTCTGCATGATGCGTGGGCACTACCCAAAAGAGGACAGCTATAGCACCACTCAGGGATAGTGCTGAAGAACTGTAGTAGAAGGAATGCTCCCAGTGGGTAGAACTTCAAGCAGTGCCTCTGGTTTTCATTCTGCCTCAATAAAGAGTTGACATGATATATGAGTTATACCTTTTTTTTTTTTTTTTTTTTTTTTTTTTTTTTTTTTTTTGAAGACAGGTTCTCACCTTGTTGCACAGGCTGGAGTGCAGTGGCATGAGCATGACTCATTGCAGACCTGATCTGCTGGGCTCAAGCAATCCCCTTACCTTAGTCTCCCAAGTAAGGGGGACTATACATGCATGACACCACACCTAGCTAATTTTTGTTTTATTGTAGACATGGTGTTTCACCGTATTGCCAGGTCTCAGACTCCTTGGCTCAAGCAATCCACCTGCTTGGGCCTCCCAAAATGTTGGGACTACAGGTGTGAGCCACTGTGCCCAGCCAAGTCTATACTAGCTTATATACTAGTTTATACTAAGTCTATACTATGGCTAATGGTTTGACTGGATGGTCAGGGACTTTAAAGGAACACTACTAGAAAATTGGCAGGCAGAGAAGTTGAAGATCTGTGTTCCATGTGTGCATCAAAGAATGACTTCAGCAGAGAAGAATTTTTATAACCAGATGGATAACAGGACCTGTTTTGGGGACAAAGCTAGACTCCTTTTCCAGTCACTGCTGTCATTGCTTGGTGGGCTCATGAACAAATAACTATGACAACAGAGATGGAGTTTACCCCCGGGCTCAGCATTATGAACTTCCTTTCACTAAGACTCATCTGACTAGACTCACTGTTGAGTACTCAACTGTAGCAGACAGCAGCTGCAGAGAACAACATGGAGCTTTTGGAGCTCCCGATGTGGCACTATTCCCACAGAAAACCAACCAGCTACTTCATGTTGAGTTATTTACTGTAGGCCACTTCCATCATGAAACAGGCAGGACTTATTGCTCACAAAATAAACACTTACTCTCGATATGAATTTGCCTCTCGTAAAGCTTCTGCCAAAACTATCAACCATGGACTTCAAAGTCCCTTATCTATACTAATGGTATTTCATATAGCATCACTTCTGACCAAGGAATTCATTTCACAGTGAATCAAGTGTGACACTGGGCCCATGCTCATGAAATTCACTGGTCTTAGCATGTCCCCATCATCCTGGAGCAGCTGACTTAAGACTGGCGCTAGGCTGGCGGCAACACCTAGGGAACTAGTGCAGTGTCCTCTCAGATGTGGTTTGTACTTGAAATCAACATCCAGTGCTGCTGGTCTCCTACAGCCAGAATTCATGGATAGAAGTGAGAGTGACTCCTGTTACTATTATGTTAAGTGATCTACTAGTAACATTTCTGTTTCTCATTTCCATGACTTTAGGCTCTACTAGGGACACAACACTTATTCCAGTCAACTGGTAGTTAAAACTGCCACGTGGATACTTTGGTTTCCTTATGCCACTGAATCCATAGGCAAAGCAAAGGATTATTCTACTGGCCGGTGTGTTTGATCCTATCAAAGGGAAATGATTGCTACTACACAATATTCTAGCATCAAATGCAAAGAAAACAGCCTTACTAGGACGGCTTAAGCAACTGAAGCTTCCAAACCTTGCAAGGTCAAATCCCTGTAACAAAACTATCTATGTATCTCTCATGTATGTATGTATGTATGTATGTATCTATCATCTATCTATCTATCTATCTATCTATCTATCTATCTATCTATCTATTTATCTATCTATCATCTGTCATCACCTCCTGTTCTTGCTTCTCTGATTGGCTGCTGATAGAAAGTGTAAATGTAGGTCAAGCACAATGGCTCATGACTGTAATCTCAGCACTTTGAGAGGCCAAGGCAGGAGGATCACTCAAGGTCAGGAGTTTGAGAACAGCCTGGCCAACATGGTAAAACGCCGTCTCTGCTAAAAATACAAAAATTAGCCAGGTGTGGTGATGGGCACTTGTAATCTCAGCTACTCAGGAGGCTGAGGCAGGAGAATTGCTCAAACCCAGGAGATGGAAGTTGCAGTAAGCCGAGATCATGCCATTGCACTTCAGCCTGGGCAACAGAGCATTAAAAAGACAGACAGACAGAGAGAGAGAAAGAGAGAGAGAGAGAGAGAGAGAGAGAGAGAGAGAGAGAGAGAGAGAGAATGTAAATGACTACAACGAAATTAAAGTTGTACTTTCTAATGAGGATCAAATCCTTAAGCCACTGGACAAGGTGAGAAGTGATTTTCGAAGAAGGCTTTTGGACAAACTACCACTAAGGTCAGATTACCACTAGGATCAGAAAAGATGTTTCTCAGGAGGATCTAGCACATGTTTTCCAATGACACAATGTACATTAACCTAAATAGACCTGCAGTTTTGTTTGTCAAATAGGCACTGTAGCTTGGGTGAGTTTAATTAGTCTAATGGCATCAAGTCTTAGAAAAATGTTTCCTGTGTCTCAGACAAATGACTGCAATAGGATAATTAGGAGAGTATTTTATATTGAGGATTGCCCATGTGAAGTAATTCATGGAAATAACCGGAAAGGTGACCATTCAATAGAAGGGTTGAAATCTAAATGAAATTTTCTTGGGAATGTTTTTCTCTGTTAATATGTTTTGTACTATAACTTGGACTAGGAAAAGTTGTTTAAGAGGCAGTATGCCAAAATTTTGGAATTGTAACCAATAATAATGATGTGACCTACTTTGCAGTATCATGTAATTACTGGGATAAGGTATACGGTGCATCTCAAAATCTTTCTAATGTAATAAGTATTCACTCATATTTTTCAATGTCAGTAAATAATGAGTTATCCTAGCAAAGGTCATGTGACTGTTTGTATCTTGTATAGTGGGTGTTTAACATGCCTTATGGCCCTGGTTTCAGGACTGTATTTGATCATGGTAAATAAGTGAGGACACCTAACTTTATCTCTTCTTCACAGTCACTTCACAAATGTCCTAATTTTATCCCAGAATTCATGAAAACAACTTATTTTTGTCATTTAACGCATGAATGTTCAAATTTCAGATACCTCATATTATGTTTCTGGGGCATTTTTGTTCTCAAGCCAGGAGCTGAGTTCCATGAGCTAAATTCTGCATCTCTTTTCAATCACAGGCTCTTTTAATCATTTCAATCAATCATAGTCTAAGTATTATTAAAATCACTTAATAAATTTCCAGTTATATGCCGGAGCTCCAGGAAACATGTAGATTCAGTAACGTTGAACCTTCACATCACAAAATAAAATCAATCTATTTAACCCCCTTTTCCTTACTCCCTTCTTGATTCAACCAAATTGTCAATGCACATAGCATGTGGAAGATTCATTTAACAAGTATTCATTGTTAAAGGATGCCAGAATGGCCTCCTTCCTGGAGGAATTTCAGACTCTTGAGCTGTGTATCCCACAAGGCTTACAGCATTATTTTGCAAACTTCCTTACCATATTTCTTTGAATATAATATCCCCAGGTATTTTCCTTTCCACTTCAATTTTGAGGAACAAATATATTTTTTATTTGGTTGGTTGGTTTTTACTCCAAGTTATTTTCACAGCAGTGTGCTGCTTTTGTTGTTGACAAAAGTAGTTGCTGCTCTGAGAGAGGCATGAAAGACCCTATTTGCTGAAAGAGAAACCAAGTGTGTGTATAGACTTAGTAATGATGCTGGAGAGATTTGATATGGAGGAAATTTAGCTGTAAATTGCTATGGCTGTAGCCCCTGGGGCAGTTACAATCTATTGATCTTTCTTTTATCTTCTATAGAACATCTTCTATCCCTATTTCTATTTTAGGAATTAAACATTCACTTATGAGGCCATGGA
The DNA here is from genome assembly GCF_048565385.1 of Saimiri boliviensis. Lineage (NCBI taxonomy): Eukaryota > Metazoa > Chordata > Mammalia > Primates > Cebidae > Saimiri > Saimiri boliviensis. The sequence continues at coordinate 104,364,408 of NC_133459.1, forward strand.
AATTAAGCCCCACATAAACACAAAGTGGGGGAGGGTCATGGTTCATAAAGTGATTCCTGTTCTGAAGATTTTCCTCATTTTAGGGTTTTCAGAAATGATTACAGGAGAATTTTAAGCATTTGGTTCATCATGGCAGTTTAAAGATTCCGAGGGTAACTTTCTCAGCATGAAGAATCTGAAACATATTTTGAAATAAAATCATTAGAAACATTGTTTTCTAATATATTTCACAGCTTACCCATGCTGAGCCATGTAAAAGGAGAGAGAAAATACAACAAAATGTGTTTTGTCCCTGACTGTATTGGTAATTAAAATATTATGAGGGCTAGTAAACAGCTTGAGAGTGAGTTGCATGCTCTAATGTGGTCTAGCACTGTATTGATCAGCCAGTTGCCACTGCATTTATTTAAGCTACTAATTGGAATTGTAACTATTGCTTAATAAAATATATATACCTCGGTGGCTTAACAGACAAAATCAATTGTGTAAAGAGAAATAAGATGGTGTATTAGAGAAATAGCTTTGTGTTGTCTTTTCTAATTGGTGGAATATGAATCCAATATAGCATGAAAAATGAGTAAAGAAAAGATAATATTGGTATAAAAGAAAAAAGGTATTTCTGTCTTACTGAAATCCATTTGTTTATTTATGATCATAGTGTTCTTCTGGGAATTTACCAAATCATAAGATATTTCTGATTGACAAAAATGTTCTTTTTGTTCTATTATAAATTAAAAGAATTCTTGGCTCTGCATTGACACGGTTCACTTATTTAAAAATGAATTCTGGAATGGTAAAATTCCTCTTTTGTGGCCATAAATAATAGAGGCTGTTTAGCGTGGTCCTTCAGAACATAAACCTTGATGACAAACACAACTAACCACGAACCTCAATTCTGCTGCTTACTGTGTGATTTGGGGCACAGTTCTTAGCTTCTCTAAATCTTAGTTTCTTTATCTAGCAAATGGGCTAAAACCACAACCTCTATTCATAAAGTTACATGCAAATAAAATGAGGTAATACATAAAAAATGCATAGCACAGTGTCTGGCACATAATAAAAGCTCAATAAATGTTTGCTATTTTAAAAGCTGCAAGCTTGTATAACCTTGCAATATTCATAATATGCTTATAGAATTTACATCCTTAATACACCAGTCTTTAAATGGAGCAAGGTGCAGTATGACTACATAAAGAAACTTTACACAGGGTCACTTGAGTTTGATGCTCTATGAGGTCCAAATGAGATGAACAGGGCATTCTAGAATTCTGTAAGCATAAAGATGATGAGCCTGCAATCTAACAGCTTGCAACCAAGTAGGGATAGTGTACATCTGTCTACACAAGAATTCTTCCTTTTAACACGCAAGGAGTTACAGAGGCTAGAATAAAGCATGGAGGTAAAAGACAGATACGGAATCTTCAAGGACATATCACAAGGAGGGATGCTACATTGGGTTACATATAATTAAATCAGAATTAAAAACCCTGAAAGGAGAGTCATCAAGTAATAGTTGAGGAATGAAAGAAAATACTAGAAAGGGGCCAAATGGCTAGCTGAAGGATCACGTTGGCTGAGCCATACCAAGGACTAAGGGGCAAATGGAAGGTAAACACTTTTATTCATTCACCTACTATGTGCCAGGAGCTACACTGGTTAGGAGAATAACCTATTCACAGAGAGTATATTTACAGAGAGAGAGAATGTATTTGGACTCTGCAGCATTTCCTGGTTTGTATTTGTTCATTCATTTATTCAACAAATATGTATTCACTGCTTACTTTGTTCCAGGCTGTGTTCTAAACATGGGATATGCTGTATCAAACACAGACAAAAATCCCTACCCTCATGAAGCTTACATTCTAGCTAAAGAAGGACACACATTAAAACATTAAATAAATAAAATATGTTAAAAGTTAGATGACAATAACAGCTAAGCAAGAAGGGGAATAGGAAGCGTTGTGGGAGAGTGACTTTTATTTAGGCTTCACTGAAAAATGATCCTTGAGTAAAAACCTGAAGGAGATGAGGCAGTACACCAAGGGAATATCTGAAAGAGTGGCATTCCCAGGTGATGCGAATGCTGCCTTGAGTGCCAGCAGGCTTGTCATGAGACCAACCATGTCGGGGCAGATGCATTTCCAGCAGAGGCAAAGGCTGTGGAAGAACCAGTCTAGGCTGGCTGAAGAGGCTGGTGTTCACCGAAGTACCTTTAGTCGGTGGTAGCCACATTGAGATGCAGATAGTCAAGGAGAACTACCAGGCCCTGAGCACGCACGAGAGACCAAATCATAAACAGTTCAATTAGAAACTTGATTCACTAGATGTCACCAGGGCCGGTCCCTAATCGTCCTGTATCCCACTGGGGACCTGTATGCAGCTGGTAGGCCTTAACTTCCCTGGCAATCCACAAGGACATAAGAGCTGCAAACCCCGCCTTCCTCCAACTACAATCACTTATCCAGACAATATTTCAGAGAAAGCAGCAAGGAGAGGAATCGAAATAAACCGCTGAATATTTTTGCCAAGAAATACTGGACCCCAAATGAAAGTTGTATTATACTAAACTATATAATGTATACTATGTAAATATATAAAGTCTCTATGTAATATTTCATTTATTTTCTTTTTTCTCTCCCCTCCTCCGCACCAGTGGCCCTAGAGGAAGACATTTCAATTGCATGTGAGTAAAACTTGTGACTCTAATGCATTTCTATGATCAAAGGAAAGATAGAAGGATATGTTAGCTGCCATGGTATAAAAAAGACTTGTGCTTTCTTTTTAGTTATCTGTAAATTTGTGCTAATTATCCTTGTTTTTCTTCTCTCCATTAGACGAATGATTCATCTTTTTTTATTTCACTGTTTTTTATATTCTTGCTCAAAAATGATTTTCAAAATAAGATGTTCTAGCAGCTGTGTAAATAAAATATCTTATTTTACTTGTGCACTACTTTCCACTATTTTTCTGGGGGAACTCACCTTTCTCCCTTCCAAAGATGTGACTATAATGAGAGCTTCCATGATGACAATGAACATAATAAATTTAAAATGCTATTCACTATTTAATTCTGCATCTCCTATGTGCCCAATCCTATGCTAATCACTTCATGTATTAATTCAGTTAATCAATTCAGTTAATATTCACAAGTTGGGAATTAGTATTTCTTCCATGTTACAGATGAGGAAAGGGAGACCTAGAAAACTCAAGTAGTTTTTCTAGTATCACACATCAAGTGTGGGATACTAGATGAGGTGGGGCCTCAACATGTTCTTATACCACCTTCCCTTCCTAGTGACAGTGCTTATTTTATTGTGGTGGTTACCAGAACCAAATGGGTCCATTGATATTACTTGCCACAAAAACCTCAGTTGCCTGTTCTGATGGGGAGTGTACCCAAGCTAGTAATTTTCTTTTCCAAACTGGAATAAGAACCAGTAGAAGCAGGCAGTGGAGGAGGAAGAGGAGAAGCTGTAAGTTTAGAGTTTCAGGTGCTGCTAGCAGCTGTGTTTTCCATCAAATAGAGAAAGCTAAACTAAGAAAAAAGATAATGAAGTCAATTTCCAATTTAGACTGTAGCCAGTTTCTGTTGTTCTCGTCCTGAGTTTCCACTGTCCCTGAGGCTTAGCAGCATTTCTGCTTTTGCATTATGTAGTTTAAGTCGGGTTTCTGTCATCTGCCACCAAAAGTCCTGAACAAATACAAATGGATAAAGGATGTCAAATGTTAATGGTCTAGTCTCTGATACAATAGTGACTTTGAGGTGATCCAGTGGCTTTTGTTTCAATTTTATAACTTTTAACATTGAGGTACACATTCAAATATTTATTATTTCTAGTAATGGTAATATTTATTTGTTTAATACTTGGTCAAAATATCAGCAAGTTATATTTTGGAATCACAGAATTTGAAGGGACTTGGAGATGGCATCTCTGTCCACCCCAGTCTGCAGGAAATAACTCATCCTTCAATATAAATAATCAAATCATGCTGAATCAAATAATGCTTCCATTGAGGTAACTTTCTATATCCCAGAAATAATTCATTACTTCTTTTTCTTATCTTGAAAATATTTTTTCTATGATGTTCGTATAATATATAATGTAATATGGATATTTTGATAGGTATAGAAAATGTATGCTCTAGCTTTTTGGCTTTGTATTTCGATATTTAGCACACAACCAGGATTCCCTAGATATATGTGGTACAATTATCAAACAAATTAAACAACTATAAAATTCACTTTAGAATAAAGAAACATAAAAAGCAGAGGTACAAAGAACCTTAGAAATAATCTAAAATAAACTTCTTAGGCCTACAGAGTTGAAGTGCTTGTTTTGTTTTTTTTCCCAAAACTCACATAACTTATTAGTAGCAAAATTGGAGTTAAAACGTAGATCTATATTCATCTATGCTAAGTTGTAACTCCAAGGAGATGTTTTCTCAAATTAAACCTTGTGTGATGAATTCCTGCTCTGAGAGGAGAAAAGAGAATTCATAAGGCTAAGAAAGGTGGCTTTCCTCATCCTCCGTAAAGATGTACAGAATGGAGAACCATTCTCTTTGTCAATGTCTTATTTGATGAGAACTGCTTTGGCCTTGTAACTCTGAAGGTTGAAAGTTATTCTGTGCATGTGTTATCTAATGGCATGCTCTCTATTTTATGTTAGAAATATTTAAATTAGCATACAGAAAACTTCCCTAGGTCTGAGATGTTTAAAAGCTAGATACTTAGTCACAGGTCTCTTTGAGCAGCCTTCTTAGTGAGACTCTGTATTTTCTTTTATTTTGGAGCACTGCATAATTTTCTTTGGAATTAGGCAGAACTACAGATAGGATTCTGTTTTATTTCCACATGATATAGGACCTATACAATGCCTGTGTTCAACTTTTGTAATGATGATGAGGAAACACCACTGGAACTGAGTAGGATCTCTGATAATAAGAGAACAGTCGTGTCTTGGATCAGGTGGGACTGTCAAATGTTAATTGCTCAGAGGGTTATGTCCTCAATGTATTGAGAGTGTTTAAGGGGAACTAAATGTGCTTCTGAGGATCAGCTCCTCTGAATTGGGAGTCATAGCTCTCCTGATCACAGACTGAGTTATTGTGAAAGGTGAAGGCAACTCACAGGGGCAATGGGAAGGGAGTAATTTGAGAGTGCATTATGAATGAGATGACAATGTTTGGAAGGGTTTCACCTATATGGAATTTCATGAAAATTTACTGTTTTGTTGGGAATTGAGTCACAAATCATCTATGCTCACGCTGTTGATGTGAATCGCAAGGTTCTGTCTTAAACTCTGTAAACTGGATGGGACTGTTGGAAACCTCATGGAGACTGCAGATACTATATACAGGGAGTTGGAGTAGCTTCTGCAACCCGTGATGTTGCACTGCAATCAATTTAGCTGCAGAGACTGAGACAGATAGACATTCACTTGTCCCTCTGTGTTGTCTGTGACCTCCAAGACAGTCAGAAGAGAACTGATTCCCTACATTTATACTAGAGCAAGTCATCAAACCTAATTTTTATTACAGGATTTCCTTTCTCTTTTTTAATATCTGTTGCTGCATTGTATCAACACATTAAAATATTTTTGTTCATATATTAGCAATATATTTCAAGTATAGCTTTTATTAACAATTTACAGAACACAGAAATTTTATTTTTCTGTACACAGTTATTAGATATTTTTTCTTGGTATGTATTTAAATGATATTATTTTTAAAATTATGAGACCTAAACTTATACTACTGTTCTTCAAGGAGAGAGATTAAAACTTGCATTCAACTATGTTTGAGAAGATTGACATATTTTATGTTTCTTAATTATCTTTAAAGTTCCCAATTGCATTACTGTTGAAAAGACTCAATTTACTATGTGCCAATGAAAGAATAAAAGAACCTCCCAGACAACTGCTATTCCAGATGAGAAAGTATTTCATTCCTTTGTGCTGTCAGAATATAAAACTTTCATGTGAAGGGTGTTTTTAACCTTCTTTTGTTCTACTCAAAGTCATGACATTGTTTGGGTCAAGATTGACATTCAAAACAAGTATAAAATATTAATTTAATAAAACTTTCCAGTATATAGATTTTCTGTTGTTTATTAATTGGTAATGCCTTATGTCTTTGTCTCTCAAAAATATTTTATGATATATGAAAGCAGTCTCAAAATGAGCTTGACAAAATTGATCAATCTTTTGAAGTTTTTACTAGCCTTCTGAGATTTTTAACCCTTCTCCAAATTTCCTGTTCTTTCATCAAAGGGTCAGTTCATTGAAAATCTTATTTTATACCCTCTGTGACCCTTTTCACTACACACCTTTTGAAACTACTAGGGAGAGTTTGATAAATCAATAATAGCCTGTAGGAATGGTTGCTGAATTGTTTGTTCATCTGAAATGACTTAGTAGCAGAAAGCCTATCCCCTTCTAAATTTACATTTGGGCAGTTTGCAATCTGAAAATTACATAAACTATAAACCTATTGGCATATTTCATTCTGCAATTTTTTACAGCTGCTTTTGTTATAATGATGGTACAGATACTTGTTTTCATCATAAGTCTAGGTTTATGGCACACAGTCATTATGAGCTCTCATTTCATTTTATTTTAACTAATTATTATTTTTTTCAATGGTCACTAGTTCCCTTCTTCTCTGACCCCCTTTCTCACCAGAGACTCACAGTATTTTGCCTAAGATCTATCCATTTGTATGTAATATCCTTGTTAAATATGGTTTTGAATCTTTAAATTTTTATGTAAATGGTATTATACTATAAATTATAGTTATTTTTCTATTCCTTACAATTCTTAAAACCCCCAAACATATTAACATTTATCCATGATTTTGAATGCACATCTAATTCATTGCATCTGACTATCACATAACATTTCATATTGTGTGTCCACCATATTTAATTGTCCATTCTCCCAGCAATGGACGGCCAGGTTGCCTCATGTCTATATTAACCATGCTGCAGCTGAGGCTCCAGTGTTTGAGTAGAGGTAGAGGAGAACTGTGAGTTAGCACCCAGTAGCCACATGGTCTGCCAGCACCTGTTTTCATGTCCTTCATAGCAATATGGGTTTGAATGCCTCTCTGTTTTGCTTTTACGATTCCTGGTGCTGGCTAGGGCTGTTTTATTATTTATTTATTTATTTATTTATTTATTTATTTATTTATTTATTTTACAGTGAGGGAGGGGCCAAGAATGTTCTCCTCAGGGATTCTTTTTTTGCTACTGCTGTGGTCATTGTTAATTTTTCAGAGTGAAGCATTTTATCTCACTTCTGTGGCATTTCAACTGTTGGATTTCAATAAAGCTTGCTAGCAACCTCTGTTAATGCTCTGTGTTTTCAGGAACTAAGAATCTAGAATTACTTTTAGAAAACAAATTCTTATTTATCATATAAAGATGAGCTAAGACATTTGAGAATTGCAGACATGAAAACATACTTTCATTGGACACATTTGACATGCAAAATGTTGAACTGATATCTACCCTAAATAAACATTAGGGTTATTAACGGCATTAAAAGAACCACAGATCTCACAAGGCAGAATTAATGGCTATACAAATGGCCACAGATTTATTTGAAGTAATAAGAATAAAGAAGGCTGTGGAAAAGATTTCTTAAAATTATTGTAGCAATATATTTTCTGGTCATGTTCTCACCTTCCAAGCAAATTTTGATCTTTGTGATCTCTTTTATCTCTTTGATCTCATTCTTTGAAATAATTCATTTTTCTTGGTGGGGGGAGCAGGACTTGACATACAAACACTCACCTTCCTCTACTTGGTGAACTCTGACTAGAACATTCAAACACTACATAGACCCTTTCACTGTAAAACAAACAAACAAACAAACAAAAACGCCAATAAACAATAAAATGCCTTCCTTGATCCTGAATCTTACCTAGGTGCTGTCTTACATCCTTTACAGTCAAATTTCCTCCAAGAGACATCCTACCTCCCTACTGCAACCTGCCCTTAACACCCCACTGAAACTAATCTTTCCCTAAAGGGCAAAATTCAACACTTTCCTTCTCAGCTCTACATTTTCTCTTGGCAGAAAATGACATATAAACTACTTGCTCCACTTCAAAACTCTCTATCGCATGGCCTTGTTCTGGTTAATTCCTAAGTTTCTAAGACATTCTTCTGTCTCCTTCATCTCCTAACACATTCAACCTGGAAATGGCCTTCATCCCTCTGTCCATGGTACCCGTCTCTTGTCACTCTATTTTCCCTTCCTAAGTAATTGCATAACTTAATGTACCATATATCTATTTGCAGGGATTTTAAAATCTGTATCTTCAGTTGGGATATCATTCCTAACTCCATATATTCAACTATTGATTAGTTCTCACCTTGAGTAGCTCACAGGCACCTCAGACTAAGCTAGTCCAAGCTGAGTTCATGATCTCTGCAATTCCTCCCTCCCTTTCCCATTTTCCATTTCCTTCCCTTATCCCGTTGGTCCTCTTCCAATTCCTTCAGTGCTCCATGTACAACCATCTATTCAAGCATGCAGTAGACAAGCTATCCTTTACATTGCTCTTTCCTTTTTCAATACTGATATAGAATCAATCATCAAATCTTATCAGTTATATTTCCAAAATACATTTAACATTTATCCATATATCCCCACTGTTTCCCCACTTCCATCCTGGCCCTTTTTCAACTCTTTCTGCACACAGCAGCCAGAGTGAACTTAATAAACCCTAAATCTGACTTTAAAATGCCTTCAAGTGGTACTCATAGTCCATAGGATGCCATTAAGCTCCACGTGGATTAGGCCTGCCTATTGCACTAATAATTCTGCTTTTTACTCTCTGTTGTCATCCTGTTTAAAGTCTTTCCGTTCATGTGCTCATCCATCTCTCTGCCTGCAGTAAGATTTTCCCTGTGCCTGGAAGACTCTTCCTACATCACATTCACCCTGCTTCACCTGAATAACCCTTACTCATCCTTTAATGCTTTTCTTAAACTACCTCTCCAGGTTAGAAGATGATTCTTTCCTGAGGAGCTTACATAGAACTATGTGTTTTTCTTTTCATAACATTATTTAAGCTTGCAATTGTTTTTTATTAACTTTACATGCTACAAACTGTGCTTCAAGTATGCAAAAACCACAACTCTCTTATTCCTGTGGCATGGTGCCTGGGATCATAGGTGCTCTAAAATATTTTATGAATGAACGAATGAATGCTTGAAGGAAGAAATTCATCCTTTGGGATTCCTTTATGCATAATCTCATTGAGAGAGCCATTCCCCAAATTTTCACTCTGGCTAAGGGCCCCTTTCCTTTATATCCTTAGAACTGCATCCATGTTTCTAGGATACATTTTACTAAGTTGAGTTAAAAATATCTGCTTCAGAATCTGCCACTGTTGAACTCTGTCTCAGAACTTGGAACTATACTGCTTTGGCTGAAATTCCAGCTCTGCTAACAAACCATCTTGAATAAACTCTGCCTCAGTTCCCCCTTTATAAAAAAGGATAATAAGTTTTACATTGTGGTTTATTGTTAGGATTACATGACAACCCACATAGTAGGTGTTCCACAAGTGTTAGTTGCCATTAGTACTGCGTGTACTGTTTCATATATTCCATATTGTTTTTCTGTAAATGATAGGGCAAATTGCCTAAGGCAGTAGAGAAGGAGAAAGAGAAATAAAATTGCAACTTAACTTAATCCATCTATTCTTTTATATAAAATATGTATCTGAGTACCTATTTCTAAATTTAATTCTATTCATCTTCCACACTTCAACCAGAATTATATTGTAAAAATGCAAGCTCTCTTCCATTGCTTCTCTAATCAGAATTTTTCCAATGATTTCTTATCACTTAAAGAAAAAAATTGCAAAAGCTTTAGCATGGAATGAAATGGTCCATGCTAACCTTTCCTAAATTACTTCCTCAAATTTTTTATTCCATCTTGTTATTTTGTTTTGCTTCAGCTATATTTGTCTTCTACTAAAAAGGGAAAAAAAGAAAAAACAAAAGCAAAAAAAGAGAAAGATGGCCAGTGGTCTTCTCTGAAGCACCTGATCTTCACATAATCATACTACATTTTCAATTTTTTTATTAATTTTTTTCCTATGCTCTACCTCCATTCCATTCCAACCAAAATAAATTATTTCTCTTTTAAATTCTCATGGCATCTTATATAAGCCTACAGCATCTTGTCACATTTTATTATAATTACTTATGAGGTTATTTCTCTGCTGGATGTAGGCTCCTTGAGGGCAGGCACCTTGTAGATCACAGCAGTTAAAATGCAGGTCTTGCATTTAAATTCTAACTTCCTCTCTTTCAAACTATGTGTTCCTGAGTCAGTTGATTTTGTTCCCCCCCTAGAAAATGGAGATGATGTTAATATTTACCTGAAGATTAAATAAGTGCCTAAGAGAGAAAAAGCTCAATGGATACTAGCTTTTATTAATAGTATTTGTTATGGTTACCTATGGTTGTACAATAAAGTATCCTAAAATGTTGTGATTTACACAAAAAACTATTTTATGACATGTTACAATTTTGTAGGTCAGAAATCCAAACACAGTTTGTGTGGACAGTTTCCTACTCCTTGTAGCATTGACTGAGACCAGCTGAAAGATGCAAGACAAAATCATCCACATTTGATATTTTATCATTCTGGAAAGCCTGTACTCAGCTAAACCATTGACCAAAGTGCCTACACATGGTCTCTTTATCAGTTAGTCTCAGAATAGTCAAAATTCTTACATGGTATCTCACTTCCCCCAGGGCAAGACTTTCAAGAAAACCAGGCAGAAGATGCATAACAGTATTTGGTTACTTTCTGTTGCTTATAACAATTTCGTGTAATTTATGAAGAAAATACATTTATTTTTTATAGTTATGGAGGCTGAGAAGTCCAAGGCTGAGGGGCTGCATCTGGTAAGAGTCTTCTTGCTGGTGAGGTCTCTGTGCAGGGTCACCAGGCAGTGCAAGGTATCACATGGTGTTGGTGCTGAGCCTGTCAGGTCAGTCTTGTTTTTCCTTTAAAGCTACTAGCCCCACCCCCATAATAACCATCAATCCATTAACACATTTACCCATTAATTCATGAATGGATTAATCTACTCTTGAAGACAAGACCCTCATGACCCAATAACCTCTTAAAGGTCCTGCCTTTCATCACTGATGCACTGGAGATTAAATTTCAATGAGTCTTGGAGGTGACATTCAACCATAGCAAGGATCTCTTCTGACCTGGCCTAAAAAACCCCCTGCATTTTTGACTTTTTAATGATAGCCATTCTGACTAGTATGAAATGGTATCTAATTGTGGTTTTGATTTGCATTTCTCTGATTAGTGATAATGATGATAATGAGCATTTCTTCATGTTTGTTGGTTTATTGTATGTTTTCTTTTGAAAAGTGCCTGTTCATGTCCTTTGCCCATTTTTAGTGGGGTGATTTGTTTTTTGTTTGTTGATATAAGTTCCTTATAGATTGCAGATATAAGGAACTTATATGGATCTTTGTCAGATCCATAGTTTGCAAATATTTTCTCCCAACCTGTAGGTTGTCTGTTTACTCTATTGATAGTTTCTTTTGCCATATAGAAACTCTTTAGTTTAATTAGATTTTACTTGTCAATTTTTTGTTGCAACTGCTTTTGGGGACCTAGCCAAATATTATTAACTGAGGCCAATATTGAGCAAGGTATTTCCTATAATTTTTTCTAAGATTTGTATAGCTTGAGGTCTTATATTAAAATATTTAATGACACTGGTGAGCCTGCAGAGAAAAGGGAACACTTATACACTGTTGGTGGGAATGTAAGTTAGTTCAGCTACTCTAGAAAGCAGCTTGGAAATTTCTCAAAGAACTTAAAACAGAGCTACCACTTGACCCGGCAATCCATAACTGTGTATATAACTAAAGGAAAATATTACACCAAAAAGACACATGGACTCATATGTTCATCACCACACTATTCGCAATAGCAAAGACATGGAATCAACCTAGGCACTCATCAATGGTGGATTGAATAAAGAAAATGTGGTATATATGCAACATTGAATACTACACAGCCATAAAAAAGAATAAAATCATGTCCTTTGCAGCAACATGGATAGAGCTGGAGGCCATTATCCTATGCAAACTAACAGTGGAACAAAAACCCAAACACTGCATGTTGTCACTTATAAATGGGAGGTAATCAAAGAGCACACATGAACATAAACATGAGAACAATAGATACTGTGGACCACTCAAGGGTTGGGGGAGGGAGCAGGGTGTGGATTTTAAAACTACCTATTGGGTACTATGCTCATAACAAACCTGCACGTGTACCCCCATATCTAAAATAAAAGTTGAAATTTTTAAAGAAATCATGCATTTTCATTTCTGCTACATCCAATTGGTTAAAAGCAAGTTCTAAGGCTAGACCAATGAAGAGGAAGGAAATTCCTGAGGACGCCCTGGCCTGGTCACATTATAAAAGAGCACAAAGAATAGGCAATACTCTTGCTCTCATCTTTGGAATATACAGTTCACTACAGTGTCATCAGTGTTTACCAGAGTGTCAGACAATCAATCACTATTTGGAGAATGGATGAATGAGAGATTGTCAGGGAAGAAAATAAAAGTAGATAACAGTCCTTGTTCTTTTGGATATTTTAACTCTGTCTTTAACAGCAGCTAAGAATCAAAGACAATCACAGTTTGGATCTGTGTGAAACTAAAGAATCAGGATCTACTTTTCCTTTTTGTTTTCTTTCTCTTCTAAAATAAACCTTAGTGGAATATTTTGAAATTGGAAATGAAACAGTTAGTTCCTAAAACTTGCATCCAGTGTTCACCTCCTACACACACATACCCTCCCACCCACACCCAGACACACACACACTCACACACACACCCCTTCCATGTTTTAAAATTTAATTTTTATATCAGTTGTCTTACTATTTTAACACAAAAATATATAGTCTTTTCTTTTATATAGAAAATTATAGAAAGTTTTATGAAAAAGTGCTTACTATTTAACTATCTCTATAAATACAAACTATAATTTTTAAGACAATAGTCAAATAAAATGGTATCACAAAATGTTTCACAAGTCCAAAATTATTTTTTTAATTAATGAAAACAAAAATCAATTAATGTAAAAGTTTCTAATCGAATTGTTGATGTTAAAAACAATCTGTAGAGCAACATATCTTGTTTCCAGTGATGTAATTCCCCTGCCCAGGTGCCCAAGTGAGCTTTAGCCTCTATTTCTTCATGGGAATAAAATAAATAATTACTCTACCAAAAAGAATACCATATTTTCCCAATTCATAGTTATTATACAAAATATTATTGAATCTAGAATTTAAATGTTTTAAAATAACAGCTACCGCAACGGGACATACTTATTTAAAGATACATAGTATGCCGGGCGCGGTGGCTCAAGCCTGTAATCCCAGCACTTTGGGAGGCCGAGGAGGGTGGATCACGAGGTCGAGAGATCGAGACCATCCTGGTCAACATGGTGAAACCCCGTCTCTACTAAAAGTGCAAAAAATTAGCTGGGCATGGTGGCACGTGCCTGTAATCCCAGCTACTCAGGAGGTTGAGGCAGGAGAATTGCCTGACCCCAGGAGGCGGAGGTTGCGGTGAGCCGAGATCGCGCCATTGCACTCCAGCCTGGGTAACAAGGGCGAAACTCCGTCTCAAAAAAAAAAAAAAGAAAAAGAAAAAAAAAAAAAGATACATAGTACATAATAAAAAGACATGTCCAAGTAATGGCATGAAAGTCTGTAATCTAACAAGACAAAAATAATTACTTCCCAAATTGAATATGGTGCCTCATGACCAGTAAAAACAAGCCCCAGTTATATTATTTACATACATTGTTTAGTGACATCTTCTTGAAATTTTGGAATGTCTTGCTGAGCAGTAGATAAGCCAACATTCTAAATTCAAGATTTTCCTTTCTCCTGGACCCCAGTCCAGCTCACTGAAGAGGAGAGTTGCATTTATTTCCATTCAATAGCACCAAAGGAACTGAGAGGACGAATATACATTGATGGGCTGCTGTGATTGGGCAGAAACCAAGGGGCACAGAAAATAATGCCTTTGGTAACATCTCAAGAAAATGCAGAGGGCAGTAAAACAGTTCAGCTGTGTGAAATGTAATGATGTGATTTGTTTAGTTATTTGTTTTCTTTTTTAATCTCTGCATTTGTTTTTCTTTTGTTTTGTTTTTTTGTGGTAGAGTCTCGCTCTATCCCTCCAGCTGGAGTGCAATGTGCGATCTTGGCTCACTGCAACCTCCACCTCCTGGTTTCAAGCAATTCTCCTGCCTCAGCCTCCCAGTAGGTGGGATTACAGGTGTCTGCCATCACACCTGGCTAATTTTTTTTGTAGTTTTTGGTAGAGCAAGGGTTTCACCATGTTGGCTAGGCTGGTCTCGAACTCCTGACCTCAGGTGATCCACCTGCCTTGGCCTCCCAAAGTGCTGGGATTACAGGCTTGAGCCACCATGCCTGGCCTGTATTTATTATTTACACTAAATATTGGTGAAAATATGCATGTTTGACCTTTTTACTGTTTGTATCTAATTGTGTTTAAATATAAATGAGTCACATAATTCCTGAATGAAATATAGTCAAGGAATAATAATGGATATTAACAGTTAAGTGAGACATAGTGAAACACTGCTGAGTCCTTGAATTTAAGGAAGTGGACATAAACTTTCCATAGAGATTCTAAAGCAACTCAACCAGATGTTTGTTTACTAGAAGTGTTGGCTATTCAATACATGCTGGAGAAATTCCTGTTTCTACTCATTTGTCATTGAACTTTCATCAAGAGTTAACATGATATCCCCCTTCTCTCTCATGCCTTGGAACAAATACCAAACGTCCTGTGTCCACTGGACATCTCTTCATTAAATCTGAAGAACAATGGGGATTGGTTTGGCCTCAGAAAAAAAAAAAATCCGCATTTTTTATCTCTTTTTTTCTTATTTACTTCTTTAAGAGTCTTGGGTTTATTTTTAAGCTTAAAGAACTATTAATCAATCCATTAATGTATTAATTTGACCACAAATTCGAACATTACCAAACTCCTTATACTCTTGAGTGTACAATTATTTATAAAAACAAAGAAAGTAATAAAATTTTAGTTACATTGAGGAGACAGATACTTATATGCAATTACATTGTACTGTATATGATGAATGCACAGCACGCACATAGGAGCATATACGTTATGCCATAGAAACCTAGGGGAGGGGAACACCCATTTTTTTCTCCTGGAGGGTTATAGAAATCTTCCTGGAGAAGGTAACAATTTAAGAGAAGGAAGTCTTAAGCCGCAAAAGGAAGAATCAGGATTTATTTTACTATTATAGTTGACCCTTGAACAGTGTGAGAAGTTGGGGTGCTGACTCCAAAGCAGTTAAAAAAAAAATCTCTGTATAACTTTTGACTCCTTCAAAACTTAACTACCTACTAATTGCCTACTGTTGACGAGAAGCCTTACCTATAACCTAAACAGTGAACTACACATATTTTGTATGTTATATGTATTATGTATGTTATATTTTTGTTATATGTTATATGTATTCTTACAATAAACTAGAGGAAAGGAAATATTATTAAGAAAATCATAAGGAAGAAAGAATATATTTACTATGGAAGTGGATCATCATAAAGGTCTTTTTCCTCATCATCTTCACATGGAGTAGGCTGAGGGGGAGGGAACATAAGAGACGTTAGTCTTGCCGTCTCAGTGGTAGCAGAGATGGAAGAAAATCTGCATGTAAGTGGACCAAGCAGTTTAAAGCCATGTTATTAAAGGGGAAAGAGTATTATGTCTAATTTTACTTTTAATCACTCAATATACATTACTGGGTGACTATATAATAGAAATTATTCTAAATAGAGGCTATTTCTAAAAGAGACAAAATAGAGACTATTTCTCCATCATTCTCACCTAAAGATTTAACATTAGGCTACAAATTCTCAACCTCTACCATTGGAAGATAAGTGTATACAATTGAAATACTATGTATTACATACTGGGTGTATTTGTTCATTGTTACACTGCTGATAAAGACATATCTGAGACTGGGCAATTTGCAAAAGAAAGAGGTTTCATGGACTCACAGTTTTATGTGGCTGGGGAGGCCTCACAATCATGGGGGAAGATGAAAGTCACATCTCACGTGGCAGCAGACAAGAGGGCTTGCTCAGGGAATCCCCCCTTTATAAAACCATCACATCTTGTAAGACTTACTCATGAGAATAGCATGGAGAATACCTGACCCCATGATTCAATTACTTCCCACTGGGTCCCTCCCACAACACTGGGAATTGTGGGAGTTACAATTCCAGATGAGATTTGGGTGGGGACACAGCCAAACCATATCACTGGGTTTATCTGTTAGACAGTATAATTTGGTTTCTGATATTTTAGAAATTAATTACTTGCAGTTGAGACAAAGGTGAAAATAGAGAGGGAAGTTTTTTAAAAAATCACTGTTCAACTCATTGGTTCTACAGTGACAGAACAGGAAGTTAGGTCATTCAATATAATTTATTTTATTGGCAAAAGGTTCTTTAAAGGCAATTCCTTAGGCAGCTCTTCCTTCAAAGCAACAGTTCCCAAAGCATTTTCTATTAAGATACATTTCCTGTGATGTTAGTTGTTATGAAATATTTTATATTCACTTTTTCAGTTATTCATGTGACAAATATTTATTAAAAGCCCACTATGGATCAGGCACTATCTTATCCCAGGTAGTTGGTATATAAGCAGGGGTGTGCTAGTAAATGTTGGACAATGCCTGGGGGTCAACTTGCTGTTTTCTTTGGTGTAAATGCTCCTATAATCGCTGATTTTAAGCCACCAATAGAATATGAGGTAAGTGCTCAGAGAACACTGAATGAATTGAATTTTGAAACTTTTTTGATTATAAATGTATGAAGGCCAGAAAGTTTGTCTCTCTTGCCTCCCACTGTCTCAACACCAAATTAATAATAAGTGCTTAATAAATAATTATTGATTGAATAACTATATACTTGAATAAATAGAAAAACTGGAAACTGGATTTGTAGTTTTAGTACAGCCTTGGACAAATTTTTCTTAAAGATAATGAAATATTAACTTCTTTGATATGTTTTCTGATTTATTAGCAAATGTTAGTTGTGGCTAGAATGTTTTGAAAACATAAAATTCATACAGACACCATTAATTTTCTATGGCTACTATTATAAATTACCATGAAGTGGTTAAAACAAAAATCATACAGTTCTCTAGTTCTGAAGTGGAGAATGGGTCTCACTGGGCCAAAATAAAGAAAGGTGTCATCGGGGCTGCATTCTTTCTAACTATCTAAGGGACCTTCTGTTTTCTTGCCTTTCCCTGTTCCCAGAAACTTCTTGTGTTCCTTGGTGTGGGCTTCCCTTTCCATCTTTACAACCAGCAATGGTCAGCTGAGTCTTTCTAACATCACTCTAATATTCACTCTTCTGCCCCCGTCTTCTGCATTTAAGGACCCTTGTAATTAAATTGGGACTTCCCAAATAACCCAGGACAAACTAGGCCTCTTAAGATCAGCTGATTAACAACCCTAATTCCATCTGCACACTAAATTCCCATTTGTCATGTAACCTGACATATTCACAGGTCCAGGGGATTAAGATCTGGGGAGAAAGGTCTTGTGGTTACTTTACCTGTTGTGGATGCCAAACACTGATATTGAATTTACCATTCTATACTCATCTAAGGTTAAATTCAATAATAGCACATTGCCATTCATTGACTCATTCACCTCATTTGAAACATTTACAAAATTGAGGGGCTTGAGTCACAAGGAGTTGGGTTGCAGTCCCAGATCTGCCTCCTCTACTTTCATAATCTTGGACAAAGAGCTAGACAATCCTCGTGTCGTTCTGGGGCTGCAAAATGGTAACATGCACTGCATGAGTTTTGTGAGGAGTAGAAAAATACATGGAGAGGCAAAAGATAATTTCCAAGCCTAATAAAATTATGGATTTATTCTCACTATTTTGGGGAAATAGAAAGAATGGAGGAGGAACTGAACATCTTGGTTCTTGATTCTCTTGCTCTAGTAGTAATTAATAGCAATTTTAAATTTCTATCTAACGTGTTGCAGAAGGACACAGGACTGCTAAGGAAGAGGGGAAAATGGAAATAGGCATCTGAGAAGATGATGGTGGCCAGACCCTGAGCCTAGAAGGACACAGGTATTACTGGATCAGTAAAAGGGTTGTGTTTCCTATTTATACCAGCTTGCTAGGGCCAGGTATGACCTCAAACAGTGACAGCTGCTCATATGCCCAGAGAGGTTGGGATTCTTGATAAGGATTCCCGTGTTCATACCTGGCACAGAAGTACAGGACACATATGTGCTGAAAGGACCATGAAGACCTTGTCAAGAAATGGCAGAGTGGTTCTCACCGACCCTAGGATACTTGAACTGTGGCAGGAGGGGAGGTGAATGGGACGATTTTGATTTTGGAAAATAAGAGTATTTGATATTTTTTGTTATAGAGTCTGAAATACAAGAAAGTTTAAAAAGCAGCTATTAATTAATTTTCAGTCTGTGATATAATTTGATTCTTTCCAAATACTATGCATGCTGAATGCAAATAATAAAAAGCTTCTCATTCATTTGTGCATTTTTGCTTTAATGTTCTTAATAAATAAGGTTTCTTGAAAATGAAATGGCAACAGGTTTCTGATTTTCACTCTTCATAAAAATCATATAGGAATATTCTCTTCTTATGTGAAATCTTGACTACTGTTCCTGACATTTGCTAGTTCTAGTGTATTCTTTGCTACTTGTTATAAAATGTAAAAAACAACATTTCTGAAAGGCTCATTGTGACAAAGAATACATCTGAATGACTCAAAAACACTTATTCTATTTAACCAAAGTCTGTATGCGTTTTTATATTATTTCCCTTTAATTTTTAAAATGTACATTATTTATCCAACCAATTGGAACTGTTCTGGTATGCATCCATTTATGAATACTTTTAAATTTCCAATGGCTCATAATAGCATATTTGAAACTACTGGAGTTGACGCTCTAAGTGAATGTTAAGACCCAAATGAAAAGCTGTTATTGTACAACACTCAAGTCATTTTCTAGAGCATAATATCTCAGCAATCTTAAACACTTCTATTCAAAATATCAAGAAGAATTAGACAATATGATGACAATCTCTTTGCCAACTTCAACTGTTAAAATCATTCTGAAACTATCCTACTGGAAAAGATCAACCACACTCACATTTATTAGCATTACCATAAATTAATATTGACTGTGGATAAAAATGCCATAAGAGTTTTAATAGCCAAGAAAATCTTCTAAGCAATTTAAAATAACCCTCTCTACATAGCTAGATGATTCTATAAAAGGAGAGGAGGTATAAATCTCTTCTATGGCTTGAGGAAGACAGTCATATGGTTAATATGGTCCATGTGGTTTACCACTGCAGCTTTTGAAGCATCATATCCTTCACCGGTTTTGTTCTGCGTAGTAAATATCCCATCATTAATATGTATGTCTATTCTGTCAAACAGCTTAAAACGTTGTGACTATAGTGCACTATTTTCTGGCTGGAAAGTATATTTCTACTAATTCATAAATATCAGTTACAGAAACTTACACAGAGTCTTCACTCTGTTTGAATACTTTGTAGAAGCTACAAAGTTCCAGACAGCAGCTCTAAATCAGTGATTCTCAAACAGGGTGCAATTTACCCCACTCCTGCAAGCCCCCTGGGACATTTGGCAATTTTTGTTGTCAAAACTAGATTGGGGATGTCTCTGGGGTTGAATGGGTAGAAAGGGGGAATGCTGCTATGCATCCTACAATGCACGAGATAGCCCCCACAGGAAAGAATTATCTGCCAAGGACATGTGGATAGTGCCAAGATTGAGAAATCCTGGTCTAAATTAAATGACAATAACAAAACATATACATATATGTATATATGTATGTATATATATATGTGTATATATACATGTATATATAATAATGTAACAAAACATAATATATATATGTTTTGTTGTTGTACAACACTCAAGTCCATTTTCTAGAGCATAATATCTCAGCAATTTTAAACACTTCTATTCAAAATACCAAGAAGAATTAGACAATATGATGACAATCCCTTTGCAAACTTCAAATGTTAAAATCATTCTGAAACTATCCTACTGGAAAAGATCAACCACACTCACAAATATTTATTAATATTACCACAAATTAATGTTGAATGTGGCAGTAAAAGTTTGTTATAACTTTTTAGTTTTTTTAAACTAACTAACTAAATATACTACATATATATATAATTTTGGGGTAAAAGTAGTTGGTTTGTTATAACTAACTAAATATAACTATATAGAGAGAGTTAGTTTTTGGGTAAAAATAGCTGGTTAGCTAGTAACTATTATTTACAGGATGTCCCCTTTGGCAAGGGGAAACACTGAAAAATAAATAGCTTCTTTCTTTGAAAATGCGGTATATATACACAATGGAATACTATGCAGCCATAAAAAAGGATGAGTTCATGCCCTTTGCAGGGACATGGATGAAGCTGGAAGCCATCTTTCTCAGCAAACTAACATAGGAACAGAAAACCAAACACCACATGTTCTCACTCATAAGTGGGAGCTGAACAATGAGAACACATGGAGACAGGGAGGGGAACATCACACAGCAGGGCCTGTTGGGGAGTGGGGGACTAGGGGAAGGATAGCATTAGGACAAATTCCTAATGTAGATGACAGGTTGATGGATGCAGCAAACCACCATGGCACGTGTATACTATATAACAAACTGGCACATTCAGCACATGTATCCCAGAACTTAAAGTATAATAATAAAAAAAAGTTTATAAAAATGACAAAAAATGAAAATTTTAAACTTTTATTAAGTTTAATAAGACGGTTGGTCTGAAATTTAGTCTTCTTATTTCTAAAATTTAGTCTATAAATGTAAGCAAAAACACAAACCCAAGAAATATAAATCAACATACACACAACTTTGTACACAGTAGATTCTCATAAACATTTAGCTAGTAAAGATTTACTCAAATACCCATTGTGCTATTAGCAGAATCAGAGTCATATAAGTAGGTTCCTGAGATTGAGGAATTTGTATTCTACTATGAGGAGGCTGACAGTTAAACAAATATATACAAATAGAGGAGAGAAAAGTCTGAGAAAGGAAGGTAAGGCCAGAATGCAAATAGCATTACATGACATAGAGGTTTGAATTTTATTTTATAGACAACAGCACTAAGAACTATCTGGTAGGCCAGGCACAGTGGCTCACTCCTGTAATCCCAGCACTTTGGGAGGCCGAGGTGGGCGAATCATAAGGCCAGAGTTCAAGACCAGTCTGGCCAACATGGTGAAACCCCATCTCTACTAAAAATACAAAAAAATCAACTAGGCATAGTGGTGGGCACCTGTATTCCTAGCTACTTGGGAGGCAGAGGCAGGAGAATTGCTTGAACCTGGAAGGCTGAGGTAGCGGTGAGCCAAGATCGTGCCACTGCACTCCAGCCCTGGTGACAGAGTGCAACTCTGTCTCAACAACAAAAAAGAACTAACAGGTAGAAGTGGAAAGAATGTCCTGGAGTGATAAATACCACTAGGATTTTAATATCCAGAGAAGAGGTGTTAAGGAGCTTAATTAAGAGAGCAGCATAATTATGGAGAAGAGTAGGCAGGTATAAAAGCTACAAATGAAGTTAAATTGAGTGAGCTTGGTGATTAATTAGCGAGGAGTGGGATTGGGATATGGGATGAGAGAGAACAGACGTGTAGAATGACCCCCAGGTGGTTGCTATGGTTTGAATGTGGTCTCTCCAAAATTCAGGTGTTGAAACTTAATGGCCAATGTAGTGGTTTAAGAGGTAGTGCCTTTAGAAGGTGATTAAGTCACAAAGGATTCTCCCGTTGTGAATGGGATTAAGGTCCTTATAAAGGAGGCTTCATGAAGCATTTGGCTCTTTTGCCCTGTTGCATTCTTTCATGTGACATACAGCATCCCCGCCATATATAGGATGCAGTAACAAGGCATTGTCTTCAAGGCACAGAACAGCCCTCACCAGACAACTTAACCTGTGAGTGCATTGATCTAGATCTTCCTAGCCTCAAGAACTTCAAAATATAAATTTCTATTGCTTATAAACTACCCAGTCTCAGATATTTTGTTATAGCAATGCAAAACATACTGAGACAGTGAGTTGGATAAGTACTTATTCACTAAGATAGAAAATCAAAGAAAAGTGAATTATGAAATAATCTTCTGAGTTCGCTGTGGTTAACTAAGTTTGAAATGCCTTTACGATATCCCGGTTGTGTATCAAGTAGAAAACTATACATGTGGGTCTGGAATTAATAGAAGAGAGCTGGACTATGATGAGAGACAATTTTGCATGGATCTGTAACATCTTTGTATGTCTTTTGGGCAGAAATGTTGACAGCTTTTGGTTCTGGACCATCTTTTCAAGGATGGTTATATAGGGATGTTCTCTAGCATCTGTTTTTTAGAGAACAGCCTTGAAGATAGGGATGCTGTCTCACTCCGGAAGGCAGAGACAGCTTGTTTGCCTTAAAGTGTAATACAGATAATACGTCAGAGGAGGATTCTGGGAATATGGTGAAGTAGGAATCACCAGGACCTTGTCTTCATAACAATTGGACTGGAAGAATCTGTCTGATGTACTTATTTTGGGACTCTGCAGCCTATTGAAGGCTTGAAACTTCTAAGGAAAAGTTTGGAGAATACTTGTAGTTAATTATGGACACTGGTAGTTAATGGTCAATTTCAGCTTTAACACATAGCAGCTACCTATCTCCTACCCTCAGCTTGTGACAGACAGCTGTGCACAAGTGCCTGGAGCAGCTTGCACACGGCTGTGGAAGCCAGGGTGGGCAAAAAGGGCCCTGTCATCCAAATATCAAAAATCTATGCTTTAATTGCTTATTTCTGCTTCTGATCACAGAAGTGCAGGCAAACATTGCTGTTGCACCTTTTTATATTGCTGTAAACTCCTTCTCTTCTGGCTGAAGAAATTTAGACAGAATTTGAAGGGATACTCGCACTAATCCTTTTCCCTACCCTCGTTTTTTTTCTTTTTTCCTTTTACGGAGCCACACATTAAGGACTAGGAAATTCAAAAGCAACTGCATATGTGGGGAAAAATAGAAAGTGACTGCACAAGCTCAGGGCAAGTTGCAGGCTCAAAAAAGACCTGATAAGCCCTTAAATTTATACTTCAGGCTGATATTTGGCACACAGCCTGAAACAATCACAAAACTAGCACAGTAGCAGAAAACAGCAAAGCCTGTGGAAGGGAAGAATCCGATTTCCAGAGTTACCATATTATTAGATTCAAATGGCCAGATTTCCACAACAAAAAAATCACAAGACATGCAAAGAAATAGGAAAATATGATCAATTCAAAGGGGGTAAAAAAGAATAGAAACCATCTCTGAAAAATACGTAATGGCAGATCCACTAGACAAAGACCTTAAAACAACTATCTTAAAGATGCTCATATAGCTAAAGAAAGATGTGAAGAAAGACAAGAAAATGATTTATTAATAAAATATTTATAAAACATAAAAAGAAACTTAAAAGTAATTCTGGAGCTGAAAAATACAATAACTGAGGTGAATACTCACCAGAGATATTCAAAGGCAAATTTGATTTGGAAGAAAGAATCAGCAATAAACCAATTGGATCTAACAGATACACAACACTCTACCCTACAACAGTAGCATATATATTCTTCTCCAGTGCACATAGGACATTTTCTAGCATAGACCACATAATAGGTCACAAATTAAGTCTCAATAGGTTTTTAAAAAAATAGATGCTAGATATCAAGCAAAGTTTTTTTCAACCACAATGAAATGAATAGAAATTTGAAATCAATAAAAGAAAGCTGAGAAATTCACAAGTTCATAGAAATTAAACAATGTACTCTTAAACAGTCAATGAAACAAAGAAGAAAGTATAAGGAAACTTAGAAAATACTTAGAGATGAATGAAAATGAAAACACAGCACATCAAAACTTATATAACACAAAGAAAGTACCGCAGTGTAAAGACAAAAATTTATATGTATGATGTTTACATTAAAAATTAAGAAATCTCAAGTCAACAATCTAACTTTGCAACTTAAGAAACTAGAAAAATAAGAACAAACTAAAGCAAAAGCTAGTAGAAAGAGAAAAATAAAGAATACAGCAGAGAGAAATGAAATAGATAATAGAAAAACAATAGAGAAAGTCAATAAAACCAAAAAAAATTGTTCTCCAGAAAGATCAACACAATTGACAAACGTTTAGCTAAATGGACTAAGAAAAAAAGAGAGAAGATTCAAATTATTAAAATCAGTAGTGAAAGCAGAGACATTACTATCAATTCTATAAAAAAGAATTATAATAGCATACTATGAACAATTACACACCAACAAATTGGATAAACTAGATGAAATTGACAGATACGTAGGAATGGAAACCTACAGAGACAAAATCACACACACACACACACACACACACACACACACACACGAATCCCAGAAAATCTGAATAGACCTATAACTAGCAAAGAGATTGAAGTAGCCATCAAAAATTTTCCAAGAAAGGGGAGCCCTGTACTCGATGGCTTCACTGGTGAATTATACCAAACATTTAAAGAATACTAATACCAATTACTCTGAAACCTTTCACACAAGTCAAAGGAAAATACTTCCTAACTCATTCTATGATACCAGCATTACCTTGATACCAACACCAAAGGCACTACAAGAAAATAAAACTATAGACCAATATTCCTTATGAGCATTGATGCAAAAACACTCAACAAAGTATTAGCAAACTTAATTCAACAGCATATTAAAATGATTATATACAGTGACAAAGTGGGGTTTATTTCTACAATGCAAGGGTGGTTCCACATGCAAAAATCAATCAATGTATTACAGCACCTTATCATAATGAAAAAAAAAATACATAATCATCTCAATTGATACAGAAAAGGCATTTGAAAAAATTCAACACTCTCAATGAAAACACTCAACAGATAAGGACTAGAAGGAAACTACTTTAACATAATAAAAGCCATATGAAAAACGCACAGTGGATATTATAAACTCAATGATGAAAGACTGAATGCTTTTCCTCTAAGATCAGGATCAAAGATGACCACGTTTGTCACTTCTATTAAATAGAGTATTAGAAGTTCTAGCGGAGCAATAAGGCAAGAAAAAGAAATAAAAAGCATCCAAATTGGAAATAAAAAAGTAAAATTATCTCTGGTCTTAGAGTGACATGACATTATATGTGGAAAACCTTGAAGATTCCATACATACATATACAGAAGACTGCTGGGACTAACAAATGAATTCAACGAAGTATCAGGATAGAAAGTCAACACACAAAAATTAATTGCACTTATATATGCTAACATAAAGAATCTGAAAAGAGAATTATTAAAACGATTCTATTATAATAGCAGCAAAATGAATAAAATACTTAGGAATTAAGTTAACCAAAGATGTAAAAAATATGTACAATGAAAGCTAACGTTGCTGAAATCAAAAAGACATAAATGGAAGGATATTTCATGTTTATAGATTAAAAGACCTAATATTTTTAAGATGTCAATACTACCAAAAGAGAATTACAAATGCAATTTCCATCAAAATCCCAAGGACATTTTTTTTTGCAGAACTAGAAATCCCACCCTAAAATTTATAGGGAATTTTATGGGATTTTGATTAACTAAAATAATTTTTTAAAAAAGAACAAGACTGAGGGACTAATATTTTCTGATGTCAAAACTTGCCACAAAGTCCCAGTAATCAAAACAATGTGATACTGACATTAAAAACAAAACAAAACAAAACAAACAAACAAACAAAAAACAGTAACATATAGACCAATCTAATAGAACAGAGAGCCTGGAAATAAACTGTTGCCTATGTAGCCACATAATTTCTGACAAGGGTGCCAAGAACACTCAGTGGGGAACGAACTGCCTTTTTGACAAGCGGTGCTGGGAAAACTGAGCAACCCTTATAAAAGAATGATATTGGATACTTACCTAAAATGATATATACAAAAATTAGCTCAAAATACGAAATAGATTTATATGTAAGAGCTCAAACTATAAGTCTTAGAAGAAAACTTGCACAAAAGCTCCACAATATTAGATTTGACAATGATTTCTTAGATACTGTACCAAATTCGCAGAACAACAACCACAACAACAAAAATAGACAAATTGGACTTCATAAAAATTAAAACATTTTGTGCATCAAATCATAATATCCCACAAAGTAAAAGGCCACCCACAGAATGGGAAAATATATTTGCAAATTATATACCTGATAAGGGACTAGTATCCAGATCATAGAGAACTTCTAATGCTTAACACCTAAAAACCAAATAACTTGATTCAAATGGACAAAAGACTTGAATAGACATTTATCCAAAGAAGATGTACAATTCGCCAATAAGCACATGAAAAGATGCTCATCATTGCTAATCATCAGAGAAACACAAATCAAAACTATAATGAGATACCATCTCACACCCATTAGGAGAGCCTTTATTAAAAAATAAACACAACAAACAGACAAAGAAATACAGAAAACAGCAAGTGTTGATGAGAACACAGAGAAATTGGAATGCTTGCACCCTGCTGGTGGAAATAAAAAATGAGACGGCCCTTGTGGAAAACAGTATGGAGGTTTCTCAAAACACTAAAAGACACCACATGATCAAGTAATTCCAAGTGTAGATATAGAACCAAAAGAATAGAAAGCAGGAGCTCAAAGCCGTATTTGTACACCCACATTCATAGCAGTGCTATTCACAATACCTAAAACATGGAAGCAAAACAAGCGCCCATTGATGAATGAACGAATGAGTAAGCAAAATGTGGCATATACATAAAATGTAATGTTATTCAGCCTTAAAAAGGAAGGAAGCTCTGACATGTGCTACAATATGAATCAACTTTGAGGACATTATGCTAAGTGAAATAATACAGTAAAAAAAAAAAAAAGGATAAACACTGTATAGTCCCACTTATAGGAGATATTTAGAGCAGCTCAAAATCATAAAGACTGAAAGTAGAATGGTGGTTGCCGGGGCTGGGAGTACAGGGAAATGAGAAATTATTGCTTAATGAGTATGGAGTTTCCACTTTTGCAAGATGAAAAGAGATATTGAGATGGATACTGGTGATGGATAAACAACTTTATGAATGTAGAGAAGTCTACAGAACTGTGCACTTAAAAATGGTTGAGATTATACATTTTTATAAGGGGTATTTTACCACTAAAAATTTGGGTCTATGAGACAATGTCTTCCTCTGGAGCACAGATTGGACAGGTTTCTTTGCAGTCCATTTCAAAATTTTGGAATATCCTAAGCTCAGATTTTCTCAGTTTGGGTGCAAACCCACTGCATCAAATGGGCCTCTCTACATCTACAGTACCCCCAGGGACCTGGGTGGAAAAAGATAACTGGCATGAATATGAGGCTTATTCAGTTTGCTATGCTATGAGTAAGAAAGGTCTTTGTCTCTGACCCAAGTGCCTGAGTCTTCTGCCAGCATCCATGAACCCGTGGCAGTCTACCTTGCAAGCATGGTAGTATCTCATACAGTTATTGAAAGCCTGGAAATGGAGACTTGGGAGCGATCAAAGTAGTGGCAGTGGTCGAAGTTTTAGGATTGCATAAAGATCCCCCACTATAGTATGAAAGAAATGGAATTCTTCCACCTGAAATACATAGCGATTTTTTTTCTTTCTTTTATTCCTCCTTCCCTCCCTCCCTCCCTTCTTTCCTTCCTTCTTTCCCTCCCCTTCCATTCTTCAACATTCCCTTTCTCTCTTCCTCTATTTCTCTTTGTTTTGTAACAGCAGATAAGCCCAGAAGGTATTGGAAACAAACTGCATCTCTCTCCTTCATCACTGTGCATAGAGATGCTATTCTTTTCCTCGGGCCCAAACTGACTCAAAGAAGCTGTCTCATGGAAAGCTTTACAACAGGCAGCTCTGCCTGAATCTCACAGTCTGGCCATATCATAGATGGAGATGGGAAGCTACACTGCCTCTACTAGAGAGGACACAGAGAAAGCAAATAAAAGCAAAGTAAAGCAGGGAGCAACCTGTGAAACCATTTGAGAAGAAAGATTTGTTTGTGAGTGTTACAGAGAAAATGCCATTTATTAAATCTCTTGATTTCCCCACAAGGACACTGTAGCAGAGTATGAACATTCAAACTTTTAACTTCAAAAGTTAACCCTTTTATTTTTCCTCATTTTCTTTGCTATCCCAGAGAGTAGTTCAGATAAGCCTGTATTTCTACTTCTGATTATGTCATGTCTTGTTTTAGTGGTCCATTAATGTCTCTTACTATAGGAAGAGATTACATTTTTTGAGTAGTGATTCTGGTGGTGGGTGCAGTACACATGGGGCACAAATTATAGGAAGAATTTTGGAGATAACATACAAGTTTGTGTCTTTGGAGATGGAGAAGTCAGCCAATGAGGTTCCTAATGGGTATTAACTGATTGCAGTACAACTTTAAAGTGAGAAGAGAAGGAATAACTTAATGAATGGACACAATGAAAAAGCCAATGGATAAGACATAGAAGTACTTCCCAGGGGCTGGGTCTTGCTTTCGATCAAGCAAGATCTTCATGGCTAATACCGAAGAACTGTTTTCGTTGAATCTCCCGAACTCATAAAGAAAATATTCCTTTTATGATCTATTCACATCTGCTTTCACTCTGAATGCCCAGCAAGAGTAATGGTCAGTCATGACACAAATCTCTACTTTGTTCTGCTACCCTCTGCGCACATCATTACACATATACACAATGCCACAGAACACCTGCAAGTTCAGAGAAAGAGGTCCTCAGTTGGAACCATTTTAGACAGAATCATTTCAGGATTATTTTTTGAAAGAGGAATATTTTTAAATAGAGCTTGAAAGAGGAGTGAGCACTTTTCCAGAACAAAGAGTGGCATAAGCACAAACATGATTTTTTTTAAATGGTAGTTATTTTGAAAAAAAAAAAAAAAAAGTCCAGTAAACCTGAACCAGTAGTGATTTTACTGGAAGTAACTAGAAAATTATTTTAGTCAATTAGGGGATAGTTATATTATGTAAAGGACGAATTAACAATTCAGATCCTGCAGTGTCACGTTTTGGCCCTGGGTATTCCAGAGTACAGACTGATGCAATAAATGTAGGACATTTCAAGGCATTTCTGTTAAGTGCAAAGAATTATGTGGTTAGCAAACATTCTCTATCTGTAAAATTATTCACTCCCCAGATTGAAAACAGACATAAAATAAATAAATAAATAAATAAATAAAGACCTAAAAAACGAATATGTAGTAAATATTTTCAGGAGAAAAGAATTGTTAATTTCTCAATTTAAAAAAGTTATGCAAAGTATGCATTTCAACAAATAATATTGTAGTACACCAAGCAAATGCTTCCCACGGAAGTATGAATCACCCTCTTTCTATACATTTGTATCGAAGTATGCATTTAGCTGGATCTAACTGGGAGTGGTAAGTCATTCCTGTAATCCCAGCACTTTGCGGGGCTGAGGCAGGAGGATCACTTGAGCCTACAAGTTGGAGATCAGCCTGGGCAACATGATAAAATCCTATGTCTACAAAAAAATTTAAAAAAAAATTAGCTGTGAGTGGTGGCATGCCTCTGCAGTCCAAGCTGTCCCAGCTGCTGAGAGGGGAAGATCACTCAAGCCTGGAATATTGAGGCTGCAGTGAGCTGTAATGGCACCCCACTGTACTTTAGCCTGTCTGACAGAGCGAGACCCTGTCTCAAAAAAAGAAAAAAAGCATCTAATTTTTCAGATGTATCTGTGAACAGTAGAGCAACACTTGCAAATTCAGTTCATGTTTGTTTCTGAGCTTAGACTATATGCATACTCTGATCTGTGCAGACTTGTGATAAGATGCTTGTTGCAAAAATATGAACTCAATGTTTCTGCAAATGCATGCCTGAATAAAAGCTGTCAATAACTATTCATCAATAGGCCTTACTGGCCAGTTTTTTTTTCAGCATATGCAGTTCCTGTAATGTGTTGTGATAATGCTGGTTTAAAATAGCTATGGTTCCAGTCAGTTCACATTAAGAGTAAACAAACAGACGGCTCACCAGAGGATGGATATTCTTTTCTAATAACACAAATATGCCACAAAACGTACTTTTATAAATATGATTACTTTGAAAAATTACCTTACAATTACCTTAGAAAAGTCACTACCTATATAAAAAACTAATTTTTATTTTTTAGAGACAAGTAGTCATTCTGTCACCCACGTTGGAGTGCTGTGGTGTGATCACATCTCACTACAGCTTTGACCTCCTGGGCTCAAGTGATCCTCCTGCCTCAGTCTCCTAAGTGTCTGGTACAACATGTACCATCATGCCCTGCTATTTTATTATTTTTTGTAGAGACAGGGTCTTGCTTTGTTGCCCCAGCTGATCTTGAACTCCTGGCCTCAAGCAGTCCTCCTGCCTTGCCTCACAAAGTGCCAAGTTTAAAGGTGTGAGCCACCATGCCTGATTAAAAAAAAAATTTTTTTTTGAGATGGAGTTTTGATCTTGTTGCCCAAGCTGGAATGCAATGGCACAATCTTGGCTCACTGCAACCTCCGCCTCCCAGGTTTAAGCCATTCTTTTGCCTCAGGCTCCCGAGCAGCAGGCTAATTTTTTGTATCTTTAGTAGAGACAGGGTTTCACCATGTTGGCCAGGCTGGTCTCGAACTCCTGACCTCAGGTGATCCACTCACCTTGGCCTTTCAAAGTGCTGGGATTACAGGTGTGAGCCACTGCACCCCGCTGGTTTAAAAAATTTTTTAAGTGAGAGTTCTTAGAATGTTCAGAGTAAATATAAGATTAAAAGTACTTTGTTTCCTAACCTGTAGGTTAAGAGAGAAGGAAAGGGACAACATATCTAAGCTTATAACCATGAACACCAGCCAAGTATTCATGTAGCAACTCCATCAATAAACTATTCATAAATTTCCGTATGTAATTAGTTTTATTGAATGCTGGCAGCTGGTGTATATCCTATCTTCGAAAAGAAAATATCTGAAAGAAGAAAAGCAAGCTCTTTCATCATGAAGTTATATTAAGAAGTTTAATGAACCACATATATTACAAAACATGTACATCAAACATTGCAGACATTTCCAGGAAAGATATAGGAATAAGAGAAGGCTTATAACCTAGCCCTCACTAAAAATTTACCAAAATAAACAAAATAGGCAAGGAAATTGAAACTAAAAAATGCTTTCAAACTTATACCACAAACTTTATGGAATAGCTTTTAGGAGCAGTATAAACTGAACAACATTGAAAATCATCCCTGTAATTTCACATTAAATAATCTTTCTAAAAGCAGTGATTCAGTGGTTTAGGAAGTAAGTGGTAGAAGTCTGGAAAATCTCCAGTAACATTTCCCATTTTGGAAAGAGATATGGAGGCAGAGACTGAATTAGATAATGTGGAAGAAATCTTTTCATTAAGAGTTGACTGTCATGGGATTTAATGCTCAATGTATATACGCTATAAAGAAAAATTCCTCCAAAAATTCAGGGAAATGCAGTAGGTTACTTGCAGAAGAGTGAAAAAATAGATTGTCCTCAGACTTTTCCTTAGCAACAGCAAGCACCAGAAAAGTTATTTCTATGGGCAAGGAAATGTCAGTAAACAGTTGGAAATATGGTGTATGGTTTATGAAAGACATTTGGTCTGGAGATAAAAATGCCTGCTTGTCAGTTGTACTCAATTGCCGTCATGAGGAATTCTAGGCTGGTATTGCCAGATCGTTCAAATTTTTAAGAGAAGTAAATCTTCTCTATTTTTAAATAAAATCTTCTGATCTTAAATTTTGAATTTACAACTATTTGTATTTTAATAGAAAACATTTAAGAACTGCCATGGTTGAGTCAAAGAAAGTATTGGGAGCATGAATCTGAAAACTCTGTAATAGAATATGAAGGAAACAAAGGCCCTATAATTAGCTTTGGTGAACTCTAACAACTATCTAATGTGTTAAAACATATTACAAAGCTACATTTATTAAATGTGTGATGCCAAATTATGAGAATTTTGGTATGATAGAGGTAGCATTACAGTGAGTAAAATAAATATAAATTTTTGAATATGATTTAAGGACATTGTATAGCTATTTGTAAAATAAAATTAGGTTGAAATCCAACCTCACACATCACAACAAAAATAATGACCACTTAATGTAAATGTAAAAAAAATGCATATACTAAAATAAAAGTCAGGTATACATTTCTATAATGATAAGTTGAGAAAGAACTATCGGAGCGTAAACTAAAGCCATTGTATCAAATAGCTATTGCTGCACAGAAAACCACTCTTAGTGGACTAAACAGTGATTTATTCTTTCTAATTATTTTTTTTAATTGGCTGGGTGGTTCTTAGGCTTATTTTGACTGGGTTGACTCATGTGGCAGCAATCAGGTCAGAAAGCAGCTAGGCTCAGCTAGGGTAAATGGAATGCCTGGTTTTTTCATCTTGAACGAGCTTAACCTGGGCTTCTTCAGAGGATAATCACCTCTGAATTTCAAAGAGGCAAAAGCAGAAACTGCAAGGAATTGAGACCTAGCTCAAAAGTTACAGTCACTTCTGCCTCATTCATAGCAAGTCACCGTGTTCCGTGTTTGCCAGTTTCAAGAAGTGGGAAAGTAAACTGTGTCTCTCCATGAAAGAAGCTGCAAAGGATTCTTGGCAATTTTTTTTTTTTTTTTGAGATGGTGTTTTGTTCTCATTGCCCAGGCTGAAGTGCAATGTCACGATCTCAGCTCACAGCAACCTCTACCTCCTGGATTCAAGCAATTTTCCTGCCTCAGCCTCCCAAGGAGCTGGGATTATGGGAATGTGCCACTACACCCAGCTAATTTTGTAATTTTTATTCTTTCTTTCTTTCCTTTTTTTTTTTTTTTTTTTTTAAGTAGAGACAGGGTTTCTCCATGTTGATCACTCCTGACCTCAGGTGATCCGCGTGCCTTGGCCTCTCAAAGTGCTGGGATTACAGGTGTGTAATCTTAGCTAAAATTAGAGAATGCCCTAACAGACGGTTTCTGAAGCCTATACATTTGGTATTGTTTGACCCTTAAGCTTTTATAACTCTTAGCATGGAGGACGAAGAAAGCTGTACATTGCTGCTTGAAAGTCTGTACATTTAGACCAGATTTGTATTTGCACTGTTAGTATGGCAAATGAGTGAAAAATGTTTAATACGCTATTGGATTTTTTCTTTCTTTCTTTTTTTTTTTCATTCAGCTTATACCAGGGCTGAAAACCTCAATTTATGTTCATGACAGTGGGAATTTTTTTAATGCCTACATTCTTTCTAATAAACTGTTGGAAGACTTCTTGGCTGTCCTTTTAAGTGTCTGGCTTACTGTAATTTTTATGTATTTACTGGAATGGAATTTTTATTTTTGAGGAAGAATTTGAGATTATTACTCTGTTTGAAAAAAGAGGCTTGCTGTAATGTCACAGGAAACCTTTTTAAAGTGGATCTGTTGGAAAAGAAAGTGTTGTGATTTGATTGAAATAAAACTAAATGTGTTG
Source organism: Saimiri boliviensis (assembly GCF_048565385.1). Taxonomy (NCBI): domain Eukaryota; kingdom Metazoa; phylum Chordata; class Mammalia; order Primates; family Cebidae; genus Saimiri; species Saimiri boliviensis. Next base: position 104,398,111 of record NC_133459.1, read on the forward strand.
TCCTCCTCTAAATCTTTGGAAAAAAAAAAGTACAGCATTTTTGTTTTGTTTTGTTTTGTTTTTTCTAAGATTTTCGTATAAAATCTTGGAAATCCATTTAAGTTTGTAAATGTATATAATTTTGTGTGTGTGTGAGGATTTAGAACCATTTTAATTTCTTGGCCCATGGAAACTGAAATTTCTGGGGTTAGGAATGCCCGGATACACACCACCCTCCAGTTTGCACCTAAACATACGTTTGACTACCTGCTGCAGAGGAAGAAGATGCTGGGTGGGGGACACAGTGGGTCTTCACATTGGAGAGGGGGATAGTTGTACAAGGCAGGTGTGAGAGGTTGTCAATTACAGGTGATGAATTACTACTGATGGTCTTGGACACTCATTACAGTTGTAAGGATGGTCTCCAGTGTGAATTCTAGTATTTTGTGCCAGGTATGAATCATGCTGGAAAGCCTGGTCACAAACCTTACATTTGTAAGGTCTCTCCAGTATGAAGTCTACTATGGTATGTAAGGTGTGACTTTCGAATGAAAGTCTTGCCACACTCATTACACTTGTAAGGTTTCCCTCCAGTATGAGGTCTATGATGGTATACAAGATATGTCATCTGATGGAAGGTCTTGCCACACTCATGACACTTGTAAGGTTTCTCTCCAGTATGAAGTCTACTACAATGGTATGTAAGGGATGCCATCTGATGGAATTTCTTGCCACACTCATGAGTACACATCATGAATTCATGCCTCCAAAGCAGTCAATACTAAAGTGTAGGCTGGGCATAGTGGCTCCCACCTGTAATCCAGGGTTTATACTTCCTACAGTACAGACCCCCCTATGGGGGTGCCCATACAGCTCCTGTGTTATTCACAAGCCACAGCCTCCAAACTGTCCCAATCGCATGCTCACTCGTTTCAGCAATGGTTCCTTAGCCCTCAACATCTGCAACCCCTGGCACAGCCGTTGGGATGCAGGAGTGTCTGGTAAAGTCTACGAAGATTATACCTGGAGCCACACTCAGGGAACATGGCTAATATTCTGGTCCTATACCCGCATCATCCCTGAAGCAATAGAACAGCTCAGTTCTGTAAGCCACACAATCCTGCAAAATGAAGCCACCCTAGCTAATCAATTCAAACCCTCAGATAGCACCTCTCAACCTTTCTCTTGGTTGACTCTACTACAGCAGGGAGCCAACATGTTAAATTTAACTAAAGCCATGAATATCACCAAATGCTTTTTATGTGCCTCCCTCAGCAACCCCCACTTAGCTGCAGTTCCCCTCAGGTCCGGGTTCAATCTGTCACAATCACCTACGGGATCCGGCACCATCTTAACAGATATCCCCTTGTTCCAAGTACACCTTCAAAATTTCGCTCTCTGCTATGAGACAGCCAGCAGCTCGAGTCCCACCTGTAACACCACAGTAAAGGTAAAATCCTCCCTCTATGCGCCACCAGGAGGATATTTCTGGTGTAATGGAATCTTAACTAAAGTCATTAATGCCTCCTTCCCTTTCTGTGTGTGCCTGTCACCTTGGTCCTGCAGTTAAAGGTATACGGACAGGCCAAACTTCTATCCCTCCCTCCACCCTCCCCTAATCACCGACACAGATGAGCAGCCTTCTTCCCAATGGTCGTTGGTCTTTCTGTAGCATCCTCTCTGGTGGTGGCTGGGCTGAGTAGCGGCGCCCTAGGCTACAGTGTCACCTCAGCAGCTCAACTAAAGGACAAGCTTTGCCTGGTTATCAAAGTTGGCCGCCTCCCTGGCCTCCCTCCAGCGACAAATCACATCACTGGCCCAGGTAGCTCTCCAGAACCAAGGGGCCCTTGACCTGCCGACAGCGGAAAAGGAAAGTACCTGTCTGTTTCTTCAGGAGCAATGCTGCTATTACATCAATGAAACAGGTCTTGTGGAAGAAAATGTCAACACTCTCTATCGCCTCCAAGAGGACCTCCGCAAGAAGCAGAATGCATCAGTCTCGCCTCCCAACTGGTGGCAATCCCCCATGCTTACCTGGCTAACCCCTATTATCACTCCCATTATCGTAGTTTGTCTTATGTTAATGCCAGCCCCCTTTCTCCTCAGGTTTTTACAGGCTCGCATGAAGGGAAATTTCCAGGGTGGCCGTAAACCAAATGCTACTTCACCTCTATGTCCAGTTCCCAACCTAGGCACCAGCCAACAGACCCTTCTCCCTCACTCCACCCCATTCAGCAGGAAGTATCAAGAAAGAAGCAGCGTCCTATATCATCAAAAGGGTCAGAATGTAAGGCCGATTGCCTCACCAGGAGGTCAGACACACCTACCTCTGCACTCAGCACCTGACTCTGCGCTCAGCACCTAGCTCTGTCGCATGGCTCCCCTGGAAGGCTCCGGCTGATGCAAGGTTCCTGGCCAGCTCTTGCACCGGAAAACCCACCCAACAACCCACCAACCAACAGCAGCCCACCTCGTCCCAATCCCGCTCCCCTGGAGCCAATCAGAGCACCCAGCTGTGGCTTGTTCCTCCTAGCTATAACCGCCCACCCCCAACCCCAGGAAGTCAGCACCATTTCTCTGGCCCCTTTCCCCAGGACCATAGAACCTCACCCGGGAGCTGAATAAATTGGCATTTAACTTTCTTATACTGGCCTCAGTTTCCTCATTTTAAACTTGGCAATAACCCTTACATCACTCTCTGCTTTTACTTTTGTTTTCTTTAGAGACAGAGTCTTGCTATGTTGCTGAGGCTAGAGTGCAGTGGCCATAGAGCACTATAGCCCCAAATTTCTGGGCTCAAGTAATCCTCTTCCCTCAGCTTCTTGAGTAACTGGGGTTACAGGCACATGCCATCACATCCAGCTCTAAGCTGCTTCTACGAGGTCGGCCTTTGCAGGTTCCACATATGAGTGAGACATGCAATATTTCTTTCTGTGCCTGACTTTTTTCACTTAGCATGATGTCCCTCCAGGTTTATCCATGTTGTCACAAATGATGTCATTTCCTTCTTTTTAAAGGCCATTGTGTATGTGTGTATGTATATACATAAAAATATATATATATATATATATATATATAAAATAAAATAAAAGCATCTGTTTTTCACCTTAAAAAAAAAAGCACCAGAGGCGTTTAACAGAAATATTAAACTATAGCAAGCACCATTTGAGGATTAACAGGAACATTTTTTTTGAAGATTTCAAACGAACTCGACTTTCAGTATAATTGTACCTAAAGTATTTATTAACAGCTCATCGGAGCCTCTATTTGTCATAGACTTTTGAGTTTATTGTTGGGACCACATAATAGGACCTTTTTTTTTTTGGTCTTTAAAATTGTTGTAAATCTCTGTATGCACTGTGCTTTTTTATTAAACATACTCCAAGGTGAGTCTTGACTCTTTAGTGTAGGACAAGATTGTACACTAACACCAGCATGGACCTGCTTTTCATTGTGCCTGAAATATGAGCCATGTAGTATCGGCCTGCTGTGAAGCTAACATTGCCAGGACTAATCTTATACAGAAATAATTTCCTTTTTTTTCCAGTATTTAGTAATGAAAGATATTAATGCATTAATGGTAATACATTTCTGGTTTAATATAAATTATGGATGTTTCCTAGTTGTGCATGAATGCTAGAGGCTCCTGGCCTTCTTGTCAATTTTTAATTTACCACTGGAACAAATTTCAAAGGACAACTGTGTCATTTAATGAAATAAAGGTTTGAAGTTTTACTGCCAAACTCCCAAAATGAAAAAGCCTGAACAACAAATAACAAAAGTGGTTAAAAATATTCTTGACGTATGTGACCAAGGATTGACATTTCTATTTTTAAATTTTATTTATTTTTTGTTTTTATACATTTCGTGGTACAAGTGCAGTTTCATTACATGGATACATCATGTAGTGGTGAAGTCTGGGCTTTTGGTGTATCCAGCAAACCAAATAGTGAACATTGGACCCAACAGGTAATTTTACAGCCCTTGCCCCACCCCTACCCTCCACCTTTTGTAATCTCCAATGTCTATTATTCTACTTTGTAAGTTCAAGTGTACTCATTGTTTAGCTACCACTTACAAATGAGAACATGTGGTTTTTGACCTTCTGTTTTTGAGTAATTTCACTTAGAATAATAGTCTCCAATTCCAACCATGTTGCTGCAAAATACATGATTTCATTTGTTTTTACGGCTAAGTAGTATCCCATGGTATACATGTACCATTTTGCTTTTATCCAATCATCCACTGATGGACACTTATGGTCGTTCCACGACTTTGCTAAGGATTAATATTTTCAATATATGAAGAGCTCTTACAAATCATTGAAAGAAAGTAAAAACTAATTGGAATAGGGTAAATCAATTGTACTAACAATTCACAAAAGAAGAACTATCAATGTTAGTATGAAAATAATCTAACTCTAATCCATTTAGTTATCAAACAAACTCAAAATATCATTGCAATATTTTTTGCCACCCATAAAACTAACAGTACAAATTTAAAAATTGATAATAATGCCTTTTTATGGGAAATTATAGAAATGGAAGGCTCTCCCACACTAGAAGAATGTGAATTTGAATTTCCTTTCAGAATAACAACTGGGTATGCTATCAAAATTCTTTAAAAATGTGCATAACTAACAATTCCACTTCTAAGAATTTGTCTTAAGATAATTAGGCAAATAGACAAAATTAAATAATAAGAATCTTTTTTTTCCATAGTTGATCACAATAGCTCAAAAATAATAACAAGATCAATTATTTAATCTTTCATGCTTTCATTCAACAAATATTTATTTTTATGTATAGGCATTTTTGGTAAACCAAAGTCCCTGCTGTCATGGTGCTCCTGTTCTGTTGTGGCAGCTATTATGCATAATATACCAACAGGCAAAGGAGTAAGGAGTTGTTTTAATAAAGTAGTCTGAGAAGACCTCTCTAATGAAGTGATATTAGAACACAGAACTTGTGGAAGACCCAAAGATGTTCTCCCACAGATCCGTTTTCAAAGAAGTACTTGTTGTCCAGCAAGACAGAGACTTTGTTTTATTCACAGTTTAATTCTTAGCCCTAAGCATGCAGCTTTATGCTTGGTACATAAAGAACTCAAAATAATCAAGACATTTCCATTAAAAATTATTTGTTTATTATTATGTAAATTTAGAACACCTGGACAACTTTGGCATGCAAAACCTATATTTTGACACTATACTATTTTCTCCTTGGGCTGCATTTGTGCCTTGGCTCAGCCTTAGATCTTTCCTGGGACTCTACTGAATGCACTGAATCAGTGGTGTGACCAGGAGAGTGGCTGTTCAGTCTGTCCTTTTGGGACTGTCATCTCTCCTCTCCAATGTTACTAGCTTCATTGTCCTCAGGACTCAACCAATAATCCTGGTATTATGGACTTCTGGAAGCATCACTTTTGGCAGCAGAGGTTGCCTTGTGGGCCTCTTTTACACCAAATACACGATCCTCTCTGATTCTGCAAGAAGTGTTGTAATTCAACTACTTTCTCTCGAAGCCATGAGTTTCTTTGCTTCTTTTAGAATACTTTCTTAAAATTTCAATAGGTTTTGAGGGAACAGGTGATGTTTGGTTGCATGAATAAGTTCTTTAGAGGTGATTTCTGAGAGTTTGGTACACCCAACACCCAAGCAGTGTACACTGTCCCAGTGTGTAGTCTGTTATCCCTTGCCACTTCCCATTCTTTCCCGAGTCCCCAAAATCCATTGTATAGTTCGAATGCTTTTGTGTCCTCATAGGTTACTTTCTACATATGAGTTAGAACATAGCATGTTTCATTTTCCATTCCTGAGTTACTTCAGTTAGAATAATGCTCTCCAGTTCCATCCAGGTTGCTGTGAATACCATTATTTCATTCCTTTTTATGGCTGAGTAGTATTCCATGGTGATTGTGTGTGTGTGTGTGTGTGTGTGTGTGTGTGTGTGTGTTGAGATTTTCTTTATCCACTCATTGATTGGTGGACATTTGGGCTGGTTCCATCCTTTTGCATTTGTAAATTGTGCTGCTATAAACATGCATGTGGTATCTTTTTTGTATAATGACTTTTTTTCCGCTGTGTAGATACCTAGTAATGGGATTGCTGGATCAAATGGTATATCTACTTTTAGCTCTTTAAAAAAATCTCTGCACTATTTTCCATAGTGGTTGTACTAGTTTACATTCCCACCAGTGTAAAAGTGTTCCCTTTTCATGGCATCCATACCAACATCTATTATTTTTTAATTTTTATGTTGTGGACATTCTTGCAAGTTTCTTTTTTTCCTTCAATTATCTAGTTCAGAAAAATCTCTTCCAACCTTTGTTAGATTCTTAAATAGCTTGATTCCCTGCTTAAATACCCAAACTCCTCCTTCAAATAATTCTGATGTGATTCAAAAGTGTCTGAATTAAATAATCTAAAATTAATCAATATTTATTGAGTACCTAGTATATCTTATAAATGCGTTAATTAGAAACATACCCAAATTGCATAGTAAACATGAATCTTGAATTAGCTGCCATGTAGTTGAACTATCCAAACATAACTAGCCATATCAAGTGGTATAGAAGGGGGTCCTCACTGGGATGGTAATGATTGCTGATTATGCAAAATAGAGTCAAATATAAAATATGTAGTTAAATTGTTTGTTTTGCTTGAATTAAACAAAAAATTTATACAATTCCATTTGTTGCACTGAAAATCAGTGAATTAAAATTTCAGTTATTACTAGCAAAATAGCAACAACAGTAAAAGCAGCAAAAACCAGGTCTAATGGCATCAACATAGACAGTGATCTGTCATTTTTAGGCCCTGTGTTAGGCAGAATAACATAAGCCCCCAACCCTAAATGTCTGTGTCCTAGTCCTTAGAACTTGTGAATATATTATCTTACATGGCAAAAAAGACTTTGCAGGTCTGATTGAGTGAAGGAGTTTGAGATGGAAAGTCATTCTGAATCATGCTGGTAGGCCCAACGTAACAACTTTTTTTAAAGAGAAAGGTACAACCTATAGAATAGGAGAAAATGTTTGCAATCTATTCATCTGACAATGGTCTAATATCCAGAATTCACAAGAAACTTAAACAAATTTATAAGACAAACAACAACAACAAAAACAAATAAGCCTATTAAATAATGGACAAAGGACATGAACAGACACTTCGCTAAAGAGGACATTTATGCAGTCAGCAAATATGCAAGAAAAAGCTCAGCATCGCTAATCATTGGAGAAATGCAAATCAAAACCACAGTGAGATACCACCAAGTTAGTCAGAATGGCAATTATTAAAAAGTCAAAAAACAACAGATGCTGGCAAGGCTGTAGAGAAATAGAAATGCTTTTGCCGTGTTGATGGGAATGTAAATTAATTTAGCCATTGTGAAAGACAGTGTGGCGATTCCTCAAAGACCTAGAACCAGAAACCCAGTGATCCCATTACCAGGTATATACCCCAAAATATAAATCATTCAATTATAAAAATACATGCATGTATGTGTTCATTGCAGCACTATTCACAATAAAAAAGAGACATGGAATCAATCCAAATGCCTGTTAATGATAGACTGGATAAAGAAAATGCAGTCATAAGCATCATGGAATACTATGCAGCCATAAGAGGGAATGAGATCATGTCCTTTGCTGGGACATAGATGGAGCTGGAAGTCATTATCCTCAGCAAACTAATGCAGGAACAGAAAACCAAACACTGTGTGTTCTCATTTATAAGTGGGAGCTGAGCACTGTGAACACATAGACGCAGGAAGGGCAGCAACACACACTGCAGCCTGTTAGTAGGGGATGAAAGGGTCTCCATTCACTTACCTCTCTAATGCCTGCACCTACCTCCCATGGCGCTGTCCGGTCTCCTGACTTTCCTCTGAAAATACAGTATAACAATTGCTACTTTCCAACGTACGCTATAATGTATTGACCAAGTCTAGTTCAGTCTGCCAGCCCTTTGCTTCTGAAAAGCATCTGTCTGCTTCTATTGGATCCCAAGCACCAAGAACAGTGCCTGCCTAGTGTGTGGCACAAAAACTTGCACCTAGCATACAGGAACGAATCAACGGGAATGAGCACACGAACAATCTGCACGAGTGCTCCCTGGCCTTTCCATGAGTATTTCCCTGGGGCACTTGGACAAAATGCACAGAAAGTTCTTCTCTGGGAATACTAGCCTCTTACCTCCCTCAATCCTCCTCCAGTTTAAACGACTTCCTCAGCTCCTGCAACTGATGAATCTTTTTCTCCCAAAGCCATTACTCGCTGTAAAATTCTAAGCGTAGTTTGTTTGCAAGCCACCTGCCTTCCATGGGGCTGCGTCTGATCCGTGAGAAATATACCCCCTGACGTGTCTTTAGTGGAGGCACAGCGTGCTTTCAGTGCAGCCTCTCCAGGCTCTGCTGCGGGGCAGATAGCTCTAGCCAGTATTTCAGCTTAACCCTTCTGGGCAGGGCAGGTGACACACCGGTTCTGTCTCCAGGCTGCAAGTGCCAAGTCCCTTAGGGCCTTCCTCAGGAGGCCTTGGTGAAAGAAAGCCCATCTTCCCCTTCTCCCATGGAAGAGGCAGCAGGAATGATACCAAGCTCCAACAAATATCTCCAAAAGTATATCACCTGATCGCCTGGCTGCCTCAGCTTCTCCCCTTTTACATCGTCAAGGTGTCGCCAAAAATCTCTAGGCATCTCCTTTTCACATCTTACATATGTGACATGTTTAGACTAAAAAATGGTCTGAAATTCAATTGGGCGAGCTCTAGTTTTCTCTAGCAACATTATATACAGTTGGCATAGTCCTCATGTTGAAACAAGGTCTCATTGCCACGTTTTTTTTAACCTTGGTTTGTTGACCTCAGAGGAAGAAAGCCCTGTTTGAATATTGCCAAATAGAGTACAGGACAACATACCAAACCACGTAGCACTTAACCCAGATTTATACTTTGTCCCCTTCTCACTGTATTTCCACACAACCAGATTTTCACTTTGGTTTTTATATAGAAAAGATTCATCAAAGAGTAATTTTTACCAAATTGCAAACCTTTAAGAAAAGCCACATTAGAACTTTAGATGGTGAAGGCAAGGATTCCTAACACTGGACTTCAGAATCTCCCAATTGTTTTTTGCCCGGGTGTTGAGTAGACTCGAGCCCTCTTTTCTTTGTGAAGTGCCCTGGCCTACGCTGTAGGTATACCTTGAACTTTCTGCTTTCTGTGCAGCTATCACTACTCCACAGAAAGGAATGAAATTGTAGCTTATCAAATAAGTGAGTCAGCTTCAGGTGATTCCATTCCTGGCCACTTCAACGCCTCATCAAAAACCTCTGAAGAAACAGATGAAAGTCCTAACACTTGTGAAAACGAGCACAAGCTTGTCAAAATCTGAGAATGTGGCTTTAATGCTCCTAGTACCAGACTCATAAGCACCATGCTGCAACGAGGGACTCCTTTTTCCTTTGTTTCTAAAGGGAAAAAACACCGGGAAGAACATTTCACCTCCACTATACACGATATTTAGCTGAGAAACACATGAACGGTACCAACCAGCAAACTAGCCACCTAGTCCTTCACTAGGACATTTTTTAGGACAGCCAGATGGCAGTTTCTCATTTCGCTCAACCCTATCTGCAGCCATACTTGTAATCCCTGCACTTCAGAAGACCAAGGTGGGTGGATCACCTGAGATCGGGAGTTTGAGAACAGTCTGGCCAACATGGCAAAACCCTGTCTCTACTAAAAGTACAAAAATTAGCCGGGTATGGTGGTGCCTGTAATCCCAGCTACTCAGAAGGCTGAGGCAGGAGAAGCTGGAATTTGGGGGGGTGGAGGTTGCAGTGAGCCGAGATTGTGCCACTATACTCCAGCCTGGGTGAAAAGAGCAAGACTGTCTCAAAGGCAAAAGAAATTAGCACAACCTTCTCCAGTTAGTCTAAAAGGGCAGGAAGACAGTTTCTCCTTTGGCTCACTGCTCAGTCAACGGCATAGAGGACAGAGGTGGGACAGGGATCAAGAATTCAGGCTCACCTGTAGGAGAGACCTTGACTGCCTTAGAAAAAGACACTTCTCTAAACCTGTACCAACTGGTAGCTGGGCTTGCCATCGTGCCTACAGACTAGCACAGGGTTCCAGCTGTGGCCCATTATTGAGAAGCTGCAAACTTGTCTTTTCGAGAAGACCAGGAAAGACCAGAATCTTTCATCAGCTGCTGGCCTCTGGGGTCTAACAATGCTGTCCAGAGCGCATCTGGTCCTCCCTGCAGCCTCTACTCAATCACCAGGAAAAAAAGGATGCCCACAAGAGCCACAATTAAATATCAGAATTCAGCACATCCCTCTTTCCTTATTATCACATTTCTAGACTCACTCTGCTGCTTTCACTGGCAACCCAGAGATCTCACTGTTCTTACACTGACGCTTGATTATAATAAGGGCACATTTGTTGCCAGATTCATTCATATAAAGGACAGCCTAAAGCTTATGAAATACTTGAGCCTTGGAGAAGCAGTCAATGGCCCTACCTTGTCAGATGATCTGACGCTTTACCCACATGCCCAGAAATGGGACAATGTCAGTAGCTGTTCTTTGTCCATCCCTGCTCTTAACTCCTCTCCTTCCCTTGACAAGCACTCCAGTGGATTCATTATTTAGCCTCTGAATTTACATTGTGTCCATTTAGTGCTCATGTAACACGAAAAATAGGGAGTTGTGTTTAAATTCATGTCATGCCATTGAGCATTTTTTTCATGCTACCTAATATTTTGAAATCCATGTTTCTCAGTGTAAACCTATTCCATTTCTCTCGATGGAATATATTGCATTTTTACACATTCCTCCTCAAGATCTTCAACTTTTTCTTTCCACAAATCCTGCTATGAATATAACCTTTGGCAGCCTGAACCCAAGATGTTGGCTTAGTGCCTAGCTTTGAAATCGGCCTTAGTCTATACTATGATTGTATGATCATATTCAGAGGAGCATTATCTTGTGCTGTGTATAATGGACTATATTCTTTGCTGAGATTGATGGCAAGGAAAACCAAGCTGGCCCCCTAAGAAAGCTGCTCAGAGTATTCTAAAGTAGTAAACGGCATGTGTAGATCATACACCAGTTAAACTATTTCTTTAAGCACGGGCTATGTGACCCTGCCCCGTGGCTCCCTCGTGGAGAACGTCTTCTAGTTAGGCTGTGATCAGTGGTAAGCAGGCACCAGCTGCCTGCATAGTTTATTTTGGGTCTGAGAACACAGAACACCTGTTAATAATAATCACCTGTTTAGAGAGCATAAATACGTGGGTCAGCGACCACTCAAGGCTCTCGGCTCAGACTGTCAACTTGGAGAGCCTCACTTTTGTGCTCTATTTCCTAAAAAAAAAAAAAAAAAAAGGGAGAGCATCAGAAAAAATAGCTAATGTATGCTGGGTTTAATACCCCCCAGGTGATGATGGGATGGTCTGTGCAGCATATCACCATGGCACATGTTTATGTGTGTCACAAAGTTGCACATCCTGCACATGTACCCTGGAACTTCAAAAAGATTTAAAAAAAAAAGAGGAAGTCAAAAGATAAAAGTCAGGGAAGGTGACATGACCATGGAAGTAGAGGGATTATGTGATACAAAGGCATGAGCCAAGAGCCAAGAATGACCAGGACCACTAGAAGCTGGAAAAGGGGGAGGGGGGGGGAATTCTCCCTTAGAACCTAGAACCTCCAGAAAGAACTGTCCCTGCTGACACTTTGACTTTAGCTTAGTGGATTGATTTTGGACTTCTAACATTCAGAACTGCAAGATAATACATTTATGTTGCTTTGAGCCAGCAAGTATGTGGCAGTTTGTTTTAGCATTAATAGAAAACGCCTACGGATGTCAATGTATGAAACTGGGTTTTAATCTTTCCCCAAAGCTGTTCCTCTGCAGTCGAAACTGACCCAGTAATTAGCACCTTAACTACTCAGTTGCTCAAATCAAAACCCAAGAAAGCACCACTGCATTCTTCCTTCTTCCTTTACCACCTCCTTCAATTCATTAACAACCTCTATTAATTTTCAAATACGCTTCCAATCTGTATATTTCTCTCCCTTTCCACTATGACCACCTATGTCTATGGCATTATTATTTCTCTCCAAAGGAATTAAATGGCCCTTTGAAAATAATTTCTTAGAGAAAATTTCACAAACTACTATGTAATGAACTCCATACATGCATAAAACCACTATACTAATTATCAGTATTTCATGAGTCTTCTTTCTTCTCTTACTCCTTTTTTTCCAGAGAGTATTTGAAAGAAAATCTTATGTATATTATTCCACCAAAAAATACTTCATTATTTACCTCTAAATAAGAACATATTTTCTAACAACCTCTTTGCCATTTTATAGCTAAAAATTATACGAAGTTCCTTCTTAATATTATTGATACAGTTCATAGTATGTTTGGATTTCTTATTGACTCAAATATGATTTTTATAAAGAGTATGTTTGAATCACATTCAACTAGGTCCTTTTATTGCATTTAGTCGTTATGTTTTATAAGGGCCTTTTATTCTATAATAATTACTTCACATTTCCATCACCTTTTATGTGCCATTGATTGTTGGATAAATGGAGTCATTGTTTTTCCATAGAATTTTCACTTTCTAGATTTAGCTGGTTACTTCCTAATGGTGTTGTTTAACTTATTCCTCTGTTCCCTGTATTTCATATAAATGCAGAGAACTAATTAGATTCGAGTTCAAGGTTTTAGGCAAGAATACTTTACAGGGGTCAATATATGTTGCAATCATCATATTTTGAGACACATAGTATCTGGCTTTCCCATTTTTAGTGATTAGCTCAATTAATGGGATTCTGAGTATGTCAGTCGGATTTATTTAATAGAAAATTCTTCATTAACCTCTCCACTACTGGTTTAAGCAGCTATGTGTGATCATTTCAGAGATCCATTACAGGTCACAAAATGGCAGTTTTCTAATTCTATCATTCCTACTGCTTTATTTGCTGAAATTTTATAAATAGATACATGCCCTCATCAACTACTGATTACCCTGAAATACATCTTACCAAGGAAAGGTAAAACAAATGTTTCTTTTTTTTTCCTCTTTCTCTCCCTTCTTTAATTAAAGAATTTCAGAAAAAAAAATGAGGTAGTACCCTAGCAACTTCAATGATGATCAAAGTATGTGTTTAAATTTGTCAAATAAACCTCGTAGATTTTATTCCTTTGACTTGTTTCAATCCATGCAATTGCGTTTTTTTTTAAATAGAGATGACTGACTTACAAAACAGCTGTACACAATGTGTACGTGTTGATGTATATAAATATAAGTATACACTTGTAAAACTACCAGCACATATAATGTCGTAAACTTTATCATCTCTTGAAGTTTCCCCTCTGCCTCTTATTGGTAAGAAAACTTAAAATCTAATCTCCTAACAAATTGTTAAGTATTCAATACAGTATCGCCAACTATATGGATTATTTTGTACAGTAGATTGCAGAATTTTTTTCATCTTACATAAGTGGAACTGGGTACACTTCGATCAACACCTTTTCAATTTTTTCTCCCCTCAGCCCCTGGTAACCATCATTCAAGTATCTACTTCTATGAAAAGTTTGACTATTATTCATATGATACCTTCTTAGCTATCCTTGTTTCTTTTGTTACCCTTTCCAATCAATTTTTCACATACTGTATAAGTCGATCATATGGAAAAAAATGTAAATTGGATTATTGCACTCTCTTGTTTAAGTTTTTTTCATGCTACATTTTACTATGAAATATGCCCCCAATTCCTTACCACTGATTACAAGTGTTGCCTAAGTTGGCCCCTGCCCATCTTTCCACGCCCATTGCCTTCCATTGTCATTCTCTATTCTGGCCAACAAGAGACTGTTTTTCAGTCAGTTCCTGGAAATTGCCAGTCTCTTTCCTATTTCCAGTCTTCTCTTGATATCTCATCTATGTGAAATTCTTTTCCTTCATATCTTTGAATATTTGTATTCTTCTCATCCTTAAGATTTCAGTTCAAATATGACCTCTGCCAAGAGGACTTCTCAGATCACCTGATGCAAAGTTGTCTCTTCCACTTATTTTCTACCTCATCTCTTTGTAATTCCTCTTAAGGCACTTATTACAAAATATATTTATCCTCTTTCTTCTCTCTTCCCTCCCTCCCTTTTTATCTTGCTTTAGTCCTTCCTTCCTCTCTTGTTGTGTAATTCATTCATAAGAATACAAGCTCTACCAGGATGCTGTCTGATTTGTTTACTATCAGTCTCTACTGGTTTAGCACTAGCAAGCACTCAATAAACATTTATTTAAATAATTATGTAATAAAATACATATTGGTGAATATATCAATAATATTTGTTTTCCATTCTTGAAAATTTCCCTTCAATAGCATGGAATCAGAATATTGAATGTATGGAAAGATGAAAAGAATTGAAAGAGTTCATTGCTAAAGGCAACTGCATCTTTCTAGATACATAACCTTGGGAAAGGTATTCTACTTTTCTGTGCCTCCAGTTTCTCACCTGTAAACTGGGGTTATTGATGTTCTCTATTTCTAAATTACTGCAAAGATTAAATGTGCACTATATGTGCACTGTAAAGCACATACAATGATTTTTGGGACATAGAAAATGCTCAATAAATACTAGCTATTATTCATTGTTTCCTGCAATTATCCTTATAATTAGCCAATAATTAGCCAATATTTTTAAATACTTCACTAAACGAAAGAAATGCATCGCAAAGAAAAAAGAAAATATGGCTCCTGTCTTACAAAGCTTAAAACGTTCATAGAAAAGAAAAAAAAAAACAAATGAAATAATTACATATTAGGCAAAATGACATGAATTAAACAAACAGGCTTATTTTGATAAAGCGTAATCATGGAGGGGGCATGTACACTTGAGTGATTAGGGCTATGTCTCTGTGAAAATGACATTTAAGCTTAGGTATAAAGAATGATGAAGGTTAACATGGCAAAAGTGTTCTAAATAAAGAACATATGGAGCCCAGAGAGCTAGGCATATTCTGGGCACTACCAGAAAGCCAGTGTGACTTCAGTGTCCTATGCAGGGCAGAGAAGTTGATGAGGTTTTGGGGGAGGTGAAATGGGAATGAGGCCCAAGAGGGTAAGATCTTGTAGATCATGATATAAAGTCTGGATTTTATTTTAGGTCCATGAGGAAGATACTAAGGAATCTAGGAAGCTATTGTGATTGGCTAGACCAGAGGATATGGTGACACAGACCAAGGTGATGACAGTATTGACAAAGAATAACTGGCTTCAAAATATATTCTGGCAGTAAACCCCTCAGTGTTTACAACAGATTAGATGTGGGGGAAGAAGAAGTAAAGTTAGGAGTTAAGACTGACATCTAGTTTTCTGGCTTGAACAAAGAGGTGAGTATCAGGGTGCTGGATATTGGGATAAAGAAGCTTTGTGGAAAAACCAGCCATAGGAGAGGAGGAGACAACTGAATTACTGCAAAACAAAGAAAACGGCTTGATACTTGTTCATTGTAATAGCTTTGGAAAGAACAGGAGTTTCCAGAACAAGATTCAAGTTTTCTAAAAATTTAGAAACATAAAGAAATATTTCAGCAAGTTTTCAACCAGTTTCATATTTGAAATGCCACATCCAGCACCCTAGTCATGTTGCCACAGTGACTAACGCAGCCCCAGCAAATGTTATTACAACAGCACACTCGCTCTCCTAAAAGTTAAGGGTCTGTCAGTATTTCCATTATAAACTCCAATTTTCAGGGGCTTATAACTTGGCTATTTTTAAATCACATCAGGCTGAAACTTGCAAGTAATAAAACATTAAAAAATAGATTTAGTGTATTTTTGTCAAGATCTACTTAAAACATTGCCAAATTGTTCTGAGATAAAATGACTTTTAGTTAATATATTAAGACAAATGTTTAATTAAAAGCACTCTTTAAACTTGTTGGAAAAATTACACTTTATAATACTGTCATATTTCATATGTATAGGTTAGATATGGTGGACCACAAATGTTACACAAGCAATTTTAAAACATTATGCCAGAAGTTGGCTTACGTATTGCAGTTTGGGATGAATTTCTTCCTGATAAAACTTGCTGTAAATTGGTTAAGGTTCTTCTGAGGAAAAATAATTTGTTCAATTTTGTTTTACGAATAGGTATTTTTATTATTGTGCCAAGCAGAACTTAGTCTCAAAGATATTTTATTTTATTTTATTTATTTTGAGATGGGGCCTTGGTCTGTCGGTCAGGCTGGAATTCAGTGGCAAAATCACATCTCACTTCAACCTTGACCTCCTAGGCTTAAGTAATCCTCCCACTTCAGTAGTCTCCTGAGCAATTGTGACCACAGGTGCATGCCACCACCCCCAGCTGTTTTAAAAACATTTTGTAGAGGTGCCCAGGCTGTCAAAGTTAGTTTTCAATTAAAAATATACCATCTTCAGCTTGGGATAGAATATTCCGATTTCCTGTTAGTAATGGAATTTATTAATAAATGGATTCCCACTTAAGTTCACTTAAGGCCTTTTGTAAAATTAGGTAAGCCAGGTTTCATGAGGAACCTGATCAAACTCAGAAAATGTTACATAATAGAAGCAATTAAATACTAAATCCTAGGCAATATGGGGGATACAAAGATGAATAAGAAATGTGCCCTACCTTTAAAGGACAATAAAACAAAACCAAAGCAGACACAGGCAAGACCCAAAAGAATAGAGCAGATAAAGCACAAGGTGATATTGTCAAGGGGTTGCTTTCAATGAAGAGATGAGGAAATACTTAATATGAGAGGTGGTATTTAAGCAGAATATTGGAGGCTGGATATGGAAAGAGAAAGGGAACAGATGAGCGCTCTACACAGACATGGCAGCACGAGCTAAAGGAAAGAGCCAGGGAATTGCATGACAATTGTTGAGATGATAGCACCTTATTTTTCAGGAATCGAACCACATTTGCCCAATAGATGTCACTTTATGGGTTTGTTTTGAGAATTTCTAAAAAGTGCATGTGTGTGTGTGTGTGTGTGTGTGTGTGTGTGTGTGTGTGTGTTTGACGAACAGGGTACATTAGTTGAACGTGAAATGAACTCTACTTGGTAAGTTTCTTCCTTCTCCTTTCTCTTCCTCTTCTCCTTCCCCTTCTCTTTCTCCTTCTCCTTCTTCATTTTTATTTATTTATTTATTTAGGAGACAGAGTCTCGCTCTGGTGTCTAGGCTGGAGTGGTGCAATCCCAGCCCACTGCAACCTTCGCCCTCAAGCGATTCTCAAACTTCAGCTTCCTGAGTATCTGGGATTACAGGCGCATACCACCATACCCAACTAATTTTTCTATTTTTAATAGAGACAGGGTTTCACCATGTTGGCCAGACTGACTTGAACTCCTGGCCTCAAATAATGCACCCACTATGGCCTCCCAAAGTTCTGGGATTACAAGCGTGAGGCACTGCACCCAGCCTGTAAACTTTAAAATAAATATTTATTAATATTAACAATAAAGAATAAAAAGACAAATATTTATTAAGAAAAAAATCCTGTAAGAGAAGAGCAAATGTCAGACTATGTTAGAAATAATATTTATTCATAATTACAAAGATTGCATCAGAGTTGTCTTGGGCTGAAAAAGAACTGATATGAAACAATACCTATTTTGGTTGGGTGCCAAACACTTTGGGACACCGAGGCAGGAGGATTGTTTGAGCCCAATAATTTGAGACCAGCCTGGGCAATGTAGTAAGATGCTGTCTTTCCAAAATAATTTAAACATAATTTTAAAAGCAATAATACTTTTTGAGGTCGATTGCGGTGGCTCACGCCTGTAATCCTAGCACTTTGGGAGGCCGAGGTGGGTGGATCACGAAGTCAAGAGATTGAGACCATCCTGGCCGACAGGGTTAAACCCCGTTTCTACTAAAAATACAAAAATTAGCTGGGTGTGGTGGCATGCGCCTGTGGTCCCAGCTACTGGGGAGGCTGAGGCAGGAGAATTGCTTGAACCCAGGAGGCGGAGGTTGCGGTGAGCCTAGATCGCGCCATTGCACTCCAGCCTGGGTAACAAGAGCGAAACTCCGTCTCAAAAAAAAAAAAAAAAAAAAAAAAAAAAAAAAAAAAAAAAAAGAATACTTTTTGAATCACAGTATTAATGATGATAAATTTTGTTTGTTCTGCTTTAGCTCAGACATTTTGCTCATCGCCTGTATCTATCTTCTGAACATCTGCTGAGTCTCCGAACTCCTAACATTTGGTGAGAACATCACTTATGCTGTGGTGTGCCACTGCTGTTTCGATCCTCTCCAACATTGTCCACTCTGTTGTATTTTCTTTTCTAACATAGGACTTTTTTATTTCTCTTTATTTTACCATGAAAATCTACCTATTGCTGTTTTCCATATATTTTGTTATAAGTAGCTTTCTCTTTCTTCCATCTTACCTATTATTAAAATTGCAGTTTCTTATAGTTCTGAAATGCTGAGTTATGTATGAAAATCATTGATTTAACTTACGCTAAAAGTGAAAACTAGTAATATTTATTATATGAATTTTATGGTATTGCACTGAAAAGTATCTTTACCTCAAGTATTTAAAACTCATACATTTCATAGAAATTAAATATCTGAATTAAAATTAAATAATGAAAATGGATGACATTGGGAATATGTCCCTAACCTTTGGATTAGAATAAGGCTTTTTAATTAGAAAAGAAACTGATAAGCAGTAACAAACAAGATTAATTAATAGATTACAGTAATAAAAATAAAAATAATTTTTTGAATGACCAAATATTAATGAAGTAAAAAAAAATTAAATGAAAGCATGATAGTACATGATAGACTATGCCTAATAAACAAAGAACCCCCAATAGCAATAACATCCAGTAGAATAATGGGTAAAGCAATCAATATATTCACAGAAAAGGAAATATAAATGGACAATGAATATAAGGAAAGATGCTCAACCCACCAGGACTTAGGGAAAGAAAAACTAAAACAAGAAGCTAGTAGTATTTTGCCCATAAGATTAACATAAATAAGATTAATAAAATCCTGGTGAGTGGGGGTATCACAAAACAAGCTTTTTCATATATCCTTGGTATGAGTGTGAATTTTATGACCCTTTCAGAAAGCAATCTGCCAGGATTTACTAAAATTAAAAACAAGCAAATACTTAAGGAAATCTAGCCTAAGATACAGAAATAAAAATATTCCACATGCTGAGTAGTAGTGGCTGCATTTGAATATTGTTTGGTATAAAGTTTCAGCATATGCGTTTTTCACAATCTATTCATGTGAATACATTATTATTTGGTATAAAATAAATAAGATATAGCAAATAAAAAATGAAAAATTATAACTCATTAACAGCCATATCACATATGTTAGCACTGAATAATATATCATTTTAATGTCTTAAATAACATTACTGTTTATGGGGATAGTGCAATGACCACATCCTCTATGGCTAGTTTTAATTTTCAGAACTTTGTTTACAGTAACTCAATCATTCTGTCTCCTATGTGTGTATGGATTTACCATTCTGAAGCTTTACCATAATATTTTTCTTTGACCTAGTGCCAAGGTATTAATTTATATGTGAACCTATCTTGTCATTGTTTTCATTTCATGGTAAACTCCTCTTGTAATTGTTTTCATTCTCTCCTTGTTTTCCTCTAATTATTTTCCCTAGAGTAAATTCTTAATTATCCAGTGACTGGATATTTAATCTGTGGCTTTTCCAAATCCTCCCTTTTTAAGTCCTTACTGTTCATTCTAAAGCATTTAAATTTTTTTTTTAATTTTTATAATTTCATCAGATGATAAATGATGGTAGAGGGAGAAGTTCATATTAAAATAAGTAGGTTGCTCTTTTAATAAAGATTACTAGTAAAAAGTTTGATTCCAATGAATGCATAAAATAAATGTTTTAACCATTTGGGATTGGAATCCTTTCACCATCCTATATAACTTAAAGTCAAAACTCTATAATTTGCTCTTATAATAATTTTATAATATAATAAACATTACATTTAATTATATTAATATATGTAATTAACATATAATATATAACATAGTAATTTTATTAAGAGCAAAGCTGCAAGTGTTAAAAAAAAAAGGCCTAATAGTCATACCACTCCACACTACCTGCTAAACTGCACACAGCTCGCAATAATGGCGAGTGGAAAGTTTTCTTCACAAATGCGAGCGGATTAAGTTGTTCTTACATAGAAAAGTCCTCGAATAGATTTAGAAACTAAACTGAAAAGTGAGGTTAAGCACCATGTCAAATATCAAAATAAGCAACAGTTATGTCCAGCAAAATACTGTTATAATCCCATGACTTAAGGAAGAAGAAAATGACCCTAAGGAAATTATGACATAGGCAGAAAGTATGCATAGGAATCCTACTCTTCATTTATATGCTTCCCTCACTAACCTTAGGCTTCTTTTGGCCCTAGATGTTTTCATGCTGCTCTGTGACTGTGGAAAAACAGCTATTGTCCTCAATGCCATCTATCAAACTACCTTTTGAACACAGGCAACTGCTCAACTATTTTCCTTTCACTCTACACGGGCCAGAATTTGTATTCTCCCTTCCTATTGACTTTTCTTTTGACCAGAATAACAAAATGAATTCATACTAAATTGTGTTACGACCCTCTCTTCCTTTCAAGAAAAATTTCACTGAAAAGAAAGTTTTAAACACAATGGAATTCTGAATTACTTTAATTTCTGGAAATTTCACAAAGAACAGAATGTTTTGCTACAATGCACGTTTGTGTAAAATCAGTTAACTCAATTGGCAAGTAGAATGACATCAGTATAGAATGCATATTTAGCACCACCAAGCAACAGCCACTGAACACAAAATATATTGATGCAATTGAATGCGGTACCCCACTTCCTCCTGTTTGCTGTGTTTGGCCGCATTCTGTCTTGGAAATGTTTATTAGCCTTTTCTCTGACTTTGTGAATTTTACTTTGTATAAGTCTTCCTTATATTCTTCCATCAAGCTATTTTTATTTATATTTACTGCAGTGTTTCTTCATTAAAAATTTATATTTCTTCACTATGTTGCCCAGGCTAGTCTTGAACTCCACCACTGAAGCAGTCTTCCAGTCTCAACCTCCCAAAGTGCTGAGATCAGAGGCCTGAGCCATACCACCCAGCTTGTTAGACTCTTGGTTACAAAGTTACATAGCTTTTGATGGTTTGCCCAACCCATTTTTCCCTTAAGCTTGCTACTTTTATTGAATAATTTTACAGAATTGTGAAGGTTTTTCAGGAACATAAATCACTTAATTATAGGAATGCTTGTAAAGTTTTTTTTGTGTGTGTGAGACAGATTCTAGCTTTGTCACCCAGGCTGGAGTGCTGAGGCGTGATCTGGGCTCACTGCCACCTCCGCCTCCTGGGTTCAAGCAATTCTCCTGCCTCAGCCTCCTAAGTATCTGGGATTGCAGGTGCCTGCCACCATGCTCAGCTAACTTTTGTATTTTTAGTAGAAACGGGATTTAATTGTTTTGGCTAGGCTGGTCTCGAACTCCTGACCTTGTGATCTGCCCACCTTGGCCTCCCAAAGTGCTGGGATTACAAGCGTGAGCCACCGTGCCCGGCCGCTTATAACGTGTTTTTAAAAGTGTGGGGAAAATATCCTTTCATTCTACCTTTTCTTTTTGTCCTTCCTTTCTACAGCGGGCAGCCAGAGAGAGAGCGAGATAAAGGAAATTTTTTTCTTTCTCTCAGCTCCCAGCATTTTAAGTGTCTATTATAAGGGTTTAAAGCTACTCAGTCAACTAAAATCACGTCTTCCCCTGCAGTTATTTACAATAATGATAAACTTAATTACCAAAGGTTTCAAATTAGTGCAGTTTTAATGTTACTGGTCACGTCTCATTTTTTACTAAAATTTTCTTAATTTTAATCACATCCACGACTCTTTGTTTTATTTATTTATTTATTTATTTATTTTAATAAGAAAAAGAATAAAGAAGAGGAAGAAAGAGAAAGAGGAAGAGGGAGAGAGAATAGGGGTATTGCTTTGTTGCCCGGGCTAGAATGCAGTCTATATATGGGTATGCCTATAATTATCCTTAATAATGGAGACATGAAAGAAAATGAGGGAAGAGAGTAACAAACAAGGAGCCAACCAACATTTCGTTTAAACTTCTAAGTTGATATGATGTGGTACTGATAAGAGTGTATATTTTGTGTAAAGTGGAGAGTTCTATAAATGTTAATTACGTTTACTTGTTCCAGATCTGAGTTCAAGTCCTGGATATCGTTATTAATTTTCTGTCTCATTGATCTGTCTAATATTAATGTTGAAATCTCCCACTATTATTGTGTGGGAGTCTAAGTCTCTTCGTAAGTCTTGTATGTCTGGATATTTCTGTATTGGGTGCGTATATATTTAGGACCTTTAACTCTTCTTGTTGTTGCATTGATTCTTTTATCATTATATAATGTCCTTCTTTCCTTCTTTTGATCTTTGTTGCTTTAAATACTATTTTATCAGAAGCAAAAATTGTAACTTCTGCTTTTTATTTATTTATTTTTGCTCTCTGGTTGGTTGGTAAGTCTCTCTCCATCCTTTGTTTTGAGTCTTTGTGTATCCTGGAATGTGAGGTGGGTCTGGATGCAGCATACAGTTTTAGTTTTTTGTCCAAATTGGCTGTCTGTCTTTGAATTGGGGAATTTAGTCAATTTAAATTTAGAATTAATAATAATATATGTGAGTTTAATACTGCCATTTGCCCATTAGTTGATATAAATTCTTCATTATATTAATGTTCTTTACTTTTTGGTATTTTTTAGAAAGGCTGATACTGTTTGTTCCTTTCTATGTGTAGTGGTTCTTTCAGAAGCTCTTGTAAAGCAGGCCTGGTGGTGATGAATTCTCTGAGTGCTTGCTTGTTCACAAAAAACTTTATTTTTCCTTCACTTATGAAGCTTAGTTTGGCTGGATGTGAAATTCTTGGTTGAAAATTCTTTTCTTTAAGGATGTTGAATATTGGTCCCCACTCTCTTCTGGCTTGTAGGGTTTCTGCTGAGAAATCTGCTGTAAGTCTAATAGGCTTCCCTTTGTGGGTAACCTGACCTTTCTCTCTGGCTGCCCTTAGTATTTTCTCCTTCATTTCAACCCTGGTGAATCTGACGATTATGTGCCTTGGAGTTGCTCTTCTTGAGGAATATCTTTGTGGTGTTCTCTGTATTACCTGGAGTTGAATATTATCCTGCCTTACTAAGTTGGGAAAATTTTCTCGAATAATATACTGAAGCATATTTTCCAGCTTGGATTCATTCTCTTCGTCACTTTCAGGTACACCTACCAAGCGTAGATTAGGTCTTTTCACATAGTCCCATATTTCTTGGAGACTTTGCTCATTCCTTTTTATCCTTTTTTCTCTAATCTTGTCTTCTAGTTTTATTTCATTAAGTTGGTCTTCGACCTCTGATATCCTTTCTTCTGCTTGATCAATTCGGCTGGTAAAACTTGTGCATACTTCACGTAGTTCTCGTATTGTGTTTTTCAGCTCCATCAATTCACTTATTTTCCTCTCTAAATTTTGTATTCTTGTTGACATTTCGTCAAACCTTTTTTCAAAGTTCTTAGTTTCTTTAGATTGTGTTATAACAAGTTCTTTTAATTCACAGAGGTTTCTTATTATCCACGTTTTGAAGCCTGCTTCTGTAATTGGAACACACTCGTTCTCCATCAAGCCTTGTTTCGTTGCTGATGAGGAACTGGGATCCCCTGCTGAGGGAGAGGCGTTCTGATCTTGGGTATTCTCAGCCTTTTTTGGCTGTTTTCTTCCCTTCGTTGTAGATTTATCCATCTGTGGTCTTTATAATTACCGTCTTTGTAATTGGGTTTCTGAGTGGACGTCCAACTTATTGATTCTCAGCGCCGAAATCTGAGCAACCCACTGCACCAACTAAATCAGCGGCGTTACGATTGATGGTGCTTTTCTGACTGCACCGAGAGCCGACGCTCTGAGGCGCCGGCAAAACCGCCTCGCCGGTCACAAGAGTCACGCTGGCGACCTGTGGGGCTCCTCCGCTGGGAATCTCCTGGTGCGTGAGCAACAAGAATTCATGTGAAGGTATGGCGTCCTCTCGTTCTTTGCGTTTTCACTGGGAGCTACAATCCCGAGCTGCTAGTGATCAGCCATCTTGGATCTCTCCCCGACTCTTTGTTTTAAATATCTTTTCCTAAGAGCATGTATACTACTTTGAGAAAGTCTCCTTATATCCTCTTCTTCCTTGTCACTTAAATCATTTTGACACATTTTTGGAAAAGGTTTGGAAGCCTGTAACTCCACTTACTGTTGTGTTTCAGATTTTAATCAGGGCCTGTTCTAGGCTTAGAAAGCGCTATAGAGTTTCTTCAAACTGTTGTCCTGTCTCAGATTTTTCACATAGTCACTTGATTCTATGAAATTTAAAATGCTGTAAATTTGGCTAAAATGATGAGATCAGATCAGCTATCTATCCATATAAACAATGTGAGACACCACCTTTTGTAGGAAATAATGGGGACATATCTCAGAGTCTTCTGGTCTCCCTATCCTCAGAGCTTCTACAGGTATTCCAAAAAGGAGGAAAATATTTTCATGCCAAAAAATTTAGAAGAGAATAAGCTTACACACATTCCAACAAACCATGTAATATTGATTATAAATGAGAGAAGATAAATCAAGAAAGAAAATTGGAGTATGGAAGTGGAGCCAGATGTAATGTAAAAAAAGCATAAGCGAAGCATAAATTTGGCTCAGCTCTCTAGTAGCCAATGTGAGAAGGGTCATCTATCCAATATACTGTATCCATTAGCTGAAACAAACCAGTTATTTAGAGGGCATAGACTTACTTTGGGAACTAATAACAGAGAAAAATTTCTTGTGTGTGAAGACATCATGATCTGTAGGGAATCCATAAGCCCCATATTTTAGGTGCCAGAATGTAGAGATCCGTGAGCCCCACATTGGGCAGCAGAATGTAGGGAGGTAGCCCTACATCACCTGTGGGTACCCCGAGTTTGGTGGTGACAAAGGATGAGAAAAAGACAGATTAAGAGAGAAAGTGGGACTAGCGGGCCAGCACTTTATTACTCTGTAGGAAACAGTAAAGTCTCCGAGCTCTGATCATCCACACTATTTATTGATTACAATCACTTTGATCTACAGGGAGGGTGGAGTGATGGTGGAGAGAGGGTGATGGTAGAGTGAATCAGTGAGCCGGAACTGAATTAGTGAATCGGAACTGAATTAGTGAATGGGAACTGGTGTGTCATTTTAAGGACTGATAACAGTGGTAGTTTGGGAGTTTCATAAAACAAGAACACATGGTTATTTTTAGCTTATTATGTAGGTACAGCTGATGAAATGCTGGCCTTACAAGGAGTCTACAAGTCTGGGTACATCATAGTGCTACGAAGGGGTTTTACATCCTTGAGCACAGTGTTTATGGTAACAGAGCCGAGGCCACCCTGCACCGGAACATGAGGCAGGGAGAGGCCTTCCTCCTCAGAGGCCTCCTGCAGCCTTCTGCAGTTTGCTGTTCCTTGTTTATATGTTACTCACAACGAATCTAGGAGGTAGTCACTCTGTAAGTCCTTTCTCCTTTGCTGTTTTTCCCCAACAATGATCTATGTGATCAGTAATATTTCTGTATTGGGAGAAGTTTTCTGGATTAAGGGTAAGTGGGCTAGCTCTTCTCAACCTTGCTTCAACAGATTTAGTTGGAATGATGCTGGAACTCAGAAAATAACCCAAAATGAAGGCCTCAGAAGCAAAAGTGTTGTTCTGATCTTCTCTTGCCCTCCTCTCAGTCCCATTCTCCCCTTAGGCTAGCCACAGAAACTAGAATCACCTTTCCCCAAGGCAGGTCAAGACACCAGAACCCCCTTTCCCTAAAGCCAGCCATAAAATCTAAAATCATTATTCATTTTCCCTTTGTCTTTCTGTATAAACTACTCATGAAGAAATGATGTGTCCTACCTTCTTTGGCTGTGGGTTTTAAGACCACCATTCCAGAGATGGTATTGCCTCACACCAAGAAGGAAGGAATGCATGCTCAGAGAGGCCAAGAATCTAGACAGACCAGCCCTGCTGGGATCTCCCACTCAGTCTGTCAGCGTGAGATGATACCCTTTTTCTCCAATCATATTTCTTCATAATTTATTGAACCTCAGCATAAAAATGGACACTTTCCCCATCACTTTGGGAGGTTGGGGTGGGCAGATCACAAGGTCAGGAGTTCAACACCAGCTTGGCCAACATGGTAAAACCCTGTCTCTGGTAAAAATACAAAAAATTAGCCGGGTGTGGTGTCAGGTGCCTGTAATCCCAGCTACTTGGGAGGCTGAGGCAGGAGAATTGCTTGAACCTGGGAGGCAGAGGTTGCAGTGAGCCAAGATTATGCCATTGTACTCAGCCTGGGGGACAGAGCAAGACTCTATCTCAAAAATAAAATAAAAAATAGGATACTTTCTCATGTATCTTGGGGTCTTCACTCTGAGGGATCCTGTGTGTACACATTATATAAATTTGAATGCCTTTTCTCCAATTAATTTTCATTTGTCAGTTGACTTCTCAGTAAAACTTTAGAGGGCCACAGAGAACTTTTCCCTTGGCCCTAATAGTCTTTCCAGGCTAAGGAATATATGCAAATTAGTGATATAGGTAATTTTATTGTCCATACTATATGCTAGTTCTTAGAGGGTAGAATTTGTTTATTTATCATGGAATTTGAATTTTGTATAGTTGGTGTTTGTCATGTTTTTTTAAAATTCCATTTCAGGTTTTGGGGTACATGTGATGAACATGCAAGATTGTTGCATAGGTACACACATGGCAGTGCAGTTTGCTGCCTTCCATCCCCTCACCTGTATCTGTCATTTCTCCCCATGCTATCTCTTCCCACCTCCCCACCCCCCATCCCTCCCCCATTTCCCCCCAACGGACCCCAGTGTGTAGTGCTCCCCTCCCTGTGTCCATGTTTATTAATTCATGAAATGAATAGATAAGAAGATGCACATATGGGAGGAGGGTAGCCTCATTGCCTGATTCGTCTCTCCTCAGCATTGGGTGGTACAAAGTGTGAAGATGCTAACAGGGCTGGCCATAAGCAAAATGTTAGCCAGTGTTGTTTGCTGGAGGTGTCTGTCTTTCATACTCACCTTTTAAAACTCCTTCTGCCCACTTTTAGCCTCATTAGATGCCTCTGCTCCTCAGCACCAAGCACCTATGACTTTATCTACCTTTGCTATTGTGTCGAGACGTCAGTTTTCTGGTGGACTCAGAGTGCCACATTTGATTAACTGTTGGGAAAATGGGGATAGGGAGTATTTATGTCAATGAATGTCTAGCAGTTATCAAGTGTGAGATCATATACATTGAAAGTGGTTCTTTGAGCCCTTGAGATACATCTTTAATGAAACTTCCTTAAACTAAGGATTTTTCCCTTTCCTTCACTCATCAAACAATAAAAACTGTTGTCACCCACTCAGAAGGTATGTACTTCTGTTTTTAATTAAAGCAGGCAAGATTAATACAATAAACAAGTGAATTTTTGTTTCGAGTTAGAAATTAAAAGACTTGTGTTCAAGACTCAACTGCCAAGAATTAGCCATGTACCCTCAGGCAAGTCCTTCAGTATCTGTATAAATTTTGTGCCTGTTATGTAAATTGAGATAATTTTCTGGTATGTAGTTGAGATAGTTACTTGCCCTTTCTGATACCAAGACCATCTGTCTTTAGCCCATTATCATTAATGGTACTTACCATTTTATCTTATGAATATATCACTTGAAGGAATAGACTGTGTTTTATTGGTTTGTATCCTAAATGCTTATCACAATAATTGTTACATTGTATACTCAATAAAATGTCCATTGGTCCAATGAATTTATGAAAATATTTGGAAATTTTCACAGTGCAAAATAAATGTAAGTTGTTTGAGGGAAGCAAGTAGAACTTTACCATGTTTTCCTCTCCTTTGGGCCTGGTAGTTCCTACCTGTGGAGCAATGGCACCAAGCAATCAGTACCAGTCCATATCGACAGATTGGACAGTGCCTAGATGTTGATGCATCTTACAACTTCATCCTTCTGGAAGTGTCCTCACTCCAAAGATCTTGAATTCCCTTTGGCTCATTTGGTGTACAGTGTCATACATTGCTCCTCACGTACAACCACATACTGTTGCACAAGACCTGTAAAAAAATCAAAATGTTGAGTATTTATTCTGACACATTTTGCATGCATCCAAGTGCTCCAGGCTTATGACTTTTCCATAATTATACCAGAGGACTTGCGATCTTATTACATACCAGACATTACGTAGTCACATAAATTAACTCATTCTATCCTCATATGTCTATGATGTAGGTACTATTGTTATCTCCATAGTCAAAATGGAGTTATATCAAAATGGAGAAAATAGTATCTACATCATAGACATGTGAGGATAGATTGGAAGAAAAAAAAGCCGTTTAAGTATTAATATTTTGTCCAAGGTCACAAAGAGTGGCCTAAGTTCTACTATTGGCTGTCTGGCTTGAGTCTAATTACATTATGCTAACTTGTGACTAATTGCTTCAATAGCTGTATTTTTATAATTCATTTTTCTTTTGGGAAGGAGTAATAAAAATCCTGAAGCTTACTTTAACTATGGAATACATACCCTTTACTACTATAGTCCCCCAAAGTTTTAACTGAAGTTCCTTTTATGTGCTTATACTGGTAAGGATAACTCTACAGTATTTATAATTATAAAATATATAAAAAATAGAATTTGGAAGAATGTTCTCATTTATCACTCAGTAAAGGGACTGTTAAATCAACTTTTTTCGTAAAACAAACCAAACCAGAAACCTACTCAAAATCACACACTAAAACTCTAAAGAAATGTTTGATTTAAAATATAGAAGACCCTAGAAAGAGCTACTTTTTCCCTTCTAGCTTAAGTCAAGCCTAGCTTGCTGTGACTGTACCTTTTACAGGAGATGTTAACTATCTTGGTATCAAAATGGTGAAGTTATCATTGTACTGCTTGCTACTCAATTGTCTTGCAAATTGATAATTTTGTACATGTATGTCTCCAGGATGGAAGATGTTGTATTATACACCATCAAATTTTAGCAAATTAGTTATAATACTCTAATACTTTAATATGTGATGAATAAAAAGGCAGAAAACTCATAATTACAATAAGCATTAGGCTATTTCAGAACACCAGTTTTTCACACCTATTTTCTTAGCATACAGCAGCTCAAAAACCATACATTAAGCATAGTTTGAATTGTCCTGAAGTTATATTCTGAAGAGGTTGTAACACTTAAGAACTGACAATGTTAAAAAGGCAAAAGCATTATAACTCACAGACAGCACACAAGACTTTTACTTCATCTACAAAACGTGAGAATTTCAATGTTTTATTTACTACAAGGATAAGGAGGAAAACAGCAAAATAAATTTGATAATATGATTTACACTTTATTACAAGTGATTTTCCTAAAACTCACAACTTTCACATTTGGCTGCGTGAAACAGAGAGAGAGAAAAAAGGGAACTTTCACTAGTTTTAAGTAGTGTAGGCCAACTCACATGATCACTCCAAATGAGAGAGTTTAAATGAGAATGAATACATTTCTTCTAGCTGGGAAAATATTTTCCTTAATTGTGTTTAAATAATTTACCCATAGTGATGAATAAACCCTTGGGCTAGGCTCAGAAACTTCCTCTACCAGCTTGTTTCATAAGAATTAAAAAAATATTTATGTGACATACATGAGATGTATATATATATTTATATATATATTTGGTTGTAATAGTAGAGACAAGGATTTTTAAAAATCCATACTATTTCTCTTTCCGGTCTCTTTCTCCTAAATGCACCTTCTGAGTTTCTTAGGTATGCTTTACAAAGACTATTTTACTTAATGGATTAATGTGTTCATCAACTTTAGCACCCTATGTGTGTGTGAGAATGGGGCTATTTAAACTGCTTCCTCATAGCCTTCCCCTTCATTATGAGTAGTAAAGTTTACTTAGAAAACAATGAGGAAGAAGTACCATAGCCCACAGGCACCTAGGAATGGGCAATTAATTCAGACTGAGAAAATATGGCTCTGGAGAGATACTAAAGTCGTATTGGAAATTTATGAAGTCTAAATGAACCCTTTCTCCCCAGCTTCAGACTTAGATAAGGTGTGAGATGTCAAGGATGTGCATGGACCCTTCAAAAACTGGTATTTTCATCCGTGTTCTTCTCCCTTCCCTCCCCTGCGAGACAAAATATACGGAAATACAAGTGCTTGGTACTACATGCTGTTGAGGCTTAAAAGCCCAACAATAAGCACGCTGTATCCGTTGTTGAGGGGGATCACTTTTCAAATAAACATCACCAGAAGAATCTCTTCAAACGGAGAAAGAAGTCACTCTCCCTCCCCAGAGGCTATGAGGGAAAAGGGAGACAGATATTTCCCCTACTTGCACGTGGGATCTCCCTTTCTCTGCCTTGGGAGGTAGCTGAAAGAAAAGGCAACGCTCAGTCCTCCATGGCAAAGTCTTTGGTCTTCTCCTCCTGGTCTCCCACTTTGTAGCGCAGCAGCACGCGCAGGCGACGGGGGTTGTCCCGGGAGGGCAGCAGCGTGATCTCTCCTGATACGTCCGTGTCTTGCTCCACTTGCACCGGCTCGTTCAGGTAGAGGAGCGCCTGTTTCCAGTGCGTAGCCGGGTGAAAAGGCGAGGTGGACAGCACCAGGGGCTTCTCCGACTCCCCTCCTGGGAAGGTCACCTGGAACCAGATGGCAAAGCCGTGCATGGGCGCCGCGCCATAGCAGCTGCAGCGGAAGCGCCCGCCCACTCCGGCCTCCAGCTCCTGCTCCAGGCCAGCGCGGGAGAGCTCTAGCTGAGCAAAGCGCTGCGGCCGGGCCAGCACGTCCTCGCCGGACAGTCCCTGCACCACGATCTCCGAGTGGCCCATGAGGCAGCGCGTGGCGAAGCCCTCCAGGCAGCTCATGTCCACACCATAGTGCTGCTTCACCTGGCTCCAGAAGCCCAGGCGCCATTCCAGCATCTGGTCGCTGACGGGGGCTATGAAGAGCTCGGCGGAGGCCGGCAGGAGAAGACCGCCTTCCTTCAGCCACTTGGTTCGCGCGTGGAGGACGGAGCTCAGCATGGACTCGTGCAGGAGTCCGTAGCCCATCCACTCGCTCACGATGGCATCCACCTGCTCCGGCAGCTCCACAGTCTCCACCGGGCCCGGCAGGACGTGCACGCGGTCCTCCAGCCCGTTGAACCGCACCACCTCCCGGGCCTGTTGCCAGATGGCGCTGGCCTCCACCGCGTACACGCGCCGGGCGCCGGCCTGGGCACAGAAGATGCTCAGAATGCCGGTGCCCGCTCCCACGTCCAGTACCGTCTTGCCTCGCAGTGCTGCCCAGTTCCGCAGGATGCCCAGGCGGTAGGCATCGGTGCGGACGCGGTCTGCGATCATCTCCTCGTGGACCGAAACGTCCGAGTAGCACTCGTAGTACAGCTGGTCCCGCTCCCGCTTAGTCCTCCGGGGTCGCTCCAGGGCCGCCTCCCGCTCCGCGCCATCTTCCTCTTCAGTTCCCTCCCCTCCTTCGCCGCCGCCCCCCGACTCAAGCTTTCTTTTCTTGGGCTGCGACATCTTGGCCGTCTCGGCCGGCTCCCGGCGTGCGTAGCGCGCCACAGCGCGGGCTCCGGGAAACGGGGGATTCTGGGACTTGTAGTGCGCTCTCGTCCTTCCCACTTCCTGCGGGGTCGCCGGACCGGAGGGCCGGAATGTCTCCGGTGCCTGCCCACGGGAGCCGTTTTGTACTGCTCTTCTGTCGTCCTGGCATCGCTTTTCCCGCCCACCATACCCACCTTCTGAGATCCTTTCATTCCCCCTCCACCCTTAATCACTTTGTTGCTTTCACTCCCTTCCTGAAGTCGACACGCCCACTGGAGACTAATAATCCACCTTTCTCTGCTCAACTCATCTTCACCTTTGTTTTTTTTTGTTTGTTTGTTTGCTTGTTTTTTGAAACTGAGTTTCGCTCTTGTTGCCCAGGCTCGAGTGCAATGGCGCGATCACGGTTCACCGCACCCGGGTTCAAGAGATTCTCCTGCCTTAGCCTCCCGAGTAGCTGGGATTACAGGCATGCACCACCACGCCCGGCTAGTTTTGTATTTTTAGCAGAGACAG
The DNA here is from genome assembly GCF_048565385.1 of Saimiri boliviensis. NCBI lineage: Eukaryota > Metazoa > Chordata > Mammalia > Primates > Cebidae > Saimiri > Saimiri boliviensis. The sequence goes on from NC_133459.1 coordinate 104,430,318, forward strand.
GATTTCTCTATGTTGGTCAGGCTAGTCTCGCACTCCCGACCTCGGGTAATCCACCTTCCTCGGGATCCCAAAGTGTTGGGATTACAGGCATGAGCTACCACGCCCAACCTAACTCACCTTGGTTTTATTCCACCGACCATGGCGGCACCATCCACCCACTACCGCCTTACAAGGACAATCGTAGCTCTTAAAGTGCTCCAGATGTGGCCATTTAGAAATTGCACTACTCATTTCTTTTCTGTTTTCAGTGGCGTTAGGATGCAAATGTAACAAAATAAAAACCCAGCAGTACAAAACCTTGGTTCTGATTCCAGTATGACCACTAATTAGTTGGGTGATTTAGAGCAAGTAATAGAATTCTGGTCTTCAATTGCCCATTCACCCACTAGTGAATCTTCATTGCAGTTGGGGAAGAATTACGTTTCTGGTTATACTTAGAAGAACAGGTACTTGGCTTTCAACTCTGCTCTGATAATTCTGTGTGGCTCACTCAAGAGTTAAATCCTGAAAAGTGCAAACTAAAGAGCCATGTGATCAAAGCAAACTCGTTGCTAGGTGTATTTCTCTCTCGCTATGTATATATATGTGTGTGTATGTATGCCTTTTTTCTCTCAGAAATAACAGAATCCATTTCTTTTGATCACTTTTCCAATGCAACTCATTTTTTCCTGTGTTTCCTTGTCTGGCAATGTTGACACTCTCCTCTTTCTCTTCTATTTTTCTTAAAGTCAACCATCAACTGTTACTCTTTGTTGTTTGTAATGGAAATAAATTTTAAAATATGTGTGGCATCTATATGAGTGTCTGTGTTATGAACAAGGTGGGCATAATACCATTTTCTCCCAGCTTAAAAAAAAAAAAAAAAAAATCACACAGAAGAAAACTGACTTTTTTTTTTTTTTTTTTTTTTCTTGTGGTCTAGAATTATGTCCTTGTAGCCAATGGGCCTGTATTCCTTGTCTGGGATGAAAGTTCTTTCATCCTATTTTCTCTATTAATCTTTAAGTAACAGAATAGGCTTATTGATGTGGCATCCTCCGCTCTACTCAACTTCTAACTCAAGACTCTCCATCCTGGCTGCTCATTAGAATTCTCTAAGGAGCTTTTTAAAAAAATACCTATGCCTGGGTCTACCTCAGACCAATTAAATCAGAATCACTCCAGTGGAACCTGGGCATCTAGTTTTTAAAATCTCCCCAGGGAATTCTCAAGGGGTAGCCAGAGTGAGAACAACTATTTCTCACTAAAATGATCTTAGTTAAATATTGCTCATTATTTTAATTAGGTAAATTATATATATATTTTTTTCAGTAGCCTGGGCTCAACCATTTAAGGTTAAAAACCTTGAAGCATTTCTTCTCTTTTTCTGCCTTGGTTTAATATATTATTTTAAGATAATTGATGCCCAGTGGGGACATCAGATTAGAGTTGTAAATGTGACCACTTTAATACTTTACTTTTATTGATAGATTGTTACTTAGTATATACTTTTGTCATTCTTTCTTTCCTCAAAAGTCACCTTTTTGTTCTAAATACATTCACTCCTTTACCCAATTTTCAATTCACTTCTTTATGATCTCTTCTAAGAAAATTCTGGATATAAGTTTTACTGGTTCTACTTCCAAATATATCTTGAATCCATCTACTTTTCTCCATTTCTATTGTCAGCAAACACCCTAGTTTAATCTTCCATATATACTTGTCTGGAAATTAGTCTCCTAAGGGATCACTCAGCTTCTAATCTCATCCCTATCTAATCCCTACTCTGCATAGCTGAAAGAATAATATTTTATAAAACTCATTGGACCATGTCATTCTTAAGAAACTTCCCATGTTTGTTAGTGGAATAATTCAGTAACTTGAGGTAACTTCCCATCTCATCTCACATCACTCTTCCCAACTTTCATTGCGCTCAAGACATACTGAGCTGGGTGCAGTGGCTTGCACCTGTAATCCCAGCACTTTGGGAGGCTGAGGTAGGTGGATCACAAGGTCAGGAGTTCAAGACCAGCCTGGCCAATACTGTGAAACCCCGTCTTTACTAAAAATACAAAAATTAGCCGGGTGTGGTGGCATGCGCCTGTAGTCCCAGTTACTGGGGATGCAGGAGAATTGCTTGAACCCAGGAGGCAGAGGTTGCAGTGAGCTAAGATGTGCTACTGACTGCTTCTAATAACACATTTCTTTCCTGTGTCAGGTCTTCATGCATACTCTTCCAGTGCCGAGAAAATCGTTTTTCTCCTTAGCACCTTAGCAGCTTCTTCTCATCCTCATGTATCAACTCAAATGTTACTTCATGAAAAAGGCCTCCCCAGGCTACCTTAAATAATATTTTCCAACCCAAGACACTATTTTGTTCCTTCCTAGGATTCATTATTATCTGTATGTATTTAATTAATTTATTTGTTTTCTGTACAATGTAAACTCCAAGAGACTTGGACTTTCGTATTCCCACTATTCTGGTCCCTAGCACTAAAACAGAACCTGGCACATAGAAAGTGCTCAGTAAATAGTCTTAAACAAAGAGTATTGTGGATGCACAAATTATTATTCATACAGGAAAGAGTAGGGAGAGTTTTGCTTCGTTAGTTCAGTGTGACAATGTGACCGGTAAACTCCAAGAGAAATACAGATATAGATAGAATGTAGAAGGCTCCAAGAAATGAGAATGGTTTAAATTTTAAACACTCTTAATGCTTTTAGATAGAATAAGCACCAAACATTATCCCTAGAGTAGATTTAAAAAGGCCTGTGGCACTTTCCTTTCCTGCACTTAGATTTGATATAGAGAAGGAGTTCTTTACTGAGCTTTTGTACCACACTGAGATGTTTTAAGAAGGAAAGGGACCTAGATCATAGCCCTTCCCTAAGCCCTGCAGCTTAGCAGCAAACCACCTACATGAAAGAGTTGGAGTTCTCTCGGCAGAGCGTCCTTTGCATTTTCATTTCAGCAGGCGGTTTGCCAGGTCTATTCAATGCTCAAACCTAGTTTTTCAAACAAATGATCTTAAAATTAACTTAGTGCGTCTTGACCACCATTAAGAAGAAATAGGAGATCAGAAAATATTAAATGTGTCAAATGAGTAAAGATGAGTATTATTTCATAAAACTTGTTTTGTCACTCACGCCTGTAATCCCAGCACCTTGGGAGGCCGAGGTGGGCAGATCACAAGGTCAAGAAATCAAGATCATCCTGGCCGGCATGGTGAACCCCATCTCTACTAAAAATACAAAAATTAGCTAGGCATGGTGGTATGTGCCTGTAGTCCCAGAGACTTGGGACACTGAGGCAGGAGAATCACCTGAACCCAGGAGGAGGAGGTTGCAGTGAGCCGAGATCATGCCACTGCACTCCAGCCTGGGTAACAAAGTGAGACTCCACCAAAAAAAAAAATAAATAAATAATAAATAACAACAACAACAACAACAACAATATATATATATATATATATAGTATATATATATATATATATATATAGTATATATATATATATAGTATGTATATAGTATATATATATATAGTATATATATATATATATATATATATAGTATATATATATATATAGTATGTTTATTTCTACTTCAGGTTATGGTTAAAAGTTTGAAATATACAGTTTACTATTCTTCAGAACACTATGAATTTTGGCTTTGCTGTGCTTTTGCTTTGAGTGCCTATACTCTTTCTTCCTCTTATTCATCTTTTTAGATAACGCTCAATGTTATTTTTTCAACGAGTCTATGGGCCTTTAATACATATAGCTCTTGATGCCCTTGTATCACTGTGTCAGAACTATTTCTCTATCTGGCTTTGGACTGCGGACATTTGAACACCAAGATTTTGTGTTTTTCACTTCTATGCTAGTGTATTTTGCTGGAATCTGAACGTTTTCCATACTCTAGATTGTTCCTCCCAAGTATATTGAGGTTCATAGATGTGCTTTGGATGACTGGGAGAATCATGATCTATTTTCTGTATCAAACACACTCATTTATTTGTTCAACCATTCATTTATTCAACAGGCATGCTGGACTTCTACTCTGCACTAAGTATTATTCTAGAAATAAGAAACAAACTAAACAAAAGGGCAAATGTTCTTATCCCTGAGGAACTTATATTCTGGTGTTAATGTTATGTTATCTGTTATTATTATGCTTTCTTACTAGCAATTTATTATATCACTTTTAAATATCAACTCTCATATATTACTTATTTCTAATTTCTTTCCCTCTTTAGTTCAAAGGTCTATTATTATTTAAAAATATTGGCCGGGCGTGGTGGCTCAAGCCTGTAATCCCAGCACTTTGGGAGGCCGAGGCAGGTGGATCACGAGGTCAAGAGATCAAGACCATCCTGGTCAACATGGTGAAACCCCGTCTCTACTAAAAATACAAAAATTAGCTGGGCATGGTGGCGCATGCCTGTAATCCCAGCTACTCAGGAGGCTGAGGCAGGAGAATTGCCTGAACCCAGGAGGCGGAGGTTGCGGTGAGCCGAGATCGCGCCATTGCACTCCAGCCTGGGTAACAAGAGCGAAACTCCGTCTCAAAAAAAAAAAAAAAAAAAAAAAAAAAATTTATTAAAGTCTATTGTAAGAATTGAAGACAGTTCCTTCAGGATTTCAAAAATTCATTGTAATTCTTAATGTGTGTATTGAGGAAGGGTAAAGGAGCAATGGCATGAAAAATGTTATAATTATCTCTTTGATATGAATATTCAATAAATGATGTAGTTCTTGCCATTCTGCATTTACTTGGAAGCTGCAGCACAGAAAGAAGTAATTCTGCTAAAAAAAAAATTATAGAAAAAAAGACAAAAGTGATGACTTTGGTATTTAAACAAACTGGAACATCAAACATAGAAAGCTTAGGTATATGTTATTATTTTGACATGTATAGTGTCTTTTAGATATTTGATGTATTGGCCCAGCTATTAAACCCCATGCTAAACAGATGAATAACAAATTAATAGCTCCTTGATGATATTATTATGAGCGAGTATAATTATTTTAAAAAAAGTTTGTATTGAATCGTTTAGTTAGTAAAAACAAGGATATTACACACTTAATTCATAGTTATCAATTCAGGTTACATTTATTGAGCGCTCTTAAAATACAGAATATGGAATTTTAACATTTTCAGTGTATCCATGGAAATATACACCTGCTTACCTGCCCTAGGCATAATGAGAATAGGGTAGCTTAATGAAATTCAGATATTAAGCCTAATGAATATCATTTAATAAGAACTTTTCTCTCTTTTTTATTCTTTTAATATGAAAAAGCCAGCTATTGTCTTTTTTTTTTTTTGGCTGTGTCATGCTTTTTTATTTTCTAACTTTTATGGATACATATTAGGTGTATATGTTTATGGAGTACGTATGATTTTTTTAAAAAATTAATTTAAGTTTCTGGATACACGTACAGGATGTGCAGGTTTGTTGCATAGGTAAATGTGTGCCATGATGGTTTGCTGCACCTATCAACCCAACACCTAGGTATTAAACCAAGCATGCATTAGCTATTTATCCTGATGCTCTCCCACTCCCTGTCCCTCTGACAGGCCCCAGTGTGTATTGTTCCCTTTCATGTGTCCACATGTTCTCATTGTTCAACTTCTAATTATAAGTGAGAACATGGGATGTTTAGTTTTCTGTTCCTGTATTAGTTCTCCGAGAATAATGGCTTCCACCTCCATCCATGTTCCTGCAAAGGACATGATCTCATTCCTCTTTATGGCTGCATAGTATTCCATGGTATATATGTGCCACAGACAACATGATCCTATATCTAGAAAACCTCATAGTCTCAGCCCAAAAGCTCCTTAAGATGATAAGCAACTTCAGCAAAGTCTCAGGATACAAAATCAATGTGCAAAAATCACAAGCATTCCTATACACCAACAATAGACAAGCCGAGAGCCAAATCATAAATGAACTCCCATTCACATCTGCTACAAAGAGAATAAGATACCTAGGATTATGGCTAACAAGGGAAGTGAGGGAGCTCTTCAAGGAGAACTACAAACCACTGCTCAAGTAGATAGGAGAGGACACATACAAGTGGAAAAACATTCTGTGCTCGTGGATAAGAAGAATCACTATCGTGAAAAATCATACTGCCCAAAGTAATTTATAGGTTCAATGTTATTTCCATTAAACTACCATTGACATTCTTCACAGAATTAGAAAAAAAACTACTTTAAAAATCATACGGAATCAAAAAGAGTGCATATGGCCAAGACAGTCCTAAGCAAAAAGAACAAAGCTTGAGGCATTATGCTACCTGACTTCAAACTATACTTACTACAAAGCTACAGTGTTCAGAAAAGCATGGTACTAGTACAGAAAGAGACACATAGACCAATGGAACGGAATAGAGACCTCACAAATAAGACTACACATTTACAACCATCTGATTTTCAACAAACCTGACAAAAATAAGCAATGGGGAAAGGATGCCCTGTTTAAGAAATGGTGCTAGGAAAACTGGCTAGTCATATTGAAAAAGTGAAAATTGCAACTGGATCCCTTACTTATACCTTCTACAAAAATTAACTCAAGATGGATTAAAGATTTAAATGTCAAAGTCAAAACTATAAAATCCCTAGAAGAAAATCTAGGCAATACCATTCAGGACATAGGCACAGCCAAAGATTTCATGACAAAAACATCAAAAGCAATTTCAACAAAAGCAAAAATTGACAAATGAGATCTAATTAAACTAGCTTCTGTACAGCAAACGAAACTATCATCAGAGTGAACAGACATCCTACAGAATAGGAGAAAATTTTTTGCAATCTATCCATTCGACAAAGGTCTAACATTCAGAATCTACAAATAACTTAAACAAGTTTACAAGAAAAAAAGAAACAACTCCATTAAAAAGTGGCCAAAGGACATGAACAGACACTTCTCTAAAGAAGACATTTAAGTGGCCAATAGACATATGAAAAAAAGCTCAATATCACTGATCATCAGAGAAATGTAAATGAAAACCACAATGACATGCCATCTTATGCCAGTCAGAATGCTATTATTAGAGTCAAGAAACAACAGATGCTGGTGAGGCTGCAGAAAAATAGGAATGCTTTTCCACTGTTTGTGGGAATGTAAATTAGTTCAACCATTGTGAAAGACAGTGTGGCGATTCCGCAAAGACCTAGAAACAGAAATACCACTTGACCCAGCAATCCCATTACTGGGTATATACCATTCATTCTGTTATAAAAGTACCTGCACATTTATCTTTATTGCAGCACTATTCACAATAACAAAGACATGGAATCAACTCGAATGCCCCTAAATGATAGACTGGACAAGTATGGGCCTTTATCAGATTCTTATGTTCTCATAGTAGTTTGCCGCTGAGGGCGTTTGAAGTGCATGGAAGTAATTATACTCACATTATACTCAAGGTAGTGTGGTGGTTCTCCAAGTGTGATCTCTAGACTAACACCAGCAGGATCACCTGGGAAACTGTTAGAATTACAAAAATTTGGACCCCATCCTAGATATAATGAATTGGAATCTTTGGGGAAGAGGACCCTGTAGTCTTCCTTTTTAATAGGCCTTCAGGTAATTCCGATGCATACCACAGCCTATCTAGACAGTTTGAAGAGTACAAAAACCAATTTGAGGCCATACAGAGTTTATGGAATGAAGCATTTATTATTTTTTTCTACTGCCATATAACAAATTACAAATTCAGTTAGCATCTTAAAACAATGTTGTTGTGGTTTTTTTTTTTTTTTTTTTTTTTTGAGTAGGGGGGAGATCTCTGCCACGGGTCAGAAGTGAAGGCACAGCTTAGGTATGTCCTGTCAAAGCTGCAATCAAGGTGTTGACTTGGCAGCCTTCCTTTCTGGAGCTCAACTTGGCTTTCAAGCTCATGTGATTGTTCTTGGCAGAATTCAATTCTTTGCATTTATAGGACTGTGGTTCCCTTTTTCTTCCTGATTATCAGATGGGGGCTACTTTCAGTTCCTTGAAGCTGCTGGCAATTCCTTGCTGTGTGGTCCTCCCCAGACTCTCTCACAACAGAGCAGCTTACTTCTTCAAGGCCAAGTGGAGAAGTGTTCTAATTTCAGAAAGATTCCTGGTTCAAGTCCACATTCCCTCCCACAGGATAATTTGGATTAACTCAAATTCAACTAATTTGGAGTAACTCAAATTCAACTAATTTGGGACCTGCATTATACCTGTAAAATAATATTTTCAGCTGGAGAAATAACAGAGGATAGATACCAAAGGTGTATTCCCACCAAAGCTTGATAAACTCAAAATATCTGCAGAGAAATCTGCATCACAGAATATGAGTCTGGCTGATGGCATGTAGAGATTGAGACAGGACAACAGAGTTTGGTGGCAGGAAACTTAAGGACTTCCTAGAACTAAGTCAAGCTGGAAAACCCCAACTTTCTAAGCCCAAGTAAATAAGATTGTAACTTCACTTCAGCTTCTTCATTTGCAAAGGGTAAATAACTGTAACTTCACCAAGTAAATAGTAACTTTGTAACTTCATTTTAGCCTCTTCATTTACATAGAATGTACACCAAGTAACCAATGGGAAACCTCTAGAGAGTCTTAAAATTCCAGAAAATTCTGTAACCAGAGCTCTTGAGCTGCTTTGCTGGAACCCGCCTCCAGTCTGTGGAATGTACTTTTGTTTCAATGAATCTGCGCTTTTCTTTGGTTGTTTTGTCTGTACATTCTGTCCCGTTCTTTGTTCAAAATGCCAAGAACTTTGACACCCTTTACTGGTAACAGAAATGACTGGGTCAAATAGATCAAAAACAAAGTTTTGAGCAAGCTGTATCTGTGCCACATCTGAGCAGAAAATTTTAATACAGCTTCATAATTTGCCTCTGTCACCCTTGAGTTTCTAAACTCTGCCATATGAAAAGCATGCCACAAACAGTAGCTACTTTTCTACCCTGGGTCACAGAAAGGAGATTCCTGGAATGAAGTGAAGCTGAGTTGAACCCAAGTATATTCAGGAGAACATAGCAGGCCACAGTTCCTTGCAATGGAAGCAAGGAACAAACATGTTATTGTGGACACCGAGATATTTGGGTTATTTGTTATGATAGCAAAAACAAATCTGAGTAATAATAAACATACAGAATGAATTACTGAAATTGACCCAATAGTCTCATCAATAGATAGGTTTTGTATGCTTTTTTTTAAATTTTCAATAAACATAGAAACTGACCCATCTGGTTTTAAAGCTTGAAACTTATTTTGATTTATCTGAGTTTCTTCCTTAGGAAGTGACCTTCCGGCTTCTCAAAAAAAAAAAAAAAAAAAAAAAAAAAAAAAAAAAAAAAAAAAAAAAAATCAAAGAACTGAAACTCACCAGATCACCTATCCAGACAATGAGATGCCAGAACCTTCGTTCACCATGATTGCTCCCTTGCCTCTCCCTACCTGTTTTCTTACACATTATTACATTTCTTCTCTGCTATCTAAACCTCTAATTTTAGTGGGTCAGGGAGATGGATTTAAGATTGAGCTCAGCTGCAGCACCATATTAAAGCCTTCTTTCTTGATGATAATTTTCTCAGTGATTGTCTTTCCATGCAGTAGGACCTAGACTGAACCCTGGGTATTTCAGTAACATTGTTATTGTGAAATTACTACCCAGGTCACAACATAAAACATTACTAGCACTAGAGTCCCCCCTATGCTTCTAATCTTATACTTTTCATCTTTCCCAAAAGTAAGTATTCCAATAATACTATAAAATATTTGGTGACCTGGTTGGAACTTCATGTACCTGGAATAATAGAGTATATGTTCCTGAAAGTCATCTATGTAACCATGCAGGAAATCTTTTTTTTTTTTTTCACTTTCACTGCTTTATTTTATTTTAAATTATGAATACACCATAATTTATTTAACTGTGTTTCTGTTGTTGCACAGTTCCTCTTAAATGAATATAATCATTCCTACCAGATATTTCATAGTGCTTTTTGGTGTTTTTTTCCTATATAATTTTTCTAACTCTTCAAATTTTCTACTTTATGTAAATAAATGTTTTTCTTACCATATTATATATTAAGTGCCTGATGATAGCTAAAACTTATTGCATGTTTTTCATGTGCTAGGCATTTCTTAAGTGTTTTATATGCTTAAGAAATGCATATATATGTTTGTGCATAGTAAATATCAACAAATATTTACTAACCACCTAATACCCTGTAGGCTCCAAAAGTATAAGGGTAAACAAAGCAGACAAATCCTTGTTTTTATGACGTTTATATTTTAGGGAATAATTTCTAATTAACAAAATCTATTATATAAGTATGATTATTATTATCTTTATTAGAGACAGGGTCTTGCTCTGTCACCCAGGCTGGAGTGCAGTGAACTGATTAGGGTGGGTGTTATTACCTATTTTCACAAGTAAAAAAACCAAGGCACACAGTAGCTATGTCCATCTCTTATTTATCTTTTTTACTGGATTATAAACTACTTTCTGGAGAATCCAATCTCTCCACAATGTCTAGGGGAGCACCACACATATAATCATAACATTAATAATTTTGATGGTGATTAACATCTATTTTATGATTTTATATACAAGAGACAACTCAATCTTCATAAAATATACGTGGTTGGTATTATTAGCCTCATTTTGGAGACTACAACACAAGCAAAAAACAATGCAAAGTGACTTGCCTGTGGTCTAGGTTCTTTGTGTGTTGAAATTAATCCATGTGGTTGCATGTAACAGCAGTTCCTTTATTTTCATTGCTGTGTGATATTCAGTTCTCAGCTTCCTGTAAAGCCACTATTGTATACACCATATTGTACCTATGAACGACTTTGAATAGACAAGGTAACCGAGCTTCTTATTTCATCCATCTCTGTCCTGTAGCTACTCTATTTCTATATACCAAAGGGAAAAAGCTCTTTAGACATTGTGCTTGTATCTAATCCTACATGTGTTATACTCAACAGAGTTATAGTATGGGTATCACTAGTGATACTGTAATAGGTTGTATTTAAGAATCTTGGTTTATTCTCTTAAAATTGTTAAGATCCTTGTATATAGCTAGCACTGTGCTAGGCTTTAGGAAAGAGAGGATGAAGCATTCCCAGTCCACCCTAAGGAACTCACAATACAAAAAGCTCATAAGCCATTTGGTGGTCCTTTAATCCAGATCTGTCTATGTTTTACAAATGATGTTGAGTGCTTTTCTCAAAAACTTGAAGATAATTCTTAGGCTATTCAAATATCTTTCCTCCATGGCTCTGCAGATACTTAATTTGCACTGAATTTTGTTTCTGGTTTGAACTGCTGTGCTAGTCTGATGAATTCTGTTATGTTCTCTACTTTGTTTTCTAATCTATATGCCTTAGGATATCATTGGACAGTGTAATGGCCACACTTAAGAATTCAATCAATTTTCAGTTTCATTTATATAAAGCCAACTGTAAAGTGCTGTGAGATGAAATTATAATTATTGTTGTTATTGTTGGGTTTACGCTTTATTCAACATACCCAATATGGAGAAATACCTGAATGACTGAATGTGTGTGTGTGTGTGTGTGTGTGTGTGTGTGTGTGTGTGTGCTGTGTTTAATATCCATTGAGTTACAGGCTTTCTTCAAGGACAGAAAGGAAAATTTAACATATGCTTCCAGGCTTCTCTTTCTATTCTCAAGTATGGTTTACAGCCTCAAGCATGGTTGTTCTTACTGACAGAACTATCTTTTATCTTCTTTTTACAAGATAAGATTAATCTATTTTTAAAGTTAATACACCACTGGCTTTATATCCTTGTTGCAGGCTTTGTGAATAGGTTAAAACCTCTTTGTGTTACATTATTTACTGTGAAGCTACATTCAAAAATGCAATGAATACATTGAAATTAATAACTCTAGAAGGGTGAAAAGTGATGGTATTCACACTCAATTACAGAAATGATCCATTACATTAATATAATAGTGATGCTATCCAAATGCAATATGGTGAATAAAAATAAAGTGACAGGCTAACAAAAGTTTAGCTTTTGAGTCTGGGAAGAAAGGAAGATAAATAGTTAGAAGGCATGGTTAATAGCTCAAATGCAATTGCTGTAAGTCCTTATTTCAGTGTCAACTCTTAGCAAAGGACACCAGGCAAATGAACTTGAATATCCATTTGATTAACTAGCTGCTTAAGAGCTGAAATAAGCTTTTATATGCTTTGGAAAGAATTGCTGGCAAAAAGGCTAAGAGGGTGGGTTTTAATGGAGGTAATCCTCTAATAAATTACGCCTTAGCAGTGGAAATATAGAAAAGCAAGATAAACTTGAAGTAATCCTGATAAGTCCTGTTCTATCCATTGTCTTCACTTAATAGATACTCTGGATCTGGATTAAACTGTATTCACTTGTTACCCAGAGACATCCTATTCTTTATGTATTCTTTTTCCCTCTTCTTACCCAGTTAATAAGTACTTTCTCACCTGTGAGTTGTGAATGCAGTTAGTGAATGGGTGGAGTCTTGGTTCTTTAATTAAGATCATAGATCTGTAAGGAGCCTTTATATGTTCTATAAGTTGTGACTATGAGCCTTGTCTGGACATCAGATTCACCTGTGTTGCTTGCTAGAAATAAGTATACCTAGGTCTCTCTCTCATAGATTTTTGATCTGCTGATCTGAGAGGGGCCAGGACAATAGTATCTTTTAACAAGCTTCATCACTGACTATACTGTAGAAACAAGATTAAGAACAGTATACCATTGTTGATTGAGAATGCATTTGATAAACAGGTGGGGATTTTCTTAAAGTATATTTCAGCATTGATTTGAATTTCTATTATTTTATATATATAAAATTAATTTTTATTATCCAAGTAATACCTTTCTACTATAGAAACATCAGAAAATATAGAACCAAAAAGAAGAAAACTTCAGACATAACCAATGTTAATATTTCAAAGTATACAAGTGGGAATTTAGAGATAGTGATAGAGCATGTGCCTTTGCAATTGGAAGGAGAAATCCATAGGTGATTCATAGAGTTGTTTTTCTTGTATATAACTAGATATTATTTGTTTAAATTGTCATTCTTTACTGGAGGAAGGATCCGATCTTTCTTTTTTTTCTCTACCCAAGCATTTTTCTGTTTTTGGTTTTGAGTTTTTCCCCCTCTCTCTGGAAAGTGGTGTAGCTGACTTCAGCATGGGAGTTCAGCAAAGCTGATAATAGACTTTTGGGATTATCAGTCCTGGTGACATACCAAATTAGTGTGACAGCACTTCACTCATCCGTTCCATTTATTCATTCAACAGACATTTATTGGGCACTTTCTAATAAGCTAGACACCATGCCATGTGTTGGTGATACCCAGTTCTTTCCCCGGAGGTTCTTCACACTCTGTGTGGGAGATAAGCAACAAAACAGAAAAAATTATGGTATAGCGTATATGAGCTATGAAAGATATATGCACAGGATATGTTGTACCTGCATATAAGGGGCATTTAAACCAACATAGGGAATCAGGGAAGATGAAAATGAAGAAAGGATGTTAAAGCAAGATGTCAGAGCTGAATAATAGTCTCATGTGGACTTTGCATGATTTTGGAAATTATACAGGGGCATATTAACCCCACTTACCGTGTAACTGCCTAGAGTGTAAATCAGGAAATTTTCCTTTTTAAAAATCGTATTCTGCTCTCTTTTTCACAGATGCGTTATCTTTTCTTTTCTTTCTTTCTTTCTTTTTTTTTTTTTTTTTTTTTTTTTTTGAGACGGAGTTTCGCTCTTGTTACCCAGGCTGGAGTGCAATGGTGCGATCTCGGCTCACCGCAACCTCCGCCTCCTGGGTTCAGGCAATTCTCCTGCCTCAGCCTCCTGAGTAGCTGGGATTACAGGCACGCGCCACCAGGCCCAGCTAATTTTTGTATTTTTAGTAGAGACGGGGTTTCACCTTGTTAACCAGGATGGTCTCGATCTCTAGACCTCGTGAACCACCCGCCTCAGCCTCCCAAAGTGCTGGGATTACAGGCGTGAGCCACCGCGCCCGGCTGTATTATCTTTTATTAGGTTTCCAAGTATCTTAATAATCATATTTTGAAAATCCCTTCTCTCTGGATAGCTTGTGTTTCTCTGGGAAGGCTTTTCATTTTTGTTTGTTTTCATCCTATTTTTCAATATATAGATCAGATTTTTTAAGTAACTGCTTCTAGTTTCTTGCTGGAAAGGTTATAGGCCTGGCTTTCAACCTCTGTGAAGTGCATGGGGTAAGAAGACAAAGATCTTGGCATTCGGGATGCAAATGCTCATGGGATGAAACAGCCATCCAGCTTGTATTAGTCAGTTTTCATGCTGCCGATAAAGACATACCCGAGACTGGCAATTTACAAAAGAAAGAGGTTTAACTGGATTTACAGTTCCATGTGGCTGGGGAAGCCTCACAATCATGGAGGAAGGCAAGGAGGTGCAAGTGCCATTTTATATGGATGGCAGTAGGCAAAGAGAGAATGAGAGAAGATTCAAAAGCGGTAACCCATGATAAAACCATCAGATCTTGTGGGACTTATTCATTACCACAAGAGCAGTATGGGAAAAACCACCTTCATGATTCAATTGTCTCTCACTGGGTCCCTCCCACAACACGTGGGAATCATGAGAGTACAATCCAAGATGCGATTTGGGTGGGGATATAGAGGCAAACCATATCATTTGGTCCCTGGCTCCTGCCAAAATCTCATGTCCTCCCATTTCAAAAACAATCATGCCTTCCCAACAGTCCCTCAAAGTCTTAATTCATTTTAACATTAACTCAAGAGTCCACAGTCCAACGTCTCATCCAAGACAAGGCAAGTTCCTTCTGCCTATAAGCCTGTAAAATCAAAAGCAAGCTAGTGATTTCCTAGATACAATGGGGGTACAGATATTGGGTAAATACAACTGTTCCAAATGGGCAAAACTGGCCAAAACAAAGGTGCTACAGGGCCCATGCAAGTCTGAAATCCAGCAGAGCAGTCAAATCTTAAAGCTACAAAATGGTCTCCTTAGACTCCATGTCTCACATCCAGATCACGCCAATACAACAGGTGAGTTTTCATGCTTTTGGGCAGCTCAGCCCCTGTGGCTTTGTAGGGTACAGCTTCCCTCCTACCTGCTTTCATGGGCTGGTGTTGAGTGTCTGCGGATTTGCAGGTGCATGGTGCAAACTGTAGGTGAATCTACCATTCTGGGGGCTGGAGGATGGTGTCCCTCTTCTCACAGCTCCACTAGGTTGTGCCCTAGTAGGGACTCTCTGTGGGGGCTCCTACTCCACATTTCCTTTCTGTACTGCTCTAGCAGAGATTCTCCATGAGATCCTTGCCCCTACAGCAAACTTCCACCTGGGCATCCAGGCATTTCCCTACATCTTCTGGGTGGAAATCTAGTTGGAGGTTCCCAAACCTCAATTCTTGACTTCTGTGTACCCACAGGTTCAACACCACGTGGAAGCTGCCAAAGCTTGGGGCATCACCATCTGAAGCCATGGCCCGAGCTCTACATTGGCCATTTTCAGCCATGACTGGAGCAGGTGGGATTCAGGGCACCAAGTCCCTAGGCTGTATACAACTTGAGGACCCTGGACCTAGCCCATGAAACCACTTTCTCCCACTAGACTTCTTGGTTTGTGATGGGAGGGGCTGCCGTGAAGACCTCTGGCATGCCCTGGAGACATTTTTTCCCATTGTCTTGGGGATTAACATTTAGCTCCTGGTTACTTATGCAAATTTCTGCAGGTGGCTTGAATATTTTCTCAGAAAATGGGATTTTCTTTTCTATCACATTGTCAGCTGCAAATGTTTCAAACTTTTGTGCTCTGTTTATCTTTTAAAACTAAATGCTTTAAACAGCATCCAAGTCACGTCTTGAATGTTTTGCTGCTTAGAAATTTCTTCCTCCAGACACCCTAAATCATCTCTCTCAAGTTCAAAGTTTCACAGATCTCTAAGGCAGGGGCAAAATGCCACCAGTCTGTTTGCTAAAATATAACAAGAGTCAGTCACCTTTGCTCCAATTCCCAACAAGTTCCTCCTTTCCATCTGAGATCACCTCAGCCTGAACCTTATTGTCCATATGGCTAACAGCATTTTGGGTGAAGCCATTCAACAAGTCTCTAGCAATTTCCAAACTTTCCCACATTTTCCTATCTTATGCTGAGCCCTTCAAATTGTTACAAACTCTGCCTGTTACTTAGTTCCAAAGTTGCTTCCACATTTTTGGGTATCTCTTCAGCAAAACGCCCTCACTCCACTGGTACCAATTTACTGTATTAGTCCGTTTTCATGCTGCCAATAAAGACATACCCAAGACTGGGCGATTTACAAAAGAAAGAGGTGTAATTGGACTTACAGTTCCATGCTGCTGGGGAAGCCTCACCATCGTGGCAGAAGGCAAGGAGGAGCAAGTCCTATCTTACGTGGATGGCAGCAGGCAAGAGCGAATAAGATAAGACTCAAAAGCAGAACCCCCTGGTAAAACCATCAGATCTTGTGAGACTTTTCACTATGATGAGAACAGTATGGGGAAAACAGTCCCCATGATTCAATTATCTCCCACTGGGTCCCTCCCACAACACACGGGAATTATGGGAGTAAAATCCAAGATGAGATTTGGATGGGGACACAGAGCCAAACCATATTACAACTCATCTGTCAATATCATCGTGAGATAAGTGGTTCTTAAAAGCACTTTTCACCCATCTTTATCTTTTGGTTATTTTCACCTACACCTCCAGAGGAGGGCAGTTACCTGCTGTAAATAGATAGGGTTTCTTCATGCTGCCTCCATTACTAGCTTTGTATTTTGCTTTCTTGGGTTTGCTGTGAGTTACCATTAGTCAATTATTTACTTTCTGGTTTCCAAACTTTTGTTTCTCTTCCCCTTCTCCTTCTATTTCCCCTTCCCCTTCCCTTTTCCCTTCCCTTCCCCTTCCCTCTCCTCTTTGTCTTTGTGGCTTTGTATATTGAAAAAAATCAAAGTAAAGCAAAACAAAACAACAGAACAAAATAACACAACTCATATGAATGGTTTTAGGAAGGAGGGAAAATAAGTTTCTGTATTCAGTTAGTTCTTTAGTCTGCATTGAATTTCTTTCTTTTTTGTAGGACACTGTGCTAAGAAATTAATTCCTGATAATTCTAGATAATAGGCATTATTATTATACTTCTTTTGCAGATGACAACACTACATTTCAGAGAGCTTAAGTGGCTAAAGAGTTAGTAAGTGGTAGAGCTGTGACAGTGGCTCAAGTTTGTAAATTGGTTACCTAGGGTTTGAGGTCTCTTTTGCATTAACCTTCTAATCAAAGATAAACTCATGATTTTCCTGCATTTGTCAGAGCAAATGCTGATTCTAAACCCAGCTTCAGGGACTTTGACGCTGAGGTGAGGATCTGTCAAGGGAAAGTTGTACATGGAACACTAAGAGAGAGCCCCTGCTTTGCTGACTTTATCAAATCTAACACCAGTATAGATTGGACCTTATTCTGATATAAGTTTATTTTTTTAGGAGCTTGACAAAAAATTGCATTTTGATGATCTATTTTACTAATTATGAAATTCAAGCCACCTGTTTTCAAAGAAAAGAGCTGGAATGAAGAATAATAGTGATGTAAATACAGTGATTTTTATGGACAAAAGCAAATTTTAGCAGGCTGTTTTAAAAAACAAAACATTTAACAGCAGTTTTACAAAATAAATAAAATGCTTCCTCATTATTAAAGAATGTGTACAACAGTTAATTTTAAAGTAAAACTTGTGAACTTATTTGACTCTCTTTTGCATCACTGAATTAATTTTATTCTTGACCAGATTTTAAATCTCTACTAATTAAAAATATTATTTTGTAAGAAAAATAAATATAAATTAACCAGGCCAATTTGCTCATGTGGTTTGTGAAACTGACCTTATGGCTTTATGTATGTAACTGGTGTAAAATGAATTATACATTACCTTTGCTAGAAGTGATGAATAGGAGTTGGAAGGGGTACAAGATAACATTTTGGGAAATAATATCTGTATTATAAAATAAAGGATGAAGTTTGGAGTAAAGAAATATTATTAAGCATACCAAATTTAAAATATAAAAGATTGATGATATGAGATAATCAAAAAGTTGTCTTTTCCGACAAGGCTTTCATTAACATGCAAATCTGTTATCTAGCAAGTGGTTGCTTAGCTCTTTGTTATGAACTGAATGAGTATGTTTCCTCCAAATTCATCTGTTGAAATCTGGCCCCCCAGTGTGATAGTACTTGGAGATGGGTACTCTCAGAGGTAATTATAGCTAGATTAGGTCAAGAGAATAGCCTTCACGATGGGATTGGAGCCTTATAAGAGGGTAGGGCCTTCATGACGGGATTGGGAGCTTCTCTCCCCATTATTTGAAGACACAATGAAAAGCCAGCTGGTTGTAAGTCAGAAAGAGAGCCCTCAACAGAATGTGACCATAGTGGGACTCTGATCTTGGATTTCCAGTCTCCAGAAGTATGAGAAAACAAATTTATCTTGTTTAAGGCATTCAGTCTATGATATTTTGCTGTGGCAGCCCAAGCTGACTAATGCACCTTTCAACTTTGTACTTCATCTTGCTTTACACTTTGTAGGCCACAGTCCTCATCAGTTTCCACATGGTGATTCTTTTGTCTTCAGTGTAAAATATATCCCATGGTCCCTGAAACACTTTCTCTTCTCAACACTTGGCAATCCTCTGTGTCCTGGTTTTTGAAGCAAAGCTGAAATACAAAGTTTTATATGAAATTACCTAATATTTTAAATATTGATATATCATTCTATAATATAACACATTTCTATGCTGGATCAACCCATAAGCAGCCAGTTTACAACTTTTATTTGAATGTATATGCTCTATCTCCTAAGGTCCTTGAGGCAGGGCTTATGTTTTCTTTTATTTTCTGATTCCCAAGACCTAAACCAGTTGGTAATCAAATAATATTTATTCTGGTTGTTGCTCATTCTAGTTGCTTTTTCTCTTATTTAAACTGATACGATAGTCCCATAGATTTTGGTGGCGTGACACCTCAGGTATTAAAGCTTGAAAACTTACATTTGTTTTACCTGAGTTTCTTCCTCAGAAAAGGACCCCCGTGCATCTCAAAAAGTATCAAATAACTAAAACTTGCTAGACCATTGCATTCAGACAATGAGACTCCAGGCCCCTCCTTTCTTATGATTACTTCCTTACCCCTCCTGTGTTCCTGTTTTCTCACACATAGTTACATTTCTTCCTTGTTATCTAAATCCCTGGCTTTAATCAGTCAGGGAGCTGGATTTGAGACTGATCTCCCATCTCTTCAGCTGCTGCACTCAATTAAAGCTGTCTTCCTTGGCAATACTTGCTGTCTCAGTCATTGGCTTTCTTTGCATGGTAAGAGGCAGGACCAAGACTGAACCCCTGGTGTTTTGGTAATATTACCCCCTCTTCTGTAGGCAAATTACTCCCAATTCAATTCATTCTTACATTCTTCAGTTATATTTTTAATTCACGTGGCTGCACTCATTTGATCTCTCAGATTTTGGTGAAGAGTCTCGTTAGCAATCATGGTGGGAGAAACCTATTTGTCCCTACTTACTACTTTTTAATAGTCTACTTTGAGACTCAAAGATGGGAGTCTTTTCAACTGTTGGCCTTGAGCTGTACCTAGAAGGGAATTGACTGATGCTAAATGTATGGAGAGTTTTCTCATTGTTTCCATTTTCTTTTTGTTTTCATCACCTACTAGCTTGATTGTTATTTCAAAAACAGTGACATTTTACTGTTCTGTGGTCCAATTTTTCTCAGTCTCAGTGGGATGGCTTCTCTTTTATATACCTATTTGCTCCTATGATGTGAAAATTATGCTTTAAGTGGCTATACACCTGTTTATTCATTCTGCAAGTGGCACTGCTCACTGTCAGTGGTTGTTTTTTGATGCTAATACTGCTTCTTGCTTTGTTTTATTCAGATCCCTGACATGCTTGCTGGCCTGCAGTTTCTAATAAATGACAATAACGAATTCTTTACCAGGTCCAGTTCCTCCCTCAGTAAAGCCTTCCTGGAGCCAAAACAAAGGAAACTTCTATTTATCTGGCTCCGTATTTAGTATATGTAAACTGTTCAATCAAGGTACTGATCAAATGAAGTTACTTGTATTTCAATAACATAGTACTGAGGTAATTTTATGAGTTATTTTTTCTGCAACAGTTTTTATCATTTAATTTTTCGGACAGGTAATATCTTTTTATTGTTCAAAAATAATATTAAAAATGCAAAATAATACAATGGAAATCTTGCTCCCCACTTTTCCTCTCTTTTGCCCAGTTCCTATTATCTGACTCTGCAGATTACTACTTTAATTAACTTTTTCTATATCCCTCCCGTGCTTGCCTATATACGTGTGCCATGGTCTGAATGTTTACATTCTCCTGAAATTTATATATAGAAATCCCAACCCCAAAGGTGATGGTGTTAGGGAGTGAGGGCCTTGGAGTCATGATGAGATCCTAAGCACAGAACACTCATACATGGGATTCGTGTCTTTATACAAGAAACCTGAGAGAGAGTCTTTGTTCCTTCCACCATGTAAGAACACATTGAGGTTTCCTCTATGAGACAGGAAGCAGGCTCTTGCTAGATACTGAATATTCCAGTGCTTTGATCATGGACTTCCAAGCCTCCAGAACTGGGAGAAATAAATTTATGTTGTTAATAAGCTACTCGGTTTACGATTTTTTTTTTTTTAATAGCAGCCCATATGGACTAAGGCAACATGTAAGGGGGTACAAATTGTATTATTTTTTTTGTCCCGCCATTTAAACACAAGATGAAGTTGTTCTTCACTTTGAAGTTTTTAGTTAACACTATTTCATGGAGTTCATGCCAGATCAAAATACAGAGAGTTGCATTCTTTTTTTTGTTTGTTTTTTGAGATGGAGTTTCGCTCTTGTTACCCAGGCTGGAGCACAATGGCGCGATCTCGGCTCACCGCAACCTCCGCCTCCTGGGCTCAGGCAATTCTCCTGCCTCAGCCTCCTGAGTAGCTGGGATTACAGGCACGTGCCACCATGCCCAGCTAGTTTTTTGTATTTTTAGTAGAGACG
This sequence comes from Saimiri boliviensis, assembly GCF_048565385.1. NCBI lineage: Eukaryota > Metazoa > Chordata > Mammalia > Primates > Cebidae > Saimiri > Saimiri boliviensis. The sequence goes on from NC_133459.1 coordinate 104,451,413, forward strand.
GGGTTTCACCATGTTGACCAGGATGGTCTCGATCTCTCGACCTCGTGATCCACCCGCCTCGGCCTCCCAAAGTGCTGGGATTACAGGCTTGAGCCACTGCGCTCCGCCGAGTTGAATTCTTTTATACAGTTGAATAGTATTTCATTTGATGGAGGTACTATGCTATGAGTTATTTAATCAATGTCTTACTGACATACATTTGTTTTATTCCTATTATTTTACTACGACTTGCAGTGTTGTGACAAATAACGTCTTACACACCTCCTGTCACATGTGCAAAATAGGTTTGTGTTGGATAAATTCCCAGAAGTGGCATTACTAGGTCAAAAGATGATGCATTTGTAATTTTGTCAGATATTGATAAATTACTTTCCACAGGAGTTGTGCCAGTTTATATTCTCAATGTGTGAGAGTGATACTACCAAGCGTACTTGTAGAGAGCTTTAGCAAGCCTTTGGATTTTGTCATTCTGATGGGTAAATATAGAATCATGGGGCAGTTTTAATTTGTATTTCTCTAATTATGAAAGCAGTAGGGCATCTTGTTATGTGGTTAAAGTGGTCATTATTCTTTCTGTATGAACTTTATGTTCATAGCCTTTGTCTATTTTCCTATTGGACTGTTAGATTTTATTATCAATTTCTAAAAGGTCTTTATATATTACAAAGATTAGTCTTCATATTTTATATGTAAGCCAAGGTTTTTGTGTGATTTGAGGTTTGTCTTGGCTTAATTTGTTTTGCTGTGTAAAAGTTTTTCTTTTAAAATTATTTTAATTCAAGTTTTTTCTACAGTTTTGGGATTTCGAGGTACAATAAAAGGCCTTTTCTATAGTTCCCTCTCCAATACACAAAAGCTTATTTCAGCATTTTATAATTTTATTTTTTAACATTTAAATTTTTGTTTGATTGATTCATTCATTGAATAAATGTTTCTTGAGTGTCTGTCACATATGGATGGTACGGACTGAAGATGCTTTGACTTTGGTTTTCTGACGTTGTGAAAGTGAGACACATCTAGTAGAAGCCGTATTTTGAATTTTAATATTTCCCTGAAGTAGCAATGTGGAGTACAATACTCTCTCACAGTGCTGGCAGGGCAAAGAGCTGCAGCTTCCAGTAAGCCATTTGATCATGAGGGCAAGCAACCAATACCTTGTAATGTACTGTGTTGCCACATAATTTTCCCCAACTGTAGTTAATGTAAGTGTTCTGAGCACATTTAAGGTAGGCTAGGCTAAGCTATGATGTTTAATAGTTTGGGTATATTAGAAGCATTTTTAACCTATGATATTTTTAATTTGCTGCGGGTTTAATGAGATATATCCCCCATCATAAGTCAACAGAATTTGTACTCTGAACCTTTTAAAATACTTGAAATGTGTCAGTGATCAAAACAGACAAATATCCTTGCCTTTGTGGTGCTTATCTTCTAGTAGAGGAAAATAGACATATATTCCTGTGAAGAGGAATATATCGAAAGTAAATAAAATAAGGAAATTACATAGACTGTTAGAGAATGGTGGGTGCTCTTAAAATTAAGAGAAAAAGCAGGTTAAGGGGGACTGGAATATCACACAGAGTGTATAGACTGCAATTTTAAATAGGATAATTGGTGTAGGCCTCATGGAGAAGGTAATATCTGAGCAAAGCCAGGAAGGAAGTACATGACTTTCATGCAAATTTCTGGGAGAAGAAAATTCTAGGTAGAGATCCTAAGTCAAGAGCATGCCTGAGAAGAAGCAAGAAGCCAGTGGGACTAGAAGGTAATGAATGAGGAGGAGAGTAGTTGTGGAGGAATTCAGAGAGGCAGTAGAGATCTGATCATGTAAAGCTGTCTAGACCCCTGTCAAGACTTTAGCTTTTACTTTGAGTGAAAAGAGGAATCATTATTAACTTTTGAGAAAAGGAATAACAAATATGACATGACTTAAAAGGATCATATTGGCTGCTGTGTTGAGAATAGATTATAGAAGATCAAGAGCAGAAATGAAAAGATCACCTAAAATCCTATTGCAAAGTTCTAGGCAAGAGGTGATGAAGACAGAACAGAGTGGAAGCATTAGAGAGCGTGAGATGTGCTCACACTGACTCTGTAGGACTTACCAAGAGAATGTTTTTGATGGATTGGATATAAGGAAAAGAACGCAAGTGGATGCCAACATGATTGGAAGGCTTTCCTGAGAAATTAGAAAATTGGATTTACCATCAACCAAAATGTACATGCGATCAGTGGAAAGATTTAGGGGAAAATCAGAAGTTTCATTGGACTTGTTTTATCATCAATATTTAGGAGGTTTCTGAATAGTGATGTTGAGTGAGGACCTGACTGGATGCAGTTGCCAAGTGAATGAGTATAGGGAGAAAAAGAAGACCAAACAATGTAGCCTGCAGCATGTCGTTGTTAAGATTCCGAGGACAAGAGACGGCATTAGCAAAAGAAGTCAGCAATAAAGATATTGTGTCACATGTTGCTGACAGCAGTAAGCATTAAGGATAATAAGGACTGGGACCTGATGATAAGATTTACAATGTGGAATTATTGAGTGGCCTTGTTAGTACTTTTGGTTAAGTGGTGAAGACAGAACCCTACAACCTCCACCTCTTGGGTTCAAGAAAGTCTTCTGCCACAGCCTCCTGAGTAGCTGAGACTACAGGCGTGTGCCACCACACCAAGCTAATTTTTGTGCTTTTAGTAGAGAAGGGGTTTCATCATATTGGCCAGGCTGGTCTTGAACTCCTGACTTCATGATCCACCACCTGGGCCGCCCAAAGTGCTGGAATTACAGGTGTGGGCCACTGGGCCTGACCAGGGAACCCTGATTTAAGCAGGGTTTAAAAGACATGATAAAAGAGAAATGGATGACAGTCAGACAACTCTTTCAAGGAATTTTATTGTTCTGGAAAATATTTGATAGTAGCTGGTGAGAAGAATGGGGCTAAGAGAAGGATTTTTTTCTTGTAAATATTATTGTTTTAATTGGGAGAAATAATAGCATGTGTGTACGCTGATAGAGGTGATACAAAAGACAGCAGGGATTTGAGGATGGAAAGCATGGTGAAAAGTGCCAAATGATGCTCTTGATGAGGCAGGAAGGATGGGATCTGTTGCACAAATGGAAGATGGCTGGTTAATCTATGCCAAGGAGGAGGAAAGTAGATCCTGTGTGTGGAGATGGGTGTAGATGCATATATATCGTGTGCCAGGATCTTTGGACTGTTTTCAATGTTTTATTGAGGTGATTTCTTACTCTTTTGAGATGCTGTAGCAAATTACCTAGACTTGGTGGCTTAAAAGTAATAAATACTAACTTCTCACCATTCTGAAGACTGGGAAGTCCAAGATTAAGATGCTAGCAGATCTGGTGTCTGGTGAGCATCTGCTTCCTGGTTTATAGATGGCCAACTTCTTGCTGTGTCCTCTCATGGCAGAAGCGGCAGGGGGGCACTTTTGGATCTCTTTATAAGGGCATTCGTCTCATTCACAAGGACTCCACCTTCATGTCCTATCACCTACGAAGACCTTATTTCTTAATGCCATCACATAGGCGATTAGGTTTCACATACGAATTGGCTGTGGAGGGCGGGCGGCACAAATATTCAGTCTGTAAGGGCCTTTAAGAACGAGGATGAGGGAGGAGGTTTTGTGGTGAGCAGAGAGACTAAGGGGTTATGGTCACCTTGGCGTGTGGGAGAAGGAATGTACGGGGGGCATACAGTACGCTAGTAGCATTAAGGACTCTCTTGATGTTCATGGCCGTGGATTTAGAGCAGGCATCCCCAAACTTTTTACACAGGGGGCCAGTTCACTGTCCCTCAGACCGTTGGAGGGCCGCCACATACTGTGCTCCTCTCACTGACCACCAATGAAAGAGGTGCCCCTTCCTGAAGTGTGGCGGGGGCTGGATAAATGGCCTCAGGGGGTAGCATGCGGCCCGCGGGCCGTAGTTTGGGAACGCCTGATTTAGAGTGACGCTAGTCAGCATGTATTCCTTCAGCCACATTCAGCAGTGACTTTGAAAGTACAGAATGGTGAGAGTTAGTCTGACCAGTTTTGGGGCATTTGTAAATCAGGTCACTGATGTGAGAGAAGAGGTAGAGAGGTCAATAATTTATGCTGTGTAAATTATTGGAGGGGAGTGAGGACACAAGGGCAGGGAAAAGATGGCAGGATTCATGTTAGTGGAGCTGAGGAATTATGGAGACCGAGCCATTAATAGGAGTAAACTGTGAGGAGAAATGGGGGAGAGACAGTGGGACCTCAAATGAGCTTATGGAGAGATGGCAGTTCTCACAAAAGCTATGGTGTGATATTCAGAGTGAATAGCTGAGACAGGATAAAAAACCATGACATGACATGTATTTTAAAGGACATAGCTTTCATGATGAATCATTAAAAGGGATGAAATTAAAAAAAGAGAAGACAGAGTCTCATGTGGATCATCTGCATGTATTACGGACTCAATTGTGTCTCCCCTGAATTCCTATGCTGAAGCTCTAATCCCCAATACCTTAGCAAGTGACTGTATTTGGATACAGGAAATTTAAAGAGATAATTAAGCTAAAATGAGGACATTACAGTGAGCCCTAATACAATCTGGACTGGTGTCCTGGTAAAAAGAGGGTAATAGTAGGACATAGACAGTGACACCAGAGTTGCGTGTGTGCAGAGAAAAGACTATGTAAAAGCAGCAGCAAGAGGGTAGGGTGGCCAACGGCAAGTCAGTGAGGACGGCCCCAGAGCACATCAACCCTGAAGGCATCTTAATCTTGGACTTGGAGTCTTCAGTGCTGTGAGAAAATACAATTCTGTTGTTTAAAGCACTCAGTTTCTGGTTTTGTTATAGCAGCCCAAGTGAACTAATATGGCGTGCTTATTAAATCACCACGGAAGAAGGAAGGAGTAGTATTGAAGAGAGTGATAGTGGAGAATCAGAGGCTAAAATTGCTGAGAAATTAGGGGAAATGATTCAGAGCACATAATGTATCAGCAAAGGGACGGAATATTTGCTGGTATTATCTGATGACAATATACCAAAGCTCTGTTTTTAGGGACAGGGGATGCTCTGAAAGCAGCAATGAGGACCAATATGGCATCTAAGTCACAGGCCCAGTGACACCAGGACTATGGATCAAAAAACAGCCACTCCTTGAGAGAGTTGCCGTGAAAGCGGGTCCCATAGGGAGAGGCAGGTTTTGTTTAGGAAAGGAGGTGGAAGGGGTAGAATTTTGCGGCTAATGGACCCGCAATTTCAGGCAGTACATTGAAAGAGTTTCAGCAATTAGATGGCTTGGGAAAAGATGACAGAATGAGGATGTAGGTATTCTTACTATGACTAAAGAGTGGATTTTCTAACAGTGTGATGATGGCCATAAATGGAAGTAAAAGGTATAATGAAGTAAATCTGGGAGTGTTTAAGGCAGAGAACCTCTTCAGGCCTTAGTGTATAAATTGGAGGGTGTGTGTGTGTTGAGGGGCGGGGTGTGTTTCTGATTAAGAGGACGGAAGTCCTAGCAGGTATGGTTTTAGGTTCTTGACTTTGAGTGGAGTGATGGTAATCTTAGAATATGCCATCTTGACTCCATGTTGATGGCCTTGGGGACTTTTGGGGTAGCAGAATATTACATTAAATATGTTGGCTGCTTCAGTCTTTACTATTCAGAAATTTATCTTGTTTTACTGTATGAAGGACTGAACCAAATTCAATTTGTTCTGGACAGTTACCCAGTTGGCTCAAAACCTTTTTTTGGATAGGCCTTCTCTTCCCCTTGGATTTGGGATGCCAGCTTTATAAATACCAAATTTCCATGTGTATCCTGTATTTCGTGCATATGTGTATTGTTTTTAAAACTATTGTGATTAATAAAAGTAAATATTCTTTAAGAAGTGTTACATCATTTATAGAAGCCTTTTGTTAATTGGATTTTCTCAAAAGGTAAGTCATAGAAGTATTCACCTGTCATTTGCTGAAGAAGAAGGTATAAGTTATTAAAGTTTATGCTATAGAATAATTCTTACACAAAAATGTTGTGAGAACAACCTTCTTCATTATTATCCTTCACTGGGATTGTAATTCTGCAGACGTTGGTCACTGTTTTCTTCTGTGCTAACCTGGCCTTCACCATCAAACAATGACATAGCAATACAACATAACTCCCAGGGGTAACATTATCACAAATTGCCATCTGCCGTAAGGTAAGTTAATAATGCAAGGTTGAGCAAGCCCTCTAAGTTGTCAGTACATCCTGGCAGGGTCAAGTATTACAATTTCATCTGGGGAATAGGTTGTACCGCCATCAACAAATTGAGATTTACAATTGGTTAGTCATAGTAATGATCATGATTAAAAGAAACTACTAATATTAGTTAAATAGGTGCCAATGTTTGAGCACCTTACAAGATGCTTGCTACTGTGCCTGTAATTTTGATAGTGCGTGTTTAAAAACAATAATAAATTATTATCTTGGTTTTACAAAACAGGATGCTAAGGCTTAGGAAAAACAAGTAACCTGCTGTCACACAGTAAGTGGCAGAACAGGATTTAACACAATGTCTTGGTCTGTGTTCTACTTGAAATAGTAGATTTCTTTTTTGCTTTCTTCTCACTTTATTGCTAAACGTTTAGATTACGTATATGACAAAGAAAATCTCTTAAGAGATAACTTCCAGAGCAAATAACATAAGAACACCTTAATTATGTTATTTTGCATAATTATCATTCCCATTTAATGTGCACATAAAATCAATGCACACATACTTTTATCAATCTATCATCTGTTTATCCAATGTTGCAGAATGAATTTGTGTAATTATAAAGATAGAAACACTTATGTAAATTAAAATAATTTTAAAAAGACGCACAAAACATAGTGATTGTTTTAATCTCATAAAATCCAGAATTATGGTAAAGAAACCACACACTACTGAGATTATAAGTCTATCTCAGTAGTGTGTGTGTGTGTGTGTGTGTGTGTGTGTGTGTTTTCCTTTTACACAAGTGTGGTCCAGATACTGATCACATTATTTCTTTTAACTCAGTATGTCTGTGGATTTTATTCAAAAGTTTTTCTTGTTTTGCATTGTGTTGGATAATAGGCATTTCAAACCATTTTGTGAAAATCTAACACAGTCACAGTCACAGGAAATCTAATACAAGGTGGATTTCCTGTTGTGTTCCAGCTGCAGATACCTTAATTCTGCTTTTCTGAATGTGCTGAGTGCCATGCTGCCTCAGGGCCTTTGCATGAGTTTTCTTTCAGAATGCATTTACACCAGATAGTCACAAGTGACTGAAGTAAGTCAGGTCTTCTTTCTACTCTTAGTTTCTTGGGTGTTTCCTAACTGGCCTCTCTAAAATCTAAAAAAAATACCTCTTTCTCTCTGCAGCCCTGGATTCTGCTTTTCTGCTGCACATTTTATTTTATATTTATTTATTTAGTTTTTGCTGTCTCTTACAAGAGAATATAAATTATATTCTATCAAAAGTTATTTTTTGTTTACTAATGTGTCTCTAGGACCTAGAAGAGAGCCCGGGATCTAGTGAACACTCCAAAAACATTTGTTAGGGTGTTGAGTTTTTAACATATAAACACTTTTGGGTTGTCTTATTTTCACATTTTTCAAAATATTTGATCTATAAAGAGCAGCTTTTTATTTCTTTTTTCCTCTTTTTAATCAAAATGTTCATATATTTTATCTTCTTCTTTAGATGGTATTATTCTTATACCAATTAAATGTCTTTCATGTTTTTATTGTTATTCTTCTATAGCAACATATGAAATAAAATAATTTCCCTTTAAATAAATTGTCACAATTTCCACCACTTTAATGCTCTACCTAATTTGTAAAGAATGTAAAAATGTTTATCAAAAGAAACAGAAAGAGAATACTTTTCTCTAAATAAGAATCTTTAGAGCATCTATATTTTATCATTTATTGAAACATTTAGGATGTATTACTAAAATAATGCTTATGAAGGCACTTTGAAGTGATTTTTAAGTATAAGATATTATTACTATTTAACATTTTGACTGCAGCGATATAGAAGATATTTATTGAAGCAACATTAGACTTTTTTTTTTTTTATTTTAAACAAAGCACATATATTTAAACTGTTGAAAACTCACTCCTAAATAGTTAAACATAAAATCATGGAAAACTGTTTTCATAAGACATTTGAAATATTACTGTTAATGTATTTTATTTGCTTGTAATGGGTAAAAACTCACCACTAAATATTTGAACTTAAAATCATGAGGAAAAACAATCTGAGATTAGGAGTATTTTTACTGACATCCTTTCTACCCCTATTGGAATTTGGTTTTCATGGAAAGTCATTTAAACTATTTAACAAGAGAGCAAACCCATTAAAAATATGCAAGCTCTTGGAAAACAAAATCCAGTGTACTAATTAAACCTATTAAGGCAATTACAGAGGACTATAAATGACGGAAAGATCTGTTGGGCTCCTCATCCTACCAACGAGAAAAAGCCAAGGAGTTTCTATTTTTCTAAATAGAGATAAAGAGTATGGGTGATTAATTTCAGCACCATTGAGTTAATTTGCAATGAGTCAACAGCAGAAAACATTTCCATGGCCATAGAATATCGGTAGAAGAGATGTTTTACTACTCAATGGTAATAAGGCTATTTGTCAGGGAATGCTTTAGTAATCAAGGAAAAACTACGACCACCTGTTGACAAGAAGGAAGACACATAAAAAGTTTTCTGAAACAGTTTGTAGTCCTCCACTGCGGCCAAATCTCTGAGGTTTCTCTCACTAGTGTGCCTGTTTGACAAGATTCTTAACTGCTGTCTTCGTATCTTTCAATGGATGATCAAAACATTCTGACTTCTGTTTCAGAAGACAATTTTGGGCTTCTGAGTTAGTAACAGAAATTTCAAACTTGTCACCCAAAAGGCACTGATTATTATGTGGTGGCATTGAAAACCATCTTATTTAAGAAATATGAAAATCAAGCTAAGGTCAATAAAATCTTAAAAAATTATGTTCAGATTTGTAAGACTTTTTTTCTTTTTTTCTTTTCTTTTTTTTTTTTGAGACAGAGTCTTGCTCTGTCACCCAGCCTGGAATGCTGGAGTGCTCCAGTGTAGTGGTATGATCTCCACTCACTGCAACTTCCGTCTCCAGGGTCCAAGCAATTCTCCTGCCTCAGCCTTCCATGTAGCTTAAATTACAGGTGTGTGCCACCACACCAAGCTAATTTTTGTAATATTAGTAGAGACAGGGTTTTGCTATCTTGGTCAGGCTGGTCTTGAACTCCTGACCTCAAGTGATCTGCCCACCTCAACCTCCCAAAGTGCTGGGATTTACAGGCACAAGCCATTGCTTGCAGCCAAACGCTCTTTTTTCAAGTATTAAAAAAAACCCTCAATTAATATTTATAACCACTCTGTGCAGCAATAACCACAGGTAAAACTAGCCCTATTCTTCAGATGAAGGATTGAGGAAGAAAAAATAAGAAATTTCCCCAATACCTCTCATCAAAGGAGGAATAGAGGTGTGGGATCAGAATTCAGCTTTCCTAAATTCTAGTTTGGCAAAAGATGGCCACAAGGAAGTGGCTCATGATACCAGGTGATTATTTCCCTAATCTTAGTTGCCTGATGAATTTTCCGTTGTTTGTGTTTCACACATTGCAAAAGCGTATTTGTTATTATTATTCAAATTACAACAGATGTGCAAAGTCAGCCAGGGCAGAATAAGCGTGAAGGAAGGGCAATGAACAGCATATGTGCAGATATAACATCTATTACAGAGTCATCCTCAGTGGTTTTGCCAGCAATGGAAGCCATCAACAGAACTGCTTGAGGCTGCAGAATTTCATACCATACTCTCCTCCAGAGTTAATCACAACAGAACAGTTTAGTTATTTTGGTGGTGTTAGTGATTGTCACTCCTCTTTAATGTGTTCATTAAAAACAACGTGTATGTATTTTAAATGGCATATACCCATGACAGCATGGAGTGAGTAAAAAGATGAGAGAAAACTAAACATAATTAATGTCTTATTTTTGGTTCAGGAGATTCAGGGTTTAGGAACCCCAGTTACAAAGACATAGCTAATTGAATGGTGATATGATTTGGCTCTGTCCCCACACACATCTCATCTTGAATTATAATTCCCACAATCCGTACCTGTTTAGGGTGAAACGTGGTGGGAGGTGATTGGATCCTGGGAGTGATTTCCTTGATGCTGCCCTTGTGATACTGAATGAATTCTCACAAGATCTGGTTGTTTGGTAAGTGTGGGGCTCTTCCTGCTTGGTGCACTTCTGTCTGTTACCTGCTGTGAGAACTGTGAGTCAATCAATTTTTTTTTTTTTTTTTTTTTTACAAATTACCCAGTCTTGGGTATATCTTTAAGATAATATGAAAATGGACTAATATAAATTGCTTTTACCCAATTGTTATAACACATATTCCTTAAAAGTTGATATTTCTTAATTAAGGTCTTATTAAAATGGACAATTTTCTTTTTGTTTTGAGAAGATACAGATTAATATTAATGTAGAATAAGGTCCTCAAGGATCTCACAATCTGTGGGCTGAGAAGTTCAGTTCTTGTTCTGTTTTCAGATTGTCTGTCCCGCAGAGTTCATCATCTTAACACACACTGATTATGCAAGGCCATTGTTGAGTTCCATTTCAGGCTAACAACTCACGGAAGGCAGAAAGTTTTTCTTCCATCTTTTTATCATGCTTACTTCATATTACACAGGCATTGAACAAATAACACATGAACCAATAATTTTATATCTGATCAATAGTCAAAATATTGATTGCGAGAGAGCTATACATAGTCTTGAAATGGCTAACTGAAAGAGGACTTTCTTCAACACAATTAGACAAGGTAACTGGTGAAAGTTATTGAACATGATTCAGACTTTAGTATTTTAATTTATTTTTATTGTACTTTAAGTTCTGGGATATATGTGCAGAACGTGCAGGTTTGTTACACAGGTATACACGTGACAGTGGTTTGCTGTACCCATTAACCCATCATCTGCATTAGGTATTTCTCCTAATGCTATCCATCCTCTAGCCCTTCACCCCCTGACATGCCCCTGTATGTGATGTCCCCTTCCCTGTGTCTCATGTTCTCTCTCATTGTTCAACTCCCACTTATGAGTGAGAATATGCAGTTTTTGGTTTTCTGTTCCTGTATTAGTTTGCTGAGAATGATGGTTTCCAGCTTCATCCATGTCCTTGCAAAAAACATGAACTCATTCCTTTTTATGGCTACATAGTATTAAATGGCATATATGTGCCACATTTTCTTTATTTAGTCTATCATTGATGGGCATTTGGATTGGTTCCAAGTCTTTGCTATCGTGAACAATGCTGCAATAAACATATGTATGCATATGTCTTTATAGTAAAATGGTTAATAATCCTTTGGATATATACCCAGTAATGGGATTGCTGGGTCAAATGATGTTTCTGATTCTAGATCCTTGAGGAATTGCCACACTGTCTTCCACAATGGTTGATCTAATTTATACTCCCACCAACAGTGCAAAAGTGTTCCTATTTCTCCACATCCTTTCCAGCATCTGTTGTTTCCTGACATTTTAATGATTGCTATTCTAACTGGCGTGAGATGGTATCTCAATATGGTTTTGATTTGCATTGCTCTAATGACCAGTGATGATGAGCTTTTTCTCATGTGTTTGTTGGCCGCATAAATGTCTCCTTTTGAGAAGTGTCTGTCCATATCCTTTGCCCACTTTTGGATGGAGTTGTTTGTTTTTTTTCTTGTAAATGTGTTTAAATTCCTTGTAGATTCTGGATATTAGCCTTTTGTGAGATGGACAGATTGCAAGAATTTTCTCTCATTCTGTAGGTTCCCTGTTTATTCTGATGATAGTTTCTTTTGCTGTGCAGAAGCTCTTTAACTTAATTAGATCCCATTTGCCAATTTTGGCTTTTGTTGCCATTGCTTTTGGTGTTTTAGTCATGAAGTCTTTGCCCATGCCAATGTCCTGAATGGAATTGCCTAGGTTTTCTTCTAGAGATTTTATGGTTTTAGGTCTTACGTTCAAGTCTTTAATCCATCTTGAGTTATTTTTTGTATAAGGTGTAAGAAAGGGATCCAGTTTCAGTTTTCTGCAAATGGCTAGCCAGTTTTCCCAACACCATTTATTAAATAGGAAATCCTTTCCCCGTTGCTTATTTTTGTCAGGTTTTTCAAAGATCAGATGGTTTTAGATGTATGGTGTTTTCTATGATGAAAGGTATCTCAAAATAATAAGAGCCATTTATGACAAATCAACAGCCAATTTCATATTGAATGGGCAAAAGCTGGAAGTGTTCCCTTTGAAAACCTGCACAAGACAAGGATTCCCTCTCTCACTACTACTATTCAGCATAGTATTGGAAGTTCTGACCAGGGCAATCAGGCAAGAGAAAGTAATAAAGGGCATTCAAACAGGAAGAGAAGAAGTCAAATTGTCTGTTTTCCGATGACATGATTGTAAAACCCTCATCATCTCAGCCCCAAATCTCCTTAAGCTGATAAGCAACTTCAGCAAAGTCTCAGGATACAAAGTCAATGTGCAAAAATCACAAGCATTTCTACACGCCAATAATAGAGAGCAAAATCGTGAATGAACTTCCATTCACAATTGCTACAAAGAGAATAAAATACCTAGGAATACAACTTAAAAGGGATGTGAAGGTCCTCTTCAAGAATAACTACAAATCACTGCTCAAGGACACACACAAATAGAAAAACGTTCCATGCTCATGGATAGGAAAAACGAATATCATAAAAATGGCCATACTGCCCAAAATAATGTATATACTCAATGCTATTCCCATCAAGCTACCATTGACTTTTTTCACAGAATTAGAAAAAAACTACTTTAAATTTCATAAGTAACCAAAAAAGAGCTTGTATAGCCAAGATAGTCCTAAGCAAAAAGAACAAAGCTGGAGGCATCATGCTACCTGGACTTCAAACTATACTATAAGGCTGCAGTAATGAAAACAGTGTGGTAGTGGTACCGAAAAAGATATAAATCAATGGAAAAGAACAGAGGTCTCAGAAATATTTTTTATTTTATTATTATTATTTTTCTGAGACAGAGAGCTTTGCTCTGTCTCCCAGGCTGAAGTGCAGCAGTGCTATGCCAGCTCACTGAAACCTCCATCTCCTGGGATCAAGTGATTCCCTGCCTTAGCCTCCTGAGTAGCTGGGACTATGGGTGCGTGCCATCATGCCTATCTAATTTTTTGTATTTTAGTAGAGATGGCGTTTCACCATGGCCAGGATGGTCTTGATCTTCTGACCTCATGATCTGCCTACCTTGGCCTCCCAAAGTCCTGGGATTACAGGCAGGCTAAAGGCATGAGCTACCACACCCAGCATTTTTTGTTTTGTTTTTGTTTTTGTTTTTTTTAAGTAGAGATGGGCTTTCACCATGTTGGCCAGGCTGTCCCAGGTTGGGCAGGGACAGTGACATTTCTATAGTCCCAGATGCACAGAATTATGGGAGAGAATGCTGATTTCTATACAGTGTGGCGCGCTTTTTAAATAATCATTTAATCTTGGGAAATTTAATAATCATTTAATCTTGGGAACTTCTGACCTCAGGTGATCCACCTGCCTCAGCCTCCCAAAGTGTTGGAATTACAGGTTTCAGCGGCCGAGACTGGCCTTAGACTTTACTATTTTTAAAGGATGAATAAAACTTCTGTAAATGATCTAGAGAGCACATCTAGGGCTTATGTAGCCTTGAGTTCCTCCTTGTCCATATAAGGATACATTATGAAAGAGAAAAGAGATATTCAGTTAAGAACTTGGTTGCTAAATGATGTCAGTGTTTCCTAGACAATGGCTTAAGATTGCCAAAATGTTGAGCTCATGGTGGAGCTTCGAGGATTGAGAAAATTCATTTACTAAGAAATCTGCCAGATTGATCATCGAAAATAGATCATGGATTTAAGAAAATGTAAATATGTTTAGCCACCTGAAACACATCTGGAAATAGGAATGATAATGGAGAAAGTTCCCAATAGGTCATACTGGAAATGAGGAAGAGGAGAAACACTTAAAAAGGCAGAAGATGGCACAACCTGGTTCTATGAATTTAAAGATATGACTTAAGAGTCACTATGATGGGATTCACTGTAAGAAATTTGTCTGTGGAAAGGTATAGATAAGTGCTGTCTAATAGAACCGTAATGTGAGCCACATATGTAATTTAACATTTTCTGGAAGGCACTTTATGTAGTAAAAAAGTTTACCTGGTCCAAAGAGAAGTTTAGCTTAGACACTGTAAGCAAAGATACTCCTCTCAGGAATGACATAGATTGACTAGTGCCAGTTAAACTAGATCTTAAAGTGATGCTAGCCATACCCAATAGCCTTAGAGTGGGGCTGTTCATGCCATCAATAGCATAAATAACAACGATGTGATTTAGAGTGGGGGTTTGGCTTGCATGGTATCAGTCATGCTAGACGTTGAGTACAATCCTGTGGGAAATCAGTCAATCAATTATGCCTATGTAATAAAGCCTCAGTAAAAACTCTGAACATTGAAACTCAGGTGAGCTTCCTTGATTGGCAATACCCTGTGTTTGTTGTGACACATTGATGCCAGGAAAGTGGTATGTCCTGAGAACAATGGATGCTTTATGTTTGGAACTCTCCTAGACTCTGCTCTATGAGTCTGTTCCCTTGGCTGATTTCAGTTTGTAACCTTCGTCCATGATAAAGCATAACCGAGAGTTGAATAGCTTTCAGTAGGCCCCGTGAGTCCTAGCAAATTATCAAAACTAAGGGTGGTTTCGGAAACCCCACAAACTTGCAATTGTTACCTGAAGAGAAAGTGCCTTCCCTTCTAACATTGTAGTTGGACACTTACTCCAGGCAGTAGGTGTCAGAGTCTTGGGTGCACTTAATCTGGAGGACTGTGCCTTCGCTGCTGCAGTTTGGATCACTTAAACTCTATATTAATAAAGTAAAAATAAACAGGTGAGTTAATATTACTAATATATTTTCCTTAACCCAATATATCCAGAATATTATCGTTTTAACAAGTAGCCCAATAAAAACAATTAGTTAGCTATTTTACATTTATTTTCTTCTCATACTAAATCTGCTGACCAGTGGCTACCATATTAGACAGAGCAGAGCAGATGCCATATACTTCTGCTTAGAGTTCTAAGAAGAAGAAATCAAGTAATGGCATTTGTTAAAACAATACTCACCTACTGTAAAAACTCATAAACCTGAAGGTTGACAGAGATTGAAAAACACTGGGGTACTGAGTAAAAAGACAAAAAAATATAACAGAGGACTGCATGTCTAGGAGAAACACGTGAAATATACATCCACAAATCTGAGCATAAAATGGTACAGAAGCACTATACGGCAGCGGGCTTGGGGAACATCAGCTACCAATTCATCTGCTGGTATTCAGCTCAATGCGATGCCTAGGATAAACTCTTAACCATTTATTGTGGGAAATATCTTCTCTCTCTCCTTCTTACTTTAATCCCCTTTTTCTTCTCCCCTCCCTTCTCTCCCTTCCTCCTTCATTCCTTTTTTTCCCCATTTTCCTTTCTTTCAAGAAATATTTATTGAGTTCTTGTTTATGAGTCATGTATTACTTTTCTTCTAACAATTTTGCCCCCCGCCTGCAGGGGACATTTGACAATAAGTATTTGGAGACGTTTTTAGCTGTCACAACTCAGGGGAAAGGTATTATTGGAATAGAGTCAGTAGAGGCCAGGGATATTGCTAAATATCCTGCAATATCTAGACCTGTTTCCCACCGTAAATGTTTTTCTAACCCTACCTGTTAATAGTGCTGCAGAAACCCTGCTCTAAAATGTGGTAGAGATGAAGGGAGCTACTCTTCTAGGCATGATTTTGATTAAGAAGGAAAAAAAAATGGAGATTAAGAAAAATCTTTAGAGAAAGGAGTCATTAAGAAATACAGTGATAATGTAACAGCTGACACTGGTGTGCTTGCAATTTTATCTTAACTATAACAAACATTTTACATACTTTAATCTCCTTTACCTTTGCCACCTATGAAGCAGATATGCTGTTATCTTCATTTTATTCATGAGGACACTGAGATCCTTTCTATTAGCTGAAGTTACGGAACAGTGGAGTTATCCTATTAGAATAATGGGCAAGAGGAACAACTGGCTCTATAATGAGAAAAAAAAACTAGAATTATATATATATACAAAATCTTTCCCTAAACTGAGATGAAGCTGACACCAAAGAATGACTCAGACAAGTACAGCTCGGTGAGTAGGTGAGTTTATTAGGAATTGATTAGGAGACACTCCTGGATGGCAGTAAGACAGCTTTAAGAGATCCGTGCACTTCCCTCTCTGAGCTGCTTTTAAGTTTCTGCTCTTTGCCTGCTGTATGTATGCAGTAGGACTATTTTTCTTGATATGGTCTCAGATACTCTCTGGGATGTTGGGTTCTCAGCTGGGCACTCTGGCCTTGGCTCACTGCCTGGCCTTCAGGGTTCAAGCAGCAGACATACATCCTTAAATAACCTGGTGGGGGACCTGTCACAATACAGTCTCACTCCAGTATTTACCAAATACATCAGGGAAATAGGTTTCAAAAATGGAAGGAAGCATAGTAGGCCTCTGTAATGGAGCAGATGGGTTAACAGGATTTGGAATTTCTGAAAACATACTCTAATAATAATATATGAAATGATCTAATCACAGTAGAGAATGAATGTTTCCCAAAGGGACATACTAGTTATCTCAGTGTGTTGGAGCTGATGCTCCCGATATCCTGTTTATATGTACTGGACACCTACGATTCCTGTCCTTGCATACCTCACCCAGCAACTCCCTACAGTAAACACCTATAACTCTTTGCTTGAGATGCTTCTTGGGAAGGTGGAGAGTTCTCAGCCTGCAAGGGGCAGCCCAAAGATGTTAATATTTTTGAGGAAGGCTCTAACGGTTGACAAGGGTTTTTGCATAAAAAAACAGCTTCGTTGACCCTCTGAGGTGGGCTCTCTGCAGTCTCCGTAAACTCCTCAGCAGACCTGAGGCCCTGTTGGCCACAGTGGTGTTCTCAGTTTTAACATGCCTTACATTGGCTTCCTGCCTTTCTTGTCTCACTCACTTTTCTGCCGGCGCTGCCTAGGATAACCTTCCATTTATAACCTTGCATTCAAGATTTTCTAGTGGAAACTAATCTGAGTGTTCTCAGATTGGGTCAGATTTTGAAAGTAGATGACAACAACAACAACAACAAAAAAGATGAATATGGATAAGCCAAAGAACCGTAAACTTAGAATAAAACAGTGCCTATGAAAATTGCTAGAGACAATGCAAATGGCTATCTTAGAAACAAAAGCAAGAATAATAAAGATATGAAGAATGTGCATTAACCAGTGACAAAAAAACAGAACTAATGTTGCTTCCTCCTTCTCTGTCAAAGAAAAATTATCTGTACCTTTAATGAAAAGGGTAGAACAAATGTTAGTGAAGAGGAATTGAAACCCAAATTTCTTAATTCTCAAACCCAACCTTGAAAATTAATTTTTTGGAAATAAATCTTCAGCTAACGATAAACAAGAGTTTGTGCACAAGCAGCTTCCTTGCTCTTCTGAGGGATATATGCTATACAGGCTCTGAGATCTTTGGCAGTCTGAACTATTTACATATATGGCTTCAGACAAATTGCAGGAAACAGGAAACTTGAAGATAATACTAACAAGCTCATGCAGGAAGTGCTGAAAGAAACATGTAACATTTGTAAGGGTAGCTAAGGACTACTTTTTAAATCACTATCAAGATACTTTATTTTTAAATTGTAGTTCCCTCTATAGATCTAGGCAGGATTCTAAAATCAATTATGAAATACTAGTTTGTGAGCATTTGTTAAATAAAGTTGCAATCACTTGGAGCTGGTGTGGGTTCTTAGACTATTCCTGGTGGATCTAGACATGTAAGCAGTAAAAAGACTCAAAACTCTCTCAATGTAGCATTAGAAAATACAGTCACATCAATTATGACCCTGACTGGTCTAGTTACTAATTAATGAGAATATGATATATTATATATATCATATATAGTGTGCATGTATGTGTGTGTGTGTGTATATATATATATATATACATACATACATACATATATATGTATAATCATATACCTGATTTTTAATCTCGCAGCAGAAATACAGCACAATGAGTCTTAACTATATGGACACGGCTAACTACCTTTAAGAAAATCTTCATGCAAGTTTAAAATGGTGCATTTTGAAATAGCTTTATTTTATTTCATGTCATGTAATGTTTTCCCCCACTGAGTGCTCGAGATTGCAATAGTCTAAAAAAAAGGAAATAAATCCAAAAATAAGAGAGCTATTTCAATTATAAAATAAGTAAATCAAAATTATTTTCATTGTATTAAATTATTAACACAAAGACACAAGTGTGAGACTTCTCAGTCATGTAATTATAGGATGACGATCAATGTTTTTCAGTATGACATAATTGTTTCAAATGTCTAGTAGCAGAAATCTTAAATGAAAGTATTCAATTCTATGGTTACTTTTGTGTCCTGGTTTTCAACTCATTTAATTTAGACATCTTTGCATTTTGTTTGAACTGTGTGGAAGTTTCTCTGTGCATATTGATGATCAGTATGAGCCCTCTGGAAATATTAAAATATTAATCTATTTAAAAAACAACACACTGTTCTCACATCTCCTCAGACATATTCTAAAATAGCTGATCTGATGGTTGAAAACATCAATGATTCTCATAGATACATTCTGTTTTTCCTATGAATTAAATCGCAGTTTACTAATCTCTAAATGCCAGCATTTTTTTTATATTTTATGGTGGTGGTGGTGGGTAGGAGAAGGAGAACACAGATCCTGGTGCACATGGAAATGGTTGGGTCTGTTATTAAGATGCTGATCATTTAAAAAAAATAAGTAGAGTAAATCAATGATTTAAGTTATGAAGAGTTTAGATACCAGCATCTCATCAGCGAATAACTAGGTACAGCTCTGGCCACATTAGTACTATCCTTTCACTTTAAGTCTCTAGTGGCTGAAAGTTATCATCTCATGAATATCTACTAGTGTTTTTTAAAACTCCACATTGCTCTTTAAGCTCCTCCTGAGACAAAGTGTATGTAAACATTAGAACCTGATTGTAAGCAATTTAACAATTTAACTATCTCAGTCAGTTCTGTAGGATCTTCTGATGTAAAATTGTTGAGCCATCAGAAAGGTCTTACTTTGTCAACACATTTCAGCTAATTAAATGTTTGTGTGCCCAGCAGACGTATTAAACACTATGTGGGTCAGTTGTTTTCTGTTTTACTTTCATAACTTTTGTCAAAGCTCATTCTCAAATCTGCCTTGCAGCAGCTTTCTCGCATACACAGAGGACCGCAGGCTACTCAGAAGAGTGTTAGAAGATGGGGTGTTCGGATTACGTGAGGAGTCCATCCAATGAAATTAACACAATTTTCAACTTACAAGTAACTCAAAAACATTGAACACAGTTTTGTTTTTTAACTCAATGCTGCAGTTTTAGAATTTTTACCGTAATTATAGATATGCCAAATTTTAGGACTCATAATTATTTTTAATAATCAAATAAATAGATAAGATTTGGTATGAACAAATAAATAATCTCTCTCTCCCTTCTTTTGCCCTCCCCAGAGAAACCATTTTCACTCCTTTTCAGTTTCTCTCTCTCTCTCTGAATGTGTGTGCATAGTATTTATCTTATGTTTCTAAATAACCTATTGTTGCCTTTTGATTTTTCAATCTTAAGCATTATCTGCTGACTGATATGGAGAGCAAGTTTTTAGCTCTGTCTGCTCTAGTCCTCCCTGCCCCTCACGCCCACCCATTAGGACAGGACCGTAAGCAATCCAACAATTTGGTCCTCTCAGTCCGGATTTTGTAGAATCTTCTTCTGATGTAAAATTGTTGAGCCATCAAGAAGGTCTCACTTTGTCAACATGCATACTCTCCTCCTTTCCCAATTTCTTATTTATTTTCCTTTCTTATTCAACTCAATATTATAATTTCGGCTGGAAAGGTTTCAACATTTACCTTACTAAGACGGAGGAATTTTTTTTCCAGAGTCAAGAAGTCCAGTGCTACTCTGGTCTTTGTTTCTTTGTATGAACTCTTTTTCTTTTTTTTCAAAAAAATAAAACCCTTTAGAAGCTTTTGCCCTTGGTGTTTGAACATTTTATAGTGATGTTCTGTGGTATGACTATATTTTTATAATTTTTGCTGGCACCTGGTGGGCAAATTTTCTTTTTTTACTACGTGGGAAGTTGTTCTCCGTGTTCTGTTCTTTTCCTTCTATTGTTTGGAGATTGGATCATCTGGATTGATGCTCTCATTTTCTAACCTTTTTGCTTCTATTTCCCATTTCTTTCTTTTCCTCCCATTTCTGGCAGATGCATTTAGTGTTATCTATTAAGCTTTGCGTATCTGCTATGATATTTTTCCATTTCCAAGAGCTCTCATTTTGCTCTAAAAATGCTTTAAAAACAATATCCTATTTTTGTTTTATGGTCGTAGTACATTCTTTTGTCTTTCTGAGGATATTGACGATAGTTTTGTTTTTGGTTTTTTTTTTTGAGTTTGCTCTGCTCTGTAGTACGCTATTCCCCCACATTTCTTTTTATATTTGATTATTGTAATCTCAATTTCTTATGTTAGATAATTTCCTTAGATGTCTGGTACCACTCAGCTGTCTCATATTCAAAGTGGGGAGATAAAACTTACTGGAAGCTCTGAGACCTGGAAGGGAATTATTATCTGTGAGCTTTGCTGTAGGTTAATCTGGCTGGGCTGGTTGATTGGAAAGACTCTGATATCTCTATCTTTAGGGCTTTACCTTATGCTGGTTAGATTCTTCAGAGAATGATCCTGTAGCCACCTGTGTGGAGTTGAAGGATGGCTGCTGTCATTCTGGGATTAGTTTTCCATTCTTAAATTCTTCAGAGATTCTGAGATGGAAATGGGACTGGTTTTTAGCTTTTTCCAGTTCCCGTTTAGAATTCACTCGTGTGCCACTCTTCCAAGTTGCAAACCTTATTGCTCTTATCTTTTCTCCTGTACTCCTCATTATTGTGAGACAGTGACTCTCAAAATTATACTTACTATAGTTTTGATGGGGCTCTTGGAGGGAGAAAAAGTCAATGCATGTATGCAACTTCATGTTTTCATCCTGGATTTTAATCTTTCTGAAGTATTAATAATTATTTGGAGACTGAAAGGGGAAATCCTGTGATTTCCTATGTTCAGGCTAAGTTCAGGCTTCCTGGGAGAGATTCTCCTAAATTCATCAAGTCAGATAGATGTTTGTCAAAATTAATATTGAAACTGCAAAAGCAGCCTTGTCATGGTAATGGTTGAAATTGGGTAATGCCCACTTGTGAGTTCATCATACATACCCTCTATCACTGTATATCTTTGAAATTTCCCACAACACAAATTATTCTAAAAGAGTATTCCATAGTCCTCATAAAAGTATTTTTTTAAATCCAAGACTCAAGTCATTTTTACCTAAAACTTATATAACATTCTGCCACATATGTTGCATATTCAAAAGAATTTTCATTATATGTCTCTGGAAAAACTATGGACTTCAGTCAAAACACTGCAAATATTACATCAGGAAACAAATTAACTTCCTAATAGTCTAGAGTTCTACTTCTATTATTGGCTTACATAGCCACTAAATTGATCACCAGTCCACTTTTTAAAGTTCTTTCTCTTCTGCTTGTAACTCTACCTTAAGGTGGTCTTCTAATCACAGCCCAGTACACCTTTCTCTGTGTGTCAGCTGACAAATGAAAAGGATTTTATTGTACCTTAATAAAATAAATTTAGTCACTAAATATTTTTGTCCCTGACAATTTGTCTAAGAAAAGTATATCCTCCACAAGAAATACGAATATTTTAATATTATATAAAATGTGAATTTTTGAAATATGAAATGTTTTTAAAGCAGCAGTATTCTATTTAAAGTAGTGCAAAAATTTAGTTATAATATTCTGTAACAGTATTTCCAAAGGTAACTCTTTAGACAATAATGCATCTGACCAAATGTATAAAATTAAGTCATGGAGATGAAATTTTGATTATTTATAGCATTTAATTAAGCACTCAGATATTAGAAGCAATCAGGCAGAAGTTCAGGACAGTGACTTTAAGAGAAATGTCAAATATATGAAAATTCTCTTACCAATCACACAAAGTCAACATTTATTAATGAACATTCGGTTCCCACTGGCTGCACTCAGACCTTTATGGTACCATCTATCGTTTTGTCTCTTGAATTAATTTTGATTTAACTGATCAAAACCCAAGTTATCTATAAAAATGACATTTCTTCAACACGAGAAGTCTGAGAATATTAATGTTTCTATTTGAGGAAAACATTTTACTGAATGAAAGAATGGGGGTTGGTTTCTTATGTGAGAAATCGAAGAATTCTAAGATTGGAAAAAACGTTTGGAAACCATCTTCTTCAGTGGTTCTCAGCCAGGATTGCTTATAGCCTCTAAAAAGGAGTGTTTGGAAATGTATTTGGGAATTTTTCATTATTATATGACTGAATGGGAGGGTTCCTACTGGCATTAAGTAGTGGGGACAGGAATCATAAATATCCTACAATGTTCAGGATGCTTTGAAATAATCAAGAATCATCTTTCCCAATTCCTGATCAGTTCTGTCACCATCTGATTCATGACTCCTTTATACATTGCAGTTTTATTTTAAGAATGATGAATAGCAAATTCACTTTTAGGATTACAATAATGCAATTCTGAGAAGTTGAGCAGTAGTTATAATAGTGAAAAACAGCACAAATTCATTGGAATTGGAAGGTCACATAATGGAATCTGTTATCTTTCTATTTGACAACTAAGATTTCCAACGTGGTCCGAACCACACTTCTGTAAGTCTAAATGTAAATTTATTCAAATATGTTAATATGATTATTTTTTCCCCAAATCCAATTGCCTTCTCTCCTGATAAAAAAAAAAAAAAAAGGCAACAATACCTGCCTTTTGTAAGTAATCCAGAATACAGAAAAGAAAAAGAAGGTACAACAATCATTCTCAATTCCATTACCCAGAAAAAGCATTGTTAATGTTCAGATCAGAGTTTCTAAACAGTAGTACTGTTGAAGCTTTAGGTAGGATCATTCTTTGATGGGGAGTTGCCCTGCCGTGCAGTATAGGATGCTTATCGGCATTTCTGGCCACTACTCACTGGATGCCAGTAGCATCCATATAGTTTTGACAATGAAAAATTTCTCTAGACGTTGCCAAATGTTTCACAAGGGGTGAAATCACCCCTGCTTGAAAACTACTGGTTTTGATGTGTATGTATGTAAGTATGTGGGCTTAATCAGGATATCATCTTGGATGGCATCAAAAATTCCACTGCTTACCTAAACAAGCCGTAATGTATTTTGAAACATTTTTTATAGTTGTGACAATGGAATTCTTGGGGCCCAGTGGATTACACGGGTTCTTCTACATAAGTAGCTTAAGGGACTTAGTCTTACTTATTCTTTATCAACTTACTCATCTTTTAAATGTAGACCAAAACCTCCAAAGATAACGATCTGCGTAGGTAAATCACCTGGCCTAACCTGATTGGAGAATGTCTCAGCCTCCTGTTTCAGTCACTTGTCTGTTGTGTTACTACAGTTTTTCTTTTCCTCTCCCTGTATTCTCTCAATTCTGAGCTGGCATCTATTTGCATTTCAGGCTGAATATCATTTATTGATGGTTCTGTGTAGTGCTTGCATGATGTGAAAACATTTTTAATATAGCCACATGCATTTTCTCCTGTACTGTATTGGCAAA
Organism: Saimiri boliviensis; assembly: GCF_048565385.1. Lineage (NCBI taxonomy): Eukaryota > Metazoa > Chordata > Mammalia > Primates > Cebidae > Saimiri > Saimiri boliviensis. Next base: position 104,475,296 of record NC_133459.1, read on the forward strand.
TTTGAAATCATTTCTGCTTAAACTGGTCACTAGGCTAGCTGGTGAGAATTCTTTTCCGGAAAGAGCATGGTAACTATTTTCTACTTTTTCCTAGTGAGTGAGATTGTGAATACTGTTTTGTGATTTATTAAAACAAGAAAAATATATGTTGGCCAATAATAACATGAAGTAGAAGATTTACACCAGTACATTCCAATGGATTCATCAGGGCTTTCTCGCCTCAACTTTCCTGCACACATAGAGCTAGATTCACATGACATATTCTTTAGATAAATTAAAAGAGCCCCTCCATATCTGACTGAGTCCCACATTTCATTTTCATTCTCAATGACAAAAAGAGGCAGCTGGGCTTCTACTGACAAACTCCTCACCTCCTGCCTTCACCCTAACTCAAAGGCTGAAAGAGTAAATGTTTAATAAAAACTGTGTTACCAAGTTGCTGGAAATTTAATGTACTCCCAAAACAAGGGTTGCTAAGCTTGGAATAAAACCACAAGACATATTCTTTCATGATGAGCAAAATTGTTATATTAGTAATTCAGGGAAAAAGAGAAAGCACCAGCATGTTTCCAAACTTCACTCTTGTGGAAGAGGTGATTAGTGCTCACCAACTACCTGTGTGTTCTTCTATGCTTCCTAGCCTCGCTTACATATGACGGCTCCAGATGGTACAATGTACGTGTACTCACCGCAGGGAAGCAGAGCCGGTAAACCACGTCACCCACACCTTTTTCTGGCATTTTGACTTTAGAGGCTACATGTTCCCACTGACATGGCTATACAATGGAAGAAGCCTAGATCTCTGAGTTTCCACATAGAGGTTAATTGTGAAAGTCCTGACCTGTGAACCAAAAAATAAATTATTTGTTACTGCAGTGTGGCTTTGCCCAAGAAATCAGCCAGCCTTAAATGGCTGGGAAATGAAAAGAGGAGTGTGAATCAGACACAGACAAGCAAATGAACTGGAGCAGAGATGCAGTTAGCTCAATTTGAGAATCACTGATACGTTTTAATAATTATTTTCTTTGGAAGCAGAAAGAGAAATTTTATCTGAACCATTGGTTTGTCTATGGTGATTAAATATGGCAACAAATCTTTTAAAAAGAAAAATCTCATGGTGTTGATATTTTACTCTCCCATTTAAAATTAAAAAAAAAATCAAAAACCTAGTTGTGGCTATTTTTTTTAAATCTTGTGGTTATATTTTAAATGTGAGACCCAAACAATCAGCTAAATTGATAGTTTTTTTTTTTTTTTTTTTTTTTTACAGTGTGCTAGCAGAAAATTCACTGTTATCGTAACACTTGGATCCCAAATAACTGCAGAAACAATCAAAAAATTGGCAGAAATTTAGAGATCTCAACTCTTCATTTCAATCCTAAAAAATCTCCAAAAAAGTAGAAAACGAAACCTGATGTCTTACAACATTTCTAACGTTACAAGAAGATAGGATTCCCCTATTTTGTCCTCCCAAAAGATGACGGAGAGAATTGGCAAATAAATTAAACCTGGGAAGAAGGCCACCTGGCTTTTGTATCAGACAAGAAGGCATGTCAAGCCAAAGGGTTTTCCCCATAAGGAGACAGTGGTAGTGAGGCAGACTCTTGAGGGATGGAAAGAGATAGGGAGCATAAGAAGCTGGAATTCAGCCTAGATCCACACATGATTTGGACAGCTTGATTTCACACCAAAATTGAGCCAAGGCTTAGTGGAAGCTTTACACTTCAGCAAATGTCAATTGAGTTTCAGATTTCGAAAAAGAGCCCCAAAGAAGAAGAAACAGAGCTTTGGCAGTGATGGTAGCTGACTGGCAATTGCTGCTGCTAGTGTTGGCTACACAAATTGCACCACCCTACCCCTCTCACTGACTCAGGCCAGCGATGTGGGGGTACATTTTTAATTTGTGAAAGTCTGTAGTAGTAGAGAGAATCATGAGTGCTTAGCTATTTGGGTATCATTCATGTTAAAAATGGCAAATAATCTATCCATAACAATATAGGAGAAAATAAATTTTAAGAAATATTTTAATGGGTAATTTTGTGTCAACTTGGCTGGGATGGAGGATGCCCAGATAACTGGTAAAACATTATTTCTGGGTGACTGTGAGAGTGTTTCCAGAAGAGGTTAATATCTGAATCACATTGTTTAAAGATAAGCTCCCACCAATGTGGTGGGCATCATCCATTTCACTGAGGACTCAAACAGGACAAAAAGGCACAGAAATGGTGACTTCTCTCTCCCTTCTCAAATCGGGATATCTCTCTTCTCTTGCCCCTGGATGTTGAAACTCTTGATTCTCAGAAATTTGGACTTCAGATCTTCCAGCGCAGGCCCTGGTTTGCAGGCCTTCGAACTTGTACTGAATGACATGACTGGCTTTCCTGGTTCTCCAGCTTGCCAGGATTCTCAGCCTCCAGAATTATGTGATGAGCCGATTCTTATAGTAAATATCCATCCTATATAGCTATAGATATCCTATAGGTTCTGTTACTCTGGAGAACCCTAACTACAGTAGGCTCCCCCAATCCATGATGGATTCATTCCCAGATCCCCTGTGGATACCTGAAACCATGAGTAGTACCAACACTTATATATACATATGATCCTTAACATTATTATTCAACTTAACATTTTTTTTTACTTTATGATGATGTGAGTCAAAAAGTAAAAAGTCATCTATTGATGATACACATTCAATGGGAACTGTGCTTTGTGTACCCATACAATCATTCTGTTTTTCACTTCCAGTGCATTATTTTTAAAATTACATGATATATTCAACACTATCATAAAATAGGGTTTGTGATAGATGTTCTGCCCAATTGTAGGCAAATGAAAGTGTTCTAAGCACTTTTAAATTAGGCCAGGCTAAGCTATGGTGCTTGGTAGATTAGGTGTATTAATTTTGATTTATAATGTTTTCAACTAGTGATGGACTTATATGCACATAACCTCATTGTAAGTCAAGGAGCATCTGTACTGTGTTTTTTTCCAATAGAGTTTTCCTATAAATACATATCTATGACAGAGTTTCATTTGTAAATTAGGCACAGTAAGAGATTAGCAACAATCACTAATAATAAAATGGAATAATTAGAACGATATACCAACATCACGACTTTTGTATAGTGACTTTGAGGCCATGATTAAATAAAATAAGGATCACTTGAACACAGTCACTGTGATACTGTGACGGTTGATCTGATAACTGAGCCAGCTACTAAGTAACTAGTGCTGGGTAGTAGAGCATGTTATGTTGGACAAAAAAGTGATCCAAATCCCCAGCAAGATGGAGTCTGATATTTCATCACACTACTCAGAATGGCATGTGATTTAAAATGTATAAATTGTTTATTTCTGGAATTTTCCATTTTATATTTTTGGAACTAGATTCACATGACAAATAAGTCCCATAAGTAACTGAAACTTGGAGAAAGCAAAATCATGGATGGAGTAACAAAGGGGAAGAATGTAATATAAGCATCTATTCAGTTGCTCGTTTATTTTGTTCAATATCTTGCAGTTTGCAATCATACAAGTAGAAAGATAAAACAAGGCTGAGCACAGTGGCTCACACCTGTAATCCTAACACTGGGAAACCGAAGGGGGAGGATCACCTAAGGTCAGGAGTTCAAGACTAGCCTGGCTAAGAAAGTGAAACCCCATCTCTACTAAAAACACCAAAATTAGCCAGATGTGGTGGCGCACAACTGTAGTGCCAGCTACTCAGGAGGCTGAGGCAGGAGAATTGCTTGAATCCGGGAGGCAGAGGTGGAGGCAGAGGTTGCAGTGAGCCGAGATCACACCACTGCACTCCAGCCTGGGCAACAGAGAGTGACTCCATCTAAAAAATTAAAAGATAAAATCAGCTCTTTGTTATTGACTGTAACATCCTTCCTGACAACAGCCTTCTTAAAATAAGATAAATTAGCCAATTAAGAACTTGTTTCTGGGTCATGTGCTGAGTTGGGAGATCCAGGAACTGGGAAGTCAAAGAGCAGAGGAGGGCAGGGACAAGTGTAATTGCAGTGTGGCAAGCAGGTCATCAACTGAGAGAGGGACCCACTCTGGTAAGAGATAGGAAATGCCTTCAGGCTCACCTCCTGTGTCTTGGCAGAACCTTGAAAAATACACTGGCAAACACACAATTTCCTCCTTATTGTCTGTCTAGAATTTGATATTTAGAGCTTATGAGGTTCACCCTTCAGAAGCTCAGAAGCTGACTGGGACAAAGTGAAAGAAGAAATAGTAAGAATATTAGATTCAGATGAGCTATGCCACCTTTTTCATGTTGGCTACAGTCAGTTGCTGTTCTTCAGTGTAATGAAACATTTATCATCACATTTCACATTTTGGGTTTTAGTTCCAGTGTTTTTTAGATTTCACTGTTTAGTTAAAATATTGGGCCTTCTGTGTAGCAGACACGTAAATGTTGCCTCTTTCTCTAACATGGCAGTTTCATTAGTTTCTCAGGGACTTTTCTTCATGCTCACCTCCTTCTCTTCAGGCTTTAACATGGGAAATGCTCTCTTGAGGCATCACATCCCTGTCTTCAAGCCCTGATTTCTGGCAGTTCATCCAACACATAATTTTCTCTTTTAGATTACCTTGTTCCTTCTGGGTCTCTTAGGTGAGAAGGATTTGTTTAGAGACAATATGTCTGTCTTTACGTGATTCCTGAGACCAAGTGTCAACTTGCTGCCCCGCAGTCCTCTCTACTTGCCCTGTCCCTGCCTTCCTAGACTGCTCCAGGATACAGTCAGGTCTCAGTCACTTTGTGATCTCCAAACTCCAGGTAGTACAAGTCAGTTTCCCAAGTGTTTATCAGAATCCCCCAGTCCCACCTCCCTTGATTGGTGGAGATAGACAAAGACAAAGTGAACAGCACTGCTGAGACAATACCTTCCGGTGAAATTTCTCATCTATCTCTGATGACTCCTTAGCCTTGTCTTACATGGCCTGGTGGTAGCCTGTGCTGTAGCAGAACTAGTTTTGGGTCTTAACTTTTCAGACTCTCCTTAAATGAGCTGACGTATTTGTTTTTGAACATGGAAGGTACTTTTATCTATTAGTTGTGGTTTGAAGGTTTTAGCTGAAATTCCAGAACAGAAAGTGTCCCATTTTAACAATCTGTTACACACATCAAATAATTAAAAGGGGATTAGGAATGCTAAAATAATAAAATGGAGGAAATAACTCCCAAACAAGTAGGGTAGGGGAAATGGAATAATAATAGTTATAATAAAAATTAAAGTTGATGAATCTGAAAGAAGGCAAGAAATAATAAAATGCCAAAGTACTGAAAAATCAGGGCAAATAGAACAAAATAAGGCATATATCTAAAGCTATCTACAATCACAATAAATGTGAATGGATTAATATGTTAGTTGAAAGAGAAATTGTCAGACTGGAATTTTAAAATATCTACTTGCTGTTATTTGAAGAAAAAACACCTCACATGCTTAAACAGAAATAGAAGAATTAAAAGTAAAATAATTAAATGTACAACAGATATATTAAAAAAATGAAGCTAGCATGTTAAAATCTGACAAAACAGACTTTAAGACAAAAATATTATCAAATAATTAAGGCATTTTTGTGTAGAGGTAAAAAAATATAACAGAGATCTCAGAATCATACTCAGAAATTTGATGTACACAGAGGGTTACATTACCTATTAATAGAGAAAGATATAAATACTGCTGCTCAAACAACTTTTGAATAAAATATATACTTGACTCCTACCTCTTCCATATCCAAAAATTACTATTAGACTTACTAATAAAACTCACTGTGAAAATTAAGTCTTTAGATCTTTTACAAGTTGTAAAGAATTTCTCTCTTAGAAAATAACTTTTAATACATCTAGAGTGGGAATATGACTAATAGGATGCCGAGAGCATAAATATAAACAAAAATTTAATGTTGATTATATAAAAAGTTAAAATGCAAAAAAGTATAGGATAAAGAGATCCCATAAGCAACAACAGAAAAGTTAAATTATAAGTCATAGACTAGAAGACAATTTCAACGCATAAAAGCAGGCGAGGATTAGAACATGGATTTTATAAACAATTCCTATAAATAATACAGAACAAATTAAAAGTCCAATAGAAAACAATGGACAATATATTTAAACATAAGAGAAGCTTAAATGGCCAAGAAACAAAAAAAGTATGTTCATACTAAATGGTAATCAAAAAAATACATGTTGAAACCAGAATAATATAATTTTACATCTATCAGGTTAAGAAGAGAGCAAAAAAAAAAAAGAGAAAAAGAAGAAAGAGGAAGGAAGGAAAGAAAGAAAGAAGAAAGAGAGAAAGAAAGAGAGAAAGAAAGAAAGAAAGAAAGAGAGAAAGAAAGAGAGAAAGAAAGAGAGAAAGAAAGAAAGAGAGAAAGCGAAAATTCCAAGCATTGGCAAGAATGTTGGGCAGCAGGAGTTCTCCTACATGGTGGTGAGAGTGTATACTGGTGAAACTTCATGGCAGATCTATTTCACAATGCGTGGTCAGGTTTTAAGATGCATGGATATTATGTGGCGGATACAAAAAAGGAGACTCAGCATCAATTTCCGTATCTATGGAAACTATGCCATTCTGGTCTGTGAAAGTTTGAAGGCCAATCATCGACATTTCTCTAACTTTTATGAAGTTAGAGCTCTGGAAGCAAATTATGTGCTGTCAGTTAGAAGCATTTTGTCAGTATTTTGAAGGCAGAGTGATTTGGGGTGATTCCTATAGCTTTGTTATGGCTGGCAGGCAAAGTTATAGCAAAAGACATTGTTTTTGTTTTTGTGCTAGCAGCAGTGACTGTTAAGTCACTCATCAGATTTGTGAGGTAGTCATAGTTCAGAGGCTGTGATTTCCTGATCCTGGGATCACAGTGGCAGTAGTTTATTCTTTAACTCAACAATGACAGCATTGCCTCCTGACTTCCTACCTTCCCGCTCATGGCAAAGGTGGAATTCTTTTGGGTTCATTTGGTGGCATTGTTCTGAATCATTTCTTGGTGTGTGGAGCTGACTCCGCCAGCCTCTTCAGTGATTTTACAAGCACCTAATACTCCATATCAGAGTCCCTTCTGCTTAAAAGGGTTGAGGTGGTTTCTGTTTTCTACAACTAAAGTCTGATACACCTGTCACCTAGGAATTCTACTTTTGCATATATACCCTAGGAAAACTCTTGTGCCTAAGCAGACATGTGAGAATGTTCCTAGTGGCATGATTAGTAATAGCAAATATATGACTCGACAGGAGAAATGGTTTGAAAGGAGAATAGTTATGAATCTCTGAAATATTCTATAGCAAATTAAAAACATTAATCACACACATACACATAAGACATAGTATCTGCCCTTGGTTATTTTGATAGAATAGTTCCAGTTTTTAAGTGCAAGACTTTTGGAATTAGAGATTTTTGTTAAAGATTCCTTTATCAGCTTTTCTTCTTTCCCTTATACACTCTTACAAGGCTTTCTCACACTTTCCTATAATTTTAAGTACGATGTATATGTTGTACATGTTGATGATATCCCTGAGATTCTGAAACATGTCCACAGATTCCTGTATATCTCTTCAGTTAGGTGTGTTGAACATATTTCAAAATCAGTGAGACTTCAAATAAACGAATCTGTGCTCCCAAACCAGCCCTTCACTCTATGTTCCTTTCTCTTAGTTTATAGACAATTCCTCTCTATTTCTCAGGTTAGAAACCTGGGTATAAACTTTACCTACTTTCTCCTTCTAACCCTCTGCCCTGACATACAATCACCACGTCCCATCAGTTCTTTTCCATTTATATTGTTAACAATTTTTCATCAATTATACTGCCGCTTTCCTCACATGTCTGCTATTGGAAAGCCTTTTATTCATTATCACCTTGTCTTCAATCTTACTCTATCTTTCTGTTCCACATACTATACTCAAAGTGGCTTTTATGAAGCAAAAACATCATAGTATCTTTCTCTTGCTTGAAATTCTTCAATGGTTTCTGTTTCTACTAAACCTAATGTTCAAAGCCTCGCATGATGAGGCTTCCAGTGACTTTAGTTCTCCCATTTACCACATTGTCTTTCAAGTTCTGCAATACCGTCATTCTGTGTCTTTCAGTTTCTTGTATACTCTACCGTCTTTCTAATCTTCAGCACTTTCCATGTGATATTTGTTTTGCATTGAATGCTCTTTCCCTCTCCTTCTTACCCACTTCTATTTGGTGTCAGCCAAGGAATTAGTATCTTCCAGTGGCATATTTCTCTAACATCTGCCTCTTTCCTTATGTTACATCCCCTTATCCACAAGTCTGCATGATGTCGAACACATAAGTCCTTTAAAACACATGTAATTACCATATCATGACATCTACTATATTTAACAATTATTTATTAATATCATTTAACACCAAGTCCGTGTACAGATTTTCTTGACTGACAGAAAATAGTCTTTGTAAATAATTTGCTTAGATCAGGACCAAACAAGGTCCACACATTGCAATAGGTTAAAATGTCTTAATCGATAATACTTCCTTTTCTCATTTTAAATGCCATTTGTATTTGAAAGAAACCCGTTGATTTGTCTCATAGAATTTCCACATATCAGATTTCAGAATTTTAGTTTTATGGTGATATTTAACACATTCCTCTAACCACCACGTTTTCTATTAGCTCATAGTTTATAGTCTTGATTAGATGCATATTTTAATTTTCCTAAGAAAATTTAGCAGATGGTGCTGTGTACTTTTTCTTGCATCTGTCAGGAGACATATAGAGCTGGTTGTTTCTCTTCTAGGGCTATTCAAGTTATCAGTCAGTTCAGACAGTTCCAGCCTAATCCAGCATAAAGCAGCCCACTAATCTTTTACTTAATGGTTTTAGCAGTCATTGGAAGATTGTTATCTAAACCCAGTATTCCACTAGGTTGCAATATGCTGATTTTTCTCATTCTTTCAGTTTGTCTGCAATTTGTTACCAGAGAAATTAATTGATACAGAAAGGCAGCATGGATGTTCGATTCTTTCTTTCTGTTTACTAATTTTCGGAATAGTGGCTTGATGTCTATTGTGATTATCCCACAGGAGGCAGGCTCAGCTCCACACCCACAATTTGGTTTGGATTTGAGACTGATGATGCCACAAATACATTAAGAGGGTATGAAGAGATTTGTTATTCATATAATGAACCTTTGTGGGGAGTATAGCGCAGGCTCTTAAGCAGGTCTGAAAATGTCTTTAGAGACCCAGGAAGGGATCACTGGCAACTGGCTTTGAGTTTTATTGTGTTTAGAAAGTGGGGATGGGATGAGGGCTCCTGCACTCAGCCTGGGGCTTGCCTGACTTAAGCACCATGGTGGTGGTGGTTGGGGGAACATATGAGCTTGCCCATAGGGGGATCATAGGGGATTAGGGAGGAATTGGACTTAAAAGAAAGTTGTAAATAGTCAGATTAAAAAATGTAATTGGACTGTTTCCTGTAATTCACTCCTGATGTTTGACTGATGATTGAAATGTATCATGTTTGAGTAAGCCATTATGACATCTATGAGACCTGCAACCTGTAGCTGCTGAGAGTGCTGAAGGTTCTGTTAAATGTGGCCAGGTGCGGTGGCTCAAGCCTGTAATCCCAGCACTTTGGGAGGCCGAGGAGGGCGAATCACGAGGTCAGGAGATCGAGACCATCCTGCTAACACGATGAAGCCCTGTCTCTACTAAAAACACAAAAAATTAGCCAGGCAAGGTTCCAGCTACCTGGGAAGATGAGGCAGGAGAATTGTTTGAACCTGGGAGGCAAAGTTTGCAGTGAACTGAGACTGCACGCCACTGCACTCCAGCCTGGGCAACAGAGTGAGACTCTGTCTCAAAAAAAAAAAAAAAAAAAAAAAGAAAAGAAAGAAAGTTCTGTTCAATGCTTTATTCAAGAGCCCAATATCATAATATATTCTGAAAGGTGAAATGAATGTATTTTATTCTGTTCTCTAAATACGTCCAGTTTAATGAGTTTTTAATTGGGTCATATTAACTACTTTAACTGGGAAAGTGAGGGTACATGAAGTCCTATTTCATCAAGTGATTGTAAGGGCCAAAGATTTAATTTGAAGATAGTGCAACATCAGGAGACTAGATAGCACTTTTTTTTTTTTTTTAAAGCATCATTCTTTCTTTCAGAATATCACAAGACTGGAATCAAGGTTTTGGCTTGGGCTATGGTACAATGTGAGGCTCAAATCAGGAAGTATCTGCTTTCAAATTCAGATCTAGATTCACATGGTTGCTAAAAGTACTTAGTTTTTTTCAAGTTTGCAGGGCTGAGGTGCTCAATTCCTTGCCGGTTGTTGGCTGGAAGCTCTTTTCTGTGTGGCCTACTCCATATGGTAGCTCACAAATTTGGCAGTTTGATTATTCAAAGCCAGCAAGGAAGACTGTCTTTTAGTAACACTGATGCTACAATCTTATGTAATATTTGTAGTCACATACATCCTTTTGCCTTTGCTGTGTTCTATTGATCAGAAGTGAGTCACAGGAACTTCTCACACTCAAAGGGAGAGGATGAAACAAAGTTGTGATTATCTAGAGGTGAGGAGCGTGGTGTTCATCCTAGAGTCCGTGCAGTTCTGCAAGATGGTGCTTTCTTAGGTCTCAGGTAGCTTCCTGACACATTGTCGATCTCGCGTTCCCTCTCTGTGCAGATTTCTTTATCAGAGACTTTTCTTGTGAACTTTAGCTTCTCTGGTATCCCTGGACTCACAAATCTATACTTTCACCTCCAGGAATCATTATTCTCTGACTGGGCCTTTCTCCATTCACCCTGTGGGAGGCCTTGGAAACTTCTCAAGTAAGCTGGGACAATTATAAGAATTATCTCTTTTAAGTTTCCCCTTGGAGATTATTGCCCCTCATTGTCTGATGCCTTCAGTGTCTTGAAAACCATTGTTTCATGTATTTTATCCAGTTTTTCATTGCTTCAGGTAAAGGTGCAAATCCAGTCTACATTACTGGATCTTCCTGAAAGTGGAAGCCTGATAAATTTCTTTTAGTAATTAAATAGTATGTTAAAGTACATTTTAATGTAATGCTCCATACATGTACTCAACACTTCCAGAACAATGTGTGTAAAAATATTTTTTATAATAAAATCATATTATGCTTATTATACATTATTTGGAAAACAGAAGCACCAAGAAGAATATTAAAATCACCTAAAATCAAATCATACTGTTAAGATAACATTACTGATAATATTTTGAAAGGTATGCTTCTAATTCATTTTCTTAAAATATTGGGGTTCTTTCCCGTCAATTTTATATAATGAGCATATTCTGGTAACATTAACTATTTTTCAAAAAATGATTTTCAATGGTTGGATGAAAATCTATTTGTGGGTTCACTACTCTTAATTTGATCATTACTCTTTCTTGGAAGCAATTAGATAATTTTCAATTTTCATTATTGTAAATAGTATCTTTTAAATAAATCTTGGCTCATACTTCTGATTATTTCTTTAAGATAGATTCCTAAATACATAATTACTAGTTCAGCCTTCTTTGTTAAAAACAAAGGAAGTTGTTAACTTTTGTTTATGAAAGATGCTTCTCTCTTTTCTATGCTTTATCTTGTAGGGTTAGAGTTGACAGATGCTGAAGATTATTTTGCCATACTGCATTGTAACCCTACAAGTATAAATGAACTTAATTTAGTGAGGATAACTCTCTATATTCATGCTAGTTAATTGAAAAATTCTATAATCAGGAGGAATATTCAGAAAGATTAATGGAGGTTGCCAAAAGATCAAATAGACAAGAATTCAGATGCTGAGATAATTTCTTCTTTTTCCTTTTTAACTTGCATCATATTATGATAGATACATACCACTGAAAAAAGAAATTTATTTCAAAAATGCACAAAAAGCTATAATGCATGATGTTATAATATGTGATTAGACCATTGGTGTTCAAATTTTGGTTTTTCCATTTATTAGTTTTATAGGTTAAAAAACATCTTTGGCTTCCAGTTTTTGCATCTGTTAAATGGGGATTGTGTAACATCTTAAATGATTATTATGAGGATTTAATCAGATATTAAATGTATAGCATTTAGAACTATGCTTGGCATACGGTAAACAAAGATGTAGCAGACACTATTAGTGTAAATCCTCCTCTCTAATATCATTATAAAGAATTTCCTTTTCCTTAGTAAATAATCATTATTTTTTTGATAAAGCAATTGGTTAGTTTCTGGTACTAAAGAAAACAGAAGTTGAGTTACAATCTCATGTATCAGTAGATTTAACTCTGTCTTCTAGCCATAGACTTTACTGTGAATCATGGACCCTTGTAAAGGCATTTTCAGTTTCCTGCTTAGCATAAAAATTCCTCTTACAGTCTCTCTGACAGCTGATCTTATCACCTTCCTGGCTACCAAAGCTGATTTTCTTCCTAAAATGGTATGATTCATGTTGGGGAAGTCTTATGTAGGGGGTTTATGAGGACAGGTCCTCAGATAGCCTTAGCCAAACCAGCTCTTCCTCCTCCCCTTGCAGTTCATGGAATAACTGCAGAACATTCTGAGAAAGTGATAACCTGAGATGAGGGTGATGTGTCTGGAATGACCCAGGCTGTATCCTCACTTCTCTGAGAACAGAAAATTTTTCAGTGTTTGTGCTCAGCAAGTTTAGTCATGTACAGTGTATATAAACCCAGGGTGGAATGCTTTCAGAGTTCCTCAGCTGTGGTATGATGTGGGGCATGAATAGACAACACTCCCTCCAACTTCCACAGCCTTTCTGAGCCTTGGTGGACTAGCTCTCCATGGAGTCTAGGCTTCTGTTTATCCTTGTTGCCTATCTGGGAGTGTAAATCTGCTACGGTGAATTTGTTGTGTGACTGTTCTGTCTCACCTGACTCATGCAATTGGTAGAGATATTGAAGTTCCTTTCACTTCTCACAGCTGTTCTTACAGTGTTGAAACTGTTATGGCAGCTGGGTCCACAGGGAAAAGTAAGTGTCCCAGTCTATTCTTCTCTCCACTATTATCAGCTTTCTAATATATTAAATATTATTCTAAAATAAAAAGTCTAGAATAGTTTAAGATTTACAGAAACAATGATAAAAATAGTACATAGAGTTCCTGTGTATTCACCTTATCCCCTTGTGATTTGTAGTGTTATGGTTTCTTCTAATTTGGTCTTGAGGTCTACCACTTGAGGGTAGTCATAAGACAAGATAGCCACTTACTAGATGAGTCCCGATCAGGGGAAAACATTAGATTCAGGTATGTTGGTCAGGTGAGACACAACAAAGAAGTGAAACCAATATGCATGAAACAGAAGAAATTTATTACTCACAGGTCCTAGAGAGGTTGGGGGGCCAACAAGAGATGAACATAAAGGTCAGAGCTCAACCAGTAGTGAGGAGTGAGTCAGAGAGAGGGCATCTGTGGGTCTATGCCTTTATTAAAATCCATGGCTATTATCCCTTAGATTTTCCCTTGGGATCTGTGGATTGGCTAGTTTAATTGACACACATACCAAGAAGGAACTTATTTATATTACTTTTGCATTGACCCTTAAATTTTCATCCTTGTCACCAGCTGTAAGGTGTGTTGAGTATTTAGTAAGTAATATAAGAAACAGTGAATTGTATTACCAAAAAAGAAAAAAAAAAACATGCAAAGGAAAAGTTTTAATTAGGTCAAAGGTGATGTGGTACAACTGGTTTTCAAAAAACTTATGTTGGGATTGAAAATGGATGCTGAGATAGCAATTACATTAAACTAATTTATGATACCCAGCAGTTCCAGCATTATTAACATCTTATATTAGTTTAGCATATTTGTCACAATCAGTGAATCAATATTGACACATTATTAACTACAGTCCACATTGTATTCAGCTTTCCTTAGGTTTTACCTAATACGCTTTTTCTGTCCCAGGATCCTATCCAGGATGTGATATTACATTAAGTTCCTATGTATCATTAGGCATCTCTTGGTGGTGACAGTTTCTCAGACCTTGACAATTTTGAAGACTGCTGGCCAGCTATACTCATATTGTAGAATGACAATTTATTGGAATTTGTTTGATCTTTTTCTCATGATTAAACTGTGGTTATGGCTTTCTGGAGAAAGACTACAGTGGTAAAGTCCCCTCTTATCATGCCATCTCAAGGACGTATCAACATGATTTATAACTGTTAGTGTTGATTATGATCACCTGCCTAAAGTAGCGTTTGTCAGGTTTCTGCACTATGACGTTATTTCCCCCAACCTTTTCATTCTGCACTCTTTGTAAGGAAGTTACTGTGCACATTCCACGGAGTTATGCTCTGTCTTATTTAAGGGTTGGGTATCTATACAATTATTAAAATTTTTTCTGCAAAGGTTATTTATCTCTTTTCCCATAATTATTAATTTATTTAATGATTTACTTATACCAATACAGACTCATAGAAATTTATGTATACATGGGGTTGCAATCCATTACTCCTTTATTCTCTGCCTCGAAGTGCTCCATCTTTGGCTATTGGGAGCTCTTTCTGCTATTTCCTGTGCCCTTTGGACATACATCTATCAATGCATTTTGTTTGTTTTTGTTCACTTGCTTACTTTCTGGTACTTTAAGGTGCTCCAGGTTTGTCTTGTGTATTTTCTGCCCCAGTCCTAGAATTCTCAATTTCTCCAAGGAGTCTAGATTCCTCTTGTTGGAGAATAGTATTGGGAATCCATGTCCAGGCTGTGGGTATTCTTGTTGTTACTACAGTGTCAATTATTCCAGGTCTTCTAAGCTGACAGAGCAAATAAATATACATGCATACTAACCCATATGTATATACATACTTATAAGTATTTCTGTATTGTAATTATCTGTATCTATATTAAGTTACACATGAGCTCTTACTGATGTCTCTTGCTCTAATCCATTACTACATAAATCATTCTAGCCTCCTCCCCAGGCCAATATGTAAATTTCTACTCCAACAGCAAGAAACCTGGCTTATACAATCTGCCATCCATTTACTTAATTTTTCAATTCTAGTATGCATCTATTATAGTACCAAAATGGATAACCCATACCCCTTGGAAAACAACTTCTATTAACTTACACTACAGGCAGTTTCTTTTGCTTTTCATCTATAGATTTCATTTATTTTCAGTTACTGATGTTGGCACATACAGTAAATGATTTTCATCACAGATCACAGAATGCATTATTTCTTGAGATATTCCCACCTCCTAAATGATTTTAATTTTAATTTACTCCCACTAAGGATGACTGTCTATGCTGTAAAGTTCTACAGGTTTTGACAAATAGATGTCATGCATCTACTCTTACTGTATCATAAAGAATGGTTTCACTGCCCCCAAAACACCCTGTGCTTCACATATTTATTTCTCTCCTCTAATTTCTAGCACTCCCTGGCATTTTAACTCTACAGTTTTGCCTTTTCCAGGATGTAATATAATTGGAATACTACAGTATGTAACTATTTAGATTTCCTTCACTTTGAAATATGCAGATGATCCTCAACTTTCAATGGGGTGATATTCTAGTAAACCCATCACAAATTGAAAATATCCTAAGTCAAAAAGTACATTTATAATAATATACCTAATCTACCAAACATCATAACTTGGCATAGACTACAGCAGTCTAGACCACTTACATTAGCCTACAGTTGGGTAAAACCATCTATCACAACACCTTATTATTTTATAATAAAGTGTTGAATAGCTCAGGTAATTTACTGAATATTGTATTGAAAGTGAAAAGCAGAATGGTTGTATGTTACTCGAAGTATGGTTGCTACTGAGTGCACCTTTTTAGCATCATCACAAAGAAACTCATAAGTTAAGCTATTGTTGATTGGGGACCGTCTGTACATTTAAAACTCCATGTCAAGGAATATATATATTTAAAACTCCTTCTTTTCTTTAACAATTTCGATCGTTTTAAAGGTACAGGTGACTTTTTGTTACATAAGTAAGTTCTTTGGTGGTGATTTCTGATATGTTGGCGCATCTGCCACCTGAGCAGTGTCCACTGTACTCAATATGTAATGTTTTGTGCCTCACCCATCTCCCTCCCTTCTCCCCTCAGTCCCGAAAGTCCATTATTTCATGCTTCTGACTTTGCATCCTTATGTCTTAGCTCCCACTTATAAGTGAGAACATATGATATTTGAGTTTCCATTCCTGAGTTATTTCACTTAGAATAATGGCCTCCAGCTCCATCCAAGTTGCTGCAAAGGCCATTGTTTTGCTCTGTTTTATGCTGAGTAGCATTTCACAGTGTATATATACCACATTTTCCTTATCCACTTATTGGTTGATGGAGCATTTAGGTTGGTTCTGCATTTCTGCAATTGTGAATTGGGCTGCTATAAACATGCACGTGCAAGTGTCTTTTTCATATAATACATTATTTTCCTCTTGGTAGATACCCAGTAGTGGGATTGCCGGATTGAATGGTAGTTCTACTTTTAGTTCTTTAAGGAATCTCCACACTGTTTTCCACAGTGGTTGTACCAGTACACATTTCCACCAGCAGTGTCAAAGTGTTGCCTTTGCAACACATCCATGTTGACATCTATTATTTTTTTTATTTTTAAATAATGGCCATTCTTGCAGGAGTAAGGTGGTATCTCATTGTCATTTTAATTTGCCTTTCCCTAATAATTAGTGACGTTTAGCATTTTTTCATGTTGCTAGCTGTATATCTTCTTTTGAGAATTGTCTGTTCATGTCCTTTGCCCCTTTTTAATGGGATCATTTGGTTTTTTTCTTGCTAATTTGAGTTTTTTGTAGATTCTGAATATTAGTCATTTGTCTGATGCATAGTTTGTGAATATTTTCTCCCACTCTCTGTATTGTCTGTTTACTTTGCTGATTATTTATTTTGCTGTGCAGAAGCATTTTACTTTAATTAGGTTCCATCTATTTATTTTTGTTTTTGTTGCATTTGCTTTTGGTTTTTGTTGTGAATTCTTGACCTCAGCCAATGCCTAGAAGTTTTTTCAATATTATCTTCTAGAATTTTTATGGTTTCAGGTCTTAGATTTAAGTCTTTGATCTCTCTTGAGTTGATTTTTGGGTAAAGTGAGAGAGAGATGAGGTTGCAGTTTCATTCTACTACATGTGGGCTTGCCAGATTTCTCAGTATCATTTATTGAATAGGGTGTCCTTTCCCCACTTTGTGTGCTTTGTTGATGATCATTTGGCTGTAAGTATTTGGCTTTATTCCTAGCTTCTCTATTCGGCCCCACTGGTCTTTGTACCTAAATGAACCATGCTGTTTTGGTAACTACAGCCTTGCAGCATAATATAAAATCAGGTACTGCAATTCCTCTAGATTTGTTCTTTTTGCTCAGTACTGCTTTGGTTATGTGGACTCTGTTTTTTGGTTCCATATGAATTTTAGAATTTTTTTCTAGTTCTGTGTCAAATGTAATGGTATTTTGATGTGAATTGCATTGAACCTGTGGATTGCTTTTGGCAGTATTGTCATTTTCACAATATTGATTCTACTCATCCATTAGCTTGTGATGTGTTTCAATTTGTTTGTGTAGTCTATGATTTCTTTCAGCTGTGTTTTGTAATTTTTCTTGCAGAGGTCTTTCACTTTCTTGGTTAAGTGTATCCCTAATACTTTATTTTCTTTCTTTGCAGCTGTTGTAAAAGGGATTGAGTTCTTGATTTGTTTCACAGCTTGGTTGTCGTTGGTGTGTATCACTGTTACCGATTTGTGTGCATTGATTTTATATCCTGAGACTTTACTGAATTCATTTATTAGGACTAGGAGATTTTTGTTGAGTCTTTAGGGTTTTCTAGCTATATGATCAGATTGGTGAACAGTGACATTTTGACTTCCTCTTTTCCAATTTGGATGCCCTTCATTTCTTCCCTTGCTCAATACCCCTGACCAAGACTTCCAGTACTATATTGAATAGAAGTGGTAAAAGTGGGCGTCTTTGTCTTATTTCAGTTATCAGGGGGAATGCTTTCCACCTTTCCCTATTCACTATGATGTTGGCTGTGGGTTTGTCCTAGATGACTTTTATTACTTTGAGGTATGTCCCTTCTATGCCAATTTTGTTGAGGGTTTTTAATCATAAAGTGATGCTGGATTTTGTTAAATGTTCTTTCTGCATCTATTGAGATGACCATATAATTTTGTTTTTAATTCTGTTTGTGCAATGTATCACATTTATTGACTTGCAATTGTTGAGCCATCCCTACATCTCTGGTATGAAACCCATTTGATTGGACTCTATTATCTTTTCCATGTAGTGTTGGATTTGGTTTGCTAGCATTTTTACGTTTATGTTCATCAGAGATATAGATCTGTAGTTTCTTTTTTTTTTGTTATGTCCCTTCTTGGTTTTGTATTAGGGTGATACCACCTTCATAGAAGGATTTAGGGAGGATTCTCTATCTTTTGAGATCATTTCAGTAGTGTTGGTAACAATTCTTTGAATGTTTGATAGAATTAAGCTGTGAATCCATCTGGTTCTGAACTGTTTTGTTGACAATTTTTAAAATAACAGATTCAATCTCACTTGTTATCAGTCTGTTCAAAGATTTTCTTTTTTCCTGATTAAATCTAGAAGGGTTGTATAGTTCCTGGAATTTATCTGTGTCCTCTAGATTTTCTAGTTTGTGCATGTGAAAGAGTTTATAGAAGTTGTGAACGATCTTTTGTAATTCTATGGTATCATTTGTAATTGCAAGGTTGTTTGAACTGGCTGCATCATGGACTACACCATGGTGACCCTGTGACCCATGCATACACCTCCAGATGGACTTCTGAAGCCAGAAAGACTGAGTCAACCTTGTGACACTGGACCTTGGACCTTGTGACACCCCTCCTTCCCCTGGCAACAGAAAAAAAAAAGAACAGCTAGCTCCTGCAGTACCTGATTAATAGCTAGCTCTTGCAGTGACCTTGTGACATTCCACCATGGTTCTGGTTTAACTGATAAGCCAACCTGTGACACTGGACCTTGGACCTTGTGACAACCCCCTGGTGACATGCCCCCTCCCACTTGCAAAAACCGCCCTGAACTGTAACTTCTGTAACTTTCCACTGCCTGCTCCAAACCTATAAAACCAACTCCTATCCCACTGCCCTTTGCTGAGTCCCTTTTCAGACTCAGCCCACTCGCACTAGGATGAATATGCAGCCTTATTGCTCACACAAAGCCTGTTTAGGGGGTCTCTTCATTCAGAGGGCATGCAACAGTGATAATATCTGTCATTTCATTTCTAATTGAGCTTATTTGGATCTTCTCTTTTCTTTTCTTGGTTAATCTTGCTGATGGTCTAACAATTTTGTTTATTTACTCAAAGAACTAGATTTTCATTTCATTTATCTTTTGTATTTTTTTTTTTGTTGTTTCAATTTCATTTAGTTCTGCTTTTATCTTTATTTCTTTTCTTCTGCTGGAAAAGAAATAATGGGGTTAGTTTGTTCTTGTTTCTCTAGTTCCTTGAGGCGTGACATTTGGTTTTCTGTTTGTACTCTTTTGGAATTTCTGATGCAGGCATTTAATGTTATGAACTTTCCTCTCCTTCAAGCCACCAAAAGTGATTTGTTGACATTTATTTTTATTGCTGAATTATATTCATATTATTTTTAAAATTTGCAATTCTCTAATAACATATGGTGTTGAGCACCTTTTATTAAGCATATTCGATATCTGTATATCTACTTTGGTAATGTGTCTGTTCATATCTCTTGCTCATTTAAAATTTTTCTTGAATTTTAGAAATTCTTTGTATATTTAGATGAAAGTCTTTCATCAGATACATGGTTTGAAAATATTTTCTCCCAATCTGTGGCTTTTCTTTTTATTTTTGTAACAGTGTCTTTGACAGAACAGAAGATTTTAGCTTTAAGAAATACAACCGAAATATAACTTTTATATATATTTTTAATGGATTGTACTGTTGGTGTTGTGTCTAAAAACTCATTGCCAAATTCATCTCCTAGATTTTTTTTCTTTTTTTTTTCTTTTTTTTTTTTTTTTTTTTGAGACGGAGTTTCGCTCTTGTTACCCAGGCTGGAGTGCAATGGCGTGATCTCGACTCACCGCAACCTCCGCCTCCTGGGCTCAGGCAATTCTCCTGCCTCAGCCTCCTGAGTAGCTGGGATTACAGGCACGTGCCACCATGCCCAGCTAATTTTTTGTATCTTTAGTAGAGACGGGGTTTCACCATGTTGACCGGGATGGTCTCGATCTCTCGACCTCGTGATCCACCCGCCTCAGCCTCCCAAAGTGCTGGGATAACAGGCTTGAGCCACCGCGCCCGGCTTAGATTTTTTTTCTTAATTTGTCTTCCAGATATTTTACAGTTTTGCCTTTTACATTTATGTAAATAACCTATTAGGTTTTGTGGAAGGTATAAGTACTATTCTCAGATTTACTTTTTTTATATATTGACAACCAATTGTTCCAGCATCGTTTGTTGAAAAGACTATCCATTTTCCATTTAATTGCCTTGGTTCCTTTTTCAGTGATCAGTTGAGTGTATTTGAGGGATCAACTTCTGGGTTTTCTTTTCCATTCTGTGGTTAAAGGTATCTGTCCTTTCACCTTTATCTTGTTCACTGTATCTTAAAGCAGATCTTAATTGTGGATAATATCAATGCTTCTAATTTGTTATTCTTGAATATTATGTAGGTAATTTTGGGGTTTATGCCTTTCTGTATAAACTTTAGATTCAGGTTGTCAATATAAAAAAAAGTTTACTGAGATTTTAATTGGAATTGCATTGATTCTGTACATCAAGTTAAGAAGAATTGATATCTTAATATTGTATCTTCAACCTATGAACACAAAATATATCTCCATTTATTTAGATCTTCATTGATTTCTTTCATTAGAGTTTTGTAGTTTCCTGCATATAGAGACCTTATACATATTTTGTTAGATTTATGTATAACTTTCATTTTTTTGGTGCTATTTTACATGGTGTTGTGTTTTAATTTCAATTTCAAATTGTTCATTGCCTATAGAAGAAAGCTATATATTTTTATATATTAATCTTCTTTTCTGCAACAGTTATTTTTATTGATTCTTTGGAGTTTTGTGTATAGAGAGTGATGCTGCAAACAAAGACACTTTTGTGACACTTTCTTCCTTATCTATGTAGCTTATATATTTTTTTCTTGCCAATATGCTAGTTAGGACTTACTGTACAATTGTTGCAGGAATTCAAGCCAAGGAGGGCAAAGAGACCACAGAGACTCAAGAGAATTTATTGGTGCTAACGCCTAT
The DNA here is from genome assembly GCF_048565385.1 of Saimiri boliviensis. Classification (NCBI taxonomy): domain Eukaryota; kingdom Metazoa; phylum Chordata; class Mammalia; order Primates; family Cebidae; genus Saimiri; species Saimiri boliviensis. The sequence goes on from NC_133459.1 coordinate 104,496,558, forward strand.
AATGGCCACCAACCCTGAACAAAGAGAATGTATTCTTTTATACAATTTGAGGTGGGAAAACAAGGCAGGAAACAGATTTCTAACAAAGGGAGTTAATCAAGTTGTACAGTTTTGGGAAAATGTCTATTTTCTTCGTGGTTATCTCAACCTCATAACCTTTCAGCTGAGGTAGCAGGTTCTATAGTTGAGGAGAACACCCAAGGAGACCAGAAAAACAGGAACTGCAGGACTATGTGTGGCCTGCGCTCTTATCTAAGTAGAAAGGGGCCTGTGCTAGGTCTGCTTTACCTCTACTTTCTTTAAATACAGGTACGATTAGCCTGGAATGTGTGCTGTGAGCTAAGTTTGGAGCTGCAGTTAGTTGGGCTAAGCTGGGAGGGCTTACTTGTTTTTGCTTACTATGATTTTTTTTTTTTTTTTTTTAAATAACCTAGTCTTAATGTGAACTATTACTTATTTTATTTTGATTTTGTCGTTGCTTTTATTTTCCTCCTTACAATTTTGAAAAGGATGGGTGTGATGGGTCATCCTTGCCTTATTCTCAATCTTAGGGGAAAATGTCCAGTTTCTCATTTTTAATCATGATATTAGTTAGTTGTAGGTCACTTCACAGATGTTCTTCAGCAAGCTGAGTTTCCCCTTCTATTCCCTTTTTGTTGAGAATTTTTATTATGGATGTATGTTAGATTTTGTGAAATGCTTTTTCTGTATCCATTGACATGGTCATATGATTTTAATTCTTTAGCCGTTGATATGATGGATTAAATAATTGACTTTTAAATGTTACACCAGCCTTGCATACCTAGAACACGTTGCACCTGATTTTTGTATTTTTTTTTTAATAAACTGTTGAATTTGATTTGCTAATGCTGAGTATTGTATGTCCATGTTCATAGGAGATACTGGTCTGTAGTTTTCCTTTTTTGTAGCATATTTATCCAGTTTTGATATTAGGACATACTGGCTGCATAGACTGACTTAGGAAATATTACCTTTGCTTCCATTTTTTTTTTTTTTGGAAAATTAATAACATTTGCTTCCTTGATGTCTAGTAAAAATGAGTGGGTCTCAAATGGCCTAACCACGGGTTGGGTTATTCTTTGTTTTAAAGGTACCAGGGAATTGTTTCAATCAGGTATGGTAAGACATGCAGACAGAGACATTACTGTTGTAAAGGAAGACTTTTTATACCCACAGAGCCCTAGAAACAGGAGGCACAGCATGCCATGCAGGGCCACACAGGGAAGCACCCAGGTCAGTCAGGAGACAGAGAAGGAGAAACATGGGTAAGAGACTTTATTTTGGTGTCTGTGGGAAGAAGCAAGTGAGGCAGCCTTAGACTTAGCTTACTTGAATAATTTTGGTGAGATTAGGGGCATGGCATAGGGGTTGTCCTTTGTTGTCTGATAACAGGTCCGGGGTTATAAGGGCAGGGAAATAGTGGCCTGGAGTGTCAGAGCCCAATAAATGGTGGAGTTTGGGGTATGGACTCTGGATTGGTTGGTTTGCTTAAGAAAAGTGTGTGCACAGCTGAGGCCTTTGCTATCTCTAGGATTGGCTGGCCCTGGAAGGGATTCCCCTAGGATCAACAAGGCCCAAGCTGTCAAAGCATCAAATACAGAAGCATAGTTATTACACCTGCCAACTATGTTCCCTTGGATAAGGGTCCCTACTCTATCAGCCCTCCAATGCAGATCCCCTTTACCATTGAGTGTTGGATTTCAGTTCCCTGCCAGCTTGCAGAATTATTCAAACAGGCCAATCACTTTCCAACATGGGACCTGAGAGTGCTCCTCACTCTTGGTATTACAAAGCTTGCCTCCTACAGTCCTCAATTGTTTACTGTGCTCCCAAGTACAACCCTGTATGTCTCTGTATTGCCTGTGGTATCCTCTCCCAGTGCTATGAGTCTGTTTAATAAACTGCTGTCTATCTCATTTGTCTGCTGTTGGGTGCTGTATGCTCAGCTATCCCCATAATGCTAGAGTGGGTTCTCTTCCTCACCAATGGGATGAAGAACAGGTGATCACAACACTGCCCAGAAAAAAATCAGGAAGGATTCTTTATTATATCTTCACCAGAAAGATGTCTGTGGTATTGTGGAGGCCCCCACAAGACTGTGGCTCCCACGTGTTTCTCACATTCACTCCAGTCCATCTTACTGTTCCCCAGTAATTGGCCGAAATTACCATTTGAATGTTCATATCAGTCTGTGGCTCCAGTGGCTTGTACACCAGGTAAACAAATCTGGCCTCTTTCTTCTGGGATGTTCCTTTTCTCCAGACTTTGAGGTAATAATCTGCTCTGAAACTTCGGTTCTCTGGTAGGTTTGAGAAAAGTTGTTTATTTTCAGCTTGTTCAATTGTTGCTTGCTGTAAAGATAAGCGTGATAAATTCTAAGCTTTTTACATGTTGGAGTTCTAATTCATTCATTTTTTTTCATACCATAATCTGACTTCTTTACCACCAAAAATTTTCTTAGCAGAAGTGCAACTATCTTTATTTCTAAACTTGATGGACACATTTCTTTCCTTACTTTAATCTCCTTGCGACATTTAAAATTGTTGACTACCCTTCTTGAAACTCTTGCCTTGCTAAATTTCTAAAACACCGTAATTATGTTTTTTCTTTATGTTCTGCCATTATCTTTTCTTTAAATGTTAGTGTTTTCTAGGTTCTGCTTTCAACTTTCTCTGCTTCTCAACTCTCCTTGGGTGACTTCCTCTGCTCCCGTGATTTTAATTAGCTCTTAAATTATAATTATTCCTAAAATCACTTTTATCATAATCTTTCTTTCTACATTCAAATCTCTCTATTACACAACCATTCTGGATGTCTGCATTTGACTTTCCAGTATTTCTGATTTGACACATCCCCGTTAGAAATAAGCATTTATTGTCTATACCAGTCATCCCAAACCTTACATTCCTAGATCTCTGAAAAACTCTACTAGGCATCAATCATTCAAATCATAAACTTAAAAATTATATTTTACTTTTATTTGCCATCTAATTTCTTATCATGCCTTTCAGTTCTATAGCATCTGGAAAGGGTGTCTTCCACTCTCCAAACCCACTGTCACTCATCTTGTCTACCACCACTAGTATTCTAAACGAGTGGTTCACAGACATTGGTATGTACCAGCATCACCTGGAAAGCTTGAAAACACAGGTGACTGGGATGAAACCTGTAATTTGTGATTCTGTAGGTCTGGATTGGAGCCTGAAAATTTGCATTTCTAACGAGTTGCCAGGTGTTTTTGATTTAGTTGGTTTGGCAACCACATTTTGACAACCACTGTTCTAGTTTATGACAATGGCCGTGTAATGGATTCCCCTGTTCAGGACTTCTTCCAAGCCTTATTCCACTCCATTGTCTTGATTCTAAAACACAAATGTCCTTAAACTGTGTAATTGCTCTTCATGGCTTTTTGGACCAAGAAAGTGCCTGGCACATGCTTAGCATTCAGGGTTTGTATACACTCAATAGGCATTAGAAAATGAATGGGATTTACACAGGAAGAATTGACACCTTATGCTGGCATAAGGGTGAGAAGAGAGGAGAGAGAGGAGGGACAGGATACAGTGTAACACTGCAAGGAAGCATTGCCTTTAGTGGAAATACATTTTATGTAAAACTTATTTAGCAATTGATTTTCATTACATAGCACATATATGCATATATATAATACTTGGTTTAATATATATATAGAAAATACAGGCCAGTGAGGAAATTGGCTTGATTAGAGCAAAGGATGATACTAGACTGTAACTTCCACAAGGACAGAGAGAAACTCAGTATCTTAAACATTTTATTTTGCCTCACATTGTTAAAAAAAAATCTAGATTTACTTTTGCATGTTCTCTCACACATCTTGCATAGTTTGAATATTTGCTTTAGTTTTCCTCTGTGTAGCTTTTTAGAGCTCAAGAAATATATATTTATAGAGTACATCTACTTATTTGGTTTATATGCAGAAACTTTCTCCATTAGAATTAGCTCAAGGACTTTATGTAGCTTGCCACCATAGTCAAGAATACATTTATTATATCCCTAAAGTTTTAATATTATGATTTCTTTATGAAAAGAACTGTCATTTGCTTGAAGTTTCTCCTTCAAAGATCTTTCTACATGAACACAGAAATTTGTTTCCTCAAATATTATTCATCTTATTTAAGAAAATCCTCTGTAAACTATTTGTTTCCTGTACACAGTGGTTAATAAAGTCAAGGAAAATAAAAATAATATTTGGGCCTTCCAAGGATGATAGTTGACAATTCTCCCCATAAAGCAGTGGATATCAATTAGAATCTGTATGAGATTCTTCCTCCTCCTTCCACTTTTCTTCCCTGAGAGCTCACCAAAGACAATGGGGACAATGCCTATTTTGAAAATGCTTCCAAGGTAATTTTGATCCATCCTCTGCAAGAGAACTGACAGTTTGTTGGATCTCAACTTTTGTTTTTCACAAGAGAGAATCTTTTTCTTTTTTGATTTTGGGGCAATGTAGTGTTGCTGACCTTTAATTTGACGCAGGGGCATGGAAATTAAACAGCAATAAAAACTACCACATGTTATCACCATTCCTTCCAAAGAGAGGATATTTTAATTCCAAAATGTAAGTAGAACATACTCCCAAAATAAGAAATACTCTTTTAAATTGGATAAATTACACTTAATAAAAAAAATACCACTTTGTCCTCACTTTGCAGGGGACCATTGAAAACATATTGGACCAATACTTTTCTTAGCATTTGGGGACCATTGTCCTAGATAAGTTAGCAGCCTCTAGGACAGAAAGTTAAAATCACCTTTGCTTTTTTTTTTTTTTCACTCTTTATTTTAATTTGTCATTTTAAAGCTTTGATTTTCATGTATGTCCTGGCAGCCTATTTTGGTTCAATTAAGCATTTCCTTTCCTGTTTTTCTCTGTTCTGCTCCAGGGGAACCATTCTAACTGCGAAGAATTCGTGTCATTAGATCAGATGGTTCTTTCTTTCTGTCCTTCATACAGTGGCAGGTTTAAAATCCTTTGATGATTCAGCTGTATAATATTTAAAGTTCTATTTCAAATCCTTCAAACCTAGGGTTTTAGGAAATAGCTAGCTGTGTGGGTAGGAAAAAGAAGAGTCTATTAAAATCTCCAATCCTCTTAGTGACCCATTCACTGAGTCTCTCAACAAATCTATTCAGTTCTTCCCTCTGCTGAAAACAAAGGAAAAAGTAAATGGGAAAGCAAAACCCTACCAAGACAAATCTAAGAGGAGCCCACCCAGAAATAAGCCTTATTAAGAGAGAGTATTGTAAGTGCTACTTATTCTGCACGTTCTGAGCACCAGGATATCAAATCTAACTGCTGAGTGGGGTCCAACTCAGTACAGGCAACTTTCTTTTACAATACCGGAAGAGACTCTTTCATTTAGAATTCTAGGAATATGGGAAAACAACCAGGGGTAGATTCTTTACTGAGGGCTATACCCTTTTTACATACATATAGTAAACTTTCAAGGCTGTACAAGAGTTCTGAAATCAGTTTCCTTTTGCTTTTCACTCACTGATTATTAAAACCTTAAACAGGGCTGGGCGCGGTGGCTCACGCCTATAATCCCAGCACTTTGGGAGGCCAAGACGGGCAGATCACAACGTCAAGAGATTGAGACCATCCTGGCCAACATGGTGAAATCCCGTCTCCACTAAAAATGCAAAAATTGGCTGGGTGTGGTGGCGCATGCCTGTAGCCCCAGCTACTTGGGTGGCTGAGGCAGGAGAATTGCTTGAGCCTGGGAGGCGCAGGTTGCAGTGAGCCAAGGTCACACCACCGCACTCCAGCCTGGCACCTGGCGACACAGAGCAAGACTCTGCCTCAAAACAAAAACACAAAAAAACACAAACCTTAAACAGGTATAGCCAAGGAAATATTTTTGTTCCACCTGCACTTCCTTCTATATGTGACACTGTTCTCATTCATCAAGGTCAAGTTCAGTCAGACTTATTCCGTTAGATTTTAGAGGGTTTTTTTGTTTGTTTGTTTGTTTTGCTTTTCAAATACTTACTCACAGACTAGTTATTAGGCACTCTATCTTTTACAATTGGTTTCTATGGAAGGCTTTGCTTCCTTTCAGCAAAGTTCTTGCTTATTGTTAGTTGGGCCTGTATAATCTCAAGCTGTCCGTATCTCTAAGCTGAGTATGTTAAGTGTTTCTTCTTTGGGGATCAATGCCCTTCTACACACAAAAGCATTACTCTGGGAGGATGGAGGATTAAATCCTTTTTGACAGGAAGAGAGACTTTCTGTTTGAAGAAAAGCTGGAAGCACATTTACCCATTTCTGTGGGACTATGATTTACGTCTATATAGTACCATTAAACCTTTCTCTTACAATGCACCCCCAACCCTCCCACATAGTAGTAGGAGTAATAATAATTGTATTAGCAAGAAACATTTCCATTGTACTTCTATATGCCAGGTACTGTTCAAATGCTTTATTTTTATTAATTGATTTCATATCGAAATAGTTCTCTAAATTAGATACTATTATGCTCATTTACAGAAGATAAAATGGAAGCACCGAGAGATTAAGTCCAAGGCCACTGATAAAAACAGAAGCAGTCTAGTCTAGACCCTAGACTCTGCTTTTTGTTTGTTTATTTCTCACTCTGTTGCCCAGGCTAAAGTGCATGATATGAGCATAACTCACTGCAGCCTTGAAATTTTGGGTTCAAGCAGTCCCCCCGATTCAGTCTCCTAAGCAGCTGGAACTATAGGCACGAGCCACCACATCCGGTTATTTAAAAAATTTTTTTGGTAGATATGGGGTCTCACTGTGTTGCCTAGGTTAGTCTTGAGATCCAGGCCTCATGTTATCTTCCCAGTTTGGACTTCCAAAGTGCTGGGATTACAGGCATGAGCCTCCCTCCCCTGCTAAGACTCTGGTTCTTTAACTGCTTTTCTTTATAGTGAAAAACTAAACCAGAGGAATTGCTTTTTAATCACTTTATTACCAAACATCATGCTTGTTACGTATTGGATCAGTCAGGGTTCTCCAAAGAGGAAGAATCAATTGAATGAACAGATGGGTAAATGAATGGATGAGAAGGAACTTGTTAGGGGAATTGGCTTACATGATTATGGAAGCTGGGAAGTCTCATGATAGGTCATCTCCATGCTGGAGACCCAGGGATGCTGGTATGTAGTGATGGCTCAGTCCAAGTCTGAAAGTCTCAGAACCAGGGAAGCTCCTGGGGTAGGTCTCAGTCTGAGGTAGAAGGCCTGAGACCCTGAAGGGCTGCTGGTGCAATTCTAGGAGTCCAATGACTGGAGTACCTAGAGATCTGATATCCAAAGGCAGAAGAAGGGGTGTCCCAGCTCTGAGAGAGAGAGAGAGAGAGAGAAATACTGAGAGAGAGTGAGACAGAGCTAATTTTCCTTTTCTCTGCTCTTTTGTTCTATCTACCCAAGTCCCCAGCCCACTGGAGGGTGCCTGCCCACAATGACCACAGATCTTCCCCACACAGTCCACTAACTCATTTGCCAGTCACCTCTGGAAACATCCTTACAGACACACCTAGAAAGAAAGATACTGTCTAGTATCCCTTAATACAGTCAAGCTGACACCTAAGATTAATCACCACATGGATTTTTGCAATGAACTCAGGACCGAGATATATTATAACTAGATAATAACCAGCTTGCAAAACCTCTGGCGACTTTGGGGAGATTGCGTTTAAAGAGCACAGATTTGAAACTAGACATACAAGGACTTAAATATCAGGTGTCATTTACTGGATAAAACTGTGAGCATATTTCTTAACCTCCCTAATCTGGCTTTTCATATAGAAAAAAACCTATTTCTTAGGGTGTTATGAGATGGAGTACAAAGACAGAATAGCAGCTGAATGAAAAAGTGAGTAGCAAATTGAACTCCTATGCTGTACTTTTTTTTTTTTTTTGAGACGGAGTTTCGCTCTTGTTACCCAGGCTGGAGTGCAATGGTGCAATCTTGGTTCACCGCAACCTCCACCTCCTGGGTTCAAGCAATTCTCCTGCCTCAGCCTCCCAAGTAGCTGGGACTACAGATGCCCAGCTAATTTTTGTGTTTTTAGTAGAGACAGAGTTTCACCTTGTTGACCAGGATAATCCCGATCTCTTGACCTCATGATCCACCCGCCTCAGCCTCCCAAAGTGCTGGGATTACAGGTGTGAGCCACCACACCAGGCCCCCTATGCTGTACTTTTGATATATGTTTATTTAATCCATACATATATTAATTTACATTAATACATATATTAATTTACATTACATTCTGTGCTATTTTATGTACCCTCTCTCTCTGTACACATGTGTGTGTGTATATATATATATATATATATATATATATATATATATATCTCCATCTCTGTGTGTATATATATATATGTATATATGTATATATTTATGTCAACTCACTGAAGTCTCATATAGCAAGTCCGTGAAAAATTATCATTATCATCAACTCTGTTCTACAGATGAAGAAGCTGAGGCTGAGGCACAGAGTGATTAAATATCCTGCCCAGGGTCACACAGAGTTGGGATTAACAGAGCTGAGATTCAAATCCAGGCACATGGTACCAGTCTGTGTTTTTAATTGCTAGGCCATTTTGCTCAACACTAGCTAAACCATGAAATGAGAGGGCTAATTGGTATTTTAGCATCCATGTATTGGCATAAAAAGGGAGAAAGAGACTGCTATCTCAATTGTTTAAGAGCCGTTTTAGGTCACATAGTGAGTGGAAGAGCTGGAACTGGAAGTATTCTTTCATCCATCCACAGCTTTTTCTTTCCTAGTCACAGTGATTATAACTTTGGAGCCTAACACGTAGGACTACTGATCAAGTAGGAATTTGGGGCTTTTCCAGAAAGTTCAGAACCTACACCACATTGCAAATGGTGCACTCATTCCATTATCACATCACTGTGCAATGATGGATAAGCTAAGCTCACATTGTATTATACTCTTAGGTAGAGAAAGAGGCAGTGGGTAAGACTGAAATGGGATTTTCTGCTTGGTTTGTTAATGAAATATCTGAGAGCACTCTCCGCAACAACGAAATGCTCCAGTTTCTGGTAATGTAGACAAATTCAAGCTGAGTGATTAAATTCCACCTAATTAAAAATTCTTTCTCTAATTTCAGATTCTCTTTGTTTACAAGACTCTTTACCTTCTGTCCAAAATTGTTGTTTACTATGTTTTCCTGCTGCTCAGTTTTTTATTGCATTTCTCCCTGGAGATTGTTGTATACTGACAATGGTTAAAATAATTCTGCATGTAAAGTTTGCATGGAATGTGTAAATATTTGTACTTTAGCTCTGAAACAAATCTAATTTAAAATGTATAAATATATTGTTTTCAGAACTCCTTTCGGATGTCTCACTCATTCAAAACTCTTTTTGAACATGAACTGAAGATTGGATACACAATTGTAATTATTTATTAACCTTACATTTAATATTCCCCATGCTGCCATAAAATGTCTGAGGAGACATGCTGCTAAGAATAAACTTCCTCAGCATTGCAGTACAATGCAGGGAAAGAAAAAAAAAAAAAAAGAAACATATCTTTTCACCTATTGCAGAGCAAAACACTAACAATTTTGCCCATTTGAGCTGAGAAGTAATTAGTGGTATGGGATAGAAGCCAAGCATATCAAGAAAATGTGTTCTACTAATGTACTGATATACCCATTTTGTGTTTAGCTGTAATTTCTGTACATTTTGTAAATTTCCTTTACTTCTGTCACAACCTTAATATTGATAACTTGCTTCCCTGAATATAGTGATTTAAAAATAATGGCCATATTTTATATAGATGCAAATTGTAACTATATAAATTTTTAAACACCTAAGCCAATTTGTTATATATTTTATTACTAATTTTTTGTATGACAGCTTAATATGACTTTTCTTTCTTCTACAGTCACTTAGCTCAAAGCAGAATGGAAGCTCATACCAGCCTCAGAGTATCATACTGCTAACAGTCAGTGGAGATCACTTAATGGATTAATTCATTGTTTCAGGAATTTAGCCACAATGCAGGGCTCTAAGTGGCTTCAAGGTCATCTGATTTTCTTTCTGATGTGATACAGAAGCATTCAAATGATGGCCTAATTTGATCCTTCAAAACACCAAGATATTAATGTATAGCCTTCCTAGGCAATTTTTTCTGAAGTTAACTGCTTTGAAAATGGAATAAATACATAATCCACTGCACAATCTCATTCTTTGTTTGAGGCAGGCCGCAAGTTGGCTAATGGTTACCTCTGTGTTTATATATTATATGTCAAATGGTATGGGTCAGTGAGCAATCACAGGATCTGAGAAGTGGGAGTGTTAGGGATGAACTATTTTGTGTACTTAAAATGCAGTCAGCCAGCCCAAAGGAAATGGGATAGGAACATGATGGAAAGAAGTGGCCATGATCTTATCAATAAGGCTTACTTACAGTTTGCTGTTATATAATTGTATGTTCTTGGCTCCGTCTGCTGTTAATGGTGAGTGATTCTTGAAAAAAAAAAAAAAAAAAAAAGCAATAGGTTTATATTTATAAAATACATTGCAAAAAATTTATGAGGGATGTTCCAAAAAATATAAGTGGTGTTCCAAGAAACAAGTTCTGAAAGCAAAATAAGTCATTAAATTGGCAATTTTGACATGTGATTCTACTTAGTGCTGTTGTCTTGCCGGGATATCCAAATAATGTATTATTTGACTATTACCCAATAATGTTCATTCTCATTTTTCAGTGTGTCAAATTTTCATTGTAGGCCATATTTTAAAATATAGTTTATCAGAGGAAATATAAAGAAGAAAGATGCAAATGCTGTTCTGAAATACTGTAAGTGAAATCAGTAATTGATGTATAATATAAAAAATTAGCTAAACCAAAATTGACTTCAAAGGTAAAAGTAAAATAAGAGCAAAGAGACAAGATACTTTCATCACTATAAAAGGAAATGAGCTTATATAAAATAACACATACCCTAATGCCCAACTTGAGGATGCTTTTGGAACTATTCTTAAAAATTTGATTAAGGTAAATGCAGAATGAGAGAAAGTGTTCTGCCCTGAATATCTGTTATGAAAGAAAGATTAAAACTATCTAGGGAATGAATGCTTTTCATGTTTTGAAATTTTAAGATTAAAAAATTTAAATATTAATAATATTTAAATTTGAATATTATATGTTTCTGGTATTGCTTTCAATTTTTAAATGATTTTCATTTTTTAATGTTACCTTAATTTAAGGGTTTGTGTTTTCAAAAGTCGATATAGCAGAGACCATTTTAATATGTTATTGAAATATATAATTGTATAATGATATATTGCATTACATTAATAAGGAAAACCATGTATTCATTATTATTGTTGTCTTAAAAGAGAAAAATCTATGAAAATTTTAGTATAACAGTATCACAGAAAAATAATTTGCTGTTCACTATTATGGTCACTTATTATTACTTAAAATAATGTAAATAATATGAAAAACACAGGATAATTTATAATTTCAGGAATTTGTAAAAATTATCATAATTTCTGATTTTTAGTTATTGAATCCCAAAGATTAGTATCAATCAGAAGCTTGTAAACATTATTAGAGAGTATTCTGTTCTTTCTACAACAGATTTTCATTCATTGAATAGTCTCAATTTGTACATTTTTACTGGTTTAATTTTTGGTAACTTATTTGGAACTAGAACCTTCTGGCATCAATGATCTAAATATATACACACATGCATACACACACATGAGACTTTATACACATTTAAACATACATATATGTCATTTCCATAGTATAAGTTCATATACATTTATGTAGATATTGAAAATTTCAAATAGAAAAATTAGTTACATTCTAATAATGCTTTGATTATTTGAATCCAATTCATGGAATTTAAGTAAATCTTTTGAAAGTTCATTCTGTTGAAAGCTAAACATCTATATTATTTTGAACGCTTTTCTTGATTCATTTATAAAGGTGAACATTGAAGATGTATTTGCTTTCATGGTGATTTGACTACATATTTTGTGTAGTCAATGTACAACAAAACATAGTTTCTTTATAAATTAACAAACTTATAAAGCAGATATATACAGGAAATTTGTGATAGTACATGTATAATTTATAATCTAAATAAGCTACAATATTTTGCAAGGTATAATGATCCAAATTTATAAGTATTTTATATATATTCAAAGAAACTGAATTATAAATTTTTTGTGAAAGAGCTGGTACTGAACATATATAGACAAATTTATCATTACAGCAATTTATATTTTCTCTTCCTGCAGTCCATCAACAATTCAATTTTAGAAATGCTTAAGCCTAATATGAATGATTTTGTAAATTACGGTGTTTTACAAGTCTACTGATTTTTTTTATAACCAAGATCTTTAATAAATAGTTTCATGTTGTTAAAATAAATGGAAGCAGTTAATCATAGTATATAAATAGAATTTTAACTTTGGAAGCTTTTGGAAGACTTGAAATTATTGAAGACAAAGCATGCAAGCAGGTAGACACTGAAATTGTCCTTGCAAAAGACATAACTGAAGAAGTTAAAGTATATGAATGTAAACTGTCTACATGATTTAATTTTAAAATCCTGTAATTGTATTTCAGAATGTCTTATTTTATGGCAAAAATTCCTTTAACGTAGTTTTTGGTTTTACTTGTATACATTTATTTCAGGATCATAAAATGAAATGGAAAGGATTATTGATTTTGGAGAAACATTGAAAATAATAAAAAGAATCGATTTATTGGCAATTTTACTTGTAAATATATTTGTTCAACGTTTATATTTTGAATGGTAGTAAAACATGGTACCTGTGAAAAATATTTGGACTGAAATAATTTTGCATTAAATATCAAAAAGTAAAAATTTAGATTATTCTACATATAGCAGAATTTGTTCTGAACGTCCTCTAGATAACATTTATTGTTTTTTGCTCAATATATTTGCTTAGAGATTCTTTGTAATTTACTTGTTGCACTTCTTATGTTTTTGTCCCGCTAGATCACTGCCTCCTTTTTGACACTAGAAGGCTCCTTAAGCCAGGTTTGCCTCAGTTTCAGTAAAGGATCAGAGCAATGCCCATCTGGAACTACAGAGGTTCCAAAGAAACTCTCCTGGCAGTGCGGAAAAGCTGGCCAGGGGTTCCTGCCCAGGGAACCTGTGGAACATACATTTCATGAGCAGTGCTGCTGAACAGCCACTCTTTTTCGGCGTCTCCTTTGATTGAGTTATACAGCAGGATTTCCAGGAGTGGGGACGGTAGTCCTTTCTCCTCTTTTTTGTCTTTTGCTTTCTTCAGGAATATATCTCCCTTTAGGCACTCACAATGCTTCCTGTGGATTGAGGCATGGTCAGAACTTCTGACAAAGAACCCGATGGCGAGAAACCCAGCTCTCCACTTCAATCTAACTTTTTCTAGTGTAGAAACTGAGTCAGGGAAAATTTTTCACATGCTTGGTGCCAGGAAGATTGGGGATAGGGACATCTAAGACATGGAAGCCTATTCTCTCACCATTTTCTCAGGTTTTTTTCTTTCTTTCTTTCTTCTTTCTTTCTTTCTTTTTTTTTTTTTTTTCACTTCTCTGTGTCCCTATGATCTGACTCTATCATATTGAATTCTGTGATGCTTCTGGTGATAATCTTGGTTCTGTATACTTGTTTTTAGTTTTCTGTGGGGAAAGTGAAGCCAGCTTGTTAGAGTCTAAGCCACAATTTTGGACCTGGAAGTGCTTCTAAAAAAGTTTTGAAAAATATGATAAGGACACTTATCTCATTTCGAGTGAGATAACAGTTCTTTAGATTCATCTCAAATATTCTTTACATTTATTACATTGCTCAAAAATTAATTTTTAAGTCCTTGGAGAAATAAGTCAGAAACACAGGTTTGTTGATTCTTTCTTTCTTTCTCTCTCTCTCTCTCTCTCTCTCTCTCTCTCTCTCTTTCTTTCTTTCTTTTCCTTCTTGGTCTTTTTTCTTTTTGAGACACGATCTCATTTTGTCTCCCAGGCTGGAGTGCAGTGGTGTGATCTCAGCTCACTGCAGCCTCAACCTCCCAGGTTCAAGCATTCTCCCACCTCAGTCTCCCAGGTAGCTGGGGCTAAAGGTGCATGCTACCACACCCATGTAATTTTCTATTTTTTTGTAGATACAGGGTTTCGCCATGTTGCCCAGGCCGGTCTCTGACTCTTGAGCAATCCACCTGCCTCAGCCTACCAAAGTGCTAGGATTATTTTGGCTGGCCCAGAAACACAAATATAATCTGCCATTTATTCTCTTGAAAGACAATTACAAGAAACGTTAATTTTGTTGTTATAAATAACATCAAACTAAAAAATTCACCTTCACCACTCCCACCAAGTATAATGCTAAATAACTTTGTCAGCAAAGTGAAACATTTGAAACGATTCTGTTTAGGAATAAGCTATACTATCTTGGCTTTTCTGATTTCATCCACAGGTTAAAAGTAAAATAATGTGGCAATAGGAAGAATCCCCCTAATTTTGAGGAGAGGAAGTTAAAAAAAATCATAGCCAGTTTGACCAATCTATTATAATGCGAATGACTTCCACAAACCTATCCAATAATTAGATGATCCACATTTTATTTTGATAGAACTTTTCCAAGTTTAAGCATATAAGCAGAAAAACCTATTTATTGGATAATGCAAGTAGATTCTGTAAAGTATTACCAAATGTAGACTCATATGGAGCCATTTCTCAAACAACTGCTGTATTTTATTATTGCTAAGAAAATAATAGTATTTTAAACTTTTAAAGTGCTGCCTTATTTTTATTCTTGAACCCCTCTTTAGATTAGAAATAAAACATGCTTATATGTTAATATAAATAATTTAATTGACAGGAGAGATTTAAGATAAAGAGAAAGATTAGTGAAAAAAGTTATTCCTTGGGAAGGCAAGAGAGCCTGGGATTCAGAATATAAGCCAAGGGACTTTGTTAGGAGAGGAGATTAATAGTTATAAATATATGGTGATACAGGTCTACTCAGTTATAGGAATCTCCTAGTTGAAATACACCTTCAAGGATACAACCCAGAGGCACATAACTGGGTTTATGCAGCTTAGAGTTTTGCCAGAGCAGTACAAGACAGTGAGAGGGGACCAACGAGGGTAGTTTGCAAGGGAGTGATTACAATTAGTTGGGCTCAAGACTTTTGATAATAGAGTGATCAGTAGACTTTATATTCGTAGCAGTAAGCTATATGTGGTCTAACTACCTTTGACTTGTACCCTGTGATATACATTTAGTTTGAAGGCTAACATTGGTTTCTTTATTGCTATGTCTAAAATACGTCTAGATATGAACATTTTAGTAGCTAATATTTAGTGCCAATTTTCTCACTGGCATTCTTCTCTTCAATAAAGTCAGCAATCTAAGTTGTAAGAATAACCATTTTTATGGATTGCTATAAAAGTTATTTTATTTTGAATTCTAAAATGCTGTCTTCTAAACATCACTTGAGAATGTAGATGTGTTCTTGGCCTGCTGGGTAAAAGATACTCTAAATTTGCTTCGAGAAGTTTGAAAATATGAGTCTAAATGGGAATATGTTAGGTAGGCTTTTTAAACTACACACACACACACACACACACGGGCACGCATACACACACATGCACATGAACACGCACACATATGTAAACTGGTCCTGCAAAGCTCCCTTGTTTCCATCTATGAAAATCCATCCAGCAAATACCCCTCTGCTGTATTAGCCTTGCCTGTGAGCCTCATTTCTGCCACCATTACCTTTTGGTTTTTGAGGTGGCAGCGTGCTGCGTACGTGTAAATGCAACAGTGAGGATGCATTTACAACAGGGCAGGCCTCCTCATGTAACTAGCTTTTCTGAATGTCTGTTTTAAATTGAATGATTTTTTATTTTCCCTTCCTGCCCATTACAATGAAAATTTTTAAAAAAGAGATGGTCTCTGATTGCTTTAAGATTAAGATAATTCTTCTCCATGAATAAATTCATAAATAATAATCAAACACTTATAAAAATCAGCATGTTATCTGTAGAAACCTGCAAGCAATTTAGTTTTTAATTACACATATACATGTATTTCTGTTTTAACTTTCCCCATTTTTTTTCTCCAACTAATGGTGATGTAATATATTTTTGGAAAGTATAAGACAGCTATTCACAAATTCTGGGAGAGATACTTAAAGTATTAAAGAACTCATCCTTTGAATAACACTATATGTCATCCTCCCAAAATTATCTCATTTAATTCTGACAATAATCCTTGAAAAATGAGTGTACAAGCGTCATAACCATCCCATTATTACAAATGGTAAAATAAAAATATGAAGAGTGTAGGTAATTAGCCCAAAGGGACAGAACTAGTATGCAGCAAAAAGCGGAACTCAATCTCAGGATCTCATATTATGATTTCTGTGTTTTTTCTATTATCCACACTGCCTTTCCAAACTGCACTTCGGTACCTGTGGCAAGTCATGTGACTGGATTTAAGTGGAAACAGGGAGATGACCAATAAAGCACGCTCTGGCATGTGTTTCCCTTTGGAAATAATTTCCGAGGAACTGGACCTTCATAGAGAAGGCAAGCCCACGATTTCAGTCATGTTCGCCACACTTCTTGGCAGAGTCTTGCTTGTTCTGTCACTTATTTTATAGGATTTTATGAGATTTTAATAACACATTTAATAACATGTCATAAAGAAAACATGATATAATGAAAGAAAAGGGAAATACAGTATACTAGGTTAGCCCTAAATTAATAACCCCAAATATAAATGTTATATGATTTAAAAGATTATTTTTTCACCAGAGGAAAAGTATTTGTGTTTGGCATATAAACGTGTGTGGTGTACATAGTTAGTAAAACTGATAGTATTAATAAAAATCTTAATAGGCATCATGATTAGAATAAAATGATATTTTGATCCAAATCCCTAATTAGAACAGTACATTTACCAACTGTTCTCATGAGAAATGGAGCCAGAATTCACCATTTAAAATGATACCTAATTAATCTTTCTTTGTAACAGATGTCAGCCTTATTTTCAAATCTTTTGTAGACAATAACTCTCTGTATGACTCTTTTAATTGCCTATCTGGGGTTATTTTTTAACACTATAATATATGGTTAAGTAAAGAAGGCAGAGAAAATCAGTTTAACTGTGATTTGAGTCTGTTTTGCTACTACAGTGGGAATAGGAAATGCTTAACACCACAAACACATTCATGATTCCATTAGAATCAATTTAAAATAAAGTTCAGTAGTAAGTGTGTTAATCACAGCATAGCGAGGAAACACTGGCCTGAGAGTTAGGAGACCAGAAATCTCTGCCACATATTATTGTATCATCTCAAGCAATTCATCCCACCTCTTCAAATCACAGATGCACTGTGTCTGCATGACAAAGCCACTGGACTGTGATTCTTAGAGTCTCTTCTGGGATAAAGATTCTTTTACTATCTTTTATAAAATTCAATTTTTATAACTTCCATTTTAATTTACTCTGTGCTCATGTATGTGTACATATGTATATACTCACACACATACATATAGCTTTATCTTTATGTAGTATTTAGACTTCATTTCACAGTGTCTTTTGACTAAGAAGAGCAAGACAGTGACAGGTAATAAAATTATTTATGCTTTTTGACATATATTGTTATAGGTAAAAAAAGAATTATTATTTAATAATAGTTTTCAGTATATACCTGTGGAAGCATAATATTATGTTTTGAATGCTTTTGCGTCATTGAGTTAGGAAAAACAATTATGATGAAAATTTAAGATATATATTTAATTCCTATCAATTCTTCCTTACTATACTAAAGTAATGTGTATTTTTATTCTAGCAATTAATTACCAAAAATGACAAAAGTATAATATGAAGGACAGAAAAAATTATGGAATAGAGTGTGTTGAAAATGGTATCAGTACTTGCTATGATAATTAAAGGTAACAGGTAGTTAGTAGGAACTTACGTATCCCTATTGTTGAAGATTTGAATGATACAATCTGTATTTGGATGAAGACTGAAATAATGTGATCTGTAAGTCTGTTGGCTTTGAATGAGCTCTATACTGTTAAACAAAAACCCATAAAGTTGATAACCTTTACAATGCCAAAATGGCTAACAGCAGATAAGAACCATTAACATTTAGTAAGAGCTCATGCTATACAGTCTATATTTTATACATATAATTAACTTCACTTTAGTCCTTTAATTAACTTCACTTTGCAGATGAGAAAACCGAGACTTGCAGATGTTAGGTAAGTTAGTCCCGACTTCTCAACAAAAGTTGAGGAGAGCTAAGATTCCAGCTTAGGCAGTTTGAATCCAAATTCTTATCAATACACAATAAAACTGACCAGCAAAGGTGTAATACAGAAGACCAAATACCACGTGTTCTCACTTATAAGTGGGAGCTAAACGTTGACTAGGCATGAACATAAATACAGGAAAAACAGACACGGGGGGACCAGAGGGTAGTCAAGAGAGGGACACAGAGAGGGAGGTGAAGAATGAAAAACTACCTACTGGGTATTAAGCTCACTACCTGGGTAATGGACTAGTCATATCCCAAACCTCAGCATCATACAATATTCTTTTGTAACAAATCTGTACAAGTGCTCCAATTCTAAAATAAAAGTTTAGGAAAAAAGCTTAAAAATGACCAACTGATCACAAAGGATTAAAGGAAGCACATATGTCATTCCTAAACATTTATATTTAGCTTGACCTACCTGTATATCCACATGCCTTTTAGACTTATCCCCTAGAAAGTCTAGACTTACCTCCAACCCACACTGCCCAACTGAGCTCACCATCCTGTACTTTAAACTTGCTCCTTCCGGTCAGGCACAGTGGCTTATGCCTGTAATCACAGCACTTTGAGAGGCTGAGGCTGGCGGATTACCAAATCAGGAGTTAGATACCAGCCTGGCCAACATAATAAAACCCTGTCTCTACTAAAAATACAAAAATTAGCTGGGCCTGGAGGCCCGCATCTGCAGTCCCAGCTACTCAGGAGGCTGAGGCAGGTGAATCACTTGAACTGGGGAGGTGGAGGTTGCAGCGAACCGAGGTCGGGCTATTGTACTCCAGCCTGGGCAAAGACTGGGGCAAGTCTCTGTCTCACAAAAACAAAAACAAAAACAAAAACAAAAACAAAAACAAAGCAAACAAACAAACGAAGAAACTTCCTCCTTCTCTAGTTATGTTCCTAGCTGGACAATGTTCCCATCATTCATCTATGGCTCAAGCATAGAAATCAATGCCGTCTTCTCTCTCCTCACTTGCTACATCCAATTATTCATTATATCAGTTCAATTCTATTACTTAAATACTTATAAACCCAATTGCTCTTCTCTGTTGCCATGGCCTCCCTCCTGGTCCAGGAGACTATCATTTCTCACGTGGTCAACTGTAAAATTCCCCAATTGGCTACTCTTCCAGTTTTACTCTTTTCTATTCATTCTTTGTAATTTAATAAGAATGATGTTTTAAAGTCACATATTTTATTATATAACATAGCTGGCTTACAACCTCATATAGTTTCATTATTTTGGATAAAATCTGACCTCCTTAATATACCTACAAGTTCAGTCTCTGTTTGCTCACTTTCTCCCAAACCTACATCAACTTATGCCATGATCTCCTCCCATCTCATGTCACAGTCATGCTGGTTTTTTTTTTTTTTTTTTGGTGCTTTGCTTACCTTTGCTGCTTCAGGATCTTCACACATTCATTTCAAGTTACTTATCAGTCACTTCCTAAATGACAGTAACTCTTTTGAGCACTAGGAAACAGTGGTGAGCAAGACTGTCCAAGTCCCTGCCCTCATAGAACTTTTATTTTAATGATTATGAGGGACGGACCGTCAACCAAGAAAATGATGGATTTCCAAAGGATAGTGAGTTCTACAAAGAGAACAAGGCAAAGGGACAGAGCAAATGGATGTCTGTGGTGGAGTCTAGGATACACATGAGTTTTTAGATGCCTGGAACATTCTTACGGTGTTCTCTTGACATCCTACCCTGCTATCCAGACCATGCCTGGCTAACTCCTACTTACATTACAGTTCTGAGCTTAATTATCACTTGATTGAAAGGCTTTTCTTGACATCGCCTCTATCTAGACTAGAATGGGTCTATTGTACATGCCCCAAGTTCTCTGCTTGCTGTTTTGTAATATTCATCTTGCTTTAAATTAATTATTTAAAATCCATTTCCTATACTCTAAGTTCCATGAAAAAGAACCATTTATTTCTGGTACTTATTCAATACAAAAGACAGACCCATAAACCTCTACTCAATGAGTTTATATTCTTACTAATGTTTGAGAAATCACATAAATAAATAAGGTAATACCAGTTAGCTAAAAGACATCAATATTTGCCTGATTATAAATTTAGCAAATACAAAGTATAGGTTTTTTTTTTTTTTTTTTTTTAAACAATCTGTAAGTGATGAGCCTCCACTGTCGAAAATTTTAGCGATAACTTCTCTAAGGAAGTGACAGTTAGGCTGAGGCCTAGGTGAGAAGAGTTAGCTAGGTGAAGATCTGACTGGGCTAAATGAGAAAATATCTCAGCACACCATGGTGGGGAGCCATAGAGATCAAGGAAAAGGCAATACTTAAACTGGGAGTCAGAGGAGTTTCCCTGAGGAGGTAAAATTTGAGTTGAGACCCCAATGGCAAGAATAAATTAGCCATGTGACTATCAGAACAGTGGACTTTCAGAAGGAGAGAAGAGTACAAAAGCCCTGGGTCAGGAATGAGCCTGGTATAGCCTGGGAAAACTAAGAAGGCTAGCATGTCTGAGTGTGTTAATGACGGTGGATAAGGGTAAGAAATAAGGTCTGGTCTGAAGGAGGCAGAGGTCAGATCATAGCGGGCCTTGCTGAGCATTGCAAGGGACTTAGACTTTATTCTGAGTGCACTGAAAAACCTGAGTGATTTAAGGTAGGACCGTGGTGTGACATAATTTGTATTTTAAGAATATTACTCTGGCTATTTTAGAGAGGAAGGATTTTAGGAGACAGGAGGGAAACAATAAGAACAGTTGAAAGCTCACAGGTAACACAAGCAATCACCTCTGTCGTATGAATGAAGGGTCAGAAAGAAAGGAACATTGTGCATTCTGTCATAGAGATGATTTTCTTTGAGAACAAAGAAGCAAGATGCAGTGAAAAGACTTAGGATTCCGGCTGACTTGGTTTTAAACTGGAGCCTACCTACAGGACTTCGAACAGGTAATTTATAAAATAAGAACAGTCATCCATGCCTCATAGGGTTATTAAGAACACCACTAAGGAAACGTTTTTGAGCCTCTCATAGTACTGACACATGAAACGGACTTAAAAAAAACATGATTCTTTTCTTCCCCTTTTACGGACAACTATTCCCTGTGAGGAATAATATCTTACGCCACCAGTGGCTATTAATTTAACAGCAGTGACGAGCATTTCATGAGGACCCCTCATTTGCCAGGCACTGTGCTGGTTGCTGAGGCCACAAAAGGAAACAAGACAGACCAATTTTCCTTTCACAAGTATCTAATAGTACAGCAGGAAAGGTAGACATTAAACACATGATGACACAAATAGTTACCTGATCATAGTTGTGATGAATCTTCAAAAGAATAAAGTTCTTTAAAGTGTATAATAACAAAACCACCTCATCTGAGGTTTTAGGGAAGGCTCCTGGAATGGCATTGAGTTATATATCTGAAGGGTGAATGTTAAGTAGGTGATGATTTGCTTAATCTGGTCTTTTCAAAGGTGACAGCTGGTACAATAAGTTTTGACAACAATTGAAAAGAGAAACCAAGAGATGAAATCTGACGTGTAGGAAGAAATCCTGTACCAGGGCCCCGGAACAATGAGATGTGGGGGTATGTGATCTATGATGGGGAAGAGGAAGTTTGTCAGTTCAGAGTTCAGCTTAGAAAGTGGGCAATGCATATATCATAGAAATCAGAAGGATGATCATACTCATAAGTTTATACTCATTTCTTCCAGCATTCAAGACACTGGGAGCATAAATGAGAATGAGAAATTAGACTCAGGAAAATGAGTTAGCATATGATTTGGGAACCTGGACAGTCTTGTGAGTCAAGGTGAACTGAGCAGTTTCAGATACAAGTAAATAAATGATAATTTCTTCTTCCTGGTATTCATAAAGATAAAAGATCAATTCACAGCTTATCTGCAACTGCCTTAATTATGTTCTAAATATCAAAATATAAATCATGATCCCAAATCTAAGTTGATTTATGAGTGAAAGATCTAAAATTTTATAAAATATTTATTATCTATTTGTGCATAATTATTCCAAAAATAATTTAACTGAAAAATCATTATATATGTTTGGTATGCCAAAAATATTCAAAATGTAGGAGGCCATAGCTATAACTTCAATTCTGCTTTTGTCATATTATGAGTTTGAAATGAAAGTAGCAATTGCGGAAAATGCAGTCTTTGATCAAGTCTCTTTCTGTTTTAGAAAAATAATATTAAAGGGAAAGTGTGAAGTTCATACTCTCATTTCACAGTGAGCCCATTAAAAAAACAAACCCATAAAACATTGACAAACAAACAACACTTCAAGTCGGTCCTAAGTAAAATTATTTGTGCTACTCAAAAACTCTTCACTGGAAAGAATTTTTCACTCGTTTTTAAAACTATATTCATTCTCTGTTCCTGCCTATTGCATTTAGAGATGGCCGAGTTGACAATGTTCCCTCCTGTATGTGCTGATGTGGTTGAAAATCCCAGCGGCCAATCAGCAGTTTTTGCACACCATGATTTCCAGTCCACTCTGTCCTTTGAGCAAGGATTCTAAGTGCTGCTTGCCAAGCCTGCTCGGTTGGTGGTCTTGGCCTCAAACTCAGTGTGTTGTCAAACTGAATTGTTTCATCTCTGATCATGAAGCTTCTACTTGTCCTACAGGATGCTGTGTCTTCTTTGTGCCCTACAAGGTTATAGTCCTTTAAATTGGGTCATTGGAAATATTTTTCTTGTCTGCTGCCTGAAGCTAAATCTCCATCAGGTTCCTCTAGTTATTCTTCTGCTCACCTGGAATATTCCATTCTTTAGCTGTAAGAGGAAGCTTAACTTTTTTAAAAAAAAACCGTGAATCAGAATGGAGTTCTGCCATTTAGGTATGTTCAGCTTTAACGATTAAAGAGTGAGCATGCAAGAGCTTTCCTTCATTGCCCTCACACTTGCTGGGAACGTATAAATTATTGCAAACCCATGACTTAATTGACTCAGTATAGGGCTTCACCTTTTCCCATGTGCATTCTGAGTATAGCCTTCTGCCTGTGGACTTGGTGCATACATTATGTCTACTCACATGAATGCGAGAGGGCATTCCTCAAAGGCAGTGTTGAATTTTACTATCATCTTGTGCTTTCTTTTACTTACCCCCACTCCTTGTGATTTAGACTCTTTTAACTTCTTAGAGAGAGCATCAGCTTCAAATGGATTTTTTTCCCTTTCTTAAGTTCAATATGTGAATGTAACATGCCTAGCAAACTGTCCAACACACAATAGATGCTTTATTTCATTTCTTTTGATTCATTCATCTTTTAAAATTATTAAAATATTAATATATTTTCCCTTTTTCTCTTAGTGATCTCCAATAACATATCCTTAACTTTCCAAATTATTTTGAATCAGTGGAATTAAAATACCATCTTAATATGGAAAGATCTAGAGTTCATCAGAGAATACATTTAGGACTAGATATTTTTGTTTACAGTTTTTATAAAGATAGAGGAAAACATGCCTGAAGAATGAATCCATCATTTTTGTTATTAAGAGTAATAGTTGTTTGATGTTTCATGGGAGGAATTTTTGAACCCATAAATGGATCTTCATACATTTCAAGGTCTTCTTGAAGGGACAGTTTAGGTATGGCAAATGCCATCTAATGGTGTGTGATTTTTAAGAGTTTAGTCTAAAGAAACATGAATAGGTTTGTAACTGATGTATCTGAAAAATTCATTTATTCTTTTGATTCTACTGCTTCAAGGCAAATTCATCCTTCCCGAAGGGAGAAGGTGTTTTCTTTCCATCTGCAATGGCCAAACACATTTTTTTAATCAACGTTCTTTGAGGCACGAACCACGTTACTCTCCTACCACAAATTCTTCTGCAGACATTTTATAAAGAGTAGAATTCCCTTGTGCTTCCAACTAGGAAATCTGGGTTACAGATTTTAAGAAGAATTCTTGGGAAACTCTAGGAAGGAATTAGTCTTAACCTATCAATAATGTGTCGTAAGAAATAAGGGGAAGAAAGGAAATGTCTTTAGGGAAACTGTCTGCGTGGAGAAAAGGGATGAGATCTGATCATCTTCTTTCTTCCAACTCCAATTCTCCAAAGCCCTAATACCTACTAATATCATATATTTCTATTCAAGGGAGGAAAATGTATAAAATAAATTTTTAAAACTCTAATCATAGATTACTGAAATTCAATAAACTCATATAAAATTTGTATATAAAAAGCAGATTTATTTTCATTATATGAGCATGAAAACTACAAAAAAAGTTTCTATAACCTTATAGAGTTGCAACGATTTTCTTCTTTAAAAATTGTGTTTTCAAGTTTCATTGCCTTGTGCCAGTTTCCAGCCTAGAGTGAATTTTTATGGTTGAGTCATAAACCTCTGAAAATGATACCACTAGTTTATAGTGGAAGGCTGACACCACTTTAATTACAGCATGGCAAGGGCTGGGGTGAGAAGCATGGCATTAACGCCTTCATTCACTCAGTGCTTCAGGTGCAGGTGGGCTTGGTGATTCAATCCTGAAAATGCATATCGCCAAGTCATCAAGTTTGTACATAGATGTGTTTAATTTATACTTCTTTGCCCCTTCCAAGAAATACTATCATTAGAGTTATAATGAATAGCTTCATTTGTCAGTTTGGATCAAAACAATTTGACACTCTGAATAAACCAACTTCCCTGGGCTGTTGTAGCAAACATACTTCAGACTTAGATTCACAAGCTGCATCTGATAACTGTTATCACTGGGATCTTTCTTTGGCTAAAAGATAAAAAATAAGAGGTCTGATCTAATTTGAAACTGAAAAATGGCTCCAAAACTCATGCCACACAAGAGGAAAATCCAAGACTTTTGGCTACACTGCTTCTTTGGCAACATTGCCCATATTTTGATGAACAAGCAGATGATCAAGCAACTGTTTAAGAAGATCAATGAACCATAAGTGGCCTAAAATAACTGACTCATGAAAGCAACAACGCTTTAGGCATCGTAGGGATCTCAAATATGGAGGCTGCTTTTGTATTCTCTGGTAGGGCATATTTAGAATATAAACTACTGAGAAATTACAACCATGTATTATATATAGTACTTAGTACATTGTGAACCCTTAAAAACATAAACCAATTATAATGAGATGTTAAAAATAAGGAGTAAAGGAAGATAGGCATTTTCTTTGTAGTAAGATACTTAAGAAATTTTATCCTAAAATGGCTGAGGAAACAGCCCTAATGAAATAAGCTAAACTGGGACAGATCCATCAAGTCAATAACTACATTAGCAATTACATCCTTTTAGTGAAAAAGCAATCTGGGCCATGTCTCCTCAGCTATTGAAGGGATGTCTCCTCAGCTGTGCTGGGAGAGTCCAATAACTTTGGCTGCCTCAGCCCTCTAGAGCTTTCAGTTAAAGCGGTTGATGGATTAAGTTGGCAGCTAACAAGGGCCAGCCACTAGGGTGTATTGGGACTGTGTCTGAAAGCTCATGGAAAATTCTGAGAGAGTCTATATCCAAACAAAGTGTAGAAATGGATTTGATGGCCACTTCCATGCTGAGAAGTTTCCTTAAAACATTAATAAACTGGTCATCCTGTTTTCTATGAAAGACTGACAATGGGAATGTAAACAAAGATATTCTGCTAGGGTTGGAGATGTGGATAAGACATGTTTTCAAGGTGTTCCTCACAGAATCATAATCTGCTAATTCTGCAAGGGCTCTTAGAGAAAAATCTTGCCTAGTGCCTTGCACAAGTCCACTCACATAATTAGTGGAGAAACTAAATGTAGAGCTCAAGATTTGTGAACACCCATTAGTATTGTACTGTAATATTACTTGATTCTGCTGATTCATTCTGCTTGGGCAGTAGCCACCAACTGAATAAGTTCTATTCATGCCCAGTTGCTTATTCATGGTGGATGGTTGCTTCCTTCCCGCATTCTCTTTTTTTCTCTCTTTTCTCCCAAGTCCCTGTGATGTTCAGGGTCTTTAGCAGATTTACTTTCCAACGGGTACAACATTGTGGAAGACGCACAATAACAATGCTATGAAAAATCATTTTGTGGAAACTCTCTTAGAGTTACATGACTATTATATTTAGAATGAAATTTTCTCAGTATCTTATGACAAAGAAAAGGCTTGTCTTCCTTCTAATTTTTCAACATGCCATAATAATCAATTTATGTTTATTAATACCTCACAATGTATATAATACAGGGAAGTGGGTTGGATGTCTACCCCAGTAGCAGAATGAGAATAGAATTTAGAGTCAGACTTAGCTTTGAATGTTGCCTCTGATCCTTTCATGTAGCATTGGGTAGGTTGCTAGGCATCTTGAATTTTAAGTCTTTTTTAAATAAGGTGTTAGTACTTTCTACCATAGGACTGTTGGAACAATTGGATAATACAACATGCGTAAAGTGTTTAGAACTGTACTGAATTCAAGTGTCTGTGATCCTATATCACTTTCTAATTCCAAACCAGGAATTTTTAAAGTGTGATATCTGGATAAGTAGCACCACCATCACCTGGGAACTTAGAAATGCGAAGTTTGTGGCCCCACTGCAACTTTCGGAATGAGAAGCTCGGGGGAGGGATCTAGTGAAATGTGTTTTAACAAGTCCTAAAAGTGACTCTGATACACATCAGGTTTCAAACCACTGCTTTAAGGAAACTGACATAGGGACCATGGATTTATTTTTTTCATAGCTGTCCTTGATGTTCATTTCTTTTCTAATCTACAGTCTTGCAATTCTTAGAAAATGGACCTAATACGATGAGTATGTTGGTCATTATCTAACTAGTTTTATTTTCCACTTGCCGTTTTATGCTGTATATATAGCCCATTTTTAAAAAACTGTGTCTTACAATTGACCAGAATTAACCTACATTTTCTTCCCAGACTGTCTATTTTGTGGATTTATAATTTTCAAAATTCAATAAGATGAAATGAGTTTAACGTCAATATACACTGTCAGAGTTTTTTTTTTTTTTTTTTTTTTTTTTTTTTTTTTTTTTTTTAAATCATTGTTTAGTTGTTTGGCAAGCTAATGCTGTGGAAACTAAATTAATCAATCTTGGCTAAAAGTGGTTCCAGCTGATCCCTGTACATTTAGCCCTGCATAGAATTGTTATTACATTATTTAAACTGTTGAATTCTCAACCATTTAAATGGACAGGTGTTTTCTTCTCCTGATAACCTGCATATTGCTTGAATAGCCCCAGTCTGACGCTCCTCTGGGCAATTTTCCTTTAATTAAACCTGACAGCAGTTTTGGTCTGGAACTTTTAGAAACACCCTAGGATAGCTTATGTCCTTTCCACGTACTAAAAAAATAAGCTCCTGGGTTCCACAGGATGATTTAGGTGGAAGTATTTTGAGAAAGTTAAAAGCATCATATGAATATAAAGCACTGATATTTCTCATTTGGATAAGTTAACCTGGGTGAAGTAGGTTTTGAACAGCGAAGTGGTTCAACTTTTGCTCTAAGTCTTCCTTCCTTGCATTCTTTCTCTTCTGAAGTACTTCAAGACTTTCCGTTTTGGATCCCTGAATCCCTAAAGTAGGTTTTTTTTTTTTTTTTTTTAACTAGAACAAGGAATAAACAAAGCAACAGGTAACCTTTCAGAGCTAGCATTTTGGGAAAAACAACCTCTGACGTCTATCTGCTTTTGGAAATAGACAAGTTAACTTAACCTAGGGTACTGGGGCAGCTGGACTATCGGGGTCTTGAATATATGGTCATAGACAGTGGCCTTACCTTGGCCAAGATACTTTCAGACAACTAATTTCAGAGGCCGGGGAATGGAGTCACAGGGTTCTCAGGCTTTAGGTTGGTTCTCTAGGGTCGTCTGCTTGATGTTATATCTTGAGTAGCTTTATAAGTTTACTTCTATTGAAACACATAGGTCCACTTACAAATGGAGGCATCATGTAGAAAGAAATACTTAAAACTTACATAAATTAATTTTATATGTCTGACTCCTACAGTGTTCTAGTACTTCTCATAGAGTGTTTCTTCCACAATCAAATGTTAAAGATGTGAATAGCTGCTATATAGATAATACACTCTAATATTCAAAGACTTCTCTTAACAAGTTTTGGTAACTGGGTGAAATTGCTAGTGACAAA
Source organism: Saimiri boliviensis (assembly GCF_048565385.1). Lineage (NCBI taxonomy): Eukaryota > Metazoa > Chordata > Mammalia > Primates > Cebidae > Saimiri > Saimiri boliviensis. Next base: position 104,525,029 of record NC_133459.1, read on the forward strand.
ACTCGTTTTAAAAAAATATGGCAGAGAAAAGAGTAAGCAAGCTCAAAAGCCTCAGTTAACTAAGTTAATACCATATTGGCTAATGCACAGATTCAATTTTCCTCAATTAGCCGAGTTAGGAGACAACATATTTAATCAGTGAGCTAACAAGTGCAGCAGCTGATTGCTCTCACCGCCCTGTGTGTGTATTGACTTAAAAAGTAAATAAAATTACTTACACTACAATAATAAAGTGGCATTTTAATTTTATTACAGCAGTAACCTTTTGGAAGTACCATATAGCAGTGAAAACGGATTACTTCCTAAATAATTTTTCCCCCACTTTAACACGTCACCACTGTTTCACCCTTTGGAGAAGAGACAGCCAAATAGAAGTTTGTCTGTCAAGGAGACAGACCACATCTTCCACATATTCTATGTCTCTTCTGCAAGATACTGAGACAGTTCTGAGTGCACTGCTTGAATTCACTGTAGCAGCTATATTCCTACGTGGCAAAACATGGCCCTTGGCAGAGAGAGGGATCTATTCAAAATTCAGTGTTGTTCCAATTAGTTAAACACATCTAGAAGCCAGCAGTGTGTCTGCTTGTTTTTTTAGTGTCTTTGTCAGTGAGATAAGGAATAGGTAACATTTTTCTCACCCTTTTCATGACCTATATGGGGATATTAATTTACTTTATATTAATTAGCTTGGATTTTCTTATGATTTTTCTAGGTTGACAAAGGAGAATTCTCAAAAGTAATGCTACTCACTATCTCTTCCTATGTACTTGGTCTTTTGGGTTCTACAGTATTTAGAAAATTCTGTTTCTCAAATAATTGTACTATTTGAATGGATAAGATAAAAAATTTTAAATAGCAACCTGTTCCTTCTGCCGTTATTACATACTAAATGTGTAGGACTTTGTTTTCATTAGGTTTTCTTGCCTTTGGCTGTCACCAAAAACACTGAGTCAAAGATCTTATTGGAAAAGCCTGTTGTTACTCACTTGTAAAAACTCTTCATCCAGCATGTCAGGAGGAATTTTAATTAAAAGGGAGTAAAATCTATATTAAATTATGCTTTAAAATAGTTATTAGAATCTGTAGTCCCACAGCATTCCAGGAGGAATTACACGCAGGTATTCAGGACACTTTTGCTCAGTTCAGCAGGAGGTGATATTCTGTATATCATCCTCTTAATCATTTGCCTTTTTTGATGCATGTATACCAGGTAATCTAATTGCCTTACCTCATTTCATCATCACAACAATTCTGGGAGGTAGACATTATTATAATACCCATTTTTCAGATCAAGAAACAGAGACACTGACAAGTGGACCTGAACCCAGTCTTGCGCTGTGAACTAACGGCCCTCAAGATGATTTAATTACATTGCTGTACTCTTTGCCCTGTTGGCATTACAGCTACTCCAACTAGTTCTGAGTATTCTGAATGCTACAGGAAAGACTCAGGCGTTCTCTTCTTTATTTGGTCAGTGGGGCTCATAGTTTTCCCTATAAGACAGATTTTGCACCAAGCCCTCCGCTTTGCAGACTGACTTTCTCTCAGGATCAGAGACTGATTCAAGAGAGAAATAATTGTTTTTCTTCCCAGAATGGCATATCTCCTTTGAGCTCATTTAGAAAGACAAGTAACCACAGGCCTTAGCTAGGCAGACAAAGGTTCAGTCTTTGACTCTGTATCTGATTGTTCATGTGACTTTTGGACCAGTTATTTAACTGCTGAATCCAAGATTTCACCTTCTAAAAATGGATATAAAAATGTCTACTACATAGCCTCATGATCATTAAGTGATATCATAGGGGTATTTTTAATTTAATTTAAGATACTTATGAAAACAAAAACCCTTGAACAACAACCAAAAACGTCCCAGCTCACAATTAAACAGAATCAGTACAATGTTATGTAATATAAACTTACTCCTTGTGTTTGTAGTTTACATGACATTTATATTAGTAATATTTGGAAGACTGGGGACATATTTAAATGAGGAGAAGCTAATAATGTTTGTACTACTTGTAACACAGATACATGTGGGAGTATCCTGACTTTTGAAATGCCTCTATTTCTATGTAGTGACTTGGATGGTTTATGTTTCCCTTAGTCTCTCTTGACTCGGTGTTTCTGCCTGCATTGAATTCATTTAATTGAAGATGATCTCATCATCACAAATATGTTGCAGTTGTTTTCCAATAGCTTTCCACAACTGGATAACTCTGAATCCTTCAGATCCCAAGATATCAGTGTGATCCAAGGCTCTGTGGTTAAGTGGTTATTTACTGAAATATATGGGTAATGGATTACATCACAGTTCATATGCAAAAAATTTTAAATTGATATTTTACCACGTTCTCAAAAGGCCCTGGGCCATTATCAATGGCTCATTCATATAAAACATCAGTTTTCACACCTTGCTGAGTTTCTCTATCCTCTCTTTCTCTCTGGAAACCCATTCTGATATTCCCAGAAACTCTCAGGTTTGTACTTAATTATGCAAGAAATTTAATTCTCCTTTTTCTTTCCTGCCTTTGGATTCTGCCCCTACACACCAACACCCAAATGGTCCATCCTGCTAAATTCCAGAGAGAATTTATGTCATTCTTTCAAGAGGCAGAAACTGCTGCAGTCAGTTGTAATTTTAAATCACCAGCCCTTCCTCACCTCACTGTATGTTCATTCATAAATTTTTTATTAAGCACCAATTTATGAAGAATCCATACCCGTTTTAATGGTAAAGAAATTAATAAGTGAAAAGTAAGCAAAAGTGGTCAAGAAGACCTCTGCTGCTAAATTGATGACTTTGGTCACCTTTATTGTTCTTGCCTATCTGTAACTGTTGTGACTCTGGAAAACATCAATGGAATGAAAACTGAAATAAAATGTACTCGCTCTCCACAAGGTGGGATCATCAAATGCTCTCTCTTCATAATGCATGATTATCAAAATGTTGCTTCTGGAGAGTCAAGGTATTAGCATTGCTACTCTTGATAGTGATAAGGTTAAAAAAATATTAAAGACATCAGAGCATAACCTGAGAAAAGCCATATTCTAATAGCTCAACATAACATGGCCAAAGATATCAGAAACAGAATCTTGGTTTGGGTTTAAATTCTTCCTTTTTTTTTTTTTATTATTTCTGGAGGCCCAATTCTTCTTCCATTGCCACTAATGACTCAATATGTCAGCGTTTCGTTATCCCTCCTGCAATATTTATTTAAGGAACATTAAGTGAAAGGTGGCGGGTGATTACTTATTGCAGGATTTTAAAAGAAGCTGAAAGAGTCAACAATGCTGATAACGCAGGTTGGAAAGGAGCGCAGAAACTCTTTCAGATAGTAGATTGATATATTCATACACGGCTTTAAGATTTTAAATTTTGTAATAACCCAAATTTAGCATTCTTATATGGTATACATGAAATCTTAAAATCCTGCTTTTAATGATAGCAATGATTGAAGTGAATAAGGTACCTAAAATAGGCTGTTAAAATGAAACAACTGTGGTGCTAAAAGATTTAATTTAGAATGCTAACCGTATGTAGCAGGTGCATACCTACCTAAAACACTCTATACAAAATAATATAGGATTTTCAGAACAATGGCCAAAATAGACATTAAGCATTAGGATATTTTGTTTGCCTCCCAATAATTCCTGTAAAAAGCATGAATAGTTTTAGACAGACATCAATTTTGTTTTTCAGCCCCTGTGGATTAGGCTATTTTATCATCTGCGGGAAATCAGAGAAAAATAATTGTGTTGTAAAAATGATTTTGGCTAGCTTCAAAGTTTTTAATTGCTTTATTTTTGCCTCCTGGAACACCTGATATTTAATAGGCAGAAAAAAGTACACAGAAAATAAACATTTTTATAAATAAACAATAAACACCAAAGAGTATTGCTGTCTGCAGTTAAAGCCTCCCACAAAAACAGATTTATACAAGAATAAGCCTCTTTTTTCTATAAACTGGCTAAATAAGATATGCAATCTAAAGTTTCTCTGGAGGATTTTGAAATACTGTCAATTCAGTGGTGAGAGCTAATTGTAGTCACTAGTGATATTTTTGTGCAATGAAGACATTCACTTCTACTTGCTCAGAGTCTGGACACAGAGCATAACTAGCCAAAAAAAAAAAAAAAAAAAAAAAAAGAAGAAGAAAAAAAAGAAAAAAAAAAAAAAAAACAGAATAAAAATACAACAGCATGGAAATATTTCTCCAAAGCAACTCAACAGCACAGAATGGAGCTTTTCCTTGCTTACAAGAAAGTTCCATTTTTTATCCTCAGGAGAGCTATGATTGCCTCCCATTTTTAATGCCTCAAAAGGAGCTGAAACCTTTCTTCAGATTAAAGTCAGTGCCTTAGTGACATCAGGAAAGAATCCATCAGTTATCACCCAGGGAACAGACTTGTCACCAAGGGAACAGTTTTGGAGGAGCAAAGGCCTGAAGGTCCATTTATATGACAGAGGAGTTGGCTATTACCAGGATTTTTAATGGATAAAGTTGCTGCTTGAGATACTCCTACGGTAGGAGAGTCGGTTGTCCTTCAAAACAAGTAATTAAACAATATCCTTCACCATTTAAGTTAAAGCCAAACTAGGGTGTCTTTAATTTCCCTTCGAAGCATTCTCATAGTATTCACTTAGGATCTACAATTTTAAATGAGCATGTATACTAATCAGGGAAACCATTGTTGAGGACAGTAAAGGAGAAATCTTTCATGTTCATATTTAAAACCAACTAAAAGAGGCAGGTTGAAATTCATCTCTATCTGTGGCTTAATAATTCTGGAAACTGAGTGCACATTTTCCCCCTTCAGTATGGTCTGGTAAGAGGATCCGCCGATGGAAATGACAAACACAGACAAAAACCGTGTCCTTGGGTTAGTGTGAAACAGAAACAATGAGTAACCAAAATGCTGGTGACTTTTAACAAACATGCTTCCCACTGCCTTCCCTCGCCCTATGCAGTTCAGTCAACCTCCACTTGCCAGGGAGCAGTAGAGTGAATTGTTTAAGAATATTGGCCAGGAAGCCTGAAAAGCTTTGCTTTGAATCTCAGTTTTACTATCTGTCATTTGGAGCAGCTCAGTTTCCTAATTCACAAAATGGGGATGCTAACGGTACTACGCTGTAGAGATGCCATAAGAGCACGTATGCAAAACGCGTATCACAGTGCCCGCTATATAATAAGTGTTCAAAAAACGATAGCCATCCATTAGTATAGCAGTATAACTGTGGGAACATATCTGCTTGATTCAAGGGAAGTAAAAGGAATTTCCTAATGAACTAATTCGACAAAGCACTGACATGCTCCTGCTGGATGTTGTGACAGTCTTAGGGATATGGTGGCAAACAAGAGTCAGTCCCTGCTGTCACGTTGCTTAGAGCAGAGTGGTAGATACAGGCATTAAGTTGATAATCATACAAATGGCTGTATGACTGCAATTCCAAGTGCTTTAAAGAAAATATAATTAATGCCATGAAGGAATATAATAGAGACCTTAAACTAAACTCTGGCTAAGAAAGATCTACTGAAAGGGAAGCATTCAAGAGCTGGAAGACTGCGTAGGAGTTAGCTAGCTAAAAGGGCTAGGATTGGTGGCATGTCATTTAAGTGAAGAGAACGGTGTGTACAAAAGGGCTGATATGAGTGAAGATGGCATATTTGACGAAAAGAGAGTAGGCCAGTTGGAAGAAGCAAGGTGGGAGAAGGGGACAGTGAGAGAAGAGAAGAAGTTAAAGTGAAAAGTAGCGGCCAGATTTGTAGAAATGCATGGGTTCTTGTTAACAATTTTGACATTTTTTTTTTCCTGAACAACATTAAGAAGGAGTTAAATAGATTCTAGGCTAGTAAGTGACATAACCAGACTTGATTTTTATTAGAGATCATCCTGGCTACTTTTGGATGATGGATTGGGAAAGGAGTGAGTGAAAAGTGATTAGACATTCACTGTAGAAGTCCTAGTGAGAGGCAGTGGAGGCCAGGACTGGGCTGGGTAGAGTGAAGAGCAGGAAGATTGAATGGACTAGAGATGTATTTGGAAAGTAGAATTCAGAGGAGTTGGTAACGAACTGTGGCAAATGGATGAGAGAGAGGGAGGGCTCAAGGATGACTCACCTACATCTCGACCTAGGCAAGTGGATAAACACAGGTGTCGATTACTGATGTACTAGTTCACTTAATAGCATTGCTGTTGATGAGATTTGAAGTTATCCATTAAGGACTTGCTGTTTTATTATATAAATAAATTAATGCTATTTGGTCCCAGGATTGGGAATTGAAATTTAGGAATGCGCAATCAAAAATGTCAAAACAACATTTTGTAATAAGTTGCCAAACAAGTAGATTTCCAGTGAAAATCTCTTTCTTTTTCTAAACACCTGCTGCAGTTCTGGTGTTTTTGATGTACTTTACAAATACAAGTTTTTTTTGGTATTTAAAATTTTTTCTGTCTTCTTTCTTATCCTCCTTCTCTTACCTTTTTTCCTATCACATGACATTTAGCCCTTCTTCATTAACACTTAATTTCGTAACAGCAGCCTTAGATGGCGATAATAGTATCATAGAAAGAATTGGAGCATTGAATAAGTAGCAGCTGCTGACACATAAAGTTAAACAGAAGAGGAGGCTTTCTTAGCGAGTTTTTGTGTGACTTGAGGGACAGTAGCAAAGAGGATATTTCTCAAATCCAAAAGCTGGAAAACTCCATTACATTCAGCATTGCTAGGGGTAGTTGTGGAGAACAGTGCTATTTACTTAAGTTTTTCTGATGGCATTTGTAGTTTTGCAGGTATTTTAACGTCATTACCCAAGTTAATGGGGAATATGGATTTGCATTATATTTTGCAGTGTATTTTTCTTATCTTTATTGTTCTTTGTCTATTGTGTGTCTATTATTTCTGGAACAAAAACTCAGTTAAAAACTAAATTAGAACAACTTCCTAATTTGATTTTGCAAAGCAAACTTTAGTTTATAAGTTAAGTGTTGGAGAAACAACTTCAGCTTTAAAATATTGATATGAGATTACTACTAATAATAAGAAATAATAAACCACTGAAGTGACTGTTTACTGTTAACTTTCAGAGTCATCAAATATAATGGGGTGGCTACATTTTGCTGGTTTTTTATTTTTTTGAGATGGAGTTTCGCTCTTGTTGCCCAGGCTGGAGTGCAGTGGTGCAGCTCACCACAACCTCTGCTTCCCGGGTTCAAGTGATTCTCCTGCCTCAGCCTCCCAAGTAGCTGGGATTACAGGCATGCATCACCACACTCAGCTAGTTTTGTAGTTTTAGTAGAGATGGGGTTTCTCCATGTTGATTGGGATGGTCTTGAACTCCTGACCTCAGGTAATCCACCTGCCTCAGCCTCACAAAGTGCTAGGATTACAAGTCTGAGCCACCGTGACTGGTCCATTTTACAGTTTTATGAGCAATACTTATAGGAAATGGCTCTGACACGGTTGTGTGTTTGTGTTCTTTCTAGATTGAAAAGATTCTGATAATATTAAAACAAGCCCTTCATTAAGTGAGATGTATACTTTTTACATTGCTGTTGGTTTTAACAATTCTGTTTCTTTTTTAAAATCTATCCTTTGATTGCTGGGCATTGTTTGTGTAAGACTCTGGGTGTGTGAGTGTATGTTAATCATGGCAGAGAAGCAGAGTGAGAGAGAGATTCTATAGGTTCTGGTCTTTTCATTTTGCCGGATAATTCAAAAAGGAAATGGAAATTGACATTTATAGAGTCCTCACCATATAACAGGCACTATGCCAGACTCTATTTTTCTCTTGGTCCTCACAAAAACTTCATTTCTTACAAGGAGAACCTGAGGCCCAGAGACGTTAAATAATTTGTCCATAGGTACACAACTGGTAGAGGTCTGAGTTATAATTTTAAGCTTGGTTTTGAACTTCAGATTTCAAGTTCTTTTCTATATTTCTTATTGCCTCTGTGAGGATTTCTTATACCTTCACCCAATTCATCATCTGTGGACGTTACCGGACAGCTGACATTTGGATCCTTTCTGATTCAGCTGGGGATATAAGACAGGAGACAACCAGACGACACTGTATACAATGACCAGGTAACACATGTACAGCGTGATAGTATATGGCATAGACGCAGGCACATTTGTATTTGGAGAAAAAAAGTACATTGTGATTAGCGTTAGCTGAGAATGCCTTGTGAGGGACACACAAACACACACACACACACACACACACACACACACACACACCCCTTAACAGGAGCTCAGTCATCTGTGTGACATTTAGAATCATGATTAAGTGCAGAAGTGATGATCAGCACTGAGAGTGGCAGAAGCTTATGCGTAGTGACCACACTGTGAAATAAAGCACAGCCCTTGATGGAGCCCCTGATGGAGGGCAGGTTGAGGAGTCTGGCATTGATAACATTACTGCTCATTTTTGCACAACTTTCAGCTCAGCTTAACATTTGAAGTGGGTCTGGTAGCTGCTTGGTCAAGTCCCCAACACTATGTTTACAAAGATGTGCAAGAAGCAAAAGCAGTGTGGCCAATCATGCAAATCTTTTGTTGTGCTTACAGTGTACATAGACTAAATCCTAAGCAGTTATTTTGTTTTCTGGTTTGGTTTGGGTGAACGAGGGCTCCGTGTTTTTTGCAAAGCTGATGATAAATTAAGCATGTTTTCTGTCACAAAAATTGACAAGATTAAGTGTCCTGTGGTCATCACATTTCTGATTATGGAAGGATCATTAACAAGCAAACATCTGGCCATTATTCCTGATGAATCTGTTCCTTGATATTTCTTGACAAGGAGAGAGGGAGGGGTCAGTGAATTCAAGCACAGGCGAACCATGTTGTGATGACCCTGGCCATTGACTCTAGTGGTTATTGTTAATGAAGCATTCTGCATAATTAATTATTTGATACTGAGAGATACATCCGTCATATTGAGCTGTAGGGCACATGCATGGGCTCGGAAGCAGAAAAACTACTCAGAAGATTGTGAGTTTGGAGTTCTGGTTGGTGCCTGGGAACACTGAACATAGAGTATGTTGTGGGCTGAGGTAAAGCACTGAGTAGTCACAGGCTCCTGACCTAAGCTATGGATAATAGAGGGAAAAGTGGAAGGTCTTCTTCAATACCCAGAAAGCCTTACACTCAGTGAGGTGTACTCCCAGACTGAAGACAGTTCCCTGATTGACTACCAGCCATGAAACTGACATCTCAGTGACTTGGTTCCCCTACTGTGGGGAAGGGCATGCATCAGAGCAAACTCCTGCCTGGGGTATGCTATTTCTGTGCCCTGCCACATTGTGGCAGACAGCTAAGCTATTGCACATCTTTCTGGAACCTCTCCTGCCATCTCATTAGGCCATGTGTTTAACTTCAGAGTTCAGGGAGAATGAAGCACAACCAAGCAGCATTCTCCTGGAACTCAGACGAGAGAACAACTTCTTCCTCAAACCCGTGCCCCTTCCACCGCAAAGATGTGTATGCTAATTTTGTTTCAGGTGGCAGCCCTTGGCCCCTGTGTTTCCTCTCACATCTCAGATACATCCACCATCAGAAGAGTTGGAAGAGGCCTCAGGCCTCATCCAGAAAATGCCTTGTATTCGAGAATTGCAAACTGAGAGATCAGAGGAGTGACTGCTACGAGCTGTGAAGGAGTTGAGTGCAGATCTGGGATCAAGCACAGTGTTCTTTCTGCTATATTCTGTCTCTTCTGTGTACTAAAAGGGAATGTATTTGGTCTGCAGAGATATAATATGGAGAATAAGGGCAGAAGCAATTGCTCCTTAGTACTTCATACAAAGGAGGTGCTCAGTAGGTGTTTGCTAAAATCTTTCGGGTCCAATTGGCCATCTTCTCTAATTTCTCTTCTCTACTTATACCCTCAGTCATTTTGGTTCTCCTCTCACAGTGACCCTCTTATCTGCCCCATCCACGGCATTCGGTCCCACCGCCTTAGTTCAGATCCAGAGCAATTTCAGCCATTTCATCTGCCTCCCTGCCTCCCGCCTCTTCCCTCCTTGGTTCCCCTTTCACAGTGCTGCTTAAATCAGATCTTTATATCCTTCACTATTATACGCTGCTGCTCAAATTTCTCAGTGTCAAATCACCTCTTGCAGAGGAAGAACAAGAACCTCAGTGTGGTATTCAGTTTCAGCCATTATCTGTCTCCAACTATTAGGTAATGGAAAGTGAACTGGCCCGGGAAGCTGGGGAGCCGAGGTGCATTTCGGCTCAGCCATTAGCTGTGTGACACAGGAAAGGCACTTAATCTCTCTGCGATTCAGTGTCCTCATGTGCGATGCAAGAAGTTAGGACTGGATAAACTCTCACTTGTTTTCAAGTTGTTCTGATTCTAGCCTTAGTACTCACAACTCCTGTGCTTTGGTCAACTATACTCCTAACAAGCTTCTAACACAAACCATTCTTCTTTTTATGTCATTTCATCATGGAAAGGCCATTTCATCCTATTGAAATCTTATCCATCCTTTAAGATGCAGCCAAAAAGCTACTTGGAGACATTTCTGATTGCATTTCTGAAGCTATACAAACTGTTCTCTTATACCTCATTTCTATACCTCTTCTACAGCACTTTTTATATGCCTGTCTGGGCACTTACCTTCTTTTTTCCTTCCTACTTAAAGACAGATCCGTGTCTTGTTCTTCTTTGTTTCACCTATAATGCTTGGCTCAATGCTTTTCACAGAATAGATGCCCAATAAATATTTGTCGAATTGAAAACCCACAGTCTGTGCCAAGAACAAATGTTCCCTTTCTCACTGGAAACTGATTGGGGTAGTATCTAAGATCAAGAGGAAATTAAATAATGAGATTTGCCTCTAACTCACCCCAGTGTTTTTCCTAATTAGCTCATTTGGTCATTGTTGGAGCATTCAAAACTGAACTGGTCTGTTCATTGTTGAGCAATCTGCTGCACATGTATTAATTGGTGATTCCATCTTATCTAACACTTTCTACTTCCATTTTTGTAGGAGGAGTCTTAGCTTATATCTAAGCACATTTCACAATGCCACTAAACACATCTGGGCAAATTAGGCTGATTGATGGGAAGGTACCTAACGGTTCTATCTGCATAACGGAACAAGGAAATTCCTGGAAGAGAGTTTATACTAAAGGCAGAAAGAGCCAGTAATAAAGCTTGGTCAGTAATAAAGACCCCATGGTCAGGGAGGATATGTCCTTTTGAGAAATAGTAACAATAGATAACATTGATTGAGTGCTTACCAAGTTTCAGGCATGATGCTGAGAGCTTCAAAGGCATGATTGTGGTTAATTTCCCTTCTATCTTATTAAGATAGAAGCAGTTACCCACCTTTTGGAAATGCGAAAACTTAGAGAGACTAAACATGTCTGTTATGTATTTAGTAAATGGCAGAGACAGAATCCAAACCAGGTTGGCCGGAATCTAGGGCAAACTGTGGGCCGAATCTCGCTAGTGGCCTGCAGAAACGGGCCTTCAAACTAAGAATTTTTTTCTTTTTCATTTCTACAGCATTGTAGAAAAACATACAAACAACAACAACAACAACAAAAAACAAAACAAAAAATAGAAGAATACGTGACTGACGCCCTATGAGGTTCACAAAGCCTGGAGTATTTACTATTTGGTCTTTTACAGAACACTTTGGCTGAGGTCCAAACCCATTTGGCACTCAGTATATTAAGGCCTTTAGAATTATCCCTGGGCTTCATTCCCTGTAGACTTGTCTTGGATAGAGTGTGCTAAATAATACCTGAAAAAGTGATTTTAGTGAGTATTCTTTAAGAATTTATTGAGGGATAAGGGCTCTACTTTTGCCCATATGTGACAAAATATAACACGAAGAAAGGACAGAGGCACCAGCCACATGGCAGCTTTTACATCTAAAAAATTAGAGACTCGGATGAGCCCTGGTATGCAGCAGGCTCATAAGCTTCAGTTGTGCAGGGTGGAGCCCCACGTGGGTACTTGACATTTGTGGTGTGAGGCAACCTGTGACAATGGACCGCCTGGAACAAAGAGGAAACAGGAAGAAAAGCCAAGCTTGGAAAAACAAAAACCAAAAAAAAGCAACAACAAAAAAAGCCAAGCTATCACTTGGTAGCTGACAATCTATTTTTATAAACAAACAGTATTTAAACCCCAGAGTCTGTCTAAGAAGGAGGAATGAATAGGCAGAGCACCACGGATTCCAATTCTCTCTGCGTGCCAGCTTTTTTGTTGGCCATGATAAGTCAGGTTGAGCCTGTCTTTGAGCTGTGCTGTTACCAGGCACAGGGTGAGGGATAGGGAATCCCACTTCAGCCTCAGGTATAAGCCTTATCCAACACCATAGCTTATCAAGATACTTCATACAACATAACTGGATAAATTAGAACTTTGTTTCCTATTTGGTTAGTAAAACTTTTACATATATTTCTGGGAGGAGTGGTAAGTGACACTCTGAGTTCTGAGAAATAATGAAAGGTATTTTTAAAAAGCAAGCAAGAAAAAAAAACACTGACAGGAAACAAATGATTTGGGAATTATATGGCACATCTTCCTATTGTCTGAAAATACTTTACCGACACTGCATTAACCTTCAGACATTATGTTTACTGTGTTATAAAATATGATAATACCAATCGTGTACTCTGAGAATAAAACTGGTCTTTTAAAATGCCTTTTTAAGACCACAAACTGAGTTTAGACTGGGGTTTCCTATTTACCAGTTGTGTGTGTGCAAACTACATAACCTCTCTGTATGTATTTTTCTATTAGCAAAATGAGGATAACACTCTTATTTTGGACAATTATTCTGAGTGCTATAAATTGTGACAATCATCTAAACATTGATTGACACATTATGTCCATTCAATACAGAGTAGTTGGTGATGTGTTCTCAAAAATAGGTTCACAATCCACAGCTCATGAATATGCAGACTCTACATGTATTAGAAAGATACACATCATTTGACTGGAGTAGAGTTTTAGACACTATGTGACATGGTTTGATTGTGTCCCCACCCAAATCTCACCTTGAACTGTAGTTCCCATAATCTACATATATCCTGGGAGGGACCCAGTGGGAAGTAACTTAATCATGAGGGCGGTTACCTCCATGTTGTTCTTGTGATCGTGAGTTCGTTCTTGTGAGATCTGATGGTTTTATAAGGGGCTTTTCCCTACTTTGCACTGCACTTCTTGCAGCTGCTATGTGAAGAAGGACTCATTTTCCTCAATTTCCACCATGATTCTAAGTTTTCTGAGATCTCCTCAGCTACACTGATCTGTAAGTCAATTAAACTTCTTTCCTCTGTGAATAACCCAGTCCTGATAATGTTTTTATTACCAGCATGGGAATGGACTAATACAGTATCACTCTACACACATGCACAGACCACCCATTCATCCACCACACATTGATTAATTTATTCATTTAGTAAATGATAAGTATCTACTAAGGGTTGTGGAGATGCAAAGATAAAGAAGGCTCAGTCATTTTTCTCAAGGAATTTCTAATCCAGTAAGATAGGATATAAACTAACAATGATACAACGTAGAATGCAATAAGACTTTTAATATGAAGATTGAACATGTGGTGGGATATTTGAAGACAGGAAAACAGTTTCTTTGTGGCCACCATCTACAGCAACAGTTAGGATTTGTGGTGGGCTACTGTGTACCACACAAGAGGATTAGGCTTCCTCTGTAAACGTTCCTGTGCTGAGGCAATTCTGGTTCCAGTCCTGGAGGTCGGAGCAGTGGGTTCCCCTTGCAGCACACAGATGTTTAAAACAAAAGGAGCCAAGCCTTCTTTTCTCCACCTGACTGTTATGCTATACTCGATTCCAGTTTCTCTCAAAGCTGGCATCAACTAGGAATCCTTGAGAGTCTCTGGGGATGTCTACCAATGAAATTCTAAATTTAAATACGTTGTCCTGTTATAATTTCAAGCTTTATTTTATGAGTAATTTATTACAATATGTGTTCTGGTTTGACTGTTTTAGATAAGTGAGCTACATAAATATGAAAATGTTATTTTCAAGAGGGATTTATTTAATAACAAATATAAAAGACACTTCCAATTTCTTAGGTTTTGAAAAGTGACAATTTAAAACGAAGTTGGATTTTATCTTTAACTTCTTAGAAGTCATGAAGAAAGAACACTTTGAAAATGAAACTGCATTTGGAAAAACTAACTCTCTTATTCAAAACTTCAGTTACTGGATTTTTCATATCACTGAACCATGACCGATTTTAGTAATTATCCCTATATTATCATTATTGTTCATACAGTTTCTGCTAAATTCTTTTACTTTAAAAGAAAGCAATTTTAAGATTATCCTGTTGGGTTTATGCAGAATCATCAGTTGAATAAACTGAGTCTTCAGGTAAAATTTTAGTTGTACAGATTATTGTTGCCATCATCAGCATCATCATCATCTTTCTTGGAATAGTCAAAGAATTTTGAGCTCAGATTTTCTACTGCTGATATAGACTCAGAGAATTAAGTCACAGCATGGGTGGGACAAATAATTCATGAACGTGACTTAGGTTCCTGTTCTGTAACGCAGAGTGACTTTTGCCCAGTGGGGATGTTTTAAGTGATTCGGAGTGAATTAGCTTCAACTCTCAGTATTATAGCCTTTTGGTTGGACATGTAATTTCTAGAATCAGACTGGCTGGATGTGGAGTTTGGCCTTGCCCACGCTCTCACTATGACCTTCGGAAAGTTACTTTTCTGTGAATTATTTTTCTTATCTATACAATGGGAGGTAAGGGATAATCATATCCATTTCATGCAGTTTAGGTATGTAATAATTAAATGACTAAAATTTCTAAAAGCAGTACCAGACACATAATGAGCGTTAATTCCAATAATCTCTAGCAACCCTGTATGATGGTTATCATTACCCCTATTCCACAGATGAGAAAACTGAAGGGTTTAGATGTAAAATGGTTTCTATATACAGGATTTAGAAGGTAGCAAAAGATAGACCTGGAAAATCTGGCTCCAAAGGCAGAAAGATCAATAAGTTTGAGTTTTTAAAATTGCTTTTAATGTGGTGCTGGTCCTCATGTATGAAACATTCCATGGGTGTATTCCATTTGTTAATGTACATCTCAAGCTGCAGGCAGAAGAGGAAAGTGCTAGAATAACACAAATGGAGGATAAAAAGTGTCAAGATGTTATTTTAGAAATACAGCAATGTGAGCGAGGGAGAGAGGTGGCTGTATAGTATAGCACAAGAAAATAAGCGTGCCAGCATGGTATATGATAGTATGCCAGCCCAGCTGAGCTAGAAAGAGGACCAAAAGGTAAGCAATGCATTTCTTTTAATGCTAGGTTTGAGATAAGTTTTTATTACAAACTTGGAATTTTATGAATTTGTGGTATTTACTATGTTTGTGCCGTAAAACCTACCGACATGCCCTTTGCTTAGTGAGGACCTTTCCGGAGTGTATATTTTAATATTTCCAACAGCAGTCATTGCTGGTGTTTTCCTCTAGGCCCTGGGCCCCAGACCTAAACAGTCTAACCAAAAGAAGAAATATTAGATGAGCTTTGCATAGAATATTATCATAAATAATGAGTTCGTGTCCTTTGCAGGGACATGGATGAACCTGGAAACCATCATTCTCAGCAAACTGACACAAGAGCAGAAAATCAAACATCGCATGTTCTCACTCATAGGCGGGTGTTGAACAATGAGAACACATGGACACAGGGAGGGGAGCACTACACACTGGGGTCTGTTGGGGGGAAATGGGGGAGGGACGGGGGGTGGGGAGGTGGGAAGAGATAGCATGGGGAGAAATGACAGATACACGTGAGGGGAAGGAAGGCAGCAAACCACACTGCCATGTGTGTACCTATGCAACAATCTTGCATGTTCTTCACATGTATCCCAAAACCTAAAATGCAATTAAAAAAAAGAATATTATCGTAAATAAATTCAGTGTTTTTGATTATGATTTTGTAGAAGGAGCAAGTTAAGCGAAGAAAAAGAGTGACTTAAGATCAGCAACAACAATAAAGATGCAGCTTTTTTCAATCCCTTTGATCAAGTTTTTTGTGTGTGCACATTTCTTAAGTTCTGGCATTCGTCTAAGTCAGCCTACCTGAACCCAAAGCCGTCATTTACTACAAAGGAGTTCACGTGTCTTGAGGTGAATGGTCTGGAAAGCACATTGCTTAGTACAAAATAAAATAAAAGACAGGAAAATTGGTATTACTAAGAAAATTCTTTCGACAAAGACCGCTGCGTGTTCTAAAGCCTGTTTCTCTTTCCTCCTGAGTACATATACTGACTGTATTTCCTAGTTTCCCTTTTTGGTGAGTGTGGCCACATGACTGAATTCTGCCCTTTGAAAGGTGGGCAAAAGTCATAATATGTCACTTCCAGACTTGGCTCATGAAATCACCTATGTGATTCTCTACTTTTCTCTTTTCTTTCTGCTGAATGAATGGAGGGGCTGCCCAGGATTTAAAGGTGAAGGACGCCACCGATACAAGCACCCGAGGCTTCTGAATGATGCATAAACAGAGCAAGCCTCAACTAACACCAACCGGACTTTATGTGAGAAAGAAATGAAATCCTCTTAAATTAAGTCTTTGAGATTTGGGGATTAGTCTGCCACTTGCTGTGGAGGCTGGGATGAGCCTTCTTGAAGAAGGTCCTCGTTTAGAAGTGAAGAACTATTTCCAGGAGTGCTGCCGGAAGAGAGTCTTCAGTTGTCAGCCACCTTTAAGAATGCTGGATAGAAGAGTCTTGTCTTATCCAAGGTCATCGGCTTTCTTCCAGTGACTGATGAACATACTAGCATAGAGGCTGTGCCCCTCAAGTCAACCGGAGAAAACTCTCAGGAGTCACTCAGTGGCAGAGCTACCCATGATGTGAACTGGAGTTGTTGAGATTTGACTGCAGAACAGTTTTTCTCCCCAATCCTACTTTTTTCCTTTTTCCCACAAGTGTTGATACAAGAACTGTCCCTTTATAGGAATGTACTGCACGGCAATGTCATCTCAGAGTCTGCAAGGAGATTGCAAGGAGATAGTGTTAATGAAAGTATCTCAGAGCCACACTCCTTTCTTACATGCCTGGAGCTTTATTCAAATGGTATCTCCTTGCAAAGCAAGGATTTTTTTTTTTTTTTTTTTTTTTTTTTTTTTTTTTTTTTTTTTTTTTTTTTTTTTTTTTTTGTGAGACAGAGTGTCAGCTCTATCACTAGGCTGGAGTGCAGTGGCACAGTCTTGGCTCACTGCAACCTCTGCCCTCCCCCAGCTCAGGTTCAAGCAATTTTCCTGCCTCAGCCTTGGGAGTAGCTGGGACTACAGGTGTGTGTCACCACACCCGGCTAATTTTTTTTGTATTTTTATTAGAGAGGGGGTTTCACCATGTTGGTGAGGATGGTCTTGATCTCCTGACCTCGTGATCTGCCTGCCTTGGCATTCCAAAGTGCTGGGATTACAGGTGTGAGCCACTGTGCCTAGCCCTGGAAGGCAATTAACATTGGCTTATTTAAAACTCAAATCTTTCCTTAGCTTCTGTTGCATAAAAATAAAAAAAACCTTGAATTAATTCAAAGTGAATTCTGAGCAGTGTCTCTGTTGTCTTCAGCTGAGCCTTTATTCTCCATATGAATTCAAAACCCTGATTCTCATACTTGCCAGTATGAGAATTTAGGAATCTTACTTAACATCTCTGATCTTCAGTACTTTCATCTGTAAAATGAGACATTAGTGCCTACTCACAGAGTTATTGCAAGCATTAAACATGATCATGGAATTAGGACAGTCAGCACAGCACCTGAAGCACACATAATTAGTGATGACTGGTTCTTATACTCTGGTCTTAGTTTCCCTGCAGTCATACTTGGCTAACTTGCTGCCCAACTGCGTAACCCTGTGTTCTCTCGCTGGAATAGCTTTCTTCTTTTGCATGTCCTGCTCGTCCTTCAGGACTTACTTGAATTGTAACTTTCTCACAAATTTTGGCACCTCTATCTAGATAAAATATCTCCCTTTACCAAACCCCCATAATAATTCGCCTTCGCTTCTCTTATGGTATGTACATATCATCTCCATAGCTAGAGAGTAAGCAGCTTAAAGTCAAGTCCCAAGTTTGATTTATCTTTTACATTTTCTAAAAAATGTTGTGTAGTGCATACATACAGCCCTTGCATAAAGAGCTCAACAAATATTTATTGCATAATTAGATGAATGAATTCGGTCAGCTCAATGTCCTTACCTGAAACTTGCATAGATTCAAAGTAAAACTACAATCCATAATTATCAAGAACAGGATCTTATACCAGAGTTTCCATGTTGGATATAATACCATGATTACCAAAGGCAAAGGTTCTCACAAAAAGAATGCCAATAGATAATTATTAATAATTTTTGGAAGGTATCAAAATGTAGCTAATGTTAGAAACAAGAAAATATGAAATATCAGTAAAACCATTTATTTGTCAAATGCTGACATTGGCTTGTATTATGGGACAGACATTTGCTAAGAACTTATTATATTATTTAATCTTTATAACAGTCCTGTGAAGTAGGTGCTGTTGTTAGTCTCATTATACAGATGAATGAACTGAGGTACAGAGAGCTTTTATAACTTGCTCAAAGAATACTCAGACAAGAAGTGGCAAAGCCATTTTAAAAAGTCTGTGTCCTTCACTGTTACTCTCTGCTACCTTCTACTTTTTTGGAGACAATCTTACTATACTATGTCAGAGGTGGTTGCTGCTTTCCCAACTTCTATCTCATGCTAAAATCATGTTCTATTGCCAGGTGGGAATACTGTTAATCACTTCACACTGGGTTTGTGATATGCAGAGCTCATCCGTTACGTGATTGGCTAGCAGAAGATAAGTCTGGAAAACGACTAAACAAAAGGAGAACCTGGCATTATAATCAGTTCCCGGCACAAAGTACACATGCTAAGAAAATCTTCTTGAATGAACAAGTTAGACAAGAAGAGATTAGAGGGCTTCTGTTAGTAAGCCATAGAATAATCCCAGATATATTTGGGTAGTTAGCTGCAGATGCATATGCTTGAAATTTTATGCCTTATTAAAAAATAAATCAATGGGCAATGCGCTGAGAGTCTGTATATATCATTTTTTATGTCTCAGTCTAAAAATATACTAATTTTATCACTTTTAAGTGTTTAAAAATCACTAGTCTGAAAGGATCCAGACTCCTCAGAGAGGAGGTATCTCTCTCCTCTAAATAACAGTACAATTAAAATACGATAGACTTTTGCCATTCCCCAAAAGAACATTACAGCTACAGGAAAAACAAAAACAGATTGATTCTTTTTAGTATAATGCTCAGGAAATAGAGGGATTCCCAAAAGAATATACACGGTATGGCATAATTTTTATGCAGTGCAAAAGCGAGTATGTGATAAGGGAATAGAAAACTAACAAGGGAATGATAAAAACAAATTCAATATAGGTTACTTTGGCACAGCAGGGAAAGAGGTGCGCAACAAGAAATAACACAGAGGCCGGCACGGTGGCTCACACCTGTAATCCCAGCACTTTGGAAGGCTGAGGTGGGTGGATTACCCAAGGTCAGGAGTTTGAGACCAGCCTGGCCAACATGGTGAAATCTGTCACTACTAAAAATGCAAAAATTAGCTGGGCATGGTGGTGGCGCCTGTAATCCCAGCTATTCAGGAGGCTGAGGCATGAGAATCTCTTGAACCTGGGAGGCAGAGGTTGCAGTGAGCCAAGATAGAGCCACTGCACTCTGGCATGGGAGGCAGAGTGAGAATTTGTCTAAAAAAAAAAAAAAAAGACACAGAAATAGTATTAAATCATTGGTAATATTCTAGTCTTAGGTCGTTTGATGGGTTTATAGATGTCCATTCAGTAAATAAGCAAAAATATAAACAAATAGGTTTAAGAATGGCATTAATTACCAAGAATGTTAATGTTGATTAACCATAGGTTGTAATTAGTTATTCCTGTGCCATGAATATAATAACAATGAAAATAAACTACCCTAAAATATACTTGTGAATAATTGCAAATGATATTTGACAGATTTTTGACAGTGTCAGGGACCCATAAAGCTAAGAGAAGTCAGCGTCTTACCAATTTTAATGGCCAAGAAGAAACCCCAGTGGAAGAGAGTGTGGTTTGATAAAGTCTAGATGAAGGAAAATGGAAGAGCTCATTTATTCATTTGCCCACTTATCTGCTTAAGAATCCTTTGTGAGCACTAACTGTTGGTCTGGAACAATTATGTAGGTAGTGGATGAAGCAGAAGGCATACAAAGATGAATACAACAAACACATTCCTTCTTTTTTTATTCATCTAACACATTTTTATAGACTATCTGTTACATCATGAAGAGTGAGGGCTGGGCATGGTGGTTCACGTCTGTAATCCCAGCACTTTGGGAGGCCGAGGCAGGTGGATCACTTGAGTTCAGGAGTTTGAGACCAGCCTGGTAAACATGGTGAAACCCTGTCTCTACTAAAAATACAAAAATTAGCTGCTTGTGGTGACATGCCCCTGTAATCCAAGCTACTTGGGAAGCTGAGACAGGAGAATCAGTTGAACCCAGAAGGCAAAGTTGCAGTGAGCTGAGATCATGGCATTGCACTCAGCCTGGGGGACAGAGCAAGACTCTGTCTCAAAAATAAATAAATAAATAAGCAAAAGGGAGTTAGGTGCTGATGATACTGTGGTCAGTAAGACAGCTGTCTCTTGCTTTCCAGTGGTAAAGAGAGATGTTCGTTAGGTAACTACTGTAAGACGTGATGAGTGTTATGACAGAAGTACAGGGTGCTAACAGAGGGCTATAAGAACAGAAAGGAAGTGACTATTTACCTTATTACCTGTGGAAATCATAAGACAGATGATATGTGAGAGGGGTCTTAAAGACTGAGTAGAAGTTTACTAGGTAGAGACAAGGAAATTAGACATTCTGAGTAGACACACAAAAATGGAAATTAGGAAGCCATGGATATTATCCAGGGAAAATTTGTAAATAATTTGTACTTCTATGTTTTTGATATTGAGAAGGATATGTCCACAGAGTGAACAAAATTGTCTCTGATATTTTTACAAAAAAAAAAATTGCATTCTAAGAAATCAATTGTGTGTGTCCCCATATGTGTGTGTCAGGAGGTGGGGAACAGGAAGGGTTAAGCAATTACCCAGTGTAAAAATGTTAAGTCACCATGCAAGATGGTAAGTGCCTCATTTAAGAAATATAGTCAGGATTTAGATCATGGAGAGAAAGACAGGATAGAAGGGATGATTTCAGTGGAAAAGTTGTTTTCAAGATGAGAGAAAACCTAGGTATGCTTGAAAGAAGAGAATGGACCTAGTAAAAGAAGAAACACTGGACATATTTAAAGAAATAAGATAAATATGGGAGCAATGTTTCTTGGGAATTGAAAAGTGTGTGTTTTTTTTTAAATTGAAATGGAAGAGTTAGATAAGAGGAAAGATTTCTGTTCCTGTGAAGGTGATAAAAGTATGAATTGATAGGGATAATGACGAATATTTGGAGAACTGAGGTCCATGGTAATTAGGGGCTCAATATCCTTAATAAAGTTGAAATAAGGCTATCTACTAAGAAAGAAGTAGTGAGATTTTAGATGTTAAAGAATTAGATGACTAGGATGTTAGGGAGTCAATTATTAATCCTAATAATCTGTGTTTTAGCTTTTGGAGTCCATGTGGCAGTGGAAAGTAGCAGGTTTCGTGAATGCAAGGAGTTAGAAGAGTACACTGTAAAGAATTTATTAGAGGCCTATGAAAAAAACCATATGACAATAAGGCCTAAGATAATGTTCACGTTTGTGTATGAATAATGCATAGTAGAGGAAGCTGTTGGCTGACTCAGAGAGGGCCACAAACAGGCTGAAATTTGAATGAGTCATGACATGGATGTAAAAGTCATTAAGACTGAAAGGGAACATCAGGTTGGAAAGAAAATGCATAGTTGTGCAAGAAAAATAGGCTCCCCCATGGAGGGGGGTAGAACATTGTGGTTATAAAAAGAACATTGTACAATGTATTGGAATAGTGGAAGGGATGCTGGATCACAAGGTGAGAGTAACTACTTTTAATTTGTCTTCATATCCAGCTTCCTTGTATCTCCATCTAGATTGTTCATATAATTAAGATAATACATTTAAATGAACTGTTACTTTTAATGAGGCTTACATTAATAACACACACACACACACACACACACACACACACACACACACACACATACATAACCCTAAGATAAGTATAAGATAACTGCATGGATATTTAGCCCTAAGATAAGTAATAAGGCTAACACCATATCTCATGGTACATTATCATCTTAGTCCATACAAGACCCCTCCTTTGTTTCATTTAGTTAATGATTCCATTTTATCTCAATCCTCAACTCTTCTCCCCTCCCTTTTCATGTCATGGGCAAGTTTTCTAATGTAAAGAACTCCTGCCTTTTGGTTTGTTGTACCCTTACAAAATGTATATTATTATTTTGTGAGTATGTACTTTCAATGACCATAAATAGCAATGTGTCATGTATTTTGTTTTACCTCTGTTTTTCACTCTGAGCAATCTCTTTAAATCCATTCATGTGTCTATAATAATATCTAAGTTGTTGCTTTTAGCTGTACACTATACTCCACAGTGGGCATTCAAAACATTTTACCTTTTAGCGTCTCATTAATGAACACTCAATTTTGTCTCCATAAATAACACTGATGCTAATATGATTGCACATGTTCCCCTAGAACTTCTGTACAAACTTCTTTGAGATCTATATCAAAAGTCATAAATAAAGATTATGTACATACTAATTTTGACCAGGTAGAGCTAGGTTGTTCTCAAAACAGCTCTTCTATTCCACAGTCTCAACAATAGTACCTGATGATTCCTACAGAGTCATATTACTGACAACAGTTAGCACTGTTCACATTTCTAATTTTTGCTGAATAAATTTAGAGTGATTTTTTATTGTGGCTTTTAATTCACATTTCTTTGATTACTAGAAAGTTTTCACATTTCTTCATAAGCTTCATGAATTTTTGGATTTTTTAATTCTACATTGTTTGTTCATTACTTGTATCCATTTTTTGGGGGGCGGGGAGCAGGCTGCTTTATTTCCTAGCTAATTTGCAAGAATTCCTGACATGTTCTGATTACAAATATTTTGTAAGTGTTTGACATTCTAAATATCTTCTTTTGTTATCTCATCTCTTCTTCAGCTTTGAATATATTATTTGTGTTAAACAGAAATCTTCAATTTTAATACAGTCTTGCCAGAAGAGAAATAGGTCAATAAACTCAGCTTCTCTAAAATTTAAAATCTTGAGGGTCGGATCAAAAAACTGAGTTGTTGATTCATTAGATACATTGATGGTAGCATGAGATAGTATTGAATTCCGTGATGTGTTCCTGTCCCTCACCTTTTAGAGGCCTGTTTTTTTTTTCAAACTCTTTTTTGAAATCTGTGAGATACTTTAATATCCTTTCGATACGTTCTGTTTTGCTTGAAGTAAGCCAGGGTTCTTTTCTGTTGCTTATAGTCAAAATAATCTTCACTAATACAATAGATTAAAACTGAATGAGAAAATAATGGTCTCAGGGTCACAGTTAATAAAACAGCAATGCAAAGCTTTGTGATCCATGAATTTCCATCCGCTAGAGAGGTGTTCTCTTTATTATCTCTTCAAATGAACAAAGAACAAAATGATATATTTTCACATAGTGACATTTAGATTATTTATGAATAAATGAACTTCATATCCAGTTCCATAATTACATTTGGTTGTAAATATGTACACTAATAAAAATGGGACAATTTGTTCATTAAGTAGAACTAAATATATTTTAAATGCTGGGCCTTAATTTAAAAATTTAAAAATCTTTTTGAAGAGAACCTGAATGAGCTGTTTTCTCATTTTTTGGTGACCTATTAATCTGGGCAGTCCTTGCCTCATCAGCTATATCTTTCTATATATGGGTATGCTCAGACAGTAAATAACATCTCTTCCTAGTGCAAGCTTTGTGTCCTAGCAAAGGATCAATTGCTCCTGCAAGGGAGCAATGCGTTACTTAATGTCAAAAATGTGATTGACTTGGAGAATAAAGGGAGAATAATGTTTACATAGGAAGTGCTCAAAAAATGCAGCTTTTGGGTTTTTTTGTTTGGTTCTTTTTTTTTTTCTTTTGAGTTTCTCTTTAACTGGTAATTGAAATATGTCTAGATCCTCAAATAGAGATTCCTGAGAACAGATGTGATTATAATTCTGTAAAGGACAACTGTTTGAATTTTTGTTACATTATGGGAAATGAATCTTTCAGGTAAATGTAAGTGAGAAATTTTTTTTTTACTTATTTATTCTGAGTCCTTCTCTAATTTTGTTTGTCATGGGATTTTGATTCAAGAGGTATAGAGGGGCAGAATTCAGTATGCATAACCAGCACCCCAAACAATTCTTAGAAAAGTGGTCCATGGCTTGTCTCAGGGGAACACTGTTTTAGCTTATCAGAATAACATGGAAATGAACTGACTGGAGTGAAGATCTTGGAGATGTTTATGATATGAATTACTGTGAATTTATTAAGTATATCTAGATTTTTAGAAAATAGTATTTGCTTATAAGCTCCAAAACTATCCAGTACCTTTCCTATAAATATAGTACATAATTGCTGGCTGGGAGGGGGAATTAGATGCAGTGGTATTTATATAGAGGCACTGCATTTGATTTACTTTTTTACTTAGCAAAAATTTATGCATTTCCTGCTATGTTAAAGACAGTTTGGAAGACATAAGACACACAGAAATTACAAAGTGCAATCCTTGATTTCAAAGAGTTCATAATATATTGGGGCAACAAATATAAAACAAATAAATTCCATGATGTTGAGATGAGGATTATAATACCCATATGTAGTAAGGTTCATTGGTAGAAAAACTAGTATTCAATTGTATTATAATGTAATCCCCTGTCATTCAGTCAACAAATATTTATCAAGTACTTGCTATATAATCCAATTGTGAAGTAAATACAGGTTAAAAAAAAAAAAAAAAAAAAAAAAAAAAAAAAAAAAAAAAGAAACCCCTGTCCTTCTGATAATTACAGCCTAGAGGGTGACAAGCACCTAAGAGGTATAAGCAATGAAAAAAATATAATAAGCTGTGATTGGAGAAGCATAGTGTGTTATGAAAATATTTTATAGGGACCTCTGATCAAAAACTGGGAGTTTAGGTAGATTAACTAAAAGCTGAAAAGTGGTCAGGCAAATGAGGAGGAAAACAACAGTCATGCGCATGGAAAGAAGAGCATCCTAGGCAACGTGGCAGTGAGGGAGGGGATTTTGTATTTGAAGATGAATGTATGGCTAAAGCCTATAATGCGAGAAGATGCTGGAGAGTGAGGAGAGGCTAAGAGTTACAGGTCATGTTGAATGATCTGACCTTTATTCTTCAAGCTGTGGGACACCACTGAACGATATTATGCAAGGGAGAGACATGATCAGATTTATGTTAAACCACTCAGCCTCCGGTTCAAAGAATAGATTTGTAGAAGGTTAAAACTGCAGGTAAGGGACTGGTTAGGCTGGTGCATTCCTGAAGTTGAGAGGAGATGGAGGCCTGATTTAGAGTAATTGTTTAGGGATAAAGAAAATTGGGCAGATCAGAGAGATATGTATCGAATAGAGCCAATGGCACTGAAAAATTGATATCCCCGGAGTCTCATGCAGTGCTTAGCACATAGACGGCACTCAAAACTGTTTATTGGACACATCTTTCTGGATGTTCAGCCAGGTCTTCAAACTCATTGTTTCCTTAACTGCATTTATCTTTGCCCATGAAATCTGCTCCTTTTATTGACTTTCCATTTTTGGACCTGTCATTAACTCCTTTCCATTCATGCAAGGCTATGAATCATTTATTTCTCATCTCCCGTGGTTAACTTAGTACTTTACACAAATAGGAATAAGTATTAAATCATTTTTGCTTAAATGAATAACTATGAATTTATTCAATCTGACAACCTCAATGTGAATGAAGCTTACCCAGGCACATTAAATCAGTGGACAAAGACTGTGGAGCCAATCTTGTAACATCTCCCGAATCTCTCTCTTCTTTCCACGAGCACTGTTTTTGTTGTTGTTGTTGTTGTTGTTGTTGTTGTTGTTGTTGTTTTGGACAAAGGCAGGATTCTCCTCATATGTCCCTGTCTCCAAGCTATGTCCTCTTCAATGCATTCTAGTATTGCTTCTAGATACATATTTTCAACAGACAGTTTATCTCTGTCATCGTGGCTTTCTTCTCATTGGTCCAGTGACTCTCCCTTGAAGCCCTAAGTTGACCTTTGTGATCGTCCTTGATTTTTGTTCCGATTTTTCCTTTCTTTCTCTCACTGCCCCACTCACTCGCCATCCTCAGCCAGGCTACTTCAGCCATAATGGTGTTATTATGTTCTGTCAAAATACCATACATTTTGCCACATCTTTACTCATGTTGCTTTTTTGATTGGAATTCCCTTCAGTTTAGATTTGACTTGTCCAAAATCTACTACCTATCCTTCAAAACTGAGTCCTGAGCCCTATCTTCTCCATGGAAACTTTTGGGTCTTTCTCCAGCTAGCAATGACTACTCTATTCTGAGCACCAGGAACATGTTAATTTTCACATGTATTATGGAGCATGCTGCTTTTGTTTAAATGTTTATTTCTATTCATCTTGCCCCCCTTCATACACTGCAAACAGGACATGGATTGTGTGCATTTCATCTTCGTGGCTCGGTGATACCTATTGCACTGATTTACAAAGATATGTCTGATAAACATATATTGAATGAATGGATTATAAACAGACACTCAAAATCCATTCCTGGCTAAATTGAAGAACTATTTTGCCATTCTTCCTATAATTTAATTCTGAATAAAGAGTATGCTACTACCTTAAAGAAGATTGAAAAATGAGTAGAAATGCTTTTGCTGTTATGGAGTCTTGGAAAGGGTTACTCCTGACATTTAGTACTGAGGGATGCTGATTATCCTGAAGAACGCTGAGCAGTCCCACCCAATTGAAAAACATATATAGAGTTTGAATTTTAGTGTATGACAGTCCTGTCCTGGAGCTTTTTTTTCCTTTTGCATTTTGATCACGAAATTATTCCAACAATTTGATAAAATAAAGGTCATATAGCATCCAGGAGAGGGCTTGGCATATAATAAACTTTTAGTCAGTACCAGCTGTTAACGTCAGTAGGTTCTTTGAAAATGGAGAAAATAATGCCTATCTCATAGTATTATTATAAGGGCTAATTAAATGAGAACATATAAAGCTCTTTGAACAATGGCTGGCATATGGTATATGCTCAATAAGTATTGACTATTACTGTTATTGGTTTTACTGTTATCAGTATTATTTGGAGATGCTTCACAGAGTAAGAGTATACTGAATTTGTAGTCAACTAAAAGCCTCAAGACTTTTTCAAATGAAAAGCCAAGTCCATTCCTTGGCGTGCCTTATACCTATAAACAAAATAAGCTCGGTTCTTGCTGTGCGTTGCTTCTTTTTGAAGGTTTAAGGGAAATGTCAAGGAGAAGTCCACTTAATGCCTCTGGCCTTTTATCCATAGCACTGAGAAAATAAGATCAAGATGAAGAGAAATAATAATTTGAGTCTGGGTTTTGCATTCAAATGGATCTGGCACTGTGTTGATTTTTATGTAGTGCAGTAGGTGCCTTTTCATTCAGCATTTGGTTTTCTGAAGAAAGAAATGTATGAAGATGAACATTTTTTTAGGAGTTAATTTGTCTTCCTTCGTTCCTTCCTTCGTTCCTCCCTCCCTCCCTCCCTCACTCGTTCCTTTCCTCCCATTCTCCCTTCCTCTTTTTCTTTCTTTTTGTACCATATTCTAATGGAACTTGGGAGCTATCTACCTTTGAATTTAGAATTAGTTTTCTACTTGCTTTCATGATAACTGTTACCCTAAGTAGCCCACAAAACACATCCATATATATTACCTACTTTGATTTACACAATAGCCCATGGGTTAAAGATTTTACTAATGAGGAAATGGAGCAAACTTGTGACTCACACAGAGAGTAAATGCCATTTCGAAGATTCACCTTTGGATTTGCTGGCTCTAAAATCTGAAATTGACAAGTGCACTATTTAATATAATGACAAACAACTTCAAGCAGCCATCCATTTCAAAGATTCTTAGAATCTGCTCGGTGGGGAGGACAATGAGAGATAAAAGAGAAAAGTCCTGTTTTACAGACTGTTTCCTATGTGTCAGGCACGAGGTTAGGCATTTCATGTAATCCTCCATATGGAAAGTATAGAAAATGAGCAAAAGAAAAGTAACTTACCAGACCCCAAACTATGTGCAGGCTGTGTGCAAATTTTTGTAAGGTTGTTTAAAGCTCAGAATGCTTCCAGTGTTAAAATTGTTCAAAGTGACAGTTAATTTCTCAGTCTTCTCACAAATCTTGTTATGAAATACCATTTTTAACACTGGTTCTGAGGAAAGCGAGTTAGTTGTGCCTTCATACCTATGATATATGGAAGAGGATTTCCTTGTTAATATTTATAGGGGCACAAAATAGGATGGCCTCAACCATTAGGTACATTTGTACCTAATAGTAACTTAAAAAGTCTAGTACCGATGAGTCTAGGGCTACATGTTTTCCCTCTTCTTTGTTAGAACTTAGAGAAATCAGAATGTCTCTTGAAAAATACATTTTTCCCCTTCCATTAACTCTAATAATGATGATCTTCTGGGAAAAGAACTATTATAGAGCAAATTTACTTACAGTTGTTTTTAAATATTTAAACAAATATTTGAATGGTTCTGATTAAAGCACGAGTAAGGAAACACATAAATGAGCTATTTCTGCCTAAGTTAGTATAAAAATTTAACAAACCGAGCTTTGTGGGATGAGCAGTCATCAAACTTTTCATGCAAATTGTTTATGTTATTTATGTATTTCAGATATATAAAATTTTGTATTCAGTAGATATGCATAATTCCCCATTTCATTACAAACTTACCAGTATTTTGTATTTGTGATCATTTTTTAAATAATAAAATTATTCGGTTTTACCTTTCAGTTATGTCATTTCTATATGCTTTGGTTTTCACTCTACTTTTTAAAAAATCTAAAGCAAAGAGGAAGTGCATCTGCTATTTGTGGCTGGATGGCATTAGATGAATATTTTAAAAGCAAGTTCTAGAAATCTATCAGAAACTTATACAACAAGTATATGTTTATTATTCAATGCTTTCATGAAAAAATAGATTTTTCAACTCCTGAGGTTATACTGGTGAACAGAATTTAAAATAAAACCTGAGAAGAGTAAGAGAGATTAAATAAATATTCATGAAAATGCCCTCCTCAGGAAATAGGGTCATTTGAACAGTCTATTCCATTAAAAATCGCTTTATTTCACTTAAATTGGTTACCATACAAGGAAGGAAGACATACAAAAACTAAGGGATTGAATCTGAAATCTAGACCACAGAAATGATGTAACTCTCTCCATTGCATTAACCACATGGAATTTAACACAAAAAAATCTAGAACTGATTTTTTTTTAACCTGTATACTCAGAGGAATACCAAATATACATTTAAGTGCTATGTCAAAATTTTATTAAAAATTGGTATTTATATTAATATATGAATACTGATAAACTATGAAGTAATTTGGACTCATAACATTTGAGATGATCTAAAATAAGAAATTACCTAAAGGTGACATACTAACAATCACTTGTAATGATCATTGACATTAGTTCACAAGCAGAATAACACAGAATAGATTGTGAAATAATTAGCGTCATTTGCTTTTTATTTATAAATCTCACTGCAAATTAAACCAAATGATCTTTACCCAAAATATAAATAAAATTGAAATTTTAACATTTTAAATGAAATGCTGATAACCAGACCTACTGATTAGCCATTTAAAATGTTTGAAATTTCATTCTAAACAATTTATAACTATTACATGGATGATTTCTTGGACTTTTGCTTATCCTACCACATAATTTCACCCTCAGTTTCTCTCTCTCTTTTACTCTTTTTGTCTCTTTAACTATTCCTTTTAAGATCCATACATTAACCCAGACCCTTAGGAGCTGTTGAAAAAATTATGTAAAATGGAGATGGTTGTTCTAGACCAACAAGTATCAGCATTACCTGAGAGCTTGTTAGACATGCAAATCCAGGACCCCATCCTTGACCTGTTAAATCAGAATCCCTGGGTAATTCATATGTGCAATAAAGCTTGGAAAGCAATTGTCCTGGGAGGTGCATGAATACTTCAGAACCTAAGTTAGTACTAGATAACTTTCATTTCCAACCAAGTATTCTTAGTCATCTTGAGTTAGAAGTGCTTTGGGATGGAGTCTGGAATGTCCTGTTCTTAACACCCAGGAGAATGACCTTCTATTTTAAAATGTGCTACTCATGCAATCTCCTAGCTGGTAGAATGAAGGGCTAAGGCATGCAGTCTTGCCCTTCCCCCCAAGAGCCAAGCGAGCAGACAAGATTTAATGAATCATTACAGGAATGTGCTGACCGGGAATACTGCTCTGATTCTCTCTCCTTCCAGCCTTACTGGTGCATTCCTGTCAGGACAGAGATAGAAAACTGAAGCTGGGACTGGGTAGTGGAAGTCATTTTCAGGATGCACGCAGTCACCGGTATATTGGCTGTCAAAACAAAGAAAGAGAAGCTGAGCTATTTTAATTTCGTCATTCTATGTGACCCCTTGGTTTATTTGTGTTTAAAATTTAAAACAGTGAAACAGCACAAACAGAAGTAATGTTTTACTCTATTTGTTTGGAAAGTGCAAATATTAATCTATACATGAAATATTTTATGGGATTTGAATAATGTATTTTAAAAGTGAAGTTTATTCTTTTAAAATTATTAACCATTTGTTTTAAAAGTAGAAAATGAATCAAGAAAATAAAATATTACATCAATGGTAAAATCCAAGATGTTTTGATTTTATTGAATATGGTTAATAAAATTACTGCATTATTATCCATTACTGCTACACACTAATATAAGTATTTTCCCCTTAAAAATGTTAATTTCTTACTTTTTTGTACTGTCATTTATTTTATTTTTTAAAATTATTTTTACTGATGTGATTTTACATACAGTTCAATAAAAGAAAATTCTCATCTAATTTCTCTGTTGGCTATTATCAGTATTCCTTTCATTGCATGATTATAAGTGCTATAATTTTGTCCTGTACAGGATGGAGTAGTAACAATTGACTCACTCTGGGTCATATACACTGGGTACATCACTTCTCCCAGACATCAATGTCAGAAATGGCTTTGGTACATTACTTGGTTTCTGTTTCTTTCAATTTCCTGAACTTGAATACTAGAGTTATCTAGTTGGAAGTATTTCTTTTCTTTGCTTTTTCACACAAAATATTATCTAATTACATCAAAAAGCAATACAGGACTTAAGAAGATCTGACCTTAAGGGATTCCTAGATTTCACCATATATTAATTTGCTTCCAGCCCTTACCATGAATGTTGGTGGGAGTGTAAATTAGTTCAACCATTGTGGAAGACAGTATGGCTATTCCTCAAGGATCTAGAAATAGAAATACCATTTGACCCAGCAATCCCATTACTGGATATATACCCAAAGGATTATAAATAGTTCTATTATAAAGATACATACACATGTATTTTCACTGTGGCACTGTTTATGACAGTGAAGACCTGGAACCAACCCAAATGCCCATCAATGATAGACTGGATAAAGAAAATGTGGCACATATACACCATGGAATACTGTGCAGCCATAAAAAAGGATGAGTTCATGTTCTTTGCAGGGATATGGATGAGACTGGAAACCATCATTCTCAGCAAACTGACACAAGAGTAGAAAGCCAAACACTGCATGTTCTCACTCATAAGTGGGTGTTGAACAATGAAAACACATGGACCCAGGGAGGGGAGCATCACACACTGGGGTCTGCTGGGCGCTATGGGGCTAGGGGAGGAATAGCATGTGGCGGGGAGATTGGGGAGGAATAACATTAGGAGAAATACCTAATATAGATGACAGTGGGATGGAGGCAGCAAACCGCCATGGCATGGGTATACCTATGTAACAACCCTGAAAAGATCTGCACATGTACCCCAGAACTTAAAGTAAAATTAAAAAAAATGTTTTTCTAACCCATAGTCTGTTGGCCAAGACATTTACTTACCAAAGACAAGTACCGAATGATATAAAACTGATTATTTCAGAACTTGTGGTTTTCTAGGCATTTTGGACTATATGGGGTGTTTTGAGTTGCCTATGTTGTTGTTATTCCTTCTCCTTCTCCTTTCTCTTTTCTCCCTCTCCCTCTCCCTCTGCCTCTCCCCTCCTCCCTTTCTTCTTTCTTCTTCTCCCTCCCCTTCTTTTCTTCTTCTTCTTCTTTCTTCTTCTCTCCTCCTCTTTTCGGAGATTGAAAACTTTGAGTTTTCTAATTGCGACTTCACTCTCTGAATTTTGTTAAGACTGAGGAGGAGAAAAAAATTAATATATTTTTGAAGCTTCAGTAGCAAAAATATAGTACATCATGACCAGTTAGAGTGGATGGATGAAACAGCAGTTGAAAATATAGCTGCCTGTGTGGGGCAGACAATACGGCAATGGCAATCAAAAGGAACCAGGGTAAACTGGAGAGAGTATGTCCAATCTATAGGGGTCAGCTGGTTGCAGTCAGTGAATTGCTTGAGCCCAGGGCTGCTGGATCATTTGAGAGAAGCATAAACTCTGAACTTTTACATAGGTCTCAATGTGTTAAAATATTGTGCAAGTAAAGGGGAATATATCTGACGACCAGATTCAGTCCACAGGCCACCAGTTTGCCACCTCTAGAGAAACAAATTTTCATAATACATTCCAGTAATTTTCAGTTGCTTCTGTAAGGAACTTAACTCCGTTTAGATGCTATAAAAGCAGTAGGTGTTAATTCTTACTCTATTTTCTTTCTGTTTTGT
This sequence comes from Saimiri boliviensis, assembly GCF_048565385.1. Taxonomy (NCBI): domain Eukaryota; kingdom Metazoa; phylum Chordata; class Mammalia; order Primates; family Cebidae; genus Saimiri; species Saimiri boliviensis. The sequence continues at coordinate 104,558,051 of NC_133459.1, forward strand.
CTTAAGAAGAACAATGCCTCTGATCTAATTTCCATATAAAAATGCAATGCATTAAAACACTTGAGCAACCCCACTGAGAACCTATTAATCTCCCAGTGAATAGCAGCATAACATTCTTATAATATTTCTTACACGCAATTTGCTTAGGACTTTTGCGAAGGGGATTTGTTGGGACCTTGCTTAAGACAGGAGGAGAGGGCCATATCTTCTCTCAATGGGGTATCTTTAAAGCACTGAAAGAACTCCTGGTGGAGCTGAAATTTAAGCTGATGCTTAAATTTGCTTAATTAGACCTAATGCTGAATGCCTACTCAAAACGTATTGTCATGGAGTGAACAACCTCAAAGACTGTTTCTAATAATAGAAATTGCTTTGGATAATGAATGAACTAAAGTACCATGCCTATTGTATTCCTATGTATGTTTATACTGATATAACCAGAAGTATTCAGAAAAGGAACTTTGGTTTTTATAAACTGATAAGACTATAATCTGATGTCTCCCTGCATCAAATATTTTATCTATACAATATATAATACTGGCCTTTCTGTGAAAAGATACTATTTACCAGAATCTGACATTTTTTGTCAGAATCATCAATCCTATTCAGACTTTTTTCCTGTAACAACAATTTAAAGTTTTATATAGACAATCAAATAAAAATGATTGTTATTTCAAGATGTCTTAGCAAGTTTTAATATGCACTCTGTTAAACAAGAGTTCCTTAAATTCATATCTGAATCTAAAATCCCCCAACTGGAGTACTCTTTTTATTTTATCTTTTTAGAAAAATAATGTGAATTTTAAAATATTTTTACCTATTGGGAGAAGAGGATGCTAAGTCATTAGGGAAAGGTGAATATTTTCTTTACTCATATTTGTATTTGAAGAAGCTAGTACAATGTCTAGTACTCTGTAGTGACCCAGTGAGGAGCTGAATGAGTCATGAAACCCTTGACAAGTTTCTTGTCAAGGCCTAGTTGAACTCAAGATTGGTGTAGAAAGCCCAGGAGAGGCTGCCTTTCCAAACAAGGAGCATTCTTCATCTTAGTAGACCTTTTCAATTCTAGAAAAAGTAGAAGAGGTGTGAGGTTTAGTAAGATTAAGTGTGGAGAATGTCTACATTCAAAGATTCTATATTTTATAATTCTTGTGGGACTTTTTTTTTTTAAAGAACATATTCAAATCCACTCACACATTTGTGTTAAAAGTTATGTTAATTGCCAAGCAAATAATATCAATCCTACTCATTTCTTTCTTTTTTCTTTTTTTTTTTTTTTTTTTTGAGACTGAGTTTCACTCTTGTTACCCAGGCTCACTGCAACCTCCGCCTCCTGGGTTCAGGCAATTCTCCTGCCTCAGTCTCCTGAGTAGCTGGGATTACAGGCATGTGCCGCCACGCCCAGCTAATTTTTTGTATTTTTAGTAGAGATGGGGTTTCACCGTGTTGACCAGGATGGTCTCGATCTCTTGACCTTGTGATCCACCCACCTCGGCCTCCCAAAGTGCTGGGATTACAGGCTTGAGCCACCACACCCGGCCAATCCTACTCATTTCTAATTATAGCTTCTAGAATGGCAGGACTTTGTGAACTAGCAAGCAAGCATGGAAAGGCCTTTTCAGTAAATCAATAAGTAGAATATTTTTAGAGATATGAGATTAATTATTTAACATAAGGACTCACTGGAGCTTGTACTGTATCTATGTACAATTAAACATTTTTTTTTTCTAGTTGAAAGCTAATTGTCCTCTTTTAAGTACCTAGGATGCAAATCACTTAATTTTCTAAGCGAGATGTCAAACTAACTTACATAGTCAGTGCTTACTTGTGAATACACTGCAAATATGGCTATGGAAATAAATAGAATGGACCATTTGTAGTCTTCTTTATAACACCTCAAAGGCATCTATTATGTAGGCAAGCACAGCGGATTCATAATTTTGTCCTCTGCTGCAAAGCTTATTACAAAATAGCCTATGGCCAAGAACAGCGGTTTATACCTGTAATCTTAGCACTTTGGGAGGCCAACACAGGAAAATAACTGAGCTCGGGAGTTTGAGACCAGGCTGAACAACATGGTGAACCTGTCTCTACAAAAAATACAAAAATTAACTGGGCATGATGGCATGCAACTTAGTCCCAGCTACTTGGGAAGCTGAGGTGTGGAATCATACAAGCCCTGGGAGGTCAGGGCTACAGTGAGCAGTGATAGTGCCACTGTACTCCTGCCTGGGTGACAGAATGAGACCTTGTCTCAAAAAAAAAAAAAAAAAAAAAAAAAAAAGAAAGAAAAGAAAAAAGAAAAAGCTGACACATGATACGTTGCTCATTCTGTAATGATTTCTGTCAGTTTATAGGAGAACATAGGGAACGAGGACAGTGATATATAGCAAACTATTAAATGTACTGCAGTGTGCAATTAAAGTATTTTCTTAAAATTTCAATCTAGAAAATAAAAAGGTGTATACACAGAAACATGTTACTTTGTGAATAATGTAATAGGCTTTGGAAGAAAACTTTCTAGGTTCAATTTTTACTCTCACCACCTGCTTTTCCACTACCTATTACCTGAGTGAGTTTAGTCCTTTGACTAACTTGCTGGGGCTGCAGGCTCTTCAGTTTGAATATGGGCATAATTATAACTATTATACTGGTAGAATGGTTGTAAAGATCAGGTCAAACAATGCACATAAAATACTTAGATGGGGCCAAGTCTGAACCACTCAACGACTGTTAGCTATTATTGTTTCACAATTAAACCAGACATTGGTAGTGTTTTCTGCATTTCCAAAAAATACTTAACCTGAGAACCAATTATTTTTATCAGCCTCGGTTTATAAATATTCACAATAAATAGCATAGAATACAACTGTTGTGTAATGAAAGGCTAACATGAAAATGCCTATTTTTTTCTGAAGAAACTTACATATGGAACATCATATCACATCTGCCTATTAGTCCTTTATTTGTATCTTTGTCCTGATGTGAAACCCTTCATTGATACTTTAGCGATCCAAAAATTTAATTCTTTTGCTATCTCTCTTTTCTGAAACATGGCTCAGTACAAGAAAACAAACAGGCCTTTCTATGCAGAAAAATAGATGTCACAAAATCTATATCCTAAATTTTCCCACTTCAATTTTAGAGGTTTTTTTTAGGCCTTCACTCAAAAGTTTATTTGTCCACATGTTACCCGTAGTTCTTTAAGAAAAAGTCATTATCTGGATTCATATAAGTGGTATTAGGAAGCAGTAAATTAGAAATGGGAAGTATGATCATATGTATATCATCAAGAATATAGCTAATAGCTTAATAACAGCAAAGGAGATAGAAAAATTATAAAAGGTAAAGTGACGTAAAAGAGTAAGTTCTTGGATGGTGGGGGTTACTTGTATTGAGCAAGACCTTTTATACCTCAATAGATTTCAATAACATACAAAATTAGAAAAATATGGAATAATAATTAATATTTACAAGTAGTCTGAATTGTCAAGAAATATTCAATCTGTTAAGATTATTTAAAAAGTTACAAAAGTATGTAATACACCAAAATTATCAAATCGGTGGCCTATGGGAAGACTCTGGCTAGTTAATATATCTTGTTAAGTCACTTTATTAGAATAATTGCGTTACTGGCTGATATTTAAAAATCAGTAACTTTCACCTAGAAATTGGAATTTCTAGATTTCTTGAAAAAATAAAAAGATACAGCGATAATGAACCCATGTTCTCACTTTCAGCAATCAAATACATAAGAACTCTCATAAATCATTGATAGGAATAAAAATGATCATTTTGGAAATGTCATCATTTTGGAAAACTACTTGACTGTGTTTCATAAAGTTAAATATCCATCTAAAGTATGATCCAGAAATTCCACTCCTAATTTAACCAAGACAAATAAATGTACATATCCACAAAAATACTTATATAGGAATGGTCATCGCAACTTTAATCATAGTAGCCTCAAACTTAAAGTGACACAGACATTGATCAACAGAAGAATGGTCTAACAAGCTGTGGTATAGCCATACAAAGAATACTACCCAACAGTATTGTTTGTTGTCTCGTAAAACAATTTTATTTTTCAAACAAAAACAAATTATTGATACAACATGGATGGATCTTAAAAACATTATAATGGAACAAAAGAATCCAGGCACAAAAACCTCATGATTTCATTATAAATAAAGTTTAAGAAAAAAGTTAATTTTATGCTGACAGAAATCAGAATAGCAGTTGTTGAGGTAGGGAAAGGAGGCATGGAGAAATTGGGAAGTAAAATTTGTGGGCAGATGGAAATATTCATTTTCATCCAGGCGATAACTTATATACATTCGTAAATATTAATCAAGCTATATACTTATGAGTTCTATATTTTGCCATATGCATCTTGTGTTTCAGTAACTATTTTTAGCAGAAAAACAAACAAAACACACAAATAATTGAGACTAAGTGGCTGTCATCTTTAGCTTGCATGACTCTTGCCAGTATTAACTTTGTAACTATTAAAGAAAATTTTATCACTTAAAGGAGTAAATTTTAGCTGTCTGGAAAACTCAGCTGTTCACTAGTTTCTTGAGAGTTCTAGAGAGTTGCAATTTTTGCTGCTTTATTTTCTTGCAAGTTTTACTCCATGTCATTTTCTGAACTTACTTTATTTAGTGTACCTCTCTTTCATATCTGTCTTTATACAACAAGTGATTAACCGTTAGCACTCATAACATTTCAAAGATTTCAAATAAATAGAACCACTGCTTTACACAGCAGGTAGCAAACTTATGGTAAAAGAATAAAACTCATTATCCGAATACTTATACACATTCAAAATAATAATAAAAAGTAGCTGCATGTTGGCAAATACAATTATGCATTTCAAATCTTAGATTTTATAACATAGCTCATATATCCATAACAATTTTCTAAAAAAAGCTATGGGCAAATTCAAGTGACTATCAAGGAGGTCAATCAGTTCTCTTTCATAATACATTCTTTGTTATTTCTATCAGGAACTAAATTCTGAGCTGAAGGGTAATCCTTTTCAAGTATGGGTTTTCATATTAAACCAATTCAGTTCTTCCAAGAATAAAAAATTCCTTCATAAAACCACAGAATAAATCTTCATATTTTTCAGAAATTTAAGAGTAAATACACAAATATAATTCCCTTATCTGTCAAATTCATTTACATCTAGACACATCTTTACCATTTGGCAATTCATAAAAGATGAATCTATTCAAGGTCAACTGCTGTACTTGATAACAAGCATTAAAAGTAGTTTATGAGCAATGCATGTTATTAATTAATAATGCACACACAAGTGTTGAGATTAAGCAATATTTCTGCATGTAATTATGACTCATTCTTTTCTCAGTGATTTATGAGACAGAATTTTTATCTAACAGACATTTCCAGGTATCTAATCAACTGGAAGGTATTGCATTTTCTTCACAAGGTAGAAATGTTTCAAACTTAATTATAATTCATTGACCTACAGTGGTGCTTTCAGGTTGGATTTGCATAGCCATCACCAGTAAGTTGAAACTGACCACTGATTAGAATAATTATGAGTCTAAAGATATATAAATAGACTGTAATAGTAGGCTTTTAATTTTCTAGGTTTCTGAATATGCCTCAAATTTGAAGATGTTACCGTGACTTCACATTGCTATCTGGTTAATCCATATCCTCATTTATGAGTTATGCCTGTACACAACTCCAGCATTCCCTAATATCCAAGATATAGTATATTCCTAAGTGACAGTCTTTCAGGCTCTTTTTTCTCAGCACTGCTCACAGAAAGTAGATTTATGTACCTCAAAGATCATTTTTGCAAGTTGTCCAGCTATTCAAAATGTTTCTAGTATAAGAATGCAGTGTAAACTCCTTCTAAGAACATAGGTGGAGACTCCATGTCAGGATCTGCCATTGTAAAGCCATGCAAACTTACGTAAGCCATTTTTACCTTTAAAAAATCTTTTATTTTAGGCTCAGGGGTCCATGTGTTACATGTGCAGGTTTGTTAGATAGGTAAATTGCATATCACAGGGGCTCGTATACAGATTATCTTGTCATTCAGATATTAAGCATAGTACCTGGTAGGTAGTTTCTCAATGCTTTCGCTTCTCCCAACCTCCACCCTCACTAGGCCCAGATGTCTGTTGTTCCCTTCTTTGTGTCCATGTGTACCCAGTGTTTCGCTCCCACGTATAAATGAGAACACACAGTATTTGGTTTTCTGTTTCTTAGGATAATGATCTCCAGCTCCAATCCATGACCTACAAAGGACATAATCTTATTCTTTTTTTATGAGTGTGTAGTACTCTTTATTCAGTCTAACGCGGATGGGCATTTTGGTTGATTTCATGTCACTGCTGTTGTGAGGAGTGCTGCAATGAACATAGGTGTACATACGCCTTTATAGCAGAACGGTTTCTATTTCTTTGTGTGTATACCCAGTTATAGATTGCTAGGTCACATGACAATTCTCTTTTGAGCTTTGAGAAATCACCAAACTGCTTTCTACAATGGCTGAACTAATTTACATTCCTGCCAACACTGTATAAGCTTTCTTTTCTCTGCAACCTCACCAGCATCTGTTACTTTTGACTTTTTAATAACAGCCATTCTGACTGATGTGAGATGGTATCTTACTGTAGTTTTGATTTGCATTTCTCTAATGATTAGTGACGCAGAGCATTGTTTCACATGCTTGGTCACATGTATGTCTACATTTGAAAACTGTTAATGGGGTTGTTTGATTTTTGCTTGTTAATTTGTTTAAGTTCCTTGTAGATTCTGGATATTAGACCTTTGTTGGATGTGTAGTTTACAAATATTTTCTCCCATTCTGTAGGTTGCCTGTTTACTATGTTGATAGTTTATTTTGCTGTGCAAAAGCTCTTTAGCTTAATTAGGTGCCATTTGTTAATTTTTGTTTATCTTGTCATTGCTTTTAGTGTCTTTCAGCAGTATGAGGGAGGCTGTTGTACAGGCATGGTTTAGTACAGGCTGGTGTTGTCCAGGCTGTTGTACCTGCACATTAGTGCAGGTTGCTCTGTTGGAGCTCTCCAATGGTAAGATGTGGTCTTCCAATGAAGGAACCATATAAAAGTCCCCAGGAAGAACACTTGTTGAGAATCTGATGCTGTACTGCCAGTGGGTGTGGCCAGGCTGGAGTTCTTGGAAAGGCCAACATATCAGAGGGGTGCTCAGATATGATTGGTCCAATCTCAAAGGCAAGGCCACCCTGCTCTGTCGAGATATGACAGACATCCCACGGCCAAAGTCTCCTAGGGGATCAGACTGAGCCTTGGTGGATGGGTGTCCCCGGCCATGCTCCACTGCAGATGTTCCTGCACCAAACCCTCTGGGCTCTGCACAGGCTGGAGTCCTATACCTACCAGCTCTCTAAGCAGCTCTACTGCCCAGCTAAAATGCCCATGGGGATTGTGGGGTTTCCTACTGCCAGGATACAGGAGGTCCATGGTAGAATTGGGCTACTACTTGCCTGTGCAACTCATACATATCAATGAATATACTGTGTTATCTGCTCTATTTACCTCATTGATTCATCATTCAACTCCACTTCTGCTACACACAATGAATATTCTCCACTTCTTCTATACATAATGAATACATGAGAAATACTTAAGACTTACCAATACCTGTACCTAAGATATTAACTGATCGTATTTAAATCTTCACAAGTGATGCTAATTTGCAATCAGAATTGAAAAGCCATAATATCACTGAAGAAATCATAGATAAGCCTTCTGAAGTGGTAAATTCTCTTTAAAAATTTAAGAATTTCTATCAAATCACTTGTGAATTCATAATTTGTGTTCTTCCAAATTTTTTCCTGAGCATATTGCCTCTCTATTCAGTTTCTTCCTGACACAAAATCTGTTCTTTTTGATTCTTTATGTCCATAATGGGTCCAATTCTGTTATAGCACTTCTATAGCATTATGATACATTATATATATACATTATATATGTATTATTATGCTATATATGTGTGTGTATATACACACATATATATAGTATAATAATTTTATTTCTCTCCCTCTCTCTCTCTCTCTCTATACACACACACACACACACACACACACACACACACACACACATATATATCAAGGATCTGTCTCTGATGATCTCTGAATCATCTCCGTGACTTTTGGCATGTAACTGTGTCCTTACCAGTGGTTAGTTTGATGCCTGGCTGTTATTAAAATACGGAACCTGGTTGACATGCCTATCTCACATCTCACATCTTATTTCTTATGTTTTTATATACTACCTTTTCCTAATGTTACCGTCACTCTTATCCCTGTCCCTTTTTCCTCTTCTTCACCTACTTATTCCCATCATTTCCTCAAGTGGGAGTCGAAGCTCTTTTCTTCCTGCAACACTGTGTACACGTTTATGCTCCCCTAAACGTAAAGGGCACATTTAAAACATCAAATTATCATTACACGTTGCTTTGTAATTATCTAGTTACTTTACATGTGCAAGTTTTCCTCTTAAAACTGTAAGGACTTTGAGGGAGTCATCATATTTTGTACATGTTTTAATATTGAATGGGGTGCCCAGGAAGTGAGTGAAGGAGACTCTGTGAAGTCTTCATGAAGGAGACTTTAACACACATTCCTTGTGGTCTTTTTGATACCTTAGTGTACTTTGAGCTTAAACTGAGAGGTCACCGTGCGCTTTGCCAGTTTTATTTCTCCATTTCACGTGGCAACTGGACTGTTATTGATGTTACAGAGACATTTAATCATAATTAGATTGAGGCCAATTTATTTCATGAGGATGATTGTGTTTTTCATTTATGTATTCTCTACAGGATGATGTTTTTCCCAATTGGATTTAAACTGCTGGACAAATGTCATGTGCTGCAATTCCAACATTTCTTTAAATAAATTCATGGTGATATGAATGTTCATGATGATTTCTGTTCTCAAAAGATCATGAGCTAGTGTGGGACATGACTTTCTTTTGCACTAGTCTAGACAACATGAATCTGTGACCAAGGGATAAGATATTTGGAGGGATAGTATACATGTAGAAGTCACTCTTTTGTTATAGCCTCTATACAAGGGAGAAAACTAAGGCAATGACAAGCACTCTTAAGACTTCTCATTGTTACAACACTATTCAAAAAGAAATAGCAAAAGTCAGCCTGTCACTCTCTATGGGACTCAGAACATGCATAAGTTTTGAGACAATAAAAAGTTTTCAGGACTACAAGTATTCAGCAACTTGATGGATGGATTATCTTTCAGGATCTCTAATTCTCCATCATTAGGGCTTAAGGGCTTTTCAGAAGTAATGCTGTAGGTTGTATCTAATCAAGAAATGCAAATCTGAAGAAGCCAGCCTGTGTACACATTGTGATACTAGGAGTTGAAAGGGGTGATAAATGTGGAACATTTTTTTGTCTTCACCTCGACATAAATAAATGCCTCAGTATGTGCTAATTCAGACATGAGATAGGGACAAATCAGATTGGATATTTGACAGCTTCACTGTAGTCAGCTGCAGATAAGTATCTCATGCTTTTTTTCTCTCTTTCTTGCTTTCTTTTCTTCTCTTGGGATTTTACAAGTAAAACACACTGAAGAATGGATTGTAATGCAGGAAAACTAACCTTATTAGCTATTGACAGCTGTAGGTTTCTGTCACACTCAAGAAGAGAAAATGTCTGGTAATAAAGGAGCTTATTCATAAATCTGTATAGAATGGCGAGACATTCTGTTAGAGTTCTGTACAGATGAGAGTGTTTCAGCAGGTAGCAGGCAGAGGTTCTCTCTCTTTTTTTTTTCCCCCCCTAAGGGCTTCAGAATTTTGTGTAATATTAAAAAATATTAATGGCATGCTGTAACTACAAAGATAATGTAATTACTTGACATCAATAAAATGTATTTTTCTTTTCTTTCAAGGGTGGCAAATCTGCATCAAGCCATTTACTTCTGTTCACGAGTTTTCCCAGTAATCAACAGCAGGTACTTCTGAAATGATTGATTTGGATTACAGTTAACATCTGGAATAGAAGAGAAGAGTGACTTACTCATTTGCTTGGCACTTGGGACACTCAAAGTTTTCTCTGTCTTTTAATGCCAAACTTACTCAATGAGTGGGGTCTGTCTATTGCCTTCATTTCTTGCAATCTAATGATTTCTTTCACCACCCTAGTAAGATTCGCTCATTGAAACCGCTTCCACTGATCTCTTCATTTGTCACATACAACAGTTCTTTCTTGGTTCTCATTTTCCTTGATGTTTTGGTACATTTCACACATTCGACCACTTTATCACAAAACTCCTCCCACGGTATCTATGAAATATTATGAAGTATGTATTGTTCTTTTGTGTTTCTCATTCCACTGGATTCTTTCTCTTCTGGAATATCTAAGGATGTGATATTTTTCCACCCTTTCTCTTATCTCTTAATATCTCCTTCAAAGATGTATCCACTCACACCTCCAACCATCATTATTAAGAAAACAACTTCCAAAAAAAAAAAAAAAAAAAAAAGAAGAAGAAGAAGAAGGACATGAAGAAGGGAAAATAAAAAGAAGGAAAGAGGGAAATCACAAACCACCCATGGAATTCATCTACTAAATTTTTACCTGAATATTCTATTGCATTTAAAATGAGAATAGACTATCCTCTTAATTTCGACATTTTCACATTCAATCTGTCTCTGATGTTTTTTTTTTCTTTTCTTTTTCAAATTAACACCTTTCTTCCTAGTCTTACTGTCTCTAGTTTTATAATGAATTGCCACCGGGAACGGTGGCTCAAGCCTGTAATCCCAGCACTTTGGGAGGGCGAGGCGGGTGGATCATGAGGTCAAGAGATCGAGACCATCCTGGTCAACAAGGTGAAACCCCGTCTCTACTAAAAATACAAAAAATCAGCTGGGCATGGTGGCGCGTGTCTGTAATCCCAGCTACTCAGGAGGCTGAGGCAGGAGAATTGCCTGAACCCAGGAGGCGGAGGTTGCGGTGAGCCAAGATGGCGCCATTGCACTCCAGCCTGGGTAACAAGAGCGAAACTCCATCTCAAAAAAAAAAATAAATAAATAAATAATGAATTGCCTTCCATTGACCTTGCATCATTACAGTATCATTCCACAAGAAAGTTCTGATTCCTATGTTTTCATGTCTTCTAATTATAACTATCTACTTAATATTTCTAAAGTATAAATTATATTACATTATATCCTTATTCAGAGCCATCAGTAGCTCTACTCCATATAAGATTCATAAAGGCAAGGTCTTTATCCATCTCAGTCATTAGTATAACCTCAGTTATTAGATGATGGTGAGAAAAATTGTAAGTTTTCAATAAATATTATGGAATAAATAATATAATAAAGGATCCACTCTAAGTGTAGGCTGAATTCAGTGTTTTCCATGGTTTAACCCCATTCTACTAATTTCACCCTATCTTTCTTCACTGATTTCTGTGCGTCTTTCCTTTCAATAGGTTAATTTACATCTTACTTCCCAAATATATTTTGTACATCTTTTCTATCACTCCCTTCTGAGGATTCTTAAAATAATTATCTTTTCTAAGAGTTCTGCCTTTTAAATATTGTTTTAACCTAAAATTCTAAGGTCTGACTTCTTTCATTAATATCATCTGAAAACTGCAGCTCACTTTTGCTTTTACACTTTTTGAAGGCTTTCACTGTGCTTTGTGCCTTTCATGCATTACTCGTTTACATTTCACAACCACACCCTGTGACATAAGTATCAGTTTCACCTATTTTATAACTGGGGACATCACAGCTTTGAGAAATGAGGTCATATAGCAGGAAAACTGCAGAGTTGAGATTTGAGCCTTGAGTTGACCCACTTCAGAGCCTGGATTCTCAGTCCCAATGTCCTTCACAGTCATGAGATTCTCCACTGAACTCCTGGCATGTGTGGTCTGTATTGCTTGTTTGGTAGTATTCATATTTACTTGCATTATTGTTTAATTTGTCTTGTATATTAAACTTGTGTTTCAAGTACAGAGAACATATACTATCATGCCTTGATTGTTGGGGATACATTCTGAGAAATGTGTCATCAGATGATTTCATCCTTCTGTGAATATCATCGTATATACTTAAACAAACCTACATGGCATAGCTTACTACATACCTAGGCTTATGGTATGGCTTATTGCTCTTAGGTTATACAACTATATAGCACATTACTGTAATGAATACTGTAGGCAATTTAAACACAATGGTAAGAATATAGTATCTAAACACATGTAAACATAGATCCCCAGTCATCTAGTGGCTAGGAAAAGAAAATAAACAGAAAAGGTACAGTTAGGCTGGGTACCGTGGCTCACACCTGTGATCCCAGCACTTTGGGAGACCGAGGAGGGTGGATCATCTGAGTTCAGGAGTTCAAGACCAGTCTGGCCAACATGGTGAAATTTTGTCTCTACTAAAAATACAAAAATTAGCTGGGTGTGGTGGTGTGTGCCTATAATCCCAGCTACTCAGGAGGCTGAGGCAGGAGAATCGCTTGAACCCAGGAGATGGAGGTTGCAGCGATCCGAGATGGTGCCGCTGCACTCCAGTCTGACAACAGAGCGAGACTCCCTTGTCAAAAAAAAAAAAAAAAAAAAAAAAAAAGTACAGTTAAAATATAGTATAAAAGGTTGAGAAATGGCATACCTATATAGGGCATTTAGCATGAATGGAACTTGCTTGACTGGAAGTTGCTCTAGATGAGGCAATGAGTGAGAGGTGAGTGACTGTGAAGACCTAGGACATTGCTGTACATTACTGTAGACTTTATAAACACTATACTTTTAGGCTATAATAAATTTCTTTTCAATTTTTAAACATTTTTTTTTTTACTTTATAAACTATTTAAAATTATAAACTAAGACACAAACACAACCTGGGTCTACACAGGGTCAGGATCATGAATGTCACTGTCTTCTACCTCCACATCTCAACCTGCTGGAAGGTCTTCAGGAGAGATTTTATGCATGGAGCTGTCATCTCCTATGATCACAATGCTGTCTCCTGGAACGCTTCCTGAAGGACTTGCCTGGGTCTCTTCCTTCATTTCAGAAATATGTCCATCATGGTCTACTTAGTTTGTTTCTCCTTTTTTCATTACAGATTTGTACGAATAATGCATTGAGCTACAATGTTATGATGGCTATGATGTCACTAAATGATAGGAAATTTTTAGCTGCATTATAATCTTCTGGGAGTACTGTTGGCATATGCAGTCTGTTGACAAAACATCACTATATGGCACATGACTGTATTACCTTTCCCCCCAGTGTGTAGCATAGATTTGAATAGAGATATGAATAATAATTACTGAAAAATAATTATCACCTCAAGGGTTTTTTTTGTGTGTGTGTGAATGAAAATACACACTCTTTGGCTGGATGAACCAAAGGATATAATACTTTATTCACTAACAAGGGCCGAGGGAATGTAGTGATGGGGTGGTGGGGGTGGTGAGCACGGTTTCCAGGGACTCCGGCAGGGGGGTCTGTCTCCCAGTTCCAGGGCAGCCGGGCCTGCCGTCCCCTCAATTTCCCACACCCGGAGGCCGGTGTGCGGGAGTGGTCAGGGTTAGTGCAGCCAGGTCGAAGCCCCAGCGCGCCCCTCCGCAGCCCCGCGGGGCTCAGCTGCCTTCGCACTCCAGGCAGCGCTCGGTGGCAGTAGCGGCCGTGGCGCCGGGGGGCAGCTTGAAGCTTCATCCAGCCAAAGCAGCTGAGTAGCTACTTTGTTTCATCCACTGAGTAGCTATTACCTGTTCAGTGCTTTATACTATCTTGAACATTAAACGCACTTGGTAAAAGATATTTGCAGAACTGCAGTTGTCATAAAATAAGAACATCTCTTTATTTAGGTAAATAATTAAAAATAGATGTCAGGTATGTCCCATTCCTACTCATTTAAGTCATTTTAATGATACATGAAATATAAAAGGAGACTCTGCTAAAGGTCTCTCAGGAGAAAAGGGCAACACCACTAAATAAAGAAGGATGATCATGCTGGGGCAAACTTGAAAAGAGAATGGCATTTATACAAAACGCAATTTACTTTGACAGTAATTTTCTGAATTTCCCTGGTTATTATGGAAGATATATGTGTGTTTGAATAAGAATGCTCCCTCTTTCCTCCCCAGCCAGCTGCTCTGTTTGATCCCGCAGTGAAGTCACCATCCTGTGTTAATGGCTTCACAGTTTGTTCCTAGAGAAAAAAAAAATTATTATGATGTCACAAATTTGTCACTTTGACTTCACTGCAGGGTCAGGCTGGGTGAGAATATCGGTTGTAAGGGATAAAATCTTTCAGGCAGAACTTTTCTTCTTCTCTTAATAAGAAATAGGTAGTGTTGGGACAGGCACTTAAAATCAAATAGATGAAAGGATACATGACTTTAAATGTTCACAGGTATCGCTTTAGAAATAATCCATCTGAAAGTCTCTTACTTTTTAATGATATCAGGATAACTTTTTTGCTCTACATCCAGGCCAGTGATTTATCTTGGCTTCTCTGTTACACACCTTAAAGGCCCAATTACAAAAAGGAAAGTTTCTTTTTTTGGAATTGTACTTTTTTTCAAACTCCTAAGCTGTTTAAGGAATCACAATAAGACAGTACTTCTTTGCATAACTACCAAAGTGCTCCATTGTTCCAGCACTTTTAAATTAATGCACACAAACTTCAGGTTTAAGATAGCAGTGTTGAGGCATTTTTATTCTTTCTCTCTCCTGAAATCTATGAAAAATAATGAAAAGGAAGTTAAAAAAAAACTTAAATGAAATAAAGAAATAGCTATAATCTCAAACTGCAAACTATTTCCCCCAAATGATGTAAAATCTGGATCAAATCAAGGCAGGATGTTGAGAGCTAACACCTGCCTCCTTGAACATGGATGGATATGGAATGTCCAAAAGTAAATGTTACAGTCCAGGAAGGCATATACAATGGTTCTTTGATTAAAAACGATAAGATCCGGAGGATATAGTGCCTGCAGAGAAGTGCAGAAAATTTCTGTAGAATACAAGTGTAATAGCATAGAATGGCAGAGGAGGTGGCACCGAAGTAAAAACCAAACTGATATCCCCTGTTCTATTGACTGCAAGGTGAGTGCTGAGGGCAAGGCAGGTGACAGAGCAGCAGCCCAGGGAACACTGAACATAAAAGGATTTTCTGTGAGTCTCAGTCACTACTTGAACACAAAATAGTCCTGCACTTGAAGGAAACAAACAATTTAGTGAGAAGGTGTTTGAGATCGCGAATTTAGTATAGGCTCTGGAATTCTATATTTTATAACTCATCCTCCCTAAACTTCTTATGTATTATTTTTCAGTGGGGTATCTAATCTCATTCAAACTTGAGTAAAACTTAGAAATCAGTAAACAAACTACAGACGAAAATGAAGGAAATAGAAACAAGCATATGGAAAGTTAGGTAAACACATATCGTAAGAATATTTACCATCAAAACTACAAAAAGAATTTAGATACACAACTTTTTTTTTCTATTTTCAAATGTCAAAAATAAATGTAAGGGCACAAATACGTAAACATATATAATAGAAGAAAGTTAAAAACAAGCTGTTAGTGCTCAGAAAAGAAATCAAAGACCCAAATATATTGGAAATAGAGCCATATTATGAAGCAATTTAAAATATAATAAAAATGACTGAATGCATGGCCAAAGATATGGGGGTTTAAATGGGGTAAAGACACAAAAACAGGTGAAAAATAACAAAGATACAAAAATAATAAACAATGAGATGATAGAGAATGCAAAGAAATCTAATTTTTACATATTTAATATTTCTGAGGAGAGGAACAATAGAGCAAAAAGAAGAGAAAACATTCAAATATATTTTAAGAAAATGTTATTAAACAAAATAAAGACTTCTATTTGTAGCTCAAAAAAGTATTTTATATCCTAGGAAAAAATGATACAGCAATATCAATGTCAAACTTGGCAAAACTGTGGAATTTCAGTGTCAGTGAAAAATTCATATAAACAAACTAGAATAAAACAGGTTAAAAATAATACTTTTCTCAAACTTCCACAAAAGAAATAAAGGAAAGAAGACAGTAGAAGTCATGTGAAAATTTTAAGAAAAACATTGTGACACAAGATTTTATACCCAGCCCAGTTGTCCTTTAAGTATGAAGACAATAGGTAGATCCCCTCACATATGGAAGAACTCAAGAAATGAAACAGCGATTTGTTTTTAAAACTACTGACTTTATCTTGTCAGCCAGAAGATGAAGCAAAATGTACCTGAGAATAATGAAACAATATTAAAAAAATAAACAAAGTTAGCTCTGAATTTATTAAGACAAAGTTATGACTAACTAGTGCAGACTTACAGATGAAAGACAAAATACACATACCGTCAAGTAGACAATGAAAAAAATAAAGAAAAATCATATAAGGTATAGGAAAGGAGATGGAAGAAAGCCCAAGACCAGTTTATTCATTTACCATGATGTGTAGCCAGTAGATTTGTGAAAATTTGAAACTTGTAGTTAAAAAATAAAATTTAATTTTTTAATTTTTTAAAAAAATATATACTACTATGTGTTTTACAATATATGGTAACAAAATAAATAACAAAATTCCAAATGTGATTTATTGTCATCAGAGAATATTAGTAGATACTCTACAGCTTGAGAAAAATTGAGGTAAGATAGATTTAGGTAAAACAATTTTTTAAACATTTTAATTAAATTTTATTAAAATAAGTGAATTATGTTAGGAGCTAATATCTCTTTGTTGCAGAAACATTTATGTAAACTCTAGCATTAACCCTCTTAAAACAAAAAAAATTGAATTTTATGTTCATATAAAAACAGCTTGTATAATATAATTCCATTCTTCCAAAATTATTATTTAAAGCGTGTGTATCTATCTATACCTAGCTGCCTAAGAATCAAGCCTCATAGATCTCTTTAGATAATAAGTTCTCTAGCATCCAGCTCTAACTTTATACATCCTTATAATCTTCTATCTATGTAAAAATATAAAGAGGTGGCTAAAATTACTTTTACCTAAAATTATTGATGATTATTTCTGGCTGGGGAGATTTGGAGTACTATTTTACTTTCTGTTGCTTTTTCTCATCATTGCTTAACCTTTTGTTTTTATCCTAAAGTTTTTTCAAAGCTCATTCTGGATAAGACAGCAGGAGAGTATTGTCAACCACATTTCTAAAATATACAAATAAGAAAATCTTTTCTTTAGCTTGAATACATAGTTCTTGAGTGGTGGTAATTGCAAATGTAGCACAATCTAAGAGTTTCTACATGTTTTTCTGGAAGTCTTCCTTCTTTTTAAAACTCATTGTTTCCTTGGTTTTAACCTTATGGTTCTACCTCTGCACTGGACTACTCTTCTATGTCTTCATTTCTAGACTCCAGATTCAACTCTAGTTTCTTTTTCTCATACATAAAATGTCACCAATACTCAATGTTGGGTTCCTTTCTTTCCTTTGGGCTCTCTTTAGACAAAAGCTCATGTAGAACATTGATTCTCACCACTAAGATGATTAATCCATTTCTCCAGCCCTGTCCTTTCTCTTTCTTTTCTTGAATCTTTTCATTTTGAGTGTCTGCCTCCTCCAAAAAAGTTGGGTAACACTAATTTCTCATTGTTTCTTTAAAAACAAACCACACACACACTCTCTCTTTCTGAACAATAACAATGACAAAATCTTTCTTCCTTTCAAAATTTGTTTTTATTAAAGTCTGATAACTGCCAAATATTTCACATGGAACTGTCTAAATTAATACTCTAGTTTTTCATCTCCTACTCACTTCACATGGGATAATGATTTGGATTTTATTCCTTCTTTTTTCAAACTACTTTCTCCAAGGAGACCAATGCACATCATGTAACTAAATCCCATGACAGGTGTTTTTTAGCCACTAAGCAACATTCAGTACTGTTAACTACTTCCCTAGCCAGAAACAATCCCTTTCTTAACTCTCACACACAAACATCCTTATTATTTCTCTCTCTAACAGTCAACTTATCAGTCTTTTGTGCCAGCACATCATCCTTTACTAGACTTCTGAATATTGTAGACTTTTAAGCTTACTCCAAGTCTGCCTGTCCATTTTCTTCCTAACGGATCACGGTTATAGACATGTGATCTGTGTCTATAACCAATATGGTTTTTAGGGTCTCTCACAATCAGATTTGGAGTCTTGACATTCCCCTCAGTGTCAGACCCATATTTTTGCCTCTCTACTCAACGTTTCCAATCGGATGCCTCCAAAACATATCAAACTCAACTTGTCTAGAAATGAACTCCTGGTTTTCCTTTTCAAATGTGGCCCCACACTGTTCCCTGTCCTTGGAATGTTCTTTTCATTATTTACAGAGTTAGCATAATGTTTTAGATAAACATTCTTGGATTAACCCAACTAATCTGGATACTCTTGTTGCATACATTCAAAAACTTCCTCTATTTCCTGTTATTTGTTCTTTTACAGCTTATAATTACATATTTGTTTTTTGATTGCAGTTAATTTATTGGTTATTTAATTAATGTCAATCTTCCTTTAGAGAGTGTGGATGTATATTTATACACACACATACACACAAACACACACACACACAAGATTATACATATGTATATGTGTATACATGCATATACATGTAGAATATTCTATAAATACATATGTTAATATAATTATGTATTAATTATTTGGTTGTCTATCTTCCTCTTAAAATTGTAAGCGCCATTAGATCCTCATGCTCCTGTACAGTATATGGCAAATAATGTGCTCTCAATAGATATTTGTTGAAAAAATACAATTTTTGCACAAATGAATAAATGTTAGAGCATTCTTTTTAACACCCAGCCTTTAAGCCTTGCCATCTTTGTTTTTCCCTTCAGCCTCATACTGTATAACCAGCCATTATCAAGCACTTCTGAGATAAAACATCTCTCTCGGTTGTCATTTCCTTTCAATTTCTATTGATATCATTGTGGTCTAGGTGTTTATCCCTTAGCTTTAGTCTATTGCAAAAGTCAAAATTTGATTCATGTCCCTTTAATCCATTCTTTATAATACTGTCAGGTTAAACATCTAAGAATTATATTTTGTACCTATATGCTAGCAATAAAAAAATCTTTTAACACTTGTGATATTGATGGAAAGATGGTTTGGAGTTGGAACTTACTTTTAAAAGGGAAGCAGAGCCTTAAAGTTGGAAAATTTTCAACCTGCCAATGTGATACAAAAGAAAAAAAAATGTACAAGGAGAAATTAAAGCTGGCTGTCAGCTCCAGAATTTTACATAAGTAAGGAGGAGCCAAATGTTAATTGCCAAGAAAATGGATGTGAGACAGGGAGTCAAAGGAGATTCTTTTGGAACTTTAAGGTTTTATGACTGCCCTGTTGGGTTTTGGACTTGTGTGGGGCCTGCAGCCACTTTGTTTTGGACAATTTCTTCCATTTGGAATGAAATCGTTTACCCTATACCTGTAGCTCCATTGTACTTAGGAAGTAACTTACTTGCTTTTAATTTCATAGGCTAGTAGGTGAAAGGAACTTGCTTTGTCTCTGATGAGACTTTGTACTTAGACTTTTGGGTTAATGCTAAAATGAATTAAGACTTTGAGGGACTGTTGGGAAGGCATGATTGGTTTTGAAATGTGAAAGAGACATGAGATTTGGGAGGGGGTAGGGCAGAATGATATGGTTAGGTTTTGTGTTCCCACTCACATCTCAGCTTGAATTGTAATCCTCATAATCCCCACGTGTCAAAGGAGAGACCAGGTGGAGGTAATTAAATCATGGGGGCAGTTTCCTCCATTCTGTTCTTGTGATAGTGAGCTGTCTTGAGACCTGATGGTTTTATAAGGGGCTCTTCCCAATTTCGACTGGCACTTCTTCCTGCTGCTTTGTGAAGAAGGAAGGCACCTTGCTTTCCCTTCACCTTCTGCCATAATTGTATGTTTCCTGAGGATTTCTCAGACATACTGAGCTGTAAGTCAATTAAACCTCTTTCCTTTGTGAATTACCCAGTCTTGGGCAGTTTTTCACAGTAGTATGAAAATGCACAAATATAACTTCTAATTAAATACCAAATAAAACCCAGACTTCTTAGCTTGGGACATCCAAGTTATCTCCTTGTTGTCTCTTAAAAATTGTTTGTAGGGTTTAGTACCTTTGACCCCACTGTTTCTCTTCCTGAAATATAGCCCATTCCACCACAGCTGTGTACACACTACTCCATACCTAAGATTCCACCCAAATGTTAAGGTCAGCCAAAAAGTTACCTCCTATGAAAGATTCCTCAATTACTCATCTAAAAATACTTTCTCATTCATGTGACATTCAGTGTCTACCCCACACAATACAGTGTATTATATTAATTCTGACTTTTAATCACACACATATGATTTTTCAGAAGCTCCTTTGTATACGTATGTGTATTATGGCTTCCCAATTCGATTTTAAGTTACTTCAGGGTAATTCTAATGTCTTCTACTTTGTTTCTAAGAGCCTAAAATTATAATAAGTGCCCAAACATTTTTTTGTTGACTTTAGGACTAGAAGCATGTCAGGTAAGGAACAGAGGTCAGTGAAGGGCCATGATTATAATGGTGTACTTTAAAAATTATTGTTATTATTAATAGCAATAAAATATTTGTAACAAGTGTGTATTTCTTTATACTGTTCTAAATAATTTTCTAATTAATCATTTTATTATATCTACTTGGAGGACTAGCTCAACACAAATAATAAGAGAACTGAAACAATCTATACTTCAAATTTATGAAATAAAATTAAACCCAATATATTCAACTACCTAAGTCAGAAATAATAGTTTATTTATTTGTAGTTTCATACTTGAAGAGGTGAAAATTTTAAATGCACCTCGCAGGAGTTTCTAAAATAAGTTTGAAAACTAATGAACAAGTAGCATGTGTACAGAAAGTTTGCATTGGTGTTCATGCTGATTTCAAGATTCAAAACTAATCCTTAATTTTCAAACAGCCTTTAAATTTGAAGAGGGATTGGAAATAAATTATAAATAAATCAGCACCTAAATTTAAATGTAGAGAGAATAAGTGAGAGAGAGAGAGAGAGAGAGTAAGATAGAGAGAGAGAGAGAGAGGAAACCTCCCCCTGACTTTTAGACCAGTGTCATAAAATTAAATAGCTCTAATAAAAAATGTTTTAAGACTACATGAAAACAAGTTCCTTTTGCTGAAATCAAACCAGTTCAAGAAAATTTGGCCCTTTTAAAGCTGACCTCATTAATTTCATGATCTTTGGATTGCACATAGCCTCCCAACTGTGCAGATTAGTTTGTACCTTTGAAACCCACCAGCATCATATATCTCTGAAGATTAAAAAAAAATACAACATAGAACTCTGAACTTGTGTGATTAAAATGCAGAAATTTGTTCAAATAGCCCTTGCATGTGAGCTATACATAATCATTTGAAAGCCTTCAAAAATAAAATAGATATAATATAGTGCAGTAACCAAGCTTTTATTTGTTAGAGATGGCTGCTCCTAAAGATTGGGCATGGGGAATGCTTTCTGTAAGGTTGCTGGGATAAATGTGTACATCCTTTTTCCCAAGACCTTGACACTAATATAGACTAACAACCATTTTAATACCATGATTACCAGCCTAGGCAACATGGTGAAACCCTGTCTCTACAAAAATACAAAAAATAGCCAGGTGCATGGTGGTGAGTGCCTATAGTCCCAGATACTCAGAAGGCTGAGGTGGGAGGACCACTTGAAACTTGGAGGTCGAGACTACAGCAAGCTATGATCCTGCCATTGCTCTCTAGCCTGAGCAGGGCAACAAAGAGACCCTGTCTAAAAACAACAACAAAAACGGACAAACCCAAGATTGGTTAATATTAGTAATCCCTCTGTATTTCTTTTTTTTTTATTATTATTTTTAATTTTTTTATAAGAAAAAGAATAAAGAAGAGGAAGAAAGAGAAAGAGGAAGAGGGAGAGAGAATAGGGGTATTGCTTTATTGCCCAGGCTAGAATGCGATCTAAATATGGGTATGCCTATAATTGTCCTTAATAATGGAGACATGAAAGAAAATGAGGGAAGAGAATAACAAACAAGGAGCCAACGAACATTTCGTTTAAACTTTTAAGTTGATATGATGTGGTACTGATCCACGTATTCCTGTATTGGGTGCGTATATATTTAGGATCTTTAGCTCTTCTTGTTGTTGCATTGATCCTTTTATCATTATATAATGTCCTCCTTTGCTTCTTTTGATCTTTGTTGCTTAATTTTAACTTCCGCTTTTTATTTATTTATTTTAGCTCTCCGTTTGGTTGGTAAATCCTTCTCCATCCCTTGTTTTAAGTCTTTGTGTATCCTTGAATGTGAGATGGGTCTGGATGCAGCATACCAATGGGTTTTATTTTTTATTCAAATTGCCTGTCTGTCTTTGGATTGGGGGATTTAGTCAATTTAAATTTAGAATCAATAATAATATATGTGAGTTTAATACTGCCATTTAATATTAGCTGGCTATTTTGCCCATTAGTTGATGCAAATTCTTCATTATATTGATGCTCTTTTTGGTATTTTTTTAGAAAGGCTGATACTGTTTGTTCCTTTCTATGTGTAGTGGTTCTTTCAGAAGCTCTTGTAAAGCAGGCCTGGTGGTGATGAAATCTCTGAGTGCTTGCTTATTCACAAAAAACTTTATTTTTCCTTCACTTGTGAAGCTTAGTTTGGCTGGATGTGAAATTCTGGGTTGAAAGTTCTTTTCTTTAAGGATGTTGAATATTGGTCCCCACTCTCTTCTGGCTTGTAGGGTTTCTGCTGAGAGATCTGCTGTAAGTCTGATAGGCTTCCCTTTGTGGGTAACCTGACCTTTCTCTCTGGCTGCCCTTAGTATTTTCTCCTTCATTTCAACCCTGGTGAATCTGACGATTATGTGCCTTGGAGTTGCTCTTCTTGAGGAATATCTCTGTGGCGTTCTCTGTATTACCTGGAGTTGAATATTATCCTGCCTTACTAGGTTGGGAAAATTTTCCTGAATAATGTCCTGAAGCGTATTTTCCAGCTTGGATTCATTCTCTTCGTCACATTCAGGTACACCTATCAAGCGTAGATTAGGTCTTTTCACATAGTCCCATATTTCTTGGAGACTTTGCTCATTCCTTTTTATCCTTTTTTCTCTAATCTTGTCTTCTTGTTTTATTTCATTGAGTTGGTCTTTGACCTCTGATATCCCTTCTTCTGCTTGATCAATTCGGCTGTTAAAACTTGTGCATACTTCACGTAGTTCTTGTATTGTGTTTTTCAGCTCCACCAATTCACTTATATTCATCTCTAAATTGTGTATTCTTGTTAACATTTCATCAAATCTTTTTTCAAAGTTCTTAGTTTCTTTGGATTGGTTTAAAACAAGTTCTTTTAATTCACAGAAGTTTCTCATTATCCACATTTTGAAGCCTGCTTCTGTAATTGGAACACACTCGTTCTCCATCAAGCCTTGTTCCGTTGCTGATGAGGAACTGGGATCCCCCGCTGAGGGAGAGGCGTTTTGATCTTGGTATTCTCAGCCTTTTTTGGCTGTTTTCTTCCCTTCGTTATAAATTTATCCATCTGTGGTCTTTGTATTTACCGTCTTTGTAATTGGTTTTCTGAGTGGACGTCCGACTTATTGATTCTCAGCGCCGAAATCTGAGCAACCCACTGCGCTGACTAAATCAGCGGCGTTAAGATTGATGGCGCTTCTCTGACTCTGCACCAAGAACCGACGCTCCGAGGCGCTGGCAAAACCGCCTCGCCGGTCACAAGAGTCGCGCTGGCGACCTGTGGGGCTCCTCCGCTGGGAATCTCCTGGTGCCTGAGCAACAAGAATTCATGTGAAGGTATGGCGTCCTCTCGTTCTTTGCGCTTTCACTGGGAGCTGCAATCCCAAGCTGCTAGTGATCAGCCATCTTGGATCTCTCTCTCGAGGTCAGGAGTTCAAAACCAGCCTGCATTTCTTATAAGCAAAAAAATGGTCAATTCTGTTGCTTTATTTTGGCAGAGCAGTGATAGCTAGATATTTACGATCATTCACTTTATTATACCAACTAGATTAATGCTACACTTTCTGTCCCTTTATTTATGAATGTTCATTCCAACTCTATGAAAGTTTTCTGTGTTTAAACTCATATTACCTTTGACGTTTTTCTCTAATATGCAATTTAAATTACTGGAAAATTGTTATGCAAAGGCAAGTTTTAATTGAAGTACTTTGTGTGAAGCTTATCAGAAAGACTGATTCTACAACGGGTGGTTTTACAATCTCTCGTATCACACTATTAGGGCACATCAAACCTTAAAAAAACAGGTTTTGCCTTTCATTTCTGAAATGAATTTGGATATTTTTTCCACACCGGATGTTGGATGTAAAACTAGAAACCAACAAGAAATGTAAACATCACTCGTGATTTGAGATTTGAAATATTTGTGGGGGTTCTCTGATTTATTTTGCTAGGAAAATAATGCCACTCTACCGAGCACTACCTTCCTGATAGTCATAGGAAGCACAATTGGCCTTCCTGCACTTATTCCTCTGTGCTGGTTTCTGTGCTCCGTGAATGATTACAGAAATGAGAAAATAAGTTTGGTATGTATAGAATAATCATTTAAGGGTTCAACTTCTAAGCTATGGCTTTGGATGCTGTGAATATTAAAGTCTGATGAATCTTTGCCGACAACTGCATTGCCAGAGCTCTGACTTCCTCTCTCAGAAATTCATCTTCTGAAGAGAATTTTCTGTTTCATATGGAAATCTTGATTTGGGGGCTATAGGGATATTTTTCTAAGATAGAGAAACCATCAGTCTATGTTTACTGGTGTGTATGATGATAATCTGGTACTGCGATCGCATGAAGAATAAATCCAATTTGTCTTTCAAGTATAGGGAACTATTTCACTTATTTTATTTTGTAACTCGTAGCTAAACAGGTAACTGGAAAGATTTCTCATTGATCAAAAGAAAGAAAGGACCTCAGGCACAGACTTGGCATCTTGCTCAGATGTCCTCATACATTAGGAGGTCTTAAATCCTTCCTCTCAAGGAAGCTAAAAGTTGTATTTTTTTCATGATTCAACAAAATGCCATATTGTCCTCTAGAAATAAAACTCATACTACATGTTGTCAAATTCGCAAAACACGAATTAAACATTAAATGACCTCGGGTACTTGTATTTTCATTTTTTACAAAGTCAGTCATTTCTGATAATGATGTGACAGTGTAGAGATTGAAAACAGAAGTCACTGAGATAAGTTGGGCTGATGGATCTTATCAGGCCCTTTGGCTCTTGAACCAAAGAATTCTCTAGTATTTTAAAAATGTCTTGTCAGCCTTTTACACATAAGTTCAGATTTACAGCTTTCTTGAAAAAATTACTGGAGTATTTGGCAACGCTCGCCCAGGTTTCTGCATTGGAAGAGTAGGTTAGAGCCAAGTGGGGCCCCTGCTCTATATTTCTCTTGGTCTCTGCTTTGCCTAACACGGTCCTAAGTCCAGGATTCCTCACTTGTTTCCTTACCGTGTAGGCTCCTGTAGGCACCTATGTCTGTGGCCCTTGTGTTAAAGTGTTTCCTTATTTGGGATTTTTCCTTGCATATGTGTTTGTTATTTATGGTAGTTCTCTAAAACCTTTAAAATGATGGCAGATGATTGAGACATTTTCTACCATCATTTGTGAATAGACAGCACTCTACATGTGGTATATTAAATGTCAAAGTCAGAAAGAGTCTTTCCAGGATAGACTGGAGTATCAGGCACTGGAGTGACATCATAAGTGGGGATGATGCCTAGAGTCAGCAGGTAAGGCAAATGTTTGGGTAAACTTGCCCTTAAAATGCTCTTAGGAGGTTTTGCAAAACTGATGTACATCTCTCAGTAAGTCCAGGACAGCCAGATTTTCCCTCCAGCTTTGGAACAAATAGACATCTTCCCCCCTTTTCAGTGGAGCACTAGATAACATAACTGCATTGAATTTAGGTATGATATTACATGCAATACATATCTTTAAAGACTAGAATACTGATAACTGCAGTGAGATGATCACTAAGAGAGGTGCGTGGGAGGTGAACTCAACAGAGGAATAGACAAGAGTCCCATTTTTCCACACCATGCTCACTCTGGGGTATATGCACAGTGAGTGGACTGGCAAGGAAAACACTCTTTCTGTTAAATTTTCTCTCTCTCTCCCTTTACTTTTCTGAGTATATGTACTTGGATCTGAGTACATTTGAATTTATGAATATGGTGGAAATACACTGATTCGCATTACAAGATCACCAGGCAAACACACACTTTGGTCACTTACTAGGTCATTAGAACTAACAAAAATGAAAGTAAAGACTGGGGGGTTTGATTTCTGGTAAGAATTATTCACAGATAGAAAAATGGTTAAACCAGTTAAGATATTTGGTGAGCCTCTCTGTGTGTGAGATACTCTGATAGCTGTTTAGAAGGAAGAGAGATATATTGTGACTATCTTTATCAGTGTTTTAAAGGCTCATACATTTTACAGCCTTTAAGAAAAATTGAGAATCTGACAGAGAATTGCCAACTGTTTTATTTTGGCCACTGAGTGCATTTAAAAGAGAAAATATATTTAAACATAAAAAGGAAGAAGGAGATAATCTTATAATAAAATATGTTTCTTTAAATTTAAAAGTAGCTTTATAAAAATCACTCCTGCCTCCTACCTTTTGGCTGTGAAAAATGTCTTCAAGAAACCAAAAACTTAAATGTGAAAATATGGCACAGTCCTTTGAAAAGTTAATCAACTTGACAAGACAAGGGAAGGTTAAAATGAGCAGTGTAGAAGTGGCTTTTAGAAGCCAAAAGGGGAGCAAATAAGCATTGGAGATTGATGAAAGATTTAGGTGTTCAATCACTCTAATAGATGCTCCCTAAATATCAGCTGACTGAGTACATACGTTAATGTGTTGGGATGGTCTAATCTAGGAAGGCTCAGAGAAGCTGTACAAATTGGGCTGGGCTTGGTGAATTAATGAATGGTTTGGACAGGAGACCAAGACAAGGAAAAAATTCCAGGTTCTGGCAAGGATTAAATCACAGGTGCAATAATGTTGAAAATATTAGAAGAAAGAAAGGTATTCAAAAAAGGGTCATGTCTCTCTTCTCTTCAACTCTTTCTTTGTCCTAAAATGGCAGAGATCTAATGAATAAAGTGAATAAAAACTTAGCTATTATTTATTACAGGTTGAGATGTACTACAATTATGGACATGGAATCTTCATGTAAAAGTATCTGCAGAGAAACAAAGGCATATTTACCATCTCAAATGTTTCATAAGTATGGCTTTGCATCATAGCTATATTCACCTAGATAACTGTATATATAGAAGTAGGAAAATTATATAAATTGGTATAGCTGTGCTTTTTGGTGATCCTCAGGCAATGTCACCAGCTAGGGATATGTGTGTGGGGAGGGGTGTTGGTGATGAGGAGAAAAGTATATGGTATCAGGAGAGAAAAAAGAATTCCAGAACTGGATTATTTGTTAGTTACACATCTATATAGGGCATCTTCAAAATAAATTTTAGTCTTACTGCTTTATGAAACAGATCAGAGGATTTGAGAAACCTTTCACGACAATTTTAGTTCCTTAAGACACTTATGAAGGCAATTGTTTTTAAATATCCACGATCCACTTTTAAAATTCTGAATTGAAATATAGAGGATAAGGAAAAATGTTTTGAAGATGTTCAGTTAACCACTGCCAGGTCTGACAGAAATGGCAAAGCCACACTCAAATGGTTCAGAGCCTGTTAGTAACTGATTACAATTTTCATGTTAGCTATCACCCCTCTTCTGATTGGTGGTATTGTCAGTGACAAGACAAGCAGACTATGGTATTTAGATGACTTTATGACTAATAGTCTCCTTATGGGTTTTGCTCACTTCTTTTTATTATCTATTTACACCCCATTCTTGCCTAAGAGGTCTATGCAGCAGCTTGTTTTTTCCAATCTACTCTTGAAGCCCCTCTAATTCTTTCTTTGCTTAGCAATCAAAGCATTTTTTTCCCCAAAAACATGCAAACTGAATCATGTCTCATCCTTACTGTATATTCTTCAAAGGGTTTTCAAGATTCTTAGGATAAAGTTCAGCCCAATTATCCCTACTCTGAATGACTCAGTTCTTACCTCTATTTTGTTTCCTTGCCTACCACTCTTTCTACTCCAGGATTTATTGAAGTGTGGTACTTGATTGATCATATTATAATTATCTTGTTACATTAGATCTACTGTCTAAGAATTTTTATATGTGGGCATTCATAGTCTTCATTTTAAGGGAAATTCCTAGGCAATTCTGATATAAACTGGAATTAGAAAACCACTTCACAATTCCCTGTTGACATGACCTTTTCTCTGATCTTCAAATATGTCAATTTTTTTCCTGTTTCAGAATTTTTAAATGTGCAGTTTCCTTTGTCTAGAATGTAGACTATTTTCCTCTTGTTTCCAAATTAATTTTTAATTATGCTTGCACTTGCAATTTATGTTACTCTTTCAGGAATATCTTCCCTTACACTCCTGGAATAAATTATATCTTCTTTTGTGTGTGTGTGTATTTTAGGTTCTGGGGCACGTGTCCAGATCATGCAGAACTATTGAATAGGTACATACATGGCAAGGTGGTTTGCTGCCTCCATCACCCCATCACCTATATCTGGCATTTCTCCCCATGTTACCCCTCCCTGATCTCTGACTCCCTGCTGTCCCTCCCTTAGTGACCCCCGAACAGACCCCAGTGTGTGATGCTCCCCTCTCTGTGCTCTTGTGTTCTCATTGTTCAACACCTGCCTATGAGCCAGAACATGCAGCATTTGGTTTTCTGTTGAGTCAGTTTGCTGAAAATGATGGTTTCCAGATTCATCCATGTCCCTACAAAGAAAAGGAACTCATCCTTTTTTTGGCTACATAGTATTCCATGGTGTATATTTGCCATATTTTCTTTGTCCAGTCTTTCATCAATGGGCATTTGGGTTGGTTCCAGGTCTTTGCTATTGTAAACAGTGCCACAATGAACATACATGTGCATGTGTCTTTATAATAGAATGATTTATAATCCTTTAGGTATATACCGAGTAATGGGATTTCTAGGTCAAACGGAATTTCTATTTCTAGATTCTTGAGGAATAGCCACACTGTCTTTCACAATGGTTGAACTAATTTACACTCCCATAAACACTGTAAAATTGTTCCTTTTTCTCCACATCCTCTCCAGCAACTGCTGTCTCCTGACTTTTTAATGATTACCATTCTAACTGGTGTGAGATGGTATCTGGATGTGGTTTTAATTTGCATTTCTCTGATGACCAGTGATGATGAGCATTTTTTTCATGTTTTTTGGCCACGTAAATGACTTCTTTTGAAAAGTGTCTGTATATATCTTTCACCCACTTTTGATTGAGTTTGTTTTTTTCTTGTAAATCTGCTTTAGCTTTTTGTAGATTCTGGATATTAGCCCTTTGTCAGGTGGGTAGACTGCAAAAAATTTTTCCCATTCTGTTGGTTACCAGTTCACTCTAATGATTTTTGCTGTGAAGAAACTCTTAAGTTTAATTATATTCCATTTGTCCATTTTGGCTTTTGCTGCCAATGCTTTTGGTATTAGTCATGAAGCCCTTGCCTATGCCTATGTCTTGAATGGTTTTTGCCTAATTAATAGCCTACCAACCAAAAAAAGTCCAGGACCAGATGGGTTTACCACTAAATTCTACCAGACATACAAAGAGGAGCTGGTACCACTCCTGAAACTATTCCAAACAATACAAAAACCGGGAATCCTCCCTAACTCATTTAATGAGACCAATATCATCCTGATACCAAAACCCGGCAGAGACTCAACTAAAAAAGAAAACTTCAGGCCAATATCCATGATGAACATTGATGCAAAAATCTTCAATAAAATACTGGCAAACCAATTGCAACAGCACATCAAAAAGCTTATTCATCACAATCAAGTAGGCTTCATCCCGAAGATGCAAAGCTGGTTCAATATGTGCAAGTCTATAAACGTAATTCACCACATACACAGAACCAAAGACAAAAACCACATGATTATCTCAGTAGATGCAGAGAAGGCCTTCCACAAAATTCAGCAGCCCTTTATGCTAAAAACTCTCAATAAACTAGGTATCGATGGAACAAATCTCAAAATAATAAAAGCTATTTATGACAAACCCACAGCCAATGTCATACTGAACTGGCAAAAACTGGAAGCATTCCCTTTGAAAACTGGCACTAGACAAGGATGCCCTCTGTCACCATTCTTATTCAATATAGTATTGTAAGTTCTAGCCAGAGCAATGAGGCAAGAAAAAGAAATAAAGGGTGTTCAATTAGGAAAAGAGGAAGTCAAATTGTCTCTATTTGCAGACAACATGATTATATATTTAGAAGACTCCATCGTCTCAGCCCAAAATCTCCTTAAGTTGATGACAACTTTAGCAGAGTCTACAGATACAAAATCAATGTGCAGAAATCCCACGAATTCCTATACACCAATAACAGATAAGCAGAGAGCCAAATCATGAGCAAACTCCCATTCACAATTGCTACAAAGAGAATAAAATACCTGGGAATACAACTAACAAAGGATGTAAAGGACCTCTTCAAGGAGAACAGCAAACCACTGCTCAAGGAAATAAGAAAGGACACAACAGATGGAAAGACATTCCATGCTCATGGTTAGAAAGAATCAATATTGTGAAAATGTTCATACTGCCCAAAGTAATCTATAGATTCAATGCTATCCCCATCAAGCTGCCACTGAACTTCTTAATAAAACTGGAAAAATAAAAAACACTTTAAACTTCATATGGAACCAAAAGAGAGCCCACATAGCCAAGACAATTCTAAACAAAAAACAAAGCTGGAGGCATCACACTACCTGACTTCAAACTATACTACAAGTCTACAGTAATCAAAACAGCATGATACTTGTACCAAAACAGACATATAGACCAATGGAACAGAACAGAGGCCTAGGAAGTAATAGCACACATCTACAACCATATGCTCTTTGACAAACCAGACAAAAACAAGCAAGGGGGAAAGGAGTCCCTGTTTAATAAATGGTGTTGGAAAAACTGGCTAGTCGTGTGCAGAAACCTGGAACTGGACCCATTCCTTACACCTACACTAATATTAACTACAGATGGATTAAAGATTTAAATGTAAAACCCAACACCATAAAAATTATATCTTCTTATGCCTTCTCCTTGCTTCCTATGTCCCTTCCTTCCTTCCTTCCTTCCTTCCTTCCTTCCTTCCTTCCTTCCTTCCTTCCTTCCTTCCTTTGTTTCTCTCATTCTTTCTCTCTTGTCTCAACCTGTAGCCCAGGCTGGAGTGGAATGGAGTGATCTCAGCTCACTGCAACCTCCACCTCCTGGGTTTTAGCAATTCTTCTGCCTCAGCCTCCCAAGGAACTGAGATTACAGGCACATGCCACCCCACCCAGCTAAATTTTTTAACTTTAGTAAAGATGGAATTTCACCATGTTGGCCAGGCTGGTCTCAAACTCCTGCCCTTGTGATCTGCCTGCCACCCAGAGTGCTGGGATTACAGTCATGAGCCACTATGCTAGGCCTGTAAGTTTCTTTCCGGCATTTGAAATGTTCACAATTAGTTATTTACATATATATAATTTTTATTTCCTTTACTAAACAATATGCTCCCTGAAGGTTGCAATTTTATCTCTTTTCTTGTGAGAGGTTACTAGGTTTTATCATTCTGCATTAAGTATTCTGTTTACACTCTTAGTGCAGCTGGTGACTGCCTTATTCTTAATCCTCATATAACATTGTGCTACAATTTTCTCTCTACTTCTCTTTGTCCTATGTTAGAGGACAAGGAAGTTAGTGTACTTCTTTAGGGAAGAGACAAATCAGTTTTTCTTTATTATTCTGATAGAATATACATAACAAAATTTACCATCTTAACAATTTTTAAGTGTACAGTTCAGTGGTATTAAATATATTTATGACATATAACCATCATCACCATCCATTTCTATAATTATTCTGATCTTACCAAAGCAAAAACTTTATATTCATTAACCAATAAACCTCAGTTCCCTTCTCCCACCAGCCCCTCTGAACTACTTTGAGTCTCTGTAATCTTGAAGTACATCGTCTAAAGGGGATCAAACAGTATTTGTCTTTTATGTAACTTGCTTTTTTCAGTTAGCATCATGTCCACAATGTTCATGTTGCAACATATGTCAGAATTTCCTTCCATTCATCCTTGATGAACACTTGGTTTGATTTTACTTTTTGGCTATTGTGAATGATGCTACAATGAACATGGATATACAACTATCTCTTTGAGGCCCACATTTCGATTTTTGGGATGTACACCCAGAGGTGTAATTTCTAGATTATATGATAATTCTGTTTTTAATTTTTTCAGGAAATGCCATAGTGTTTTCCACAGTAGCTTTACCATTTTATATTTCCACCAACAGTGCACAAGGGTTCCAAGTTCTCTGGTAGATTGTGGATATTAGTCCTTTGTCAGATAGACAGATTGCAAAAAATTTCTCCCATTCTGTAATTTACCCTTTCACTCTGATGCTAGTTTCTTTTGCTGTGCAGAACCTCTTTAGTTAGATCCTATCTGTCAATTTTGGCTTTTTTTGCTATTGCTTTTGGTGACTTAGTTATGAAGTCTTTGTCTGTACCTATGTCCTGAATGATACTGCCTAGGTTTTCTTCTCAGGTTTGTATGGTTTTAGCAATTATGTTTAAGTCTTTAATCCATCTCGAGTTAATTTTTGTATAAGGTGTAAGGAAGGGGTCCAGTTTTAGTTTTCTGCATATGGCTAGCCAGTTTTCCCAACACCATTTATTAAATAGGGAATCCTTTCATCATTGCTTGTTTTTTCAGGTTTATCAAAGAGCAGATGGTTGTAGATATGTGGTGTTATTTCTGAGTCCTCCATTCGGTTTCATTGGTCTATATATCTGTTTTGGTGCCAGTACCATGCTGTTTTGATTACTGTAGCCTTGTAGTATAGTTTGAAGTGAGGTAGCATAATACCTCCAGCTTTGATTTTTTTGCTTAGGATTGCTTGGCTATGTGGGCTCTTTCTTGATTCTATATAAAATTTGAAATAGTTTTTCTAATTCTGTGAAGAAAGTCAATGGTAGCTTGATGTGGATAGCATTGAACCTATAAATTACTTTTGGTGTTATGGCCATTTACAAGATATTGATTCTCCCTATCCATTGAGCATGGAATATTTTCCTATTTGTTTGTGTCCTCTCTTATTTCCTTGAGCAGTGGTTTGTAATTCTCCTTGAAGAGGTTCTTCACATTCCTTGTGTTAAGTTGTATTCCTAGGTATTTTATTCTCTTTGTAGCAATTGTGAATGGGAATTCACTCATGATTTGGCTCTCTGTTTGTCTACTATTGATGTATAGGAATGCTTGTGATAATTGCACACTGATTTTGTATCCTGAGACTTTGCTAAAGTTGTTTATCAGCTTGAGATTTTGGGCTGAGAAACTGGGGTGTCATGCCTTCTGCAGACAGAGACAATTTGACTTCCTTTCTTCCTCTTTGAATATGCTTTATTTCTTTCTCTTGCCTGATTGCCCTGGCCAGAACGTCCAATACTATGTTGAATAGGAGTGGTGAGAGAGGGCATCCTTGTCTTGTGCTTGTTTTCAAATAGAATGCTTCTAGTTTTTGTCTATTTAGTATGATATTGGCTGTGGGTTTGTCAAAAATAGCTCTTATTATTTTGAGATACATTCCATCAGTACCTTTTCTGCATCTATTGAGATAATCATGTGGCTTTATCTCATTGGTTCTCTTTATGTAATGGATTCTGTTTCCTGATTTGCATATGTTGAACCAGATTTGCATCCTAAGGATGAAGCCTACTTTATTATGGCAAGTAAGCTTTTTGATGCGCCACTGGATTTAGTTTGCCAGTATTTCATTGAGGATTTTTTCATCGATATTCATCAGAAAGACTGGTCTGAAATTTTCTTCTTTTGTTGTGTCTCTGTCAGGTTTTGGTATCAGGATGATGCTGGCCTCATAAAATGAGTTAGAGAGGCATCCATCTTTTTCTGTTGTTTGGAATAGTTTCAGAAGGAATGGTACCAGCTCCTCTTTGTACCTCCAGTAGAATTTGGCTGTGACTCCATCTGGTCATGGACTTTTTTTGGTTAGTAGGCTATTAATTACTGCCTCAATTTTAAAACTTGTTATTGGTTTATTCAGGGATTCAATTTCTTCCTGGTTTAGACTTGGGAGAGTATATGTGCCCAGGAATTTATCCATTTCTTCTAGATTTTTTGGTTTATTTGGGTAGAAGTGTTTATACTCTGAGGGTAGTTTGTATTTCTGTGGGATCAGTGGTGATATCCCCTTTATCATTTTTTATTGTGTCTATTTGATTTTTCTCTCTTTATTTTCTTCAAAGGGTATTCAAGATTCTTAGGATAAAGTTCAGCCCAATTATCCGTACTCTTAATGACTCACTTCCTACCTCTACTTTGTTTCCTTGCCTAACACTTTCTTTCTACTCTAGGATTTACTAAAGTGTGGTACAGGATTTACCATATTATAATTACTTTCTTATTTTAGATCGACTGTCTAAGAGTTTCTTTATCCTGAGTTCCAATTTGATTGTACTGTAGTCTGAGAGACTGTTATGATTTCCATTTTTTTTGCACTTGCTGAGGAGTGTTTTACTTCCAGTTATGTGGTCAATTTTAGAATAAGTGTGATGTGGTGCTGAGAAGAATGCATACTCTGTTGATTTGGGGTGGAGAGTTCTGTAGATGTCTATTAGGTCTGCTTGGTTCAGAGCTGAGTTCAAGTCCTGAATATTCTTGTGAATTTTCTGTCTCCTTGATCTGTCTAATATTGACAGTGGGGTGTTAAACTCTCCCAGTATTATTGTGTGGGAGTCTAAGTCCTTTGTAGGTCTCTGAACTTGCTTTATGAATCTTGATGCTCCTGTATTGGCTGCATATATATTTAGGATAGTTAGCTCTTCTTGTTGAATTGTTCCCTTTACTATTATGTAATGTCCTCGTCTCTTTTGACCTTTGTTGCTTTAAGGTCTATTTTATCAGAGACTAGGATTGCAACCTCTGCTTTTTTTTTTTTTTTTTTTAACTTTCCATTTGCTTAGTAAATCTTCCTCCATCCTTTTACTTTGAGCCTCTGTGTGTCTTTGCACAGGATATGGGTCTCCTGAATACAGCACACTGATGGATCTTGAATCTTCATTCAATTTGCCAGTCTGTGTCTTTTAATTGGGACATTTAGCCTGTTCACATTTAAGGTTAATATTGTTATGTGTGAATTTGATCCTGTCATCATGATGCTAGCTGGTTATTTTGTCCGTTGATGTAGTTTATTCATAGTGTCGATGGTCTTTGTAATAGGGTATGTTTTTGCAGAGGCTGGTACCAGTTGTTCCTTTCCATGTTTGGTGCTTCCTTCAGGAGCTCTTGAAAGGCAGGCCTGCTGGTTACAAAATCTCTCAGTATTTGCTTGTCTGTAAAGGATTTTATTTCTTCTTCATTTATGAAGCTTAATTTGGCTGGATATGAAATTCTGGGTTGAAAAATTCTTTTCTTTAAAAAGTTGAATATTGGCCCTCAGTCTCTTCTGGCTTGTAGAGTTTCTGCAGAGGATACGAATTTGACAATTATGTGTCTTGGGATTAATCTTCTCAAAGAGTATCTTTGTGGTGTTCTCTATACACCAGGCTTTTTTGTTGTTGTTGTTGGGAGTTTTCAATCACCAATTTAATCTCTTTACTATTTATAGATATATTCAGATTTTTAATATTTTATAATTTGGCTTGGGTAGATTGTGTGTTTCTAGGACATTGTCCATCTCATCCAAGGTACACAATTTTTGCCATAAAATTGTTTGTAGTTCTTATAATCCTTTTGATTTTATAATCATTTTAATTTCTATAGTATCTGTTGTAATGTCCCATTTTTATTTCTGATTATAGTGATGTAAGTCTTTTCTCTTTTCTTAGTTAATCTAACTAAAAGATTGAAACTTAAAGAACAAGCTTTGACTTTTATTAATTTTCTGTATTGTTTTTATATTCTTTATCTCATTTATCTCTGTGCTAATCTTTGTTATTTCCTTACTTCAGCTAGCTTTGGGTTTAGTTTGTTCTTATTTTTGTAATTCCTTAAGCTGTAAACTTAGTTTGTTGATTTCATATTGTTTTTGTTTATTAATGAGTTTTTAGCTGTACATTTTCCTCATTGTTCTGCTTTTGCTTCTTATTATTTTTCTTATGTTGTGTTTGCATTCTTACTTATCTGTATTATTAATTTCCTGTGACTTCTGCTTTGATACATTAAGAATGTGTTGTCGACCTCCAAAATTTGTCAGTTATTTAGTTTTATTTCTCTTATTGATTTCTATCTTTATTCATCAGAGAAGATAATTTGTATGATTATCTATCTTTTAAAATTTATTGAGACTTAATTTGTAGCCTAATGTGTGGTCTGTTCTGAAAAATGTCTCAAGCACACCGGAAAAGAATGTACATGTTATTTTTGTTAAATAAAATGGTCTGTATCTACTTCATAAATTTAGTGGGTTTATTGGGTTGTTTAAGTCTTCTATTTCTTTACTTATCTCATGTCTGTTTGTTATATCCCTATTGAGAACAGAGTATTGACATCTCTCACCATTTTGGTAGCAATATCTATTTCTCTCTTCAATTCTATCAGTTTCTGTTTTATGTATTTTGATGGTCTGTTGTGTGGTATGACATGTTTTGTTTTAGGAAATAGACTGTGATTTCAGAATTTCTAAATACATGAAATATTCACAGCTCTTAATATTCTTCTAAATATTTTAAAATTATTGTCCATTCTCTTTATTTATAGATGCCACTGAGTTTAATTGGCATTAAATTTATTTTAAACTAGGTTTTGAATAATGTATGGATTAGAAAACAACATAGAAGGAAATTTTGACCTTGGATTAGGCAGACATTTCTTAGGTACAAAACCAAAATCACAATCTATTTAAAAAAGATTGATGAGTTATAATAGAATGATTTATTTTCTGTTAAGTATATACCAAGTAATTTGAGGTTACTGGGACCAATTTTATTTCTGCCTGTAGGTCATTGAGAAATTGCCGCACTGTCTTTCACAATGGTTGAACTAACTTACACTCCCACCAACAATATAAAAACGTTACTTTTTGAAATGAAGCATTTCTTCATTGAAATGAAGACTGTTGCTCTATGTATGATACTGATGAATCAAAAGACACAGACTGGAAAAAATTTTGGAATCTCCTATACGAAAAAGTATTTATATCCAGTTAACATAAGAATTTCAAAGGCAATCATCAGAAAACTATTAGTTGAGTTTATTTTAAAAAATGGCCAAAATATTTGCACAGACACTTCACCAAAGAGAATATAGGAATGGCAAGTAAACATATGAAATCACACTTAACATTATTAGTTATTTTAAAAATTCAACTTTAAGCCTCTATGTGATAACACAACACATCAATTAGAATAGCTAAATCAAACAAACACGCAAAATGCCTGATGATACCACATCCTGGAAAATATGTGGAGAAACTGAAACTTCTATACATTGCTTGCAGGACTGTAAAATGGTACAGCAACTTGTCAAAATAGTTTGGTAGTTTTTTTTTTTTGTATAGTAAAACATAGATTTACTATACAACCCAGTGATAACACTACTAGGTATTTACCTAAGTTAAATGAAACCTTATGTTCACACAAAAACTTGTATGTGAATGCTTATATTTGCTATATTAGTAATCATCAATCATCATTGGATTAGTAATTAATACAAACTGAGATATATCCATATAACTAAATTCTACTCAGCAATAAAGAGAATGCATTACTGATATATACAGCAATGTAGATGAATCTCAATCACATTTTTCTATGTGAAAGAAACAAGACTAAAATTCTAGATACTGAATAGTTCTGATTATAAGACATTGTGAAAAAGACAAAACTATTGGGATGGAAAACAGCCATCAGTGGTTGCTAGGGGCTGAGGCTGTGGGAAATGGTTCTTACAGAGGGGAAGGAGGAGATTTGTGTGGATTATTGAACTGTTCTGTATTTTGACTGTGGTTATGTGGCTGTAATGTATTTGTCAAAACTCACAGAGGAGTACACTAAAAAGAGTGAATTTTACTTTATGTAAATTATACCTTACAAAAATGAAAAGAAATGTCAGCAGCAGAAACTTTTTCCTGAATAATTCATATGTTCAAAGCCCAGATACTATAACCATTTACCTTCCTTGTTCTGAATATAAGCAATGCCAGCATGTATAGCCTCATGTCTAAGAAGAAATATAAGACGAATTATGGATTTAATAACCCTGACGGTTGTCTAAAAGTAGAAGTCATTAAAAGCTATTTGACTAATAGCAACCTTAAAAATCTAAATTTATGCTAGAGTATTACATTGCTGAATGACTAGATTTCAGATAAAATGATTGATTGCATTATCGAGGTACACATGTTTTACTGGCCTACCCATAAATTACCTTTAGCTCCAGGGCTATAATAAGAGGTTTTCATTTTAGGATAGTTTTCTCCATTTATAATCCCATAATTTTTTTGGTTTGATCCTCTGTTCATTTTTATCTTACGCATTTGTGAAAATAATTTTAGTTTTATCTTATTCTGTGAAAAGCTACCATCCTGTTGAAGTTCCTAAATGCTGGTAGTAACTATTTTGAATGACTAATTTCTGAGGGTAGAGTAAAGAATGTGAAGTCTTTCTTGGCACATTCGCATATCAAGAGAAATGGTCAATAATTACAGACAATTCCTATTTCCCATCTCTATTGCGGATCACAGAGGGCCATCTAACTTACATAGTGAAAAAGTCTCACTCCACGCTATATTAAGGAACAAAACTTCTCATATATAGATATGACCTTTAACATTTGAGGTTAGATCATTTAATTACACAATTACACACCCACTGCTAGTTATAAAACAGAGATAATTTGCTTTCTAAATGACAGTTTCAGTCTTCATTTCCCTTCCCTACAAAATTTCTACTGAAGTATGTGTACAATAACAGTTGGTTATTTGAAGGAGGACGAATGTTTTTGAAACTACATTG
Organism: Saimiri boliviensis; assembly: GCF_048565385.1. NCBI lineage: Eukaryota > Metazoa > Chordata > Mammalia > Primates > Cebidae > Saimiri > Saimiri boliviensis. The sequence goes on from NC_133459.1 coordinate 104,597,274, forward strand.
ACAAACCTGTTACATTCTGAACTACTAAAGTAGTAATTCAATTATCTCCACCAGACCATTGGACACTGATGGTGGCTCTTTTATCACAAGCTCTGCTTCCTTCAGTAATTTCCACAAGTGAACTTCCACCCTTCTGTGCTCTGACACATACTTATTCACAGCCATTTGAAGTAACTTCCTGTATGCAGATCTTGATTTGTCATCAGAAATCAGTATTTTGAAGACTTTTTCTTCAAGGAATACTATCATTTCAAAATCAAAATATTTAGCAACTGGTGGAAGCTCTCAGAAATATTCTGTGCATGAGCTGACAGGAAACTGTAATCAAATTGTCAAGCAATTGCTCTGACTATGGCAAAGTGAGAATGTTAGATTACATGTGTCAGCATGGGAAGATAACGGCTGCACAGTGAACTGCGTGCTGAAGGCTTGATAGGAGAAGGGAAGTTTATCGCTGTAAACCGCAACCTATTGTAGACAGCAGTTGCCACCTCAGCAGTCCTTCCATTGCATCAGGAACTCTTTATGATCAATAACGTGTCTCAGTTTAACCATTTGGAAAGCATTCTGAAAATTTCAGGCAAAATGTGTTCTGTCAATTAATTTGTGCTAATCTGCAAGCCAGGGTTAAACAGCTAATGGTTTTGAATAGATACTATTTGTCTGTCTTTCTCAGACTGGATCTAATACAGCCTTAATATATTATTTCAAATGAGTGGCTATGGTAGCAAGAAAGCAAAAGCTCTTCAGGCTAAAATGGATCCTTTTTTTTTTTTTTTTTTTTTTTTTTTTTTTTTTTTTTTTTTAAATCTGGTAGCCTGTTTCCTTAGGCATTGAAAGATTTATTGCCAATCTCTTCTCTGGTTTTCCCCCTGGTCATTGCAAGACCTTTAAGGTTCTTCGACATCCTCCCCTCCCGCTATGGCAGTTTTTCAGCCTCTACCAAGGGCTTCTAAGGCTATCCATTATTCAGTGCCTCAGAGTACTGCGGCTATCTCCAAGGCCTAATCACTCAGCATCCACTGTGCCTTCTCCTCCAGAGGCAGGGGAAGGCTGCAGAGTTTGAGGTCAGTATGTGCTGGCTTCTTTGCTCTTTTATCTGTCTTGGCAGTCAGGTATTTTAAGGCGCTGTATTTATTATTCACTTGCAAAACCAGGGTGGTGATTTTTGTAACTGATGTTGTGGTACACTTGGTGTTTATTAAATAAATACACATTTTACGATGTGTATTATTTATTAAGTTAAAAATTATTCTACTTAAGTGTAGCTTTTGGTGTTTTCCTTTTCCTTCTTTTAAAAATTATTTTTTTTTCAGTTTGCTTTATAAATGTATTTCTGCATTGGGTTCAAGATTCTGACCACCAAAGGTATTTTCTTGGATGAGTTTGGCATTTTGGGAAGTAACATGAGCACTTAGCTCTTTGGCTACCACTTCATAATCACCTATTTCAATACCCTGAAAAAGATCTCAGCCACCAGAGAGTTGATGCAGTTCCACTGAGTATTAAACCTTCTCGCAGAAAGCAGTTAGGCTCTGTGAAGTTGATTTTAAAGCAAGTATCTGCAAAACTTCAAGATGATTTGAATGGAAGCGTTTTTCTTTTGGAGCACATGCTATAAGTACTCTCATCACCTGAAGGGGCAAAACAACTGGATACTCCCAGGGCTTATATTTGGGTGTATTGGCACCAGTTGCCCCTTCAATTCCATCCTCTACATCCCCCAAGCCCATGTTGCATTCAACACTCCTTCAGCATTGCCGCAGCATAGGTAGGTTTGGGGAGCAGATGATTAACTTTTCTGTGTCTGTTTATATATACATATATATATATATTTTTATTATTTTATTTTATTATTATTATTTTTTGAGATGGAGTTTTACTCTTGTTACCCAGGCTGGAGTGCAATGGCGTGATCTCGGCTCACTACCACCTCCGCCTCCTGGCTTCAAGCAATTCTCCTGCCTCAACCTCCCAAGTAGCTGGGACTACAGGCATGTGCCACCAAGCCCAGCTAATTTTTTGTATTTTTAGTAGAGATGGGGTTTCATCATGCTGACCAGGATGGTCTCGATCTCTTGACCTCGTGATCCACCCACCTCGGCCTTCCAAAGTGTTAGGATTACAGGCGTGAGCCACTGCGCCCAACCTATATATATTTTTAAAACAAATGAGGGGCTTAATTACCCTTTCAGGCACACAAATAGTAAATAAACCGGCACATGATATGCGCCCAAAACAGGCTCATATCTTTTCAAATATTATAGTAGTTGAAAGTATTCCACATACTTATGGAAGATGAGGTGTCCTACTCCTTTACTTGAAAATATTTGTTATGTAAGAAAAAATACATTATTTAATAATTATTATGTAAGCAGTACCTGTGATGTTACTAGGGGACATCAATTGCACCAAAGAGTCAATCTTCTCTTTCATCTTTGTTTTTACAGCCTCTTTCAAAGCACCCCATACAGTAGAAAAACTTGGGTCTCATGCTTCTTAAGATGGATCACAAGATATTCTTGGGCAACTGTGTTATAAGTCTCAGGCCAATAACAGGCCCATCCCTAATATTTGTGGTTTCTGCCTTGGACCAGGCGACAAACAGAGGACCCTGGACAGCATCCCAGGCTCTCTGATGCAGAAATCTGTAGAAGGGATGCCAGCTTTACCCTGGATTAATGGACAGTAAAGAAAATCAACAGCAACATTTTAACTCTATGTTGCTTTGCATCGCCTGCTTTGTGTATCCTGGAGTATTTTATCTTTACCTTCCCAGTGTCTAAGCTCTTCAAGGCAGCATTCACAGAGATTTTGCAAACCTTACAGTGCTTGCCATAGGGCTGGGGACACAGCAGTAATTATGTAATTGCAATTTTACTGTGTAATGATTTAGGTTTTTATAAAACTCCTTGAACACACCCTGTGAAATAAATATTATGTACAGACACAAAGCAACCATATTTAAAGGGTTATGCATGACTTGGAAAATGCATATCTCTGCAATTTAAATCCATTGTTTCTAATGTAGCCTTTCTGAATCCTCTCCTTTCTTAATTAGGCTTGATATCAACTTCTTCTGGGGTTAACAGCCATTAATCTCTGTTCCCTCTCTGTTTCCTTAACAATTTTTTATACTTTTTAAAAATAGCAATTCTTGCATTTTTTTATATTATTGTTATGTCAGTGTCTCTTAGCTTCCCTTCTGGTTTGTGAAATATTAGGGCAGAAATCAAATCATACTCACCTTTGCATTATCCTATACAATGCATAAAGGCTCGTTTCTCTTGCAGACACTCAGCAAAAGTTTCTTTGAATTGGATTCCAGGAAATACCTAATGCAATGTCTCTTCATTAATTTCTCTTTAGAATGAGAAGAACTATTGCACAAATAAATTGTTTTTTATACTCTGTAGACCTTAAGGCCATACCCTCAAAAATACACTATTATGTAGCCATGGGTACTGTCACATAAACAACACTTTTGCTAAATAGTTAAGTGTGAAAACTGACATTTCAAGACACATCACTATCCATACCTTTGCTAATTAAAGCTCTAGTCAGAGTTCCTTGATAAAATTGCTAATATACAATTAATACTTTAAAAGTTATAAATTGAAGAGGGTATAATTTGCCCTCTCAAAACGTTGTTTAAGAAGTATTAGAATACAACTCATAAGCTACTATATCAGTTTTCAGCAGAGCATTTGTTCTTTAGGCAATGGTGTTTAGAATTGAGGAAGAGAGTACTGGGATGATTCATTACTTCAGTAATACAACGTGAACAGCTTTTAGCTTCAACAAGTATGTAGGAGATTTCCTGTCTCTTATAAAAAGCCCTTTTCACATTATGATAAGAAATCCCCTTCTACCTTTCCACCCACTTGTTATATTTCTTAACTTACTGTCTAGTATATTTTGACAGTATCTCCCAGATGATGATTACATAGTGCTTATCTTTTTCCATGTCACCTGTACTAGCTGACACTAAAAACAATCATGTGATAGGGTCTTATAGCTGTCAGCAGAGGAATTATAAATGAAAAGTGGGGATGAAAATGATGTTTATGGGAACCCTGATTACTGACATATCATTTATGTTAAATGATTTATTTCCCAGGAGTGTCTTTATGTTGTGGAAACTGCATCTCCTTATATTCTCTTTTCCCTGAACACCGCATTATGCTTCTCAATCATTCCTATGCTTTTCATCTTCAGTCTGCAGATAGGGCCACACCCCTTCCTGAAGTGACGTGCCTTCTGAGAGATACTTTATAGATTATTGTTTTTCCTTTGGTTAAGAATTAAAACATAGTCAACTATTAAATACCAGAAACTGTCTCTGTAAGCTGGGAAATAGCACTGAGGAGCCATGTTATTCATTTTCCTTTTAAATTGTGCTAGTACGATGTAAACCAGATGATACTTAGCAAAGGTTACCTAATTATGTAACCATTTCTTGCTCTGCCTTTAGTTTTTGGAAAATTTGGTTAAAGTCAGCTATCTGATATACTGACTACAAAGGCTGATGAATTTGGGCATCAATTTTTTGAGTCTTAATATCCTACCACTTTGCCTGTTTTCTTCCAACATCAATCCTAATAACCCATTCTAAAGTTTATCCTCTGACTTCTTAGCAAAGCATTACATTGCACAATTTTTTCTTTAAAGGCAAACTCTTTCCTGCCTCTAGGCCTTTAAATGTACATTTCTCTTTCAGTCTGAAATGTTCTACTTTGATTTTGTTTTCTTCTTTTTTCCTTCACCAAAAGTGCCCTTTTCCATCTTTGTTTTTCCATCTGTATCATATTCTAACTTCAAGTCCTGGTTTGAAAGTTATTTCTTCAAAAACTGCTCTTAAGCTTGGGTGTTAGAAAGGTAATGGGCAGAGGAAAGTTTAACAGTAATAACACATAAAATTAATATTTGCCAAGAATTAGGGTAAAAAAAAAAATAACTGACCAGAAAGACAAAAGATATTTGGACCTTCCAGGCTGTCCACTCTACTGGGGGAATCCCTCTTCTCTCTTCAAATCTAGAAAGCTCTGCTTCTTTTCCTGACTTTCCATTCCTTGTTATTTCCAGCAAGTGCTTTGATCATCTCAGCTTTCTGACCTTCTTCTGAGAGAAACCCAGTCACTCTGGTGTATAAATTTTGATGGAAATTCTAAGAATAGTAATAGGTAATGGTTGATTGTGTTTTAATTAATTTTAAAATATTTTTTGTTTTTTTCTCTCTCTGAAGCAGTCTGAGAGAGTGACATTGCTTATTCCCCAAGGCCTATAGACGCCATGTAATGAAAACAGTCTCCTCTAATCCTCTAAGGTGAATGATCCCTGCCTCCTTCTTCCATGTTAAATATTCTAGGACCACAGAAAGATTCTCTAAGGAAGTGGCACATATTCTGGGGAGAGTTGGAGGGAGGAGTGGAGGGTATAGAGATTATGGGGGACTTTCATGGAGCTCCAGTAGTGGAAGAGAAGTTCATGGTATCAAGGTGATGTAAACAGACTAGATAAAGAAGTGGTGGGGTATGAGAGAAATGTAAAGGGCTCTCTCAGGGTTTTAGTATTTGGTTTGTGATATAGACTTAACCATGAGGCCACTAAATACATAGTGTCCGTATATATGCCTAAGCTCAAATAAATGCTACAGGGATTCAGGAAAAAATGAAATCAGCATGACTCAAACAATCTAAAATATGGAATGTGTAGATATTTTTTCTTCAATCATTTTTATTTCTTGACATTTGTACTAGTTAGTGGCTGTGGAATAGGGGTTAAACCCCACTGCCTCATGATCTCCATCAGAATTTTAAACAAAATTTTAAATAAAAAAAAAAACTAAAATAAAAATAAGAAAATATAAATTGGAACATCCGGCGCGGAGACTGCACGTCGGACATCACATCCCCGAGACAACCTGGGGAGGCTGAGGAAAGGCTGCGGGGCGCCGGCGTCGGAGGGGGCGGGGGCCTGCATTCGCGCCCCGTCCGCCCGGGCGCGCAGCGGCTCCGCGCGGACCGCAGCTCCTCGGGGCGCTGGAGGAGTGGGCCTGAGACCGCGCGGGCCGACCGCAGCCGGCCGGCGGGAGCCGGGGCGCGGGGCCGCGAGTCTGACCGGGGCGCGAGCGCGGTGGGGAAGGCGTCTCCCTCGGAGGACGCTGCCGGGTGATTCACGGAGCTGAACGAGCGCCAGCCTGAGGAGGAGGGAGGGAGGCCCGGAGGTCGCCTGCGAAGGACGCGGCGGCGGAGGTGAGTCTCCTGCTCCGTGAGCATCCGTTGCTTTCTGCTGGACCCGTCTTGGGGTTTTCTCTCCGTACCAGTCCCTGTTCCGCCGCCGTCCCATGTTGAATCTGGTACCTAACCCGCAGGTACTGGGTTCACAGTCGCTGCCGACTCTGCAGCGGCTGAAAACACGGCACAAAAACCGTCTTCGGCCGGGCGCGGTGGCTCACGCCTGTCATCCCAGCACTTCCGGAGGCCGAGGCGGGCGGATCACCAGGTCAAGAGATCGAGACCATCTTGGTGAAACCGTGTCTCTACTAAAAATACAAAAATTGGCTGGGCATGGTGGCCTGCGCCTGTCATCCCAGCTACCCGGGAGGCTGAGGCTGGAGAGTTGCCTGAGCCCAGGACGCGGAGGCTGCGGTGAGCCGAGGTCGCGCCATTGCACTCCAGCCTGGTGCCTGGCAACAGAGCGAGACTCTGTCTCAAAAAAAAAAAAAAAAAAAAAAAAAAAAGAAAGAAAAAGAAAAACCATCTTCGCCTGGGGAGGACATTGTTGCTAGTGCCATGACGGTCAACAGTTGGAACAAGATAAACGGCACGCCCAATCTAGTTGAGGATTTTGGACACGGGGACTCCGACTGGGACCCCACCGAGAAGGCAGGTCTGCCATCGCCGCCTCGGCGGGGCCTCGCTGTCTCAGTGAGCACAGTAAGTGCACGCGACCTCGCCGGGGTCCCCATTTCAAACCTGCAGCCAGACCTCTCGTGAGGTCCCCACGTGTCGTCTGCACCAGGAGACGCTCTCCTGCCAAAATGTTGGCGGTTTTCTCCAGACTTCCCCGTTCAGAATTCGCTAGCTCAGTAGTGGCACGGACATCCACCTGGTGAGAGCTCACCCGGAAACCTGGGAGTTTTTATGAACACTTCGGTGTCTCTTACCAGCCTGTCCACACTCTCCACTGCCACCACTGTTTCCCTGGCCACTAGTGTCTTTTTTGCCCAGACTGCTAGTAGCTCCTAACCCATGTCCCCTAATCCACTGTTGCCCCTCACACACCACACACATACAATCCATCCTCCACACAGACACCGCGGCGATGTTGATGCTGTCTATATTGGCCTTCCTTTTGGTGGTCAAATGTGCCCGGCTCCTGCCGCCTCACAGTCTAATAAGCATTTGCTCTTCCTTTTGCCTAAAAGGCTCTGGCCTCCCTCTGCCATGCCAATTCCTATGGGCCTGTCAAACCTGAACCTGGTAGCCTAGCTTCCCTAAACTAGCAAGCCTGAACCTCCCTGCTCTTCATGTCCACAGGACCCCGTGCTCTGTTGAAGATGTTATGACAGTCAGAATCTAAATAATTATGACAGTTACTTGTTTACCATCTGGCAGAAGAAATTTCTAAGCAGCAAAGCATTTGAGAGGAAGCAGAGCATAAACATTTGGAAAATTTGCAGCCTGATAATGTGATAGAAAAGAAAACCCCATTTTCTGGGGAGAAATTCTTAGAGAATAAGCAATGTCACACTCTAAAACTGCTGCAGAAATTTGCATAAATAACAAGGAGCGGAATGTTAATCACTGAGACAGTGGGGTAAATGCCTCCAGGGTATGTCAAAGACCTTCAGGGCATCTCTCTCATCACAGGCTGAGAGGCCTAGAAGGAAAAAATGGTTCTGTGGGCCAAGCCCAGGGCCTCCCTGCTCTATGCAGCCTCAGACATAGTGTCCTGCATCCCAGCTGCTTCGGCTCTTGCCATGGCTAAAAGAGGCCAAAGTACAGCTTGGGCCATTGCTTCAGAAGATTCAAGCTCAAAACCTTGGTGGCTGCAAAGTGGTGTTGAGCCTGTGGGTTCATAGAAGCCAATAATTAAAGTTTGGAAACCTCTGCCTAGATTTCAGAGGATGTATAGAAACACCTGAATGTCCATGCAGAAATCAGTTGCAGAGGCAGTGCCCTAATGTGGAACCACTGCTAGGGTAGTGAGAAAGGAAAATTTGGGGTCCAAACCCCCAGAGTTCCCACTGGAACGCTGCCTAGAGGAGCTGTGAGAAGAGGGCCATCATCCTCCGGACCTCAGAATGGTATATTTGCTGTCAGCTTGCATCATGTGCCTGGTAAAGTCAGACTCAACACCAGCCTGTGAAAGCAGCCAGAAGGGGAGCTGTACCCTGCAAGGTACAGAGGCAGAACTGTCTCAGGCCGTGGGAGCCCCCCTCTAGCAGCAGCATGACCTGGATTTGAGACATGGAGTCAAAGGAAATCATTTTGGAACTTTAAGGTTTAATGACTGCTCTACTGGATTTTGGACTTGCATGGGGCCCATAGTCCCTTTGTTTTGGTCAATTTCTCCCATTTGGAATGGGTGTATTTACCCAATGACTGTATCCCAATTGTATGTAGGAAATAGCTAGCTTTCTTTTATTTTACGGGCTCATAGGCAGAAGGGACTTGCCTTGTTTCAGATGTGACTTTGGACTTGAACTTTTAGGTTAATGCCAGAATGAGTTAAGACTTTGGGGGACTGTGGAAGGGCAAGGCTGTGTTTGATTGCATTTTGAATTGTGAGGACATGAGATTTGAGAGAGGTCAGGCATGGAATGATATGGTTTGGCTCTGTCCCTGTGCAAATGTTACCTTGAATTTTAATCTCCATAATCCCCGTGTGTCAAGGGCAGGACCAGGTGAAGGCAATTGCATCATCGGGGTAGGTTTCCCCATGCTATTTTTGTGAAAGTGAGTGAGTTCTTAGGAGATCTGATGGTTCTATAAGCATCTGGCATTTCTCTTGCTGATACTCATTCTGTCCTGCTGCCCTGTGAAGAAGATGTCTGCTCTTTCTTTGTCTTCCACTATTATTGTAAGCTTCATGAGCCCTCCTCAGCAGTGTGGAACTGTGAATCAATTAAACTTATTTCCTTTATAAATTATCCAGTTTGGGATATTTCTTCATAGCAGTGTGAGAATGGACTAATATAAATGCTAACTCTGCTAAGTTGCTAAATAGAGTAATTTTGGCTTGGTTCTTAAGGTTTTTATATATGGTACCAACAGCTAGACTGCTGTCTAGGAGCCATAGCACCGTATCACTTTCCTATTGAATCACTCCCATTTTGTCCAGTTAACTGTAAAGCAGTTAGAGCAAAGCCTGGCACATAGTCATGCTCAGTGAGTGTTAGTGATTATGATTATAATTCTAATTATTATAAAGCCTACACAAAAATGTTAATAAACCTAATTTTTCAAGTATATTTTTTCTTCCTTAATAATGTGTGTTTTTGTGTTAACTATGAAACAAAGTCTTCTCCTTGGTTAAATTTTATAATAAATTATATTTGTTTCTCAGAGTTAAAATTTTGATTATTCATAACAAATATTAGACTGGCACAAAAGCAATTTGTGGTTTCAGATTGCGAGTTTTAAATCATTATAACTAGACTCAAACAAGTTTATTAATCAAAATAGAAACCATTACAATCAACATATTTTTGCCAATGAGAGATAAATTTATTTCTGCAGCATAAAAATCCATGCTGCAGGATTCAGTAAACACTTGGAAAGCATTTTCTGCATCCTGCTGGTTGTGGAAGTGTTTTACCTGCAAAAAGTTGTGGATGCTTGGAGAAGTGGTAGGTAGTTGGCAGAAGGTCAGTTAAATATGGTGGACGAGGCAAACTTCGTATTCCAGTTTGTTCAGCTTTTGTGGGTTTGGAGCTTCTTCTCAGTGGTTCTTCCCAACCACTATGCTGGCCATCACTAGTTGTTATATAAATTTCATGTTTCCTTACACATCACAATTTGATTGAGAAATGGTTCATTGTTGTTGCGTAGAATAAGAGAAGACAGCACTTACAAATTAATGATTTCTTTTTAAAATTTTCACTCAGTTCATGAGGCACCCATTTATTAACCGTTTTCACTTTGCCAATTTGCTTCAAATGCCAAACAATCACAGAATGGTCGATGTTGAGCTATTCCACAACTTCTCGTGTAGTTGTAAGAGGATCAGCCTCAATGATTGCTCTCAACTGGTTGTTGTCAACTTCAGTGGCCAACCACTATGCTCCTCATCTTCAAGGCTGTCTCTATTACAAAAATTCTTGAACCACCATTGCACTCTACATTCATTAGCAGTTCCTAGGCCAAATATATTGGTGGTGTTGCAAGTTGTCTCCACTGCTTTATGACCATTTTCAACTCAAATAACAAAATTGCTCGAATTCACTTTTTGTCTAATATTGTTTCCATAGCCTAAAATAAACATAAAATAAACAGCAAGTAAGGTGAGAAGTGTCCATTAAAATAATGTATAACATAGCCACATATGTTTAAGAATGTATTCCAATATGAAATGGTGGTTCCAACAATGCAAAAACCACAATTATTTTTGTACTTACCTAATAGTAACTAAACAAAATTCAATTAAATTTTTATAAAGAGACTATAGGCCACTACACTTACAGAAGCTAATATATGTGATTATACATGACTATCAAGAGTATTTCCATAATGTACTATTTTCAGAATTTTAATTGTTTAACTTGACTGAAACCAAGCTTTAGAACAGGGCTGTGTTCTTATCTGCAGGCTTGATGAGGGAAGATTGGCTTCTAGATTTACTCCTGTCATTGTTGGCAGGATTCACTTCCTTGTGGTCTGTAAGACTGAAGCCTCATTTTCTCACTGATCTTTGGTCAGAGGCCTCACTTAGTTCTTTACCACCTGAGCCTCTCAATAGCACAGCTCACATCATGACAGCTGGCTTCCCTAACAGGGTGAGAAAGAGAGTCAAAAAATCAGGGAGAGAGAATCCAAGACCAAACCCACAGTCTTTTTCTAACGTAATATTGAAATTGACATCCTATTACTTTGCTGTCATACAGTCATCAAAACAAGTCAGTAGATGCAACCCACACTGAAGGGGAGGATATTACAAAATAACATGGCTACCATGAGATGAAGTTATTTGGAGTTGTTTCAGAGGCTGGCTAAACAGAGAATGCAGCATACCTGTGTCACAAACAGCCTTCCCTTACTGAGTTGATACCCCCTTTTCCCAGTTGCACCCTCAAAAACCTCAGAGTTATCCTTGTATTGTCTTTTTTGATGACATGCAATTATAATCTGTCGGGAAACTTATAAACTCCGCTTCAAAAATAAATACAGACTTCTATGACTTTTCATGTTTCCATTGCTGTTATTCTGGTTCTAGAGTCCATCATCTTGTGTCTGGATTACTTAAGTGGCTCCTAATAGATGTTTCTGTTCCTATCCTTACATACCAAGAGTGTATTCTCTCCACAGTAGTCAGAATAAATGTTTGTTGTTTTAAGTCACAGAGTGACAGTTGTGTCACTCTGTTCAAAATCTACTTTGGCTCTCCATTACCCAAAAGGAGTCCAAACTTACAGGAACCTGGAAAGCTTTGCATAACTTGGCTGTTCATTCACTTTCTGACTTCCTCTTCTGCTTCTCTCATCCGTCACATGCTCCACTACAACCACACTGGCTTCCTTGCTATTTCCCAAACTTAGGGGCATGCTTTGGCCCAAGGTACTTTTCCATTGCCTTTCCATGTACCTGCAAGGCTCTTTCCCTAGATATCTGCTTGGCAAACTTTCTCCACTATATACTTCAATTCTTTCTTAAGTCTTCCTCATAAGGCACAATCCGGTCATTCTACTTGACACTGCAAACTGTCTCTCACATCATCCTTTAATTCTGTTCTACTTTTTCTTTTTTCCATAGCACATATCATCTGTTAACAGTTGAATAGTGTCCCTCCAAAAAAAATCGAAAAGTTGAAATTCTAATCCCCATTGCCTTAGAATGTGATATTATTTGGAAACAAGTTCATTGCAGATGTAATTAGTTAAGATGAGGTCATAGTGGAGTAAGGTGGGTTCTAATCCAATTTGGCTGGTATTATCATGGAAAGGAAATTCAGACACATACATACAAAAAAGAACACTATGCAGAGATGAAGGCAGAGATTCAGGTGATGTTTCCTCAGACCAAGGAATGACAAAGATTGCCAAGAAACCATCAGAAACTAGGGAAGAGGCAAGGGCAGATTCTTTTTCATAGCCCTTAGAGGAAACCAACTCTACTAACACTTTGACCTTGAATTTCTAGAGCTGTGAGAAAATAGATTTTAATTGTTTAAGATGCCCAGTTTTGTGGTACTTTGTTATGACGGCCCTAGCAAACCTAATGTAAAATATTTAAATGTATAAGGTAATTCAATTTTCATTATTTTTTTAGTTTACTGTCTACCTTGCCCTGTTGGAACGTAATCCTCTCAAAAACAGGATTCTTTGTATGTTTACGTTACTGAGAAAGAACTGTTCCCAACACATACTAAGTTCTCTCTAAATCTGTGTTGAATAAATGACCAAAAATCAAATTTGTTATATAAAATCACTTATACAATATATTATTATGCCAAAGAATTAATTACAAAGATCTGTAATATCATAATACAGAATGCCTCACAAAATTGCAGACTTTTTGTTTTAACAGCCTGCCTCTAAACTTCTAATGCAATGCATGGGATCAATATGCAAAGGAAATGTGCAATGTTTTGACTAATACAATTAATAGACATGGTTATGATATGTTTGATGACAGAGAAATAGCTTTCATTCAGAATATTGTTTGAATAAAAAAGTTTGATTACAGATTGAATAGTACTTAAGTAACGGTAGTAGTGAGAATCTCTCAAGAGAAGCTGTTTGTAGAACTCTACTTTTTCCATAATATACCAAAAAAAAAAAACCTGCTAGGGTTGAAATATTAAAATTGGTAAGTTAATCATTTTATATAAACCAGATATTACAGAAACCCTACATAAATCTGTGTGTTCTGATATTGAGGGAACAATGATAGCAAGTAATAAAGGCTTTTGGATATAGTTCGTATTATAAACCTTAAGATTCAAGAAATACATTATTTTCTTTAGAGAGACATGGAAACCTTTGCTGTAGATCAGAATTCCACATTAAATGACATTATCAAAATCATAAATCTAATAAAATCCAAGCTATCCCATCTTATCTGTTTTTAGCTTTATATGAAGAAATGAGATCAGACACCACTCTCTGCTGTTTCATACAGTATTGTGTTGCTCATCCAAAGAAACACTTTTGTCTAGAACTTGCAACCTTTAAGAATCAAAAACACCTTTTTTTGAATGATTCTTACCTAGGATAGTTTTGAAGTGTAGTTATTGGCTTGCTAAGCTTTGCATGACTGAGCCCTTAAAAAACTTATAAAAAAATGACGAGAGGCCGGGCGCGGTGGCTCAAGTCTGTAATCCCAGCACTTTGGGAGGCCGAGGCGGGTGGAACACGAGGTCAAGAGATCGAGACTGTCCTGGTCAACATGGTGAAACCCCGTCTCTACTAAAAATACAAAAAATTAGCTGGGCATGGTGGCACATGCCTGTAATCCCAGCTACTCAGGAGGCTGAGGCAGGAGAATTGCCTGAACCCGGGAGGCGGAGGTTGCGGTGAGCCGAGATCGCGCCATTGCACTCCAGCCTGGGTAACGAGCGAAACTCCGTCTCAAAAAAAATAAGAAAAAAAAAATGACGAGAATCCCATGGACATATTAACAAATATTGAGTTTTTGGATTCAAAATGAAAATCAAATATGGAAAACATGGAGTGAAAAATAATGTACTGATGATATTTATTTCATATTACAATTTGAGTCTTAATAATTATTAAAGTCTGGTAGGGCAATGTTTGGCTGTACATAGAAATAGTTTTATCATTGTTTTGAAGTAATATAATATCACGATGACAGTGCCCTAATAGAATGAGTTAGGGAGGAGTCTCTCATTTTCAATTATTTGGAATGGTTTCAGTAGGAATGGTACCAACTCTTCTTTGTACATTGGGTAGGATCCAGCTGTGAATTCATCTGGTCCCGGGCTTTTGCTGTTGATAGAGTATATTATGTATCATATATGTACCAATTTATGACTGTTTCAATTTCAGAACTTGTTATTGGTTTGTTCAGAGATACAATTTCTTTCTAGTTGAGTCTTGGGAGGGTGAATGTTTCCAGGACTTTATTTATTTCTTCTAGACTTTTTAGTTTATGTGCATATAGGTGTTAATAATGTTTTCTGATGGTTGTTTGTATTTCCGTGGGTCAGTGGTAATATCCTCCTTATTGTTTCTGATTGTGTTTATTTGAATGTTATTTCTTCTTTATTAGTTTAGACAGCAGTCTATTTTATTAAATTTTTCAAAAAGCAAGCTACTGGATTTGTTGATCTTTTGATTTTTTTTCCCCCATCTCTGACTCTTTCAGTTCAGCTCTCATTTTGGCTATTTCTTGTCTTCTGCTAGATTTGGGATTTATTTGCTCTTGGTTCTGTAGTTCTTTTAGTTATGATGTTAGGTTGTTAACTTGAGATCTTTCTATTTTTTTTTTCATGCAGGTATTTAGTGCTATCAATTTCCCTCTTAACACTGTCTTAGCTGTGTCGCAGAGATTCTTACAGAAAATAGCTTTGTTTTCAATAGTTTCAAAGAACTTCTTGATTTCTACCTTAGTTTTATTATTTACCCAAAAGTTATTCAGAAGCAGGTTATTCAATTTTCATGATTTTCATGTAATTGTATGGTTTTGAGTAAGATTCTTTTTTATTTTTGTTTTTTCAATTGGATTCTCACTCTGTCACCCAGGCTATAGTGCATTGGCATGATCTCAGATCACTGCAACCTCTTCCTCATGGGTTCAAGTGAGTCTCCTACCTCAGCATCTTGAGTAGCTGGGATTACAGGTGCCTGCCACTATGCCAGGCTAATTGTTGTATTTTTAGTAGAGACAGGGTTTCACCACATTTCCAGGCAGGTCTTAAACTCCTGATCTCAAGTGATCCACCCACCTTGGCCTTCCAAAGTGCTGAGATTATAGGTGTGAGCCACTGTGCCTGGTCTTCTGAGTGAGTTTTTTAATCTTAAGCTCTAATTTGATCATACTGTGGTCTGAGAGACTGTTTGGTATGAGTTTAGTTCATTTGCTGAGGAGTGTTTTACCTCTGATTATGTGATTGATTTTAGTGTAAGTGCGATGTGGCAATGAGTAGAACACACATTCTTTTGTTTTGGGTTAAAGAGATCTATAGGTATATATTAGGTCCATTTGACCTAGGGCTGAGTTTGTGTCCTAAATATCTTAATTTTCTGCTTTGAAGATCTGTCTAATATTGTTAGTGGGGGGTTAAAGTCTCCCATTATTATTATGAGGGAGTTGGAATTTTGAAGGTCTCTAAGAACTTGAATTATGAATATGGGTACTCTTGTGTTGGGTGCATATATATTTAGAATAGTTAGCTCTTCTTGTTGAATTAAACCCTTTAACATTATGTGATGTTCTTCTTTGTCTTTTTTATCTTTCTTGGTTTAGAGTCCGTTTTATCCAAAACTAGGATTACAACCCCTGCTTTTTTCTGTTTTCTAAATTTGCTGGGTAGATTTTTCTCCATCCCTTTATTTTGAGCCTATACATGTAACTGCATGTGAGATGGGTCTCTTGAAGACAGCATACCAGTAGATCTTGGTTTTTTATCCAGATTACTGAAAAAGAAAACTTCAGGCCAATATCCTTGATGAACATCAATGCAAAAATCCTCAAAAAATATTGAAAAACCAACATCAGCAGTACATCAAAAAGCTTATTCACAATGATTAAGTAGGCTTCATCTTTGGGATGCAAGGTTGGTTCGACATATACAAGTCAATAAATGTAATTCATTATATAAACAGAATTAAAAATGAAAATCACGTAATTATTGCAATAGATGCAGAAAAGGCTTTCTATAAAATTCAACATCACTTCATGGTAAAAACTTTCAATAAGCTAGGTACTGAAGGAACATATCTCAAAATAATAAGAGCCATATATGACAAACCCACAGCCAGCATCACACTGAATGGGCAAAAGCTGGAAGCATTCACCTAAAAAACCAGCACAGGACAAGGACGCCCTCTCTTACCACTTGAATTCAACATAGTATTGG
Source organism: Saimiri boliviensis (assembly GCF_048565385.1). Lineage (NCBI taxonomy): Eukaryota > Metazoa > Chordata > Mammalia > Primates > Cebidae > Saimiri > Saimiri boliviensis. The sequence continues at coordinate 104,613,537 of NC_133459.1, forward strand.
GGGCTCTGGCTAGGCAAATCAGGCAAGAGAGAAAAATAAGGCCATTCAAATAGGAAGAGAGGAAGCCAAACTATCCCTGTTTGCAGATGACATGATCTTATATATAGAAAACCCCACTGTCTCAACCCAAAAGCTTCTGAAACTGGTAAGCAACTTCAGTAAAGTATCATGATACAAAATTAATGTGCAAAAATTGCTAGCATTCCTATATACCAACAACAGTCAAACCAAGAGCCAAATAATGAACAAAATCCCATTCACAATTGCCACAAAAAGAATAAAATATCTAGAGATTCAGCTAACTAGGGTGGCAAAGATGAACATCGATGTTCTCTGTAAGGATAACTACAAGCCTCTGCTCAAAGAAATGAGATATGATACAAATTGGAATAACATTTCATGCTTATGGATAGGAAGAATCAATATTATTTAAATGGCCACACTGCCCAAAGCAACTCTTAGATTCAATGACATTCCCACTAAACTATCATAGACATTCTTCATAGAACTAGAAAAAAAAACTATTTTAAAATTCATATGGAACCCAAAAAAGGGCCCAAATAGCCAAAGCAATCCTAAGAAAAAAGACCAAAGCTAGAGGCATCATGCTACCCAACTTCAAAATATACTGAAAGGCTACAGTAACCAAAACAGTATGGTACCGGTACAAGAACAAACACATAGACCAATGGAACAAAATAAAGAGCCCATAAATAAGAACAAATGCCTAAATCTATGTGATCTTTGGCCAATTTGGCAAAAATAAGCAATGGAGAAAGTATTCTCTATTCAATAAGTGGTGCTGGGATAACTGGCTAGTTATATGCAGAATATTGAAACTGGACCCCTTCCTTACACCATATACAAAAATCTACTCAAAATGGATTAAAGACTTAAATGTAAAACCAAAACTGTTTTTTAAAAAACCCTGGAAGACAACTTAGGCAATACCATTCAGGACATGGGCATGGGCAAAGATTTCACGAGGAAGATTCCTAAAGCAATTAAAAAAATTTTTTTTGATAAATGAGATCTAATTAAACTAAAGAACTTCTGCACAGAAAAAAAAAAAAACTATCAACAGAGTAAACAAGAGTAAACAGACAACAAACAGTATGGAAGAACGTTTTTGCAGTTTATCCATCTGACAAAGATCTAATATCCAGCATCTATAAAGAACTTAAACAAATTTACAAGAAAAAACAACCCCATTAAAAAGTGGCCAAAGGACATGAATAGTCAATTCTCAAAAGAAGACATACATGTGGCCAAGAATAATGTGAAAAAAGCTCAACATCACTGATCATTAGAGAAATGCAAATCAAAATCACAATGAGGTATCATCTCACATCAGTCAGAAAGACTGTTATTAAAAAGTCAAAAACAAAGATGCTGTTCCATTTGTAGAGAAAAAGGAATGTTTATACATCACTGGTGGAAGTGTAAATTAGTTCTGTCATTGCGGAAGACAGTGTGAGAATTCCTCAAAAACCTAAAGACAGAAATACCATTTAACCCAGCAATCATATTAAAGGGTATATACCCAAAGGAATATAAAGAGTTTTTTAATAAAGATACAGGCACATGCATGTTTCTTGTAGCATTGTAGCACTATTTATTGTAGCAAAGTCAGGGAATCAACCTAAATGCCTGTCAACAGTAGACTAGATTAAAAATAAAATAGTGGTACGTATACACCATGGAATACTTTGCAGCAATACAAAAAAAAAATGAGATTATATCCTTTGCAAGGACGTGAATGGAGCTGCAGGCCCTTATCCTTAGTAAACTAACAAAGGGACAGAAAACCAAATACTGCATGTTCTCACTTAAAAGTTGGAGCTAAATAATGAGAACACTTGGCCACATAGAGGGAAACAACACACAGTGGGGCCTATTGGAGGGTGAAGAGCGGGAGGAGGGAAAGGATCAGGAAAATAACTAATAGGTACTAGGCTTAATACCTGGATGATTAGCCTCTTTTTCTGGCTGGAACCATGGAGGGTGTGGGAGAGAAGAAGATTCCTGCTGTGCCAGAAACCCTTAAGAAAAAGCAAAGGAATTTAGCAGAGCTGAAGATCAAGCACCTGAGAAAGAAGTTTGCCCAAAAGATTCTTTGAAAGGCAAGGGGGAAGCTTATCTATGAAGAAGTGAGGCACTGTCACAAAGAATATAGGCAGATGTACAGAAATAAAATTCGAATGGCAAGCATGGCAGGAAAAGCTGGCAACTTCTATGTACCTGCAAAACCCAAATTGGCATTTGTCATCAGGATCAGAGGTATCAATGGTGTGAGCCCAAAGGTCTGAAAGGTGTTGCAGCTTCTTCACTTTCGTCAGATCTTCAATGGGAACTTTGTGAAGCTCAACAAGACTTCAGTTAACAGGCTGAGCATTATAGAGCCACATATTGTATAGGGGTACCCAAATCTGAAGTCAGTAAATGAACTAATCTACAAGGGTGGTTATGACAAAATCAATAAGAAGCGAATTGCTTTGACAGATAACACTTTGATTGCTCCATCTCTTGGTACATATGACATCATCTGCATGTAGGAGCTGATTCTTGATGTATACAGTGTTGGAAAATGCTTCAAAGAAGCAAATAACTTCCCGTGGCCCTTCAAATTATCTTCTCCATGAGGTGGAATGAAGAAAAAGACCACCCATTTTGTAGAAGGTGGAGATGCCAGCAGTAGAAAGGACCAGACCAACAGGCTTATTAGAAGATGAACTAAGGTGTCATCCATGATTATTTTTCTGACCTGGTCAGTTAACAAACAGTACTGCTCTCAAATAGAAAAACAAATACCTGGATGATTAAATAATCTGCACAACAAACTCCTATGACACATGTTTACCTTTAACAAACCTTCACATTTACCCCAGAACTTAAAATAAAAGTTAAAAGAATGAAATACTTGATATAAGAATCTGCATTTGCCTTAAGTCCAATCACATTATCATAATATTTCTTCCAAATTACATTGGTCAATCAATGAAAAAATAGAGCTGTTAGATTTTATGATGTATAAGTTAAAGAAAGTAAATGACCTAAATTTTGGCTATGGTGAGAGTTTTAGCTGTCAGTCAAAAAGCTATTAATAATCTTCTGATGTTTGCTGCCTTTACTTGTATGAACAAAGTTTCTCATCAGTGATTGAGTATAAAAAAATCAAAGAGATCATATTCCGGTCATTTATTTTTCCATAGCAAACTATTCAAAAACCTTGTGGCTTAAAGCAATAATTAATTAGTATTGTTGATAATTCTGTAGATTCACCAGATGCAGTGTGCAGTTTTTGCTTTGAAGCTCTCATGAGGTGGCATCAGATGTCAACTGGGTCTACAATCATTAGACGTTTGATTAGCCTGGGAATCCAGGAGGGCTAGAAGTTGATGCTGGCTGTCAGCTGATAACTCAATTGGAGCTGTCAATTTTTTTGCCTTAAGTTTGGTCTCTCCATGCAGCTTAGGCTTCTAAGGTATGACAGCTAAGTTCTGCAAAGAGTCAGTTTCAAAATAAATGTTTCTTGATACCCAGGTGTAAGTGCCAATGCTTCTTACAAAACTTAGTTTTGAAAGTTTAAGAATAGGCCGGGCGCGGTGGCTCAAGCCTGTAATCCCAGCACTTTGGGAGGCCGAGGCGGGTGGATCACGAGGTCGAGAGATCGAGACCATCCTGGTCAACACCGTGAAACCCCGTCTCTACTAAAAATACCAAAAAAAAAAAAAAAAACTAGCTGGGCGTGGTGGCGCGTGCCTGTAATCCCAGCTACTTAGGAGGCTGAGGCAGGAGAATTGCCTGAGCCCAGGAGGCGGAGGTTGTGGTGAGCCGAGATCGGGCCATTGAACTCCAGCCTGGGTAACAAGAGCGAAACTCTGTCTCAAAAAAAAAAAAAAAAAAAAAAAAAAGAAAGTTTAAGAATGTTACTTCTCCTACATTCTGTTGTTTAGGTAAGTCACTAACAAAGTTCCAAATTCAGGGGAAGGGGAATTTGATTCTGCATTGTAACATGAGAAGTAGCATGCATGCACAGAGGAGGAATTTATGGAGGCCATCTTGGAGATGCTTTAACACATATAGATTTTTTTTAAAAGGTATATTGTATTTCTTTGAAGCAGTTTGAGATTTACCACAAAATCGAGCAGAAGGTACAGAGATTTCTTAAAACCCTGCTTCTGCACATACATAGTCTCCCCCATTACCAATATTCCCCACCAAAGTGGTAATTTGTTACAACTGACAAATTTGGTTTAATTTAGACTGACACATCCATATCACCCAGAGCCCCTACTTTACATTGGAGTTCACTCTTGGTATTGTACCTTTTATATGTTTGATTGAATGTGTGATAAAACATGTACCCACCATTATAATATCATTCAGATTAGTTTTACTGCTCTAAAAATCTTGTGTATTCCACCTACTCAAAAAGATTTGATGAGAAATTGAATATAAACTTAAGATAAAATATAGTTTAAAATGTGCATTTTAAAATTTTAAGAAAAAAATAATATACAATATTTTTAAAATAAGATATACCTTATAAATAGGATTAATGAGTGTCTTTCTCATAAGATAGGCTCAGTAAGTTTTGGCTGTTACCGGATGTTGCCTTTTCGGTTCTGGTTAAAGTTGTCAGAATAGCAATTATAACAACGAATATTTACATAGTAATTATTGGGTGCCAGGCACCGTTCTAAGTACTTTGCAAATAATAACTTATTTAAACTCTCACAATTCCCTGGTGATGTGTGTACTTTATTGTTCATTCTGTTCTCTAGATAACAGAACTGAGGTACAAGAAGATCAAGCAACTTGCCCAATGTCACACATCAAATGGGTGAACCCAGACTCTGGTTTCAGAGTCCCAGCTCTTAAGCATACACTGTGCTATGTGTATTATACTTTTGATGAAGAAAAATTACAGAAGCACAAATTGTAGGTCAAATCAAGCAATAGGCTGTTCAATTTCATGCTTGCTTATACTGAAATAAACTTGGTAAATAATTTGTTGGGTTATTGGATATTGTTTCCACATAAAGGTAATATAAAACCCAGAACTCGGATCTTAAATGTCTCATACTATTCTTTGAAAAAGAAATGGAATGAGCCTAACTTATGATGCTCCTTGGAGAAATGGCTAATTCCAGGGTTTGGGTGACATAAGCATGAATCATCTCGTTGTGCTAGAAAGTAAATAAATAGTCACAAACAAAAAACAATTCAGAAATGGGACATTTCAAAAAGACACAAGAACCACATTAAAGAGCTCTCAATGGCCGAATTGGGATCACCTTGAGCAGCAAAATAACACAATATAGCCCAAAGTATAAAATAAACCTTTAGGTGTCCATACCTGATATAAGCAAATAATAGAAAAAAAAAGTAAATGGGATACAAGAAGCAAATGGTAAATCATCATTAGAGAAGAATTCCAAATAATATGTGTAGCTACTCCTTTAGGATACGCAGCTTTATTAAGCTCACCTATGTCTTTAGGATAAGCTGAATGTAGTGAGTCACAAAAAGCAAAGGATAACAAGGGAAGATTAGAAACTGACAGACACTGCCTTGACCAAGTGATCAAGGTTAACTTCACCAATGTTGAATGATGTTACTCTCATGTACCCTCTGATATACTGTGATTAGAAGGGCTCTAATCATGAGAAAACATCAAAAAAGTCCAAACTGAGGGACACCCTAGGTAATCAGTAGTCTTCAAAGATATGAAGGCCACAAAGAAACAAACAAAGATTGAGAAACTGTCACAGATCAAGAGACATAGGAGACATGTGCCATATTCATATATGATGTTAATTTTAGGGGCAGCTAGGTGAAGTTTTTATAGAAACACTGTATTATTTTTGCAACTATTTTTTAAATATGAAATTATTCTAAAAAGTTTATTAAAATAATAATATAGGGTAACCTAGCTGTTTATAAAAAGTGTATTTCCTAATAAAAATACTTGTACAAATGCAGAGAAACAGAAGGAAAATGGGCTAGAAGGAAATATATCATCAAATGTTAACTGTGGTTATTTCTGGGTTTTGAGGATAGGGATTAATTTTTTTATCCCCTGAATATCTGTCTATATTTTTCAATTACCTATAATGAGCATATTTTACTTTCATAATTAAAAATATAAAAAAGGAAAAGCAATGTAGTATAAACACAGCTTATGAACAGCATTTGTTAGAGTTCTCAGAATGTTAATTGATGCAAATGAGAATGTTAACTAATTTTTTCAAGTAGTTAAGAACAAGTACAGTGGGAGCTAGGATGATAGCTGTGTGAAGCATCTGGAGGGTACAGAATTGCTTCCTGTTTTCTATTACTTCATCGCTTTTAAGAAAGATATATCAATGATATTGATGTTTTCTTATTCCTAATGAAAAATAATTGATTTTGCAAATTGTTGAGCTTGAACATGAGTTTCTTAGTTTTTGCAGTAAATAAAGATGATGACAGGGTAGATTTAGAATGAAATGTGTAAACGACTATACACATGATAAGGACTATTATTATTAATATTGGTAATAGTAGCAGTGATAGTAGTAATACAGTGGTAACTGTAGTAACAGTGGTTGTAATTTGCTGGTGTTTTTGTTCAGTGAAATGTGGTATCCTGTGTTGGATGCTGAAACAGAGAAAGAACATACATGGACCATCCACTGTGCACACATAACGAACGCTTCAGAAGTTCACTCATTTTACTTTAGCTGTTGGTTCTTGCAGTAAGATACAAAGTTCATGTAATGCTGGTACCTCACCTGCTTAACTGTTTCACCTTCTGTAAGGTGTTTTTCTGTCTACCCTAGGAAGAACAGACTAGTCTTTCCTTTGTATCTTCATTATGCCTTATGGTTATGACTGTGACAGTAGTCATTATACTATTAAATGTTAAATTGCATGTCTGTTTCCTTCACTCTTCTGGGCCTTTTGAGGACAGGACGTTGTCTTAGACATCCTTGTATGCTCTACAGTATCCAAGACAAGATTTTTCCAGCATATATCAAGTGTTAAAATATATTTACTATTTTGGATTATTTGTATGTTATTAAGACAGGTTTAGAGTTTTGTTTCAAGATCCTTGAAAAACGACCAGATTTTAAAGGGTAACATCGTATTCCAACCAAGTGATAATACATTTCAGAATATCTATTTGAATTGTAAAATAACTCTTCTTTGCATCATAAAGAAACGCAAAGTATTTCTTAATGTGCAGCGAAGTACTGGTAGAAATAAAGAATGGAATCTGCAGGCTATTACTTCTTAAGGAAGTGATAAGGGAAATGATCAAATAGTCAACCTTAATTTAGATTTTGCTACTTGTCGGATACTCTGTGAAGCATTTTGCTTCATTCTGTTTGAACTTTCATACACTAGAAGGAGGCTGGTGTTGTTATTTCCATATTTTAGAAGAAGAAATAGGTTAAGACAAGTTAATAACTTGCTTAGGGTTAAACAAACGTAAGGCCAGTCTGCCCTCTTCATCCTGAACAAGAAAGCATTCGCGTTATATCAGTTTCTTATTGACCATGCATATTTTTAGTCTATTTAAGCTGCAGTAAGAAAATGCTATAGAGGCAGCTTAAACAAGAGAAATATATTTTCTAGAGGCTGGGGAGTTCAAGATCAAGTGCTGGTCAGTTCCATTCCTGGTATGGGTTCTCTTCCTGGATTACAGAAGTCTCCTTGGTGTGTCATTTTGTGGCAGATGGAGAAATCTGAGAGAACAAGCTCTCTGGTGTCTTCTAAGGGCACTAATCCCATCATGAAAGCCTACCTTCACAACCTTGTCTATCCCTAGTTACCTCTCAAAGACCCATCTCCAAATACCGTCATACTGGTGGCTAGAGATTCAACATGTGAATTTTCAAAAGACACAAACATTTAGGCTACGACATTATAATAATGAATTTAGGTGTTAGCCATTTGTTGAGTTTTCCTACAGGTACTTATAAAGGCCTCATCCTTTCAAAAACCATCTTCAATTTTCTTGTCTAAGACACAACTGTTTAAATTAAGGGGAAAAAGCCCCTAACTGAAATAGTAAATCCTGACGAGGGATTTTGTAAATTGAGTTAAAATCAGACAAAGGAAAGCAAAGTTTATAAAATTATGTTTTAAAGTTTTTTTTCCCCTAATTATTCTAAAACTTGGGGTTATTACCAACTTGTAGCTGCTTTCATTAGTCAATTTGTATTCATCCTTGTTGATTGCCTTTCAATCCCCTGGGAGTCACAAGCTCTATTGTTATCTGGCAAATGCATTCCTTTAATGAAAATGTGTTGAGTGTTGCTGTGCTTGACAGCCATGGCATTTGACCACTTTCATGTATTTTCTATGATTAGGTAATTAATTCCCATTGGTAGATCTCTTTGTGTCCTGATGTAAGATGCAGAAAAAAGTAAAATAAAGGAACTAACATGACCGCTTTTACCCTGGGATGAAGATTTCTTCCTGAGATTTTGGTTTTTTTACATATATCGTTAGCTTCTGCATAAAACTGTAGCCTAAAAATTAAATTCTGAATTCTGTGTCACCACTTAATGTCACATTTATTCCAGTTGCTGTTAGGGAATGCATGTGTGTGTGTGTGTGTGTGTGTGTGTGTGCACATGTGTATAAAGAGGAGCAATGAAAGGAAAATTTTTCCTCCTCACTTTTGTATATGCAACGAAGGAAGAGAGTCTCTGTGTAATTCCCTCCTCTGTTCCTACTACACCATTAATTTACTTTCATGTTTCAAAATAAATTTAAAATGGCAAACATATTGCAGGAAAGAATCTTAACTATGTCTCTATTCCGTCACTAATACACCACAGATAAATTCAGTTTAAACTCTTCAAATACATACTTGCTTTTCGTGTTTTTTTAAAGAAGGAGGCTGGGCGCAGTGGCTCAGGCCTGTAATCGCAACAATTTGGGAGGTCGAGGTGGGTGGATCACTTGAGGTCAAGCCTTCCAGACAAGCTTGGCCAACATGGTGAAACCCTGTCTCTACTAAAAATACAAAAACTAACTCACTGTGGTGGCCGGTGTCTGTAATCCTAGCTACCTGGGAAGCCAAGGCAGGAGAATCTCCTGAACTGAGAGACAGAGGTTGCAATGAGTCAATCGTGCCACTGCTCTCCAGCCGGGGTGACAGTGTGAGACCCTGACCCCCTGCCACCCCTGCAACCAAAATGAAGAAATTTTGTCTCTCATTTTGTAATTTATTGAACTTTAGATACTAGTATTTCATAGGGTTAGAAACAATGGCTCAAACTTATAATTAATTTGGAGGAATTTGATGCAGATTTTATTAGTTTTTCAACCATCAAGTCAGTCTTCTATGTTCACGGCTTGTGAGGCCGATCTCCAGAAGCATCATTCAGAGAAAGAACATTGTCAACTCTTTTATAAAATGACTCTTGTCTTAATTACATTGTACAACCCAGATTTCCATTCTTCCAGATATACAAACAAAAGCCTATTATAATGCCCAGCTGAGAATAATCAAATAAAGCCCCAGGTTGTTGCCTGCACATTTAAAAATAGAATTCCAACAAAAACAGAAAATACAAAATTATTTGATTAAGGTTAAAAAAATAATAAAAAAAGAACAAATCACTGGTTCATACTCAAACCAGATGAAATTTAAAACTGTTTCCACACTGGATCTTAAGCGACATACGTGTTACAATCTGGTTTTTAATATTTGCCAAAGTGTTATGTTTACCTCAAGTAATTAACCAAGGTTGGGAGATAAAAAGAAAAGAATGAAATTGCTTGCATGGTTATTAGCCAAAATGCAAGCTCCTCACTTTTACATTGTTTTATAGCTTAATATTTTGTCGTCTGCACTGTCTTTACTGCTTTACTGTCAGGTTTCCTGAATATTCTTTCTTTTCATACTTTTGAGTGTCTTGATTCAATTCTCCATAAAGGAGGGGAAACATAGTGTTGCCAGTCTTTCCTTTGGTTTGTTGGTCCTAGAATCTCTTTTGTGTATTTTGCTTAAAAGTGATTGGGTGATCACTGGCCAGGTGAGGTGGTTCAGACCTGTAATCCCGGAACTTTGGGAGGCAGAGATGGAAGGATTACAAAGTCAGGAGTTGGAGACCAGCCTGGCCATCATGGTGAAACCCTGTCTCTACTAAAAATACAAAAATTAGCCAGGCATGGTGGCACATGCCTGTAATCCCAGCTACTCAGGAGACTGAAGCAGGATAATTTTCTGAACCTGGGAGGTGGAGGTTGCAGTGAGACGAGATTGTGCCATTGCACTCCAGCCTGGGTGACAGAGCAAGACTCCATCTAAAAAAACAAAAAAACAAAACAAAAAAAAAAAAAACAAGTGATTTTGGGTGAATAATGGTTTTGAGTATGTGTCTCATACTGGGTTTCATGGAGTAGACAGAGTTAACTAAATGACTCTATTACTTCTCCTTTAGTACTAAAATGGAGCTTTTTATTAAAACAGTAAAACATTAATTGGGATTTCTCACAGCCATCTTTAAAAGATTACACAAAGAAATAAAGATCTAGAAAAAAAAAAAAAAAAAAAAAAACCAAACATCTAGGTGCAATTAGCTACCATTTTCATTATCTGTAATTGTTACCTACTTATTCCAAACTCAATCTTATTAGATTCTGATGAGGATGCCCCTTTAAAACTCACCAATTTCTTTTAATGTAGAAGAAAACCAAGCCTTTCTAGATTGGAAATGTACACGAAGCTTAAAAGTAGCTTCCCTCAACTTGCTTAGTTTTATTTTTCTGAAGTGAGAATTGTATTTTATAACTTATTTTTTGGTTTTACAAAGGCCTCTGTTTGCCTCACCAATATCATTAATCAGTTGCTTACCTAAGAGTTTATTCAAAAGCTAAGAAAATCATAGTCATTGCTTCATGAAGCTATTTGATCACCACCTTCCAATTTCTCTCAAATCATATCTTTTTTATTTACTTCTCCTTCTTTCTTAATCCCAAATTGTTTACAAAACTGCAACGTAAAAGCCTGCAAGAAAAAAAAATCACATTTGGATTTCTAAGAAAAACTGAATATAGTGTATCAACTTTTAAAGTTTATCAGCAAATAATTTCTATAGATTATAGAAAACATCATAAAGTGTATATTAAATACTTGCTTTAATGTTTATTCTCATGATTTTCGAGGCAATCTATCATTGGACTATGATTCTGCTACTTGTCTACATTTTGTACACCTAGTCTCTGCCAAAAATTTTATTGCTTCACAGCAAAAGCCAAGGAAATACATTGTAAAGAGAAACTGCTATTAATATTCAAGCTATCTTCTTAAGGAAAAAAGAAGAGCAAAAGAGGAAACAATTTAATAAAATTATCAAATTTTTTCTTGGTTGACTAGATAAGTTGAGTTCTTAAACTCCTAACTATAGTTGATATAAAAGTTAACATGTTACAGACATGTATAGACATTTAGAGCTGTTTATAAAGCCTGCCTTTCTCTCTCTTTTCCCTTTCTTCCCTCCCTCCCTTTTTTCCTTCCTTCCTTCCTTCCTTCCTCCTTTTTTTGGTCTTATTCTCTCTCATCTCTTTCTGTCTTCCTGTATGAAAACTTTAACAAATAGATAGATGGTGTAGATTGCTTTTCCAAAAGCCATCACTTCTTTATCCCTTTCCTAAAACAGGGTCCTGATTTTGTTCCCATATCACCCAGATTTTTTCTATAGAGTTATTTGAACTCCTTATACATTCTATCCCTTGTCAGATGGGTAGTTCACGAATCCTTTCTCCCATTCTGTTGGTTGTTTCTTCACTTGTTTGATTGTATCTTTTGCTTTGCAGAAGCTTTTAAACTTGATGTGATCTCATTTGTCCATTTCTGCTTTGGTTACTTATGCTTGTGGGGTATTGCTCAGGAAATCTTTGCTTAAACCAATGTCCTAGAGATTTTCCCCAATGTTTTCTTGTAGTAGTTTCATACTTTGAAATCTTAGATTTAAGTTTTTAATCCATTCTGATTTGATTTTTGTAAATGGCAATAGATAGCAGTCTAGTTTTATTCTTCTGATTATGTATATCCAGTTTTCCCAATACCGTTTATTGAAGACACTGTCTTTTCCTTAATGTATGTTCTTAGCACCTTTGCCAAAAATGAGTTCACTGTAGGTGTGTGGGTTTGTTAGTTTTATACTTAATCCAACTATTATTTAATTATGTTAACTCAAGCCTAAAGAACTCTAAGGAAGCAACATATTACTAGTAAATAAATAACTACATCTCATTAGCAAAGGCTATTTATAAATGATAGATTTCATGTCAATGGTGGAATTTATGCTGGAGCCAAATGACTAAGAGTAATATTATGGAAGACATGGTCTAGATTAATCGTTTCCAAACTCAGGTCCTTATTGGTGTTCCTTGGGTTCTAAGGTTTTGAGGGAGGGGGAATTTATGAGGTGTTTATCATCCCCTTCAATTAGAACAGTTGTGCTTTTATTACTTTTAAATGTTGAGATTTCAAGTAGAGAAGTTAAAGGAGTGTTTCACTGATTGAACAGCTTTTGAAAACTGCTAGTCTATATTACATTGCTTTTCAAACTTGGCTGTGTGTCAGAATCCCCTGGAGAGATTCATAAAAGCACTAATTTCTGGGTATTTTTCCATACCTACTAAATGTAAATCTATGGAGTTGGACTGTAATGTCTGTATTTTTACCAAGCTCCTCAGGCAAGTTTTATTTAGCTGGCTTTGAAAGTAATGTCCTCTAAGGATCTTTCCAAGTTTTGTTTCTGTAATTCTTTTAAATTTAGATAGATTTATAACAAGAAAAAATATTCATCATCACAGATACTATCTAATTCCATGCTTGTGGATTATCAAGAACACTGCATTAAAGAATAAAAACAACTGGGTACCTAACACCACAGTAGCCTAAACTTGGTTTATGAAGTACATAAAAATGGATTGCTTGAATAAATATAGAAATGCCTAAGCAATACACAATCATATATATGTGCTGTATCTAGAATACTGAGAAGGAAAAATGTACACAACAAGTAATTTTCACATCTAATTGTGCTGTCTTTTCAAGGCTGAGAGATAGATACACAATTCTGGATAGAAAAAAGTCTTTAATGTTGGAGTAATTAGCTTGATCCTAAGAGTCTGGGGGATCATGGGATTTCATTAGAGCATGTGACAGTGACTTGCTAATTATAAAAGCTCCTAGTAGTTTATGGTTCCTACTCTAAATCCTCAAAGCTGGAATTTTCTGGGTGAGGGGTACATATATTTCAAATTTTGTTTCAGTGGCAGACTTGTCAATAGTTAGCTGTTTATTGATGATATGCTGCAGGGGTGGTCCAAGAGCTAGTTTTCATTAATTTTCATCAATACCTTGAGTGAAGGAAAAGCAAATTAGCTTCTTATGTTAGCAGAAGATTCGAAAATGTGATGTGGGAAATGGTATCCGAGAGCCAAATTGCACTTTAAATAACCATGGTAGGCTTATTTGATAGTGAAAATAAACAATCCAGTTTATTCTTTTTTGTTTTTTTATAGAATATCCTGTGGAAGTAATGGTGCACTAACAACAACAACAGAAATTCTAAAAGTTAGTTCAAAATGGTAAAAGCATAAAAGCAAAGGCCATGATTCACTATTCACCTATCTGCGTCCAGCCTCCCTCCTGACCCAAAATGACAGATTAGCCTCGTCCCCAGCAACCTGGCAGCCCGTGAATGGAAGCATAGCACAGCAAGTCTCTCACTTTCAATAGATTTCATGTCAAAAATAAAGAGTAATATGATAATAGCATGAAGGTGAGAGCAATACAACAGGGCTTAATGGGTGAGTGTTTTCAGGATATGGGAAAAATTGCCACCTTTTAAAGATGTATCTGTACAAATGACACCTTCAGAGGAGCAACTAAAGGTTTTAGGGTGTTAGGGGTTTATAGGCACATCTGTAAATTTAAGGCATCTGTGGCTGCCATAAAACACAGAGGTAAAAGAGCAGCTCAATTTCACTCTGTGTATGAGCCGTCATTATTATGTTTGTGTTTTCTTTCTCTAAAAAAGACTATCAGTCTCATCGCACATTCCTTTTAGTCTAAGTTCCTTACCCTCATAATGGAAGAAGGGGCCATCAATAACTAGGAAATAAGTATTTACATTATTAAGCAAAGACCACAGAGAAGTAAAAAGACACAGGATAAATATGAAATTCATATTTATTCTAGGCTATCTCACAGTACATGCTATATATCCTTTAATTTGAAGCTCTAAGTAAGGTAGCTCTGTTTCATTATTCAGTCATCATTCATTCATCCATTAACAATTTTTAAACATATAATAGTAGTATCTTCTGGACACTTTGATAAATCCTGGAGATTTTTGTAGTGAGCAAGATAAACACTTTCTTCTGAGATTATTACTGAGTGGGGAAAAAATTAAACAAGCTTTTTTTTTGGACATAGAGTTTCGCTCTTGTTGCCCAGGCTGGAGTGCAATGGCACAATTTCAGCTCACCACAACCTCTGCCTCCCAGGTTCAAGCAATTTTCCTGCCTCAGCCTTCCAAGCAGCTGGGATTACAGGCATGTGCCACCACGCCCAGCTAATTTTGTATTTTTAGTAGATGCAGGGTTTCTCCACATTGGTCAGGCTGGTCTCAAACTCCTGACCTCAGGTGATCCACCTGCCTTGGTCTCCCAAAGTGCTGGGATTATAGGTGTGAGCCATCACACCTGGCCTAAACAAGTTTTACAAATAAAATAATAATGCTAGCTTAGAGGAGTGTGTTTTTCTTTGATCACAGACAGAGGTCAAGTTAAAAAATGCTTGCATGTGAACAACATTTAAGTTGATCCTTAAAGGAAGGGAAGAATGATCAGTAGGAAAGGAAGGGACAGATAACATAGTCAGATCTTTAAAAATGTGAGAGCATGGAGTTAATGCTGTAAGTGGAAAGTGGTGGTAGCAGCGGTGAGGTTTGTGTGCATGTGCACTGCTACAACAATTTTTGGAATTTCAAAAGCAAGAATTGTTGCAAGTTTTAGATTCAGCAAGCACAACTCTGCTCAGCAAAAATAATGCATATGCTTTATTGTGGTGTTGTGATGATTGTTTCCTGGAAGAGTAGCTTTTATTTAACTTTGATCCATGCTAAGAAACACATTTACCTCATTAGTAAGTACACATATATATGAAATAAATATTTCATAAAATAGTAACTACCTCACTTTAGTGTGAGGCACTCATATTTTTAATCTATTCTGTTTTATTTTTCTGATTTTTTTTTCTTTTGGTAAAATAACAACATAAAATTTATCATTTTAACCTTTTTTTTTTTCCCTTGAGATGGAGTTTGGCTCTTGTTACCCAGGCTGGAGTGCAATGGCGCGATCTCGGCTCACCGCAACCTCCGCCTCCTGGGTTCAAGCAATTCTCCTGCCTCAGTCTCCTGAGTAGCTGGGATCACAGGCACATGCCACCATGCCCAGCTAATTTTTTGTATTTTTAGTAGAGATGGGGTTTCACCATGTTGACCAGGATGATCTCGATCTCTTGACCTCGTGATCCACCCGCCTGGGCCTCCCAAAGTGCTGAGATTACAGGCGTGAGCCACTGCACCTGGCCCCATTTTAACCATTTTTAAGAACACAGTTCAGTAGCGTTAAGGATATTCATATTACTGAGCAACTACCACCCCCATCCATCTCTAGAACATTTTTAATTTTCCTAGATTGAAATTTTGTACCCATTCAACAATAATTCCCCATTACTCCATTCCCTGGCGACCACCATTGTACTTGCTGTCTCTATGAACTTGACTGCTCTTGACCTCAAATAAGTAGAATCACATAATATTTATTCTCTTGTGATTGGTTAATTTCACTTAATATAATATCTTCTAGATTCATACATGTCTTAGCATGTGTCAGAATTTCCTTCCTTTATAAGGTTTTCTCCATTTTGAAAATTTAGTGTTCTAATGATTTATACATACAAACTCATTTAAACCTAAAAGAATATATATTATTTTTATTTCTAATACATATAGATATATTTTCCTATTCCGTTAAATCAACACATTTTAGATCCACTGACATATTTTTGTCTCACCCATGAGTCAAAGCTCACAGTTTGAAATCTCTGATCAGTGGCATTTCCTGAAGCTAAGTCTTAGCTAAATGCAAGGCATGGATTCAGGGGGAACATAAGATGAGGAAAAATAAAGATATTCAAAAAGGAACCAATTGATATGAGTCTACATTGTATGCATACTAAAAACCAAAAGCAGTAATACATTTTGCATTGGTTAGGATCCAAAATGATGGTGACGTTATGAAGTCTAACAACTGATGAAAGACCCTGAACCACGATGTATAAAAAAATGATAAGAATGCTTAGCCTAGCAAATATGATGGCTTTTTAAGTATCAAGTATTCTTTTGATCATAATTGCTCTAATTCCTATTATCACATGGCATGGTAATAATAATAACCTGTACTTAACAGTGTGTGTTAGGCACTATTCTCAGTCCTTGTGGCAGAGACATATATATTTCACTTAATATAATATCTTTTAGATTCCTACATGCTGTAGCATGTGTCAGAATTTCCTTCCTTTATTGTGAAAGCATAAGATAAAGAAAAATAGAGATATTGAAAAATGAGCCAATTGATATGTGTCTATGTTGTGTGCATACCGAAAACTAAAAGCAACATGCTTTGCACTGGTTAGGATCCAAAATGATGGTGACATGATAGATATTCTAAGAACTGATGAAAGACCCTGAACCATGATGTAAGAGGAACCACCAAACCAAACCCACTTAGTATTCCTCATGCCAGCTATTTAGAAAAGAGTAGCGATCGAGTCTGCACCTGTGACTGGTACCAAACCCCCTTTACTGTTCTTCCTAGGCAAATCTCTGGCCTTCATTCTTCAGGACTTTCATGTGTGAGTGTGGCACATGACTGATGACTGGTTCTGGACAGTAGGATGTGAGTTGAAGAGATGCGGGACAGCTTCAGGCCATGGTGGCTAAGAGCCTGTGGCCTTCTTCATGCTTCTGCGTTGTCGTTATCTGTACCGAAAACAGAGGATCCAGTGGAAGATGTCAAGGTCCTCAGGGACAATGATCCTCCCAGATAGAAGGAGACTGTATCCTTGAATTGTCCAATTTTATAGTGACAACAGCAAGAATAAGTCTTTTGTTATCATAAGGCTCCAGGATTTGGGGCTTTTCTTTTGATACAGCAATTAGCTTACCCTGATTAAAACTGGACTTAACATATTAACTTACAAATCTTCTGAGATAAGAAACGTTACTTCCTTATAGCTATTATAAATATGATAAACTTGAAACCAGAGAGTTTAAGTAACTTTCCCAAAGTCACACAGGTAGTAAGTGTTAGGGGCAGAGGTTCAAACCAAGCAGCCCGGTTCCAGAGTTCATGCTCTTTATCGTTGAAGTCTACCCATTGGCACTGGGTAGCAGTTAACTCATTTAATTACAGTCGCAATTCCATGAGATATTATCCTCATTGTATAGGTGAGGAAATTGAGTTTGAGAAATAATAAATGTTTACTAGGTCCAGAATTAATATTTGAGCTCATGTTTGTAAGACTCCAGAGCTCCTTTTAGTATGTCGTATTTTCTACAACATGGCATACGATGAAGTTAAAAGATTGATGAAATTCCGTAGAGCGGAGGAAGCCACAGTAGCAGAAGACACAAAGAACTCCATTTTGGCTTAACCATGGAAGATTTTTCTAGTGATTTTACCTGTCCTAAAAACAGAATGAGGTTGCCTCATGACGTGATGACTCCCCATCACGGGATTATAACACAGGCTGGATGAGATTTTGAAACAGATTTTTAAAAGAAGATTACTGTATGGGCTGTGTGTTTTACCTGGAAATCGAAAATGCCTTTGATGTGTGAAATTCTGTGATAAGGACCTGTAAGAAGGTTGGGTACTTAGAATTCCACAGTGCAAAGCCTTGACCACCACCATATGGGAATTGACAATCTGTGGAACTTGAATGTGGCAGGTTAGATGGAGTTAATAATTAACAATCCATAATTTCCATTATCTATTTGATATTGTTAGAATTAGGTGCCAGTTGCAGTTGGAAACCTGATCGCTGCTGTTAGACCTCTCTTCTAATTAGCAGGCATAAGAATCTGGTTGTGAGCCTGGGATGTTGCTGAAGGCAAGGGAAACAACCTCAAAGAGAAGTGACAGAAGAAGAACAGATGTAAATGTTTTATGCCCTGATAGGCCATTTCCTTGCCCCTGCCTCTGTCTGGAGACTCGGTGTCCCGAGACACATCCACTCTCTTCAAGGAGGCTGCCTGACCCTGACCAGACGCTTCATCATTTAATGTATTCATTATGTCTGAGGTCGGCTTCAATTTTTCAGGTCCTCATCTAGCTGCCTGGGGATAAGCGCATACAAAGCCTATCATCAAAACATCATGCCCTCAACTCCACAAGTCTTCTGGTATCCTCTCCCGAATTTCAAAAACATAGATAAAATGCAAGTCACATTTTACATCCGATGTGGGATAATTTTTTTCTTTGCTTTACAGTATGTGCCAAATTCGATTCCTGTGACAATTCATATTGTACAAAGTGAAAGGAAGCTTTTCAACCTGTTCTTTTTTTTTTCTCCCTTCCATATGGCTGATTGATTCATCTCATACTACAAACTTTTTTCTCCCTAAAATGTGATCTCTGGTGCTTTAAATGAATATATCATTGCTTAAATGGTGCAGCGTGGTACAGTGTTTCCATTTCAAAGCACAGGCTATGGAGTTGGATTTAAATACAGCTCTGACGACTTATTAGCTATGAAACACTGAGCAAGTCACTTAACATCGCTCGGTCTCCATTTCCTCAACTGAAAAACTGACATGAATCTGAAGCTGCAAATTTCTTCTCTCATCTTAAGATTTTTTATATCCCTCAATTGTGTTATTTACCATGTATTAATTTACAACAAATATTCATTTCATGATTTCTGTGTCTCAGTCAGTGTTAAGCACAGGACATATATCAGCAAACAGGGGCAGAATGGCACTCTGCTCTCATGGAGCTCAAGGTCTGCTAGAAAATACAAATTAAACAGCCAATTACCCAGTTTATAACTTAATTACAATGGTGAGTAGTGCCATGAAGAAGAATGGGGACTTAAAGGTGATTAATAGGGGCAATGACCTATTATAAGGGATTCGGGAAGGCTGATATGAGAAAATGATACTTATGTTAACTTCATTCATTAATATATTTATTATTTATTCAACAAATATTTATTGAAACTGGTAATATTCCCAGCATTAAAATAGGTATTAGGGATACTGTGGAGAAAAAAGGTAGGCAAAATTCTGTCAAAGGGCTTAAAATCTAAAATGATGCTTTTTTTCTAACTTCATTCTTGTTACCAAAATAGACTATTGGAGACTGAGGAGAACTTCTTAAAAGACAATAAAATAGAGAAGTCACTTTGAGGTGAAAGCATTGGCATTTGTTTTACGGAAGAAAAGAAAAACAGGGAAGAAATTTAAAGTAAGTTAGAAGAAAGCTTTGCCTGAGAGAAATATGGAGAAGAAAAAATTTATGTGTAGAACTTAGTAATTTGTCTGGGGAACTTAGTTCGACGCCAGAATGAGTTTTGATGAGACTATTACTGGAGCCATTACTCAGCTCTCTGATTTGGTTGGGTGCTTATTCCTTTTAAAATAAATGGTGACATTGTTCACTAGCTTGCAGACTCAATGACAGTGCAAAGCAAGTTATGTAATTTGTGAATTTTGTTGTCAAATTCAAATAGCACCCTGATATCTACCTATTTAGAAAATCAGAAGACTTTTTCCTCATTATGAACAGTCCATATCTTCTTAACGTTGGGGGAAATCCATGGTGTAATTTGTTGGTAGTAGTTTGTTAGCATGTAAATATGACTATAGCATGCATACATACAGAAGCAATAATCAACTTGCCTACCAAATCAAGTGAGTGTCCTATATGAAATGTTCAATGTATCAACAAGATTTTTGACTTTGTGTCTAAATATGTCTTAAGTATTTACTCTTCTTGTCATCACTACCTTTTCTAATTTACAATCACCTCTATCTTGCAATAATTGCAATGACTTTTCCATTGGTCTAAATTCCGTTTATTGTGACACCCCCTCTATATGAGTCTTCGCATTGCAGCCAGAATGACCTCTTCAAAAATGTAAAACTCACTAAGCTAGTTTCTATTTATTGTCTTCAGAATTATGACAAAATTTCCCTATGACCTGGACTGGTTTGACTCCTATTTACCTTTATAGCCTCATCATGAATGAAGTCCCCAATAACATTTTTAGAAAATTTGATGTATTTTATTTTTTTTGGAGTAGTTTTAGGTTCATAAAAAATTGAGATATTTTCCATACCTCTATCCCTACACATTCATAGCCTCCCCATTATTGACATTTGCAACCAAAGTGGTACCGTTTGTTACAACTGATGACCAGCATTGACACATCATTATCACTCAGCACACATATTTTGCGTTAGGATTCATTCTTGGTGTTGTATATCGTATGAGTTTGCACAAATGTACCATAGAGAGTAGTTTCACTGCCTGAAGTAACTTCTCTACATCCCCTAAAATCCTATTAACTTCTGATCTTTTTGCTATCTTCACAGTTTTGCCTTTTTCCAGCATGTTTTATAGTTAGAATCACACACTATGTAGCCTTCTCAGATTGGATTCTTTCACATAGTAATATATATTTAAAGTTTCCTTCATGTCTTTCCATGACTAGATAGATCATTTTTTAGTCTTAAATTATATTTCATTGGTTGGATTAATGAAAGATATTTTGTGTTGCTTCTAAGTTTTGGCAATTATAAATAAAGCTGCTATAAACTTCAGGTTTTTGTGTGGACACACTTTTTCAACTCTGCAAGTACATATCCAGTGGTGTGATTTCTGACTTATGTAGTAAGAATATGTTTAGTTCTATAAGAAACTGCCGACCTGCCTTCCCAAGTGGCTGTACCATTTGCATTCTCACCTGCAATGAATGAGAGTTCCTGTTGCTCTGCATTCTCACTAACATTTGGTGTTGTCAGTGCTTCTGGGTTTTGGTCATTGTAATAGATGTGTAGTGGTATCTTATTCTTGTTTTAATTTGCATTTTCCTGATGACATATGATGTGGAACATCTTTTCATACGCTTATTTTGCCATCTGTATATCCTCTCTGGTGATATGTCTGTTATGGTACACAGACCCACATACACACACACATGTCATAGATATGTATTACACATGTGTGTGTACATATGTGTGTGTGTGTGTGTGTGTGTGTGTGTGTGTGTGTGTGTTTTGAGGCAGAATTTTAGTGCCCAGGCTGGAGTGCAGTGGTATAATCATAGCTTACCACAGCCTTGGCCTCCTGATATCAAGTGATCTCCCTGGGCTCAAGTGATCCTCCCACCACAGCCTCCTCAGTAGCTGGGATTAAAGGCACATGCCACCGTACCTGGCTTTTTTTTTTTTTTTTAATTTCTATTTTAGTAGAGACAAGGACTCACTATTTCGCCCAGGTGGGTCTCAAACTCCTGAGCTCAAGAGATTCTCCTTACTTAGCCTCTTAAAATGCTGGGATTACAGACATGAGATACTGCACCCAGACTGTTAAGGTCTTTGGTTTTCTTTTTTTTTCCTTCTTGTTGAATTTTAAGAGTTCTTTGTATATTTTTGACAGGTCTTTTGTCCAATAGATGTGTCTTCTGCAAATGTTTCCTCCCAGTGTGTGGTTTATATTTTTTGAATTTTTTAATATCTTGATTGCTTCACACAAAGCAGAAAATTTTAATTTTACTGAAGTCCAGTTTATCCATTCTTCTATAGATTTTGCCTTTGGCATTGTATCTACAAAGTCATCATCAAATCAATGACATCTATATTTTCTCCTACATTATCTTCTTGGACTTTATGGTTCTGCATATTGTATTAAGATCTGCAATCCTTTTTAAGTTTCTGAGAAGGGCATCAAGATCTGTGTCTATATTTCTTTTTGTTTTTTTGCATGTGGATGCTTAATTGTTCCATTTCATTTCCTGAAAAGATTTTTTTCTCCATTGTATTGCCTTTAACCCTTTGTCACAGATTAGCTTTTTTTTTTTTTTTTTTTTGGAGCCAACCAACATTTCGTTTAAACTTCTAAGTTAATATGATGTGGTACTGATAAGAGTGTATATTTTGTATATTTAAAGTGGAGAGTTCTATAAATGTTAATTACGTTTACTTGTTCCAGATCTGAGTTCAAGTCCTGGATATCGTTGTTAATTTTCTGTCTCATTGATCTGTCTAATATTAATGTTGAAGTCTCCAACTATTATTGTGTGGGAGTCTAAGTCTCTTTATTAGTCTTATATGTCTGGGTATTCCTGTATTGGGTGCATACATATTTAGGATCTTTAGCTCTTCTTGTTGTTGCATTGATCCTTTTATCATTACATAATGTCCTTCTTTGCTTCTTTTGATATTTGTTGCTTTAACAACTATTTTATCAGAGGCAAAAACTGTAACTTCTGCGTTTTATTTATTTATTTTAGCTCTCCGTTTGGTTGGTAAATCTTTCTCCATCCCTTGTTTTGAGTCTTTGTGTATCCTTGAATGTGAGATGGGTCTGGATGCAGCATACTGATGGGTTTTAGTTTTTTATCTAAATTGTCTGTCTGTCTTTGGATTGGGGGATTTAGTCAATTTAAATTTAGAATTAACAATGATATATGTGAGTTTAATACTGCCATTTAATATTAGCTGGCTATTTTGTCCATTAGTTGATGTAAATTCTTCATTATATTGATGCTCTTTTTGGTATTTTTTAGAAAGGCTGATACTGTTTATTTCTTTCTATGTGTAGTGGTTCTTTCAGAAGCTCTTGTAAAGCAGGCCTGGTGGTGATGAAATCTCTGAGTGCTTGCTTGTTCACAAAAAACTTTACTTTTCCTTCATTTATGAAGCTTAGCTTGGCTGGATGTGAAATTCTGGGTTGAAAGTTCTTTTCTTTAAGGATGTTGAATATTGGTCCCCACTCTCTTCTGGCTTGTAGGGTTTCTGCTGAGAGATCTGCTGTAAGTCTGATAGGCTTCCCTTTGTGGGTAACCTGACCTTTCTCTTTGGCTGCCCTTAGTATTTTCTCCTTCATTTCAACCCGGGTAAATCTGACGATTATGTGCCTTGGAGTTGCTCTTCTTGAGGAATATCTTTGTGGTGTTCTCTGTATTACCTGGAGTTGAATATTATCTTGCCTTACTAGGTTGGGAAAATTTTCCTGAATAATATCCTGAAGCGTATTTTCCAGCTTGGATTCATTCTCTTCGTCACATTCAGGTACACCTATCAAGCGTAGATTAGGTCTTTTCACATAGTCCCATATTTCTTGGAGACTTTGCTCGTTCCTTTTTATCCTTTTTTCTCTAATCTTGTCTTCTTGTTTTATTTCATTGAGTTGGTCTTCGACCTCTGATATTCTTTCTTCTCTTGATCAATTCGGCTGTTAAAACTTGTGCATACTTCACGTAGTTCTTGTATTGTGTTTTTCAGCTCCATCAATTCACTTATATTCCTCTCTAAATTGTGTATTCTTGTTAACATTTCATCAAACCTTTTTTCAATGTTCTTAGTTTCTCTGGATTGTGTTAGAACAAGTTCTTTTAATTCACAGAAGTTTCTTATTATCCACATTTTGAAGCCTGCTTCTGTAATTGGAACACACTCGTTCTCCATCAAGCCTTGTTTCGTTGCTGATGAGGAACTGTGCTCCCCTGCTGAGGGAGAGGCGTTCTGATCTTGGGTATTCTCAGCCTTTTTTGGCTGTTTTCTTCCCTTCGTTGTAGATTTATCCATGTGGTCTTTATAATTACCGTCTTTGTAATTGGGTTTCTGAGTGGACGTCCGACTTATTGATTCTCAGCGCCGAAATCTGAGCAACCCACTGCGCCGACTAAATCGGTGTTAAGATCGATGGTGCTTCTCTGACTCTGCACCAAGAACCAACGCTCCGAGGCGCTGGCAAAACCGCCTCTCCAGTCACAAGAGTCGCACTGGCAACCCGTGGGGCTCCTCCTCTGGGAATCTCCTGGTGCGTGAGCAACAAGAATTCATGTGAAGGTGTGGCGTCCTCTCCTTCTTTGCGCTTTCACTGGGAGCTACAATCCCGAGCTGCTAGTGATCAGCCATCTTGGATCTCTCTCCTCCCCCTCATTTTTATACAGACAGATTAGCTTTATTTGAGTCCATTTCTAGGCTATCTTTTTAAATCCATAGATCAATTAATTTATTCTTTCTCCAATATCACACTGCCTTGATTACTGTATCTCTATAGTAAGTCTTGAAATTTGGTTATATCGATTCTTCAAATTTGTTCTTCAATATTTTGTTGGCTATAGGGGTCTTTTGCCTTATCCATATAAACTTAAGAGGCATTTGTCAATATCCACAAAATAACTTTCTGTGAATTTTGATTGGGATTGCATTAAATCTAGAAATAATCTAGGAAGAACTGAAATGTTGATAATATTGTTTCTATCTATGAATATGAGCTCTCTCTCCATTTATTTAGTTATTTAATTAAGAGATTTCTAGTTTTTTTACATGTGCTTCTTATATGTTATTTTAGGCATTATTTAATATAAACAGCACTGTTTCCTTAATTTCAAATTCTACTTTTGTATTGCTGGTATACAGGGAATTGGTTGACTTTTGCAAACTAACCTCATATTCTGCAAGGTTACTATCATCACTTATTGATTCTAGATTTCTTTACTATTTTTGTAAATTCCTTCAGATTTTCTACACGGATAACCATGTCATCTGTGAACAGTTTTATTTCTTGTTTCACCTTTTTTTTTTCTTTTAGACTGAATTATCTAGAACTTCCAACACCATACTGAAGAATGACGTGAGATGGAACATCTTTTCCTTGTTCCTGATTTTAGTGGGGAAGCTTTCAGTGTGCCACCATTAAGTGTGATGTTAACTGCATTTTTTATAAATGCTCTCAGTCAAGTTGAGGAAGTTTCCGTCTCTTCCTAGTTTACTGAGAACTTTTTACTGTGAATGACGTTGAATTTTGTCAACTGCTTTTTTTCTCTATCTATTAATATGATCCTGTGTTTTACTTCTTTATCTCGTTGAGGGATAGATTACATTAACGAATTTTTGGATGTTGAACCAGGTTTGCATACCTGGGATTGGTGTCACTTGGTTATGATATATAATTCTTCTTACACATTATTGAATTTGATTTCCTAATAATTTGTTGAAGATTTTTGAATCTATTTACATATCTATCTATCATAAGAAATATTGGTATTTAGTTTTATTTCTTGTTATTGTCTTAGTCTGGTTTTGATATTATTGGAAATACTGGTCTCAAAGAATTCATTAAAAAGGATTTCCTCTGCCTCTATCTTCTGGAAGAAATTGCAGAGAAATGACATAATCTTTATTGAATGGTTTCCTTGACTTTTAAAATCCCCTAACTTTATCTTCCCATACATCACTCTCATATTTCCTTAAAGAACTCATAAATTTTAAAGTTTTACATTCATTTTTGGCATTATTATTAATATCTGGTTCCCCTTTTCTCCTTTCACACAGAAAAGGCCTATAAGGTTAGAGGTTATGCCTACTTTTGCTCATTATTCTAACATATCACTTGGTTAGATGTAACTACTCAACTAGTCAATGAACACTTACTGAATTGGATTGAGGGATGAATGAATGCATTCGATGGCAAGCTCAAAACATGAAATGTGCACTGTGGAACCTTGAACGATTAATTTCTCTGACTGATATATTTCAGAAATCTGTATTACTTTACCTCTACCCCATAGTTGAAACTATGTTACAGCCTGCTCTCATTAGCAGACTTGGAATCTGAGAGGACATGCTCTACCAATAGCATTTCATATTATAGCAGCTGGTTCAATAATTTCTTTGCAACGTCTTCACTTTCAAGACATTCTCTCAGTCTTTCTTTTATTTCAAATTACCAGTGTGAAGTTCTTTTACCTTTTCTATGAATTTCCTGTTTCAATGGGATCTTCATAAATTGAATTCCCAGACTTCCATCACTTCTACCTTCTTATGATTTGTCCAAAGAGAACCTTTCTACCTGCTTTACATCATTCTCCTCCCATCTCCTCAGGGACATTACTTTACCTGTTAGTACATTTTCTTAATTGTCAAATAGCAAAAGACTTTCTAATTTATTATCCTCACTAATCTTTCTGTAGCATTCGACCATTTCCATTTCTTCCTCTTTCTTCTTAAAATGCTCTCTCCTCCTATTTTTTCTTATATGTACTCTCCTGGTATCTTCTTCTATCTATCACATCCATTTTGCACCTCCTTGTATTTTTTAATCCCCTGAATATGTATAATCCCCATAAACAAAGATATTGGATCAGTTTACTTTCTTCTATGCAGTTTCTCCCTTAAAAGTCTCATCAACTTAACTACTTATTTATTTATTTATTTATTTATTTATTGTAACCCTGTGCTTAAGACAAAGCACCTGCTATTATCTTAAAAGAAACTCCCAGAACCATATGCTTGAGAGGTCATTGGGCTCTACAATGGATATGTAGCTTCTGATGCACAGCAGGAGGTAATGACAAGATTCAGTCTGCTATCCCTTGCAACCAGACACACTGACATGTTAGAATTTGACAGTGATTTTTTATTCTTTTATATTTAAATCCAAGAACTCTGATTGCACATCACTTTGTGTGTGATGCCATTTTCCGTGTGTTCCTTGGCATCTTGCGTGACAATGATTGGGAGTCTGGGAAATATGAAAATACATCAAAAGCTGAATATAACTTACCATCAAATTTCTCACCATTAAGAATGACTTTAGTTGTTTTTATTTTCTTCTCTCTGACCTTATTCTCTTCTTACTAATTTACTGACTGACTCATTTATTCAACAAATATTTATGGATCATCACTGAAGATACAATGGTGAGTAAGAACAGACAACAATCAAATAGCTTCCTGCTCAATGGGGGGACAAACAGTAATGTGAATTTTCTTAGGCATTTTCCCCATACAGATATTGATTGGATTACTTTAATGTTTACAGTATATTAATACATTTTCATGTAATTTTCTGCAATCTTCAAAGGACACCTAGGAACTTTCAGAATATCCCTCAAGTAATTGAGAGTCTTCGGGGAGTGTTTCACATGTGTTCAGGAATCAACCTCTTAGCCCTGGCTTAATCTCATACCTGGGCTCCTTCACTGATAGTCTTTGCTAGATAAGCTATTTAAAAGAGACTCATCCTACTAAAAGAATGTGAAAAAATTTTTTCCCATTCTGTTGGTTGCCGATTCACTCTACTGACTGTTTCTTTTGCCGTGCAGAAGCTGTGGAGTTTGATTAGGTCCCATTTGTCTATTTTGGCTTTTGTTGCCATTGCTTTTGGCGTTTTGGTCATGAAGTCCTTGCCTACACCTATGTCCTGAATGGTTTTGCCTAGATTTTCCTCTAAGGTTTTTATGGTGTCAGGTCTGATGTTTAAGTCTTTAATCCATCTGGAGTTAATTTTGGTGTAAGGTGTCAGGAAGGGGTCCTGTTTCTGCTTTCTGCACATGGCTAGCCAGTTTTCCCAACACCATTTATTAAACAGGGAGTCCTTTCCCCATTGCTTGTTTTTGTCAGGTTTGTCGAAGATAAGATGGTTGTGGGTATGTTGTTTTTCCTGTGAGGCCTCTGTTCTGTTCCATTGGTCTATACAAGGGGCTGATATCCAGAATTTACAAAGAACTAAAGCAGATCTACAAGAAAAAAACAAACAAGCCCATTCAAAAATGGGCAAAGGACATGAACAGGTACTTTACAAAATAAGACATACAGGAGGCCAACAAACATATGAAAAAATGCTCATCATCACTGGTCATCAGAGAAATGCAAATCAAAACCACATTGAGATACCATCTCACACCAGTTAGAATGGCGATCATTAAAAAATCGGGAAACAACAGATGCTGGAGAGGATGTGGAGAAATAGGAACACTTCTACACTGTTGGTGGGAATGTAAATTAATTCAACCATTGTGGAAGACAGTGTGGCGATTCCTCAAGGACCTAAAAATAGAAATCCCATTTGACCCAGCAATCCCATTACTGGGTATATATCCAAAGGATTATAAATCATTCTACTACAAGGACACGTGCACACGAATGTTCATTGCAGCACTGTTTACAATAGCAAAGACCTGGAACCAACCCAACTGCCCAACGATGATAGACTGGATAGGGAAAATGTGGTACATATACACCATGGAATATTACGCAGCCATCAAAAACGATGAGTTCACGTCCTTTGTAGGGACATGGATGAACCTGGAAACCATCATTCTCAGCAAACTGACACAAGAGCAGAAAATCAAACACCGTATATTCTCACTCATAGGCGGGTGCTGAACAATGAGAACACAAGGACACAGGGAGGGGAGCACTACACACTGGGGTCCGTTGGGGGGAAATGGGGGAGGGGCGGGGGGTGGGGAAGTGGGAAGAGATAGCATGGGGAGAAATGACAGATACAGGTGAGGGGACGGAAGGCAGCAAACCACACTGCCATGTGTGTACCTATGCAACAATCTTGCATGTTCATCACATGTACCCCAAAACCTAAAATGCAATAAAATGCAATAAAATAAAATAAAATAAAATAAAATAAAATAAAATAAAATAAAGAATGTGAAAGTCCACGCAAAAACTTACATCCCAATGTCCTCAAGGCCTCCAAATCCTTAAGGTGCTCAAATGATTTTATATTCACTCCAGATTCCTCATGTCAGTGTCATACTTTATTCTACGAAAATATGTCTTACATTTCCTATGTAGATAACTCTACCTTCTGTCTATAGCAACTCCTCTTCTTAGGTAGTTGGTGGATGGGCAGAGAGTACGTGATTGCTAATTTTGTGCATCAACTAGGCTATGAGTACTGTAGACTCATACCTAGCTGATGCATCAAATTAAGGATCACAGACAATTGAGTCTATGGTACTCAGCTGCCGTTCAAACAGCAGTCTAGAAGTTACAGTCAACGTATGTGAATGTATTTTTTAGATTTAAGTCAGACTGAATAAAGCGCATTAACCTCCATAATGTGGGTTGGCCTCATCCAATAAGATGAAAACCTTAAAAGAAGAGGAAAGCATTCTGTCTCCGAACTGCCTTCAACTTAAGCCTGAAGCATTGACTCCTGCTGGAATTCCCAGCCTGCCAGACTGCCCTGCATATTTTGAACTTGCCAGCCTCTAAAATTATGTGCACGAATTTTTAAAAATAAATCCTTTTCTCTTGCTCATTTCTTCTCTTATAATCTTCTGTCTCCATCCTATCGTTCCTGTTTCTGTGGAGAACCTGACTCATATACTGTCTTCTCTGTTAGCTCACTACCATGGCCAATTCATACAATTTCTCTCTTCCTGCTTAATTTAAAATCCAAAATTGTCACATAAATAGACTCATATGTGATTTTTACACAGATTGCCAAATGTAATAAGCTAAAAAATTGTTCCTCAAAGATGTCCAAGCCCTGATTATCAGGTGAATATGTCATTTTATATGATAAAATGGACTTTGCATGTGCAATTAGGTTTTTGAGATGGGGACATTATCCTGGATTATCTGGGTGGTTCCAGTGTAAACACATTATCTTTATAAAAGGGAGGTAGAAGGAGGGAAGTATGAAGAATGTGATGTGACAACAGAAGCAGAGATTAGAGTGACATGGCTGTGAGCCAAGGAATGTGGGCAGCCTTGAGAAGCTGGGAAAGACAAGGAAAGGATTCTGTCTAGAGCCTCCACAATGAATTGTGCTGCCAACACTTTGATTGTAGCCCTGCAAGATTCATGTCAGACTTCTGACTTCCAGAATTCTAACAGAATAAATTTGTGTTGTTTAGAGTTACTAAATTTGTGTTAATTTGTTACAGTACAAGAAAAACTAATACATCAAACATGCCTGAAGTTCAGCCCTGCATGTATCCTGTGCTCAGACTGAGATTCCTACTACACAAAAATGAGCAATTAAAATACAGTGTGATAGACTCCCACTTCTAGCCAACTGGTACCAGACTTGCCACCCTGCCATAAATAACTGGAAAAATGGACCAGATATATTAAACAACTCTTTTCAGGCATTGGACAGCTGGCATCTCAGCAATGTGATCCTTTGGAGAAGGGAAACAAATGAGGTGAGTCCTATGTTTGTCCCAGCTTTCATTTTGTAGGAATTTTCTATGCTGTGCTAGAGAAAGGGGAATTAAGCAAAGTATAGTAGACTCAGTTGAAGAGATAGAGATTAGTGTTTGAGTAGCCTGAGATGGTTGAAATCTGGAATCTACAGAGAAAAACAGTCCTAGAAATATGCGTATAAGCCTTTGAGTTCTTAGCTGTATACTAACCTGCATATGTATAGCGTAAAACTCAATGATGTAGAACAAGGTAAAACTTGGAGTTGTAAGCTGAGCAATTCGCAGAGCTCATTTATGGCTGTGAGACATTTGAGTCCCAATATGCAATGCAGAGGCTGAACAACAGGGCACTTAGTAGACACCCCAGAATGGTGGTAGTGCTAAAGCAGGCTTAGAGAAAAATCTACTCTAGTCCCACCCTAAAAATCCTGTGAAGAGTTCTTTAAAGAAATAAGCCAATCTGCAAGTTATGTAAGTGTCTGCTAGAACAAAACCCAACATTTTTTAAAAAAATTAGTGAACACCTTCATTATCACTCATTCTGTATCTTATAGTATATAAACCCTTTGACCAATATCTCCTCATTTCTCTCATTCCCACAAACAGCCTTTGGCAACCACCATTCCACTCTCTGCTTCTATGAGTCTGAATTTGTTTGATTTCACATATAAGTGAGACTGTGCAGTATTTCTCTTTCTGTGTCTGGTTTATTTTATTTAGCATAATATCCTCCAGGTCACAAATGTCAGGAATTCCTTATTTTTTATGTCTAGATAATACTCCATTGTATGTATATGTATTTATTTATACATACATAAATATATACTATGTTTTCTTCATCTGTTAATCCATTAATGGAAACTTATATTGTTTCAATATCTTGGCTATTGTTAACAATGCTACAGTAAAGGTAAATGTGCATTTATCTTTTCAAGATACTGATTTCATTTCCTTTGGATATATAATCAGAATTACTAGATCATACAGTAGTTCTATATTTTAAAGTTTTGAGGAAACTTCATACTGTTTTCTGTAATGCCACTACTAGTTTACATTTCCACCAACAGTGTACAAGATTTACCTTTATCTACATTTTCATTAAAACTTGTTATCTCCTACCTTTTTGACAACAACCTTCCTAAGGAATGTGAGGCGATATCTCACTGGGGTTTTGATTTGCATTTCCTTAATGATTAGTGATATTGAGCACCTTTTCATATATATGCTCAACACTTTCATGTCTTCTTTGAAAAAATGATTGTGTAGGTTCTTTGCTTATTTTAAAAAATAGGGTTATTTGGGGTTTTTGTTTTGTTTTGTTTTTTATTGTTTGTTTGTTTGTTTGTTTTTGCAATTGAGTTGTGTGAATTCCTCATATAATCCTCATCAAATATACAAGTTTGAAATATTTTAGTTCATTTCATAGGTTGCCTTTTAATTTTTCGACTTTTATTCTTTGCTATACAAATGCATTTTAGTTTGATATAGTTCCATTTATTTTTGCTTTTGTTGTCTGTGATTTTGTTATCATATATAAAAAATCAAAACATTAAAAATTCAAGGAGCTTTCTATTTCTGTTATCTTCTAGAAATTTTATGATTTTGAATCTTACATTTAAGTCTTTAGTCAATTTTGAGTTAGTTTTTGTATATGGTGTAAGACAAGGCTCCAATTTCATTCTTTCTCATGTGAATATCCAGTTTTCTCAACCATATTTTTTGAAGAGACTATATTCCCATTGTAATCTTGGCACTCATGTCAAAGATTAGTTGAACATGTATGTGTGGGTATATGTCTGGATTCTTGGCTCTGCTCCATTGGCCTATGTGTCTGTTTTTATGTCAGTACCATGTTGTTTTGATTACTATCACTTTGTAATACAGTTTGAAATCAGGGAGTATGATGCCTTCCACTTTGCTCTTGCTCATGTCTACTATGGCTATTCAGGATCTTTTGTGATTGCATATAAATTTTAAGATTTCTTTTTCTATTTCTATGAACAATGTCATTGGAATTTTTATAAAGATTGCATTGGATCTGTAGATCACCTGGGGTAATACGGACATTTTAACAAAATTATTCTTCCTATTCATGAATATAAGATAACTTTTCATTTATTTGTGTCTTCAATTTATTTCCTCAATGTCTCTTCAGTGTACAAATCTTTCACCTCGTCATTTAAATTTATTTCTGAGTATTTCATTTTTTGATATTATTGTAAATTTGAATGTTTTCTTAATTTCTCTTTTGAATAGATTTTTGTTAGTGATAGAAACCCAGGTAATTTTTTTTGTGTTGATTTTGTAACCTGAAAAATTTACTGAACTAATTTTTCATTGTAAAAAATTTTTTGTGACATTTTTAGGGTTTTCTACATATAAGATCATGTCATCTGTAGAGACCATTTTACTTGTTCCCTTCCAATTTGAACACCTTTTATTTCTTTTTCTTGCCTAATTACTCTGGACAAGACTTCTGGTACTATATTAAACAGAAGTGGCAAAAGTGAGAATTCTTTTCTTCTTTCTGATGTTACAGTAAAAGTTTTTAACTTTTCTACCTGGAGTATAAGTTAGCTATATGTTTGTTATTTATGGCCTTCATTGCACTGAGTTATATTTCTTCTATATATAATTTGTGTGAGGTTTTATTATGAAAGAATATTGAATTTTGTCAAATGCTTTTTCTGCATCTAATGACATGATAATAAGTTTTATTGTTCATTTTGTTAATGTGGTATATTACATTTGTTAATTTGCATATGTTGAATTAACTTTGCATCCTAAGGATGAATCTCACTTGATCATGATATTTCATCATTCTTTTAATGTGAATTGTATTTGGTTTGCCCAGTAATTTTTGTTGAGGATTTTTGCATCTATATTCATCAGATATATTGGCCTGTAACTTTCTTTTCTTAGTGTTCTTATCTGGATTTGGTCTGAGGGTAATTCTAGACTCCTAAAATTAATGTGCAAGTGTTTCTGTTCTCTTCTACTTTTTGGAAAAGTTTGAAGGATTGGCATTAGTTCTTCTCTAAATGCTTGGTAGAATTCACCAGTAAAGTCCTGAGGTTTTTTGTTGTTGTTGGGAGGTTTTTGATTACTGATTCAATAATCTAATTTGTTATTGTTCTGTTCAGATTTTTATTTTCTTTATGATTCAATCTTGGTAGACTGTATGTTTCTAGAAATTTATTCTTTTTTTCTAGGTTATCCAATTTGTTGGTGTATAATTATTATAATTGTTCATAGTAATCTCTTGTGATCCTTTTTATTTCTGTGGTATTAATTGTAATGTTTTACCTTTCGTTTATAATTTTATTTGAGTTATCTCTTTTTTTCTTGGCTAGCATAGCCAGATAGTTGCCAATTTTTTTTTTGTATTTTCAATCAAACTCTTAGGTTCATTGACTTTTTATATTGTTTTTCTAGTCTCTATTTTATCTATGTTTGATCTTATTTTTTATTATTTCCTCCCTTCTGCTGCCCTTGGAATATTTGCCTTTCTTTTTCTAGTTCCTTGAGGTATGAAGTTGAGTTACTTGAAGTTTTTCTTAATGTAGGCTTTTATCGCTAGAAACTTCCATGTTACAACTCCTTTCGTTGCAGCCTCTAAGTTGTGGTATGTTGTCATTTCCACTTTTGTTTTTCTCAAGATACTTCTTTTTAACTTCTTTTTATTTTTCTTTGATCCAGTGGGTGTTCAGGAGTATGTTGTTGTTAATTTTCACATATTAGTTAATTTTCCAAAATTTCTCCTGTTACTGATGTCTAGATTTTACCAATGTGATCAGTAATGATTTGAGATGACTGTCTAATTTGTTAAGACTTGTTTTGTGGCCTAACATATGATCTGTCCTGAAGAATGTTTTCTGTATGCTGTAAAAGAATGTGTATTTCACTGCTATTGGATGGGATGTGTGTGTGTGTGTGTGTGTGTGTGTATATATATATATATATATATACATATTAGATCGATTTGGCCTATACTGTTGAGTTCAAGTTCACTATTTACTGATTTTCTGTCTGGATGGTATCTCTGGTGTTGAAATTGGAGTATTAAGATCATTTACTGTTATTGCATTGCTGTCTAGTTCTCCTGTTAATTCTATTAATATTTGCTTTACGCATTTAGGTGATTCAATGTTCATTAAAAGAATATAATAATTGTAAATATAAATGCACCCAATATTGGAAGTCCAATGTTCTTTATATAAAAAAAGATTAAACAATTTAAAAACTCAAAATTTACACTGTTCTGAATTTGATTTAAAAACAACAGAAAAAGCAGAAAAATGTGAAGAAAAATCTGCTACAAGGAGAAAAATCTATCCATGGAAACAGATCGAGAAATGACAAATGATAGAGTTATAAGACAATGACTTTAAGATAGTGATTATAAATATATGAAAAAACTTAGAGGAAAACATAACATAAACATAAATAAGCTGCAAATTCAAAATCTGAAGCATAATGAAATGATTAAGAGTTGTAAATTCAATAAATAAAGTGAAAATGTTAATTAGTTGTGTTAAAAGTCGATTAGAAACTGTGGAGAAAATAATTATAATCTTGATATGGTTTGGATTTGTGTCTCCACCCACAAATCCAGTATTAAGTTATTATCTTAACATGATAAAGACTATATATGACACATCCTGTTCAGCTAACATCTTACTGAACAGAAAGTTTTCAGCTTTTCCTCCAGTTGGAAAAAACAAAAAACAGAAAAAAAGCAAACAAGGATCCCCACTCTCGCCGCTTCTTTTTAACATAGTACTGGAAGTCCTAGCCAGAGCAATTAGGCAAGAGAAAAAATAAAACACATCCAAACTAGAAAGGAGGATGTCATATTTTCCTTGAAGACAACAT
Source organism: Saimiri boliviensis (assembly GCF_048565385.1). NCBI lineage: Eukaryota > Metazoa > Chordata > Mammalia > Primates > Cebidae > Saimiri > Saimiri boliviensis. Next base: position 104,648,694 of record NC_133459.1, read on the forward strand.
GATAGTTTGTATAGAAAAACCTGAAGACTCTACCAAAAAACTCTTAGAACTAATACATGAATTCAGTAAAGTTGCAGTGCACTAAATTGATATACGAAAATCAGTAGTATTTTTAATACATAAACAACGAAATAGCTGAAATGAAAAAGGATCAAGAAGGCAATTACATTCAAAGTAGCTATAAAAGTATAGTATCTAGGATTAAATTTAACCAAGGAGGTGAAAGACTTTTACAAGAAAAACTGCAAAACACTGATGGAAACAGTTGAAGAGGCTGGGCACAGTAACTCATGCCTGTAATCCCAGCACTTTGGAAGGCCAAGGCCCATGGATTACTTGGGGTCAGAAGTTCAGCCTGGCCAGACCAGCCTGGCCAATATGGTGAAACCTTGTCTCTACTTAAAAAAAAAAAAAAAAAAAAAAAAATTAGCTGGGCATGATGGCAGGCACCTGTAATCCCAGCTACTGGGAAGGCTGAGGCAGGGGATTTGTTTGAACCTGGGAGGCAGAGGTTGCAGTGAGCTGAGTGCCACTGCAGTCCAGCCTGGGCAAGAGAGGGAGACTTTGAAAAAAGAAAGACAAAAGGAAGGAAAGAACAAAAGAAAGAAAGAAAGAGAAAGAGAAAACAAAGAGAAAGAAAGATAAGAAGAGAGAAAAGAGAGAAGAAAGAAAGAAAGAAAGAAGGAAGGAAGGAAGAATGAAAGAAAGGGAGGGAGGGAGGGAAGAAAGGAAGGAAGGAAGGAAGGAATGAAAGAAAAAATTGTAGAGGGTATTACACATGGAAAGACATCTCATGTTTATAAATTGGAAGAATTAATATTGTTAAAACGACAATACTACATAAAGCAATCTACAGATTCAATGTAATCCTTATCAAAATACCAATAATATTCTTCATGGAAACAGAAAAGAATTTCAAAATGTATACTGAACAACAAAATACCTCAAATAACCAAAGCAATCCTGAGCATAAAGAACAGAGCTGCAGGTAATGTACTACATGATCTCAAAATATACTACAAAGCTGTAATAACTAAAATAGCGTGATATTGGCATAACAAGAGATAAATTGACCAATTGAACAAAATAGAGAACCCAGAAGTGAATCTACATATTTACAGTCAACTGATTTTTTTTAATGAAGGTTATAAGAATACTCATTGAGGGAAGAACAGTCTCTTTAATAAATGGTGCTGGGAAAGCTGGATATTCGATACAAAAGAATCAAACTAGATCCCTGCCTCTCACCCTATACAAAAATCAACTCAAAATGTATCAAAGAACTAAATGTAATATCTGAAACAATAGAAATAGTAAAAGAAAACAAGGGAAACAGTTTAGGACATTGGTCTGGGAAAATATTTTATAAAGAAGACCTCAAAAGCTCTGGCAACAAATGCAAAAATAAACAAAAATAATTATGTCTAACTAAAATAGTCTGTGCAGCAAAGGAAACAATAAATAGTTCAAGACAACCTGCAGAATGGGATAAAATATTTACAAACTACTCATCCAACAAGGGATTAATATCCAGAAAATACAAGAAACTGACACATCTCAACAGCAAAAAGTAAACAATTTAATTTAAAAATGGCCAAATAAACCTATCAGACATTTCTCAAAAGAAGACATATAAATGAACAATAAAGAAAAATAATTCTTAGCATTACTACTCATCAGCAAAATGCAAATCAAAACTTTAATGAAGTATTGTCTTACCCCAGTTAGGATGGCTATTATCAAGAGACAAAAATTAGAAATGCTGGGTAGAATGTGGAGAAAAAGGAACTCTTACACACTGCTGGTGAGAATGTAAAAGCATGGAAGTCCTTCAAAAAAGGGAAAGGAAATCATTATGTTGAAGAAACATCTGCACCCCCATATTTACTGCAGCACTTTTCACTATAGCCAAGATATGGAATCAACCTGGGTGTCCAAAAACAGATGAATGGGTAAAGAAAATTTGATGTATATATACACATGGAATACTATCCAGCCATAAAAAAAGAATAAAATCTTATCATTTATGGCAATGTGGATGAAACTGGAGGACATATGTTAAGTGAAATAAGCTAGCAACATAAAGTTAAACACTGCATGTTCTCACTCATATGTGGAAGCTAAAAAAAGTTGATCTCATCGAAGTAAAAAGTAGAACAGAAGATACTAGAGGCTGGGAAGGGTGAGGGAAGAGAGGGATAAAAAGAGATTTGTTAAAAGATTCAAAATTACAGCTAGGTAGGAGGAATAAATTTTGATGTTCTATACCACTGTAGGATGTCTATAGTTAACAATAATGCATACTTTCAAATAGCTAGGAGGATAGTGAACATTCCCAACACAAAGAATTGATAAATATTTGAGATGATGAATATGATAATTATTTTGATCTGATCACTACACATTCTATGTATTAAAATATCACTACACATACCATGAATATGTACAATTATTTCTTGTCAATTATAAAACATAAATAAATAAGTACATAAGAGCAAAAGATTAAATTAAAAAATACTATGTGACTGTGTTGTAAAATTGACATAAAATGTGTAAGATTTAGAAATTAATTACATATATATAAGAACTGTATACTGGAAATGACATAAATTGCTGAAAGAAATTAAATATCTAAATTAATGAAGAGATATAGTATGTTTGCTTAAAATGCATAGCTCATATTTTAATGTAAGTTATGATTCAGTAAACTTGCTATATATATATATATATATATATATATATATATATATATATATGGTGTGCCAAATGTTATACTGAAGGTAAGGATTTCTAATTCAATTTTGTGTGTAGGCAGTGTGTTCCAGAAATCCTCCCCAAATTTGCCAGCTGTAGGAAGAGTAGGATTTAGATAAACACAGGGAGAAAGATATTTCTGAGAGTCATTTAGGAACCACCAAGTTGTTCAGTAAACTTGGGATAATGTATGTGAGGCCTGGATTCTGAGAGATGAGATTGGGAAGGATTAAGACATGAAAAGCCTCATAGTATGACCTTGAGAATAAAAGCCTTTTAAAATTTTGTACTGTAGGTGCCTCTCTGACTTCACCCTTGTAATCACCCTGCTTGCAAGCAGTGCCATGGGGTTCGAAACTTTCCTTAAGAATCCTTCATTGCTTTTCAGTGTGCAAAGATACATTAAAATGTCGATGCTCTGAGGGGAAGAGACACATCTAAGTGGTTTCCCACTTGAATCTTTCAAGATACTCCTAGATTGGGTAGCAGTGTCCTTGGTAGGAGGAATGCTGAAATTAGAAATCTAAGAGGTCTGGGAGGAAAATAGCTTCTTGAAGCCTTTCTGAAGGTAGTAGAGGCTGTTCTGCATAAATTTGTGGTTCAGATTCTTCTGTTTGGAGTGTGCCTTGGACTGAAGTGCTAAGAGAAACCAGGATGGGGATGTTGTTTATGAGCAATTTAGTACTCCCATTTGCAGAGCTATGTTCATCTGTGGGTTTTCCTCTGGATTAATCACTTAGCTCCCAGTTGAGGAAGAATGACTGAAACCAACTCATAGAAATCTATCCCAGAATTTGGCTTTAGTGGATGAGGTGCAGCAGCCCTGGGGTCGGAGGATGGCGGGGAAGACTTTGAAGATCGTCTCATTAAGCATAATCTCTCTTTCTTCTTTTTTGACATAATGTTCCCAGCATCTTTAATCATTGCTCATTATGTTGATCATCACTCAATTACCCAAGTTTTCCAGTGCTGTTTGGAAATTTTCCATGCATTCGTTGGTTAGTTAAGTAAATAGTACCTGGTTCTCAGGAGAACACCGTTAACACTCATGAGAGTGTCCTATGCAAAGCAGAGTATGACAAGCTCCACTGTTGACATGAATGTACTGTAGCCTCCTAAGTTTTCAACAATTGTTGTTTTACCCCTCTACCATTCAAAACAAACTTCATTCCACATACTAATTCCATGGAATAAAATAGATTTGAGAGAATAGAACTATAGACTATTACCATTTATAATGGAAACGTAGAAGATAAATTACATGATCAAATCTTAAAATATTTTAGCAATACATACACTTTATCTAAAGTATATTACAAAAAAATTAAAAAAATTTACAAATGGATTTGATCTTTCATGTTTAATAACTTAGTTCAATAAAAACAAACAGAAACCAAAATAGTTCTCACCACCATGTGAGAAAATATAGAAGTATAAGTAAAAACGGCAGGATTAAACACCATCATGAGGTTATCACTCAGCTGGAAACAAATTGAACATTGCTTTCTTTTGCTTCTTTTGTTGCTGTCAAAAAATAAAAGCCTATCTTTTTTATTCAGATTAAGAAAACATTTAGGTTAGGAAGCCTGGCACTTATTTCTTCTACTGAATTTCAGTCCTATATAAAAGTTGTATTTTTAACTCAAAGATACATTTGCTTTTTCCATAGAAAATAATAACAAAAAGAAAAGTTTAAGCTGAGAATAGTGCTCCTGAAATTAGAGTGTTCTTTTACTCTAGTCTAAAAAATGTAAGACATCAGATCATAATAATTAGTGATGAGTAAAATATCCTTTCTTATTTTACTTCTTTGATAAGTAAGCTTCTAGCAACAATCTGCATATGTGAATTTCCTTTGAAGGATGCCTCTAGTAATTCAATGAGGTTTTGAATAAAGCCCTATTATCTGGGGCCATGTTTCTGAGACCAGTCTGCCCTGATGGAGGAACTCTTAGAAGCAGAAAATGAGGTCCATCTCACACTGGAGAGTCAAACAGTGTAATGGTCAGGAAGTACCTGAAGAATCAAAGTTACTTAACTGACACTGGTCAAGAGGAAATTTACCTTCAACCTCAGAAGCTGGAGACAGGTACATCTCCAAAAACCCAATAAGAGGCACGTTAATCAGTCTTTATCTAGGCATTGCGGTAGCTGGTATTATTTTGGAAAACAAAATTCTGGTAGATTGAAATTCTAGAAATAGTTAAAAATGTCAATCCTTAATGTGCCGTAAAACATTGGAGGCTTTTGTTCTGGTAGACATGGATGGCAGTCTGCAAGTCCAATTGATTAAAGTTTAAGTCATTTAAAGGACATGCACAAACCTTTATATGACCCATCAAAGGCATTACGATTTTATTAAAACACCATCTTGACCACACTCTGCAGTGACAGTGAGAAAATTTTTGCAAGTAGCACCCCAAATTTCAAGCATTTTCCAACTGTATGGCTCAAAGTCACATGGGTACGAGCTGACTGTTGGTCACTGCCATCTCTCATCCGCGCTCCCACTCTATAATGCCAGAACACTTGCTTTATTTAGAGACGAATCAGTCAAACGCGAGGGTCTGACACGATGCCCTGTTGATAACAGTAAGTTTGTTCCAAGATTGAATGAGGATAGGGGTTGGGTGATTCACTAGATCACATCAGATATCCTGTGTATATTTAGGTCAGAGCAAGATTCTCCTTGGTGAGCTCCACTGAGCCATTGCCTTGGATTTAGTTGGCTTTGTCCAACTGTTTAGCTTTTACTGAGCTGAGCATGGTGGTTCTGGGATTCTCCTGCTCTTACCATGCTGTTGATTTCACACACACACACACACACACACACACACACACACACACACATCATTAGTTTAAAATTTCATCTTCTGAACAGATTTCAGGAGATTTTCCTTCATGGCAAGTGTTTTCTTTTTTTCTTCCAAGAAGGTGTTTCTTTTATTGGTTTAATTCAGACACAGTTCAGACTCTTGCAGACATAACAGAGGCTCCTTTTGCTTGTTCCATAGAATCATTTGTTTGTCCAGCTCTCTGATATATTTTTGTAATTCGTCTGTAATTCTTTTAGTTTTTAGAAGACCATTCTCTACTGCTGAAATCTTCTGGATGATTCCAGAATGTTGCTTTTTGGAAAGATTCTAACTACATCAGGAGGTGGTTATTTTCTGACCAGAGGATCCCTGTTCTATTTTTAATTTGTTGCAGCTGTGCCTGCCTCTCATTTTTTTGCTTCCCTCTGGGGCTTTTTGCAATTTCTCTGCATATTCTTTGCCCTTTGCTTCTTTGACACAGCTAGATCTTTTCAGTAGCAAGTTTCTTCCTCCCGTTGAACTAAAAATATTATCTTCCCTTTAAAGTGGATGAAGAGTTTCTCACTTCTTGTGTCCTTGTATGTAAGTTCTGATGATGACGGTGGGCTGATTCCTGGGGTTACTTTGGGCCATAGCCATAAACCTGCATTAGTTTCCAAAGAAGCTGTTTCACACTGGCTTGTTTTGATCTTGTTGTGAACTATAATTCCCTAGAGATTTTTTATGAATTGCAGTTTTGTCAATTTCCTTTCAGATCTATATTTGGGTATTTTATTAAAAAGTCTGAATAAAAGATTTGAAAATGCCGCTTATTAGATTTTAGCTTGATTTTAGAGATAACTTGGATTATCGATTTTGAACTCAATGCCTGACTGCCCATCTCACTAGCTTTATGTCATTCACAGATTTTATGAGCTTAATTTTGTGCATTCTTTTTAAAAATATTTATTGTGTGCCACACATGAGCTAAGTATTTTGTCAAGTGCAGTACAAAGGCTCATAGATAAAATTATTCTCTTTGAGTTGATTACAGGTTGGTGGAAATCAGGTTAAGTAACCAAATCATTGTAATGGTGTGTGATATAAACCATAAGTCATTGTTTTAGAATTGCTGAAATGAGAGATAACTCCCTTCTTTGGACAAAACTAGAAATTCTTATTCTGTGTAGAAATAAAAACTAGACATTTTTGGCTACTAAGAGAGAGAAGCCAATTCAAAATGTTACTTTATTGTTTGCTTATTCTCTATCTACAAGACAATGTTAACAACTTTAGTTATCAGCCATTGATTTTCAGCCCTATACCAGAGTTGTATATCTGAGCAATTCCAGATTCCTTGCTAGCAGAGTTTACTTGGAAATAGAGAAGTGATATAGAGGTATTTTATCACAACCACTCCCAAGCTCTGTATGTAACTGGATGACTTCTGTATAGGTAGAAAGATACTCTGATTGTTATCACTTCTGAGACATAAATAGTGCACCATAATGCAAGCTCATCACATCTTCATAACAGCAACTGAGTACGCTTTAACCAGGAGTTCCTTCACTGTTTAATAAAAGAGAATTCTCAGAATTGTTCAAATGTTGTCTACAATATGTATACTCTATTTCGCATGTATACACAGTAACTCTCTTAAAAATAGTATGTAATAATCACACTCCCTTAATTTCATTTGTTTTCTTGAAAGAGAAAAAAATTATTAATTGCATAGTGAGTGAAAAGGTGTTCTCAGATCTTTCAAAAGGCATTTTACCAAAGGTCTCCCAGGTTAGCTGTTTAAAATTCTACAGAAGTACAGAAGAGGTAGTGACCTGATTTCTCATTTTTTTATCAATGTTGTGAGAAAAAGAATGCATTGATCAGAGATACAAAAATACAAAAATGTGAGATGACATCAGAAAATGCCTTTTAGTTTGACAAAATTTATCAACCATGAAGAGAATATTTATGAAATTATAGATTTTTGATTTAAATTTATTTTCTAGTTTGGATACTTACAAAACAGTGGTGGTCATTCAACGTGTTTGGCCTAAGTGACTATTTTCTGTTTCTCCTTATTTTATTTTACTTTTTCATAAGATATATTAATGATTGCTTGGATAACTAAAGAGTGAGAAGGACATTGATAGGGTCATTTTTAATCTATTTGAAAATTAATATATTTGAAGGATCACATTTTGAAAATAATTACATTTTTTGAATATGCAAAAGTGAATCTTCAACATAGCATTCCCTTACCATCAACATTCTTTGTTTTTTTCCTAGTTCCTCTTAGTCAAGCACCAGGTCAGTTTTAAACTTCCATTGTCACCTTATCCATATAATATATTCTTTACGTAAACTCATTAATTTATTTTAATACCATTTATATGTATTGCATTATATAATGTACATCATATAATATAGTACATTTACATGCCATTTGATTTTGCTTTTTTTGGTTTGTTTTGCTTATATTTTCTTTTGTGTTTGGTTACTCTGTCATTTGCTTAATTAAGTAGCAGTTAAAAAATATATGGAAGTTAAAAGATACCTTAGAAAATGATACCTAAGTAGGAGAACAAATATAATGATGAAAAAGGATGGGAAGGAGTGAGTTAGGGGTTAGTGGTTTTAGACAGAGTGATCAAAAAGGACTCAATTAAGAAAATGATGGTTGAATAACAAAATGATGGAAAAGAGGGAACAGCCATGTGGATATTTGGAGGAAGAGCATCCTAAGTTAACTAAAGCAGTATGTGCAAAGGACTTGAGTTTCGAGAGTGCTCTTCATGTTTTTAAGAAGCAACGGGGTTGCCAGTGTGTCTGGAAGTAACTAAGCAAGAGAAAGAGAGTGGTGGACCTGATTCTGTAGAGATTTTTAGGTCCTCAAAGGAGCTTGGCTTTTATTCCGACAGACCTGGAAATATACAGAGGCTTTATGATTGACATGTTTGAACTTGCATTTTAATAAGATCACTGTGACTGCTTGTTGAAAATGTAATGTATGGGACATGAGTGGAAGCAGGGAAACAAGTCAGAAAGCTATTCTGATGATCAAAGTATTGAAAGAGGAAAGAAGTAATCTGAACCTAGAAGGTAAAGCTGTACATTAATTCATTAGTACTTTCTTTTTCTGAGCCCTGGGATCAATGATTGTATCCTAGAACTGGAACCCTTGGCTTCTGTTAATGGAGAAGGGCATGTAGAAAGCTTTCGATACTAGGCAAACTTATTGCTACTGAGCTATTTCAATGACAAGAAATAGATTATTATTACCATTTTAAAAATGTCATGAGTGTCTACCACAGAGGTTTTTCTTGCCTTTTCATATTCTAAGTTTGTGTTTCCTTCTCCCATAATGAGAAGTAAGAGCCCCCCAAAATATCAACATATTTACTCATCAGCTCAATATTACAACATACACAAAATAGTTTTAGAATTGCTACATCTATACCACTATCAAGATAAAAGTTGAAGATTTCTTTGCAATTTTCATTGTCTTTACTCTAAAGGTATATAATGTTTTCAAAATATTATTTGGATTATATTTTTTTCTGATGTGGTTATATAATCCATTTGATATACAGCATAGCTTATTTGTGTCTATTTGGATTAAATTTTAGTTTGTGCCAGTTAATTTTGATTTGTTTTTTGAATACATAAAGCAATAACATGGTATTCAAAGTGAAAACTACACAAAGAACTATTCTAACAGAAGTGCTGCTTCCTACCATCCAATTTCCATTCACTTCCTAGAGGTAGCCAATTAAACTAATGTCGAGTATATCATCCTGGTATTTTTTTTTTTTTTTTTTTTTGCAAAAATAAGCTAATACCTGTACATGCCTCCTCCCACTTTTTCTTCTTCGAGACACAGTAAATTATACGTACACCAGGGTACATTGCTTTGCAACTTAATAATAGATACTGAAAATCATTCTATATCCCTTTATAGAGCTTCTCTCCATTCTTCTGCAGAGCTGCAGGTACTCCATTGGGTGCATGATTCATAGCTTACTCAATTCATTTTTATGTTTATGTTTTTATTGTTCTCAATATTTTGTAGCTACAAAATATGCTACAATAAAAAACCTTTTGTATATATATTTCTCATATTGGAGCTATATCTTCAGAGAAATTCCTAGAAGTAAGATTTCTGGGTCAAAGGATAAATAAAAGTATAGGGCTTCTTTATTTTATTTAATTGACAAATAAAAATTAGACATTTATTATGTACATGTGATGTTTTCAAATGTGTATATATTGTGGAATGGCTCTGTCAAGCGAATTAACATATGCATTACCTCACATCACATTTTTTTTGCAGTGAAGACACTCAAAATCTATTATCTTAGTGATTTTCAAAATACAATACACTATTATTAACTACTATCATCATGTTATACAATAGATTCCTTGAACTTATTCCTGAGAATAAGTTCTAACTGAAATTTTGTATCCCCTGAATACAAAATTTAATCTCCCCAACCCCTAAATCTTCCCAGCCTCTAGTAACAAGCATTCTACTCTCTACTTCTATGAGTTCTTCTTTTTTATATTACACATATAAGTGAGATTACACAGTGTTTGTTTTTCTGTTCCTGGTTTATTTCACTTAACACAATGTTCTCAAGTTTCATTCATGTCATTGCAAATGACAGAATTTCTTTCTTCTGGGTGAGTAGTATTCCACTGGGTATAAATAACAAATTGTCTTTATTCATTCACTTGTTGATGGACAATTACATTGATTATATATTTTGGCTATCATGAATAACGCTGCAATAAACATGGGAGTGGGGATATCTCTTTGACATAGTAATTATTTTATTTTGGCTAGATAAATCCAAAAGTAGGATTGTTGGTCACAGAGCCATTCTATTTTTATGCACTATTTCTATTTTTAATTTTTTGAGGGACCTCTATACTATTTTCTATAATGTCTGTACTAATTTACATTTCCAACAACAATGTGGCAGAGTTCTCTTTCCTTTACATCCTTGCCAACATTCATCCTTCATATTTTTTATGATGACTATTTTATCAAGTGTGAGGTAGGTAATATCTTGTTGTTTTACTTTTCATTCTGAGATGATTAGTGATGTTGAGCAAATGCTCATTTGTGTTTCTTCTTTTGATTAATGTCTAGGTTATTTGCCCATATTTTAATTAGATTGTTTTCTTGCTATTTGTTTGAGTTTCTTATATGTTTTGAATATTAACCTCTAATGAAATGCATGATCTGGAATTATTTTTCTCCCATTTTATAAGCTGTCTCTTCAATCTGTTGTTTCCTTTGACTCGAGGAGGCTTTCTTGTTTGATATAATTCAATTTGTCTATTTCCACTTTTATTGACTATGCTTTTGAGCTCATTTTCAAAAAAATGATTTCCCACATTGATGTCTTAGAGAATTTTTCCTGTGGTTTTCTCTAACAGTTTTATAGTTTCTGGTCTTCTTGTTTAAGCCTTTTAATCAATTTTGAGTTAACTTTGTATATAGTGAGAGATAAGGTTCTATAATAATTTTATTCTTTTGCATGTGGATATCTAGTTTTCTCATCAGCATTTATTGAAGAGACTCTCCTTATCACCTATACTGAAAATCAATTGGCCATAAATGTGTGGGTTTATTTCTGTGCTCTTTCTTTTGTTCCATTGGTCTGTATGTCTAGTTTTATGCCAGTACTACGGTGTTTTGATTACTATAGCTTTGCATTGTATTTTGAAGTCAAATAGTGTGATCTCCCACTTTGATCTTTTTGCTGAAAATTGTTTAGGCTATTCAGGATCTCTCTTACTTCTATGTACATTTTAAAAATTTACATTGTGTTTCTATTTCTGTGAAAAATGCCAGTAAAATTTTGATAGGGATTGTATTGAATCTATAAATCACTTTGGGTAATATGGACATTTTTAACAGTATTAATTCTTTCAAAATTCATGAATATGGGATATCTTTTGATTTATTTGTTTTTTTTCTTCTTCGATTTCTTTTATGAGTGTTATAAAGTTTTCAGTGTAAGTCTTCCACTCCCTTGGTCGAATTTATTCCTAGACATTTGCTTTTTGTAGCTGTTGTGAATAAGATTGTTTTCATATTTTTTCATATAGTTTATTATTAGTATACAGAAATGCAACTCATTTTTGTATGTTGATTTTGTATCCCGCAACTTTGTTGAACTAGTTTATTAGTTCTAACAGTTTTTTTTAATAGAATCTTTAGAATTTTCTCTATATAAGATCATGTTATCTGCTGAGAGCAATAATTTCACTTCTTCCTTTCCATTTAAGGAAAGAAGTGAAATTATTTCTTTTTTTCTGTTTTATTTCTTTTTCTTGCCTGGTTGCTCTGACTAGAACTTCCATTGCAGACAATCCCTGACATGACAGTTCAATGTATAATTTTGACTTTATGATGCTGCCAAACAATACTCATTTAGTAGAAACCATATCTCAAAGATCGAGACAACCATGCTGTTTTTCACTTTCAGAATAGTGTTCAATAAATTACATGAGACAGTCAACACTTTATTAGAAAACTGGCTTTGTTTTAGATTACTTTGCCCAAGTGTAGGCTAAGATAAGTAAGTGTTCTGAGCACATTTAAGATAGGTTAGGCAAAGTTCTGATGTTACATCAGTTGGGTGCATTAAATGCGTTATCTACCTACAATATTTTTAACTTACAATGGGTTTATGAGGATATAATGTCATTGTAAGTCAAGGAGCTTCTGTACTCTGATGAATGGAAATGGCAAGAGTAAGCATCTTTGTTCCTGGTTTTAGAGAAAAAGCTTTCAACTTGTTACTATTGAGTATGATGTTAACTGTGTCATACATGGCCTTCATTGTATTGAAGTACATTCCTTCTATACCTCAATTTTTGAGAGTTCTTAATCATAAAAGGATATTAATTTTTGTCAAATGCTTTTTCTGCATATATTGAAATGATTATATGGTTTTTGTTCTTAACTGTTGATTTATAGAACCATTTTGCATTCTTGAAACAAATCCCACTTTATCATGGTAAATGATTTTTTCAATGTGCTATTGAATTTTACTAACATCTTACTGAAGATTTTTTTTTCATCTATGATTCTCAGAGATATTCACCTACATAAAAAATGTAATTTCTTAAAACGATCAAAATGTCTATCAGAGGATTTGTATCATGTTGGTTTTCCATATCAATGTATGATAGTTCCTATCTTTCCTCAGCTGCTACCCTCCACCTAACAGATGTGTTGTCAAATTTGGAGTATTTGCAAACCTTACAATATCTCAGTATACTGTTAATTTGCATTTTTACTATTTTGAAAAGACAAATCCTTTTTTTTAAAACCTGAGTAACTGTGAGAATGAAGATTGCCAGTGCTGTAAGAATATTATAAAAACAACAACAAACCCAGAAAACTCTATAGTCACTTTTGGAATTTTAGACAGGTAATTTTAAGTTGCCAATTAGAAATTCAAGTGAATTTGTTGAGTATGTAGTTGATACATACATCTGAAGTTTAGGGGAATGGTGTGGCCTGGAGATACAATTTTATGTTATTATAAAATTATGATATTTACAAGCTTGAGATGTATAAGATCACCAAAATAATGCATACAGTTAGAAAAGAGAAGACATACAAAAACTTAGCCCATTGGTCCTCTCACACTGAGAGGCTTAGGAATTAAGGAAGAACCACATAAGAAGACTAACAAATGTTCAGAGAGGTAGGGGAAAATGTAAAATTGATGTCCTGGAAGTCACACAAAGAAAGAATTTTAAGGTGGAGAGAGACAGATGTTGCAAATAGGTTAAATTATTTGAGAACTGATTGTGGGATTTAAAAACATAGATGTCTTTAGTGACCTTGATAAGAGCAGTTTTTGTGGTTGTTGGAGTAAAAGCCTAGTTGAATTGGGTTCAATAAAGAATTGGCAGAAAAAATAAATTGAACTGGAGACTAGTGGTATAGACTACTCTTTAATTTTTTTTTTTTTTCCATAGAATGAAGTTGAGAAATGGGTAGCAATTTAAGTCTCTAAAGAACAGGCACCACATGTTTATTTTTTGTATGTTCACAGCACTTATTAATGTAAATATATTCAAAATAAAAGCATAAATTCCCAATTAAAAATATTCCCAGTATATGAATTTCCTTTATACCCTTCAGAGATAAACTAAACTGTTTGTTCACAGAAAGTATTCTCAATATTGAGAAAGATGCAAATGCAAGTAATTCCAATCTAAGACAAACTTGAATATATTGCCTACTCACATGGTTGACATGATTGCTTTTTGTTGGATTGGTCTTCCGAACCATCATGTCATTTTTAGTCAATTGTAGTCTCAATCAGAATATATATCTTTTTCTAACTTATTCATGGAAATAATATAACTTATTGAGAAGCGTACATTGTAAGTAAGAAAAACTTTGAACATAAGGTGTGGGACATTCAGTTTCTCTGAATAGAATATAGACAAAATTATAGTTGCCATGCTTGCTCAAATCACTATTCTTTTTCCTTTTTTGATTCATTAACACATTTCCCTAGTCAGGCTAATTGGATTGTTGAGGTAGAATGCCTCCCAAGTAGAGATGCCTTCTATGTTTCCATTCAGATTTTTTTTTTTGAATGGAGCAATTACCATAAATTGCTTAACATCCCCACCCCAAAATTATCATCCAAGTGAATGCTTGTCTTTTTAGAGCTCTTACCAAAGACACATTGGAGGATGGGAATGATCTAGTGCCTCATCTTTACAAGGTTATTGGAAACCTTTATTACTAACAAAATGCCGATGGGGGTTGGGGGTCAATGCACCTTACCAAGTTTTATTATTATTATTTGGTAGATGGAAAAAAGAAAAGTAATTTTTAGTAGTGTCATATTTTAAACAATGAAGCAAAAAAAATGCTTAGAAGTAGGAATTTTTTCAATTAAATAGCCATCACTTTATGTTCATTTAATTACTTCATAAAGTTGTGATAAATTCTGTTGCTTCTTTTTATCTGTTTCTCCTTTGAAAAATTATATTTGTTACATATACTTTATTTTGTAATTGAAATAATTAATTTAATTAGAGATGAACTCCTTGACATGTTTGGCTATATTTTATCTGTGTAGTGGAGGCAGAGGATATGCTTTGGCTGTGTTCCCACCCAAATCTTACCTTGAATTTTAGTAATCCCATGTGTCAAGAGCAGGACCAGGTAGAGATAATTGAATCATGGGGGTGGTTTCCACCATGCTGTTCTCCTAATAGTGAGTGAGATCTCATGAGATCTGATGGTTTTATAAGGAGCTTCCCCCTTCACTCAACACTCATTCTCTCTCCTGCCAACCTGTCAAGAGGTGCCTTCTGCCAGCATTGTAAGTTTCCTGAGGTCTGCAAAATCGTGTGGAACTGTTAGTCAATTAAACCTTTTTCCTTTATAAGTTACCCAGTCTTGGGTATTTTTTCATAGCAGTATCAGAATGGAATAATACAGTAAATTGATACCAAAGGAATGGGGTGCTGCTTTAATAAGGATACCTGAAAATGTGAAAATGACTTTGGGACTCGGTAACAGCAGAGATTGGAATAGTTTGGAGGGCTCAAAAAAAAACAAAAACAAACAAACAAACAAAAAACAAAACAAACAAACAAACAAACAAACAAAAAACAAGAAGAAAGGCGAAAGTTTGAAACTTCACAGAGACTTAAAAGGCTCAGAAGACAGGAAGATGTGGGAAAGTTGGAACTCCCTAGAGACTTGTTGAATGACTTTGACCAAAATGCTGATAGTGATATGGACAATGGAGTCCAGGCTGAGGTGGTTTCAGATAGAGATGAGGAACTTGTTGAAAACTGGAGCAAAGATGACTTTTGCTATGCTTTAACAAAGAGACTGGCAGCATATTGCCCTTGCTCTAGAGATCTGTGGAACTTTAAAACTTGAGAAAGATGATTTAGGGTATTTGGTGTGAGATATTTCTAAATGGCATAGCATTCAATAAGAAGCAGAGCATAAGCTTTTGGCAAATTTGCAGCTTGGCAATGTGCTAGAAAACAAAAATTCATTTTCTGAGGAGAAATTCAAGCCTGCTGCAGAAATTTGTATAAGTAACGAGGAGCTGTATTAGTCTGTTTACTTGCTGCTGATAAAGACATACTTGAGACTAGGCAATTTACCAAAGAAACAGGTTTAGTGGGACTTACAGTTCCACATGGCTAGGAGGCCTCATAATCATGGTGGAAGGCAAATAAGAGCAAGTCACATGTGAAAGGCACCAGGCGAAAAGAGAGCTTGTGCAGAGAAACTCCCATTTTTAAAACCATTAGATCTCATGAAACCTATTCACTATCATGAGGACAACATGGAAAAGACTCGCCCCCATGATTCAATCATCTCCCACCTGGTCACCCCCACAACACATGGAAATTATGGGAGCTACAAGACGAGATTTTGGTGGGGACACAGAGCCAAACCATATCAGGAGCCAAATGCTAATTCCAAGACAATGGGGAAATGTCTCCAGAGCATATCAGAGATCTTCATGGCAGCCTTCCCATCACAGGCTTGGAGGACTAGGAGGAAAAACTTATCAGTGTGCTGGGCTCAGGGCCTTGTTGCTTTGTGCAGTCATGGGACTTGGTCCCTTGTGTCCCATGCATAGCTAAAGGGGGCCAAGGTACAACTGGGGCTATGGCTTCAGAGGGTTCAAGCCTTGGTGGCTTCCACATAGTGTTGAGCCTGCAGGTGCACAGAAGTAAGGAATTGAGGTTTGCGAACCTCTGCTTAGATTTCAGAGGATGTATGAGCATGCCTGGATGTCTGTCTAGGCAAAAGTTTGCTGCAGGGGCAAGGCCCTTATGGATCCACTGACAGCTTGCACCATACCCTTGGAAAAGCCACAGACACTTAATGTCAGTATGAAGGAAGCTTGGAGGGGGGCTGTACCCAGCAAAACCACAGGGGTGGAGCTGCCCAAGGCTATGGGAGTCCACCTCCTGCATCAGCATGACCTGGTGTGAGACCTGGAGTCAAAGGAGATCATTTTGGAACTTTATTAATGACTGCCCTACTGGATTTTGAACTTTCATGGGGCTTGTAGACCCTCTGTTTTGGCCAATTTCTCCCATATGGAATGGGTGCATTTACCCAATGTCTGTACCTCCATTTTACCTAGGAAGTAACTAACTTGCTTTTGATTTTACCAGTTCATAAGCAGAAGAGACATGCTTTGTTTCTGATGAGTCTTTGGATTTGTACTTCTGGGTTAGTGCTGGAATAAATTAAGACTTTGGGAGACTGTTGGAAGGGCATGACTGTGTTTTGCAATGTGAGGACATGAGATTTGAGAGGGGCTGGGGTGAAATGCAATGGTTTGGCTGTGTGTCCCTGCTCAAATCTCACCTTGAATTGTAGTAACTCCCATATGTCAAGGGTGGGATGAAGTGGAGATAATTGAACCATGGGGGCAGTTACCCCCATGCTGCTGCCCTCATGAGAGTGAATGAATTCTCATAAGATCTGATGGTTTTATAAGGGGCTTCCCCTTTGCTTGGCTCTCAGTCTCTCTCATTCACCCTGTGAAGAGGTGTCCCATGATTGCAAGTTTTCAGAGGCCTCCCCAGTCATTCAGAAATGTGAGCCAGTTAAACCTCTTTCCTTTATAAATTATGCTGTCTCAGGTATTTTTTCATAGCAGTGGGAGAATGGACTAATACAGCTGAGTTTTCTAATTTTTTTTTCTACAGCTTAAATATTCAGGATAGAAGCAATAATATAGTTAAAATATCACCTAGCTGTTTTGGTAACTACTCATTTTTTCACTTATTAATTCAACACACTAATAGCAAGCTTCTTATATGAAAAACACTAACAATGTAAAACAAGCCAGTAATTATTAGAGGCTTACTCTGTGTGAGGTACTTTGCTAAGTGTTTTCTTTCTCACAACCCTATGAGGTATATACTGGTATAATTTCTTTTGTAAAGATTTGAAAGCTGAGCCTCCTGAAGGTTATGAAACTTACTCAAAATCAACCAGTCACTGTACAACAGAGCTGAAACTTGAACTAAGCTCTCTGACTCTGTAGTTCATGATCTCAGCCATAGATTCTGGAGAAAAAGGTAATAAATTGTTGCTTTTGGGACAGTTGTCGTTTGGAGATGAACATCATGGTGGCAGCCTGACATACTTGTATACAGTCAGGAATTCTCTGTTGGTGAAGATGAGATGATGAAGAAAATCAGTTTTCTTCATTAACTGATTTTCTGAGATTTGTTTTTGCATGTTAAATCCTGTTGTTATGGAACTATGACCGTGTGGACATCTGATGGGCACCAGAAAAATTGTGGTAAAAAGGAACCATTTGGGTACATGGGTACAGTATGAACCATAATATCAATTGGTTTCTCAGGATTTATCTCATGTACCCACCATATATTTACAGTAGGAAAAGACATAGACACACGAGCATACTTCACTTCTGCTACCATAACGATTGCTGTCCTTACTGGCATCAAGGTCTTCAAGCTGATTAGCTACACTGCATATCAAATGACCTGCTGCAATATTCTGAGCCCCAGGATTCATTTTCTTTTTCACAGTAGGAGGTTTAACTGGCATCGAATAAACAGGCTATGAAGAATCAGGCTTTGATTCGTATATAGTCCCAAGAGAAGACTTAAAGTTAGGAGAACTTTGACTCCTCAAGTTGATAACCGAACGATTCTTACAATAGACATCCACAGCCGTATGTCATCCGCAGACATCCTGCACTCATGAAATATCCCCTCATTGGGCCTCAAAGTAGATGCAATCCCTGGACACATAAATTAAACTACCTTAACAGCCACATGACCAGGCCTTTCTATGGACAGTGCTCAGAAATTTGTGAGTCTAACACAGTTTTATACCTCTTGTCCTAGAATTAATACCCTTAAAATGCTTCAAAACTTGATCCACGTCTGAACTATAATATTTACTGCAGAACTGTCCATCATTCACCCTTTAAGTTAAATGGAGGGATCTGCACCTCTTTGCAGTGAATGCCTCAGCTAGGTGCTTCCACATGATCCCTTGTCATCCTGTCAATAATCACTATTCAGTTAAAATTATCTAATTTCATTCATTATACACCCTTTACACCAAAAATAATCAAAATGCAGAAAAGCCCCCTGAGAATGAAAATTTATTCACCTCTTTACCACCCAGCAATTCTAGGTCTACCCGCAGTAGTATTGATCATTTTATTTCCCACCATACTATTTCCAACCTCCACTCTTCTAATTACTAACCAATTGATTTCCATTCAACAATGACTAATTCAACTTGTACTAAAACAAATAATAGTGATCCATAACGTTAAAGGACGAACCTGGTCCCTTATACTGATCTCCCTAATTCTCTTCATTGCCTCAACCAATCTCCTCAGGTTTCTACCCCATTCATGTACACCAACTACTCAATTATCAAAAAACCTAGGCATAGCAATCCCCTCATGAGCAGGATCAGTAATTACAGGCTTCCACTTTAAGACATAAACCTCCTTAGCTCATTTTTTATCATAAGGCACACTTATGCCACTTATCCCTGTACTAGTGATCATTGAAACTATTAGCCTATTCATTCACCAATGGCATTAGCTGTACAATTAACAGCCAATATTACAGCCAGACACCCACTAATCCATTTAATTGGGGGAGCTACACTAGTACTATTAACTGTCAGTCTCCCCACAGTTTCAAGCGCTCTTATTATTCTAACCATACCGACCATCCTCAAATTCACCATAGCCCTCATTCAGGCCTATGTCTTTACTCTACTAGTAAGCCTTAACCTACATGACAACACAATGACCCATCAAACACATGCCTACCATATAGTTAAACCCAGCCCCTGACCACTAACAGGAGCTCTCTCAGCTCTCCTAATAACGTTTGGCCTGGCCATGTGATTTCACTTTAACATTATCTTATTTTGAATGTGAAAAAGAGAAAAAAAATGGAATGACTATACCGCAAAGCTAGGCTAGGCTGCTCTGTTGGGCTAAAAGTTTTATGACTCATTTAAAAGTGCCTGTTGGTGATGACTGGAGCTTTGTGAGAAGGACATTTTTATTATCAAAGTGTCAGTTTATCTATGTAGTTTTGTAAATGGAGAGAAAATGCTATGAAACAGCTGTTCTTTTGTGTGTAACAAATGAATAAATGCTTATTCTATCACTTGGTCTAAAAACCTTTGCATTTAGAAATATAAAAAGATCAAAACGTTTAAGTTTTTAAGGAGTGAAAGCACACAGTAACTGACCAGGCACATTTGACCTCCTTTCACTTGAAGAAGAGCTCTTCTACATGCTGCTAACAGCATCCAAGTCCTTCTCTTATGATTTTTTTGAATCATGTTTGTGTCTTGATGAAGGTTCACAATTTCTTGTAGGCAGTTCAAACCTTAAAGTTTGTTCATCACTGTATGTTTTTGGAAAGCCCCTTTTTTAACTTCAATCAATGTGAGATTACTTATATTTTTATTTATTTAATATATGTATTCATTACATATCACAGTATTGTGAAAATTAATTTGTTTCACTGAAGAAATATTACTATGATTATAAGGATCTTTTCTAGACTCTAATGCGGATATTATATTATCTTCCTATAATCTAAAATTTTTGAATACAAAAACCCAGCTGGCCCCAGAGGTTTGTTTTTTTTAGGGAATTACAAAGCCCTATCACTTATGATACATAGCAGGCTCTGGTAACTAAAAGGCTATTATGTTTCCCTGCCTACTATAGTGTGGAAATGTTCCTGAGGGTGAGTGATCATCTAGCCGTTACACTTTCCAGCTCATCTTGCAGCAGTTGTGATCCCATGGCTAAATATAAATGATAGAATATAAAATATTTATTCATAATTTTATGTCACTTATTGTTATGATAACTTTGGGAAGTCAACATGGTTAGCAGTATTATTTTTGAAATCAGAAATATAGAGGCTCAGAAGTTCTTGCAACTCATAAATGAGAATCTTAGAGGTGGAAAATAATTCTTCTGAGGTCAAATCCCATTCTCCTCCTACCACAATAAAATCTTGAAATAGATAGTTTCTCTTTTTTTCTCTTCTATTCTTGGGCAAGTATTGCAAATATACTTTTATGTTTTCTTTTTTTTTTCCTAGGTAAGGCCAGACATACTTTATAGATGAGTATAAATCTTAAGCATGTATTTATTTATGGATCTAGGCATAAGTTTGCCTGGTCAGCCTAAACAAATCTATTAGTCATTTTTGGGGTGTTTATTAGAATGGTTTGGTTGACATTGTGAAGACATATGGCAATAGTTATTACATCTTTGAGTGTTTACCATATACCAATTATTCTCTAAATATTTCTCATACATTAATGTATTTTCTATTCACAACAACTCTATGAATTATTTAACATAATTATCCTCATTTCACAGATAAGAAAACTGAGACACAACACAATGAAGCAATTTTCTCAAGTTCACATGGCTGCAAGTGGCAGAGACAGCCATTGGTTCCAGCCTGCATCCAGAGCCTACATTCTTAAATATCATGATATCATGTCTCTCAATATGTGTTAATATTTACCTAACTTATAACAATTTTTTATTCAGTGGAATGAATGATATATAACTTACAACTTGCTATCATAATTGAGTACCTAGGATGAGATTTTTAAAGTATTGAATATTGACTTTTGATCCAGACAATTACGTTTAGTTTTATTTTTAATACATCTTTCATAAACAAGTTCTTGTCTCAATGAAGTTTGGAGATTCACATTAATAACAAGTTCTAACAGGAGGAGAGATATTTAAATGGTGTCTAGAGGAGAATATAAGAGAGGAAGGGCTTATGTTCAGAAGAAAAGAGATACTGAGTTAAGAGATACTAAGGAAAACAGACACAATATTGAGAATTCCTAAGAGACCCCAGATACCAGAAGAGTCAGCAGAGGGATTAGATGATATATGGTGCTAACAGGACTGGAGGGAGAGGGTTCCAGCATGCCCAAATCCTATTAAAGATTGGGTAGTTGGGAACAGAGAAGCCAAGCCAATATAGAGAGGGACAAATACTGAGTGCATTAGCTATCCTGCAGGAGAGCTGCCCCTTCAAAACCAAATTGAATGCTGTTATTTCAAGTGAATTTTATTGGCCTTGGCTATTATCCCATTCCATATTCCCATGAAGATGTCCACACAGTGGGATCCTTAAGGAAACTCACAAAATCAGAATTACTATCATGTTAATACATTTCTCCTCTTGAGATTTCAGAATTCTTTTAAACATTCAATCACCATGCAATTTCAGCAAGTACCTTGATCATATTTTAAAAATTGACTGTCATTTATTTAGTCCTTTGTCTTTTTGCATGCATTAATATGTGAGGTATTGTAATATATTAATTAAAGGGCAAACTCTGGGAGCTAGACTGATACGGAGTATAATCTTTGCTCATCCACTTCCTAGCTTTGTGACCTTGAACAAGTTACATAACCTCGCTAAATCTTAGTTACATCATTTGTAAGCAGGGGAATAATAAAAGTACCTACTTCATAAAGCTGTAGTGATAGTTTAATGAAATAATGTTTGTAAATCACTCAATGCAGTGCCTGGCCCATAATTAGTGTTCAATAAATATAGACTCTTATTAAACTGATGGTACATTTTGTGAAGTTGATTTACCTTTCCAAAGTGAGCAATGTCACTCTCTTCTTCCTGGCAGGAATAAACTTACCAATATTTCTAACAGTGCCACTGTTGCTCTGGGGTAAGTATGGAACCGCCTTTGAAAAGATTACAGCAGCAAAATAAGTCTAACACAACTGACTGTATCTTGCCTTTAGCCTACAAGCTGGCTGTCCTCATTCATTCTTAGGCATAGATCAAGCTAACCATTGGAGGAACTTAGTATACAGTTTAACTTTGAAACAGTAATGATAATAGTTCCTCTCCAAAATGAAGCCCCTCCTTGCTCGGATACCAAAACTGCCTTTGTAAAACTAATGAAAGGCCACAAGCTTAGGATTATAGGAGGAGTCTGAAATCTGCTAAAACCTAGGAGTAAACGATAACTAGCCATTTTCCCTGACTTCCCTTTCTATAATCCCTTGCTGTTCGGGAGTCATGTGGTCAGACTTCCCTAATTGGGCCTATAGATAACATCATTATTATAGAAACTAAGATTGGTCTTTTGAGATGTTTTTCCGACCTGCAGTCTGGCAACCAACTGACTCCTTCCAGACCCTGGACTTATGATTCACTCAACCAATACTGGAGCCTCCACCTAGAGTTAAATTCAGTGAATGAGGCTCGTTTTCCACACAACTATGATATCATCCCCAACCAATCAACATTTCCTGGCCCCCTCCCCACCAAATTATCCATAAAAACCCTGGCCTCTGAGTTCTTACAGGGGCTCATTTGAGTCATAACTGCAGTCCTACTATTTGGGTAGCTCTGTGTTAATTACACTCTTTCTCTACTGCAATACCATGATCTCAGTGAACTGGTTTTGTCTGTGAGCGGACAGAAAGAAACTGTCAGGTGATTACAAGTGCAGCAGCTGGAATGAGAATGAAGGGAAGTTGACCAAATTGGCCAGGAGTGCAGTCAGTGACAACGGACGGGTGAGCTCTGTGTAGATTATCCTGGTGGACACTGAGGAAATGCCCTCCTTACTGAAACTTGTCCCAGAAAAGGAAGAAAAACCAAATAGGTTTAACAAAAGCAATTAAATCCAATAAGAGATGTGAGCCTGAGGTTGCAAGCCAATTTACCAAAAAGTCTCAGTCAAGTGAGGGAAGATCATATAGAGTCTAATGTAAACAGGAGGAACGAGTTATCAGACATATCCTAAAGTTTATAGCATACAGAAAAGCAAAGCAATGCGAATCTTTATTTCCCAAGCCTTGAATGGACTGAGTGTAGTTTTGGAGAGAAATAAGGTAAAGGAAAAATCTTTTTTGGCTTTTTTCCCCATTTTGTAGTTGTTAAATAACTGAGTCCTCAAAGAGAAAATAATCTCTACTTTTACCTTCTGGTCCCTTGGTGGATATGAGACCAAGAAGTAATTATTTGTTAAATATTTACGTCCTTGGGCTTCATGTGAGCTATTACAATCACTTCAAGCCCATAGGCCTCCATCAATTTTATGAATGTCATTAATCTTGTCACTTAACCATCTTGGCCTTTGCTTTTTGCTCTCCTCCACCTTGTTTGTCCTTGATGTTAAAGTGCAAGGCGTGTTTGTTCGCAGAAGGGAAGATGAGTCTTTCCTCCTCCTGATCAACACAACTCAGCTGTGTATATCATTTGTAGGTCAGTTTTCCTGTAAATTCTCATCACCTCTTTTACTAAAGTGCTTGGAACTCAGGCAACTTTTCTTTTCTTTTGTGCAAGTATTCTATTTTTTAAAAAAATTTCAGAGTGATATCTCAGGGTTTCCTTGAGCACCAAGGGATCGCAGAGCTCAAAGTAAAGGTTTGGGTTGTGGATTAGAATAAAGAAATTTGAAGAGGAAAGATTAGAAAAAGGATCTGCAATGGGATATTAATAATTGTTGCCAAGTTCATAGCCCTGAAACCTAAATAGTGAAGGCCAAAAATTCAGAGTCACAATTGCTGGTTAATCTTGAAGCTGTGCTTTAGTGATTCTTTTATTTATTTTTCATCTGTTCATTCAATAAGCATTTGGTGAGTTCCTACTATGTGTAGAGTTCTAAGGATGAAACAGTGATAAATAAGATAGAAACTCTACCTTACAGCAGTTTTTAGTCTCTCTGGAAAGGCAGATATGCAAATTACTGCTATAAAACAAGTATATATCTGTATATATTTAGATATATACTCATATACATAAAACACATATTAAAGATCTGAGGAAACCTCGAAGAAGCAGCAATTAATTCTCATTAGAAACATTGATAGCTTTATATCAGGGAAGGGAAAAGAGAGAAGTGGCGGGGGCCTGGGGCTTTGCGCCTGTAATCCCAGTACTTTGGGAGGCCAAGGCAGGCAGATCACCTGAGGTCAGGAGTTTGAGACCAGCCTGGCCAACATAGTGAAACCCCATCTCTACCTAACAAAAAAATTAAAAAATTAGCCGAGTGTGGTGGCACACACTTGTAGTTCCAGCTACTCAGGAGGCTAAAGCATGAGAATTGCTTGAACCCAGGAGGCGGAGGCTGCAGTGAGTCAAGATTGCACCACTGCACTCCAGCCTGAGTGACAGAGTGAGACTGTCTCAAAAAAAGTGTGGTGGGGAGTGGCAGGGAGGGGAAGCCTATTGAAGCGATGAGACAGTTGATCTTCAAAGTGCCCTGTGGTGGCCAATGGGATCGTGGCAGTCTCAAAGTCACCACTGGAGCAATAAGCTCTCCCTCATAAGGTGATCACACATACTGTCTCACCTGAGGATGCTTCTGGTTTATAACTTCCTACTGATGTAATTGTTAATCCATCTCCCTTTCCTTGTGTAGACTACACAACTGGCTACCTACAGCTCCTTTGCCCCTTGGTACCAAGAGTTCTCCTATCTCTTTCTGTCTGGCTCCAACTTTTACCCCAAATCACAAAGAGGAAAGGAGTGCAGGACATGGCCTTCAACCCTGAAACCTTTAGGAAAGAACTAACAACTGAAGAAGAATGGTCATGAAGTATAGGTCTAGGGCTGAGGAGATGCCTTGAACTGAGCAAAGGGCTGAAGTTATGGGCAATGTTGGATCTTCTGTGATTAGACTTTTGGCCAGGATTTCCCAGTATTTGTTATGAGGAACCATTATGTAACAGATTAATAGTTCATGAATAAAAAGAATTTTGGGATTATTTCTGCTCAATAAATGCTGTATTAAGCATGGATAAACAGGCTTCTTTACTCTGGATTTCTTATGGCCTTTAAGGTGTTCTGCTATCATGCAACCTCTATAAAGTGCTATAAATACTATGCTCTGTGTCCAGCCTTAGATATTTAATTATGGAGCCCTCTTTTTTACAGAACATTTCATAAGACGAACACTAATTTTAGGAAACCCAGCTTTCGGCCCTGAACTCCATATGTTGCTTCCTTTAAAGAAGATTAACTTCTCTTTAATAATTTACAGGATGTGTTTAGTTAAATTATTAGACTTTCCAAATGGACTTCCCACTCGGCTGTCACATATATTTTGTTGTTGTTGCTTTGCTTGTTTTTCTGAATGGTCACTAGATTTGAAAAATATTTATATAAAGAATTCACAGCATAATCCTCTTTCTACTAAAGAAGCAATACAGTAAAGTGGTGAAGAACACTGACTCTGCAGCCAGACTGCCTGGGTTCAAACCCCACCACCCCCTGGCTATGTGACATTGGACAAGTTATAAAACCTCTCTGTGCCTCCTTTTTTTTTTTTTTTAATCTACGAATTAAGCATAGTAGAGTGGATTCCCCTCATAGGATGGCTGAGAAGTGTATGTGGATACTGCTAAGAGCAGTTTCTGCCACATAATAAGTGCCATTATGTTTTCTTTCTGTAAAATGTGGATGACAAAGTACTTATCTTGCAGAGTTGTTGTCAATGTTAATGAGCTTATCCATAGGGAGCAGAATTGCCTGGGCTTCACCGATGAGATGCTCATGGAACTTGGGGATTGAGAAAGGCTAATGGAGATCATCCAACATTTCTATGCTTTAGTTCTTCACCTATCCAATAAGAGCAATGAGTGTCCCTGTCATTGGATTTCTCATAATAATATATAACAATATATGTAAAAGGCAAAAGCAATGGGCTTAATATACAGTCAGAGCTGAATGAATGTTAGTGCTTAAATCATTACTGCTAATCCAGCCTCCTGATTTTCTAGTTAAGGAAATAGAAGCTCTGAGATATGAAGGAAAGAGCCCCATTTTTTTTTAAATTAAAAATCTACATTTATTAATATTTATTTTTATTTGTTTTTTTTGAGACGAAGTCTGGCTCTGTCACCAGGCTGGAGTGTAATGATGCCATCTCAGCTCACTGCAACCTCTGCCTCTTGGGTTCAAGTGATTCTCTTACCTCAGCTTCCTGAGTAGCTGAGACTCCAGGTGGGCCACCATGCCCAGCTAATTTTTTGTATTTTTAGTAGAGATGGGTTTCACCATGTTGGCCAAGATGGTCTCAATCTCTTGACTTCATTATCTGCCTGCCTCAGTCTCCCAAAGTGCTGGGATTACGGTTGTGAGCCACAGCGCCTGGTCTACATTTATTTTTTGCCATCATAGATTCCTCACGGACTGTTTGTCTGATGGTCAATACAGGATAACAGAAAAGCTCCTCATCTGGGAATGCCAGATACCTGGACTCTTCCACTCCATCATTTGCAAATTAGTCACCTGACTTCACAAAAGCCTAGGGTATCTAATGTTTCTTCCATAAAATGATAACATGGTGAAATTAACTGCATCCTTTGTTTTGGTTCCAAAATTTCATATTTATTCAATAATGTAAGTTTTACTTTGTTTTCAGTATATAGAAGACAATTCTGGAACAATAAGAATTAAGCAATTGGACTTGGAGTAAATTGCATGTCAGGGGCAGAGACGGAAACCTGGAGGTTGTATTTCCAGTCGGTTCCTTAGCCCTCCAGCCTCTTTTGATAGTTTCTATGCCTCCATTTTTATGTTCTTTGAAGTTTTTCAAAATACAGAATAACTTATGAAAAATTAAGTCTGATACCCTGTGCAAGCATTTCTCTCATACATAGTTCTCAAATTTCACTGGGGATTGGAGACCAAATTTCATAACATCTCAGTGACCCTCCCACCCACCCCAGATCTGAGAAACTTGGGTCAGCATATAATGAAAGTAGATATGAAGCTTTTGGGAGGGTGGAGAGGAAATACTGAATACATCAATGAACAGTCCTCTGGATTACAAAGCCCTTTTCCACTAAAGATCAAGCCCCAGTCTTCCTCTAATACTAATGAATTACTTTCAAAATTTACACAGATAAATAAATCACTCAGAGAATATGAACCAGTGAAAAACTGTGGCAGCATGACAAACCCAAGCTTTGCAACGGCTTTGATTTATTTTGTCTCTGTGCCTGAGGGACAAAATAGGTAATTTTCCTGTGTGAGGGTAATTATCCTAGGCTGGCCAACCTGGTAAAGAACCCCTGGAGCTGCTGGCTAACCTTGGCACTTTTATCTTTTAGTTCATGCCGACATACCACAAAAAGAAGAGAAATCTTATATTGCAAAGAGCTGGTCTCTTATTTCCCCTACAGTTGCTTGGGGTCACTTGATTTCTTTCATTCTCTATAGCTTTCTCCTTACAGAAGTAAAAGCCAGTAGTAAAAAGCAAAGAATCTAAAAAAAAAAAAATAATAGTGCACTCTATTAAGTCAAAATTCAAATTCTAATGATGTATTTTGGTCATAGCCAAGAACAAAGTTCTGCTTAGATCTAAGTGAGGGCAGCTTTTAAACTTTTAAATTGTCATGTGTCTGGTGCTTGAGGTCTAAGTGACTAATAAAAAGTCAACTTGGATTAGTGAGAAGGAATGTCCTAATAGAGCTGACATGCAATCAAGCGGATCAGTAGAGGGGATATGAAATGATCTTCTCTTACCAGCTGAAGGGGCATTTCAGAGAGAGCCAAGTGCTTTAGTGGACTTTCAGAATGTGGCATCTTCCAAACACAATTTAATGCTTTCTGTAATTAGTTGGGGATGTGCCAGAGAGTTTTCGATTGCCTCATTTTCTTTCTTAACTCTTGATTTTGTTCTACTCACTTTTTGGTTATAGCTGTAGATTACATTTGCAAAAATAAGATAATTAGCATAAATACTGTTCAATGACCTGTCACTTTCATGCATTGGTGAGTTCTGGCCATCTCACTCTTACTATAGTTCAGTGCATAAGTATACAACTGCGTGAGTTTGAATCCCAGTTCTTCCACTTATGTAACTTTGAACAAGTTATTGCACATTTCTGTGGCTTCATTGAATCACTTAAAAATAGGGTTGATGATAGTATATTACCCATAAGATGGCGATGAGAATTAAAATTATGTAAAGTCTGACACGAGGCACATAAGGTACACACACACACACACACACACACACACACACAGACACACACACACATTTCTAGTAACTGAGTTGTCTTACATTTTATGGCTATACAATCATTTATTTAATTATTCTGGAGCTGGTGGTCATTTGAGTCATTTGAGTTAGTTCATATTATTATTTTCTTTTCAAGCAATATCTTTCTGTACACAATTGTATGCACACTAGGGATTCTAACGATGAAGATCTTTCTTTCTCATTGCATTTTCTCATCCTCTTTTCTTATAATTATTAACCTATATTTCTTCCTTTTTTATCTTTCCTTCCTCATACTACTTTCTCTCCCTAATTAAAATAACAAGTTACTTCCCAATGATAGAGACAGAAATCAGTTTACATATTTGCCCTTTTGGAAGCTCCAGTGTCTAGAGGCTTTCTTTTTCAGTATTGCCATAGATGCATTTAATGGTTCCCCAGTGAATACACTGCATTCTTTTATTCTGGGTTTGATTGCACAGGTCATAAAGAGAGTACAGCAATGGACATCCTTTTATCAGTTTGTTTTTATCATCAGATAATATCATCATCTATCCCATTTCCAGATGAATTTTTACATTCAAGGTCATTCTGACTCTGACTTCTCCAGCTTTCCTTGTACAATTCTTTCTTGACCAAGCTCCCCTTCTCTGTATGTGCTGGGCACAGGATTACAGGAGAGAAATGAGAAACAGTCCTTGATCTCAATGAGCTCATGTTGGGGCAAGACAGCAAATATAGCCTGGCATGTCACAAGCCTGACAGAATTACTATTTGAAAATGAACCAAAGAAGAAAGTTTGTGATTTCAGCGTAGTATGTGAACCCCTATAACAAAGAATATGTAGGAAATGAAGTGGAAACACCAAATGATTACATAATTGCTCGTGGACTCTGCATATTAGAGGTAAAGGATCTCAGGCTGCAGGTGTAAGTTGGAAATATCACCTTCTATGGAAAAGGAAATTTGGGCTTGACTTTTTAAAGAAGAAATGAATAGGAAAAATAAGGATAGTTAAAAAATAAATACAATGAATACCTTTTAAAAGGTGAACATACATTGAGTATCTACTGTTTTGTAAACAAAGGGAATGTTTACTCAAACGTCCATCTGCTTAAAGCAGTCATTGCCATGTTTAAAATGAAAAATAGAAGTGTATTTAAACATCAATATTTCAAATTAGTTTTCGAATAAAAACAACTCAATGATATGGTCACTTATAATTGCCTTTTAAGTGTTTTCTCCCCAAGAGATATAAAAATGTTACCTCCAGGAAGAATTCGTAATTATATAACAGAAAAGTAGATGATGTCAGGCAACCACAGGTTTGAATTTTTGACTCTATATGTGTTCAGGCAAGTTTTTTCGATGTGTCTGAACCTCTGTTTTCTTTTCTACTGAAAAAAGAGATTGAGAGAATTAAACATAAATTAAAAAAAAAAACTTCATTATCTTACCTGGCACCTGAAAATACTGATTTTCACTTCAAAACAATTCTTCAAAATGGCCAAATTTCCACAATATACGTACCAAGTGAATAGCAAATCACTATTTTTCAAAAATAAAAATTATAATTTGTTGTCAATAAATGCTTAATTTCCTGTTGACTTGTAGCCCCCACATTCTGTCATTTAAGGTACCAAAAAGAATTGAATTGCATATTAAAAAAAATCACCACTCTAGAAGAAAACCTTAACAAACACATCTGTGAGTTTTTATATCAATGTTTATCATCATCTTCACCAAACTTCATGATTTACAATCCAGGAACTATAAATGCACCTGTGAACCAAAACTATGTACATTATTATAGCATGAACTGTCAATTGCCTACTGCAATTTCTTCCTAGCCAAAAAAAGTCCTGACATTGTACCCATACTCTTCTCTGGGAAAGAAGTCACAATTAGCCTAAGTAAATCATTGCAGTTACATTTCCAACTTACATAGACTACCTTGTCTCCGGGGTTACCTGGTGAACTAATTCTGGCCTGTGATACTTAAAGAGAAATCTGTTTTTGGGACAGTTAGGGGACTATTAGGAATGCAAGTGAAAAATGCATTAAATGCTTTCCTCTCCTTCCTCGCATATAGCAGCCATCTTATGACCATGAGATGTCAACCAGGATGGAAAGACCAGAGCTTTCCAGAGCCACAGGTCTCCAGGTGACAAGGTACTGAACCAACAGCCCCAGAAGTCACCCATTTCCAGAATTCTTCTGTGTAAGGAAAATTAATTCCTATTTAAAAATTCAAATTTTCTAAAGCTTGCCATGAAAGCATTATTTTAGATGTAGTTATTTATAATAACCAAATTTGAATTTGAATTATTTATTTTTATATTGCTTACTAGTAATGGATTCACTCAATGGGCCTTGAGGAAATATCATTTATCTATCTTCTATCTATCTGTCTACCTCAGAAATTTTTAAGAAATTTACTAAGAAACTTTTATTTGTTTAACTTGCCATGTTACAAATGTACTAAGAAATTTTTATTTATTTAACTTGCCATGCTTAAGACTGCAACTATACTGTCTGCAGCTGTACTGCCTACACTGTCTGTCCTTCATGCTTCAAATCAATCCTTAGTTTTTTTCAGAGAAGTGTCTCCTGATTTCTTGAAAACAGTAAATCCCTCTTTGGCATTTGGCAAGTTTGCTCTTCTACATGGTCTTATATAATTTTCAAACTTAATTTTTAGCTCTAGGAGAACAGAGAACATGTCTGTTTTTGCTCACATTTGTGTGCTCAATTCTAGCTCGAGACTTAAGAAACAAATATTAGACATATAATACGTATTCACTGAATCCCTAATATGAGCCCAGCATTGGCATATCAAAGAGAAATAAAAGGCTTTCCTCTATCTCTTTCATGTATTCTTTTCTTGCCTTGTCATGATCCATCATAATATATTCAAGACTCACATACTTCCCTGGAATCTTCCTCTCCAGGTCACTCCGGAGAATAAACCTACCAACATTCTTTCTAGCCCAGTGTCCAGCACTCAGCCAAATGTTCCAGACAAAGACAATTTTTTTTTCTTTCTTTCATGTTAATTTATTTATGATTATACTGGATGACTTGTAAGTAAAAAGAACAAGAACAACAGTAACACTAATTCAGTACTTAGCAGATTTCAGGCATTTTTAGAAACATTTTAAACTCATATAACTCATTTAGTTACCAAAAACCTCTATGATATAGGTTGCTATTATTATCCCTAGGTTTCAAATAAGAAAGCTGAGGTTGGAGGTTAAATATATTACCCTAGGTCACATAGCTTGTAGTGCTGAATTTGGGTTTAAACTTAACTTTTACGCTAGTGATTCTCAAAGTGAGATCTCAAACTAGCAGTATCAGCATCACCTGAGAATGTGTTAGTAATGGAAATCACTGGACCTCTTCCTAGACCTACTGAATCAGAAACCTGTGGGTGGAAGCCCTACAATCTGTCTTTCAACAAATTGTCTAACTCATTCTGTTTCACACATGACAGTTTGAGAACTACCGCATTACACCATGCTGCCTTACAAAGAGTGATCTAAACTAGAAAACTTCTAATAAACATTAACTCAAAGAACTAAGTACCTCTCTAAACTCCAGGGAAATGAAAGTTGTAATTACTCAGGTAGGAACTGGCTTCCATCCAGCTTCTTTTGATCACAAGAGATGAATGGATGAATTTTTATTGTGATACCTGTGAGGATAATTTTTCTGTATGTGTTAGAGATTGTCGGATATTAAAACAACGTTATGGGGAATCTTTAGCTACAAAAATACAAAGTACAAATTTGAAAATAGAAAAGAAATAGAAGACTATCACCAAATCCTTAAATTGGTTGAATTTTTCCAGTACCTGTTGTAAATCCGTACCTGTTTTCCCTGTTATTACCTTGGTGGAATAAGGATATGCAAAGTAATTGCATTATTAAATTAAGCAAAGCATAATGAGGTAACTTAGCTGTGCCACAAATATATAATGCATTCATTAATTCAGTGTACATGGGATTTGAATTTTTTGCTTATTTGAATTATTTGTGCCATGAGTAACCACTTCTTTTAGCTCAGATAATCACGTCTTGAATGCATGTACATATACAGTTGGGAGTAATTGGTGTAATTAATGTATGTGTAACAACTTTAGCTGGCTAATGTCTGAAGGGAAAAGAAAAAAAAAAGTAAATTTATGAAGTAGGTTTTAGATTAGCATCATACCCAAGATGACTTTTTTATTTTCAGCAAAAAATTTAGCCTTAATAATGGCCTTTAGTTAATAAATATGTAGTTGGATTTCACTTGTGAAATCCTAAGCATTTGCTTCATCCTAAGGAGTCCAGTTTGACAAATACATTTAACACAAACCATTAGCTGCACAAAGCAGAAGACTTCAGTTAAATGAAACTCTGATAATATAAATAATTACAAAAATGAATTTACCAGTTTTCTATTTCTCCCTCTGTGAAAACATTGAGTTAATTGTCTTTCATCATGTTCCCCTGATTTTATGTTCTGCCTCATTCCAGAAAGTTTTGAGGCTATTTATAGAAGTGGGTGCTTAATAATAGTAATAATGATAATAATAATAAGAAGAAAACAAAACGAAATTGAGGAGAAAGGAAAATGAAGACTGGTTTAAAAATTGATAGCTTTGCACTTGTTCTAAGTAAACTTAAATGTTACAGTAAAATTCAAATTCAAGAAACACATTTGGAGCCTCGAATCATTGCAAGGTATGGCCCCTCTTTCTGTCCTGCAGAACCTTCCAGTTCTACAAAAAGGTGAGACAGTTGTGGGAATAAACACTTAAAAATCTGGGTTTCTCCTCAGTTCTTTCCAAGTGTCTATGAGCATGATCTAGGGTTAACTCATCAACCAAAAGGCAAGCTGTTCATATGTTATAAAGGGAGATATTAGAAACTATTCTCAAGGAAACAGAATCCTTTTTCTTGAGTATCAGCTTTTATTTTATTTACCACGCTCTTCCTTTTTAAATCTGCCAAAGCATGTGTTAATATTGTGTTAATATTTAGGTTATTCTAAAATCTTGTAACACAGTGTTCTTACTAGCATGTGTTAATCTTTCTTTCTGTATATGAAACCGACAAATTTATCTGAACATCAATCACCCTCAATAGGATCCTGGGGAAAACAATCACAGAGTTGAAGATAGGAGAACAACAATTAATATGCAGCATTAAATCAGAAGAGTATGGAACAGAACATTCAGTCATTCTACAGGATTTAATTTGCTCAGAGAAACAGCCTTTAAACCTGAGCCACAGTCACAGCTTGGTTTTCTCTCAATTAAACCCATGCTTGTCTGAAGCAATGAAGGCTTGGAGGACAAGATCAGGGCACATGCTAATGAAATTCCCTGCAGAACAAGGGCATTAGGCAGAAAGCATTGCGAAGGAAGAATCACATAATCTGTATTTAAAATTCCTTATTAAGCAAGCATTTAAGACTTCATTGTGCATTAGGTATGCCACACAAAACCAGCCATAAAAATCAGGGACTATTATAGGTTACGATCTTAGTGCAGATCATAGTAAGATTATTGTAAAATATATTTTTTAATTAAAACGTGGAAATTCTATAAAGTTTCAGGCTTGCAGTAAATGTGGCTTGATCTATCAATTCTCAGCTTGGTGTTGTGCAAGCTTATGTTTATAAATGACATTATTTTAAAGGACCAACCAAATGTTAGTCTGTGGTATAATGTACAGCCTTATAAGGCCAGAGTATTTAAAACAAGTTTATCTCTCTAGCCACTGAGCAAGGAAAAAAAAAAGCTGCTTATTAATGCTTCCCAAGAACCATAATTACACCTTTGCACCTGCTGAGCCCTGGATTATCTTCTGATACATGACTTTTTAAAATAGAAATAGAATTTCAGTTCCTGCCAAACTGATGTAAAACAATATTCTGTTACTACTCTTTTATTTTGAGCATCATTGCTTTGGGTAAAATATTTATTATTGTTAATGACACATTTTTATGAATAAATGCTTTATTTAATATATTGAGCATGTACTATCTCAGGTGTTGGTTTATATATTAGGGATGTCAAAATAATAACAGCAAATTGTGTCTGCTATTAAAACTCTTGTAGTCTTGTAGAGGAGATCCATGAACATACCTAGTGTGGCAAATGCTGACACAGAAGGATGTGGAAGAGTCCACAGGAACACAGAGAGCATGAAGAGGGAGTAGGAACCCGTCCAACATTCCTAGAGGAGTAGAGAAGGACCAGCAGGAAAGTCTAAAAGAAGGAAGAGGCATTTAGGAGTGGCAGAAGGAAGCGGAGAAGCAGAACAGGCAGAGACAGCCTTTTAGGCAATGGGAATAGTTTGTGCAAGGCAGACTTTGTGAATCACCATGATACTTTCAGGGAACTCTCAGTTTTGGATTATGACGTGTGAAATGTTTGTGTACATGTGGTGTGTCCATCAGGCCGGGTAGGCTATATGGCAGAAATAGAGCTAGAAGCTCATAGTTAGTGGTTAAATGATTAAACATGACAAGAAACAAAGAACTCATAGGCTTCTTTAATTCACAGCTGAAGAATTTAGGCTTATCCTTTGGGTGACAGGAAGCCACTGAAAATGTTTAAGCAGGGGAATGATCATACAGCATTTTAGAAATAGGGTAAGTGAATGAAAGGAACAGGTAAGTTTGAGGATCCTTTCAACAATTTTCTTGCTCACGTGAGAATATTGCTGAGATTTTTAGAGTTAATAGAGTCAGTTAAAAAATTTAAGTCACTTTTTTAGGGCAGAATAGTCAATCATCAAATCAATATGTTATAAACGTTTGTCCTTTATACTGTCATTTATTTATTTTGTGTTATACACTGAAAGTTTCTGTCCTTTCAGAATTCATATGCTGAAACCTAATCCCCAATGCTATGGTATTTGAAGGTAGGGCGTTTGAGAGATAATTGGGTCATGAGGGCAGAGCCTGTATAAAAGAGACTCCAGATATGTCCTTCATTTCTCCTGCTATGTGACAAGACAGTAGGAAGATGGCCCTCACCAGGCATTGCCCCTGTTAGGGCCTTGATCTTGAGCTCCCCAGCCTCCAGAACGTGAGAAATACATGTCTGTTGTTTATAAGAGACCCAGCCTATGGCATTTAGTTATAGCAGCCTGAACAGACCAAGTTATTTGAGAATTAAAACTCAGTTTTATTTCCCTGTTAGACTATAAGAAATATGCAGGTTGGGTCCATATACTCTTGGGAATTAGCATAGTATCTATTTATTGAAATAATAAATATTTATTGAGATGATTGGAACTGATTTAAATTTTGGTCCCCAGATTTTCATTGAAAGGTATTGTTAGGTCACCTTCAAGAAAAACAGAATTAAATGGTATGTATTTTTATCCCATATAGTTATTACACAATTCATACTGAGAATAACTGGGAGGTTCTCTTTCTGGCTATCTTTAAAAAAATTTAGCAACAAACCCCTAGAGATAAAACATCATTCACTTCCTTGGAAGTGGGATCCATTGATCTCTTCAGTTCACTTTGAGGTTCTTCAAAGAGTAAACTGTTCACAGTACTCATGCTGGGAAACAAAGTGTCACTGATTTATGTGCTGAGCAGTGTTCCATAAGGCAGTGGGACATTTTAGGGCAGCAATCCAGGAGTGAGGCAGCCAAGGAAAACTTGGAAACATAAATTAGAGGCATAGAAGAAATATGCTGATTATGGGAAGTTTCAAGAAGTTGGTGGTCAGACAACCAGGGAACACCACATTAAAAGTCAAAATTAGGCATTTGCTCCTTTTTTCTCTCTCCCTAAAGGCCACTCTCACTATGAGCACTTGACTGATGAGCTATAATTTTTCCTAATTGTGTTTGCTTAAGTTCTTCTTCATGTAAAATTACTACCATCAGATATATTTGAGATAAGTCTCTTCCAATCAACTTCTCTCATTTCTAATCAAGAGGCTGTGAAGTGTAATCTAGAAGCATCTTACAGTATACCAAATACTATCCCCATTTAAAAAGACATGTAGCATCCTTGCTTCCAAGAGCCTGTATTTTTTGCTAAGAAAATAAATAAGATCAGCCATGTAGGGTATTAAATAAAATGCATGACAGAGGATTGTACAATGTGTTATCAGAGGACAGTAGCACAACTGCATTTTAGTGGGGGTAGCAGGTGGGCAAGAGTAAGTGTAAGAAAAGGTTAGTCAGGAAGAAGAGGGGAAAAAATGTGATTCATCCAGGCTAACAGAATGACAATTTGAAAAAGCAGAAAGAAATATTAAGCCCTTCTACTAGTCCTTCTGTTTTCAATATCTTAGTAGGTTTTATTTCACCTCTTCTGGGTTATTGATTTTCAAACCATTTGTTTTTGACCTCTTTGTATTTGATGGTGTCATTTGCATCTGTTGTTCTACTTCTGCCTCTGTGTTTGTTGGATGCTCGTCATTTCCACTTTCCTCCTCTTACTTATAGGATTAACCAAGGAATCCGCCTTTAGTGTTCTTGTATTCTTGCCCACCTGTGTCTCTGTGGGTTGTCTCATCTGCTTCCATGATTTCAGGTGGCATGAAATGTTGGTTCCCACATTTATACAGCTAGGTCTGAGCATTTCTAAGCTCAGTGTATCAGCTGCCTCCTAGATATATCCAACAAGGTGTTCTACATGCTTTTCACATGCAACAGAAATTTTATCATATCCCCTTCAGCCAAAATACAATCTCTTCAGCTTCCTATAGTCTTAGTTTGCATTGACAACATCATTTAAATAATCTTATAATCTAGAAATCTCTGTACCATTTTTAATCCTCTCTTAGTCTCACTTCTACCATATCATTAACTAAAATCTTTTTCAGGTGATCCAGCTTCCTTTTTTCATTACTGAAGTTGCTCTGTGTCACCTCAGTGCCACTCCCCACCTCCATCTAATGCCAGTGGCTTCTTTATTTTTTGATTCCAGGTTTTTCATTGGCTGCATAAGCCTGTGTTTCCTATATTAAATGTGTCACACTTGATACATGGAAAGTGGCTTGTGTTTTTTAGCTGACAGCTAACCAACTCATCTGGTATGGCTTTTCTCTCACAACTCTCTCTCTCTAAAAATTACCCACTATTCAAATCATACCCACTATTCAAGTTGTACCCACTATTCACTCTTCCCCTTCCTGCTTTTCCAACTTATTTGATTTCCTTCCCTTCTGTCCTCATTCATTCCTTCATCTCTTCTTTCCTTCTGCATTTGTCTCTCTGTCCTCTCTGCCTCTGAATTTGTGGCGGTTTTTTTTTTTTTTTTTTTTTTTTTTTTTTTTTTTTTTTTTCTGGTTGTTTATTACTGTGTACCAAACCACCTCAAAGTCAGCAATACAAAACAATATCTATTTATTATACTCATGGATATTGTGAGTCAGGAATGTGGACAGGGCATAAATGTTTCTTACCACAATTACTGGAGCCTCATATGGGAAGATTCAAATGTCTGAGCATCCTGGAGACTTCCTTAATCAAATGTCTGCTCTCAGCTGGGACACTGTTCATGTGTCCTGACAAATGGCTGTAGGGTTGTGAGAGGGAACATCCTAAGAATGGAAGTTAAGAGGCTGAGTTTTCCAAGAGAACTAACAGGTAGCAGATGACCTTTTATGGCTTAGCCTCAGCATGTACATGGAATCACTTTTGCCATATCCTATTGGTTATATCAGGCATGAGTCTGTGGATTCAAGGTGTGGGGATAATGACCCCATTTCTTGATGAAAAATAGGTCAGTGAACTCTAGGATTATGTTTTAAAAGTGCTTCATAAATACCAATTCCCAGTAAGATACTATGTTTAAAAAATATGAATAATAGACTCTCCTTCCTCAAGGTCTTTTTTTTTTTTTTTTTTGGCTACCATGAAACAACAGCACCTTCACTAACATTTTAAACAGATTTAATTATTACCATAATTTCTTTACTTAAATGGGGTGAATGGCTGCAGGGCAGACTAATGCATCATTGGACATTGCGAATATAAGGCTGGAGAATTGATGGCTGTGTCTCAGATGCAGGATCAGGTGCAGCGTTGACTCTTTCTGCATGTCATCATCAGAAAACTATGGCCGATTCCAGCTGCTTGTCTTCAGAAGTAAACTTCTGTTAGTCAGAGGCTATGCCTTCTTTATCTTGAGTCTTGATCTTTACATTCATAATGGTAAAATGTGGGCTTCATTTTCAGGGTAATTCTCTTGCTGGTCTGGATTATTAAGTGGCTAAGTGTACTAATACGTTACAATAATCTTTTATTTTCTGTAGTTGTATATTTTTGTGAATTTTCTCATAACATGCACCTCATTGTCTATTGCACTGTTATTTATTATATATAGCATTTTTCTTACTAGATGTTTCAGGGAACCTGAGGGAATTTATAAATTTGAGGGTAACAACACAGTGTTTTGTACCTACTATGATTTTCACAAACATTAATTGAATTGGATTTCCTCTATGTATAATTAAAATTTTAAATTTTGTTTCATGAGAATGACTCCACATCAAATGGGTTATAGAATGTTAATCAACGTTATTGAAATTCACATTTAAAGTTAATGAGTCTCTTAGAAGTTCTACAGTGTATTGCAAATCCATTTCTTTAACAAGATATATTGAGCCCTTTCACCACACTGTGCTAGCCACCACAGGGATTAAACTGTGAGGAGGCAGAGGTGGATCCTACCTTCCCAGAGCATATGATATTGAGGGAAGTATAAATAAGAGACTTGCAAGTGCTTTATAATGTTAAATTTGTCAAGTTCTGGGTACAGTAGGAACAAAGATGAGGTGGCCACTAATCTGAACACAGAAAAGAGGATGGCTTCTAAGAGTAGATGATATCAAAGATGAAGCATGTAGGATAGGTAGGAGGCATCTCTGTGAAGTGCAGATTCAGGTAGGACAAAGTGTTCCTGGCAGAAGAATAACTTACAATCAGTGATCTGGAGCTGGGAGAGCTCATAAAACTATTTGGTTCACTAAGGAAATGGGAAAAAGGCATTTTGTAGCAATAAATAAGGCTTAAGAGGAAACAGAGTAAACTTGTAATATAAAAGTTTGATTTTATGTTAAGGGAAATGGAGAATAAGAGAATTAATAGATTTTCAGCAATTAACTGATGAATAAAATTATTTTAGAAATATAGAACAGATAATGAGAGACAAAACTTGTAGGGAGATCTGTCAAAAAGTCAAAAAGTGATCATGCCCTTACTTTTATAAGCAAGAGTGAAGATACAGATAGATTGGTTTGAAAAATATTTGAATATAGAATCAATAGAAGTTGGAGACTGAATCCGTAAAGAAAGAGGGTGAAGACAATAATCAAGGATGACCCCAGCAAGTTTATGAGTTGAACTACTATTATATGACCAATGAATATTGGAGAAAGAATAGTCTTAAGGGGAAAAAGAGAGGTTCAGCTTTGCACATTGTGGTCAATAGAATACTGGTACCCCAAAGATGTGCATATGTAATTAAATTAAGGACCTTGAGTTGAGAGAAATTATCTTGGACAATTCAGTTCGGCCCTACATAATCATAAGAAAGTGGTGTTAGGAAAATGAAAGTCTGAAAAGGATATATGACAACAGAAGCAGAGGTTGTGGTTATATGAGGAAAAAAATGAAAGCTGGAATAGTCCAGAAAATGGATTTTCTCCTACAGCCCCAGAAAAATTAGCCTGGCTAACACATTGTTTTTAGGACTTCTGACCTCCAGAATGATAAGATAATAAATACTTTTGTGTTTTTTCAAGCTCCTATATTCATGTCTGTTATAACAGCAGTAAAAGTTAACAGGCACATAAGGTTTTCTTAAAATATATATTTATTCATTATTGTACATATTTATGGGATACAATTTGATGTTTTGATACATATCTATGCTATATAATGATGCAATCAGGATAGTTAGTATATCCGTTACCCTATGCAATTATCTTGTCTTTGTGGTGACAACATTCAAAATTCTCTTCTCCAGCTATTTTGTAATATAAAGATTTTACTGTTAACCAAGTCACCTACTGTGCAAAAGAACTCTACTGTGCAACAGAACATCAAAATTTATTCCTCCTGTTTTATTGTGACTTTATACATATTGGTCAACCTTTCCTATTTTCTCTTTTTCCATGGCTCAGCATTTTTCCTATACTATCTTCTGGTAGTTTTGTAGCTTTAGGTTATTACATTTAAGTCTTCAATCCACTTTGAGTTTATTTTTGCATAAGGCAAGAGGCAGAGGACTAGTCTCATTCTTCTGCATATGTATATCCAATTTCCCCTCGCCATTTTTAGAAATAATTCCTTACCAAATGTGTGTTCTTGGCATCTTTGCCAAAAAATCAGCTGGCAGTAGGCCTGTGAATTTGTTTCTGGGCTCTCTATTCTGTTCCATTGGTCTATGTATGTGTCTGCTCTTATGCCAGTAATACACTATCTTGGTTTCTACGGCTTTATAGTGTATTTTGAGGTTAGGTAGTGTGATGCTTTCAGCTTTTTTTTTTTTTTTTGCTGATGATTGCTTTGGCTATTTGGGATCTTTTCTTGTTTCATAAAAATTTTAGGGCTTTTTTCCTATTTTTCTAAAGAGTGTAATTGGTACTTTGACAGGGGTTATATTAAACCTGTAGATCGCTTTGGGTCATAAGACCATTTAGCAGTATTAATTATTTGTGAATATGTAATATCTTTGTTATTTGTGTCCTCTTCAATTTCTTTCAATAAGTTTATAGTTTTCAGAGTAGATCTTTTTACCTCCTTAAGTTTATTTCTAGATTTTTTTTTTTTTACAGCTATTGTAAATGGAAATGTTTTTGGGATGGCTTTTTCCAGAGTTTGCTATTAGTGTATGTAAATGCTATTGATTATTATGTTAGTTCTGTGTCCTGAAGCTTCACTAAATCTGCTTGCTAGTTCTAACAGGATTGATTTTTTTTTTTTTTTTTTTTGTGGAGTCTTTTGGATTTTATGCATATAAAATTATGTTATCTGCAAGCAGGGACAATGTCACCTTTTCCTTTCCAATCTGGATTTCTTTTATTTATTTCCCTTGATGAAGTGCTTTGGCTATGATTTCTAATACTGTATTAAATACAAGAGATAAAAATGGGCATTCTTGTCTTGTTCTTGATCTCAGAGTAAAAGTGTTAAGCTTTTCCCTGTTTGGATATTAGCTGTGGGTTTGTCAAGTCTAACCATTATTGTGTTGAGTTATATATCTCTTCTGCATTTAATTTATTT
Organism: Saimiri boliviensis; assembly: GCF_048565385.1. Taxonomy (NCBI): domain Eukaryota; kingdom Metazoa; phylum Chordata; class Mammalia; order Primates; family Cebidae; genus Saimiri; species Saimiri boliviensis. The sequence goes on from NC_133459.1 coordinate 104,690,591, forward strand.
AGAATTTTTAATATGAAGGGATGTTAAATTTTGTGAAATGCTTTTTCTGCATCTATTTAAATGATCATATGATTTTGTCTTTCTGTTAATGTGATATATCAAATGTATGACTTGTGCATGTTAAATCAAACCTGGGATGAATTCCACTTGAATCATAGTGAATAATCTTTTAAATATGATTTTGAATTTGCTTAGCTAACATCTTTGTGAGAATTTTTGCAGCTATGTTCAGTTAGGGATACTGGGCTGTGATTTCTTTTTTTATTGTGTCTTTGTCCAGTTTTGAAATCAGGGTAACGTTGGCTTTGTAAAAATGTGTTTGGAAGTGTTCTACCTTCCTACAATTTTTGAAATGGTTTGATAAAAATTAATTTTGTTGATCTTTTGAATTATTTTTTAATCTCTATTTTGTTTGATTTTGCTTTAAGCCTTATTATTTCCTTCCTTACACCAATTCAGGTTTATTTTATTTTTGTTTTTCTAGTTCCTTCAAGTACAGAGTGAGATCATTTATTAGAAATCCTTCTTTTTTGATGTAAATTTTTATAGATATACATTTCTCTCTAACAACAGCTTTTGCTGGTTTTGGCATAATGTGTTTCCATTTTTGTTTTCCAAAGAATATTTTAAATTTTTCTTTTAATTTCTTCATTAATTCATTTGTTGTTCAGGAGCGTGTGGTTTAATTTTTATGTACATGTAAAATTGTCAGAGTTTGTCTTCTTAATTTCTAGTTTTATGCCATTGTAGCCAGAGAAAAAGTACTTGATATGATTTATATCTTTTAAAATACATTAAACTTGTTTTGTAGCCTAATGTGAGATCTGTCTTGGAAAATGTTTCATGTGTGGTTGAGAAAAATGTGTATTCTGCAGCTGTTGGGTGATATATTCTGTAAATATCTGTTAGGTCTATTTTGTCTATGGTATAGCTTAACTCTATTTCTGTTGTTGTTGTTGCTGTTGATGATTTTTGTCTAGATGATGTGTCTTTTGCTGAAAGTAAGGTGTTAAAGTCTGCTACTATTATTGTTTTGCAGTATATCTCTCCCTTTATGTCTGATTGTTTGTTTGTTTGTATATTTTTGAGACAGTCTCACTCTGTCACTCGGGCTGGAGTGCAGTGGTGTGATCTTGGCTCACTGCAACCTCCACCTTCTGGGTTCAAGTGATTATCTTGCATCAGCCTCCTAAGTAAGTGGAATTACAGGTGCACACCAGCATGCCCAGCTAATTTTTATATTTTCAGTAGAGAGTGGATTTTGCCATGTTGACCAGGCTGGTCTCAAACTATTGACCCCAAGTGATCCTCCCTTGTTGGCCTCCCAAATTGCTCAGACCACAGGCATGAGCTACTGCATCCAGCCTCTGCTAATAGTTTAATGAGGATTCCCTTATATATGACTTCATAGTTTTCTCTTGCAGCTTTTAGAAATCTCTTGTTGTCTTCGACTTTTCATAGTTTGATTATAATGTATCCTACAGAATATCTTCATGGCAAATTAATTGGAAACTCTTGAATTTTCTGAATCTGGATGTCCATATCTCTCTCAATACTTAAGAATTCTTCAGCTGTTATTTAATTGAATACATTTTCCACACCTCTCTTCATATCTTTCCCTCAACCACTCCTATAATGAAAATATTTGTTAGATTAATAATGTCTAAAGAGTTCCATATCATTTCTTCATTCTTTCCTACTCTTCTTTCTTGTTCATATTTGCTTGACTGGGTTGTTACAAAAGACCTATCTTCAAGTTCAGAAATTATTTCTTCTGCTTGATCTTCACTATTGTTGAAATTCTCAATTATATTTTTTATTTAATGCATTGAATTCTTCAGCTCAACATTTTCTGTTTGATTCTTTTAAAATAAAATCTATCTCTTTGTTGAATTTATCATTCACATCATACGTTGTTTTTCTGATTTCCTTGAATTGTTTCTGTTCTCTTGTTTCTTGCTGAGTTTCATTAACATTAATATTTTGAACACTTTCTAAAGCATTTTGCTAATGTACTTTTCTTTCAGATCTGTCACTGGAGACTTACTGTGTTCCTTTGGGGGTGTCATGTTTTCTTACTTTTCTATGTTTCTTGTATTCCCATGTTGATATCTATGTATCTAGTGGAATTCTTGTTTTTTCTCCAATTTAAAGAAGGAGTTTTCATAGTGAGAAATATTTTCCTGTATCTATTTTCTGAGGTTATCTGTCAGGTATTACGCACTGGCTTTGTTTCTGGGTGGACTCAGTGGCATGGTCTCCATATAGTTCCTTCAGCTGAAATCCTTGTCGATGACATCTGTGATTACCTCAGAGGGCTAGGTTATAGGAAGTTGTAATGGTGTTGGCATGGTTTTCCCAAGGCTAGGAGTGCTGGGCTGATTGTCTAGCCAGATGCATTTAGGCATAGAGGATCAATAGGCTATGTGGCAGGATCTCCCTGGAGGTGGTGTCCACCACTGGACTTGCTCATGGCAGGATTGGGTGTGTGTGAGCACAGCCCAACAGGTGGCTATGTAGCTGTCTCTTTGAGGAGGTACTGCTGCTGCCAAACTGTCAGCTCTGGTGTGCAAATAGGCACAGTGGTGCCAGGTAACCCTGTGGCTGTCTGATTATGTTGACAGGGTCACCACTGGACTGGCTTTTGGTCTGAGCTTAGGTATATGTGAGCTTGATGGGCCAGCCAGCTCTGCAGCACATGTGTAGGCAGTTGAGGTGGCTGGAGAGCTCTTTGGTGGATTCCCTACCATGGAAGTTCACCTGGTGTGGGGATGCTGTATTGGTTTGAACACTGAGGTCTCAGTAATTCTTTCTGACGCATTTTCTTTACAGCCTTATGTAATGCAGCAGGCACCCATGTGAACATGATAGGATTATGGCAGGACTTCAGAGTGGAGAGAGTCAGGTGCCACTGGTCCCCAGGGCTAGACATACTTTAGGAGTGGGTCCAATTTCAAAATGGCACTGAGCCATAGCAACTAAGGTTGTGAGAGTGAAGGTTAATGAAGATGGGCTCCTACTTTGAGGTAATACAGCTGGGTAAACTCACAGTCAATCTCCAAACTGGAATTGGGTTCTGTGAGGAGTGGGGAACTATCCTATAGCAAGAGCTCTTGGCATTTGTGGTAGCAATGAGGGCTGCAAGGGATCTCTAGAGTACACTTTCTCCATAGAAAGAAGTCCCCACTGACTTCTTCAGCATACTTCTTCAGTTTATCTAGTTGAAATATATGGGGGGATAATTGCCAGACCATTTTGCTGACATCTTATGATGAATTATATCTATGGGATATTCACATCAGAGGTCTGGTAGGTTATTGGACATTTGGTTCTCATGCTTAGGAGAGGAAATGGCCTGATAAACAAGTTTAAGTCAAAAGTATTGAAAGATGCCTAGTGGATTGAAAGGAAAAAGTGATACATGGAAGATAGAGAAAACACACCAAATGAACAAGCCCCTTGAAAAAGAGGCAGACCACCACTTCCCTATCCCCCATGGAGGAACATGTGTATACATTAGCAAAGTGAAATGTAGAACAATGCCTTAGAAATGGAAGAAAAGTCATTTCTCACTCTGCTTTAATTTTAAAATCTTTATTGTGACAACTACTGATTATGTAAGGTTTGACGAATGTAATGATAAGTGATTCATAGAGTTTCAAATTTAAATATTCAAAGAAAAACATGTTACTATATAAGAAAAGAAAATTGGCAAAAGAGGTGTAAGGAAAATTCTCAAAACAATAGAACAGTTGAAAATACTTGATTACATTCCAAATGGGGTTAAAAAGGCAATAGAAATCCTTAATACAAAAAAAATAAATAAATAAAAAATAAAGCCAATACAAAAAAAAAAAAAAAAAGCCAAACAGAACAAAACTGGCATTATACCAATTATAACAGAAAAAAAAAATAAACAAGAATATAATTCTGGGCTGGGCGCGGTGGCTCAAGCCTGTAATCCCAGCACTTTGGGAGGCCGAGATGGGTGGATCACGAGGTCAAGAGATCGAGACCATCCTGGTCAACATGGTGAAACCCCGTCTCTACTAAAAATACAAAAAAAAAAAAAAAAAAAAATTAGCTGGGCATGGTGGCATGTGCCTGTAGTCCCAGCTACTCAGGAGGTTGAGGCAGGAGAATTGCTTGAACCCAGGAGGCGGAGGTTGCGGTGAGCCGAGATTGTGCCATTGCACTCCAGCCTGGGTAACAAGAGCGAAACTCTGTCTCAAAAAAAAAAAAAAAAAAAAACAAAAAAAGAATATAATTCTGGGTGAACTAGTAAATGATGAAAGGTTTTAGTTCACTGATGACAAAAGATAAGGTTAATGTTTTAGAAAGTTCAGAGTTTTCCATTTATTCGGCTCATTGTCAATGTATATCAATCACCTACTATGTACCAGGAACTTTGCCAAATAAGCAAAGATAAAACATTAAGAAACAGAATATGAATGTCACAATATTTATTATTTAGCTCCTACTGAAGTCATCTTGGACTTTGGAACATAGGCTGGAATGGACCTGGCTGGTGGATGTGAGCGAAGCAAAATGTGATTATTAGCTCCCTCACAGAAACTCCTCATACTGGCAGCTGAGAGAAGCAAAGTAAAAAAAAAACTAAATGTTGATTCAAACCACATGTAAACATATGGTTTCATAAAGGGGGGTAGAGGGAAGATGGAAGTGTTTAGCTCAAAGTGTGAACATGAACCCATTTTAAAGAAGCAAGTTAGCAGCATAAAAGCTCAATTTGTCTATTAGCTTCTGTGGTAAAATCATAAAGATTTCACATATCTGTATAGCATTAATTATTATGGAAATGTTTGGGCCTCGAGTGGCCTTGTCATTGGGTTCAGTAAGTGCTGCTCACTAACGGGCTCTATTGCTTTCTTTTCGAGTGGTCTCTTACTTTATTTTCTCTCTACACACCCCCACCCAACCCCCAGATATCCACCTTCTCTAGCCCAAAAGTTGTCTCCAAGTTCTTTGTGGATGCTAAAGAACTGTACCAATGTTTGTTGTTATTTTTCTTATTGTTCTACTCCCTAGCCACAGGCTGGTTGTCACTTCCCCTCACCACTCTGCCAGCATATCCCTTTCATGCTCTGAAACTATTTTTCCTCTCATATCCATGTGGTATTTCTCATTAGCTACAATAAAGTTGATCCAAAATAAAATTTTTGAGATGGAACCTTGCTGTGTTGCCCAGGCTGGAGGGCAATGGCGTGATCTCCACTCACTGCAATCTCCCTCTCCCAGGTTCAAGTGACTCTCCCTGCTCAGCCTCCCGAGTAGCTGGGATTACAGGCATGCTGCACCAAACCAGAGTAATTCTCGTATTTTTAGTAGAGACGGGATTTTACCATGTTGGCTAGGCTGGTCTCAAAACTCCTGACCTCAGGTGATCCGCCCACCTCAGCCTCCCAAAGTGCTGGGATTACAAGCATGAGCCACTGCTCCTAGCCTGGTAATGCATTCTTCTTTCTTTCTTTTTTTGAGATGGAGTCTTGCTCTGTCACCAGGCTAAAGTGCAGTGGCTCACTGCAACCTCTGCCTGCCAGGTTCAAGCGATTCTGCTGCCTCAGCCTCCCGAGTAGCTGAAACTACAGGCGTGCTCCACCACACCCAGCTAATTTTTGTATTTTTAGTAGACACAGGGTTTCACTATGTTGGCTAGGATGGTCTGATCTCCTGACCTCGTGATCCACCTGCCTCGGCCTCCCAAAGTGCTGGGATTACAGGCCCAGTAATAAATATATTAATTAATGGCTTAAATCATAGGATATTTTACATATTGAGCTATAAACCAAAATAAATTATATGATAACAACAGAAAGGTACACACACAGGCACACACAAAATAACTTAGATTACTTGAAAGATAAGTAAGCAAATGAGTGAAATATAGGTAGTTTTACTTATGTGCAGCAAACTGAGAGGGCACATGTTTATTATGTATCTGAATACAGATGGAGATATAGATACTGATATATAGATATGGATATAGGAAAGTGATCTATATGATATATTTATTATAAGATCTATATGATGTATTTAATATAATCAAAGTTTCTCCTAGTTGTCTAGGCTTTTCTAAATAGTGTATTTGATCAATCCACAGGTACAAGTATTCTATGAAACAGAAACCAACCTGTGAATTACACTGTAAAGCATCAGAGATTAGATTGATTTGCTCTGTAATTCTAATAAAGTACACACAGGAGAAATAATACGGAAGTATTTAGGGAGGTGAATAATAAGAGGGTCTTGATAGTTTGCTTGTGAAAGCAGTGAAGCAAAGCTAAAGGGAAGATTTGGATACTGTCTGGCATAAACAAATTTTCTTTTAAGTAATCAAAAGTTTAATTTTTCCCTCTGGCAAAGTAGGCAACTTCATGAAATCCTTCCTGAAATAATAATGAATTATAAATAGGTGAACTTGAATAGTGATAATCAATTAAATGAAAAGTATATGACCAATAAAAATGTGTAAGCGGATATAGTTCATTGAGTTTAGCTAGTTTTTAAGCTAGTTTAGCTACCGAACCAAAGCTCATGTTGCGAATTTAAAAAACAGATAACAAAGATGAGTCACCTTAAAATGAGAATTAGATGCATGCATAGATATAAGTATAAATTCTATACATATATAAACACATGTCTTTAAAAGTTGATTAAGTCTTTTTGTTCAGAGGCAGTATTAAAATCTAATAGCACTCTTATAGTTAATATCATATAACTGGAACACTTAAAAACATTTTTTTTCATTTTTTAGAAATCCACCCCACAAAAACTTCTAATAAGTAAACCTAATCATGCAGTCTTGGAATTTTGTTTAGCAAATAATACTCATCAGAAATTTATTTTGTCAATTTTTAGAATACTTTTACTGACAATATTTCCTAGACTTAAATGCTCGGAAGAAGTAAAGTTCTCTTCAGCATTACTCTGACTGTCCTACCAATGGCTTCTGGCCCAGGAAGAGGAAATGAATAAGAGTTAGGAAGCCTATGCTTAAAAGCAAATGCCATTTTGAAAAAATAACTTAAAAAAAAAAAAAAAAAAAAAAACCTTTTCCTTGAGAAATAATGACCACATTACCTGCCTGGAAGGAAGCCTTGGGATAATGAGCTGTACATGAAGAGTGTCTGCTCAGCTCACGTCAAGGAGGAAGGTGATAAGATAGGAAAATTTTAGCCTATTGAATGCAAGTTCTGTACTTCAAACTAGGTCAGATATCATTTCAATTGAAAATAAGGAATGCTCAAGAGCCAGAAAGTTTCTGGAAAAATGCTTAGAAATGTGTGACATGCAGACACACTCCTGCTGAACGTTGTGATGCCTTTAGAGATGGTATGCCTTAACCTCCATTAGCAGTAGCCACACAGTGATACTAGAAATTACTCTTTTAGAATTCTCTTTCATACCAATCCTATTGTTGCTTGTTGTTTGGAAATTATAATAATGGTTATCACCTCCTATGTTCTGGAATACGTAAATACTATTAAAAATACTGTGTCCTATTTTATCAAGTGTTAAAAAAATGAGTAACAGTATGGGAGGTAGATAGTTAAGACTGCTACTTGTGTAGCAGGAGCGGCCGTGGGAAATGGATCTCTCGAATACTGAATAAAAGAGGGAAGAGTTTATTAGGCCGGGAGACCAGGCAGTAATTTGTCGAAAGCCCAGCTCATTTAACAAAGGAAGGTTCTGTCTTTATATAGGCTTATACTTCAGATGTTACTCATGGAAGAATCTTAGGTTTATAGCTTTAGGAATCACATATGAAAGGGTTCCGGTTTACAGTTTTAGGACTCACATGTGAAGAGGTCTCTGGTTTCATCTTGTTTTAAGTAAAAATCGTGTCTTCCAGAGAGTTTCCCCAAGACCAAGCCTGTTATTTTCAGGAAGGAGATTCAGGAGGCTCTGGCTGGCCTGCTCTCTCTTCTATTGAGCTGTGCAGTGGATGACAGAGGGGGAGGGAATCCCAGATGCCTGGGTCTCCTTCCTCACTTGCACCTATATCACCTTTCCACTCCGCAGTGTATAATGACTTATTCCTAATAATTTAAATTCAGGTGTATGTTAATCATAATTGATTCTTTCTAAGATTTTTACTACTGTATTTACCACATACTTTCCATTTAAATAATTTTTATCTATCAGAGCCTAAAAGTATGAATATTTTTCTTATGTGTAAAAAATTACTGCCCTGTAGACTAATTAAGATGGTTTTCCTTATTTTTTCTAAATAACTTTAGTAAAAAAATAAAGGACTGATAATGACTAATATACTTTCAGAGATAGTTCAATTCAAAGTGAAAGTTCTTATGGAAATGATGTCTTAAAAAGGAAGCATTGCTTAGAAATAAATTCTCATACAAGTCTGTCTTTGTGGTAATGACACGTATGGATTCTACAATGGAATCTTTTTTTCCTTTTCTATGATATTCATTAGGATTTGTTTAAATAAATCATTCCCTACACTCAACTAATTTGTTATGAATAAAAGATTGATTTACTGGTGCTTATATTAACTTTTATAATTCCATTGTGTAACAGCAGAAAGCCTAAGTTCTGTTTTACTGTAATAGGGTTTGCAGAGTTTTAGGTATCCATGGGGTTTTGAAATATTTTCTCTGGCAATTTGCACAGCACTTTTTGTTATATAAAAAAGTTGGAGTGGAGATTAAAAGATTGAGAAAACTGGTAAATACATTTTTAAGTAAAAATATAGGCTGTTTTGAGAATAATATGATTATGAAAATATTAATACTAATAAGAATGTCTACTTTGGACATATATTTCAACAGAATTAGTAAAGTGTTTGAAAAAGAAACACATGGGGCTGTAAGGTAAGATGATTTTTTTGATCTGAAGTTGAGCAAGGTGTTCTAACATTTTGCTTTGGTATTGAAAACAGCAGGGTTGACTACATGCTGGATAAAAATATTTCACTATTTTCCCTTAGACAGGCTTTACCAGGGCACTATCAAAGACAAGCTCAACACTTTGTGGTCAAGTTTGAAAAGCATCATTACAAAATGACAAAAATCTTTTCATAAATTCCAAGTGAATCATGGTTTAACCATTTACCAAGTAGCCTTCTCTAATATATTACAGCATTAATCATATCAAACAGAGAAAAGAATTGAAAGCTAGTCCTGTTTTTTTTTTTTTTTTAATTTGTCAATTGAAATACTTGGTTTGATTTCATTGATCTCACGGCATTTTGATGGGAGCCTAGGGAGAGTTAGAGGAAACTTCTTGGTGCATTATTAATTGTCTACATCTTTATCATAGCGCCACTATTTATCCCATTTTGAATTCTCCAGGTCCCCATCTCTGGCAGTGACAGTCATTTCTTTTTCTCCTGACTCAAAGGGCAGGGTGCACCTGCTATTCTTTTCAAGGCTGAGTAAGGGATCAGTTTTTGGAGGTACTCCAGTGGCTGAGAAAGTGTCCCTCTCTCCTTTATCATCAAATGTCTCTCCTTGAGGAAATGATCAAGTTCTAGTCACTCAAGAAGCTGAGACTTTGAGATTGTTCTTTGGCCTGACAATCTAAAATCCTTTGCTGCCTTCTTGGATGAGCCGGTCATGACCTATGTTTAAAGTCAAAATTTTAACTCTTGTTTAAATCATTCGAGCACAGCTTCTGAGTTGTAGCTTTTGGGCATTAGTAGAGTTTTGTTTGTTTGTTTTTATAGAATTCTGGGGATGTTAATGCCCATTTTTTGGCTCTGTCATATTGCATTTCTACATATTTCCATGGTGTGCATATTTATACAAATTAAAATACTGTAAAAAATCACTTTCAGGTAACCATCAGTAATCAAGTTATTACATGACATTTTTATACCTAGAATAGTCATTTTTCTTTTAATTCCAATAAAAATCAGCTATTTTTTTTAATGTAAGTGAAGTTTTCATGCTTCTCACATTTTCATTCTATTGATTTCCAGTGCCAGATTTCTCTTTTATCAGGAGACACTCCCCATCAATTGCAAACTGTCAACCAAGTTTACAAAATATTACATCCTTTCCATCACTGAGTTCCATTCAATTAAATACATCATACAGGTGCATCAGAAGTAGGAAAAATACCAAAGAAAAATAATACAGAGGCAGGGATTTTTTTTATTGCCTGCCTTGAAAGTTAATCCAAATGAGCTAGATTAAAATGACTGTGCTGAGACATGTCTTTTCAAAAATAATCTCTGCAACTGGATGAGTATAATTCACACTTTTTGCAGAGTTGCACTTAAATATTTATTTTGTCAAAACGTATGATTCAAAGTTTTGTAGTGCTTTCTTGAAATACATTCCATCATTATTTCCAACTCCTTCAGCTTATTTGCATAATTCTTTGTACCATAAATCATTATAGAAGTAAATCTTTCAAATCTTCATATTAAGGCTGAATGAACCAAGGCTTATAACTGTCAAATAACTTGCTCATGGAATCATATAACCTGCAAGGGACAGAGCTGGAGTTTCTATTTGGACTACTAAATAAGCATAGTATTTTTTTCCTACTGTATTCTAACTTGTTTGCTCTAATATAAGGATCATATGTTTCATGATGTGTCTTTAAATGGTTAAAAAGGAAAATGAGTAACAAGAATGGGTTCTATTGTAGTCCTAGGATTAAAAGTAATTTATGTAATTGTTCCCAAAAAGGTAAAAAGTTGGGTTCATTAGCTTTAGAATTTCCACATTAAACAATCTGGGAAATAGGTAAGCATTATGGTGAGACTTCTGACATCTATGCTTCATAAAGAAAACCTATGAAGTTGAGATGTTTAATTAGTAAAACAGAAGACAAAGAAGAGATACATTTGTTTTAAAGCATTTGAAGGACTACAGTGTGTAAGTGTTATATTTTGTTTTTGTTGAAGAAATAAAACAGGATGATTGTGTAGAAGTCACAGGAGGTGAATCTGATTTTGAATATCTATATAGATATAAATGATAGATGATAGATAAATGGACAGATAAACAGACAGGAGTTACACATTACAGGAAGAATTCAAGCAAGCGACTCTTAGAGGAAATTTTGCACTGAGTGTGAGTTTGAATAAGCTTCTCTTCTACACTAATTTTCTATGATTTTATTGCTTATCAGGTTTTTTTTGGCAGAGCAAGCCATCTAGTCACAACTGAGTTCACAGAATAATGAATTAAAATGCTTCTTCAGAGAGGAGAAGCAAATATACTATAAACAATTATATGTTCTAAACATACTCATTGTAGAATTTTCTTTTAAAGTTTTTATTGCATTTATTTTATTTGACACTGATGTTACTGACTTTTTAATATTAGTATTTTTCACATGTTTTGAAATTTGGTTTACTGACTCCCACCTTAAGATTTTTTTCTTTCCTTTTCTTTTTTTTTTTTTTTTCAGGCTCAATACAATCTCAAACTGTGTAAGTGTTTTTAGTTGCCTGCACCTAAACTGATCAGAACTGGCTCATCTTGCTTTTACCTCATAGTGATAGTGGGAATATTGCATATTCCAGTGATGAGCCAGTGTTCAAGTCTTGGTAATATGAATGAGTTTGTATTTGTCAGATCTTGGTAATATGAATGAGTTCGTATTTATCAGCATTTGGTAATTAAAATTGCTTTTCAAAATGCTCCCACTTTTCCTGTCACCAGTCATGTTTAAGAATATGCATCACAAACTCTACGAAGTAAAGTTTCCAAATTTTCTATTAAGATATTAGAAAACATACAGAGATTCAAATTAGCTCTTTTCTATTCAGGTCATGGTCTGCTCACATTGCTCCATGAAGGACTCTCTGTTTTACTTGTTTCCCACTTCACCAATGCCATTCTTTTTTCTTTTCCCCTCTATTACCATAAACACTTTTTCTTGTTAATATGAAATATATTCTTTTGTCTCCTTGAATATGTACTTATCCTTTACAGTTTTGAAATATATCCTTTGATCTTTTTGAATATGTACTTATCCTTTACAGTGTGGTTTTATGTATACAAATTTGTAAATCATATAAATATATACTTTGCAGGGACATGGATGAAGCTGGAAACCATCATTCTCAGCAAACTAACACAGGAACAGAAATCCAAACACTGCATGTTCTCACTCATAAGTGGGAGTTGGACAGTGAGAACCCATGTACACAGGGAGGGGAACATCACACACAAGGACCTTTTGTCGGGTAGAGGGCTAAGGGAGGGATAGCATTAGGAGAAATACCTAATGTAGATGACAAGCTGATGGGTACAGCAAACTACCATGGCATGTGTATACCTATATAACAAACCTGCATGTTCTGTACATGTTTCACAGAACTTAAAATATAATAAAACATATATATATATATATATATATATAGAGAGAGAGAGAGAGAGAGAGAGAGTTATAAATCTAGTCATCTTTGTTTAAAAGGCCAACAGTGTATTATTAAGATATTCAAGTTGCTGCATTAACTTCTAGTTTATTATTGCTGTAAAGTATTTCAGAGTATGTAACCACTATAAAGGAAACACTGCACTGACTAACCTGGAAGTAGAATTAATGAGTTTTAGTGTATATTATATTTAATTTAATTTTATTAAGTCTTCTCTGAATATTTCTACCAGTAGCATGTGAAGATTTTATTTGCTCATATTCTAACATGTGATGTTATCTGATATTCTATTTTTTCTTATTTTTTGGTAAGTTTAAGAAATACCACTTGTATTTCACATGTATTTTAATTTGTCTTCTGTAATAATCATTATAATTGTCCTATTCTTCATCTTTGTCCATTTTTATATTGGGTTTTGTTATAATTATTGCCCTTTTCCTGGAGTCCCACTTAAAATAAATTCTAGCTATTAATATATTTTTAATTTTAGACTGCCATAATATCCTTCCAATATATTATTTATTTGTTTTCAGTACTTATGATAACTTGCACTGAACATAAAATTTTGTTGACTTCTTGTTGTATATTTTGTGGGTTTTTTTTAAGATTAAAAAATACTTTTCCATCAGAAGGTTACAGACATATTCTGAAATTTCTGCTATTATTTTATATTTTCTAGAATCAAACTTTAAATCTATCTGCACTTTATTTATGTATAAATCTATTTGATTTTTTTCTCTATAAATATAAAACAAAGCAGTTTTCTCAATACAAAATAAGTAACTCTCAGTTTTCAGTTTCTCATTACAATTTTGTCAGTTTTTTCTGGATATCTTTTGAGCCTATGAAGTTGGGTTCGTACACATGTTTGAGTCCTGTATTGATCATTTCTTTTACCAGAATCCTGCATTCTTCTTCCTTTGTGTATACATATGTACCTTTGAATTATATTTACTTTCTGATATTAAAATGGTTACCTTATCTTTGTTTTGGTTCATAACTGTGTGGTACATTTTTTCTTTTCTCTTTAATTTCAACCTATGACATACATGACATATAGTAGATACTATTTTTATTATTCAATATCATAGTTTATAACTTTTAATTGATTAATTAAAACTTAGTGTTACATTCATCTCTCTTGCCATATGCATGTATTTGATTCTTTTTTCTCCTTTACTGCATGTTTTCTATTGATTTATATGCTGCTATGAAAGTTACACATTCTGTTTGTATTCTTGCATTAAATAAATCTCTCATATATAAATATATATCCATACATATACATATGTTTATATTTTCATCCCAAATAAGACATCCTATTTTCTCATTCCCTTTGAATTTTCTCCATGCTACTCTGTTTCCCATACCCTTCCAGGTTGCTATCATAGATAATTTTAATCCTAGATTATTTGGATTTACTTCAGTAGTGTTATTTTTGATTGATTAATTCAATAATAACACATTTTACTAAGGTATTCACATTGCTTTAGCAAACTCCTGGATTTGTGTCTGTTTCTCCAGGAGTATTTTCAAAGATAGTGTCTGTCTGCAAAACCACTGTAAGCTTTTTTTTCTTAGGTCTGTCTATATAGAGACAAATTTAAATCATGCTTTAGCTAGATACAGCGTTCAGAGTTCAAAATTTCTTTCCTCAAAATATTACTTCATTGTCTCTTTTGCTCTAGGGATGTTTGTTCCCAATCTAATTTGCCTGCTTTTTGGCAATCTACTCTTTCTAAAAAAGTTTGAATTATTATTTTTGTCTTCAATATGTTCTTAAATCTTCTGCTATAATATATTTACGCTCCATCTAGTATAGATCATTGAATTGTCTTTTTATTGTATATTTTGACTTTATAAGTTATATAGTTTTTTTCTTGCTCTATAAGAATATTATTTAATAGCTACATTGACTGGTAATGTGTAAATCATGTTGAAAAGACAAAACTCAAGCCTTAGCTTGCACATCTCTTGGTAAATTGAGGTTGTGCAGGTCAAAGGAAGATGTAACATAATGCAGAGAGTTTGTGCTTGATCACTTTACTTCTCCTCTATCCCCAGGAGTTACATTCTCTAACCATTTTCTATTAAGGGTATATATAGTTACCTAGCCCTCACTGGTAAAGGGAGTGAAGGATAGCAGAGGGAATGTTCAGGGGCTTACTATTTTTCGTTGCTTACTTACTATTTTTTCTCCTTTCTAGCTGGCCTTGTTGTGCCGTGTCTCTGGTTGTACATGGCTGACGTCATAATTTTTCTTCCTCTACTGGTGATGGGAGTGAGGGAAGAGAAAATCTATCCAGGGTAGTGTTCAGAGAGAAAAATAATATAACTAAAATGTTGCCCAATAAGCCATTCTCTTCTGTAGCACCTTCAAGGTTGGGCCGAGTTGGGAGTAAAGGAACACAGGAGCTTGTGTTAGTTCATCATCTTGTCAGGAACTAAAATTGTGCCACTCAATCTGGCACAATATTATATGTTGAAGAAGTTCCCTAGGAGCCAGGTAGGTCTTACGGTTTGTGAACCTCATATTTTTCACATAGATCGAATTTGCTAAGCAAACAAAGTATATGCAAATCGTGAGTTTTAAATCAGTTAAATTAGCGATTCGTTATTTGTCTTGCAAAAAAATTTGTCATAATACTCCTATAAATGATAAAGTTCCCTAGTACATTTAAATGTGATACGATTCAAAAATATCAACATATATTTAGTTTTGAGGAATGCAGGTATTAGAGTGCATTATAGAGAATGTGGAAGGCAGATGACTTTGATTCTAACTCAGCCACCAATAAATAAATAATTCATGTCTTCATTTTTTTTCTATTTCTCCATTCTTTCACTTAGTCTTCCATTTGTATATTTGATCCAGTTGTGAAGCAGTGGTATCAGCTCTGAATCTACCCCTTTTATACTCTGCTTTGTTATGCTAGTGCTGGAACTCTTCATGCCCCATTTCTACTCTACTAGCTGATTCTATGTTAGGCTAAGCCAATACGGAATGTGAAAGAAAGACTGAAAAGCTGGAGAAAGAAGAGATATATACTATACCTCCTCAAAAGTCTCATACCCCTCCTCATCCGCCTGCAAGGCTTACAGATTCCAGCATCATTCAAGGAGCTCCTCATCCTCAGAAATCTGAGTGTCAGTTGCACGTGCTACTTCTCTAGCATCTAAGTTGAAGTAATGCCAACCTAGTCCCTTTGAATAATGGCTACTTTTGCAATTATAGTCTACTTTTACCTCTGTGACACCTTAGTGGTCACTTTCTACACTTTTAATTCTTCACTACAACTCTGTTAAGATACTTAGTATGATTTGTATCTCCTGATTGGAGTCTGACAGGTACAATATTTATTCAACATATTTTTATGTTTAAAAAAATATGATAGGTATAAATATCTGCATTGTGCTGGTCACTATTAATGCTGGTCACATCACTCATGTTCTTTGCATTAAGGCTTTTAGTATATATTAATTATATTTCCAAAAACTATTTTTAGAGTTTTGTATTTTTCTGCATGAGGGAGCATTTTGTATGAAGCAATGGGATTGTACTATGAAAATAGGAGTATTTTACATTCATATGGTATTCTACAGATTGAAAAGCACCTTTATGTTTATTATACCTTGTAAAAGTACAAGGCAGCTATTATCTACATTTAGAAATCACAAAACTTGATGTTAAGAATTTTCCTCAAACATTTTTTTGAAATTTAAGTTTCTTACCATTATCAAAAATGTTTAAAATCTTCAAAACTTTAAAATGCAAAAGCAGTAAATACTAAATTCACACACAGTTTCAAATTCCAGAATTTCTGTTTCTTCTACAATACAGAAAAATGGAAGTCATATATTTAAGAAAAAATATACATAAAAAAATGTGGTAGGAGGTTGGAATAATTTTGGTGAGCCTGTGATATTTGTGTGTTTTTAAGAGAGTGGATATAATTTTAAAAAAGAGATTCAGGAGAAAAACCTGTAAATTTCAGCTCTGAAAAAACACCAGTCTTGACTATGACAATACCATAATTTATGATATTTCCTTTAATTCAACGCAGTGTTAATATCATGAGCCTTTTCACAACACACAAGTACAAAATTTGACAATCACTTACTGCCCATAAAAAGTTCTACTTTCTAGGCTTCCACCCAAAAACTAATTTTGGTTGTAAGTGGGTGTGACAAAACCTCTTAAGAATAAAAACAAAAAAAAGAAAAAGAAAAACTTTCCCCCAAATTATTCAGTAAAATTGCTTCTACAGGGTGATGCCATAGATTTATATCCCTGGCTATCCTTTTTCCCTGATACATTGCTGCAAACCTCTTGGTGGAGCCTAGATTAAAAATTACAACCTTAATGCATTTTTTAAAAATAGAGCTCAAAAGAATTGCAGTGAAACAAACATACGATTAGTATATTGTAAAAATTTTATTTCAAACAGACACTTTATAGTTTTAGTGGGGATAAATGCAGTAGGAGTAAGGGTTCAGCACACTTCTAATGCTGGCTTTTTTTTTTTAATGTGGTTTTGTGATTATGCAGATTATTCATTTAAAAACTGAATATCTCTAAATATGTCAAATGTTTTTTGTATGTTTTCCCTAACAGGTGAATCAGGGTGTCAGTGTCCCATAAAGCCTCAGAGAGTGCACTGAGGACATTTGAAACACCGCCTCACTAGCTTTTATGGATGTACGTTTACAAATGACATTGACTATGACAAACTAGGATGAGGAGAGATAATGAGCTGTTTTCCACCTTCTTTTTTTCTCAGATTATGTTTTGTAAGTGGTATTTTTTTCTTGTAAATGGGCCAACATATTTTCAATATTCTATGTGAAACTGGATTTTTTGCTTTTCCATTCCCCTTTGATGTTTTGAACATTTTTCCTCCTTTATTGTTTGTACCAGAATCTGACTTCAAAGTAGGACATGACTTTGACATAAATTACAGCATGCTAGAATGCTTAATCTTCTTGGTCTCATTTCATTGCTGTCCTGTATAAATAACACAGAATAATTTTGTTTCAATAATACAGTAATCCATCTTTATTGCCTTGTGCTTCTTAATGAAGATGGAAAATGAAGGTCCCTAACTATAAATTAGAAGTGCTTAAACACTGACAAAAAAAAATCAAGGTTTCAGTTATTAGATAAAGCTTTTGTTTATTGGATATCTATACTCATAGAATTTTGAATCCTCCTTGTTTGAAGAGAATTATGTTGACATATGCCGATATGCTTGGAAATACAATATCCATTTATTAGGGGAATTAATCAATCAGAACATACTAATTTCAGATGAAAAGTCTAAGGTGAGCTTTGCTGAGCCACTAAGACTTGATTAATGCAATTTCATGGGTCAAGAAAACTTCAAGCTAAACTGTTCAGTATGGAGAGTAATCAAGAGTT
This sequence comes from Saimiri boliviensis, assembly GCF_048565385.1. NCBI lineage: Eukaryota > Metazoa > Chordata > Mammalia > Primates > Cebidae > Saimiri > Saimiri boliviensis. Next base: position 104,708,392 of record NC_133459.1, read on the forward strand.
TGAGTGGATTCCTTAGGGTTAGCCTCTAAAAGAAAGAAATGAAAAGATCTGGAGAAGCATTTCCTCCTTCATTTGTCTGTTACAATTGACCTTCTTTTACACTTCTGTAGGATAACAGTGAACAAATGAAAACTTCTGAAGTCTACCAAACTTTCTTTTGCCTCACGTTTTCTGCATGTGCCTTTACCTTTGACTATAATATTCTCTCATGCCCATCTTCCTCTAGACACCTCAGTGCGATGAGTCCATCACCTTAACCTGTTTGCAGAAGTTCTTTCAGACTTCAGCTTAGGTGATATTTCGTCTGCAAAGTCTTTTCAGTCCCAAGACCGTGATAGGTTTCCTTCCTATGTGCTCGCATAATATCCTCTTCTTGTTCCTATGATAATAGTAATACTTATCAATATGTTTGGTTATATGTTCATTTATTTTTCTGGATTCTCCCTTACAACATAGCCTTCTTGAAAGTGCAGACAGAGTTTTATTCTGGGTTATAGTCTTAGTGCATATTATAATAGCTGACACATATTAAATATTGAATATTTATTGATTGTATTGACATCAGTAGCTGGAAAAAGCATGCAGTATATCCGAAATGCAGAAATGATAAGGCAATGCACTGTGATGATTTTATGTTGGCTCAGAGTACAGACTATGGAGCCAGATTTCTTGGGTTCGATTCTCAGCTCTGCTACATACTCAGTCTATGACATTGGGCGAGTTGTTTTACCCCTCTGTGACTTACTTCCCTCTTGTAATATAAAGACAGTAAAGGGATTCTAGCTCAAACATTTTCATGAAGTTTAAAAGAACTAGTATGTGTGTGGAAGACTCACTAGATCATAGCAAGTATTAGATGAGTAGTTAAAAATGAAAGTCTGAACAGCAAGTTCAACTGTAAGATTATCAGATGAGGAATTGGCGACATTGTAATTAGAAAGAGGTGGAGAGGCTGAGAGTCCAAAATTCCAGACTGTAATGTACAGAAGTGGGAGATTACCTCTGAATGCCTCGCTGCAGCCTGCGTTTCTCTTCTTCCTGCTCCGTCTTAGTTCCCAGGATATATAGTTTTATTATTTTATCCCTAGAGCAATATTTCTCACAAGATTGTCCTTCAACTTTCTGCCTATGAATCACTGGATTGCCCAGGTGAAAGGTAAGTTCCCAAGCCTCACTACAGAATCCTTGCAGGAGGAATCTGGTGAGCTGCATTTAGACAGCATCACACAGCTGCATGAAGTCTGAGAACTACACATTGAGGTTCACAAACCGGTCATATTTCTAGAAATATAGTTGTGTAGAAGAGGTTCGAAACAGACTTTCTTTACATGCTTTTAATCCACCTACGGCTTTCAGTCATAATATTTATGCAGCTTTTATAGCATTGCTTAATTATTACCTGTGCTTTGATGTTTGCAAAAATATATAAGATAAAATTTTTGCCTCAAGTAGTTTATGGTATAGTTAGTTGAGAGATTGGTGTCAAATATATTAATAAAACTGTTAAGATTTAGAAACTTAGGTTTTCATATTGACTTTACATCCATACAGTGTAAAAGAGAAGGGCTATGTAGGTTGGAGTAGTCTGGAAAGATTTTGGAAAGTGCATCAGCCATGAAACATGAATGGGGATTGGCTGGGCAGGAAGGGGTGGGAATAGTTGAGCAAGAGTGAGAATGTGAGCAAAGGAGTAAAGATGGACTTGAGGATGTAACACTTAGGGAAAGGCAGAGAGCCCAGACTCTGATCTTTTATGTTAAGGTGTAGGAAGAGTACAAGTCAAAACACACAGCATCATCTCCAATTATTTCCCATACTTTTAAAAACAAGCAAAGAAATCTAGGCAGATTATGACAGTGGAATAAACCCTCCACTTTCTCTAATATAAATGTAGAATGCTTTCCTGAATATGTATAAACTAGTTGAAAAAATAGGCATTAGTAATTGAATTAAATAACCCAAATCAGTGCAAATTACAGGAAGAGCTAGTTGCTAGTAGGTTGTGGCTACATCGATTCCTGATGAAAGGAATACAAACCGGTATTTCTTAGATATGTTTGTATTTGTTCATTCATGTGTGTGGCTGCAGGAAGAAAAGGAGTTGGTTTGGGAAAAGACTTTCAATGAAACAGAGAAATAGTAGTAGCGATCTCACATATAAAAATGGAGGAGGGGCCGGGCACGGTGGCTCACGCCTGTAATCCCAGCACTTTGGAAGGCCGAGGCGGGTGGATCATGAGGTCAAGAGATCGAGACCATCCTGGCCAACATGGTGAAACCCCGTCTCTACTAAAAATACAAAAAAATTAGCTGGGTGTGGTGGTGCATGCCTGTAATCCCAGCTACTCAGGAGGCTGAGGCAGGAGAATTGCCTGAATCCAGGAAGCGGAGGTGGCAGTGAGCCAAGGTCGCGCCACTGCACTCCAGCAAGCACCTGGTGACAGAGCGAGACTCTAAAAAAAAAAAAAAAAAAAAAAAAAGGAGGAAGGAGAAAGAGAGAAAATGATAAAGATGGTAGAATCCAGATTCAGCTAATGGAAAGTGGAAAGGTTAGGATAATCAGCTGCAGCTGCTAGAACAGTATTTAAAATAATGATAGGAGAAATAAAAGGAGAAAAAGAATAGATTCTTTCTTCCTCTTTTCAAATGTGCTCTCCTCCACTTTTATATTACAATGGAAAATTTCTCATCCATTCAACAACTCTAAAAACATATCTACTATTAGGATAATAAACTTGGCTCAGAGAGTTTAGGCAATTTGCCCAAAAGCAAGGTTTCTGAGGAAGCATGTACATTGAGGTCCATCTTACTGTGAAGGTCTCATTTTCTAGTCATCCAGTGACATTAAATAAGCTGAAATAATTTTGATTATAATTTTTTTTTTTTTTTTTGCATTTTCTTAAGCTAAAGGCCTCTTATCTTCTCTTGTACTGACTTGGTGTATTTCTTCAATTCTCACTCTTCTTTTGTTTTCTAATATATATATATTTTTTTGCTTGAATTTTGGAATTTCTGCTTTGTTCTCACCCTCTATCACCTCTCTCTCTCCATACCAGCAATAAGCCACTTTTTTGACAGGTGGCCAGAGACATCCTTTAAAAAGACAAATTTGGTCATATCGTTTTCTGAAGAAAAACGCTTTAGTGGCCCTTTGGGATTGGGAGATGTCAGCCTTTGCCTAATTCTTTACCCTCATGTCCAGTTACTCACCCCTACTTCTGTACAATTCAGCCTTGCTTGCTTTTCTCTTTTCTTTTTTCTTTCTTCTTTTATTGCTTTTAGTTACTCAGATAACTCAAAACTTATATATTAGTTTCCTAAAACGGCTGTAACAAATGATCACAAAATTAATGGCTTAAAACATTAGAAGCAGATTTTTTTTTTCTAGTCTGAAAGGCAGATATCCAAAGTCTAGGGGCCAGCAAGGCTGTGCCCTTTTAGGGGTTGTGAGGGAGATTGCTTTCCATCCTTTATCTCCTAGCATCTGGTGCTTGCAGGCAATTCCTTGGCTTTTATGCGCGTCACTTAAATTTCTGCCCTAGTCTTCATGTGGCCTTCTCTGCTATGTGTGTCTGTGTTTTCCCCTCTTCTGTCTTGTATTAGGATATTTACCATTATATTGAGGGCTAACTCTAATTTAGGATTATCTCATCTAGAAATCCTTGCTTAATTTGTCTGAAAAATACTCTTATTCCAAATAAGCGAATATACTGAACTTCCAGGTGGATATATACCTTTTGTGAGGACACAATTTGACCTACTGCTATCTGTCCTCTGGCACTCGAATCTTTATATCCATTCCACATGCAAAATGCATTCACTTCAACCCAACATCCTCAAAAGTCTCAGTTCATTACAGCATTAACTAAGTCCAAAATCTCATTGGACTATTACAAACTCAAAAAGTCCCAAATCTCATCACTGAAATCATCTACATCAGATGTAGGTGAGACTACAGAGATAATCCATCCCACCAAATTCCTCTTTATCTGTGAACATGTAAAACTTGAAAATAAGTTACCTGCTTCCAAAATACAGCGGTGATAGAGGAATGAGATTGATATTCCCATTCCAAAAAAGAGGAAATGGAAGGAATAAAGGGGTCACTGTTTCTAAATAAGTGTGAAATACAGGAGGGCAAATTATTTTAGATTGGAAGGCCTGAGAATAATCTGATGCCTCATGGTTCTGCCTCCTGCGCTCTGAGGGTCAGCTCCTTCACCCTGCGTGCCCTTGCCTGCAGCTCCCTCGCCCTCTGAGTCATTCTTCCTTTTTCTTGAACAAGAGCAGACGTTTGCAGTCAGGTAGCTCGATCAGCATGTTTTTTGCCTGCAGAATGTTGGAAGTCTGTTAACCTTCCTTCATTTCATCTGGTCCCTGTTCCTTTTTGTCCAGGCTGATAGTGTTTTGCTGGTATCACATGCTTAGAAATCTGATAGGCCTCCCCTCTATCTCAAGGTGATTCCTGAATGCTATTGGACAAAAGGATTCTCCACAGGTCTTTCCTAGATATTTCCATAACTATATCTGCCTTTTGTCCAGAAAGTTGATTGGGCTCATGAGTCACGAATAGAATCTCTTGAGCAAAAGTTTGTTTAGCCACACACTTGGACTTCTCTCCAGAATGACTTTCTCAACCGTGATTTTCTTAATTTTCACATCCTTTGCAATTTGGATAGGCTAAGAATCTCCCAACCATCAAGTGCTTGTTTCTCTCTACTTAACAGTTCCTTCTTCAATTTCACTTCTTCCTCTTGCATTCAAATAAAAGCAGGAAGAAGAAGCCAGCCTATACCTTCCACACTTTTCCTGGAGATATCAGCTGAATATTCGAGTTCATTGCTTGCAAGTTCTGCTTTTCACCTACCTGTAGAATAAAATTCAGTCGTATTTTCTGCTACTTTACAGCAAGAATTTACTCTTATCCAGTTGCCAATAACTTTATTCATTATCTTCTAAAACCTCACCTTTAACATATTTTCACCAACAATCTCTTTAAAGGAAGATTTTTCTATCATGTTCCTCAAAAAATTTTCAGCCTTTATTCATTCCTGCATTCCAAAGCCACTTCTACATTTTCAAGTATTTGTTACAGTAGTAACACTCTTCCTAGGAAAAAATTTTCCGTCAGTCAGCATTTTAATGTATTTATACTAGATATAGATATAGATTATATATAGAGAGAGACTTATGAGGAAGCAGAGGAATCATAGTGTATGTGTATGTTTATGTGTGTCTCTGTGTGTACATATATATGATTTATTGAGGAATTGACTCACATAATTGTGGGGCTGGCAAGCAATATGTAGGTAGCCCAAGAGCTGAACTCTTAGGCAAAATTTGAAGCTACAGTCCACAAATGGAATTTCTTCTTCTTCAGTGGAACCTCAGTTTTCGTCTTAAAGCCTTTCAACTAATTGAATGAGAACCATCCATGTCATCAAAGAAAATTTTCTTAAAGTCATTTGATGGTAGACATTAACCACATCTACAAAATACTCTCACAGCAACGCTTAGATTAGAGTATAATTAAATAACTGGATACTATAGCCTAGCCAGGTTGATACATACAACTAATGATCCGGCCATTGAATATATTTTTTCAGCTACCTGAATCTGCTCTATTCCAGCTAACTTGTGTTCATACTGCAGGTTGCAGCATTAATATCTTCTCACTCTTGGAGGATAGGTTACTCTGAGTCCCAGACTAACCTTACTTCCTGTTAAATGTCCCCAACAGTATCCTGTTATCATACTTTTTACTATTTAGTCAATATCTAAGTCACCTGCTGGATTGCAAATTCCATGAATTTCCACGAGTCTGTGTTGTTCCCCGCATGGCTGGCACTCAATAAAGTCTGTTGAGTGAGAAAGTGAATAAATCACAGGTTAGGCTGATCCAGATGGCAGTCTCTCTGTCCACAGCTCAGGGATTTAGGGCCAGCACTTGCTATTTTAATAGGAGCCAAAAAAAATAAATTAAGAAAAGCTGTTTCTTCCTCAATCCTACTTGGCTTTTAAGAACATCGTGTCTAGGGACTAAATAAAATAAAATGAAATTTTAAAAGCAAGATTTAACAATTAACATTGAGCAATAGCTTCCATTTCTACTCAGTATTTACCCTTCTCTAAGAGTACAGAAAACCGCCGGGACAATGGGTGGGATAACAAGAATTTTAGGATTTGACATTAAATCTGAAAATATATTTTAAAACATGTTTGAAGAATGAGCTTTGAAATCATATAGACATGCATTCATGTCTTGATTATAAAACTTACCATCAAGTCATCTTGACCAAATTACTTTCTTAAGCCTCCATCTCTTTACAATGTTAGTCAAGAAATTTCAGTAGATTCAGTCTGTTGGAACTGAATTATATTTGAGGTGATATCAATTTCAACAGAAGTAAAGGAGACAAATCTAGGGGCCAAATGGAAAGGGCCTTTGTTTTTCCAGGACCAAGACTGCACAAGAGAATGAAGGTGTTCAAAATATGCCTACAGATGGAAGAACAGTGACCCAGTGGGGAAGTGGAGACTCCACTGTTGATAATGGAAAATAGTAAAACACTGTTAAACACCATTTGCTAAACACCTTCTTTGGGCCTCACTCCCTGTTAAATGTAAAATGTAAAATTTGCATATTACTCTCTGATGTGCAAAACAGTAGTTTCTTCAGTTTCATTTAGAGAAAATAGAGCAAATTAATTGGAATAGTTATGCTTATACAATTTACATCTGACTTATTATCTTCATTTGTAAAATAAATACAATAATACTTGCTCTACTGACAGTCCAGAGCCTGTTGGGAAAATCAGAATAAAAATGAGATAATATGTTTGAAATTGGTTTGTTCCCTGTGAAGAAAATAAAAGGTATGATTGTTAAGGAGCATGTATCTACATGCTTCAACGACTAAACAAATTTGTACTTAAAAAACAAATCACTCAAACTGGTTATTTGGCATCATGTGGACAAAACAATTGTTGATTTGGCAAACCTTCACATTTTAACTGGTTGTCATGGCATCGTGTTGACTGAAAAGAAAACTGATTCTGTCTCCTCCACAGTTTTCAGATTCCATGAAACATTAAATAAAGAGATCTGAAAATAGAGGACAGTTTTAAAAGTCTCCACTTGAGGCTTAGTCATAGGATAAATTTTAGAACATTCCTTTTGTTGTGTCCTGAATAAGCTGATATTGAACATGCCCCATGCTGTTTGTCTTTTGGAGATGCCCTAATTTAGACTCTGCTTTTGACCTTCTGGACAGATGTAGAAAAGGAATGGCATGCAACTGGCCAAAAAATGAACAATGTTGGTTTCTCTTTTAGTTTTCAAGAATATAAATCAAGAAGATATAATGTTATAATTGAAAATGCCTTAAAAACTTTATTTATACTAGCCTTTCTAAAGGTCACATTTCAATTTAATGAAAGAGTTAAGTCTGTAATCCTGGTTCTCTGTGGCCAAGTTAAGTATCCCTCACTCCCACTTCTTGCCCTCAACTGCGCTGTGCTGTAAAATAAATGGAAATTGTGTTGGCTTTAATCTTCCTTCCCTTTGATTTGAGTCTTATACAAAAACAGCATGTAAAGTCTTTAAAATTCTTAATAACCTCACACATATTTTGTCTAGATAAACTTGACAGAGAAGGCATGCCCCTTCCCCATTTCCCAGAAATGCTGGATGACCTGTGGTTTCAGTCTGCCTGCTGTGGACACAGTTGAGGTTGTGCCTCATCCACCATTATACCCTCTGATAAGTTCTTAAGAAAAGTTATTAGTCCATTAAACAGAGAGACAGACGGTAAGGTCTGCTGTATGCCTATCTACTGGTAGAAAGGCTGATCAGTCCCCATTTCAGAGCCCATTTATCTGGCTCAGTTATTCTGAGTGGATAGATCACTTTGCTGCTGAAAGTACTTATTTTCCTTTCACCCAACATTTCCCAGAGGCAATCAGGACATGAGTCTTAATCTTTGTTAACAGAAGGAAGCATGAGCCTAATTTAAATGTTGCAGTAATAACCAGTAGACCTACATAGCTAAACAAAACAAAACAAAATAACTTTGATCTTCAACCAATGCAGTATTATGAAAATAGCCAAATGACTCTCTACAAAACCACTTAACTTATAAAAGTTTCAACTAAAACCAGAAATAGAATTTTAATTACTGGCAATGTTATGGCTTGAGGAAATGAGGGTTCATTGAAGCTTAAACTTGAGGTAGAAAAATGACCACCATGTTATCCATTATATAGGCAATTGACAATCTTTTATCACCACTGATTAAAGTCCATTTAAAATCACCAGTGTAGTTATCTGTTTTCACAAAATTATATTTGAAGAGCATTTTACAGCATACTCCTGACCCCCAGTCCCTATTAATTACATATATGTGTTTTAAAAGTGCCCGTGGATGTTATCTCAAAAGGTATTTTTATTAAAATATTGGAGAACTCTCATAGATTTAAATGGATCGTCTAAAGCTACCTAGCTAGTATATAGGAAGACCAAACCTCCTGATTGAAGAGCTATTTCCAGCATGTTACACTGAGTCTAGTAGAGCTAGTCCTGGACAACTCGTGTTTTTTTTTTTTTTTCCTTGCCAGACACTGCGTTGCTTTTTCCATCTGATGTAGCATAACTCCTGATTTCATTTTCTTTCTGTGTTGACCAAGTATTGACCAAGTATTGATCCTTTCATGGTGACCATATAATTACACAGTTTACATAAATAAATTCTAACTTTCTGAAGGATTCCTTCAGGAGTGCTCATTGTAAATGTAATGTATATGTTAGCTCATGTTGGACACTTCATACCTGGATTTAAGAGAGAATCAATGTTTAAAACATAAGCTTATTTACCAATATTATGTGTAGGATAAAGTAGAGGCCTCTAGTATATTCCTGGGCAACCTAGGAGCTCTAGAGCTGGCATCAACTGGAATGTAGAATGAATAAATTAATCTTATTTTTCTTCCTGGTGTCTATGTTTAGGAGAATTAATGTTGTTTCCCTTTGTAGAGAGTATAGTCTCCACAAAGACAAACATTGAATATGTGATTAGAGTGTGAGTTTCACAAAAGGGCATCTGTAGGGAGAATTCTACATTGCTTTTGGGCCACTTATTCTGAAAGGCTTATATCTCCTCTTTCTCAATGCAATGCTATACATATTTCATGCAGATACCCACTGCCTGTTGTAATGTGTTGGAAAGGCCCAATAAATCATAGCTACTGTGTATAGTGCCTATTCTCACTGATGTTAATCTATATCTTAATTTTAATCTGCAATTTCTCTAACTTTCATTGGATAACAATAAAAGTTTGGGGAAATGATATGGATTTATTAAATGACATGGATTATATGGTTAAAAATCTCAATTTTGCCATTTACTAGGTATGTGATCTTGAGTGTTACTTAACCTGTTAAATCCTTAGTCTCTTAACGTATAAATTGAAGTAGAGATTGACAATTACTTCACTCCATTTTAATATGAGTATTATGTGAAATACTGTACACGAGAATGCTTTCATATATATTGCTTTATAGCAAGTTTTAGAATGTCTCAAGAAAGGAGGTTACAGAGCTTGCGTACAGTTCTCAGTGTTTTTATTTCTGATCTCTCTTTGTTCTTCGTCAGTAATAAACTTATATTCCATGCTTGTTATAGTACAAAGGATATGGGAAACTTTTAAAATGCAATCATAGGCAGAGATACTACATAGCAAAAATAACGGTTTAGGAGAAAATGAGGCTAGAAACCCTGAAAAATCTGATGTCTAGAATTAAACAGAATATGGAAAATTCATACTACTTCTTAGTTCATTAGTAAAGGGAAAGGAGAAAGAATATTCAGAATTCTTACTTTAAATTCTTGGGCAAATTGGGGAAGAGAAAACTACGGAGGCAGGATTCTGAGAAAGTGGAAGGAAAAAGTTGTTGAGCCAACATCAGAAATGAAATGTAGATTTTGAACTGGCTCTTCTCCTTCAGTGTTTCTTGTTTTCAGTGGTATTTGACCAAATGAACTGAAAAGTCAAATGTGTGGTGTGATGTGGCGATGATGGAGACAAATGTCCGTTGAAACAAGTGGAACCTAAAATGAAAGTAAGGGGATACAGAATTAATCCAATATATCACCATTCTCCCATACGTCAGCTTTAAAGATTTGGTGTCTCAGAAACTAAAGAAGTGAGAGGCTAGTGAATTAATCCAAGGCATCATCACAAGATCCCTTGGTATCTGTCTGTAAATTTTGGTCTCTAAAGGTACAGGGGACAAGTTTAGTCATGTTAGAGTATTTATGGATTTTGCAAGTTTCCCTTTAGCTCATTCACTGGAGGTTTTCCATAAAATACAAATGCGTAGACTAAATCAATAGCAGCATTAAATTGGAATCATAAACTAAAAATAGAAAAAAATTAAACAAAATATAGGAAAAGCTCCATCCCAATATTATAAGAATAAATTCTAACCCAATTATCTTCTCCTACTCAATTCAGTTACCATATTGCGTCCTTGGGATGATAATGAGAATTTTACTTTCCATTTTTTTTTTTTTTTTTTTTTTTTTTTGGTGGCTCTGCCTGTCAAAGGAGAGCCTCATGGGAGTGTAAAGTACTGTGTCTTATATTCGTGCCTACAACCTGTATTTACTCCTGATGAGGCTGCTGTGTATGGCTCTGCTTTCCATTTAAAATCTAGCTTCTCATTAAATAGTTTCTGTTTTTAATCAGCCAGTCAGCAGGCCATTACAGCTAATCTTGTAAAAGGGTTAAGTTTTTATCTGATTCATATTTATTTGAACCTCACAATTCAAATAAGAGAAAAACATATCCAACTTTTCTTAGGCTAGAGACACTGAGTGGGATATGAGATGTTACATAGTCATGAGACAGTTGCTCTGAATAATAAGTGAAAACCATAAAGCCTACAATATTTTGGCTTGAATAATACATCATTAGGTACTTATAAAAGAAGGATCTTGGTTATAAATTTAAACAGGACTCCTAAAAATATATTTAGATAGATAATTTCCTTACAGTAAGAAACTAAAGCTTCCTTTCTTCATACGTGTAATCCTAAGAACAACATTTTGTTTTAATTTAAACCTAAAATTACAAAACTAAGCCATGCCTGATGCTGGAAAAGGCAACTATTTTCATAAATGTAGTAAAACCATCTTGGCTTGACAGTTTTGCAAACATTCATTTGGAAGCTGAGGTTATTAGCCTTTACTCCTGGTACCAGAATGACAGCATAAATCCTCAGATCAGTGTGCGCTGTGGTACATTCATTAACTTACCCCCCCCAATTTTTGTATTGCCTGGTTATTAGGTGACAATGCTATGCCATTGGATGTCAAGGGGCAGTGGCAGCTGTCACAAAGAACAGCAGGTGGCCATGCAATTGCTGTATCTCTACTTTAACTTTTCACAGCTGTTTGAGTTAGGAGTGACCAGTAGCAAAAAGAACACCCAGGTTATTCTCATTTAACAAATTTGAAAGGTATATTGAGGTGAATTACTGTCCCCCGTCAAAGTGGTCTAATGGCTGCTACGGTTCCCTTTAAAAGGGTAGGAGTCAGTGGCCTGAGGGATTGAGTGGAAACCACATTGGTTTTAGTGGTACAAGATATTTGCCAAGAAAGAAAGGACAGTGAAGGATTTATGTTGATCCTTTGTCTAGGACTTAAAGTGCTATAAAGCATTCTTATAACTCAGTTGGCAATCACATGGGGGAGGAAATAAAACTGTTTGGTTTTCCTTCAGTGGTAACCTAATGTAAACTATATTTTAACGAGGGCTATTTGGGAAAGGATGCAATTATATAAACCCATGAGAATTTTTATTTGTTACTTTACTTTTGGATGGCTGTTCAATTCCAACTTTAAGTCCTTAAGAACTTTGTTATGGGACTCAGAAAAAATATTTCTTTAATTACTAGCTCAGCACAGTTTTCTGTGCAAATTTTGAGTACTGGGTCACAGGCATGTCCTAATTCAGTAGCAGACATGTTTTTCAGTGTGGTCTTTAATGCTTTGTCCTCTCCTTCAATTTCTCATGAGGTTGGAAAACATTTATTAAATATTTTTCTAACTTATTAGAATCATATACTTGAAGCATTTAGATATTCAGAGATACCTTAAGGTATTCACAGACTGAAAGTATCTCCAAATCTTGCATCAAAATGTACAGTGTCCCCTAGGTCAGTGGTCCCTATCTTTTTTGGCACCAGGGACCGGTGTGGAGGACAATTTTTCTTCCAGAGGAGGTGGTGGGGATCATCAGGCATATTAGATCATCAGACATTAGACTGTCATAAGGAATGCTCAAGTTAGATCCCTCGCATGCGCAGTTCACAATAGGGTTCATGCTCCTGTGAGAATCTAACGCCCTAGCTGATCTGACAGGAGAAGGAGTTCAGGCAGTGATGCTCCCTTGCTGCCACTCATCTCCTGCTGTGTGGCCTGGTTATTATAAAGGCCAAGTATAGGCTGGGTGTGGGGGCTCATGCCTATAATCCTCAGCACTTTGGAATGTCAAGGCAGGTGGATCACCTGAGGTCAGGAATTCAAGACCAGCCTGGCCAACATGGTGAAACCGAAAACAAACAAACAAATAAACAAACAAACAGAAGTTAGCTGGGTGTGGCGGTGTCTACCTGTAATCCCAGCTACTAGGGAGGCTAAGGCAGGAGAATGTCTAGAACCCGGGAGCCAGAGGTTGCAGTGGGCAGAGATTGCACCACTGCACTCCAGCCTGGGCAATAAGAGTGAGACCCTGTCTCACAAAAAAAATAAAATAAAATAAAAAAATGGCTAAGAATGGTACTGGTCCAGGGCCTGGGGAAGCAGAAACGAAATTATCTTAAGATTGTTTCTTTCTTTTTTTTTTCTGCTGAGAACCAGCTGTTCCTTTGAAAATCACTTGCTTCTCCTCAGTGAGGTTGGCTGCATTCTCTTTCTACTAGAATATTCTGTAACCATTTGAGTAGTGAGTGTAATGGGTCAGGAACTAAAAGACTGAATCAATCCAAAGGCATTCTACAAAAACTTACAATATGCCAGTACTTTCCAGGTTAGTCAGTGTTACCACAGAGAGGGAAGATTCTGTTTTATCTCCAAGAACAATTAAAACTTACAATATGCCAGTACTTTCCAGGTTAGTCAGTGTTACCACAGAGAGGGAAGATTCTGTTTTATCTCCAAGAACAATTAAAACTTACAATATGCCAGTACTTTCCAGGTTAGTCAGTGTTACCACAGAGAGGGAAGATTCTGTTTTATCTCCAAGAACAATTAAAACCTTTAATTAAGTGCTGGATTGAGTGATTCAAGCTGTAGACACTGCAGAGGCTCAGAGAAAGAAAAGACTGAAAATATCCAAGACCAGAATCATTTACTTGAAATTAGTAACCGTAGCGTTTATTTACAACCTTAGAAAAGTCCAAATAATAGAGTCAAATTGGTAACAAGATGAAAAAGCTGACACAAGTACTCCGTGTTCACATGACAATAGTAGACTAAATAGTAGGTTGCTCTGATCCAGCTGTGATATTGAAAATGTCACTTTTACTTGTTAAGTATTATTGCCTCTGAATTATTTTCTATGTAAAGCCCGAAGGTCACCTGACACACCATCAGGCAATTACTTCCTTTTTCCTTGTGCATGTCAATGGCTGGGAAAGTACATATCATTACAGTTTAGGAATGCTCTATTCTTTTCCTCTTACACTGGCACCTCCTTGGTGATATGCATGATTTGGCTGGGGCAGAGAAATAAAGTTAGTAGGAGTAATCACACAGTTGCATGCTGAGAAGAAGAGTGAGCTTTATTTACAGCACAGCACTCTGATTTGGCTTTAAGAGAATTACATCAACTAAAAATGATACATAATAGACTTGGCAGAAACACAAGCTCGTGGTCAGGCCTGATTATATCAAATAGAAACACTTGGAAAGTAATGTTTCCAGGTTCTTACTCAGATTTATAACAGGTGTCCACAGGACAATAATCCTCACAAATCCTTAAATGCTTTCTGAATGCTGAGGTTTTGAGCTAGAGATATCCTGTGGATGTTTGACAAAAGCGTTATGCTAATTAAGATCTATCCAAGTCTCCTGATCTAAGATAAGTCAGAGCCTAAAAGGAAATCATGTCCTGAATTGATTCTTTCACTGTGATATAGCTGCCATAAATTTGGGAGGAATTTTTAGGCTACAGATATAAATCAATTCACAGTAAGAATTTAAAAATAATGTTATTAGCCAGAAAACATAGATATTGAAAAACTCACTGATAAATAATTCGTATATACAATCATTAGTATTGTTATACTGGCCTGAGCATAGAAAGTCAACACCAAGACAAAAGCATGCCAAATCGAAGGGTCTTTATTGCTGGCGGCCACGGAGGACTCTCCTCTCTCCAACCCGTGGCCCCGACAGGAGGGTGTCAAGACCTTTTATACCCGTAAAACCACTTCGGGAGTGAGGGTGAGGGGCAGGGGTGGGGGCGAGGGGCTTCAGACGTTCTGAGGGCTGGTGGATTCTGTAAATCACCCCCTGGGCGGGGATGAGAGTGAGGGGATTCCGGACATTCTAGGATTCCTGGGCTAAGATAGGGTGAGGGGCTGCTCCGGACACTTGGAGGGCCAGGGGACTTTTGACATTCTGATTGTTACTTAAGTGGTTCACAAAGGCCAAGTTTAGCATTTGTTTACACATTGTCTGGGTAGGGTGGAAATCACAGTCCTTAATTACTTATTCACATTTGGGTTATTGAGAACAGTTTCAACAGAAAGCCAAGGTATGGTTTAGGTATGCAGTTTTGTGGGGTTTTACCATGTCACAGTATTGTTTGGGTTAAATTTGCCATTGCTTTCCTTAAAATAATATGTTTAGGGCTTAATGTAATTGCTTTCAAAGGACTGGTTTGTATGAACAGTTATAACAGATGAGCCTTTGTTGTAGCAAATAAATTCTAAGAAAAATAATTTGTCTGCTTGATTGTTTTTTTGTTCTGGATTGTGAATTTGATAAAGGTAAAGAATGTCACTATTTCCACCTATATTGCCAGGACCTACCAGAATTCTTGTCTCATATTACATACTCAGGAAATGTTCGGTGACAATGCTGAACAAAAATATTTTCAATTATGAGTTTTCTTAGGAATAGCAAGAACATTAAGGAAACAAACAAAAAATGGATAGGGACTAGAAATTGTTAAGGCATTTAGTTGTCTGAGCAAAACAAGGCCTGATATCCCATCAGATCCATTTTTAATTAAACTAGAAAAGTAAACTAAAATCACACTGTTCTAGGGTTAAAGCAGTAATTCTTTTGTTTTCTTTACATAGCAATAAGCATGTTTTCAAGATCTATTTAGATATGATCTTGGATTTGTTTTGGATTTATCACTTGAGCAACTTTTGCCACCTAGACTTCTGCGTTTAGAGTCTAGGAAATCATTTTTCATGTGGTCAGAACTTTTTAGAGTTGGTCAATAACAACCTGAAAGGTCAATAATCATGGCAATAAATTTGCAACTGTTGAGAAGTCTTTCATAAGAAAAAATGTAGCCAGGGATAGGCAGTTGATGTAATCATATATGACAAGAAGTGTTCCGTGTAACTATTCTAGCAGATAGAAAAACAGTTTATTAAATTTGCGTTGAATTTTACATTTGAGGATCTCAGAGATATTTACTTTTGTGTGAAAGATATTCTAACCTATGAGGACATCACTAAATTCAATGACTAAACTATATATATACCTTTAAATTGATAAGTTATTTTTAATTTTCAGATCATGATACATAGTATATATAAAATTATCAGCTATAACATGAAATGTGGTATAATATGGAAATATAAAATACATATTTGGGAAGTGGGACTGTATGTTTTCTGTCTAAATGTTCTGCTTTATAACATCAGGACTGAATTTTTACAAATTATTTGTATGCCCAAGAAGCCAGCCCTACCTATTAGGTAGGTGTGTTATAAACATTCTATAGATAAGCTGCAGAGGGTAATATCTTGCCAAGTTTATACAAGTAGTTCATGGCAGAGAGAGAATTGAAACTCTCGTATTGGGCTGAGAGATTTCTGTTTTTAAATCAAATATTATTTAAATAGAAAAAAATGCTAAAGTTCAGTTTAATGACCACCATCCCAATCCCAGTCTATGCCTTGATTCTCCTCAAAGATAATTAGTGACCTCTCCATGTGCTACATATTCTTCCAGATCTTTCACTATGTCTTTGCATATGTATACATGTACTCTTAGAGAATATTTGGTATCAGGTCCAGGATACTAAATTTTATAGCCTTAATATGTAAGTGATATAATATAATTTTTGTCATTTTGAGACAATTTTTAATTCAACCATATGGTCTAGAGACATTTCAATTTTAACATATTTAGTTCTACCTCTTCTTTCTAACTTGTGCATAGTGTTCGGCAGTGTGACCATATTTCCCTTATTTTAACCATTTGTTTCTGTGACAGTTAATGCTGAGTGTCAAGTTGCTTGGACTGAAGGATACAAAGTATTGTGCCTGGGCGTGTCTGTGTGGGTGTTGCCGAAAGAGATTAACATTTGAGTCAGTGGGCTAGGGAAAGCAGATCCACCCTTAATCTGGAGGACACAATCTAATCAGCTGTCAGCAAATATAAAACAGGCAGTAAAACATGAAAAGGAGAGACTGGCCTAGCCTCCAGCCTACATGCTGCATGCTTCCTGCCCTTGAACATCAGAGTCCAAGTCCTTCCATTTTGGGACTCGGACTGGCTCTCCTTGCTCCTCAGCTAATAGACAGCCTACAGTGGGACTTTGTAATCACGTAAGTTAATAAACTTCCATATATATGTCTTATTAGTTCTGTCCCTCTAGAGAACCCTGAGTAATATACTTTCTTACGAACAATAAGGTTATTTTGATTTGGAGGAGAAAACACACATATTTATGGTAAAAACTTGATTTCTATCAATTTCTCAATTTTTAACAAGGTTTGGGGATTGATATCACTTGCTCTTCCATGTATATATGTATCTATAGATTTGTTTTCAAAAGTATAGTGTTTTATAAATATTGAGTGATACTTTTATTACACCCATTCAACTCATCGTGTATTTATTGAATATTTGCTATGAAGAATACTCTGATTTAGATATTATGAAAATTAAAGTAGGTATTTTATCTAAAAGCATATGTTATAGTCAGAGTGAAAGACACAAATATAAAAAACTATGAAAAAGGAATATATAACTTAGGTTGTAGAAAAAACGCAACGTTCAGCTGGACTTCAGGGGAGAAAAAGAATAAGGGAGCTGAGAAATGCTTCTTGAGAGAGATGAAAATCTGAGACACACACATTAATTAGAGTATAAGAGGAAGAAATTAATGGATTGGTCTAATTTCCTCTTGTATGAAGTGAGTTTGGATGCTTTGTTTAGGTATGTGTCAGAACTGTATTGGAGACTGAAACATGCAGTCATAGTAAAGGGTCAATCCACGGAATCCTCAGATAAGCAAAAGGCAGCTTCGATTTAGTGCTCTAACAAAAGAGAGGCAACCAGAATGCATGATAGGAATTCTGGAAGATGAAAATATAAGTCAGTGTCTGGGGAAGTATCACAATGCACTGGATTCAGAATCTGGTGTCTCTTTATGGGGTATTGTTAGCTTCACCATAAATAGAAGGAAGGATTTATTTTTTTGAGGCAGAGTCTTGCTCTGTTGCCCAGGTTAAAGTATAGTGACATGAACATTGCTTACTGTCACCTCAACTTGCTAGGGTCAAACAATTCTCCCACCTCAGCCTCCCAAGTAGCTAGGACTACAGGCACATACCACCAAGCCTGGTTAATTTTTTAAATTTTATTTTGTGGAAATGGGGTCTTACTATGTTGACCAGCTTGTCTCAAATTCCTGGGCTCAAGTGATCCTCCTGCCTCAGCATCCCAAAATGTTGGGATTACAGGTATGAGCCAACAAGTTCAGCCAGAAGAAAGGATTTTAAGATCAAACCAAAGTTGTGGAGTGGGAAAATTCAGATGTTTTCATTAAGCAGGTGGTATGTTTTAGAATGTATTTTGGGGTGATTCATGAAGGGAAGAAGAGGTACAGGAGATACAGGAGGTGGTAAGGGTGCTGGAAACGTGGGTTACAGCACATTGTGACCAAATGCTAAGGTCGGTGAGATTCTGATTTGAATGATAAATGATGAAGTATTAAATATTTTCTTCCATGAGGAGACACATGATCAACTCTCTCCTTAAAAGAATTCTCTTGCAGGACCTGTGGTTTGACTAAAGGAGGAAAGATTGGAGAAAATAACAGTTATGAGACTCTTAGACTAGGAAGTGGTACTGTAGTCTCAGGTAAGAATAGTGGAAGTGAAAAGAAGACTAAGCAAATTTGAGAGACACTACAGAAATTGACTCGTTGGGATGATTTTTCAGCTGATTTGACATAAGATGAGGGAAAGACAGGAATCAAAGATGGTAATAACAACTAAAGTGCCACTATTATTTAGTTAAGTCTCTGAAGGTCATGTATGCATATACTTATATATGTAATTTATATTCATAGTGTTTTTTTAATTTACGTATTATTACTTCAAGTCCTTTTTTATTCTGAAGGAAACTGAGACTCAAAGAGGTGAAGTAACTTGATGAAGGTCATTATCAAAGTCCTTGGCCCTGTTATTAACAATAGTAATTTAATTATGACTCCCTGATGCCATGTGTTAATATTGAACATCCATTCAGGAAAACAGCAAATTTTTGTGGATTATTTTTGCATTTAATAATTTGAGTTTATAAATTTATT
This sequence comes from Saimiri boliviensis, assembly GCF_048565385.1. NCBI lineage: Eukaryota > Metazoa > Chordata > Mammalia > Primates > Cebidae > Saimiri > Saimiri boliviensis. The sequence goes on from NC_133459.1 coordinate 104,727,240, forward strand.
TTAAGATTATTACAATAGCATAGGCATGTAATATACAAGAATGAAACTTTCATGTCTTATGTATTCTTATGTCTTAAAATGTTTTTCACAGCCACTAAGTTACAGGGATACAAGAGAATACAAGTCTTATAATCAATAAAGTACTAAAAAGAGACTGACAATCTTTCTGATTTATTGTTTTCTTGATGCTTGAAACACTTTATGTCAGCTTTTTCAAAGAAAAGGAAAAAGAACAATAATGTAATTTCCTAAATTCCCTTCAGTCTTTGAAAATGAAAGTCCAGTTCCAGATAATGAAGTTGTGCATGGTGGGGTTTAAATTCTACTCAAAATAGTTACATTAATTTGCAGCTATTTATTCCAACAAAGGAGAAAGATCCCTGAATAATTGAAATCCATAGATAATTGAAAAACTGCAGTTAGCAATATTTCTCAACTTCAACCCATACCAGATTTATTTATTGGCATTACAATCAAGTAACAAAAGCATCTTATTTAAATTTTACTTCCTCTGCCTTTTCTTCTCACTTAATGTGAAGGAAAATGCCTAAATTAATAAAGAGCAGAAAGTAAAAGGTACCCAGTTACTATCTGGAGGAAAGTCAGAACCCAGATAGCTGAAGCATTTATAGTATGTAAAACAATGATGAAACCAAAAACTTTGAAGTATAGAAGTTAAGGAAATTTTGAATACTTTGAAAGATAAATGAATTTTAACTAGTTTTTATTATAAAGTAGAGGTTAAAGGTTATAATTCTTTGAACTAAAAATATAGTTGTCATATTCAACTTCTGTTTTTTATTAGGTAATACGGTCTCGTGAACACAGTGGTAGCTGTATAACCTGTTACTTATTATTTGGTAAATTTCTTAACATATCTACATTTCAATGTGGTATCACAGGTAACGAAATCTATAGCAAGTTGGCAAATAGACATTATGCCTTGTTCAACTAATTAAGTGCTGCAAGGTGTATTTACAACACTGAGTTTGTTTGTATTGTGTTGTAGTAACCCCACTATTTAATTAAATCATACGACGTATTTTTTAGAACCTAACCTGTTCCTGGGAGTAGAATAATGAATGATATAAAGTCCTTGGTGACCCTTCTAAAATGGATATGTGGTTGGTCTCATGTGGTGAATAGACACAGGGTGCTAAGGCTCTAGGTCAATGAAAGATTCCTGAGGAGATGACCTATAAGATCAATTAGGAAATAATGTGGTTAAAACATATTGGCATAATCAATGTGAGTATTCAGAAGTATTCAGACACTGTTTATTTGTTTATCAGAGGAAATTTTTAAAAGTGAAATCATAGCTACCTTAACACAAATTCAGATAGTAATGATCTCCTTTGATAGAAGCATAGGTGGAGACCTGGAGCCTATTCTTTTCAGCTTTCCATCCTTCTTTTCCCTCCATTTTTCCCTAGGTAGAAATGGATTTGACTGGGGATAGATAGTGCTAAAGTCAGCATCAATTTAATAATCAGAGCTCACTCCAGATAAGATTTGTCTCTAATTTCCTGTCACCTGCGTTTCACGTGTTTTCTGCTCCTTCCCTCCCTCTTAGTGCATGGTAAACTTACAGAGATCCATGGCTGCTTAGTGCTCCCGCTCTGTTGCCACTACCAATGGGAAAGGCACCTTTCCCTGTTTCCTGTGGGATTTTGTATTGATTGATTGATTGATTCATTGATTCATTGATTCATTCATTCACCTAATCAGCATTATTAAAATACGCTATGTTCTAGGTGCTGTGTACTATATAGGGGTTTTATTCTCATTTTTGTTTTGTCAAATAATTTTAACTTTTATCTTAGGTACAGGGGTATATGTGCAGGTTTGTTACCTGGGTATATCACGTGATGCTAAGGTTTGGGGTATGAATCTTGTCACCCAGGTAGCAAGCCTAGTACCCAATAGTTAGTTTTTCAGCCCCTGCACTCCTTGCTCCTTCCTTGCTCTAAGAGTCCACAGTGTCTATTGTTCTCATTTTCATGTCCATGTACATGCAATATGTACTCAATTTATAAGTGAAAATATGTGGTATTTGGTTTTCTGTTCCTACATTGCTTCATGTATAATGGCCTCTAGCTGCATCCAAGTTGCTGCAAAGGACATTATTTCATTCTTTTTTATGGCTCTGTACTATTCTATGGTTTTCATGTACCATATATATATATATTTTTTATCCAATCCACTGTTGATGGGCACCTGGGTTGAGTCCCTGTGTAAATAGCATTGTGATAAGAACACGAATGCATGTATATTTTTGATAGAATGATTTATTTTTCTTTGGGTATTTACCCAGTAAGGGGATTGCTGTGTCAAACAGTAGCTCTGTTTCAAGTTCTTTGAGAAATCTCCAAACTGCTTTTCATAGTGACTGAACTAATTTACATTGCTACCAACAGCTTTAAGCATTCCATTTTCTCCAAAGCCTTACCAGCATCTGTTATTTTTTGACTTTTTTAAAATAGCCATTCTGACTGGTATGAGATAGTATCTCACTGAGATTTTGATTTGCATCTCTCTGATTATTAGGGATGATGATCATTTTTTCATATGTTTTTGGCCTCTTAAGTATTCTTTTGAGAAATGTCTGCAAACAACTTCAGTGAAGGTTCAGGATGTAAAATCAATGCACAAAACTCAGTAGCATTTTTATGCACCAATAATGTTCAAGCTGAGCCTCAAATTAAGAACACAATCCCATTTACAATAGGCATAAAAAAGGAAAATTCTTGAGAATACAGCCAAACAAGAATGTTAAGTATCTTACAAGGAGAGTTACAAAATACTGCTGAAAGAAATCAGAGATGACACAAATAAATGAAAAAAAAAACATCCCATGATCATGGATTGGAAGAATCAATATTGTTAGCACAGGCATACTACCCAAAGCAACTTGCAGATTCAATGCCATTCTTATCAAAATAACAATGCTGATTTTCACAGGATTAGGAAAAAAAAAAAAAAAAAAAAAAAACTATTCTAAAATTCTTGTGGAGCCAAAACAGAGTCTAAATGGCTGAAACAATTCTAAGCAAAAAGAACAAACTGAAGGCATCACACTACCCAACTTCAAAGTATACCATAAGGCTACAGTAACCAAAATGCATAGTAATGGCACAAAAACAGACATATAGACTGATGTGGAACAGAATAGGAAACGCAGAAATAAAGTCATCTATAACACATCTGCAACAATTTGATCTTCTACAAAGCTGACAAAAAACAGCCAATGGGGAGAAAGGACTCTTTTTATTAATAATTGTACTGAGATAACTGGCTAACCATATGCAGAAGAATATAATTGTACCCCTACCCTTCAACATATGCAAAAATTAACTCAAAATGGATTGAAGATTTAAATGTAGGTCCTCAAACAATAAAAATCCTAGAAGACCTAGGAAATACCCTCTCAACATTGACTTTGGCAGAGAATTTTTGGCTAAGTCCTCAAAAGCAATTGCAAGAAAAAAATCAGCAAGTGGGAACTAATCAAACTAAAGAGCTTATGCACAGCAAAAGAAATTATCAGTAGAGTCAATAGACAAGCTACAGAATGGGAGGAAATATTTGTAACATGCATCTGAAAAAGGTCTAATATGAAGAATCTATAAGAAATGTAAGCAAATCAACAAGGGAAAAACAAATAATCCTATTATAAATGGGAAAATATGGGTTTTTTAGAGACAAATAAGACACTCATTTTAACAGCTCTATGAAGGTATAATTTTCATACGATATATTTAGCCATTTGAAGAGATTTTTAGTAAATTTACACAATTATGCAACCATCAACAAAATTCAATTTTTGAACATTTCTATCATTCCAAAATGGTCTCTTGTGTCCACTTGCAGTCAATATCCATTCCCTCTCCCAGCTCCAGGCAACCACTAATCTGCTTCTGTCTTAATAGATTTGTCTTTTCTGGACATTTTATATAAATGGAATTATGAAGAATGTCATATTTTGCATTTGGTTTCTTTTTGCACAAAGTTTTGAGGCTTATTCGTGTTGAAACATGAATTAGTAATGTGAATCCACTACAAAATAATATTTTATTGTGTTGTATATGTTACATTTTCTTTATCAATTAAGGCAATCATGTTTTGTCATTAATATAAGCTAAATGTTTTAATATCCTGTCTATAGAAAAAGATTACTGCTTATTTTCACATTTTAAAACATTGGAAAGTTGCTAAAAGTCATATTTGCTTTTTAAGTCAGACCTTGGGGAGGCTGAGATTCTTACTCTCCTGAGAAAATTTTGAGGGAGAAGGAGAAACTTCAACGCTGTAGATACCAAGATAGAGCTATTACAATATTGTATTCTTGTGATGGTTAAAAGAAAGAACATGATTCGAGGGTACAGGTACCACCTATGATAGTTTAGGAAGACTGGCTCAAAAACTAGTAATAAGAGCAGATGGTCTACTTCTGGCATGGCAGCATGTGGAGTCCCATAAAAATGTTCCCCAGTGAAACAAGTCCTGTATATATATATATATATATATATATATGTGTGTGTGTGTGTGTGTGTGTGTGTGTGTGTGTGTATACATGTATTTATCGATGCAGATGTGTACGTGTGTGTTTACATACTCACACCCCTCTACCACGCCCCTAATTTAAAGTTTCTGGAAACTATCCTAAGGTTATATAATAAATAAATAAAGTATCATTTGTTCTGAAATTTGAGCCACATCCACTTCCTTCTGCCTTCCCTCCACTCCCTCACCAAACCTTCCCCCACCAGCTAAGCTTGACAGAAGGGCCACCACACTGGGTGAGTATTGCTATGAGACAGTGTTTCTGCTCTTTCCAGCTCCCTATCAAGGGACAGGGTGTCTGATAGGAGGTGTGAGTAATCAGCCTTTCTAATCCCCTCTAACTTTGAGTTGTAGAGGCTAAATTTTTGGATGAGTCGCTAGGGGTTTCATTCCTCTATCCGGCCTCTATTCATAGAGTTCTAACCAGGTGAGACAAACCCAGAATATTAAGGCCCTGATTAATTTCTCCCTAGTGCAATCATAGGGCAGACTGTCAATGTTGGGGAAGGCAAATTGAAAAGAACAAAACCTACAGCCCCCACCCAGTATCCAGAGCAGCAGCTTGGAGACTAAGAGAGCTCTCAAAAACAGTGAAGATTTAGATGATAAACTGAGAGGATGCTGTTAGTTCTGTGAGAGAAACAAGCTAAACTATAGGCCAGCTATTTTACCAGAGACAACCAGGGAAATAGACAACTAAGAAAAGCCCTTTCTAGAATTAAAACAAACTTTTAAGACAGTACTGAAAACCCACTCCTGCCCAAATTTAATTGGACCAGACTGCAGAGTAATTTATGCTTCAAGACATTGTCAAAAACAATAAAGCAATTAGCTCACAATTAGTGCAGTCTTAACAGTTGGATGTAATACCAATAGAGGCAAGACAGCTTAACAGAGATCAGAAAAAGATACGAAGAGAGCCCTATTAAAACACCTGTAATTCCATGATAATGCACATAGCTGAGGCTATCCCCTAGGAAGAATGAAATCAGAGTCTTCACACAGCGGGGATAATAGACTTCACTAAAATATTCCACCCAAATCACTAAACAAATAATAAACAAACAACAATAAAAATGAACTCTAGAGAAAAAGATGGAAATCAATATTCAGAGGTGTAACAATATATCACCTAAAATATCCAGTTTTTAACAAAATTACGAGAGATGGAAAGAACAGAAAAATGTAACTCATACATGGCGGGGCAGGGGGAACAGGCAAATTTTCTATGAGAGGGGCCAGATGTCAGATTCGGACAAACAGTAATCCCTCTGGAAGGAACCAACTCCTGTCTAGCCAGAATGGAAAGGCTTCAGGTCTTTAGGTTCCTGGCAAAAGACTCCTGGGGAGGAGCAAGAGTGACAATAATAAAAAGATCTGTGACTGTGAGTAATAAGAAACTGCAATATGTTCTGTAGTTTATCTTTTTTAAGTAATATTTTGCTTTGCAGATGTACATATATATGTAATATAAAACTAGAAAATAATGGAAAAATAAAATATATTTGTATCTGGAAAGCTAATTTACTCATAAACCTTAAAAATGTTCCACCTTTTTCTAAATGCCAAATGAAATACTAAATAGAAACATTATTGGTTGGATTAAATTTAATGATTTAAGAAAATATATCACTTAAAAGTCTCATCTATATTATTATATATTGAATCCTAGATACTTTTCTGCAATTATATCAAGAATATAAACACAATTTAAACTGATTTTTCTTCTTTCTTACCAAGAGATTGTTTTCATCTATTTTTTTCAGACTACTACCATAGATATTTATAGAGATGCCACAACCATCTTGCATATTTGACCATTTTGTTGTAATATGTTTGTTGTGGGAAATAATTATATCTATAAAATAAATTATTTATTGCTTTATTGCTTCTAAAACCCTCTGGTACATGAGTTTCCTCTGTATTCGACACTTTCTGATGATAATACCAGATGTTAAACTAATAAATCCATACCGAAGTTCAAAGAACACAAATTAAAAGAGAGTTCCTAATTTTTCCACAAGTAATCAAATTAATAATTAAATAGAAACATGAAGGCTGTTCACTTAAGTTTGGAAATAGTGGATTCTAAGATGTTTCCATATCTTACTGCAGAAAAAAGCCATGTAAGAGACTCTTAACACTATCTGCACACATGTAAGACCTAAATTAAATATGTACCTAAATTGGATAAAACAGAAATAAAAATAAATTTGATAAATATGTTTAGAAATTCTTCCAAAGCAAAAATATAATATTATTAGAATATATCGTGTATTAATTCAAAGAATCATGTAGATTATCTGTGAAAAAAAAAAAAGAAAATACTTTCAATCAAGATACAACTACATTTTAAGTTCCTATCATTCTTTTTTTTTTTAATCATGAAGATCTATACCACAAAGGTTAAAGATTTTAAATATTTAGCAAAATGTACCTTTTAACCTTCTGTCCCTCAGAAGGCAATCCAAACTCTGTTTAATTCATTAAATTAATCCTTTGTGGCCATAATAGAAAAAAAATTTCATTTCTTTAGCATGCAAATGATGCTATTAATGTGCAGAAATATACAGCACAAAAGTCATTTACTTCTCTGAGTTAATTTTGTTCTAAAACCTATGATATATTTCATATACAAGAACTCAAAATCAAAATCAATGTACAATTTAATATGTCAGAAAATGCCAAACATTAGTTTTGATTTTATGGATAAAAAAGTTGTTTTAAAAATTATTTTGGATTGTGGGTATTTTCTTTTGGCACAAATTAGAATGGACTGTCTACTTAGATTTACAGAATTATTTCAAAAAGAGTAAAGCATATTTGTTCTCTTTACCTAGTTTTCCCTATAATTCACAACTAGAATTAGTGTGGTCCATTTGTCACAACTCATGAAATTATATTGTTACATTATTATTGACCCACATTCATCCTTTATTTAAATTTCTTCAATTTTTCCTGTCCTTCCTAAAATCATATCTTGCCACATTAAATTAGTCATTGTATTTCTTTGAGCTCCTCTTGGTTGTAACAAGTTTTCAGACTTTCCTTGTTTTTGATGACCTTGTCAGCTTGAAAAGTACCGATCGTGCATTTTGTAGAATAGTCCTCAATTGGAATTTGTTTGATTCTTTTCTCAAGATTAGTATGTGGTTGTGGTTTTGGGGAGGAAGACTTTAGGAGTGCAGTACCATCCTCATCATATCATATCTAGGGTACATACTATCACTTTGACGTAGCTTTTCCTGTTAATTTTGATCTTGGGTAATGTTTGTCAGGTTTCTGTACTATAAAGTAATTCTTTTTTTCTCTGTTACCAAAGTGTACTCTTTGGAAGAAAGTTGCTGTGTATGAGTTGATACTTAAGGAGTGGGGAGTAGTGCTTCATCTCTTACATGTGGAGTAATTACCTAAATTATCTGAAATTTGTTTGCTCCAGAATTTGTCTGTTTTCCCTCATTAATTTATTTTTTCAATTATTTTTAATATCAGGAGACACACATAGATATTTAAATTATACTTTGGGTTATAACCCAATACGACTTTATTTTCTTGCTCAATTGTTTCAGATTTGGCCATTAAGAGCTCTTTCACTTGACACTTGTGTCCCTTTGACATAACCTCATTTCCCCTCCTCTTTTGAGCACTTCCATATATTCTGGTACCGCAAGATACTCTAGGCTTATCTTGTGTATTTCCTGTCCTATTCCTAGAATCAACAATTGTGTCAAGGAGCATTGGTCCTTTTTATTGGAGAATGACATTGAAAACCAAGATCTGCATACTAGGTGTGCTCAGATTACTACTTGGTTCTTATTGTTTCTATGCTCTCTAAGCTGAACAAATGGATATGTGTATATATACTAACCCATGTATATATATGCACATATACAAATATATATACATACACATACAGATATATATATATGTAAATGAGTTCATTAGATTCTCTTAATTCATTGCCACACAGGTCATTTCAACCTCCTTTTCTTTCTTGTATTCCTATTCCAACAGTGAGAAACCTGGCTCTCACCATCTGCTGTTCATTTACTTAATCATTCAATTCCAATATCCATGCATAGAAGTTTCAGAATTGCTAACACATATGCCAGTGGGAAATAACTTTACTGAATAGAGAACAGTGCTAGGTAGAGTCACTTTTGTCTTTAGTCGTATAGATTCCATTCATTTTTAAACTTATTAGGTTAGAATCTTTGTCTGCAAACCCTTCAGTGAGGTTCTTTCATGATTCTAAAATATATTTAGATTATTTTCTCACCTTTTCCATTCCATCTGAGGATCTACCAACTTTCTATATGTGTATATTAGGTGTAAGTAAACATGTTAAGATTCACTCTTTGTGCTATAAAGTTATAGGATTTTTAATGAATGCAATATGTTATGTGTTCACTATTATGGTATGGTACAGAACACTTTCACTGCCATAAAAATGTCCTGTGTTTCACCTATTCAACTCTGTCCTACCCTGAACCCCTGTGAACCACAGGTCTTTTTCCTATCTCTTGTTTTTCTTTGGTGAAATGACATATAATTGGACTCATATGGTACATAGATTTTTCAGACTACTTTCTTTCCCTCAACAACATGCATTTCAGATTTATTCATGCCTTGATAGCACATTACTTATAATCATTGAATAATAGTCCCTCATATGAATGTACCATTGTTTGTTTATCCATACATCTTTTAAGAATATCTTGGTCATTTCTAGGTTTTGGAAATATGAATAAAGGTGCTGTAAGCATTCATGTGCAGATTTTTTCAAATCAGTTGGTTAAATGACTAGTAACGTATTCTTGTATTTTATGGTAAAATTATGTTTATGTTTAGCTTTGTAAGAAACTCTCAAACCACATCTCAAAGTGGCTTTATCATTTTGCATTCCCACCAACAATGAATAAAAGTACATGTTGCTCTTTTTTTACTGCTAATTGCTATTTTCAAGTTTTTGAATTCTAGAATTTCTAATAAATGTTCAACGATATCCCATTGTTGATTTAATCTGCATTTCACTAATGACAAATATGTTAAACATCTTTTTATGTTCGTATGTGTCATCTGCATATTTTCTTTGATGAGGTATTTGTTGAGATCATTTGACCTTTTTCTTATTATTTTATTTTCTATTGCTAAGTCTTGAAAGATCTTTATATGTTCTAGATATGATATTTTCCTGTATGTGTGATTTGTAAATGTTTTCTCCATTGTCTTTTACAGAACAAACATTTTTATAAAATCCAATTTCTCATTTTTTTCCTTTCATGAATCATTATTTTAGTGTTGTATCTAAAATCTCATCTCAAAACACAAAATTTCACAGTTTTTTCTGTGTTTTCCTCTAGAAGCTTTTAAAATCTAGATCCATTTTGTTTCAATATTTATTTAAATAGTGAGGTTGTGTTTGAATTCATTATTTTTCTAATGGACATCTAAGTATTCCGGCATCATTTGCTGAAAAGACTTTCTTTTCTTCATGGAACTGTATTTGTGCTTTTGTAAAAAATCAGTTGACTATGTTTGTCTGGGTTTATATTTTAGTTCTCTGTTATTTTCCATTGATCTATGTGCCTTTACGTTATTTTCCATTGATCTACGTGTCTTTATTTTTCCTGCCAATACCATGGTATCTTAACTACTGTAGACTTGTATGAACTCTTAATATGTTGTAAATGAGTCCTCTAACTTTGCTCTTCCTTTTCAATGTTGTGTTGGCTATTTTAGAGCTTCTATCTTTCCAAATACATTTTAAAATAAATTTGTTGATGTCTAAAAAATAGCTTGCTGATATTTTATTGGAATTATCTTAAATCTATAGATCAAATTGAGCAATTGTCATCTTAACAATATTGTATCTTCCAATAGATAAACACGTCGTATGTCTTTGTTTATTTAGATATTATTTGATTTTTTTTCTCCATCAGTATTTTGTAAACTCCTGCATATAGGCTCATACCTAAGAATTTCATATTTGGAGATGCTGTTGTAAATTATATTTTTTAAAATTCCGAATACTATTGCTCTTTGTTGATATGTAGATAAGCAATAAACTTTTGTCTATTAACTTTGTATACTATGACCTTACTATGCTTTTTTGTTGTTGTTGTTGTTCCAGGAGTCTTTATTTATCTATTTTTATAAATTCTTTGGATTTTCTGCAGAGACAAACCTGCTATTTGTGATTAGAGATGTTTTATTTTTCGTTTTCAATCTGTGTGTCCTATTTATTAATTGACAAATAGTAATTCTATATATTCATGGGGTACATCGTAAATATATCATACATATCATGTATAATGATCAGATCAGGGTAATTAGCGTATCTATCATTTCAAACATTTATCTAATTTCTTGGTGTTGGGAACATTCAATATCCTCCTTCTAGCAATTTGAAACTATATAATATATTATCATTAACTATAGTCATTTTGCAGTGATATAGAACGATAGAATGCATCTCTCCTATCTAGGTATAAGTTTCTATCCTTTAACAAATTTCTCCCTATTCTTGCCTTTCCCCCAACCCTTCACAGCCTCTAGTATCCTCTGTTCTACTTCTTACTTCTAAGATCAACTTTTTTTTAGCTTCCACATGTGACTCAGGACATGCGGTGTTTAATTTTATTTCCTTTTATTGTCTCAGTGAACTACCTAGCACTTTCAGTATGAAGAGTGATGCCATGTTCTTGACCTTAATAGAGGCAATGAGTCTAGTTTCTTACCAAGAAGTATAACAAGTTATGATGTTAGCTGGTATTTTTTTTTTTGTGAGACAGAGTCTCATTCCATCTCCAGGTGCCAGGCTGGAATGCCGTGGCATGACCTTGGCTCACTGCAACCTCCGCCTCCTAGGTTCAAGCAGTTCTCCTGCCTCAGCCTCCCAAGTACCTGGGACTACAGGCACACATCACCATGCCAAGCTAATTTTTTTGTATTTTTAGTAGAGACGGGGTTTCACCATGTTGGCCAGGATGGTCTCAATCTCTTGACCTCCTGATCTGCCCACCTCGGCTTCCCAAAGTGCTGGGATTACAGGCGTGAGCCACCGCACCTGGCCTGATGGTAGCTGTTTTAATAGATTTTTAATTAAGTTGGGCAAGTTCCCCTCCATTTCTACTTTGCTCAATGTTTTTATAATAAATGTTTACTAAATTTTATCATGTACATTCGTACACCAATTGGCATGGTCATATGATATTTTTTCTTTAGTTTGTTGATGTGGTGGATCACACTGGTTGATTTTTGAATACTGAACCAGGCTTGCATTACCTGGAACAAAGTTCATTTTGTGGTGGTTATAATTCTTTGGATATTTCATTGGTAATTTTTCATTCTTACAGTGTTTTTATCTAGTTTAGGTATTATGGTAATTATGACTTCATAGAATGACTTTGGAGGTGTTCTCTCTGATTCTATTTTCTGGAAGAGATTCTGTATACGTATTATAATTTTATACTTAACGCTTTACCAAAAACTCTCTGGGCCACGTACTTATTTCAAGGAGAAGAACGTTAGAAATATTTCAATTTCTTTAGAAGATATATGGCTTTTAGGCTTCGCTTCTTCCCCCTCCCCTCCCACACCCCTTATTCCTCCTCATTCTACTTCTCCTTCTGCTTCCTGCTTTGGCTGCTGCTGCTCCTTCTGCTGCTGCTGTTTCTGCTGCTGCCTCTCCTTCTCCTTCTCCTCCTCCTCCTCCTCCTTCTTTTCTTCTTCTTCTTTGTTCTTTCTTCTTCTTCTTCTCCTTCTTCTACCTCTTCTTCCTCCTTCCTTCTTTTTCTTCTCCTTTTTTTTAAAATTTTTTATTTTTTTAAATTTTTTCCCTAAGAAACAAGGTCTCATTATGCCGTCCAGGTTAGATTTGAATTCCTGGGCTCAAGCTACACTCCTGCCTCAGCCTCCTGTGTCGCTAAGACCACTATAACCACCTTATTTCTTCTTATTTGAATATTTATAGTTTGAATCTTCTAAATAATGAGTCAATTAATTGATCAAATTTGTGGATATAGATTGCTTAGATTATCCCTTTATTATTCTTTTTAATTTCATGGGATCGATAGTGATGACTCATCCTTCATGTCTTCTATTAACAATTTGTGTCTTCTTTTCTTGGTTATTCTGGCTAGTGGTTGATTCATTTTATTGACATTTTCAAAGAATAAAGTTTTGGTTTTGTTAATTTTCTGTTTTAAATTTTGTTGAATTTTGCCTTATGTTTTATTTATTTTATTCTGCTTGCTTTAGACACAACTTTCATTAATTTCTTCAAGTGAAGCAGAATTTATTGATTTTAGATCTTTCTTTTTTTCTAACCTATGCATTTAATGCTATACATTTTCCTTTAATTACTGTTTTACTGGATCTCCCAAACTTTAATAAGTTTTATTTTCATTATAAATGAGTTTCAAAGATTCCTAATTTCTCTTGACACTTATTTTTTGGGCCCATATGATATTTTAAACTGTATATTTAATGTCAAAATATTTGTGAATTGTTTAGCTATCTTTCTGTTACGGATTTCTGTTTTAATTTAATTGTGGTCTGAGAACAAACTTTGCATTACTTCTATTCTTTAAACTCTGTTGGGTTTTATACTTTATAAGGTGGTCTATCTCTGTGCTTGTTTTACATGAGCCTGACAGAAATGTATATTTTTCTATTTTTCTAAGGATTGTCCTAAAAGTGTCTATTTGATCAATTTGCTTGATGTTGCTATTCAGATCAACTATATCCTCATATCCGTTCTGTCTGCTTGATTTATCAGCTACTGAGGAAGGTGTTAAAGTCTCCAACTATAATTTTACCTTTCAGGTCTGGGTTTTTTTTTTTTTTTTTTTTTTTTTTTTGCCTTATGTATTTTGCTTTCTGTTACCAGGTGCATATATGTTTGAGATTGTTACGTCCTCTTAAGGAATCGCTCCTCTTATTATCATGTAGTGATCCTCCCCTTTCCTATTAATTTTCTTTAATCTTAAGTCCTTATTGTCTAAAACTAGATAAACATGTGAGCTTTCTTTTAATTAAAGTTAATTTGAAAAAGTTTCTTTTAGAGTTGTTTCTCTGTTATCTTTTAACATATCAGAGTCTTATACATAAAGAAAGTTTCTTGAAGATAACTTATAGCTGAATCTTGTTTTTCTGCCTACTCTGAAAATGTCTGTCTTTGAATTAGTATATTAAGGTCATTAATATTTAAAACTATTTTATATATTTGGATTAATACCTACCATGTTTATATGTTTATAATTGTTTTATAGTCATTGTATTTGTTTGTTTATATCTATTTGTCTTTTTTTTATTTCTTTGAATTTATCGAGCATTTAAGTGATTACATTTTATCATCTGTCTTAGTGTATCAATTATACTCTTTTTGGAAGTTTTTTAATGATTGCACTGGGTTTTAAATATATGGTTTAAATGAATCTAAGCCTACCTTCAAACAACACTAATCCACTCTCAGGTAGTGGCTGTACTTTTTAATAGAATATTCCCAATTCCTCCTTCCTTTCCCTTGTGATATTATTTGTCAAACATTTCGTTTATTCATATGCTATAATTACCCATGTATTGTTGCTATGATTGCTTTAAACAATGGTTATCTTTTACATCAATTAAGAGTAATAAAATAATTTAACCTTGATTTATTCCTTATCCAACACCCTTTGTATTAGGATCTATATAATTTTTTCTCCTGCCTTAAGAAATCTTTCAGCATTTCTAGCATTACACGTCTTCTGATGGTGATTTCCCTTAGTTTTTACTGTCTGAGAAAGCCCTTACTTCTCATTAACTTTTGAAAGGTAATCTTGCTTGAGATAGAATTCTAGATTGGTGAGGTTTTTTTCTTTCAACATTTTAATATTGTATTCCATTCTCTTCTTGCTTGCAAGTTTTCTATTGAGAAGTGTGCTATAATTCTTATCCTTGTTCGTCTATAGGTAGGTGTTTCTTCCCTCTGGTTTCTTCAAGATTTTCTGTCTTTGATTTACTGTAGTTGGAACATAATATGTCTAGGAATAAATTATTTTTGGTATGAATTCCACAGGATTTTCATCACATTTTCTGGATCTGTGGTTTGAAGTGATTTGTCATTTTTGAAAATATTTTACCAATTATTACTGCACATATTTCTTCTTCTGAGCTCTCCTTTTTTCTCTGCATGGTATTCCTGTTGCCTCTGTATTATACCTTTTGAAAATTTCCTCTCATTTTTTAAAGCTGCTTTTTCTTTCACATTAAGTTTGGAGTTTCTACTGACCTGTCTTTAAGCATACTGATTCTTTCCTGGGCCATGTTGAATCTACTGATAAGTCCATCAAAAGCATCTTCATTTCTCTTCCAGTTTTTAAACATTTATATTATTTCTTTTTGATTTTTTTTTGTTTTATTTATCCACTTTTATAACTCATCTGCTCTTGTTAGTTGTCTATTTTTTTTTTTTAACATTAGAGAGCTTAGCATATTAATCATGGTTATTTTCTGTCAGATGATTTCAAAATCTGTCTCAAATCTGAGTCTGGATCTGCTGCTTTCCTTTTCTATTCAATGTGTTTCTCTTTTCCTTTTAGCAGGACTCATATTTTTTTAGTTGAAATCTAGATACAATATATCAGGTAACAGAAATTAACGTAATAGGCATCTAGAGTGAGGTTCTGTGTTAATATGGTTAGGATTTGAACTGTTTTTATTTTTATTTTTATTTTTATTATACTTTAAGTTCTGGGGTACATGTGTAGAACATACAGGTTTGTTACATAGGTATACACATGCCATGGTGATTCACTATGAAGAAACTGCATCAACCAATGGGCAAAATAACCAACTAGCATCAAAATGTTAGGATTAAATTCACACATAACAATATTAACTGAAATGTAAATAGGCTAACTGTGCCAATGAAAAGACATAGACTGGCAAACTGGATAGAGTTAAGACCCATCAGTGTGCTGTATTCAGGAGACCCATCTCACATGCAAAGATACACTTAGGCTCAAAATAAAGGGATGAAGGAAGATTTACCAAGAAAATAGAGAGCAAATAAAAGCAGGAGTTGCAATCCTAGTCTCTGATAAAACAGAATTTAAACCAACAAAGATCAAAAGAGACAAAAAAGGGCATCACATAATGGTTAAAGGGATCAATGCAACCAGAAGAGCTAACCATCCTGAACATATATGAGCTGTTTTTAATGTTTATTGTACTGGTAGTTCTGATTCCTGCTTTGTCACCTCAGAATATGATTTTCCTTGCCTTTTGGTGTGCCTTGTCATTTTTTTCATTGTTGATTTTGGAAAACCAGATGTGTTGTACTAAGAAATAGAAAATGAATTAAATGGGCCTGTGGTTTATGTGGCTGTGTGTTGGGCTTTATTTAATGTTGGCTATGGGTAGAAGTGGCAATGTCTTCACATTTCTCTGTCATTTTTGTTTCCATCTTCTTTCTTGACTTGTAGACTTACTAAGTTATTCTAGTTAAAGAAGAAATTCTGTGCCTTGCAACTTTTTAAGTGGCAATTCATGATTATTATGCTGAGGGCCTATTGGTCAGATGATGAGAGGAAAAACAACTTATAATCTTTCAGTTAAGTCTCAGCCTTTTACTGGACCTGTATTTCTGGCTGTGACGTTCATATGTTTCTTTTTACACAGCTTCCCAGCCTTCCATCTAAACCACCCATACATGTTGAGACAGAAAGCCTAGAAGAAGCTAGAAAAAAGAAATGGCTTTCCTTCAGGGTCCTGGAAGAAGGCTCTGATAAATTCTTTCCCTGTAGGAAATAGATTTTGTCATGTAGAAGACACTTGGCAGGTTTCACAATGATTGCTCCTGTCCTTTCCCTGGAATGGCGTCTTAGATTTTCACTGTCAGAACCTGGTGGGACTTCAGACAGGAAATCAAAGTGTGAGGTCCCCTTAAGCCCGAGTCTCCCAACACTCTCACACTTGTGGTAGTTCACACTCAATCTCCAGTAATTAATCAAAATATTTTTTATTTGACTTTTTTTATTTTTATTTTTCAGGGTACATAGTAGGCATGTATAGTTATGGGGTACTTGAGATGTTTTGATATAGGCATGCAATACGCAATAATCACAGGAAATAGGGTATCTACCACTCAAGCATTTATCCTTTGTGTTACAAATAATACGATTATACTCTTTCAGTTATTTCTAAATGTACAATCAAGTTATTACTGACTGTAGTGACCCTGTTGTATTATCAGATAGAGCAGGTCTTATTCATTCTTTCTAACTAGTTTTTTGTACTCATTACCCTCCACCTTCCCACGACAACTCCCCACTATTCTTACCAGTCTCTGGTAACCATCCTTCTACTCTCTACGTCCATGAGGTCAATTGTTTTGATTTTTAGATCCCACATATAAGTGAGAACTTGTGATGTTTGTTTTTCTGTACCTGGCTTATTTCACTTACCATGATGATCTCCAGTTCCATCCATGATTTTGCAAATCACAGAATTCTTTTGTTATAGGTGAATAGTTCTTCATTGCATATACCTAGTACTCCATTGTGTATATGTACCACATTTTCTTTATCCATTCGTCTGTTGCTGGGCACCTAGGGTGCTTCCAAATCTTACCTTAGATATTGTGAACAGTGCTGCAACAAACATGGGAGTGCAGATATCTCTTTGATGTACTCTTTTCTTTCTTTTTGGTACATACCAGCAGTGGGATTGCTGGATCATATGGTACCTACATTTTTAGGGTTTTTTTGTTTGTTTGTTTGTTTGTTTGTTTGTTTGTTTTTAGAAACCTCCAGATTGTTTCCATAGTACTTGTACTAACTTACATTCCCACAGCAGTGTACCAGTGTTCCCTTTTCTCCACATCCTCACCAGGATTTGTTATTGTCTGTCTTTATCATTGCCAATAAAATAAACCATTTTAACCATGGAGAGAGATATCCCATTGTAGTTTTAATATGCATTTCTATGGTGAGCACCTTTTCGTATGCCTGTTTGCTATTTGTATGTTTTTGTTTTTTTTTTTTTTTTTGGTGAAATGTCTATTTGAACCTTTTAGCCATTTTTTGATGGGATTATTAGATTTTTTTTCCAAAGTTGTTTGTGCTCCTTATATGTTCTCATCATTAATCCCTTGTCAGATGAGTAGTTTGAAAATATTTTCTTTCATTCTGTGGGTTGTCTCTTCAGTTTGTTGAATGTATCCTTTGCTATGCAGAAGCTTTATTACTTGATGTGAACCAATTTGTGCATTTTTGGTTTGGTTATCTGGGCTTGTAGGGTATTGTTCAATAAATTTTTGCCCAAACCCCTGTCCTGGAGATTTTCTTCAATGTTTTCTTGTCATAGTTTCACAGTTTGGGATCTTAGAGTTAAGTCCTGTACCCATTTTGATATAATTTGGTATCTATCAAGAGATGGGGGTCTAATTTCATTATTTGCATATAGATCCAGTTTACCCAGCACCATTCATTGAAGAGACTCTTTTCCTTAATGCATGTTTTTACCACCTTTGTCAAAAACGAGTTCACTGTATGTCTGTGACTTTTTTCTTAGTCTCTCTTCTGTTCCATTGGAGCTCTCTCTTCTGTTCCATTGGTCTCTGTGTCTGTTTTTATGCCAAAATTGTCTGTCTGTTCTTTATGCCATGATGTTTTAATTTTTACAGATCTGTAATACAATTTGAAATTAAGTAATATGATTCCTCCAGTTTTGTTCTTTGCATAGAATAGCTTTGGCTTCTTTTTGCTTAGGCTTTGGCTATTTTAGGCTATTTTTTATTAATCAAACAAAATTAATGTAAGTGTCTCTACAAGATTGTGGTTCTAGTGCTCCTGCTATAGGAAAGTAGATTTCATCTGACTCTGAAGTCACCTGTCTCTCCAGATTTTGGTGTGGCTGTTTGTGATGAATCTAAGAAAAGTCATTTATTTTTCAGTGTGTCAAGCTTTTTCTTGTTCTCCCAAAGGTTTTATATGTGGGGAGTTAAAACTGGAAGTCTGATAGGTGTTTAACACAGCTTAATTTCAGAAAATTATTAGAAATTTTACTACATTTTTCCCAAATGCCCACATGGTAAAATGTATAGTCTTGTGAAAATCTCCAGTTTCAAATTTGTAATATACTCTCACCTTGGAAAAGGCGTGGAAGAAATTGTTGATTCCCTTAGGGAGAGGAGGAGGGCTTCAAACTCAGTGCTTATCCTCAGCATCTGAGATATTACCTTCCACAATTCTGAATTTCAGTTTTGTTTTGAGTTAAATATATATTAAATATTTACTGAACAGATTTGAATCCACTTTAGCTAATGTAGTGTTTCAAATAAGATTAGATTTGTGTGATACAATTAACCATAGAAGCAATATTTCCAAATAATTAATTGGAACAATATAGAAGAATTTTTTTTTCATATTCAAGGAATATAATTTTATCTAAAATATAGATGTTTAATAAGGTTATAGTTTAAAAATGTATTCCAGTTGCATTAATCCCTTGTCTCTGGAAGTGGTTTATCTAAACACAGAACAAAATTAGTCCATTTCTTGATTTCCCATTTATCTTGTAAGATTGAGTTAACAAGGCTAGTAATGAGAATCTATTACTTAGAGGTGACTTAAGTAGCCCAATAGACTGATGATCTCTCAGATTATGTTATGCTGTTACAAAGACAGTTCTCACACCTTTACTTACAAAAGGAAGAATTATATGATTCTATTGTATGGGATTCCAGGCATTCTATATCATATCACTAACCCTTTGCCTACTTAACATTTTCTTCTACATTCCTCAAGTGGAACATTACAAACACCAGCTGACTTGTGCAATCAGTCCAACACCTTTCTCTCACCTTGGAAAGACCTTTATAGAACTGACACTCTTTTAAGTTGTGGATAATTTACATCTTAATCCACCTAAAGACTAGAAGATTGTTAGTTCACAACTCTGTAGTAGGCATAGGAAATACCAAGCTAGAGACTCAGTTCGTCTCACCAGCCCACTTGTATAAATTCACAGCTTAATGGGAGAGACAGAGAAGGAACAGACAGTTACAATACTCTGAGATAAATAGTATGTTTGAGGTTAATATAAAATATTCCCCAATCTCTATGTTTGGAATGATTTGATCATTTTTCTTTGCTTATACTAACCTTATTCAACTTATTTCATTTTATTTTGTATTATGATAAATTATTTTCATAATCTGTTAATTTAATATAACATTCATGAAGACAGATAAAATGCCATTTATTGCTTTATTTAAGTATAATGATTTGACCAGAGAAGAGCTTTGACCAGACAACAGCTGTTCAAAAAGTTTTGCAAAATAAACCTTTAATATTTTACTGTTATATGAATAACACTTCCTATCAAAATAATCTTTCTATTACAAAGCATATAAAAATTTTGGAAGTCCTTACATTTGGTACTACAAGATATAGCTTGTAGGTAACTATTTTATGTTTAAAGTCTAATAGCTCCTTTAAATTAAAGTTTATGATTTTTTATTGGAGCATGATTAAACAATGTATAAAAAAAGAATAATATCTCAAATACAAAATGCTTCTAAAGAATATGACAATCATAAAATCTAAAGATGCTTGGTGAGAATTTATCATGCTTCAAAGTTTTAGTATAACTAAAAATGGAAGAAAGTCTAATCTGAAGTAAATATTAAAAAAACCTGACAAAATCAAGTTCTTTTGAAAGTAACAAATGAGTAAATATAGATATAAATCATGATATTGTTTGAATATTTAAAAAGTTATGTCAAAACACATATTTAATCACTGATTTTAAGATACCATTAACATTATTAGGTACTGATCTATGAAAGCTAAAAAATAACCAGTTTACTGAAGATATTTCACTTTTATTCATTTTTGTTTGCATTTACTTTCATTCAAAAGAAGTAAAATCCAATATCCTGCATTGTACTGTTTAAGAACTGTAAATTTCCTCCAAAGTGTGAAATATACCTAGACAAATTGGCTGTTGCTGTGAGCTGATATTCAGCAACTGTTTGGGGTGAAGAGGTGGAGGAAGGAAAGGGTGGTTGTAAGTCAGTCAGAGCTCTTCCTTGTAAAAGTGGACAGTTTTGTGTAAAGATTACAGAAACATAGCATCATTTACTTGAATGACATCTTAATGAATGATAGATAATAGGCATGAGTGAGGCAAACCTTCTTGAAGATGTTTAGAATTAAGTAATATATGCATTTTTTAAAATGGAATTGAATGGGAAATCTCTTTTTTTAATCATTTATTTACTCAGTATATATCTACTGAATACATCTATGTACAAGGCATGATGTCTTGTGAGAAGAGGTTTATGAAAATGTTACCTCATCTTTCTCTTTCTCTCTACTTTGCTCTTCTTCTTTGTTCAGAAAATGTGTAATGTAATATTTATTCTAGAATTTTATGTGGATATTTGCTTTATTTGTCCATCTTATTTAGATAGTAGAAATAACTTTGTACAGCAGATGCTGTGGAGTGTCAGCCAGAACACTCCCTTCAGAGAAGAGGCACTCCAAGCTATGGCTGGCAGGCAGCTCACAGTTGCATTCATTCACCTGCCCTCACCTAAATGCTGTATCCCTTCCTCTGGAGCAGCCTGCATCCAATGTTGGTTGAGGCATGTGTAACGATGCCTGGTCCCCGAAGTATCAGCTTAGCTCCTGTGCTGTCTGTAGTAATGCCTGAAGACCTGAGCCCTCTGTTGCAACTACACTGAACTTAAACTTATCCCTCTGCCAGTCACCTCCTGTCAAGGGTTGTTCCCAAGCATACGTCAGTATAATCTGCACACGTAGCTCCTCAGTTTCTATATAGAGATGACCTGGAAGAGTTAGGACTAGAAGTGACCTAGAAAGAAGACTCTAAAAGGAGATTTTGGAACTACATCACCTCTGGTCAACTGGCATGAAGTACAGCTACTGGACTGTTGAGATGGTGTAATTTTTAAGAATTTTACTGGTGTCAAACTGGATAGAAAGATGTGTGTTAATGATTGCACTATTTCGAGTATTTCAGAGATACAAGAAAATTAATAAGTGTAAAGACTATTGAATTAAATTGCTGTTCCTGAGTAGTACTGATGTCTTAGAAAAAGACAGGCTGAGAGTGGTTAATAATTAAATGAATCTCAGAAGTGAACATTTGACGGTTTCCTCAGCAGCCCATAAAGAGACTTCCATCTTCTGCATTCAGAGAACAGAAAAAGCTGAGGGAGAGGTGAGCTCCAGAGAAGATTCAATTCTCAATCCTAGGAATTTTCTTGTAGCAGAGTAAGGGCTCCAACTGAGAAGAAATGGGACTCTAACACTTGGATGGAGATAGCTGATATTGTAGTTGGACTAGCCAGGGGAAACGGATCTCTTGAACACCAAATAAAGGAGGGAGGAGTTTATTTGCCAGGGAGACCAGGCAGTAATTTGTCGAAAGCCCAGCTCATTTAACAAAGGAAGGTTCTGCCTTTATATAGGCTTATACTTTAGATGTTACACGTGGAAGAATCTTAAGGTTTATAGCTTTAAGACTCACATATGAAAGGGTTTCGGTTTACAGTTTTAGGACTCACATGTGAAAAGCTTTCTGTTTACGGTTTCAGGAATCACATATGAAAGGGTTCTGGTTTACAGTTTTAGGACTCACATGTGAAAAGGGTCTCTGGTTTCATCTTGTTTTAAGTAAAAACAGTGTCTTCCAGAGAGTTTCCCCAAGACCAAGCGTGTTATTTTCAGGAAGGAGATTCAGGAGGCTCTGGCTGGCCTGCTCTCTCTTCTATTGAGCTGCACAGTGGATGACAGAGGGGGAGGGAATCCCAGATGCCTGGGTGTCCTTCCTCAATAGGATGCACTTCAGACCTTAAAACTCAGAATGCATCCATGAACTTACATAAACGGAACTGTCTTCTTTGGTAAAGTCTAGCAAGCCCCTTTTCTTGAGGCTAACATAGAAACTTCTGCCTCATAAGACAACAGAAGTGTTGTTCTGAGCCTGTTGATACAGGAAAGGAACTATGTGCAGATGGAGCTACAGGATCTAGCCAACACGTGCCGGCCATGGCTGTAAGATTACATATGAAACTGGTTCTTGAAGCGCTCAATCAAGGTGAGGGGTTGGAACATAAAAGATGAGAAAAGAAAGTGCATTGATATGGAAGCACTCTACCTAGAAAAGAATTTAAAGTCCTACGTAAGACCTCTAATGGTATCATGCTCTGAGGATGGCTCTTACAAGCTGGGAAAAATAATGGCCTATATTATATTAAATAGAAATGTATGGCGGGGTGTGGTGTCTCACACCTGTAGCACTTTGAGAGGCTGAAGCGGGTGGATCACGAGAGGTCAGGAGTTTGAAACCATCCTGGCCAACATCGGGAAAACCCAATCTCTACTAAAAATGCAAAAAAAAAATTAGCAGGGAGTGGTGGTGGGTGCCTGTAAACCCAGCTACTTGGGAGGCTGAGGCAGGAGAATTGCTTGAATCCCAGAGGCAGAAGTTGCAGTGAGACAAGATCGCACCACTGCACTCCAGCCTGGGAGACAGAGTGAAACTCTATCTCAAAAATAAATAAATAAATAAATAAATAATAAATGTATATATCAGGGAGTAGAAAAGAAATCGAAATGCTTAGAGAAGTGGGTATTCTAGATAATCTGTGTAACCCTGGAAAATCCACAAGCTGGCCATAATTCAAGGAGAGCCTGAAGGTCATGCCAGTTTCCAACCTGGTAAAGAATGGTACCAGTGCTACTGAGAAGCTCAATGGTAGCTCTCTTCTTCTGTAGGTCAGGGATAAAGTTGGGAGATGCTGTTATGGAAATGGGCTTCCTAAAACAGTGAACATCGTGGGACCCCCAAATGAGAGAAGACAGGTTAAAATCCTGGAAGCAAGATAGAAACAACTATTACAATCAGTGACAAGCTTAAGGTGTCAGCCAGAGGAATTTTCCTACAGAGAGCTATGAAAATACTTAATAGAGAGTTTTCAGAAGAGCAAGATACATGGTCAATCAATAAACTTATTTATTAATTTACAACATCAAAATTGTTGAGAACCAGCCCAACCCTCTACGTGGGTACCCTGTGTCCCGGCATTGATGAGGGAGTGAGAAAAGAAATAAAGACAAAGACACAAGAATAGAATTTTACAGCATGGGTCCAGGGGTCCAACGCACTCTCTCACGGGGTGTTGGCATTGAGCTCTTGGGCTTCATAAGCTTTTACTGAGTGCATTATCTTGTTAATCTTGCAGGCTGTTGGGAGGGGGGTTGAGAAGGAAGATAGCTGGAGGAAGAGCACGTGTCTGCAGTATTCAATAGCACACATGGTTCTCCTAAGAAATACTAAGGACACTGTGATTTTACCACCCATTGTCTATCTAGGTGTTTTGGCAAGAAAGGTACAGTGGATAAGGCACCATAAAGTCTGACCACACACAATGCATCAAGGGGCTTTTATCTCCCGAGCATTGTGCACACAGAACAATCAGAATTGCTCCATATTCTGAGAACATAGGCAGAGCCTGTGGTGTTCTGTTGATCTCTGCCCTGTAAGAATTTCCAGCCTTACCAGCTCCCATCTGCAAAGACCCTCCCAAGTCTTGTGAGCAGAGGTTGCATTACTTCCCAGAGTCTTTTGCATAAGCTCCTTTTATGAGATCCTCACACAAACTGTAGTTGGGAAGAGTTGTGGGACCAAAGCAGTTTTTTCTGCTCTGCAACCACACAGCACGGTTCTGCAGTTGTAGGGTGCTCTCAGATGGTCTTTACCGTAGGTCTCCTGTTATACCTTGGTCTCTGCTTTTATTTTACTGCACCATAGTTTGGATATAATCCATGGCACGAATCTCAGTGTATAAAAAGCAAAGCAAGCTTCTAATCATTTAACTATAAGTAACACAGGTCTGCCCCTGGCCATCTCTTCCCACATCAATGAATTAGAATTTATAACTAGGAGAAAGAAGGCAATTATCCTAATAAAATTTAAGAGTTTATATTCTTTTTTTTTAAGAGTTTATATTTTTAACTCAGTTTTCAGATCTAGAACCTATTGACCAAAAAGGATGAGACCCCGTGAGAGAAGATCCTGAAATACTGCAGAAATCATGTATTATAAGGATTTCTCCAGTCTTTTTCTGAAGGGAATTATGGCTACTTGCTCAGATAAGGATTTACTGGAGAAAGAGGAATGCCTGGACATTTAGAGAACTGTTAGGCACAGTATCCTAGTTGACACGTATAACTTGATCCAAAATGCCATCATGGTCCCACGTTAGAAAGATTATAGGTGTCAGTTGTGGCTACTGAGTTAGAAACTGTCGTTTATTCAACTGTTTTTTTTTTTTCTTCTTCTTCTTCTTTTTCTGTAAATTTTCTTAACAAACAAGACAAACTAGAGTCCTGATCTGTCCAAACACTCTATTAGAAGAATTAGCAGCATAAGAATGTAATAAGTAAATTGAAAGTAATATACTTCTCTGATCCCCCATTTAGTACTGAGACACTCACTCAGCTTCTGGGAGTATGGGTTGCTGAGAGCTCACATTAGTAATCCTCACTAGGATTTGTCTTTGCCTTATAGAAACTTTTCTCCCTTTTGCTTTCATTTCACTCCTAAAGCCAGAATGTAGATATATCAATTTAGAACTCGAGAAATGTACAATTGTGATAATATGTTGTCTATTCCAAAACATGCTGCCACATTACTGCTGCTGTGAAACAAGACAGAGGCCCTGGCGATGCCAGTGAAAATCAGACAATTCAAAGAAATGCTTTTGTTTAGTTCTACAGCTGCTGCTATTGATGGTGAATTGTGTGTCTTGGATGGTCTTTTTTGGCACTAGACCTGAAACTCACACCTAGTCCCCTTGAGGTTGCAAGACCACCAAATTGCTACCGGATACTGATTGGTCAAGAGCCTACCTGGCTTTTTTCATGACACAACTTAAAAACACACATACACACCATGCAGCCAACCATTTTCCCACTATTTGCTTTTAGATCTACATACTGGACTTGATACTAGACCAGATCATTTGTCCAGGCTATTTCTAAAAAGAAAGAGGTTGGAATCCAAATCATTTTGTTTCCAGATGGATGTTCATGTCTTATGTTAACTTTCTCCCATATTGCCCAGAAAATTTGAATTCTACATATCAAAAAAATTGGGATGAAGTTGTTAAAAAACAACAACAAACAAAAAAAGAACAGCAACAACAACAACAACTAAAATCTGTTAAACATTCTCCAAAGCTATGAGTACTGTCTTATATCTTTTTTTAGAAAGAGATTACATGAGAGATCCTTCCCAATGCAAAAACAGTAATACCAAGGGGTCTTATCTCTCTATGTTAGATTTAGAAGTTTAAATGTCAGGTTTTTACTAATAATAGTAATAAAATGTTTAACAGACCACCTTACCAGACATGCTTTAACATATATGTGAACGTTATCGGTGATAAAGGAAAGACAAAGTAGATACATGTTTGAAAGTATATTAATCAAAGTTGTTATGCTGTTAAATTAATCAATCAAAAATAAAATCCAATCTAGTGGCTTGTTTCATTTAACCATTTCATATATTTGCAGTTTAATTGTCATCTAATGTTTGCTATAAAGTTGGATTTTTTTTTTAAGGCAGAATATCATACAAGCAAAGTAAACAGTGGTAAGTTGGCAGTAGAAATGAAATGTTAGAGCTTTGGCTATAAAGACAGATAAGTGAAGTCAAAGTTTAAATAAAGGATTTTCCCTTGAAATATACAGATTGGCTGTCCGCATTTGATAAATATATTTTTATAATTGTGCCAGTCATATTTCAAGCTGCCTTTACGAATACCGTCTCCCTGGAATATTTTAAATCTTTCAATGCTTTTATTAGGTGCATATATTATAAAGTGTGAAATGATTATTTAATGAACATTCTCTTCTGCTTCATTTCCTACTATGATGCACCCACCCACAAAACTATATTGACGTGAAAGTAATGTGTCATATATAGAACATTCCTAAAGACTATGATACAGAAGAATTTTAAAACTTTAAGTTGCTAACTGGTAATAAATGAGGTTTCAGATGGAAATAAAAAAACTTCAGTTGATATTTCATTGTACGTCCATGGATAGCCTATTTGATATTTCATTGGATGTGCATGGGTAGCCTATTTGATATTTCATTGTATGTCCATGGGTAGTCTATTTGATATTCCATTGGATGTCTATGGGTAGCCTATCTGACATGAGAAAACAGTGTTTAAAAATAAAGCCTGGAGCTGCTGTATCCAGTAGAGGACTGTGTGTTACACTGGGAGTGTGAGGAGGTTCATGACTTCTGCATGGACAGTGGTTATTTTTTTGGTTCAAATACAGAATGGAAATTCCTCATAAAAGGACAGAAACTATAAAAATTTTCTAGTTAATTTAATGAAATTCAGAAACAGCAATTAAAGAAAGGTGGAAAACTACACCCCCATGCAAAAAGAGATTCCATTTTCTAGTAACAACTTGGCCTTGCATTTTGCAGAGGGTACTGGAAGAACAATCTCCTTGATATTGTAGCTAAAGCTTCTTGATTCTTATTTATACCTCTACCTTGCATTTTTTTTTTAACAGAGGTGGGAATTTCAGCAAATGAAAAGAATTATACAGAGGGAAGTCACAGGTGGCCATTGATCTGTACATTGAATGCCATACCGAGATGTTTTAATGGAATATGGGTAAAAAAAGAGAAGTGGTGAGAATCATATTCTATGCAGCACTCTGCCATATATATTGCTGTTGGCAATACCAATAATTTACTTTAAATATTCCTCTCTCAGATTTTTGTTGTTCATACAAGAAAATTAACTGTCTCCGCAGAATCGGTGGTGGTTGTGCATTAGAAAGGGCATACGGATGGGGTAATTCATTTGATCCTGCTAAATCTCTGGCATGATATCTTTTCCCCAAGCAAAACAAGCCAGTCATTTCAGGTTTACATAATAATGTCCAGTCCAAACAACGAACAAAGCCCATTTTAGTTCAGAATAATTAATGATCTTTCAGGGTAACAACTTCTGACTTACCCTTTAAAGTTTTTTTGTTTTTTTTTTTTTAACATTAAGGATATAAAACTGAAAATACAAATTAGACAAGAATGATGCTCATTAATAAAAGAAGCACATTTCTGAAATTATACTGCATCCAAGTTGACCCTTTTAATGGTTTGTTGGAGAATCAAAACTAGAATAGGAAGGAAATTGCTATTGAAATGAAATTGCAAATTTATTTTTTGTTGCATCATACAGTATAATATTACTGGGTCCAGAATTCTTTTAATTCAACAAACAAATATTAAACATTTGTTATATGCCAAGAACTGTACAAGTCGCTCAGGGTAAAAATGTACAAAAGACACTCTTTCCTCCCCTCAACTTGCTTACCGTGCACCTGTGAAGCCAGAGACATGTAAAATGGATCAGTAAATGATATCTAGCTTCCATTCATATCGGTAACGTTATGAACTAACCTAATTGTATATATGGAAGCAAAAAAGCCATTTTTAAGCCATAGCTCTTGAAAATTAGGAATATACAGTCTGGGAAGGAAGGGGTCCTGTCAATTACTAGTCTGAAGATCAGACAGAAACAGACAAGAGGAACAAAAGAGGAACTGCCAGCTTGTATTGGGTTTTAACAATGTAGTTTCATTATTTAAAAGGTAGTGAATTTTTAAGATTATTAGAAATACCTACATACTAAAGCTATACTCACCCCCAACAAAACCATAAACATTTTTGAATTATCTGATACTTTGTACTATTTACGCTTCAGTTCCTCTCTATTAAAATAAAGACTGCATGTTGAATACTGGTGGACTCGCTTTCCATTCCCCTTCTGTCAGTGTGATTAAAAGGTGAACACAAATTATTCAGCCCCAGGCAACATCTTGCACAGGATCTCTGGCATTCAGTGGGGAATCATTTTGCAGTTAATGAACTACTGAAAACATTTCCAGCCAAGCAAAATGTTTTATCAAATTCGTTTTCTACTTTTAAAATATGTGCTCATAATCTTGGCACATGAAGGAAATGCCAATTAAAAAAAAAAGTAATTTAAAGTTAAAAACAGTTTCTAACCGAACACTGTTGGAGGGCTGAGATGAAATAAAGAGCAAAATATTAACGCAGCACTGCCCCTGACGGAAGCACGAGACCTCCTCGCTGCTAAATGCTCCTGTGATTACCTGAGAAAGCAGATGACTTTGAACTTCACTTAGAAAGTCTGATGGCGTATTTTTAGGAAACTCAGCATTGTTAATATTCATTGGAGAGAAGGTAATTAAAAAGAGAGTAACGTTATTTTCATCTTTCCAAATGTAAATATTTTTGCTGTTTTCTATTGTAAAAGGACATCATGCTAATTGCAAAAATCCAAACCATATTGAATGTGTCCAAGTATGAAAAACAAACCAGTGCCCACAAATCCTGCCAGGTATGACCAGTTGGGTGGTAATTCACTTCGCCTCAGCCACCCTAGTCTGCTGGTTCTCCTAGAACCATGAGAACATGCTCCAGCCTCAGGCTGTTTCATACACAGTTCCCTCTGCTTGGAAATAGGAAGCGCTCACTCCCTCACTTTTTGCAGTTCTCTTCTTAAACCTTTGGGAGGTCTCCTATAACCACTCTAACTTAAATACCACTTCTCATACTGTCTCTCTTTATTATCCTTACTCCATTACACTCGTTTTTTCATTGCACTCTACCACTGAGAGAGTTTAAGTAACTTACCCAAGTCCACACAGCTAGTGAGTGGCAGAACACAGTTTAACTTCAGCCATCTGGCCCGAGTCAGGGCTTACAACAGCTATGCTCCGCAGTCCTTCTGTAATAGGCACTTAATCGGTATTTACGGAGTGAATTTAAAATATTTCCAGACACATTCCTATGTATATGTGCTTTCTTTATTTTATAAATGGAAGCATATAAAATACACTGTAGTCTAATTTCTTAAAATAGATCAAATTAACAAATTTATGTGCCTATGTGTGAATATATCTCTCTAGCTACACATCATAATTATTTTAATCAACACATATTTGTTGGATGCTTAAACGGTGTTAATGTTTTCACCATTGTAGTTTTCTAAAAGACTCTTTTGAATAGTTATCTGATTATTTCCTTAAAGTAAATTTCTAAATATGAAGTTATTAGATCAAAGAAAGGATAAGCACATATTAAAGGCATTTTGAACATTTTTATAAATTTCTGTCAGTCCTCGGTCCTGTCTTGCCCATATGGCTAACACTTTGCCATTTGTTACATGTACTGTGAACCACGCTGTGCATGTTTACTCAGCAAACAGTAAAATTCCAAACTTGTCATATTGCTTTCTTAGCTATATAATCTTAGACAAAACAATTTAAACTCCCCGCTTTTTCTCTTTTGTGTATTTAAATATTATATCTAAATATAAATTAGATACAATTATATTTAGATATTACACATTTTTTATTCCTTCTGTTTCTTTGTTTTTTTTGTACATTTCTTTCTTTTTTAATTGGGGGAGCTACTTTGGTAGCCTTGTTTTAGATTTTTAATAGTCAAATTTACTAAACAGCATCACGTCTGCCTCTATATAAGAATAAGAACTTTTGGTTAATCTGTTTAACTTTTTGCTTAACATTTTTTTAAACAAAAAACTAGCCTAATATCAAGCTATTCCTTCTCTACTGATTATAAGTGCTATTTCATTATGTACTTAATATAAGCATACATGTGGGACTTTTGGATTCTTAAGTTCCTCTCTGTTGATGAACCTGTATGTATCTGAAATAGTTTTACACTATTTTACTTACAAAAACCTTCTAAAATGTTTTGATATTTAGTGGACGAAAAGTCCTTTATTACTACATGTTTTCAGCAATTTGGGGCTATTCTTAAACATGAAAATGTATCCTTTACTGATGAATATCTTTTAGCATAACTAAAAAATTATAACAGAAGGACTTGCTCCTTAAGAGAAAATTAAATATTAAACAAATACAGAGAACGGAAATTCTCATCTCCATTTTTCCTTCCTCCCCTTATCTATTTTAGGATTGTTATTAACAATTTTTTGTGTATCTTCCATGCATACACAAACTCCATTATTCTGCAACTTACTTCTCACTTAACTATGCAGTGTGCTCTTTATATATCAGTACATTTGGATATAACATATTCTCTTAATTGCCTACATAGTTTTCCATATTATAAAAATATTGAAAATTATTTAATTATTGATGTGACAAATTTCTGGGCTAACTCCAGTTTTTGCTATTTACAGAGTGAAGCTTTTTTTTTTTAACCTATGTCCTTGCATGTTTGTGTCAATATTTATGACGTATAGATACCTGGATATTCAACTGGTCAAAGAATATGCACATTTAAAAGTTTTGTAGAAATTGTGTGTTTACTCTGTTGATAGTTTCTTTTGCTATGTAGAAGCTCTTCAGTTTAATTAGACCCCATTTGTCAATTTTGCTTTTGTTGCAATTGCTTTTGGCATCTTTGTCACAAAATCTTTGCCAGTTCTCTGTCCAGAATGATACTGCCTAGGTTGTCTTCCAGGGTTTTTATAGTTTTGTGTTTTACATTTAAGTCTTTAATCCACCTTGAATTGAGTTTTTGTATATGGTGTAAACAAGGTATCAGTTTCAATCTTCTGCATATGGCTAGCTAGTTATGCCAGCACCATTTATTGAATAAAGAGTCCTGGCCTCATTGCTTGTTTTTGTCAATGTTACAGAAGATCACATGGTTATAGGTATGTGGCCTTATTTCTGAGCTCTCTATTCTGTTCCATTAGAACAGAATAGGAGACAATATTTGCAAACTATATATCTGACAAAAGTCTAATATCCAGCATCTATAAGGAACTTAAACAAATTTACAGGAAAAAACAAACAACCCTATTAAAAAGTGGGCAAACAACATGAACAGATACTTTTCAAAAGAAGATGTACTTGTGACCAATGCATATGAAGTTCAATATTACTGATGATTAGAGAAATAAAAATAAAAACCACAGTAAGATACCATATCACACCAGTCAGAATGGCTATCATTAAGAAGTAAAAAAATAACAGATGTTGGTAAGGTTGCAAAAGAAATGCTTATATGCTGTTGGTGAGTGTAAATTAATTTAATCATTGTGGAAGACAGTGTAATGATTCTTCAAAAAGCTAAAAATAGAACTACCATTTGACCCAGCAATTGCATCCCTGGGTATATACCAAAGAGAATATAAATCATTCTGCCATAAAGACATATACATGTGTTTGCTTACTGAAACACTATTCACAATAGAAAGGGCATGGATTCAATCCAGGTGCTTATCAGTGGTAGATTAGATAAGAAAAATGTAGTGCATATACACCATGGAATACTATTTGGCCATAAAAAGGAATAAAAATATATGTCCTTTGAGAGAACATGGATGAGGCTTGAGGCCATAATCCTAAACAAATTAATGCAGAAACAGAAAACCAGTACCACATGTTCTCACTTTTAAGTGGGACATAAACATTGAGCACACATGGACACAAGTATGAATACAATAGTCACTGGGGGCCTACCAGAGGGTAGGAGGAGGGAGAGAATCAGAAACAATTAACTATTGGGTAGTAGGTTTAGTACCTGTGTGAGAATACAATCTGTAAAACAAATACCTGTGACATGAGTTTACTTATACAACAAACTTGCACGTGTACCCCTGAACCTAAAATAAAAGTTAAAAAAAAGTCAAATTATCCCACAATTTATACTTTAATCCAGACTTAATAAGCATGTTCATTCTCTATTCTTCAGCAAAAATCGAGTATTTTCAGTATGATTCTTAATCTAATGTAAATAAGTTATTTGTAATCCTGAATATGATAGGAATTTTTTTTTAATCTTTTGATGTCCCAGTTTTCATGAAGATCCATCATAGCTGTGTGTCTGTAAGTGAAATTTTATATATTATTTGACTGTATTCCATATTCCATTGTTTCTCCCCTCCATCTGTGTAATATTTACACTGCTTGTGAATTTTTTATTGTATAGGTACTGGATATTTCAGATGTATTCTCTGTGTCTGCAACTTTTTAAAATAATTTTACATCATTTTTTATTTCAGACAGTACTGTGGGAACACTAGGCATATCTTCTAGCTTATAATTCCATCTTGTGTTGTTTGTTCTTCAATTTTTCTTTGTGTGGAAATTTTAAATTATTTCAGTAATCATGTTTTCAATGAGAACTCTAATTACATCCTTCCCTGTGCATTTTATATTATTTCATACTTGTCTTCTTTCCATAGAATATTGGATGGCAATGTGCTCTGTTAAAAAATATACATATTTTGTATTTCTGGGGATTGGGGGTGATATCCCCTTTATTATTTTTTATTGCATCAGTTTGATTCTTCTCTTTTTCTTTTTTTATTAAACCGGCTAGTGGTCTATTTTGATGATCTTTTCTAAAAAAAAATCATCTCCTGGATTTATTGATTTTGGGGGTTTTGTGTCTCTATCTCCTTCAGTTCTGCTCTGATCTTAGTTATTTCTTGTCTTCTGCTAGCTTTTGAGTTTTTTTCATCTTGCTCCTCTAGCTTTTTCAATTTTAATGATAGGGTGTCAATTTTAGATCTTTCCTTGCTTCATATGTGGGCATTTATTGCTATAATTTCCATCTAGACACTGCTTTAAATGTGTCCCAGATTCTGGTACCCTGTGCCTTTGTTCTCACTGGTTTTGAAGAACATCTTTACTTCTGCTTTCATTTCATTGCTTATCCAGTTGATATTCAGGAGCCAGTTGTTCAGTTTCCATGAAATTGTGCATTTCTGAGTTAGTTTCTGAATTCCGAATTCTGATTTGATTGCCCTGTAGTCTGAGAGACTGTTTGTTATGATTTCTGTTCTTTTGCATTTGCTGAGGAGTAACTTACTTCCAAGCATGTGGTCAATTTTAGAGTAGGTGCCATGTGGTGCTGAGAAGAATGCATTTCTGTGGGTTTGGGGTGGAGATTTCTATAGATGTCTGTTAGGTCCGCTTGGTCCAGATCTGAGTTCAAGTCTTGGATACCCTTCTTAATGTTCTGTCTCATTGATCTCTCTAATATTAACAGTTGAGTGTTGTTAAAGTATCCCACCACTACTGTGTGGGAGTCTAAGTCTCTTTGTAAATCATGAAGAACTTGCTTTATGTATCTGGGTGCTCCTGTATTGGGTGTGTATATATTTAGGATCATTAGCTCTTCTTGTGGCATTGATCCTTTTACCATTATGTAATGCCTTTCTTTGTCTCTTTTGATCCTTGTTGGTTTAAAGTCCATTTTATCAGAGACTAGGATTGCAACTCCTGCTTTTTTTTTTGTTTGTTTGTTTCTCTCCATTTGTTTGGTAAATCTTCCTTCATCCCCTTATTTTTAGTCTGTGTGTGTCCTTGAATGTGAGATGGGTTTCCTGAATACAGCATACTGATGGGTCTTGATTTTTATCCAATTTGCCAGTCTGTGTCTTTGACTGGGGCATTTAGCCCATTTACATTTAAGGTTAATATTGTTATGTGTTAATTCGATTCTGCCATTTTGGTGCTAACTGGTTGTTTTGCCCATTAGTTGATGCAATTTCTTCATTGTGTCGATGGTCTTTACCATTTAGTAAAGTTTTTAGAGTGGCTGATACTGGTTGTTCCTTTTCATGTTTAGTGCTTTTTTCATGAGCTCTTATAAGGCAGGCCTGGTGGTGACAAAATTTCTCAGCATTTGCTTGTCTGTAAAGGATTTTATTTATCCTTCACTTATAAAGTTTAGTTTGGCTGGATATGAAATTCTAGGTTGAAATTTCTTTTCTTTAAGGATGTTGAATATTGGCCCCCACTCTCTTCTGGCTTGTAGAGTTTCTGCTGACAGATCAGCTGTGAGTCTGATGGGCTTCCCTTTGTAGGTAAACCAACCTTTCTCTCTAGCTGCCCTTAGCATTTTTTCCATCTTGTCAACCCTGGTGAATCTGAAGATTATGTGCCTTGGGGTTGCTCTTCTTGAAGAATATCTTTGTGATGCTTCCTGTATTTCCTGAACTTGAATTTTGGCCTATCTTGCTTTGTTGGGGAAGTTCTCCTTGATAATATCCTGAAGAGCATTTTCTAGCTTGAATTCTTTCTCCCTGTCATATTCAGGTACACCTATGAAATGTAGATAAGGTCTTTTCACATAATCCCATATTTCTTGGAGGCTTTGCTCATTTCTTTTCACTGTTTTTTCTCTAATCTTGCCTTCTCATTTTATTTCATTGAGTTCATTTTCAGTCGCTGATATCCTTTCTTCTGTTTGGTTGATTCAGAAATTATTACAAACAAAACAAAAAGAGAGGATCCTTCCTAAATCATTTTATGAGACCAATATCATGCTAATACCAAAACCTGACAGAGACACAACTAAAAAAGAAAATATCAGGAGAATATCCATAATGAATATGGATGCAAAATCGTCAGTACAATACTGGCAACTGATTGCAACAGCACATCGAAAGCTTATCCACCATGATCAAGTAGGCTTCATTCTGGGGATGCAAGGCTGGTGCAACATACCCAAGTTTGTAAATATAATCCACCACATAAACAAAACCAAAGACAAAAACCACATGATTATCTCAATAGATGCAGAGAAGGTCTTTGACAAAATTTAATAGCACTTTTTGCTGAAAACTCTCAATAAAGTAGGTGTTGATGGAAAGTGTCTCAAAATAATAAAAGCTATTTATGACAAACCCACAGCCAATATCATACTGAATGGGCAAAAACTGGAAGCATTCACTTTGAAATCTGGCACTAGACAAGAATGCCCTCTCCCATCACTTATATTCAATAAAATATTAGAAGTCTAGCAAGAGCAATCAGACAAGTAAAAGAAATAAAGATATTCAATCAGGAAAGGAGGAAATCAAATTGTCTCTATTTGCAGATGACATGATTGCATATATAGAGGAGACCCCATTTTCTCAGCCCCAAATCTCCTTAAAAAGCAACTTCAGCAAAGTCTCAGGATACAAAATCAGTGTGCAGAAATCACAAGCATTCCTATACACCAATAACAGACTAACAGAGAGCTGAATCAAGAGCAAACTCCCATTCACAATTGCTACAAAGTGAATAAAATACCTAGGAACACAACTAACAAAGGATGTAAAGGACCTCTTCAAGGAGAACTACAAACCATGGCTCAAGGAAGTAAGAGAGGACCAAAAAAAAAAAAAGGAAAAACATTCCATGCTCGTTGTTAGGAAGAATCATGAAAATGGCCGTACTCCCCAAAGTAATTATAGATTCAATGCCATCCCCATCGAGCTACCATTGACCTTCTTCACAGAACTGGAAAAAAACAACTTAAACTTCATATGAAACCACAAAAGAGCCCACATAGCCAAGAAAATCCTAAGCAAAAAGAACAAAGCTGGAGGCATCCTGCTTCCTGACTTCAAACTATGATACGAGGCAACAGTAATCAAAACAGGATGGTACTGGTACTAAAACAGAGACATAGACCAATGGAACAGAACAGAGACCTCAGAGGCAATGTTACACATCTACAACCATCTGATCTTTGACAAACCTGACTAAAACAAGCAATGGGGAAAGGAGTCCTTGTTTAATAAATTGTGTTGGGAAAACTGGTTAGCCATATCCAGAAAACAGAAACTGGACCCCTTCCTGAAACCTTACACTAAAATTAACTCCAGATGGATTAAAGACTTAAACATAAGACCTAACACCATAAAAACCCTAGAAGAAAACCTAGGGAAAACCATTCAGGACACAGGCATAGGCAAGGACTTCATGACTAAAACACCAAAAGCATTGGCAACAAAACCCAGTATAGACAAATGGAATCTATTTAAACTCCAGAGCTTCTGTACAGCAAAAGAAACAATCATAGAGTGAACCAGCAACCAACAGAATGGGAAATAAATTTTGCAATCTACCCATCTGACAAAGGGCTAATATCCAGAATCTACAAAGAGCTGAAACAGATTTACAAGAAAAAGCAAACAAACTCATCCAAAAGTGGGCAAAGGATATGAACAGACACGTTTTAAAAGAAGAGATATAGGAGGCCAACAAACATGAAAAAATGCTCATCATCACTGGTCATTAGAGAAATGCAAATCAAAATCATATTGAGATACCATCTCACACCAGTTAGAATGGCGATTATTAAAAAATCTGGAGACAACAGATGCTGGAGAGGGTGTGGAGAAATAGGAACACTTTTACACTGTTGGTGGAGTGTAAATTAATTCAACCATTGTGGAAGACAGTGTGGCAATTCCTCAAGGATCCAGTAATAGAAATTTCATTTGACTCAGCAATCCCATTACTGGGTACATACCCAAAGGTTTATAAATTGTTCTGTTATAAAGACACATGCACATATATGTTCATTGTAGCACTTTTTACAATAGCAAAGACCTGGAACCAACCCAAATGCCCATCAATGATAGACTGGACAAGAAAAATGTGGCACATATACAGCATGGAGTACTATGCAGCCATAAAAAATGATGAGTTTGTGTGCTTTGTAGGGACCTGGATGAAGCTGGAAACCATCATGCTCAGCAAACTGACACAAGAACTGAAAATCAAACATTGCATGTTCTCACTCATAAGCAGGTGTTGAACAATGAGAACACATGGGCACAGGGAGGAGAGCATCACACACTGGGGTCTGTTGGGGGTGAGGTTAGGGCAGGGACAGTGGGGAATGGGGAGGTTGAGAAGGGGTAACATGGGGAGAAATGCCAGATATAGGTGACAAGGGGATGGAGGCAGCAAATCACCTTGTCATATATGTATCTATGCAACAATCCTGCATGATCTGCACATGTATCCCAGAACCTAAAGCACAATAATATATCTATCTCTATACACACACACACACACACACACACACACACACACACACACATATATTCACACACACATGTATATATATATATATATACACCCACATATATATACACACATATATATACACGCACACACATATATATTCACACACACATATATATACACACATATATATTCACACACATGTATATGTGTATATATATATACACACACATATATTCACACACACACATATATATACACACATATATATTCACACGCACATGTGTATATATATACACACACATATATACACATACATATATATTCACACACACACATGTATATGTGTATATATATATACACACATACATATATATTCACACATACATGTATATGTGTATATATATACACACACATATATATTCACACACATATATACACACATATATTCACATTCACATGTATATATATACACACATATATACACACACATATATGTATATTCATACACATGTATATGTATATATACACACATATATATTTACACACATGTATATATATACACACACATATATATTCACACACATATATACACACATATATATACACACACATATATACACACACATATATGTATATTCATACACATGTATATGTATATATATACACACATATATTTACACACACATGTTTATATATACACACACATATATATTCACACACATATATATACACACATATATATACACACACATATATATATTCACACACACATGTATATATATTTTCAGCATTCTTTGCAGCTATGGACAGTTGTGTTCTAGTAAATATTTAGCAACTGGTTCTCTCATTGTCTTTTCTTGACTGGAATGTGAGTATGAAACTGGAGTTAGGGGCTCGGCATGGTGGTTCATGACTGTAATCTCAGCCTTTTGGGAGGCTGAGGAAGGCAAGGAGTTAGAGACCAGCCTGGCCAACATGCCAAAACCCTGTCTCTACTAAAAATACAACAATTAGCCAGGCATGGTGGTGTGAGCCTGTAGTCCCAGTTATTTGAGAGGAGGAGGTAGGAGAATCATTTGAATCTAGGAAGTGGAGAGTGGGATGAGCCAAGATCACATCACTGTAATTCAGTCTGGCAACAAAATAAGACTTCCTCTCAAAGAGAGAAAGAAAAAGGGAGGAAGAAAGGAAGGAAGGAAGAAGGGAGGGAGGGAGGAAAGAAGAAAAGAAAGAAGGAAGGAAGAAGGGAGGGAGGGAGGGAGGAAAGAAGGAAGGAAGGAAGAGGGAAAAGGAGGGAGGGAGGGAAGAAAGAAGGAAGGAAGGAGAAAAGAGAAGAGAAGAGGAGAAAGGGAAGGAAGGAAGGAAAGGGGAAAACCGCAGTTAGGGTAGCAATCCTATGATAATGAGGGCTGCCATTTCTGAGGAGAGTGGTGCAGGATAAATCTAATGGAAAACATTTAAAACGTTGTAGAGTGCTATGACATTTACCTTTAAACTTCTTGTTAAGCTGATTTCTTTTAACAACCAAACCAATTCTCAAACTACCTAGCAGTCCTTAAGTTACACTACAGTGAGGCTATAAAAATAATCATTAAATTTGAAACTAATATGATCTTAATAACCAGTGAGGGAAACTATAATTATTCCTTGTATTAAGCAGGTTCACTGTGCACTGATTACCATTATGCTTGAGGCCAGTGAGACAGAACACACTCATATGTAGTGCATTACGTGAAGTGGATATAATATTTACAGGTAGGTGGCAAGGGTTAAAGAAGCCAACAATGAATCGTGAACCAGTCCCCCAGACTCAAGAAAACTACCCAGGGTAGCATTACCTTAGCTGCACAAGCCTCACTTGCACTGAAGCTGAGGGACCCTGAAGAACAATCTATCCTGGGTTATACACCCCAGAGTCCACATTACCCACTGTGAAAATCTTTGAAGGACATTCTTCTTCCAAGAGAGAGGAATAAAGCCCCGGCTGTCCTGGGCAGTTCCTCCATAACTCAAGATATTACATGTCCTTGGAGGCACAGGAACAAGGTTTATGCTGTTTTAGACAGTTCGTCCCTGTCTCAGGATATTACACCCTCAAACCACTTTATGTTTAATCTTAGAAACTACAAACAAGAAAGTGAGGAGAGCTAGTTTGGTCCAAGACCATCTGGAGAATCATTCTGCACCATGATCTCTAGAACTTTTTGTCAAAATATTAAAAATTCCCTTACTCTCAGTTACCAACATATAGAAAAATCAAAAACAAACAAATATATATTTAACACGTGGTAATATAAACATTAAAAACATTGATAATTAAAGTGTTTTATTTCTTTCTAATAAAACTTAAGAAAGTAGTTTCAGCAGTGCTTGTCTTCTTGTCATGTAAGTTAAGATATAGAGTGAGCATCTTTTCTACATCATTGTGAATCGCTATATACTTTTTAAGTAATTATTTTTCTAATTGGTAATTAAAAATTGTATACATTTACAGAGTACAAAAATGTTTTGATATATGGGTACATTGTAGAGTGGCTAAATCAAGCTAACTAACAGATGCATTACTTAATTTATTATTATTATTATTATTATTATTTTTTTGGCAAGAACACTTAAAATCTACTCTCAGCAATTTTCAAGTATAAAATACATTGTTATTAACCATAGTCACCATGTTGTACAGTAGCTCCCTAGACCGTTCCCTTCTGTCTAACTGATATATTTTATCCTTTGACCCATATCTCCTCATTCCCTCCACCTCCCCCAGTCACTGGAAACCACTTTCTATTCTCAGTTTCTGTGAGTTCAGCTTTTTTAGATTCCACGTTTGAGTTACACAATTTGGTCTTTGTCTTTTTGTGCCTGGCTTATTTCACTTTGAATAATGTTCTCCAGGTTCATCTATGTTGTCGCACATGAAAAGAATTCTTTATCTTTTAAGGCTGAATAATATATAGAACTGAATGCTATTCAGCCTTAAAAATTAAAAAAGAATAAAAGTTTAAAATCTATCTATCTATCTATCTGTCTGTCTGTCTGTCTGTCTGTCTATCTATCTATCTATCTGCCTACCTATCTATCTCTCACATTTTCTTCAACCATTGAGGGGGCACATAGGTTGACTCTGTATCTTAGCTATCATTAGTAATGCTGCAGTGAACATGAAGTACAGACATTGTTCCAACATACTATTGGAAATATATAAAATATATGTTCCAACATATATTTTATTTCCTATATATACCCAGTAGTGAGATTGTTGGAGCATATAATAATTCTATTTTTAGCTTTTTGAGGAACATCCATGTTATTTTCCATTTTATCTATACTGATTTACCTCCCAACCAACAGCGTACAAAAGTTCTCCTTTCTATACATTCTCACCAACACTTATCTTTTGTCTTTTTGATAACAACTATTCAAATAGGTGTCAGGTGATATCTTACTGTGATTTTAATGAGCATTTCCTTGAAAATTAGTTGATCATCACTCTCAGCTTCTATGGGTTTAACCTTTTTAGATTCCACACTTACGTTCAATAGTTTGATATTTGTTTTCATGTGCTTGGCTTATTTGTGTTTTTCTTGTATTTTAAATTTTGTGTTGTTAGAATGTTGTACTCCTATTTAAGTTTGAATCAGCGTCCAATATTTTTTTTTTTCAATTTTATGAAAATTTTATTATTTTTTTAAACAGACTCAAAGCTTACAAAGGCTCCCAATTTAATTTTTGCTAAGTTAGGTCTTTAAAACAAATGTTTCGTTGCAAACAAACTGGTAAGACACTGCAATTCTAAAAAGAGATGTAAGATCTGATCTCAAAATAAAGGACAACCCAAGAAGACACCATTGGCAGCTTGCCTCCATGTCCTCAAGGTCATTTCTCTCCCACATCTGTGATTCCTACCCCAACCTTTTGGTTAGGGAAGTGTGAGAGGCAGCCAGATCTCAGCATTTCTCAACAAATTCAGGGCCGGGACTCTAAGATTCAGGTCCCCCTCTCCTAACCTCTCCTTAACACAGAGGCTCCATGGCAGGTGGCACCAGAGAGATCCTTGCTGGCCAATCAGGAAGACAGTCTGACCAAGATCCGTGATGCCAGGGCCAATATTTTATTCTTTACACTGTCAATGTTTTGGAATATTCCTGAGAATTCCTTTAGGATGACGTTTCTTGCTGGAACAGCTTTATGTGTTTCATCTTAATATTTCCTTTCTTTATGGTAACTAATTTCATCTTCTACTCCTTTTTATAAAATCATGTTTAAGTTTAGTTAATTGATAATGTAATTTTCCTTCAGAACCATAATTATCATTCTCCTCCTAGGATTAATGATCCTAATTATACTAAGAATTTGGGTGGAGACTTGTAGTCTAGTGGGTCTTTCCTTTCAAAGACTATGAGAACACCTATATGTGAGGGCTTTTAATTTGCCACCACAGCTGAGGTTAGCTGAGGAACTCCCATCTCTCTAGTTGCAAAGTCTACTCTTTAACTCTATCAAAAAATATGTTCCACATTATTTCAATAGTTGATTTCATGGTGTTCCCTGCAGATAAACATCACAACGATGCATGTGGATACTTGCCTGGTATGAATGACATTGCTGCCTACTTCTTGTCTTATTCTCATTCTATTTCGCAGAGAACTTGGGTCTCAGTTTCCTAAGATAGTTGCATTTTATTTATCATTTCTCCCATTTTCCTGATGAAGTTGCATGTTCTTTTGTACTCTAAGGTTCTTTTATTAATCGGATGCAATTTTCTTTATATTTTCAGATAATTCTTCAGTGTTACTGTCTTGTTCCTTCTTATCATTGTTTTTATATTCATATTTTTGCTGTTTGTAATCACTTTTTGGTAGAGAAGAGGAACACATTTTGCCTTCATTGAACTAACCAGATAAACGCTAAAATTAGGTAATGACACTTTGAAAAATTCAGATGTTGAATAGAATTTCATGAAAGCATAAGGAAAAATATATTAAAGTTTCAGTTTTCTGTGGTAATGTTTTGCAAATGTCTTAGTGTTTATAAATACTTAGGATTATATACTTAGCAAACATTTCCCATGTCACTAATACTGGAGAATACCCTTGCTACCACAAAAGGACATTTAAGCACATAGCCCACAGGCACTACAAAGCAACGTTGTAGTCAAATCTACATAACAACCAGCTAACAATATGATGACAGATTCAAAATCAATGCTAACATATCAATACTAACTTTGAATGTAAATTGGCAAATACTGCACTTAAAAGACACAGAGTGGCTGGCTGGATAAAAAGATAAGACCAAAGCATCTGTTGTCTTCAAGAGACCTGTCTTACATATAATGACACCCACAGGCTTGAAGTAAAAGGGTGAAGTAAGATCTGCCATAGAAGCGGGAAACAAGAAAGAGCAGCAGCCACTATTCTTATATCAGGTACAGCAGACTTTAAACCAACAAATATTAAGAAGGACAAGGAAGGGCATTACTTAATAATAAAGGGTACAATACATCAAGAAGTCTTAAGTATCCTAATATATACACACTCCTAATACTGGAGCCCTCAGATTCATAAAACAACTTCTTGACCTACGAAAAAACTTGGATAACCACACAATAACAGTGTGAGCTTTCAGCCTCCCACTGACAACATTAGACAGATAATCAAGGGAAAAAGCTAACAAAGAAACTCTGAACCTTCACTCAACACTTGATCAATTTGACCTAATAGACATCTACAGAACACTACAGCCAACAACCACAAAAAATATACCCTTTTGATACTCTAAGATAGACCACATGCTCAGTCATAAAGCAAGCCTCAAAGAATCCAAAAAAAGTGAAATCATACCAAGCACAGTCTCAGACCACAATGCAATAAAAATAGAATTCAAATACAAAGAAGACTTCCCAAAACTACACAAATACATAGAAATTAACAATTTACTCCTGAATAACTCCTAGATGAACACCCAAATTAGGACATAAATAAAAAATTATTTGAAGTTAATGAAAATAAGAAAACTACTTACCAAAATCTCTGGGATGCAGTTGAAACAGTATTAAGAGGAATGTTTACAGCCCTAAACACGTTTATCAAAAGTTAGAAAGGTGTTAAATTAGCAATGTAACTTTTCACCTAAAGGAACTAGGAAAAAAAAAAAAAAGAGCAAACCAATTTCAAAGATAGCACAAGAAAAGAAATAACTAAAATTAGAGATAACTTAATGAAACTGAAATACAGAAACCCATACAAAAGACCAATAAAACCAAGAGTTGGGTCCTCAAAAAGATAAATAAGCTCAATGGACCTCTAGCTAGATTGACAAAACAACAAACAAACAAACAAACAAACAAACAAACAAACAAAAAACCAAAGAAAAAGATCTATAAGCACAATCATAAGCACAATCAGAACTGACAAAGGTGA
Source organism: Saimiri boliviensis (assembly GCF_048565385.1). Taxonomy (NCBI): domain Eukaryota; kingdom Metazoa; phylum Chordata; class Mammalia; order Primates; family Cebidae; genus Saimiri; species Saimiri boliviensis. The sequence continues at coordinate 104,771,127 of NC_133459.1, forward strand.
TATTACAGCTGATCCTATAGAAATACGAAAGATTTTTAGAGACTACCAAGAACAACTCTATGCACACAAATTAGAAAATCTAGAGGAAATGAATGAATTCCTAGAAGCACATAATCTTCTAAAGTTGAATTGGGAAAAGACTGAAACCCTGAATAGAGCAATATCAACATCCGTTATTGAGTCAGTAACAAAGAACCTGCCAACCAAAAAAAGCCCTGTACCAGATAGATTCACAGCCAAATCCCTCAGACATTGAAACTATTACAAAAAATTGAGGAAGAAGGCCTCCTCCCTAATTCATTCTATGAAGCCAACATCAGGCTGATACCAAAATCTGGCAGAGACACATTGAGAAACAAAAATTTCAGATCAGTATCTCCCATGAACATAGATGCAAAATTCCTGAATAAAATACTAACAAATCAAATCCAACAGAACATCAAAAAGTTAATATACGATTGTCAAGTAGGCTTTATCAATGGGATACAAGGCTGGTTCAATATACACAAATCTATAAATGTGATTCACTGCATAAACAGACTTAAAACCAAAAACCATGTTCTGCATTTCAATAGATACAGAGAAAGCTTTCAGTAAAATCCAACATTGCTTCATGATAAAAACCCTCAACAGACCATGCATCAGAGGAACATACCTCAAAATAATAAGAGCCATTTGTGACAAACCCACAGCCAACATCATACCGAATGGGAAAGTTTGAATCATTCCTCTTGAGAATTAGGAGGATGCCTACTCTCACTACTCTTACTCAACATAGTAATGGAATTCCTAGCCTCAGCAACGAAGCAAGAGAAAAAAAGAAAAAGAAAAAGAAAAGGCATCTAAATAGGGAAGGAAAATGTCAAACTGTTTCTCTAGTCTAATGATATGATTCTATACCTAGAAAATCCTAGAGAGTCTGTCAAAAGACTCTTAGAATTGACAAACAACTTTAGTAAAATTTCAGGATACAAAATCAATGTACAAAATCAGTAGCTACCAATGTCCATACCAAGACTGAAATCAAGAACACTATACAACCTACAACAGCCTCAAAGAAAATGAAATACCTAAGAATACAGCTAACCAAGGAGGCAAAAGATCTCTAAAAGGAGATTTACAAAACACTACTGAAAGAAATTAGAGATGACACAAATAAATGAACAAACATTCCATGATCATATACTGAAAGAATCAACATCATAAAAATATCCACACTGCCCAAGCAATTTACAGATTGAGTGCTATTCCTATCAAACTACGCATGTGATTCTTCGCAAACTGTATATCAAACTAAGGCCTGATATCCGGACTCTAGAGGCAACTTAAACAAATCAGCAAACAAACAAACAAAACAAGTTACCCCCTTTAAAAATGGCCAGAGGACCTGAATAGATGCCTCTCAAAAGAAGACACACAAATTACCAACAAACATATGAAAATATGCTCAATATCACTTATCAAATGCAAATCAAAACCACAATGAGATGCATCTTATGTTAGTCAAAAAGGCTATTATTAAAAAGTAAAAAGAAAAAAAAAAAGATGCTTGAGAGGCTGTGGAGAAGATGGAATGCTTATACACTGTTGGTGGAAGTGTAAATTAGTCCAGCCACTATAGAACGCCATTAACAGATTTCTCAAAGAACCCAAAACAGAGCTAGCATTCAGCTAAGCAATCCCATCACTGGTATATATTCAAAGCAAAATAAATAACTCTACCAAAAAGACACATGCACTTGTGGGTTCATTGCAGCAATATTCACAATAACAAGGACGTGGAATCAACCCAGGTACCCATCAGTGGTAGATTAGAAAAAGAAAATGTGATAAATATACATTATGAAAGCTATACGGCCAGAAAAGATAATAAAAATATGTCCTTTATAAAATTTGGAGATGCTAGAGGCCATAATCTTAAGCAAATTAATGCTGAAACAGAAAACCAGATACTACCTGTTCTCCCTTATAAGTGGGAGCTAAACATTGAGCACACATGGACATGAAAATGGGAACAACAGACGCTATGGACTACTACAGGGGAGGTAAGGAGAAGTGGTTTAAAAACCTACCTATCAGGTATGCTCACTACTTGGGTGACAAGATCCATACTCTAAAATCTCAGCAAAACTCAATATTCCCATGTTACAAACCTGCATATGCACCGTCTGTATCTAAAATGAGTTTAAATTTAAAAATATAAAATCAAGTAAATAAATAAAGGGTAAAACTATTTTTTAAAGAAATTGCATTTGTCACATAAATATAAATCTAAATAATTATTTTGATAGTGCTATTTTAGATAAAGATGTTAAATGAAAAGAAAATTGGGCTTAGGAGTCAAACAGGTGTAGGTTTTAATGTCATCTCCACTTTTTAGTAGCTATAAGACCTTGAGGATATATATGTTGGTATCTGTCTATCTCAGTTTGCTGACATGTAAAATGGACATTAAACATCTTTTTTTTCCCCCTTTTCTTTTTTATTTTCTTTTTTGATATAAAGTCTTGCTATGTTGCACAGGCTAATCTCAAACTCTTGGGCTCAAGCAGTTTTTCCACGTCACCCTCCCAACTAGCTAAGATTACAACCACATGCCAATGTACCTGGCACACATTATAACATCTCGCTATGAGATTGTTGTGAAGATTATATGAGATCCTGCATTCAGATCATCCTCTGCTTGATTAATAATGATTTATCAGTTATATTTAGGTGTATAGGTTGCATATTGCATATTGTACAGCACACACCTGTGTGGTTGTACATGCAAACACTGGCCAAAAGTAAAATATTGCTCTATTTATTAATACATCTTATTATTAAAGATATAGATGTTTTCTAATTTTTTTCATTAGTGTTCTAAACTAAAGCATCTAATCAATTATCTCAGTTTTCCTCAAGTTACAGTTTCTTGGGTGTACATTTTACACTTTTACTGGAAACTTAATTTTCACATAGTTCTATTTGATGAAGCTCATAATGGCAAATAATTTGATTAAATTTTATCCTGAAGTTTTTGAAGAGGAAGCTCTGCTTTATGAAACTGTCTTCATGCACATTCCTTCTTTATGGAATTTCATGTCTTCAGAAAAATTGTAGCTGTTTCCCCCATTCCTCCAGGATTTGTGCAGATTGTTGGAGAGAACAGGTTCACTTTGTGAGTAATTTTGCATTTTGATCTTTTAGACAATAGTCTGTTGGCTTTCTTGAGTTTTATTTTTGTTTTGTTTTTTGTTTTTTTGGCAAAAAGGAAACAGGATAACACTTGAGACAAAAAAAAAAAACATATATAGCAACAAGAATACATGTTGCCAAAGTAAGAGAATAGACGAAGCATGTAGGCTAGCACCCAATTCTGAAGCAAATATGAATATCTACCCTGTGGCAGACTTTATTCTAAGTGCTGGTAAACAAGACACATATGGCATAAGAGATTCAAAAACTTTCCAGAGCCAAAATGCTTTATTTCTCATTGAATACATACATAAAAATTAAATTCTTCTCAAAGGAATTACCAATTAGGAGACATGCAAATCAATGGCCTATTTAATCAAACTCACACAAAGAGAAACCTGACAGTCAGTAGCAATTCTCTCCCATTGTCTACATATACATGAGAAACACATTAAGAGCTTCCCTCTCAGTTTCCTATGTACATATCAGGCTTTCAAAGTATAGAGTTGGCTGAATAGCACTGCCAATGCAATTGCTTCCCACTGAAGTCTCAGGATCTTTCCAATCTGCAAAATAACATGCATAGAATTCTTACTTCTCCCTGAAGCATATCCACTACCTCAAAGAAGAATCTCTGCTTTATTTGGCAATGGAGAAAAATATTTTAAACATTTTCTAGTTATGTATGAATATACTTTATATTATTATAACACATTGTGTCATAAATATGTTATAATATATTAATACACCTATATATTTTTTATGATGTATGTATATGCCTCATGTGCTTAAAAATCTATTTACTCATCTTTGACTTTAGGTTTCAATTTCCTATTCAACGTTTTATTGTATTATTTAAATACTAAAAACTGACCTCAGTGACAAAGAAAATGTATACCAAAGAGTTCAGTTCTGGTATGTTCTAAACCACAAAGGTGCATGGAGATATCCATTAAAGCATTTGGAAATATTAGATGAGCTCAGGAGAGAAGCCTTTTCTAAAAACATAAATTTTAGAGTTGTTAATATTTAGATGGTATTTAAAGTCAAATATCTGAATACTGTTATCAATACTTTCATATCTATATAAATCGATATGAAAAGAAGGCAAAGAACTGAGTCATGGAGCACTCCAACATTAAACATAAAAGTTACAAAGTTTATATGGAGAGGCAAAAGACCCACAAAGGCCAACACGATATTGAAGAAGAATGAAGTCAGTGGACTGACACTACGCAACTTTAAGGCTTACTAAAAAAGGACAGTAATCAAGACAGTGTGAGACTGAGGAATAAACAGACAAAGTGATCAATGGAATAGAAAAAAGTGTCCCAACATGAAACCTAACAAGTATAGTCAAATAATCTGAGAAAGGGGCAAAAGCAATACAATAGAGGAAAGATAGTCTGGTCAACAAATGGTGCTGGAACAGCTGGACATCCAAACACACACACAAAATAATTTTGACATAAACTTGATTCCTTTCACAAAAATTAACTAAGTGGATTAAAGACCTAAATGTAAAATGCAAAGCAATATAACTCCTGGAGTATAATGTAAGAGAAAATCTATCTAACCTTGGGTATGACAATGAGTTTTTTCTTCTGTATTGCTATACTTTAAGTTCTGGGGTATACGTGCAGAATGTGCATGTTTGTTACATAGGTATACACATACCATGGTGGTTTGCTGCACCCATCAACCCGTCATCTACATTAGGTTTTTCTCTGAATGCAATCCTTCCCCTAATCCCCCACCCCCGAAAGGCCCCAGTGTGTGATGTTCCCCTCCCTGTGTCCATGTGTTCTTGTTGTTCAACTCCCACTTATGACTGAGAACATGCAGTGTTTGGTTTTTCTGTTCCTGTTTTAGTTTGCTGAGAATGATGGTTTCCAGTTTCACCCATGTCCCTGCAAAGGACATGAAGTCAACCTTTTTTATGGCCACATATTATTCCACGGTGAATATGTGCTACATTTTCTTTATCCAGTCTATTATCCATGGGCATTTGGGTTGGTTCCAAGTCTTTGCTATTGTGAACAGTGCTGCAGTGAACATAGGTGTGCATGTGTCTTTATAATAGAATGATTTATAAACCTCTGGGTATGTAACCAGTAATGGAATTGCTGGGTCAAACAGTATTTCTGGTTCTAGATCCTTGAGGAATTGCCACACTTTCACAATGGTTGAACTAATTTACACTCCCACCAATGGTGTAAAAGCATTCCTGTTTCTCCACATTCTCTCCAGCATGTGTTGTTTCCTGACTTTTTAATTATCACCATTCTAACTGGTCTGACATGGTTTCTCATTGTAGTTTTGATTTGCATTTCTCTAATGACTAGCAATAATGAGATTTTTTTCATAAGTTTGGTGGTTGCATAATGTCTTCTTTTGAGAAGTGTCTGTTCATATCCTTCACCCACTATTTAATGGAGTTGTTTTTTCTTGTAAATTTAAGTTCTTTGTAGTTTCTAGATATTATCCTTTGATAGATGAAGAGATTGCAAAAATTTTCTCTCATTTTGTAGGTTGCCTGTTCACTCTGATGATAGTTTCTTTTGCTGTGCAGAAGCTCTTTGGTTTAATTAGATCCCATTTGTCAATTTTGGCTTTTGTCATCATTGCTTTTTGGTGTTTTAGTTATAAAGTGTTTGCTCATGCCTATGTCCTGAATGGTATTGGCTAGGTTTTCCTCCAGGGTTTTTATGGTTTTTCGTCCTACGTTAAGTCTTTAATCCACTTTAAATTAATTTTTGCATAAGGTGTAAGGAAAGGATGCAGTTTCAATTTTCTGGATATGGCTAGCTGGTTTTACCAATAGCATTTATTAAATAAAGAATTATTTCCCCATTGCTTGTTTTTGTCAGGTTTGTCAAAGATCAGATGGTTGTAGATGTGTGGTGTTATTTCTGAGGCCTCTATTCTGTTCCATTGATCTATATATCTGTTTTGGTACCAGTACTATGCTGTTTTGGTTACTGTAGACTTGTAGTATTGTTTGAAGTCAGGTAGCATGATGCCGCCAGCTTTGCTTCCTTTGCTGAGTAATGCATGGCTAATCAGGCTCTTTTTTGGTTCCATATGAAATTTAAAGTAGTTTTTCTAATTACGCAAAGAAAGTCCATGGTACCTTGATGCAGATAGCATTCAATCGATAAATCACTTTGGGCTATATGGCCATTTTCACAATATTGATTCTGCCTAACAATGAGCATGGGATTTTTGTTTGCTTATGTCCTCTCTTATTTCCTTGAACAGTCGTTTGTAGTTCTCCTTGAAGAGGCCCTTCACAACCCTTCCAAGTTTTGTTCCCAGGTATTGTATTCTATTTGTAGCAAAATGTGAATGGGAGTTCACTCATGATCTGGCTGTTAGTCTATTATTGGTATGTAGAAGTGCTTGTGATTTTTTGCATATTGATGGTATCCTGAGACTTTGCTGAAGTTGCTTATCAGCTTAAGGAGATTTGGGGTTGAGATAATGGGGTTTTCTAAATATACAATCTTGTCATCTGCAAGCAGAGACAATTTGACTTCCTCTCTTCCTATTTGAATACATTTTATTTCTTTCTCTTGCCTTATTGCCCTGGCCAGAACTTCCAATACTGTGTTGAATAGAAGTGGTGAGAGAGGGCATTCTTGTGGGTTTTCAGAGGGAATGCTTCCAATTTTTGCTTATTCAGTATGATATTGGCTGTTCATTTGTCATAAATAGCTTTTATTATTTTAAGATACATGCCAATAAAATCTAGTTTATTGTGAATTTTTAGCATGAAGAGGTGTTGAATTTTGTCAAAGGCCTTTTCTGCATCTATTGTGGTAATCATGTGGTTTTTTTGACATTGGTTCTGTTTATGTGATGAATTACCTTGATTGATTTGCATATGTTGAACCAGGTTTGCATCCCAGGGATGAAGCTAACTTGATCATGGTGGGTAAGCTTTTTGATGTGCTGCTGGATTCAGTTGGCCACTATTTTGTTGAGAATTATCTCATTGATCTTCATAAAGAATATTGGCTTGACATTTGTGTGTGTGTGTGTGTGTGTGTGTGTGTGTGTGTCTGCCAGGTTTTGGTATTAGGATGATGGTGGCATCACAAAATGAGTTAGGGAAAATTCCCTCTTTTTCTATTCTTTGTAATAGTTTCAGAAGAAATGGTATCAAGTCCTCTTTGTACCTCTGGCAGAATTTGGCTGTGACTCTGCGTGGTCCTGGACTTTTTTTGGTTGGTAGACTATTAATTTGTGCCTCAATTTCAGAACTGTTATTGGTATATAAAGGGATTTGACTTCTTTCTGGCTTGGTCTTGGGAGAGTGTATGTGTCTAGAAATTTATCAGTTTCTTCTAGATTTTCTAGTTCATTTGCATAGAGGTGTTTATAGTATTCTCTGATGGTTGTTTTTATTTCTGTGGGATCAGTGATGATTTCCTCTTGATCGTTTTTTATTGCATTTATTTGATTCTCTTCTCTTTTTTTCTTTATTAGTCTGGCTACTGGTCTATCTATTTTGTTGATCTTTTCAAAAAACCAGCTCCTGGATTCATTAATATTTTTTGAGGGGTTTATTTGTATCTCTATTTCCTTGAGTTCGATTCTGATCTTAGTTATTTCTCGTCTTCTGCTAGCTTTTGAATTTGTTTGCTTTTGCTTCTCTAGGTCTTTTTATTATGTTGTTGTTGTTAGGGTGTTGACTTTAGAGCTTTCCTGCTTTCTCTTGTGGGAATTTAGTGCTGTAAATATCCATCTAGACACTGCTTTAAATGTGTCCCAGAGATTCTGGTACATTGTGTCTTTGTTCTCATTTGTTTCAAAGAACTTATTTATTTCTGTCTTAATTTTGTTTTTTACCCAGTAGTCATTCAGGAGCAGGTCATTCAATTTCCATGTAGTTGTGTGGTTTTGGGTGAGTTTCTTAATCCTGAGTTCAAATTTGATTGCACTGTGGTCTGAGAGACTGTTTCTTATTATTTCCATTCTGTAGCATTTGCTGAGGAGTGTTTTACTTCCCAATTATGTGTTAAATTTTAGAATACGTACAATGTGGTGCTGAGAAGAATGTATATTCTGTTGATTTGAGGTGGAGAGTTCTGTAGATGTCTATTAGGTCTGCTTGGTCCAGAGCTGAATATCCTTGTTAACTTTCTGTCTTGTTGATCTGTCTAATATTGACAGTGGGGTGTTAAAGTCTCCCACTATTATTGTGTGAGTGTCTAAGTCTCTTTGTAGATCTCTAAGAACTTGCTTTATGAATCTGGGTGCTCCTGTATTGGCTGCATATTTATTTAGGATAGTTAGCTCTTCTTGTTGTATTGATCCCTTTACCATTATGTAATGCCCTTCTTTGGCTTCTTTGATTTTTGTTGGTTTAAAGTCTGTTTTTGCAGTGGCTGGTACTGGTTGTTCCTTTCTATGTTTAGTGCTTTTTTTTAGGAGCTCTTGTAAGGCAGGCTTGGTGGTGACAGAATTTCTCAGCATTTGCTTGTCTGTAAAGGATTTTATTTCTCCTTCACTTATGAGGCCTAGTTTGGCTAGATATGAAATTCTGGGTTGAACATACTTTTATTTAAGGATGTTAAATATTGACCCCACTCTCTTCTGGTGTGGAGAGTTTCTGCAGAGAAATCCACTATTAGTCTGATGGGCTTCCCTTTGTGAGTAACTCAACCTTTTTCTCTAGCTGCACTTAACATTTTTTCCTTCATTTCAACCTTGGTGAATCTGATGATTAAGCATCTAGGTGTTGCTCTTGTCGAGGAGTATCTTTGTGGTGTCCTCTGTATTTCCTGAATTTCAGTGTTGGCCTGTCTTGCTAGGTTGGGGAAGTTCCCCTGGAAAATATCCTGAAGAGTGTTTGCCTACTTGGTTCCATTCTCCCCCTCACTTTCAGGTACACCAATCAAATGTAGATTTGGTGTTTTCACATAGTCCCATATTTCTTGGAGGTTTTGTTCATTCCTTTTTATGATTTTTTTTTCTCTAATCTTGTCTTTACACTTTATTTCATTAATATGATCTTTAATCTCCGATTGAGATTCTTCTTCTTGTTAGATTCAGCTATTGATACTTGTGTATGCTTCATGAAGTTCTCGGGCTGCGGTTTGCAGCACCATCAGGTCATTTATATTCTTCTCTGAACTGATTATTCTAGTTCTTCTAACCTTTTATCAAGGTTCTTAGCTTCTTTACATTGGGTTAGAACATGCTCCTTTAGGTCAGAGGAGTTTGTTATTACCCACCTTCTGAAGCCTACTTCTGTCAATTCATCCAACTTATTCTCCATTCAATTTTGTTGCCTTGCTGGAGAGGAGTTGTGAACCTCTGGAGGAGAAGAGGCATTCTGTTTTTTGTAATTTTCAGGCTTGTACTAATTTTTCCCCATCTTTGTGGATTTGTCTACCTTTTATCTTTGATGTTGGTTACCTTTGAATAGGGTCTCTGAGTGAACATCCTTTCCATTAATGTTGATGCTATCCCTTTCTGTTTGTTAGTTTTCCTTCTAACAGTCAGGTCCCTCTACTGCAAGTGTGCTATAGTTTTCTGGAGGTCCATTCCATACTGTTTGCCTGCGTATCACCAGCAGAGACTGTGGAACAGCAAAAATTATTGCATGTTTCTTCCTCTGGAAGCTTCATCACAGAGGAGCACCTGCCAGCTACCAGCCAGAGCTCTCCTGTATGATATTTCTGTTGACCCCTACTGGGAATTGTCTCCCAGTCAGGATACACAGTGGTCAAGGACCCACTTGAAAAGGCAGTCTGTCCCTTATCAGATCTCCAATGCTGTGATGGAAGATCTGCTGCTCTCTTCAGAACTGTCAGGCAGGGATGTTTAAGTCTGCTGAAGCTGCTCCCACAGGTACCCCTTTCTGTTGGTGCTCTGTCCCAGGGAGATGAGTATTTTATCTATAAACCCCTGACTGGGGCTGCTGCCTTTTTTTTTTTTTTTTTTTTTTTTTTTTCAGAGATGCCTTGCCCAGAGAGGAGGAATCTAGAGAAGCAGTCTGGCCACAGTGGCCTTGCTGAGCTACAATGGGCTTCACCCAATTTGATCTTCCAGATGGCTTTGTTTACAAGGTGAGGAGAAAACCACCTACTCAAGCCTCAGCAATGGCAGACGCCCCTCCTCTTACCAAGCTTGAGCTTCCCAGGTCAAGCTCAGACTGCTCTGCTGACAACAAAAATTTCACACCAGTGGATCTTAGCTTGCTGGACTCTGTGGCGGAAGAATCCACTGAGCAAGACCACTTGGCTCCCTGTCTTCAGCCCCCTTTCTGGGTGAGTGAACAGTTCTGTCTCACTGGCATTCCAGGTACCTCTGGGGTATGAAAAAACAAACAAACAAAAAACTTCCTGCTGCTTGTTCAGTGTCTGCCCAAACAGCCACCCAGTTTTGTGCTTGAAACTCAAGGTTCTGGCAGCATAGGCACCGTAGGGAACCTCCTGCTCTGTGGGTTGCAAAGACACTGGGAAAAGCACAGTATCTGGGTGGAGTGCACTGTTCCTCACATTGCAGCTCCTCATGGCTTCCCTTGCTAGGGGAGGGAAACCACCTGACTGCTTGTGCCTCCTGGATGAAGGAACACTCCACCCTGGTTTGGCTTGTACTCCATGGGCCACACCCACTGTCCAACCAGTCCCGATGAGATGAACTGGGTACCTCTGTGGAAAATGCAGATATCACCCACCTTCTACATCAATCTCGCTGGGAACTGCAGACCAGAGCTGTTTCTGTTTGGCCCTCTTGGCAATACGTTTTTAAATATAACACCAAAGGCATGATTCACAAAAAAACTGACAAGTTAGAATTCATTAAAATAAAAAAAAAGTATGCTCTGCAAAGAACACTTGTTAAGAGAATGAAAAGATAAGCCACATAGTATAAGAAAATATTTGCAAAAGAAATATCTGAAAACAGACTTTTACATAAAATATACAAAGAACTCTTAAAATTTATCAGTAAGAACACTAATACATCAACAAAAAATTGGACAAAATATCAGGAACAGACCCTTATCAAAAAAGATATATGGATGGCAAAGCAGCATATAAAAATATGGTCAAAACCATATGTCATCAATAAAGTGAACATTATAACAGCAATGAGAAACTACTACGTATGTATTTAAATGGCCAAAATCCAGAACACTGACAACACCAAATGCTGGCGAAGATGTGGAGCAACACAAAGCCTTGTTCGTTGCTGATATGAGTGCAAAAGGATATAGGCACTTTGGAAAACAATTAGACAGTTATTTTTACATAAAATTTGACATACTCTAACTCTACAATTCAGCAATTGTGCTTCTTGATATTTCCCTAAATGAGTTGAAAGTGAATGCTCATACAAAGGTTTGCACATGGACATTAATAGTGTGTTTAGTCATAATTGCCAAAACTTGTGGACAACCAGAATTTCCTTCAATAAGTGAGTGGGTAAACAAACTGGTACATTCAGACAATATAACATTATCCAATGCTAAAAACAAATAAACTGTACAGCCATTTAAAAACATGGAAGAGATTTGTATGTTACTAAATGAAAGAAGCCCATCTGAAAGGGCTATATACTGTGTGACTTCAACTATACAGCATTCTGAAAAAGGCAAAACTATGGAGACAATAAAATGAACAGTGGTTGCCAAGGCTGGGGACAGAAAGAAAAATACATCGGTAGAGCACATTGAATTTTTAAGGCAGTAAAACTGCTAAATATGATACTATAATGATGGGAGCATGCCATTACACATTTGTCCAAAACCACAGAATATACACCACCAAGCATAAAAACCCTCATGTAAACCATGGACTTTGGGTAATGTGTAAAGTTATGTTCATCAATTGTAATCTATAAACTCCTCTGAGGCAGTGTGTTGACAATAGTGAAGGCTGTGCATGGGTGGGGGCAAGTGAATTCTCTACACTTTCTGCTTTATTTTGCTGTCAATTCCAAATCGTTTTAAAATATATATTTTTTTCTTTTTTGAGATGGAGTTTCACTCTGTCATGTAGGCTGGATTGCAGTGGCATGATCTTGGCTCACTGCAAGCTCCGCCTCCCAGTTTCAAGCAATTTTTCTGCCTCAGTCTCCTGAGTAGCTGGGATTACAGGCGCCTGCCATGAAGCCTGGCTAGTTTTTGAATTTTTAGTAAGACAGGATTTCACCACGTTGGCCAAGCTGGTCATTAACTCCTGACCTCAGGTGATCTGCCTGTCTCGACCTCCCAAAGTGCTGAGATTACAGGCATGAGTCACGGCATCCAGCAAATTTTTTTTTTTTTTAATTTAAAAAAGTGATGGAAGCAAAGAACCAACTGATTCTTCTGAATATAGAAGGAAACTAGGATTATTGTGTCCCGAGAGTTAAATGAAGAAAATACATCCAGGAAGAGGGAGTGACTGACTGAATCAAATCTTGTTGATGTGCTAAGTCTGAAGACAGCTAAAATTTAATCAGTATATTTTTTAATAACAAGAGTAGTTTTATGGTGTAGCAGAGACAGAAGGCTTACTGGAGTCAATTTAAGAGAACAGGAAAGGAGAGGAGAGAAAGTTAGAACTGGGAGGTATTAGGATTTCAAATACGGGGAAAAAACCCAAAAATGGAATCGTTTCTGGAAAATAATGTGACATACTGAAAAATATTTTTAAAAGATGGGAGATGTTATAACACTTATGTATGAAGATTAAATAATTCATTTTTTTCCAGAGAAAAAATAATGATGCAATTAAGAGAGGAGTATTCATTTAATGTCAGGATAACATTCTTATATAGGTAAAGTGAGAGAAACGTGGTTCACAAATGGAGAAGATGGCTTTAAACAGGGGCGCAGTTCATCATTTGTACAGGATGACATATAATGTCTACAAGCATAGATGCTGACGGTTGAAATATTTAGTGGTGGGAGCATGTGGAAGTTCTCTTTTGATCACTTACATTTTTACAGTAAAGTAAGAAATATTATGAGTGGAGATGTTTAAAGAGATGTTTATATTTGAAGAGTTTAAAAAGTGTAAAATAATTGCTTAGGAATATAACTGAATAAGTTAAAGAAATACAGGGTTACTCAAAAACTCTAAGGACTGTATGGCATTGGGGGCCATTAATTTAAATAAGAGTGATTACAATGAATGATCATGTAGTTTAAGTTGATGAATCTGAAAGTCAGGATCTAGATGAAGGAAAGGGGAAAGGGGAAGGAGGAAGAGGGACAAAGGAAGGAGGAAGAAGCAAGAAAGAGGGACTGGGAATGATTAAAACACAGTAAAAAGTAAGTACGATGAATTGTAGTCATATGGATATGCAAACTGCAGGGATAGGAGATTATTTCCAATGAATGGAATTGAGATTGAGAATGCTGTGTAGTTATTAATAGTGAGGAAGTATAAGGAATAAACCATAAGATGATATGACTAAAGTAGAGAAGATAACCTATGGGAGCAGTGGAGTCAAGGAACTGAGACCAGGGCATTGAAAGGATCATCTAAACGAATAATGACATTGTCAAAAATTACAACAAATGACACCAAAAAGAGTGAAATTCAGGAACTAAAACCTTCAGAGAATTATAGCGAGGGCTCAGGATGACTGCAACAAGGAGGGATGGCTATCAGTATGGTCTAATGGTATCAACTGCAAACTTGCATTTCTTTAGGGAGATGGAGGAAAATGGTCCTGAAGCACTAATGTGCATCAAGATGGACACATCACAACCTCCTGGCTCAGAGCACCAGGAGCATGAGAGACATAGTCAACATTTAAGAATGACTCTGCAAACAACGCAGAGACTCCCAAGGGGAGAATGCAATCATTAGAACAACAAAAGAAGAGTTTTAACAATTAGGGGATTTTAACGACCAAGATCTCTGAGTTGTAGCAAACAGAATAGTAAGGATAAGTAGGGAAGAGATGGGAAATAGTGTTATATAATATTAATCAGAGAATGGAGGAGTGGATTCATGGACTTGGTGCAGGTGAGTCTTCCTAATGTTGTTGAGTCTGTTCTACATACATCTACTCCCCTGCTGCAATGACTTTGCTTAAGCTTCTGATATTTGAATTTCTTCTTACTTCAGGCTACATTGATCCTAATACAGTAGGCATTGTGTTTTTTGTGTGTGTAAGCCTGACTGAATCTGTTGTACCCTTTAAAAAGAATATTCTGGTTGCTCTGTGAAGGATAAAATATATGAGGGCAAAGGTAGAGACAAAAGTGCAAATGCCCAGTAATTTTCTAAAAGATGTTCAAATTGATTCTTAATATTTATAGGCCATTTGTGTTTGTTTTTATGTCAATTGCTTGGTATTCGTTTTTGAGGACTACTATAACAAATTACTACAACTGGGGGACTTAAATCAACAGAAATTCATTTCATCATTTTTCTGGAGGCCAGAAGCCTGTAGTGTAGAATCCTTCCTTGTCTCTTCCAGCTTCTTAGCCTTAGGCATTTCTTGTGGCAGCAAACTCTAATCTCTGCCTCCCTCTTCACATGGCTGTCTACGTTCTGGATCTGTGAGTCCAAATTACTCTTGCCTTTTAAGAACATTAGATATTGGATTAGAATCCATTTTAACCCACAATACCTGGTCATATTGTTGGTCTATTGTTATTACCAGATTATTTGTCTCTTTCTTACTTTGTAATCTCTTTATAAATGTACATGCACTGCCAACATTTTTAAAGTTAGTTTTCATTATTTTATCTAAGAGAAAGTAAACATGGGAAACAATTTTTAATAAATAGTAGCTTTTAAAATTTATAGCATTGTATGATTCTTAGAAAAATAGAAAAATAAGTATTATTCTAAGATTATCTTTACGTGCCCCTATTTGAATCAATTGTATTTTTAATATTTAATGAATTAATTTTTAAATTATGTTGGAATTATCTTTGATTGGAATCTTAATTATGTTGTTTTTCTTCATGCCCTTTAATCTCTTCCTTTAGCAAGGAGATAAACTTGTGTTTATTGCTCACATATTGGATGCCTGATACAGACCAAAGGAAGCATTGTGCAGCCCCTTCTGTCACCTGATTGGTCCTCTAATATTCTCTTGTCTTGGTTATCAGGGTGAACTAAGTTATTTATGAGATCTCCCAAAGAGCTTTTTGGTAAGTAACTTTGGAAACTTACAATCTTATTCCTTCTGGTCCAAAACAGAGGTTCTTCCTGAGAAATTCTGCTCTAGTAAATCTAAACTTTTCCAAGTGTCTTTGTATACTACTACTAAATAGATGTACTCATTAGGATTAAGGAAAGAAAACAGCCTTGAAGGGAGGAGCAGGCAGGGAGTATAGAGCAGAACAAACTCCAAGTCTTGATGCTGAGGAGAGAAGCACTAGTGAATAGAGAGTTTTTGAGCCAATATGAATTATGAGTTGTCGCTGTTTGCATACATACTTTTTTTCTTAAAGAAATAAGGGCTTTCAGTCTTATGGTTGGCAGTCAGGCTTCCTTTAGTGGCCATAAATTTCTTCCAAATGCTAAGAATCTGCTAAAATTTGGCAAGACAGCTGAGTAAAAAGGTCATCTTCTTGCCCAATGGCAGGTTCTGTAGTTTTTACCATACAATTCCCTTTATGGTCATAATTGTCCCATGCAAAAAATATAGTGTTACAGCCGACTCATAAAACTGCTGCATCTGGAATAAATAGGAAAGGGCACATTCTTATTTCAAGACAACAATATGCATCAACAGAGCTTAGCTTCCATTTAAAATGGAAAGCAGGGATTTCACTAACAATGCAATACTTTTGATAGACTGCCCGTTTGACCTTTCAGTGCATAGATGAATCTGTTTTCACTTATTTGAATAGATATACCTTTTAGATGGTAGATGCAGATATGACTCTCACATATTTATAGTTCCTATTGGGAAACAATGCTGTCTCCTTCAGTTACTCCGGGACTTAGTAGTTTTAAGTGTAAGGAGGGGCTTAAAACGTGTTTCTAAGTAAACGTTGTTAGTGTTTTTATTACTGAAAAGAAGAAAAAACAAAAAGAAAAAATTAACATGGTGAAGAATTGCTACAGCCCTCAACCTGAAAGAGTATTTAAATTGATCTCTATGCCTTAAGTTAGCGAGAACATGGGAAGCAGAAAAAGAAATGAGGAACAGTAAAAATTCATATGGATTTTTTTTAAAAAAAGATTGAAATCAGGCAGGGTTGTAGTGGGTGGCTGCTGCTTCTTCTTCTTCCTCTTCCTCTTCTTCTTTTTAAATGATGGGAATAATGGATTTTGCATACTGTGACTTGGAAAAGGAAATAAAAATTTTGAGGGACAGTTTAACTGGGCAAAGGGACTTCCCAAGGAAGCTGACCTATAGAGAAAAGGGTGTCTTACAGATATGTAACCAGAGGGAGGAGAGACCATTAGACCACATGAAAAACAGAAGCCATTGTCAAGCTCTTGAATTTTAAGTCCTTTGACCCAGTTGTGCTTTATTTCTGACTAAGTATAGTAGGCAGAGGTTGAGAATGTCAGCTCTAGAGTTAAATGGCCTGGTCCCAAACCTATATTCCAAAATCTCTCATTGTGTAAGCAAGTTAACTGGCATTTGCTTCTTAATTTTCTTTTTCTATAAAATGGCAACAGCAATGTTTGAAATGTGTGTTGGAATTAAATGGGTTAATACATGTTAACCCATTTAATTAGATTGTTATATGGTACTATGTTTTTGTTTTTTTTTTTTTTAATTTCAGTTATTGGAAGTAGATATAGAAAGAGTAATATAAGTGGTATTCATTTGTTTGAACTGCCATAATAAAGCACAAGACTGGGTGGCTTGAACAACAGAAATTTATTTTCTCATAGTTCTGGAGGCTAGAACTCCAAGACCAAAGTGTTGGCACAGTTAGTTTATTTTAGGGCCATGAGGATCTGTTTCATTTCTCTCTTTTTGACTTTTAGATGGCATCCTCTTCCTGTACTTTTACATCTTTATATTGTCTTCCCTCTATGTGAGTCGATGTCCAGACTTTTTATAAGGATACCAGTAATACTGGGTTAGGACTCAAACTAATAATTTCGTTTTAGCGTAATTACCTCTGCAAAAACTCTATTTCCAAACATGGTCACATTTTAAAGTATTGAGGGATTAACATATGAATTTTGAGGGGAAGCCAATTCAGCCTATAACAGAAGTCTACACTTGGATGTTAGTGCGATCATTAATTGTATCCTTCTATAAAACTCCTTTTGTTCTAAGCTCATATGAAAGAGTTTTTCTTACAAATAATTGCTGATAAAAATATTGCTTTATAGGTTTGCTGAGAACCTTAAGTGATTTTACAGATAAGCTATGAACAATAGGTGCCTCATGCATGATTTTTTAGTTAATAGAGGCCATTTAATGAAAACTAGTATCTAAGAATAAATCAAAAATAAAAATGAGTTAGTTTCCTTTCAATTAAACCAGTTTTCTGAGTGTGGAAAAATATTCTACTTTTATCTTTCATTAAATTTTTTTACATTTTCTAATATTTTATAAATCCAAACTCCAAAATGATTTTTACAAAGTACAGAATGGTTATCAAAGACTGGTATACACCACTGAAGCTGTCATATCTTTCAAGTTCTGTGGAACATGGGCTTTATGTTTTTTTAACAAAGTATATTGTCTGTTTTCATGCTGCTGATAAAGACATACCCGAGATTGGGAAGAAAAAGTGGTTTAATTGGAGTTACAGTTCTGCATGGCTGGGAAGGCCTCCCTCAGAATCATGGCAGGAAGTGAAAGGCACTTCTTACATGGAGGTGGCAAGAGAAAATGAGGAAGAAGCAAAAGCGGAAACCCGTGACTAATCCATCAGATTTCATGAGACTTACTCTTTATCATGAGAATAACATAGGAAAGACTGGCCCCCATGATTCAATTACCTCCCTACTCCCACAACACATGGAAATTCTGGGAGATACAATTCAAATAGAGATTTGAAAGGGGACGCAGCCACATCATATCACAAAGTGATGCCATTGTCCTAATATGAACTTCAACTGCAATTAGTAAATTCATTCCCATATTGAACAAAGGTGCTCAAAACACAAAATCTAAAAAGTTAGGTAATTCTTTAATGCTAGCTTTGGAACCAAAGAATTAAATTCTTACTTAGATTTTTTTTTTTTTTTTTTTTAACTTCTGATACATGTATTAGTCCATTTTCATGCTCCTGATAAAGACATACCCTAGACTGGGCAATTTACAAAAGAAAGAGATTTATTGGACTTACAATTCCACATGCCTGGGGAGGCCTCACAATCATGATGGAAGGCAAAGAGGAGCAAGTCACATATTACATGGAAGGCAGCAAGCAAAGAGAGAGCTTATGTAGGGAAACTCCCATTTTTAAAACCATGAGATCCCATGAGACCCAATCACTATCATGAGAAAATCATGGGAAAGACCTGATTCCATGATTGAATCGTCTCCCACCAGGTGCCTCCCATAACACATGGGAACTATGGGAGCTACATGGTGAGATTTGGGTGGGGACACAGAGCCAAATGATAACAATATGGAACTGGGGACTAGAGCACTCTTCCTTTTGCCCATATAGGAATGAAACTCCAAACTTCTTTTGGCTGTGTCTATGGAGACTAATACATTTGGCGGATGAAGATCAGTACACATAATCGTCTTTTTAATTATTTTCTGAAGGATTTCATTTCCTTCTTTCAAGGGGAGTTATTTAATGGCATACATAGAATAAGACTAGAAGAAAATGTAGCCAGTTTATTTGTGTGGTTTCTCTTCTTAGGAAAACCACATTGTATTAGTTTTTTGGGTGCTGCCAAAGATGCACAGAGAAAAAATGATCCTCAATTCTAATTCACAGTTTGGGAGACAATAAATCTAAACTCAAGGGGCCAGTGAATATTCAGGGATACTTCTTCCTTGCTTTTTCTGGCCTCTCATACTTTCTGGTGTGCCTTGGCTTGTGGCAGCATCACTCCAGTTTTCGCCTTTTATTTTTACATAGCCTTCTTCCTTGTGTCTCAAATCTCTTTTTCTGTTCTCTCATAAAGATGAAATTGACTGAACTTAAGTCTATCCTAAATTCAGGATGATCTCATTTTAAGATCTTGAACATGGCATCTGCAAATACTCTATTTTCAAATAAGGCCAAATTCATAGGTATCAGAGATTAGGACTTGGACTTATCTTTTGGAAGAAACACAATTCAACTACAACATACCACAGGCCCTGGGATCAAGTGTGTTTTATTTCACATATTGTAGTCCCATGTGGACAGATGTTTTAAGCCTGGGTTATTTAAAGTAGTCCATCTCTTCAATCTCAGTAGCAGATTAAGAATGGGTTGATAATTCTAACTGGGCCAATGTGGTCTTTCCTAGAGTTTTAAGAATTTCCTACTATGCTGATTGTAAAGTGTTTTTTTTTTGTTTGTTTGTTTGTTTGTTTGTTTGTTTGTTTCTCTCCTTTATTGAAAATAAATAGTCTTATGTAAGTAAGAGTTCTTTGAGGCCATTGTACCCAAGCACTCTGAGGAAGCCCCTTATGTTCCAAGACAATGAAGGCAACATATAAAAAGCACAGCTTTGACAGTGGGAAGCCTAGGAGGGAGAAGGGAAGGAAAAAATGGATGTTGAGAGGGAAAAACAGTGAAAGAGAGAAGGAGAAGAGAGAAGAGACAGGAGGAAAAGAGAAGATGAGTGACAGAGGAGGAAAGGGGAAGGGAAAGGAGACACATATTAACATAACGTAACTCATCAGATCCAGCTAAGCCTGTAAGTCAGCCACCCCTGGAACTTGTGACTGTGTGAACAATTTATTATTTTTTGCTTCAATTTGTGAAGTGCTTCTGGTATTTGCAACCAAGAGAATTCTGGCAAATATTGAATTTTTGCTAAAAATCTCATTAAAAGACTTTTTGTAGAAGATAATTCTTTTAAATATTGTGTAAATTGTAAGCTCCAGGTTTCATACCTTTGTATGAGCATTCATATGAATTTTTGGGCAATAAAAGTGATAATAAAATAACTGTCTTTAAAAAATTGAAAATTCCATGTGGATTCAGATCAACTTTCTATCTATTTCAATGACCCATGGTAATGAATGAACATTTATGGTATTATTAAATTGTACTCTGTATTTGCAACTCTGAAATAAGTATGACACAATATGATTGGTGAAAATGACAAGAACTCTGCCTTTGTACAGATGATGAAACATATGCTTAAGGGGCTTCACAGATATTCAGTTGCAGTATAAGGCAATTAATCTAAATCTGTTGAGGGGTATTCCAATGAACTGTCTGTATTCCATGTCTGTCATATCATACTGTTCTAAATTATCCTTAACTTACTTATGAGAGTCATTAAGAAAGTCTCAATTTTATTTATTTGCTTATTTTTAACTTTTAAGTGTAAGAGGTACAAGTACAGGTTTGTTATATAGGTAAACTTGTGTCACGGAGGTTTGTTGTATAGATCATTTCATCACCTTGGTATTAAGCCTTGTACCCATTTGACTCAGAAATCCCATTACTGGCATATACCCAAAGGAATCTAAATCATTCTATTATAAAGACACATGCCCATGTATGTTCATTGCAGCACTATTCACAATAGCAAAGACACAGAATCAACCTAAATGCCCAACAATGATAGACTAGATAAGGAAAATATGGCATATATACACCATGGAATACTATGCAGGCATAACATAAAAATGAACGAGATTATGTTCTTTGCAGGGACATACATGGAGCTGGAGGCCATCATGCTTAGCAAACTAACAAATGAACAGAAGCCCAAAAACCATATGTTTTCACTTACAAATGGGAGTGAAATGATGAGAACACATGGACACACAGAGGGAACAATACACACTGCAGCTTTTTGGAGGATGGAGGGTAGGAGGAGAGAGGAGATCAGGAGGAATAACTAATAGGTAATAGGCTTAATACCTAGGTGATGAAATAATCTGTACAACAAACCATCATGACACAAGTTTACCTGTGTAACAAACCAATTTTAAATTTACTTGAACAAGTTTAGTATTTTTTTGCAGATATAACCAGTATAGCTTTTGTTATATTTTCATAATCATGACCTATTTAATAATATATTTTATCTTTTCAAACAGTATTTTCTTGCAAGTTGCAAAATGTGGTGTTTAGTATTTGAGAATTTAGTGCATATTCTGAAACATTTTGTGATAATTTGTTTAGGTATCAATCTATGTCCCAGGCTGTTGCCTCCCAAATACTTTTTATTTCTGGGTAGTGTACCAAGCATGATGCACACAAAAAAATTTTAGTCCTTTACTGAAGACCCATTTTGTGTCAGACACCATTGGGCATTTTCACATTTATTTTCTCATTTGATTAATTTAATATTTAGACACACAGCTATGAAGTAGCCATTTAGGATAGGAAGACAGAAGTTTAATCATGAGTGGATAAATGGTATGCTCAATCTTTGGCCAGATTACTTTTGATTACAAGTTCAGAGCATTTCCCACTACAGTTCTAAAACCTCATTATTAACTAATTCTGAATTAAAGCTGTGGACCTACTAGAGAAGAATAAAAAGTCAAATAAATACTACATAGAGTAAACCTTTATTCCCACTGGTAGAAATGCTTTTTTTTCTCTTTTTGGTTTAAACAAAATTTAGCTTTTCATTTACAGTATGTATCACTTTATACCATTGCACTATAGACATTGCCTGCATGCCTACTGTCTTTTATTGCATGAAGTATTGAAGACTCCTTGAAGGTAAGGTCTGTTTGTAATTGATATTTGTAACCTCTCACAGTTTCTAGTCCACTGGTTGTTCTAGGGGTAACTAACTAGACATTCATTGACTATATTGGGAAAAGGTGGGATTAACAAAACACATCTCTTAAAATCTCTGTGTTCCACATTCTGTGCTATATACTTTCCATAAATTGCACCATTTATTTATTTTCTATTTTCCTCAGATTACCTTAATGGAATGTAAGTATCCTAAAAGCTAGATAAATGTCTGCCTTGCTGTTAGTTGTATCTCTCCTTCCCAGATCTCTGGTAATCACAAGCCCTTCGTAGGTATCTACTGAATGAATGAATGAAAGTATAATAGCTTAGAGTGACTGTGGATTGGCAGGACCCACAAGAATGGAAATTAAACTCAGATGTTACTGATCAAATATATGAAAGTGGTTGGCCGGAGCACAAAATGCATTAAGGATGTCAGGGTATAAAGTAGGACGTTTTTATATAGCCATTTTTAGACTGTAGTTTTTTCTGATGCATTTGCATCAGAATGGGTCTGGCAAAATGTACGTGACCCTGGCAAGAATGTCACATGACAAATATACAGTCTTTTCTTCCCCTATGCTGGCAAAAGGAGAACCTACATTTTGATGTTTTACCTTCTATCCTTTGTTGTGCTAATCAGACAATGGGAGTTATCTAGCATTAGAGAGCCATCTTCATTATCTCTGTCTTTAGTAGAGAATAATTCGAGTGAGGTAAGAAGAGGTGTGACTTATTTACATTAGAAAGGTGTTGCAGTAACTCATAAAAGAAAATAATTTATCAGGAAGATAAGGAGTGGTAGAAAGGGAGTCAATGTTCACAGACAGAATAAAGGAGTAGCAGCCTTCAGGCAAAGAGGGGTTTTGAGGAGTTGGATGGATAAACAGGTTTGCGTGGGACGTTTGAAGTGTCCCACTCAAATTTGTGTGATGTGCTTCTCCTATCTGACCATCTCTCCAAGGTACTCCAGCAAAGAATTGTATGATTTCTCAAGGCTACTGGAGTTGGATTTTTGTTTCTTACTTTTTGACCTCTCACTTAACATCATTTCCAAATACGAATAAGTAGACTAAAAATAGACCTAATGATGGTACTTTTCCTACTTGTATATGTGGGAAATTCTTTCTGGTAAGATTCCTGATTCTGCCAACACTATGTTACTGAGAATATTTATTTAAAAAGGAGAATTTATAGGAAATGGAGTAGAGAGTTAGGAACATAATATGATTACCTAACTCAGCCTCAAATTGCATAGACATTTCTTGATAATGTTTTTATTATTTCTTTTAATAACCAATGGCATAAAATATATTTAATTTTATTTTGTCAGACATTTTTATAATAGTAAAAAAGCATTTAGTGTGGTAGGAACAGAGGTCAGGAAGGAAATCATCATCAGGGATACATGTTGTAGTATGACTTACTAACAAAAATAAACATATCATGTAGCTCAAATAAATAAATACAAGTACATTTCCAAGCTCTAGAGCCTCTAGGACCTTCAAAGATTACTGACTTTACACATAAATGTCTCATAGGAGAGGCAGTTGGCAATGTTTCTTCAGCTTGGGGTACCTGTGGTCTCTGCATATACTGGACTATGAAATGCAAATAATTTTGAGAGTATGCATACTGAAGTTAGAAAGAATACTAAAATAATCCAAATAAGCTAGATGGGAGATAATAATAACCTGCCTTAAAAGCAGGGGAATGAGAGTTTAGGAAAAAATTTCTTGATGCTGTAGTATGTAAGAAATGTTCAAAAGATTTAGTATAAGATAGACATTCTTGAGATATTAATTATCCCCTGTACAAATCTATAAGTCTGTATTCTTAATACTGTATTAGCCTATATTTCTAAGTATAATTGAATATTTCCATCTTTAATTAAATGTGACATGTGTCAAACTAATTACAGCTTGCTCTACCTATTCTCTTTTCTGTATAATATGTTGGTTTCATGCCTCAATCTCTCAAGCTCTAAGTAAGTATTCAACTTTAAAAAACTTTTGAAATACACATTTTTATTAACTGTAGCCACCTCACTGCACAATAGATTTCAAGACTTATTCCTCCTGTCTATCTAAAACTTTGGAGCCTTTGACCAACAAGTCCCCATTCCCCCTCCTCACCCTAGGCTCTTGTAACCATAATTCTATTCTCTGTTTCCATAAATTCAACTTTTTAAGGTTCTACATATAAGTGAGATCATGCAGCATTTTATTTTCTGGGCCTGGCTTACTTCATTAGCCTAATATCCTCCAGGTTTATCTGCTCAACTCAAAAATCCTCCTTTTTAAAGGTTGAATTTTATTCCATTTCATATATATGCCACCTTTTCTTTATCCATTTATGTATTGATGGTCACAGGTTGATTCCATTGCTTGGCTATTGTGAATAATACTGCAATATGTATGAGAATACAGATATTTTCCAACATATAGATTTCAACTTCTTTGGCTATATGCCCAGAAATGGGATTACTTAATAATATGGTAGTTATATTTTTAGGTTTTTGAGGAACATCCATATCATCTTCCATTGTATCTGTAATAATTTACATTTCCACCAACAATGGACAAGAATTCCCCTTTTTTTTTTTTTTTTTTTTTTTTGCATCCTTACCAACACTTTTTACATCTTTTTGATAATAGCCATTCTGCTAGGTTTGAGGTGATGCCTTATTGTGGCTATAATTTACATTTCCTTAGCAATTAATGATGCTGAATATTTTTTCAAGGACCTATTGGCCATTTGTGTGTTTTCTTTTGAGAGATGTCTGTTCACATCTTTTGCCCATTTTTAGCTGAGATACTTGTGTTTTTGCTGTTGAGTTGTCTGAGTTCCTTATGAATTTTGAATCTTGACTCCTTATCAGATGTATAGTTTGCAGATGTTTTCTTCCATTCTGTAGGTTTTCTCTTTACTTTATTAATGTTTCATTGTTATGCAGAAGCCTTTTACTCTGATGCCATCTTTTTTTTTTTTTTTTTTTAATTATTTTTTTTTTATTGCATTTTAGGTTTTGGGGTACATGTGATGAACATGCAAGATTGTTGCATAGGTACACACATGGCAGTGTGCTTTGCTGCCTTCCGTCCCCTCACCTGTATCTGTCATTTCTCCCCATGCTATCTCTTCCCACCTCCCCACCCCCCGCCCCTCCCCCATTTCCCCCCAACAGACCCCAGTGTGTAGTGCTCCCCTCCCTGTGTCCATGTGTTCTCATTGTTCAACACCCGCCTATGAGCGAGAATATACGGTGTTTGATTTTCTGCTCTTGTGTCAGTTTGCTGAGAATGATGGTTTCCAGGTTCATCCATGTCCCTATAAAGGACGTGAACTCATCGTTTTTGATGGCTGCATAATATTCCATGGTGTATATGTACCACATTTTCCCTATCCAGTCTATCATCGTTGGGCATTTGGGTTGGTTCCAGGTCTTTGCTATTGTAAACAGTGCTGCAATGAACATTCGTGTGCACGTGATGCCATCTTAATTGTCTATTTTTGCTTTCTCTGCCTGTGCTCTCAGGGTCTTTTACAAAAAAATTTTACCTCTTCACACCAGACTTCCCATTCATCCAGTCAGATTCATCTTTGACTCTTCTTTATAACTACCTGAAAATTTACCAAAAACTTGTCACTTTCACCTTCTAGTTAGGTTGCTAATTTCTTTCTACATCTCCATTTCCTCCAACTTTTTTTTGTATTCAATTTCAAACATTATTTTCTTAAGAACAAGTCTAACAGGGTCACATACACATTGTGCTAGCAATACTACAATAGTTCCTAGCTACCTAAAGGATGGAGTCATACTTCCAAGTGAGGGCTCATGTGACTTTGTGTAGACTCCACTCTTGCCATTTCTTCCTTATCTGAGGTGAGGCAGTTCCCTGATAGGACCCAGGAATTGGGTCTCTGCATTCTTTGTGCATGTTGTCTCCTCTACCCAGAGGGTTCCTCCTCTCTTTTCTCTATGTGATGAAGGCTCATTCATTCTTTAAAATAGTTTGCTTGCTTTTTGAAATCAGTTATGAAGATATTATACATAGCTGTCATGATCTCTGACACACTTTAATGTCATCATTTAAATAAAGAAAAACAAGATAGTTCTACCTCTGTATTCTCAAATTCAGTTTCCTCTTCATGAGTAAGCATTTTCTCCAATTTTCTGGTGAATTTATTGACCTGGAACTTTCCCAAGACTTTCTAAAAGTTAACACAAATTATTCCCATTGGTTTCTTTGTTGTTCCTCATTCATCAAAATATAAGTATCATTCAGTTAAATTTAATTTTATTCTTT
Source organism: Saimiri boliviensis (assembly GCF_048565385.1). NCBI lineage: Eukaryota > Metazoa > Chordata > Mammalia > Primates > Cebidae > Saimiri > Saimiri boliviensis. The sequence continues at coordinate 104,797,383 of NC_133459.1, forward strand.
GACAGATTTTACCTTTTTAAAAACAACTTAAAACTACTTATTTTGTTACTAATATCTACCATATAATTTGCTAATTTCTAACTCTGAAGCATCAGCTCAATTCCAAGGTCACTTTCCAAGTCTTTTTGAAAAACAAGATGGCAATGAGCCAATGGTTTGGTGCAGTCTCCAATCCTAATGAAAGATTAAACATTTAGGGAGCATTCCAGTGTCCTCTGACTGCTTTATAAACATTTGGTTGGATGCCATCTGTTCTTGGTGATTTATTCATGTTTCGTTTGTCATTTTGTTCTCAAATATATTCTCCATTTATTTATTTATTGATCAATTCCATTGGCTTATGCACTATGAAAGACAATAATGTATTAAACAGTTAAACTGCGCCTAGCATAGTGTTGCCTAATATGGAAAAATACAAAACTTTTGAGACATGCATCTATTCTCAGTAGCTCATCTTTAGTTAAGAAAATAAAAACAAAAATATAGGAAGCATGTAACTAAAATGACCCAGACACTGTGAACTTCAGGAACAAAATACATTCAGCTTCAGATTTCAATGTCTGCTCAGTCCTATCTTGCAGCCCTCTCCACTGTCCTGCCAAGCCCTTCCATTTTCTATAGAATTTCTAATAGGTTGTTCTCATGTGCTTCAGAAAATTCTACTTACATACTTTTGTGTTAGTATCTCCTGGGCATTTATTACTCAAAAATCTTTTGAAAAATATCTCCCTGTGGCCAGTGCAGTCCATGGATTGTCTTGTCTTGACTTGAGGTGCTTGTCTCGACTTGAGGTGCTTGTCTCTCTGTCCAATGTTGTTGGCACTGCTGATGCTTCTGGTCTGCTTAACACTCTGGCCTGACTCTGCTGCTTCATTGGATAAAGAAATGGGAAGGGCTTAGTGCTTCCTACCACTGCATCTCTTGAGTTTTGAAGTGTGGCTGACTGCACGTCTAGTCTCTGACTGTTCCTTGTCAAAATGCTCCCTCATCTTCTTTGCACTTCTTTTATAGGATTTGAGGTGACTGCAGAATGGACTTTGTTAGCTTTTTCTGCTTCCTGACCTTGATTTCTTCTGCCTCTAGTGATTGTGAACCACCCTTTTCCTTCTTTCTTTAATCCAAAATAAAAGCTCTCATTCATACAGACTCATTTAAAAAAATACTAGGAGATATCACTGACCCTACATGTCTGATCTTCATTTGCTGCTGAAGGAACTCACAGTGCATTAAATCCTGACAAAAATCCTACAAGATAGACACTATTGTTCAGGTTTTACAGCAGAATATACAAAACACAGAGAAAACTGAAGCTCAAGGGCACACAGCTAGTAAGTCCATTACTAGCAAGGGTTGGCAGCCCGTTCCATGAGTGGAAAACTTCAAAAATTTTGCTTGCTTTGATTTCCATTACTTTTTACTATTAAAAATTATAAAAGCAATATGGTGATTACAGAGAAACCACCAAAGTAAATTTAAGACATGACGGGAGCTTACACTAAATTCACAGAGCCTAAGTGGTCCCTCTCTCAAATTTTTTTTTTTAACTCTAATATAGCCCTCTAAGCCAAATTTGAAATAAATAAACATAAGGCCACTGCTCAAATCAGACATCATCTGCCTCAGAACTTGTCATGTCTCAGTTTCTGATTGGCAAGTAAATCACAGCCAAGTATTTATTAGACTGTTAGGCCTTCTTCCAGTGCAGTCTTCAATTATCTTTGTTATTGTACAGCAATGAACATTGGCTTGATGAAGTAGGGCTGATTTGCTTATTGTATGTCGCAACATTCTCCTTAATCTCTCTGATTCTGCAATTTGTACTGGTTTTCTAGTTATTAGTGTGAATTCATGAGAGCATGCTTTATTATGAATGCTGCCTCCTACCAGTATCTAAGCCTTTGGAATATGGAGAAAATGTGACAAATCTGTTTTGCAGGCTGAGTATGAATGACTGAACTACAGCAAACAGATGGGGAAGAGTGCTGACGTTTTAACTGGTAGCACAAAATGGTGAATAGGAATTCATTAGCACTCTTAGACATTCCTGTGTCTTAAAGGTAGCTTAAAAATGTATTTCCACATGTTTGTGGGGTATCACTTCTTCATTTTCTTCCTTCAGCCTTTTAATAGTATATTCCATAGTGATGCTAGACCCAGGTTCAATTACATCTTAGGGCTTTAATTAGAGATTCATTTGAAGATTCTAACAAAGAGCTCTAAATTTGGGTCAACATATTAACTCTCCAGCTTATAATTAAATCTTTAATAAACATTTTTATTATGTCTCTTCAGAAAATCTCATATTTCTAGACTGTGAGGAAAATCTGTCTTTTCCATTCATTGGATTTCTTTAAGGAATTTTTGTGGAGTACATGTCCAAGGGCAGATCGGATAGGGCTCCTGACTTTCCTTAAACATTACTCTAGGGGAAAAAGGAAACACTAAGAAAATTCGGAGTTTTTCTAATCAATTCTCTTCTTCAAAGTAGTATCCTATTTCCTCAAAACTGTAGAACTCTTGCTTTAAGGCTTGAAAAACATAAATTTGCCCCAGGATATGGGGATTCACACATAACATGTCATGTTGTAGCATATATACAATATCCAAATGGCAAGTTACTGGCAATAACTTTTTTGAAATGCAATTGAAAGATTTTATTAAATGGATTTTTAGAAGAGGAGTAATTGAGAAAATGAAAGTTTTTTCAGAGGAAGATGATAATAATCAAAACATATATATATATTATATATATATATATTTACACAGGGAAACTGCCTTTCTGTTTAATGTCTCTGAAAATTGGAGCCTCATTCTTTCTAGGTAAATATCCTGAAGCAAAACAAACATACACTCTTTCATTTATGTACCTTACATATTTTGTATTTTGGTAGCTGATCATGCATGGTCTTGTGTCTTTCTTTGGTGTTGACTAGTATTCTGGTACTGTATTACCTAAAGTGACTATGCTGTAAAGCAGATCTAAAATGAGGCAATTGTATAAGAAAGAAAACAAACTACAAATTTATTGAAGTGGTAAACAGAAGATGCCAATGGGATAGGACCATTTCCCCATTTCTGATCAATCTTATGATAACATTGTGCAAAGCTGCCCTGGTAGGCAAAGTGCATGAATAATTATGCTTTATGGCTACAATTATTTCCCAGTTGATTATTCATTACTCGTAGTGTGAACCGTGAGTGAAATTTACATTCTCTTCCTATAGTTTAATGTGACTATCAATTTAGTGTTATAAATTTCTGCCGGATGTAGAGTAATCATGCCTCATTTCCAATATCGAATTGCCTTTAAATGAGTGATCATATGTCTTTACCAAGCCAATTTCTATTAATTACTAATATTTTCAAGCTTATATAGTGCCATAAATCTTACTCATTAAATGAGAAATTATAGCTAGTTCTGACTCATTAAATGAAAATTAATGACTAAATCTAACTCAATTCATGATAGTATTTTTCTAAATTCCACATTTGCCCTAATGTCTGTGAAACCAGATGTATTTATGTGCTTACTTCACATTTGTGTTTTAGCCTTTATAGTAGTTTATTCTCTCCCCAAGCAGTTCTATATTTGTACCTTGCCTTCTGCCAAAAGGTTTTAAAGCAGGTTTCTACATGGTTCACTATGGAGTGAATGTCTTTCTCAAATTACTTTTTAATTTCTCTTCCTAGGAAAATCTCAACATTTGATCTTTATTTTCTTTTCAAAATACTTTGAATCAATTTTATTATTTGTTTTTAATATCACAATTTGTTTGTTTTTAATACCACAATGTGTTCACATGCTTGTCCAAAAACATTTTTAAAAATAATTATATAAGACATTCAGGATAAACAGGGAATAATTTTGGTTATGTACTTTTTTCTTCATTTTTTTGCTATTTTAAATAAATAATGTTCTGTATCTTATTTCATATCTACATCTATGTCCTGTATTTATGTCCTTACACATATCTTTTTAGGTATTTTTCTGCTTCTTTCCTTGGGATAAAACTTTAGAAATTGTATTGCCAAGAAAAAGTTCCTAAGTAGGCAATTTCTATCTTTCTTAAATTTGCTAGTTGAAAAATATTCTGTGTGTGTGTGATTTGATGGAATTGTTTTTTACATATTTACTAACCACCAATACTTCATTTGATGAGTTGCCTGTTTATTGCCCTTTGTTCCTATGTGTATTGGAGTTTTTAATCTTTTAGATTTGTAGAAAACATTAATAAATTTGGGGCATTAATCACCTTATACATACTCTAGTTTATTTGTCCTTTTATAATGCCTTTCATACACAAATTTTATTTAGTGAAATTTATAAATCTTTCTTTGCAATTTTTTCTTTTAAACTAATAACTTACTTAGCAATGTCATACTAGTATTTACCCATATCTTCTTTCAGATTTTTTTCCACTCTTTTCTACTTATCACTTTAAAAATGTGTAGTTTGTTTAGTTTCTCCAACTACTTTTTGTAGATCTGCTTTACAATATAGTCCCTATACAGTACTGTGCATGTCAAAATTTATTACCAGCAGAAGGCATGTGTCTTTGTCCATTTGTGCTGCTATGACAAAATACCTGAGACTGGGTAACTTATAAGCAATAGAAATTTGTTTCTTACAGTTCTGGAAACTGGGAAATTCAAAGTCATGGTATCAGTTGGTTTGGTGTCTGGTAAGGACGTGGTCTCTGCTTCCAAGATGGCAACTTGTTGCTACATACTCCATAGGGGAGTAACCCTCTGTCCTTACATGACAGAACACACACTAAAAGGCCTGCCTAATTCCCTCTTGCTCTTTTATTGGGTTACTAATCCCATTAATGAAGGCAGAGCCCACATGGCCTATTTACTTCCTAATGGCCCCACCTCTTAATACTGTTGCAGTGGGAATAAGTTTTAACATGTATTTGAGGGAGTACACAAACACTCAAACCACAGCCTCATGTTCAGTGTTCTTTCCACACTCCGCCACACAAAAACATCACGAAAACCATACAAACAGAAGAAACAAAAAGACACAAGAAAAGTTTGGGAGGTATGAGATATGTCTTTTACCTTGATTGTGGTGATGGTATCATAGGTGTTTGTATATGTCCAAAGTCATCAAATTGTACACTTTAAATATGTGGAGTTCTTAGTATAACAATTATACCACAATAAAGCTCTTAAAAACAAATTGATCTGTTTTACCTATATTCTTCCACCATCGACCACCCCCTTCCCCTGCTGATTAGTATGCAATCAGATTTGCCTTTTAGAAAGCTTGATTAATTTTACACTCTTATTTATAATACTCATTCTCCTTTTCTGTCACTAGTAGCTTCATTGCTGTGATTCCAGCTGGTCCTCAGACAAATCAGAGGTGCTGCAATGTGGTAGGGAGAATAGTGGCCTACAAAAGATGCAGAGGTGTATTAGTTCATTCACATGTTGATACAAAGGGCTACCTGAGAGTGGGTAATTTATAAAGAAAAGAGGTTTAATCAACTCACAGTTCCACAGGCTGTACAGGAAACATGGCTGAGAGGCCTCAGGAAAATTACTATTATGGCAAAGGGGGAGCAGGTATGTCCTACAAGTCTGGAGTAGGAGGAAGAGAGTGAAGGGAGAGGTGCTACATACCTTTAACCAATCAGATCTCCTGAGAACTCTATCACAAGACAGCACTAAGTAGATGGTGCTAAACCATCAGAGACCACCCCTGGTCTAATCATCTCACACCAGGCCCCACCTCCAACATGGGGGATTGCAACTCAACATGAGATTTAGGCAGGGACACAGAGCCAAATTATATTAACATGACTTCATCTCTGGAACACATAAACATGTTCCATTACATGGCCAAAGGAACTTGAAAGAAGGAATAGAGGTCATGGGCTTTAAAATACAGAGATTCTCTTGTATTATCTGGGATGGCTTAATGTAATCACATTAGAAGTATATGAGGAGGGGGGCAGAAGGGTTGATGAGAGAGATATGACAGAGAATAGACAAGAGACATTTGAGACAAGAGAGGAATTTGACCCCCACCATTGCTCATTTTGATGATGAAAGCAGAAAGCCATGAGAAAAGAATGTGGTTGGTCTTCAGAAGTTGGGAGTAGCCCTGAGTGAACAGCCAACAAGAAAACAGGGATCTCAGTCTGACAACCATAAGGAAGTGAGTTTTGCCAAGAATTAGCATAAGCAAGAAAATAGATTATCTCCAAGAAACGGGAAGGAATGCAGACCTGACAATCTTTGGCTTTAGCCTGATGAGACCCGTCCTAGACTTCTAACCCACAGAACTATAAAATAATACATTTGTGTTGTTTGAGCTACCAAATTTGTGGTAATTTGTTACAGGAGCAACATTAGGAAACTAACACACAAGACCTACTAAATATTGGTATTAGACATATTTGGTTTAAATTCTCACTTAGTCCTGTAATAGCTGAGGAACTACAGAGCTTTATTCACCACATGCCTCACAGGACTATTGTGAGCCACAAAGTAGTTATGACAATGATAGTGATAATGATAACAACACTAATACTAATTATATTTTAACAATATGAAAATACATATACATATACATACTTTAAAATAGTGATTGTAAGTGACACTTATCAAATATTTATATGCTGGATCATTTTAAGTACTTAAATATATATTTTTAAATTCTTGTAAGAAATCTCTATTAGATGGTATTATAATTCTCTTATATATATATACATTCATATATATATATATATGAGTTGTAGCATGATGATTAATAATAACAACAACAGCAACAGTGATAATAGAGTGACTGTAGCAAGGTGGTTAAGCCTGCAGGCTGTGGAGGATCACACTGCCTATTTATATCCTAGCCCCAATGATCTTCTCAATCTCTCTCTCTCTCTCTCTCTCTCTCTCCTTGCCTTGCTATTGCTATATGGAAATACCTGAATCTCTCTCTCTCTTTCTGTGTATATATATATATATATATATATATATATATACACATACATACAAAGAACAGTGGTTTAGGCAGTTCTTGCATTGCTATATGGAAATACCTGAGACTGGGTAATTTATAATGAAATAGGTTTAATTGGCTTATGGTTCTGTAGACGTGACACACCAGATCTCATGAGAACTCAGAGTGAGAGCTCATTTATCATCAAAGGAATGGCCCAACCTACTGATGAGAAATCCACTCCCCTGATCCAAACACCTCCCACCAAGCTCCATCTCTAGCATTGAGATTATAATTCAACATGAGATTTGGGTGGAAACAAATATCCAAACTACATCAGATAGTTATTTATTACTTGTGTTTTAAAAAAGGGACAGAGGGTAAGTAACTTACCTATGCTCATGCAGTCAAAGAACTTTGAGGCCCTACCAGGTATAGTGGCTCACGCCTGTAATCCCAGCACGTTGGGAGGCTGAGGCAGGAAAATCACTTGAGGTCAGAAGTTTGAGACCAGCCTGGCCATCATGGTAAAACCCCATTTCTACCCAAAATACAAAAATATGCCAGGAATGTTGGTGTGTGCCTATAGTCCCAGATACTTGGGAGAGGCTGAGGTGGGGGAATCACTTGAACATGGGAGGTGAACGTTGCAGTGAGCCCAGATCATGCCACTGCACTCCAGCCTGGGAGACAGAGCAAGACTTCATCTCAAGAAAAAAAAAAAAAAAAAAAAAAAAGAGCATTGGGCTAGGATATAAATAGGCATGTGATTGACAGCCTGCAGCCTGCAGGCTGAATCACCTTGCTATTATCACTGTTGCTGTTGTTGTTATTTCAGTGTTAATCATTGTTCTATAGTTGTTTTTGATTTTGTTATCCTAATATTAATAAAAAACCCACAGATGATAGAAAGAATAGTGGTGGCAATGAAAGTGCCTTTGCAAAAATCATATCAGTGAAAGAAATCTGAACTAACTCATCTTGGCTTTCCCTTAATTATTCCTGGGCTATTGGGCCAAGCTAACTTGGGAAGACACTTAGGCTACAGTTTAAAGGATAATAGGCCTGCTTTAAAAGTCGATCACTTTTGTAAAGCTAGTGGAGGTCATCAGTCTGGGGTTAGGGGTAGAGCCTGCGTCCTGGTAATGCACAGACATAAATGATTGTCAGCTATTTTTCCGGATGTTATAAGACTTGCAACTTCACAAATTACCCCTGTAAATAACACCACTGTTGTGGATTGGCCTTTTGAGATATCTTTGCAGATTTTTTGCATGTTTGACACCAGTGGCTCCACCTGGACCCACCTGAACCCACCTGGACCCACCAACCCAGCACTTGTGATTCTATCCAGAAGTGATTAAGCATGCAGGAAGACAGCTTTGAAATCCCAAGGTTTCATCTCTACCCCAACCAGTCAGCAGCAAGCCTAGTCACCCCACCCCTTCCCCCAAAATGCCTTTGAAAAACCCCTAACCTAGAAACTTCAGATGAGATAATGTGAGTACTAAGTCTGTCTCCCACATGGCGTGGCTGGCGTTGTGTCTATTAAACTCTTTCTTTACTGCAATGCCATCTGCAAAGCCATGATCCTTCTCTATGTAGCAGGCAGTTAGAACCTCTTGAATGATTACAAGAAGACTTACATATGGAATTTTGACTGTAAATAAAGGTTCTTGTGGAGTCTACTCTGTGGTTTAATCAAGGGACCAGTTCAGAGCCTTTAAACCTGATCTACAAGTTGGCAATTCATCCTCAGAAGCTGGAGACTTGCCTCGGTAATTACTAAATTGCTCTGTAAATTTGAATAGTCTATTTAACTTCCATGTTCTGGCTGCATAATTGATCTCCCTAGTCACACATGTTTTTGGTCACAAACTAAGTCAGAGAGATGGCTGTCAAAACTATGAAAATATAAGATATATCATTCAAATATGAGAATTTATATCAGCCTAAAGACTTTCGTTTTTATAATTTCTTTTAGAAAAGAACAGAACAATGTTGGATTTGTCACTTATATCCAGAGGGTTTGTATGTTTTTTCATCAGTATTGTTGCTTTGATAACACATTTCCTCTGGTTTTCACAGTGTTTAGTCATGGGACTTGTGACTGATAAAACAGAAATGTGTGAGGAATGAGACTGAGAAGCAGTGACCAGCTGTTCAATACGATGATACCAATGAAAGAAATAAATCTATCTTCCTCTAGGAGACAAAAAGTGCCTTGCTCTAAAGCAGTAATGTGTGCAGAGAGGAGATACTCAGAGTGTTACGGATGCAATGACAAGGACAGGATGCAAAGCTGCAAGTGAATTCTGAGTCAGATGAGACTCCTCCCTGACCCACTACATAACAGCTGTACCCGATTGGACTTCTGCATTCCATAGAGGGTCCTTGCATATTTTCCTTTCTGAAAATGCAGCAATCACACTTTCTCCCCCAATCTGAACAAAAATAATAACTAAGAGCTCTTAATGGTTGTAAGGGAGGTTGGTGGGGTGGAAGTTTGAGGGGGATGTGGACAATACTTTAATCAAACCTGGAAGTATGACAAGCCTGAGCCAAAGGAAACAATTTTATTCACCTCCAAGACCCCTCCTCATCCTGCTCAGTACACATTCGGCTTTTCAATTTGCATTTAATTTCTTTGGCATACTATTTACTCTGCTCATAGTGTATGTGTATCGTGCTCAGTTACTTTCAGTCATAAGTCTTGGGTAACTCAGCAAAAGCTCAGCTTATTGATTTTATCATCCTCCTAATTAGCCTCCTGATTAAACTACCAATCCATTGTCCACCCAGAAGCCACCAGGGTATAGCCAAAGAGCAGATTGAGTGGTGACTTTCCTTGTCTGACTCCAAAATCAAAATCAAAGTCAAAGCTTCTTTATATCAGTCACTTTACTCTGAGAAGAAATGCCACATTCCTTAATACAATCAAGAGTCTTTGGCCGGGCGCTGTGGCTCACGCCTGTAATCCCAGCACTTTGGGAGGCCAAGGTGGGTGGATCACAAGATCAAGAGCTTGAGACGATCCTGGTCAAAATGGTGAAATCCCGTCTCTACTAAAAATGCAAAAAAAAAAAAAAAAAAAAAAAAAAAAAAAAATTAGCAGAACGTGGTAGCGCACGCCTGTAGTCCCAGCTCCTCGGGAGGCTGAGGCAAGAGAATTGCTTGAACCTGGGAGGCGGAGGCTGCAGTGAGCCGAGGTCACGCCACTGCACTCCAGCCTGGCACCTGGTGACGGAGTGAGACTCTGTCTCAAAAAAAAAAAAAAAAAAAAGAATCTTTATTCCCAAAGTACTTCTCTCTCATTAAGGTCTCCAGTTACAGATTTTGCTGCAAAGAAAATCCAGTTTCAGTTTGCTCCACGTTTTTTCCTCTAATTTACTCTCTGCATGTCACATGTTAGCCTTCATGAACTGCATTCTAGTTACTAGTGTTTTCCACCTGCCTTCGTTTCCATGTGTTTGCACCGTGACTTCCCTCCCTTCTCACACCAACAAGCACTCTCCTTTACCAGGAAATTGCCTTTTTATACCCCAGTCCTCAGTTGAGGTGTTTCTTAAACAAGAGGATGAATTTGTGCTCAGAATCTGTATTCCCATTGTGCCCCCAATCATCTTGTTTTCACACGTTGCCACAGTGAACAGTGTTTGTCTGTTTTCTGCGTCTTCCAGTAGACTACAAGTTCCCTGAGAACTTGTTTCCTCTCTTATGCACCATTGTTTTTCTGTTTTGTTTTTAGATGGAGTCTCGCTCTGTCGCCCAAGCCGTAGTGTAACGGCGCGATCTCAGCTCACTGCAACATCCACCTCCCGGGTTCAAGCTATTCTCCTGCCTTAGCCTCCCAAGTAGCTAGGACTGCAGGTGCACACCACCATGCCCAGCTAATTTTTGCATTTTTTAGCAGAGATGGGGTTTCGCCATATTGGCCAGGATGGTCTCGATCTCTTGATCTAGTGATCCACCTGCCTCGCCTCCCAAAGTGCTGGGATTACAGGTTGAGCCACTGTGCCTGGCCTCTCCTGCACCATTCTATCTTCATTGTCCAGCGCAGTGCCCGGCAATGAGCATCTCTTTGTTAAAGCTTCATGTTAACTTGGTGTTCTTATTGCCCAGTGTTTGGGGGAAGGACTTGGGTTTGCTCGCTAAATATGAAACCACAAGGTGGGAAACCCTGAGTTATGCTTTGTAAAGCCACAAGTTGCCTTGACACTGTATTATCAAATTATTAAAATTATGAATAGCTTGTTTTTTTCTGTGATCACTTTCCTGTGTATTATTTATGTGTCTACATTAGCAGGAACCTCATAACTTCCCAATATTGTAGCAACTGTTGCCGTCAAGTCACATAATTATTATTTTCCTTTATTTCAGATAGGGTCTTGCTCTGTTGGCCAGGCTGGAATGCAGTAGCATAGTCATAATTAACTGTAGCCTCAAACTCCTAGGCTCAAGCAATCCTCCAACCTCAGCCTTCCAAGTAGCTGGGGCAGCAAGGGCATGCCATCATGCCATGCTAATTTATTAAAAATATTTTATAGGATCTTGTCATGTTGCCCAAGCTGGTCTTTAACTCCTGGGCTCAAGGGATCCTCCTGCATTGCCTCCCAAAATGCTGGGTTTACAGGCATAAGCCACTGCATTTGGTTAATAGTTATTTTGATAAGGTAAATATACAATGTCTTCTACTTGAAAAGCAGAATGATTATCTTTTTATGTATGTATATATACACAGATGTATGCATCTATCTTTGAATGTTTGTGATAATTTCGCATGTATTATGTTATTTATTCTTTACTATATTGAAGTAGATAGTGCAATTTTTATTATCTGTTTTATAGATGACACTCATCTATAAAGTATGTTTACTGTTCAGTGTGTGTCACCAGTCAGCAATTAATAGAGCAGGCATATCTGACTCACTACATAGAGTCTTAATTTATGAGGAATTTCTTCTCAATTTTAGAGTGTTTGGTAAAGGCTCAGTCTCAAAGCCTAAAACAATCTGTGCTGTCAACCCCATGAGAGCAAGGCCCATATCTATTTCCGACAGGATTGTGATTTCACCACTAGGCTTGACAGAGAATAGGTACTCAATAATTATTTGTTAAATCAGTGAATGATCCTATACTAGGAATTCATTTCATTGCCTTCCAAACATTTTTATATTTGCAAATGGCACGCAGAGAAGAGTTGGGATCCTCGATGCCATCTGACGTGGATTAGGGTAGTGGAAAGAGACAGACTGAGTTGAATCCTGGCTCTGTTATTTATTAGCTGTACACTCTTGGACCATTATTTAAATTCTAAATCTCAATTCTATCATCGGGAAGTTCCATCATCTGGCTAGAACATAAATTCAACATTATTTGCTTCATAGGATTGTTTTGTGGGAAGTAAATGAAATAATGTATAAAAAGTGTTTGACATAGGTCTAGCATTTAGTAGATGCTAGATAAATATTAGCAGATATCTTCCTGCTATGAGAGAGAAGTGTTAATTCATATCCATTTAGGTCAGCAAGCAATTCAATCATTAATTTTTTTTTCTAAACAGTTATTACATATTTATAATTCCAGGCAGCTTGATTTATATGTGCCCTGTTAGCTGCTTCTAAGCAGTTTCCAGCTTTTGCATACCCCTGGAGTTTATTTTATTCTGCTTTACAGGTTGAAAATAAATTTTGAAAATCGTACCGATGTAACTCAAAAATCTTTTACGCTGATGGATTTAGTTGTGAGTTTCAGCTAGGAAAAATAACAACAAGAGTAAAATGTTTTGTAAATCCATACCTGATTGGAGAGAGGATATTAGAAGTTAAGCTCTTGATTTTAATATATCTAGGCATTAAGCTACCTTTTGTAGTTTGCTTGGTATGCTAATCCACACAGAAAGCATTACAGAAATTTCGATTTCACGGAGCCCTCTCAAGTGATTCTTTTAACCATGTGAGTGCTGGACTGTGCAGCTTTCCATCCATTCTAACTACTTAAGGATTCAGAAAACAACATTAGTTTTGCTTTTAAACAAAAATTGTTTTAGGTATGAGCATTGTTTAGGGAATTAGAAAAGATAATGGTACCTTTTTTAATTTCTTGTGTTGCTATATTAACTACATTAGTTCATTTTGTTTCTTTCCTTCTTTATTATTTTTTAAAATAAGTTAAATATATGTTCTTATCTATTTCTGCAACTGAAATTGCTGCTTGTTAAGTTTTAGGGACTCTTTATTTTCTGGTGAAATATATGTGGATTTCTAAGCCATATGAAAATCTATATAAAAAGTTTCTGTAGAGTCTTTTGCAATCAGACTATGGTTTGAATAGTGGCTCTGAGTTTTTAACCAGATTGTTAGATTGTTTTAACTATTATGTTCCCCATTGGTCAAAAGCAGTGAGTAATATCCACCAAACCAGTTTGTTGCATAGGTAAAGTAATATACTTATATCTCTCTGCATGGAGCAGAAGCTCTATACATATTCATCCCTTCTCCACCTCTCTCAAGTGTTCTTTAACTATCTATAAAATGTTGATAATTTTATGTTTGGTAACAATATCATGCTGCATTTATGTACCACTTCTGAATTTTGCAAAGTACTCTCCTGTGCTATCTTTTAACCTCATAACAAATCTGGGAAGTGGGTAGCACAGTGATTATCATTTCTGTTTGGGAGACTAAAAAACTCATTCAATTGTAAACTTCTTAGTTGTTGGGGACTTTTGCTCCTTTTTCAATATCTCAGGCTGAGCCTAACACAGAGCTTGGCATACGCTAAGGGCCATATATATATACTTGTTGTACTGAAGTGATGATAGTAAGAACAGAAATTTGTCCAAGGTCACACAGAGAGATGTAATGTCAAGACCAGGATAGGGCTACTCTGACTTTCAGAGTTTTCCATTAGGTAAGAGGTGAGCATATATACATTTCCCAAAAGGGTCAATTCAGGGAAAATAAAAATGTTGCTGTGCTACAATTTTTTCATTAAAATGAAACTAGCTTTGTTGAATCTTGAGGAAAAAAAGTGCTATTTCTACTTAGATTACTTAATTCTGCAGTACAAAAGTGCCAATGGGGAATGTTAGCACTCTTTTTATTCACCACTAAAATGTGAATGTCTGGGCATATTTGAGAAGGAACCACCCAGAGGCAGCTTTCCAATTGTTTATCCCTTATATTTGTACAGCACTTTAGGGTTCACAAAGTGCTTTCACAAGCATTATCTAATTACATTCTTGAAACAATCCCAGAAGGAGGTTTTGTTATCAACCACACTTTGTAAAGGACACACTAAAGCTGGAGATGGAAAATGACTTGCTTACCATCACACAGCAAGTGTGCAATGCACAAGGCTAGGGGCGTGCTTCCTCTACTGAAAAGAGGAAGCACTTGTCCTCTTGGCATTGTTCTTCGTACTGGGGATAGATATAAGATAGATCCCCCACCTGAAACCAAAGAAATCTGACTTTATCTCTTAACTCTCTCAATTTATGTTAATGTGTGTTTTTTTTTTTTTTTAATAAATCCAGCTGAGTACAGTACAGCTTGGAATGGGCTAGTCCAAAAAGTATATTACATAATACCCTGAAGGTTTTCTGCCCCAAATGCTCTGCTTTGAATGAGATAGAAGTCTGCAGGGAGAATTACACCATGAGGTACAAGGTGATGCTGGATAGTCAGTCTTCAGGCTGCCCTATGTGACCTAGTTGGATGACCCACTCTACTAAGTCAGATTTTGTTCTAGTACATAGAACACTGGTGACCCAGCAGGGTCTTTAATTGAAAATCTAAAAATTAAGATTATGATATGGTTAAAATTAAAATTGTAAAGTTGTACACAAATATAATGCTTTGGAAATTTTTCACTAACTGTGCATATGAGTTATGCACAGTTTCCAGTGTTTGCATACCCCTGGAGTTTACACAAATATAATGCTTTGGAAACTTTTCACTTACTGTGCATTTAGTAATCTTTCTTTCCCACATTTATTCATGCAGTATTTTCATATACTCATTCTTTGATTTGATTTACTTACAACCTTGGCGATTGTAGTAAAACAAGTATATTTAACCCTATTGCCCAATGGCGGCAAGTGAATAGACCTCCCCCCCCAAACCACCACCAATCCCCAGCTCTCTACAGGGAGTTCTCCAAGCCTCTTTAAAGAGTGGGGGAAATCTGTGGAAATGTGCTAGGGATAAGGTGCATATTTGCATAAAGTGCCGAAGCTGGGAAGTATGAGGACGGAGTGAGAATGGCACAAGAGCTCTGCTTTCTGATGATGTTAACTGTCTCCCCAGGTGCAGTCTCACCCACTGGTCTCCTTCTGTATCTCTCTTCTAAGGTTTCTCATTTGTCATAGTTACATGAGGTAAGAATTAATTTTGAAGGGTTTAAATTAAAAAAACAAAAAACAAAAAACAAACAGAAAAAACACTTTTTTACTTACTTCTGCTCCCTCCATCATTTGTATCTTATAGTTTACTTTTGTTGTAAGTGACATTTTTTTAAAAGCCTAATTCCTGTAATCCCAGCACTTTAGGAGGCTGAGGCGGGCAGATCACGAGGTTAAGAGATCAAGACCATCCTGGCCAACAGGGTGAAATCCGTCTCTACTAAAAATACAAAAATTAGCTGGGCGTGATGGCATGCACCTGTAGTCCCAGCTACTCAGGAGGCTGAGGCAGGAGAATTGCTTGAACCTGGGAGGTGGAGGTTGCAGTGAGCTGAGGTTGTGCCACTGCACTCCAGCCTGGCACCTGGCGACGGAGTGAAACTCTATCTCAAAAATAAATAAATAAATAAATAAATAAATAAATAAATAAATAAATTTCTTTAAAATTGTAGGGTTGTCTACAAGTGAAATATTCATAATATGTTTTTCAGGGAGAAAGAACACTTAAGGAAATTTCTCTTGGCTTCAAACAACATGCTACTTTTGAAGAAGTCCAGACATGCTTTATATTTGATTTTCTGCTTTCTGACCCAATAGACGTAATCATGGACTTGTTTTAGACATGGCTGTGTTTGCTAGCTGATTGATGAAGTCCACATTTAGTGAACTTGTTAGGTTTTTCTGTTTGTTCTCTGAGTAATGCTGCTGAAAGTGAAATTAGACCCTCCAGAGCAGGTGCTATTTCAGTGGGTGGGTGGATAGATTTAGTCTGTGGTATAGAGGTCACCTTAGACTTGGATACATATAATTTTTCCTTCTCATATTTTCTTAAATCCGCATTTATTGTAATAACCAAGTGAGTTAGAAGGAACACACCGTGCTTTAAATTTTAAATTAAGAGTCCTTTATTAATTAGCCAGCAACGAAGAAATGGCTAATGCTTAAAATTTTTTCGGCCCCGAGGTAGAGGCTTGATTATCTTTTATACCATGATTTAGCTAGCGGAAGGTAATACCTAGCTGAAGTGGAATTTTACAGAAACAGAAAAGCAGGTTAGAGGAACGGGCTGCAGGCACAGGTGGTTTTCATGCAATTTAATAATTAAAGGGAAACAGGGGCGATTTGTTTTTTTTTACACAGTGATTAAAGGGAAACATTGTCTTACAATAGCAGGTGGGGAGGTACGCCAGGCAGGGTGCGGTACAATGGTTACAAGTGTTCAGAACAGAGGCGTCAATGCTTCTAAGCACAGCATGACGCAGTCATGCACCCAAAGGGGCTGCGGTCGGAGCGGGAAGCCAGGTTGGAGTTCACAGCTAAGATGGACTCAGTGATGCTAGCCCAGGGTAGGTTATTACATTCCCCACTTGTGTTTTTTGGGGAGTCAAAGCATTGACTCCTCAGTTACAGCAAGGGGGTTATAGGTGCTCGCTCCTGAGATACATGAGTTTAACAGAATTTATGTGCCACCTTATAAAAGTAAGGAGCCAGTTTAACAGGCAGGGTCCAAAGATGAAGCCTAACAGGAGAAGGAGAAGAGGTCCCACCAGTCCAGTTACTAAGGTAGTGAAGCACGGGCTCCAGTTTAACATGCTTTGGAACCATGAGGCATTTTCTCATTCTTGTTGGCGTCTATCTAAATTGTCTTGGACCTTTTGGAGAATATCTTTTATGGCTCCAGAGTTGTTAGCAAAAAACAACACCTTTCTCCCAGTGCTGCACATAAACCTCCTTGGGAGAGGAATACTAGATCCAATCCTCAGAGATTTTGGAGAACTACCTCAGCTAAGGATTCTACTTGGGCATGTAACATCTTTACGGCAGACTGGACGTTTCTTAAATCAGAATCTACTTGTTGAGTTAAGGATGTTAGTCCAGTTTCCCCTGGACCAGGGCTGCAGTGCCAATGGCCACTGATCCAGCTACGCTAAGACTGGCTAGGACACAATGAAAGGGACACCTCGATGAAACCTGGGGTGTAGTCCCAGGGGAGCAAGGATATGCCCGCCGTTCTTCCAGTCCCGCTGTACACGTAGACCTGGGGAAGCACATGAACCAATACACACAGAACAGGTCCAGTTTCAGTCCCATTGACGAAGCAGGTGAGGCCTGAGGTGCGGGCCAGCCAAGTACTGTTGGGTGCCTGGTAGGAGATTGAAGCGTTTAAGGTGGTGAGTAGAGACTGGTCACAGGTAACCTGAAAAGGATAATTAGGTAGTTTATACCCATTGCTGGTTAGGCAGGTGGTGTTTCCAGCAACATCCCCTAGTGTAAGGGAACGGAGGAGCATCCAACAGGTCAGAGGACCAGCGGTGAGAGGGGCCGCAACTCCCGCTCCAATATAATATGGGCGTTTTGCCTTCAGGCACAGCCAGCAATCGAGCCAATTGAGGCTGGGTGTTACTAAGGAGGAGATGCACTTCATTTAGTATGGACATTAGGCTGGGTTGGAGATGCTTGCTTTGGAGCTGGGTTGGGGGAGCTGAGACTGGCGATGGGGCTGTTGAGCTAGCTGATTTGGGTGAACTGACCGAACTGACTTGATTGGGGTGTGGGTGAAACATGGGGTCACCCAGATCAGTCAGGGAACTGATTTGTTTGGGTAGGCAACAGGGGACTAGAAGCTTCTTTTGGATGGTGAACATGGATCCAAGGTCAAAACCCGTCATAGACAATCTAAATCCCCAGGACATGCCGTAATACCAGTGAGCTAAATCGGGGCCATGGATGGTTAAGACAATAGAGTTGCAGTTCCCCTTATAACACCGCCAAGGGCAAGACCCACAGGTGATGAAGAGAGGGGAGGATGGGGTTGGTCCTCCAGGGTAGGTTGCCAGGGTAACACAAGACCAGTGAGGGCAGAAGAATTCTTTTTTTTTTTTTTTTTTTTTTTTTTTTTTTTTTTTTTTTTTTTTTTTTTTTGAGACGGAGTTTTTGCTCTTGTTACCTAGGCTGGAGTGCAATGGCGCGATCTCAGCTCACCACAACCTCCGCCTCCTGGGTTCAGGCAATTCTCCTGCCTCAGCCTACTGAGTAGCTGGGATTACAGGCACACGCCACCATGCCCAGCTAATTTTTGTATTTTTAGTAGAGACAGAGTTTCACCATGTTGACCAGGATGGTCTCGATCTCTTGACCTCGCGATCCACCTGCCTCGGCCTCCCAAAGTGCTGGGATTACAGGCTTGAGCCACAGCGCCCGGCCTGCAGAAGAATTCTTAACTTGGTTGGCATTCAACATCTTTATGGTCTCCTAAACACAGGTAGAAGTCAATTGACTGGAGCCTTTGTTCAGCCTCACCTGATTCTCCACATCCTGTGTACCTGTGTCCACATCCTTCATCAAGGTTGGAGACCTCTGAGGGGAAGGCAGAGCTTTTCTCATGTGTTAAATCCCAACTTGAGGAGTAAGAATTTGGGAATAAAGTACACATATCAAGTTTAAGAAGGATCTGGTTGGAAGTACCTTCTTCCCAGGAGGTATTTGCCAGCATGTACCCATTTCTGAAATCAGTAAGGAGAAAAAAAGTACATGGGGGCAGAGTATGACTGGAGAAAAGAGAGAAGTGGATAAGAGGAATTATCAGTAAGGAACCTGAGCCAGGCTGTGAGACCCATGTTTCTTCTTGATGTTTCCTGGCCTTCTTGATGAGGAAGTGGAGGATTCAGGCAGGAATGCCTTCAACCTTCAGGGCTGTTGGGGCAGTGAGGATGACAGTATGAGGCCCTTTCCAGGCAGGGGTGAGTCCTTTCTGGAACTTTCTGACATACACCAAGTCATCATGTTGGAAGGGGTGGCAGGGCCCAGTCAGATAAGGAACTGGATTTGGGTATACTCCCCAAACCAGTGGCTGGATGATATCTTGAACCTGTTGGAGAGACTGCAAGTACTGTAGGAGATTTGGGATATTTCTGCCAAATGGGCATCCTTTAACCTGGGTAGTATAGGAGGTGCCCTTTCATACATGATTTCAAAAAGAGAGAACTCTGCTTTGTAGGGAATGCACCTTACTCTAAGGCGGGCCACGGGAAGGAGCTTTGTCCAACTCTCACCGGTTTCCTAGATTAATTTTGTAACAGTACTTTTTAAGGTCCAATTTATGCGTTTTACCTGTCCAGAGCTCTCAGGCCAATAGGCACAATGGAACTTCCATTGAAGGTTTAATGCCTTGCTGACTGATCAAGCTATGGACGAGGTGAAGGCTGGCCCATTATCAGACCCTATGGCAAATAGCAGCCCATGTCAAGGGATCATCTCATTGAGCAAGAATTTAACCACCATAGAGGCAGTCTCATTTCTGGTGGCAAATGCCTCAGTCCATCCAGAGAAAGCGTTCATCATCACCAGGAGATACTTCTATCCCTCCTGGTGTGGCTTTATTTCTATGAAGTTTATTTCCCTTCAGTTTATTTCCCCTGGGCTGCATCCTCGAGGACAGTGGCCCAGGTTAGGTTTTGGGCCTTGTTTGGTATTTACCTGCACACATTTCATGCATCAGGAGGCTGCAAGGTTAGTCGAGTCTTGAAGGTGGGGTATTTTAAACGTGCTTTTTAAAAACTGGGCCAGTTTTATTCCACCTAGATAAGTGGAAGAACGGAAGCAATGGACCAAGGCCTTTCCAAGTGTCTGGGGCAGGAAAATTCTTGAATCCGGAGACCACCCCCTGTCCCGGTTTTCACTGGCCTGAAGAGCCAATGCTTGCTTTTCTTTTTCCGGAGAGCAGACTGGACGATCGGGTCAATCAGGCTGTGGGAAAGATACAGCGGGTAATAGAGTTAAAGGAGTGGCCAGAAGTTTGGCTGCCTCTCTGGCAGCGGAGTTGGCCCTTTGGTTCCCTTGGGCAATGGCCGTATTTTCCTTTTGATGTCCTTTGCAGTTGATTACAGCCACTTGCAGGGGAAGCCAAATGGCCTCGAGTAGGGCCAGGATTTCCTCGTTTTTGATAGTTTTTCCAGCTGAGATGAGAAGCCCACGCTCTTGGTAAACAGCTTCACGAACATGTACAGTTGCAAAGGCATACCTGCTGCCAGTGTAAATGTTGATGCGTTTATTCTTACCCCACTGGAGGGCCTGAATGAGAGCAATTAGCTTAGGGCCGAAGTTCCGGCCGGCAGGGCCTGGGCCCACACAATGTCCGTTTCTGTGGTGACAGCCACCCCTGCCTTTCACACTCCCTGTTCAAGGAAGCCGCTGCCATCCCTGAACACAGCAGCCTCTGCCTCCAGCAGGGGGGCATCCTGGAGGTCCACGCGGCCAGTCTACAGTTTCCAATAGTTCCTGGCAATCATGGACTGCTGTGGTCAGGTCGGGATCAGGTAGAAGAGGGGCTGAATTTAAACATCTTGTGGGAGAGAAAGTTAAACGTGGCTGATTTAACAGCAGGCTTTGGTATTGTAATTTGTGGACATTAGACATCCATTTTCCAGAGCAATGTCTCAACGGCATGAGGAGCCGTGAGGATTAAGTTTTGCCCCATTGTTCATTTGTCAGCTTCCCAGACTAGACTTGCAGTTGCTGCCATTGCTAGCAGACATCTTGGTCATCCAGGGGCCGCAGGATCCAACCTCTTGGACAAATAGGCCACTGGGCGGTGCCATGGCCCCCGGCTTTGAGTGAGTACCCCCTTAGCAATCCCCTGGCTTTTATGAACAAGCAGGTGAAACGGCTTTGAGATACTTGGGAGGGCTAAAGCGGGGGCCGCAGTCAGTGCCTTTTTCAGATTTTGGAAGGTTTGCTTTTTCGTGTTAGTCCAAAGCAGCAGACCATTTCCACCTGTAGCCAGGTACAGTGGCTTGGAATGTTATCCACAGGTGGCAGTATCCCTTGGTCCTCAGAAATTCACATACCTGCCTCCTGGTGGTAGGAGTGGGGACACGCGGGATAGCCTCTTTTTGAGCATTGGTGAGTGCCCTTTTTCCTTTATTTTGTACCCCAGGTAGGAAATCTTCAGTCCGGTATTGTTCATATTCAGCAAGTATTTAAGAAGCACTTACAGCCCAAGGCACTAGCTTCAGCTCTTAGAATACTAAGATGTGATCCCACAGTATTCCAATAGCGTCTTAACTGAATTTTCATGCGTTTTGTCTTTCTGTCACCCAATCGATCCTCTACACTAATAATTCCTTTATGAAGCCATTTCTGATTCTTCATGAGAATTGCTTTAATCTTTTTTAATTCATGAAACAATGTTTAGTATTGCTTTATGTCATGTAGGTCATCATTAGATACATCTAGTTATAAACATGTGACCAATACAGACATAATGTGTCTCCACCTGTATTCCATTCATTTTTTTCTTTTTCTTTTCTTTTTTTTTTTTTTTTTTTTTTTTTTTTTTTTTTTTTTGATACAGAGTCTCATTCTGTCACCCATGCGGGAATGCAGTGGCATAAGCTCACTGTAACCTCCATCTCCTGGGTTCAAGCGATTTCCTACCTCAACCTCTCAAGTAGCTGATATTACAGGCATACACCACCATCCCCAGCTAATTTTTGTATTTTTAGTAGAGACAGTGTCACACTCGTTGGCCAAGCTTGCCTCAAACTCTTGACCTCAAATGATCACCCACTTCAGCCCCACAAAGCTGAAGGGAAGAGGTTACAGCACCATTTGTTGAAGAGACTTTGCTCTCTATTTAGTGTTTGTATTAATTTACATTCCCACAAACAGTATACAAGGTTTCACTTTTCTGTACATCCTCCTCAGCATTTTTTATTGCTTGTTTATTTGGATATAGGCCATTTGAACTGGGGTGAGCTGATAACTCATTGTAGTTTTAATTTTCAATTTTCTGATGATCAGTGATGTCGAGTGCCTTTTTATATGCCTCTTTGCCATCTGTATGTCTTCTTTTGAGAAATATCTATTCAAATTTGTTGACCCTTTTTAAAATCAGATTATTAGATTTTTTTTTTCCCTATATAATTGTTTAATGTCCTTACATATTCTGGTTATTAATCCCTTGACAGATGGGAAGTTTATAAATATTTTCTCCCATTCTGTGTGTTGTCTCCTCACTTTTGGATTGTATCCTTTGCTGCGTGGAAGCTTTTTAACTTGATATAATCCCATTTGTCCATTTTTGCTTTGCTTACCCTTGCTTGTGGGGGTAATGCTCAAGAAATTTTTGCCCAAGCCAATGTTTTGAAGATTTTCTTCAATGTTTTCTTGTAGTAGCTTCATAGTTTGAAATCTTAGATTTAAGTGTTTAATCCATTTTGATTTGTTTTTTATATGTGGCAAGAGATAGGGTTCTAGCTTCTTTCCTCTGCATATAGATATCCAGTTTTCTCTGCACCATTTACTGAAGAGGCTGTTCTTTCCCCAAGGTATATTCTTGGCACCTTTGTCAAAAATGAGTTCACTGCTGATATGTGAATTTATTTCTGGGTTCTCTGTTCTGTTCTCTTGGTCCATGCGTCTCTTTCTATGCCAATACTATGCTCCTTTGGTTGCTATAGTTTTTTAGTGTAATTTAAAAGTAGGTAATACGGTTTGGCTCTGTGTTCCCACTTACATCTCATCTCAAATTGTAATCTCCACACATCAGTGGAGAAAGAAATGATTAGATCATGGATACGGTTTCCCCCATGCTGTTCCCTTGATAGTGAGTTCTCACAAATGCTGATGGTTTTAAAACTGTTTGGCAGTTCCCCCTGCACGCTTTCTGTTTCTCCTGTCACCATGTAAGATATACCTTGCTTCCACTTTGCCTTGTGCCATGACCATAAGTTTCCTGAGGTCTCCTCAGCCATGTGGAAATCTGCATCAATTAAACCTCTTTTGTTTATAAACTACCTAGGCTCAGGTAGTATCTTTATAGCAACATGATAACATACAGTGGATAATGTGATTCCTCCAGTTTAGTTCTTTTTGTTCAGGATAACTTTGGATATTCTGGATATTCTGTGTTCAATAGACATTTTAGGATATTTTTTCCCTGTGAAGAATGTCAGTGGAATATTAATATGAATTACATTGAATCTGTAGAATGCTTTTGTTAGTATGGACATTTTAACAATATTGATTCATTCAATCCATTAACATGGAATATATTTCCATTTTTTTATGTCTTCTTCAATTTCTTGCATCAGTGTTTTACAGTGTGCATTGTACAGATCATTTACATCTTTGATTAGGTGAATTCTTTAGTATTTAATTTTATTTGTAACTATTATAAATGAGATTACCTTCTTGATTTTTTTTTTTTTTTTAGATTTTTCACTGTTGGCTTAAAGAAATACTACTAATTTTTGTATGTTGAGTTTTTTAGATGGCAACTTTACTGAATTTATCTGTTTTAATAGTTTCCTTGTGGAGTTTTTAGGTTTTTCTGAATATAAGATCATATCTTAAGCACACAAGGATAATTTGATTTCTGCCTTTTCAATATGGCTGCCTTTTATTTCTTTTTCTTGTCTGATTGCTCTAGCTAGAACTTCCAGTACTATGTTGAATAACAGTGGTGACAGTGGGCATCCTTGTCATGTTCCAGATTTTAAAGGAAAGGCTTTCAGGTTTTCCCCATTCTATATGATAATAGCTATGGGTCTGACATATATGGCTTTTGTTATGTTGAGGTATGTTCTATTTCTATTTTTTGATGGTTTTTATCATTAAGGGATGTTGAATTTTATTAAATGCCTTTTCAGCATCAATTGAAATAATACACATTTTTTGTTCTTCATTCTGTTGATGTAATGTATCATTTTGATTGATTTGTATATGTTGTACCATACTTGCATCCCAGGAATAAATCCCATTTGGTCATTATGAATGATCTTTCTAATGTATTTTTGTATCAAGTTTATTAGTATTTTGTTGAGCATTTTTGTATCAAGATTTAACAGTGATATTGGTCTGTAATTTTCTTTTTTTGAGGTTTCTTCATCTGTTTTTGGTGTCAGGGTAATACTGACCTTGTAGAATGAGTTTGGAAATATTCCCTCCTCCTCCTCCTCTATTTTTTGGAATACTTTGAGTAGGGTTACAATTAGTTCTTCCTTACATGTTTGATAAAATTCAGCATTGAAGGCATCAGGTCCTTGGTTTCTCTTTACTGGGAGACTTTTTATTATGGCTCATTACATATTACTGGTAGGCTCAGGTTTGTATTTACTTGTTACTGCTCTTATTACTTGTTACTGGTAGGTTCAGGTTTTGGATTTCTTCCTGGTTCAATCTGGATAGATTGTATGTATCTAGAAATTTGTCTATTTTTTCTATGTTTTCCAATTTATTAGAAAATAACTGGAAAATATTTTCTATATTTTCCAATTTATTGAAAAAAATAGCTACTAATTGTCCTTTGAATTTTTTCAGTATCAGTTGTAATTTCTTTTTCTATGTTTTATTTTATTATTTTATTTATTTATTTATGATTTACTTTCTTATTTTCATCACTAGTCAGGCTAAAAATTTGTCCGTTTTGTTTATCTTTAAAAAATACCACTTTTGTTTCATCAACCTTTTGTATTTTTTTTATTTAAAATTTATTTATGACTGCTCTCATCTTTATTATTATTTTTTCTCTACTAATTTGGGGTTTGGTTTATTCTTTTCTTCTTGTTCTTTAAGATGCATTGTTTAATTGTTTATTTGAAACTTTTACTCCTTTTCATGTAGGCACTTACAGCTGTTAATGTCTCTCTCAATACTGCTTTTGCAGTACTCACAGGTTTTGGTATGTTGTGTTTCCATTATCATTTGTTTCAAAAATTTTTTTCAATATTTCTCTTTATGTATTCATTGACCCTCTATTCATTCAGAAGCACATTATTTAATTTCCATGTATTTGTATGGTTTCCAAAATTTGCCTTGTTATTCATTCCTAGTTTTAGTCCATTGTGGTCATGAAAGGTGTTTGATATTATTTTAATTTTTGTGAATGTTTTAAGACTTGTTTTGTGATCTAACATATGGTCTATTTTTAAGCATGATCTATGTGATTAGGAAAAAAATGTGTAATCTGCAGCTCTTTGATGAAATGTCCTGTAAATATCTATTAAATCTATTTGGTCCACAATGGAGATTAATAGTTCTTGGTGGATTTTCTGTCTGAAATATCTGCCCAATGCTGTAAGTGAAATACTAAAGTCTTCAGCCATTTTTGTATTGAGGTCTATCTCTCTCTTTAGTTCTAATAGTGTTTCATTTATATATTTGGGTGTTCCAGTATTGAGCACATATATATTTTAAGTTGTTATATCTGCTTACTGAATTGACCTCTTAATCATTATATAGTGACCTTCTTTGCCTCTTTTTATAGTATTTGTCTTGAAATCTATTTTGTCTGATATAAGCAAAGTGATTCCTGCTCTTTGTTGAATTTCATTGATGTGGTATATCTTTTCCATTTCTTTATTTTCATTCTATGTGTGTCTTTACAGGTAAAGCATGTTTCTTCCAGGCAATAAATCAGTGGGCTTTTTTTTCCCATCCCTTCAACCAGTCTACATCTTTTGTTTGAAGAATTTAGTCCATTTACATTCAATGTTATTATTGATAATTAAGCACTTACTCCTGACATTTTGTTACGTGTTTCTTGTTGTATGGTGTTCTTTTTTTTCTTTCTTTCTTTTATTCCTTTATTGCTCTAGTGAAGGAGATTTTCTCTGGTGAAATGATTGACTTTTTTGCTTTCAGTTTCTTGTGGGTCTCTTGTATGTTTTTGGTATGTGATTACCATGAGACTTGCAAATATCATCTTATAACCCATTATCCTAACCTGATAACATCTTAACACTATTTGCATAAACAAACAAGCAAAATAAAAGGAATAAAAACACCATTCTTTAACTTTATTCCCACAGTTTTTAACTTATCGTTGTTTCTACTTATATCTTATTATACTATGTATTCAAAAGGTGTTGTAGTTATTATTTTTGACTGCTTCATCATTTAGTCTTTCTACTTAAGAGTTGTTTACACAATGTAGTTAAAGTATTATAATATTCTGTGTTTTTGTGTACCTACTATTAACAGTGAGTTTAGTACCTTCAAATGATTATTTATTGCTTATAAATGCCATTTTATTTCTAACTGAAGTACTCCCTTCAGCATTTCTTGTAGGTTGGGTCTGGTATTGATGAAATCCCTCAATGTTCATTTGTCTAGGAAGCCTTTATTTCTCCTTCCTGTTTGAGGAATATTTTCACCAATGTATGAGTCCATTCCCACCCTACTATGAAGAACTACCTGAGACAGGGTAATTTATTTTTAAAAAAATGTTTAATTGACTCATAGTTCCACAGGCTATACAAGAAGCATGGCTGAGCAGGTATCAGAAAATTAACAATCATGGCAAAAGGGTTAAGGGCAAGAAAGCACATATTTACATGGCCCCAGGAGGGATAAAGGGAGCAAAGAGGGAAGTGCTACACATTTCCAAACAACCAGATATTGTGAGAACAAACTATTATGAGAAAAGCAAGGGAGAAATTCCCTGCCATGATTCAATCACCTCCCAAGTGGTCCCTTCCCGAACACTGGAAATTACACTTCAACATGAGACTTGGGTGGGGTCAAAGAGCCAAACCATATCATTCTACCCCTGGCCCCTTCCCAAATCTCATGTTCATCTCATATTTCAAAACACAATCATACCTTCCCAATGAGGAAGGAGACCCAGGCATCTGAGATAAACTTCCCCTTCAACTATCACACTGCGTTTCAATAGAAGAAAATGATGACCGGCTGGCACCTCCTGTTTCACCTTCCTGTAGGTGGCAGGCTTGGTCTTGGGGAAACTCTCTGGAAGACACTGTCTTTACTTAAAACAAGATCAAACCTGAAACCTTTTTACATGTGTGTCCTAAAACTGTAAACCGGAACCCTTTCATTTGTGATTCCTGAAACTGTAAACACAGAGGTTTTGACATGTGAGTCCTAAAACTGTAAACCAGAACCCTTTCATATGTGATTCCTGAAACTGTAAACTGAAACCTTTTCACAGGTGAGTCCTAAAACGTAAACTGGAACCCTTTCATATGTGATTCCTGAAGCTGTAAACCGAAACCCTTTCATATGTGATTCCTGAAGCTGTAAACCGAAACCCTTTTTATATGTGATTTCTAAATCTGTAAACTCAAGATTCTTCAACATGTAATCTCTAAAGTATAAGCCTATGCAAAGGCGGAACCTTCCTTTGTTAGAGGAGCTGAGCTTTGGACAAATTATTGCTCAGGCTCCTGGGTTGAATAAACTTCTTCCTTCTCCATTCAGTGTTCGAGAGATCCATTTCCCTTGGTTGCTCCTGCCACACCAACAGATTCCCACAGTCTTAACTCATTTCGCATTAACTCAAAATTCCAAGTCCAAAGATTCATCTGAAAGAAGGTAAGCCTCTTTCACCTAAGAGCTTGTAAAATAAAAAAGAAGTCAGTTACTTGCATGGTAAAATGGGAGTACAGGCATTGGGTAAACATTCCCATTCCAAGAGGGAGAAATTGGCCAAAATAAAGGAGTTCCAGGTGCCATATAAGTCCGAAAACTACCAGGGCAGTCATTAAATCTTAACATCCTAAAGTAACATTTTAACTCCATTTCTTACATCCAGGCCACACTGATGCAACGGGTAGGTTCCCAAGGCCTTAGGCAGCTCTGTCACTGTGACTTTGTGAGATACATCCCTTGAGGCTCCTTTCCTGGGCTAGCAGTGAGTGCCTGTGGCTTTTCCAGGTGCACAGTGGCAAGCTGTCAGTGGATCTGCCTTTCTGTGGTATGGAGAACAGTGGACCTCTTCTCACAGCTCCACTGGGCAGTGACCCAGTGGGGACTCTGTGTGGGAATTCCAACCCCACATTTTCTTCCACATTGCCCTAGTAGAGGGTCTCCATGAGGGCTGTACCCCTGTAGCAGACTTCTGCCTGAACATCCAGGTGTTTTCATACATTCTCTGAAACCTAGGTGGAGGCTCCCAAGCCTCAACTCTTGCCCTTTGCACACCTGCAGACACAACACTATGTGGAAGCCACCAAGGCTTGGGGCTTGGACCCTCTGAAACAACAACCTGAGCTGTAGCTTGGCTTCCTTTAGCCATGGTTATAGTTTTACTGGCCCTAATGTAGGGTGCCATGTCTGGAGGCTGCACAGAGCAGCAGGCTCAGGACCTGGTTTATGAAATCATTTTTCTTTTCAAGTTGTCCAGGCCTGTGATGGGAGGGGCTGTCACAAAGGTCTTTGAAATGTCTTAAAGGTGTTTTCCCCATTGTCTTGGCTATTAACATCATTTGATTCCGCTTTATTTATGCATATTTCTGCAGCTAGCTTAAATTCCTTCCAAGATAATTTTTTTCTTTTTCCTACCACACGGCAAGGCTGCCAATTTTCCAAACTTCTATGCTCTACTTCTTTTTTAAATGTAAGTTCCAATTTCAGACTATCTCTTTGCAAAAACATAGGAGTGTATACTGTTAAAAACCACACGTGGTTCTGGCAGGGTCAATATGGAGCGGAAAGCCACGGGGCAGGGTGGGCCATGGTTCCAGGAACTCATGGCGGGCCCAGCGGTGTCTGCCAATGGCTTTTAAAATCACAGCGGCAAGCAGTTTTTCTTCTCTCAGTGAGCGGCTGTCACTAGCTACAGAAAAAAACCCACACCGGGTTTTCAGCTTCACAGCTGTGGGTAATTTTTCCCTTCCAGCCCTGGTTCTCAGCATCCAGGCATGGTAGGCTCCTCCCTCTGCACGTGACCGCTGGGGCAGCCCTCTCATTCTGGAGAGCTTAAGGGAACCTCAAGCCCTTATTTCAACATAAATGGCCAAATGGTGAAGGGGTGAAGGTATAGGGCTTGCAACTATAAGGTTGTTGGTTCAAATACCCAGTTGAGTTGGCTTTAGAAGCTGGGAAACCTTTTGGGAAATTCAGAAGCTGAAGGCTATGGGACTTTGTGTTCTGTGTATAATTTGTCTTGTTTAGGGTTGGCCCTCTCTCTATGGCAAAACTTTTCCATGTAGAAGATCACAGTTAAACTGAGTCTAGGGCCCCAAATAGTGAATGGCAGGCCTCACATCCCTAAGGGCATTTTCCTGCAATGGAAAATGAGGTTGGGGGATGAGGCCCAGGTTCTCAGGGTATTGTTCCAGCCTCAGCCACTCTGTCTGCCTTTTATAAACTGTGCTCTAATGGCCCCTCCCTAGTTTATTCTTCTACGGCAGTTTTATAAATTGGCCTGTAATTGGACTTTCGCTGGGGAATATTGGCACCCATCTCCTGAGCCTCACTGGCCTCATCAAGGACTTGTTGGTACCAACCACTTAACCCAACAGCCCTTCATGCCTCTATAGTGGTCACTGGAGGTCATGCAAACAGTGACCGTTAGTGTCCCATGACGCTGGTCAGTACATGGGAGGCCTCCTCATAAACATGATCATGCATCTTGGGCACCAAAATTTTGAGGTACTGACTGGAGGACATTCCATTTCCAGTATCTTACCTGAGGGACACCTCAGGTTGAGCAACTATAATTCAATAACTGGGGGTGCTGGCAATCCCTTCTGTTCAATTTCAGATGGATGCCAATCTACCCAAGATCAAGTCCCCATTAAAGTGTATCCTGGAGAACTGGAACCAATTTGACACACAGTCGTCAAGGAAGAAGTGGCTCATCTGCCTCTGCTGAACAGCGTGGCCAGATTACCCCCTGACAAGTGGAAAAACCTGGCCTCCAAAGGGAAATATAGATTACAACATTATTCTTCAATTAGACCTGTATTGTAAAAGCAAGAGTAAATGGTTTGAGGTCCTCTATGTGCAACTCTTCTTTTCCCTAAGGAATAAGCCTTAGGTCTGTCAGGCCTGTACCCCATACCCTATTCAGCCCTCCTCAGAACTACCTCCATATGTGAGACTCCCTGTGACAACTACTACCTCCACCAATGTCAACTAGGGCTCCTCAGCTCCTGTACACAGCAGGAGCCAGGGCGGGCCAAAACAGCCAGGGCATCTCAGGCTACCCAGATGCCCCAACTCTGCCCCTCACAAGTAGTAGGAGGAGAAGCTGGTCTGACCAAAATCACTCTCAAACTCTGATGATCCTTTTCATAGTGAGAAGAGAATCTGTCTTTTTCTAGGAAAATGCTGCTACCTTGTAAACCAGTCAAATGTTGTTTAAAACATAAAGAACTCAGGGATCAATCAAACACAGGGCTAAAGACCTTCAAGAAACAGTATTGTGAGGCTTGTTTAACAACTGACTGCCCTGGCTCTATTCTCTCCTGGGCTCATTTATAACCATTCTATATTTGTTGGCCTTTTCATCTTTAACTACCTTGCCACATTCATTTCTTCTAGAACCATGAGGTCACAAATAATCCTGCCACTGGAACCCCAAATATCCCTGGCTCATGAGCTCTATCATGGACCTCTAGATCAACCTGCAACTCTAAAAGCCCCCTCACCCCTGGAGGAAACCTCAACTGCAAGGCCCCTTCTACAGCTCATTTCAGAAGGAAGTAGTTAAAGAGCGATCGACTTCCACAATTCCAACAGAAGTTGGGCTTTCCTGATCGGGGGGCTGGGGGTCTGGGGGAAGAATGAGGGAATGTGTTCCCTTTTCAGGTCCACAAGGGGGCATAGTTTTAAGAGCAAGAACTTCCCAGTGTCATGCCCCCTTCCCATCTCTCTCCATCTGGGAGATTTAATGGTTTCTGTTTAATTATCACAGGTGTGGAAAAAGGTCACAAGTCAGTCCCTCCAGTAGAAGTTCAAAGGAACTCTTTTCATTGGCCAAGGAGGCATGGAGAAAGCGGGCATTCCTCCAAGGTTAAAGGTCCCTGCCTCCCTCATCCAGACGATTTCTCATCTGGGGTCCCCTTCCACACACTCTCTCATGGAAGCTTTCTCTCTTCCTCTCCCTTTTCTCTTTCTCTACCTAAATAAATCATTTTCTGGAAAACCCGTTTGGGGTTCAGTATTTGTGAGCAAAACTGCCATGGTCCCCTCTCTTATTCTTGAGAGAGTGAGAGACCAAGAGCCTGGAGCCCACTGGGGAGTGAGCTGAGCGCTCCCCTGGATCCCAAAATCCACCTACAGTGGGGACACAGAGTCAAACCATATCAGTGACTTATAATACTCTAGAATATAGAATTTTCCTTCAACACTTTATATATATATAATATATATATATATATATATATATATATATATATATAATATATATATATAAAATCCCACTCTCTCCTTGCCTATAGGTTTTCTACTGAAAAGTCTGCTGCTGGTGTATTACAGTTCCATTGTATGTTATTTGCTACTTTTCTCTTGCTGCTTTTAGCATCCTTCTTTATGCTTGACCCTTGGGAGTTTGATTATTATATGCCTTCAGATAGTCTTCTTTGGGTTAAATTGGCTTGGCGTTATAGAATCTTCACATTCTGATTTAGCGTATCTGGTGGAAGAAATTTCTAAGCATCAAAGCATTCAAGAGGTGACTTGAGTGCTGTTGAAGGCATTCAGCTTTATAAGGGAAGTAGAGCATAGAAGTTTGAAAAATTTGCAGCCTAACAATATGATGAAAAAGGAAATCCTGTTTTCTGGGGAGAAGTTCAAGCCAGCTGCAGACATTTAAGTAAGTAACAAGGAGCTGAATGTTAATCCCCAAGACAATGGGGCAAATGTCTCCAGCATGTGTCAAAGGCCTTCATGACAGACCCTCCCATCATAGGCTCTGAGGCCTAGGAAAAAAAAAGTGCTTTTATGTTCTGCACCCAGTGTCCCCATGCTGTGTGCAGCCTAGGAACTTGCTGTCCTGTGTCCCAACTGGTCCAGTAGTGGCTGAAAGGGGCCAGTGTAGAGCTCAGGCTTTGACTTCAGAGGGTGGAAGCCCCAAGCTTTGGCAGCTTTCACAAGGTGTTGAGCCTGTGAGTACATAGAAGTCAAGAATTGAGGTTTGGGAACTTCTGCCTAGATTTCAGAAGATATATGGAATATATATTGGCTGCCCAGTCAGAAGTTTGCTGTAGGAGTGAACCTCTGCTAGGACACTGCAGAAGGGAAATATGGGGTGGGAGCTCCCACACAAAGTCCCTACTGGGGCACTGCCTGGTGGAGCTTTGAGAAGAGGGCCACCATCCTCCAGATCCCAGAATGGTAGATCCACTGACAGCCTGCACCTTGCGCCTGAAAAAGTCACAGACAATGCCAGCCCATGAAGGCAATGGGGACAGATTTCAATTTTACAGGCTCATAGGTAGAAAGGACTTGCCTTGTCTCAGATGAGACATTAGGCTGTCGACTTGTGAGTTAATGCTGAAATGAATTAAGACTGGTGGACTATTGGGAAGGGAAGGCATGACTGGTTTTGAAATGTAAAAACATGAGATTTGGGAGGGGGCAGGGATGGAATGACAGGATTTGGCTCTGTGTTCCCACCCAAATCTCATCTTGAATTGTAACTACCATAATTCCTATGTGTTGTAGGAGGACTCAGTGGAAGTTGATTGAATTATGGGGATGGATCTTTCCTGCACTGTTCTTATGACAGTGAATGAGTCTCACAAGATCTGGTGGTTTTAAAAATGAGAGTTTCATTGCATGAGCTCTCTCCTTACCTACTGTCATCCATGTAAGACATGACTTGCTCCTCCTTGCCTTCTGCTGTGATTGTGAGGCCTCTATGGCCACACTGAACTGTAAGTCAATGAAACCTCTTTTTTCTCCCAGTCTCAGATATGCCTTTATGAGCAGCATGAAAACAGACTAAAACAGTAAATAGAATTACAAAAGGTGACACCTAAATAACAAATAGAACAATAAAACAGTTTCAAATATCTAGAAAATTGAAAGCTCTCAAATTCAATTAGTTGACTATATAAAATACATTAATTATACCTTTTAATTAGCAAAAAAATGTAAATACTGATGAGCTATAGGTTTAAAAGTGCTCAGAATCCAAATTTTATTGTATTTTTCAACTATAGAGATTTCATCAATTTTTGTCATGTTAGAGGAAAATCAAATAACATTTTGATATGGTTATAACTCAATTCTAAATTTAAGGCATATTAAACTAAACTCATAGCTTTCTACCTCAAATTTACAAAATGAAAACCAAACCAATAAATACAATAACATTCAGTTCAAAATTATAGAAAAGTAGTACTAGAAAGCAAAAGAAACAAATTCTCAAATCTCATTCAGAATTATTGTCAAAGTGGTCAAGTTAGCCTGTAAATATTGATCAAAATGTTTCACTAATTACCCATATGCCATGTTGTAAAATATTGATGTGAAAATATTAGACAATATTGAACTTAATTCTTATTTAGGTTTCCAAATTATATATTGAGGTTGTCAAACAAGGGATTTTAGTATCATAATAGGCTAACTGCATGACATCAGCCATAGATATCATTATGAAATAATAACACATTTAACTTATCAATATAGTAGATAATGTCTTCATAGAAGAATGATAGAATTCCTAGTTGCTAGGATTGAAAATTGCCAGCATAAGTTTATACTAACAAGATTCTATTCATTTCATCACTGTATGTGTTTTATAAACTTATTTTGAATATAACAGAAAAACCTGACATGAGATAAAGCTTAGTCTTCAAAAAGCTATGTTTTCCTTTGTTTATAGCAATTGCATAAATCCTAGGAGTATTCATGAAAATGAATGCAATAATATAGGAAATACAAAGTAAAAAATCTATTTTATGCATCAAGTTCTTGAATACATTTATTAATATTTGTCAGGCTTGGTTACGTCAACCATTGTGCATAATTTAAGTGTTGGAAGATTTTTATATCATCATTTGGTTTTAACATCTACCCTGAGTATGTCCCTTGTCACAAATGTGTTTGATACCATAGCAGATAAAATTTTTCTTTGGTTACATTTTAACCTGCCCTTTCCCTAGTGTATTATTTTAATATATTGAGATTGGTTTTCATATATGATTCATGCCAATCCACCTAAACCATGCTGAACTGCAATCCAAAATAAAAGTCATGAAATTTAATAAAATCTTTTAAAGTGATGGTACACCTTTAGTCAGTACATAGGAAGTAAGTTTGGAAGGTCATTTGTTATAGAAATTTTGAAACAGTAGATACTGAAATTATCTTCATTCTATTTTTTTTAATGGTCAAAGTATATCTGATTAACCAATTTTTAAAATGTTTTTTTTTTTAAATATCTATTCCTTAAGTAATATTTTTCACTGTGTTTCTTCTAATAGAGTTGTCCCTCTGTATCTTTGGGTTCTGCATCTGTTTATTCAACCATTGCAGATTGAAAATATTTTTAAAAATTGGGTTTGTAATGCACATGTTCAGACTTTTTCTTGTCATTATTCCCTAAATAATACAGTAGATCAACTATTACATAGCATTTACACTGAATTCAATATTATAAATAATCTGGATCTACACATATATGTACATATTTATACATCAGGAGGTTAGACATAGGTTATATGTAAATGCTAGGCAATTTTACGTCATTGACTTGAGCATCCGTGGACTTTGGTATCCCTGGGAAGTTCTGGAACCAGTTCCACATGGTACTGAGAGAGGGCTGTATAAGTGTATTTAAATTCACTGCTAGTCTTTTTAAATATGTTTAAAAATATGTTTCATTTCCTAGGTAATCTAGATTTTATTTAACTTTGGTTCTTTTGTTTCTACACTTTCCTGTTAAAATAAAGCAGGATATGTTTGGGAGTAAACTGTATAAATGTAGTAGGATGCAATTAACTTTTACTAAAAAAGTAATTACCTTCTGACAAACTCATAAAATATTTATATAACAAGTCTGGTTAGAAGCTTGTGTTCATATTATTTAATATGGGGAATACTTGAATTACTTGTCTAAAAAGGATACAATAGGATATTGGACTTTCCCCCAAATAGTTTGGGCTTCGGCAGAGGAGATACTGCAACAGTGAGTAACTGATAGCCAAGACCCCCTGGAAAAGGGCCGACATCAGTAATTTTAATAAACTTCTCATGTAATCCTCTTGTAAACTGTAGAGGTTTGTGTGGCGTTTAACAAGTATACTTTATTAGTTCATCTTTTTGTGAAGTTAGTTTTCCTGAGCTTTTAGGAAGGCTCTTGGTTTGAGTAGCTTATCTCACTTCACCTACCTTTTTTTATCTGTGTATGTGTTTAGTGTTGAATATATACACAGTAGTTTGTTTTAGGGGATTTTATGATTCTGTCAGTTTTTTCCACTTAATTCTTTCTTTCCTTTGCCTTTTCTGTTCAGCATAGATCAGTTTTGATTCCACTGTCAGTAATTACTGTTTAATGTGGATTCCTGTTCTAGAGAGAGTGCTAGTGGGTCAGTGTGAGAGTTCATAAGGAACAATCTCCTTCAGCTCCCTCGGGCCACCTTGTGTATCCCTTGATTTCACTCACTGGCTTCTATAATGCGGAGGGGAGGGGGAGAAAACAAACCAACAAGAAAATAAAACCCTTCAGTTTTAGCTGTTGCTCTCAAATTGACCTGCTGCATGTTCTAGGGAATATCTGTTGGCTGTTTGGTATTCTCTTGTTCTTGGGTCTGTCCAATATCCCATTGCTTCTATCACCCCCAGATCAGAAGTATGCAGTTTTCATAGTTGCTAGCACTTTGTCCCCACTGCTGATATATTCTGGTTTGTGGGGATGTCTTGTCATATAGTTTTATAGAAAATGCTATTTATGTGTTTTAATTTTGCTCTGTAGTGATTGTGGTTTTTTTAAAGTGAGAAGTCAAGAAGATACAAGACTGTGCCACGATATTCTAAATTTGTATGTACAGACAGCTGTACAGGTGATTCTTATGTAGCAGTGTTTCACGTCATGGCATTTCAGCCCCAGTGTCTGCTTTCAACTAATATCAGTTTGTGCTTCTCTTTGTTTTAATACATGAGACAATCTGAGTAATTATTACCCAGCAAAAGCTTAGTGATCCTTGTATCTATTCATGGCTTAAGCAGCCATGAATGGGAACAGGAAATGGTATACATTTCTGTTTCAAAACTGAATGTTGCAGATCAATGGAGGAAAAGAATATGGCTGTCTGAGATGTATTATAGCATTCAATCATGGTTTTCTTTGGAATACTAAAACATGAGACTAAAAATATAAAGAGGACTTCCTTCTCATTCTGTTGCCTTTGCCTGATTTCACCCCATGCCTCATAGTTTGATTCCAACTTTTTTCACATTAATACTGATCTTTTGTGAGAATATTTTCCTGGTCCATCCTTTTTCCTCAGTATGAATTAAATGTTTTTTCATTCAGTCACTGTATTTTAACTTTTTGTCTTGTTTTTCTCTATCTCAGACACTGAATGTCTCAGGATATGAATTGTGTTTTTTCTCTTTGTATCTGTAACATTAGCACAATATTAAAAACAATTTTACATTCCAGAATTTTTGTTACTTCCAGTATATTACAATAAGATAATACAAAAGAGAGAGAGGTGGAGCATATTTACATAAACTTTATTACAGTTCATTGTTACAATCATTAATCTCTTACTATGCTTACTTTATAAATAAAACTTTATCAGTCTGTGAGTGTAGAAAACACACTCAAAACTCACTGACAACCACAATCAACACAGAAGATTTCTGTGACCAAATGTGGAGTATTTCTTCCCACAACAAAAAAACGGTCAATTTTGTGAACACCATCTGGATATCCTCCAGTTAAATTCTGACACTAGCTACCTGGGCTTCTGAAAGTTTTGATCAGTTTATTTTAAGTTGGAGCTCCCATGACCCCCTCTTTAGGTTTTATTAATTTGCTACAGCGGCATGCAGAACTCAGGGAGATGCTTATGTTTGCCGGTTTACTAAAAAGGATATTTCAAAGGATACAGATGAAGAGATTCCTAGGGTGAGGTACGGAGGAAAGGGTGCAGAGCTTTCATGTCCTTCCAGGGCCTGTTGCTCTTTAGGAGCCCCCATGTGTTTAGCCATGCAGAAGCTCCCAGAACCACATCCTTTTGGTTTTTTACATAGGCTTTGTTACATAGGCATGGTTGATTGATTAAACCATTGGCCATTGGTGATCAATTTAACCTTCCACCCCTCCTCCTCCTCTATGTTTGGGGTGTGGAGCTGAAAGTTGCAATCTTCTAATCATGCCTTGGTCTTTGCAGTAACCAGCCCCCACCCATGAATCATCTCATTAGCAACCAAAGAAAAACTTCTCACTTTGGAGATTCCAAGGATTTAAGGAATTGTTTGTCAGGAGACAGGGTCAGAGACCAAATACGCATTTCAGAATATCACATCTAGATATGTATACATAGGATAAAACCTCATACATATAGCCTTCAATACTACCTCAGCTTTCAGGCATCCACGGGGAGTCTTGGAATATATCTTCAGTGGATAAGGAAGCACTACTATAAAAAGATCTACAGAGGAGTCCTTTTTCAGATGGAGATGGTGAGGCATACAAAGAATACTCAGGTTTTTGTGAATGTCATAGCAGCAGAAATACTCTCAACTTGGATGGAAGGAGATGCACAGAGAATCAAAAAAAGAGTGTTTTCAGACTTCCAAAATTCTACAGAATATAAACAGATTAATGATATTACTCAATTGCAAATCTGTACTATCCTTGATGCAAACAAAAAGATTGGAGGGAGCCACAGGCCTAGAGGAAGAGCTGTGAGCCCAGTGAGTAGAGCTGTGAGCCCAGAGCAAGGACTCCAGAGACCAAAAACCAGAACCCCAAACAAGAGATGATTCCAGTCTTCGAAACCTAATAGAGTTTGCCCAGTTGGATTTTAATACTGTCTAGGACTTATGACTTCTTTCTTCATTTCCTTTTCTCTCTTTTTGAAAGAGAGTGTTTATCATTGTTAACCTATGCCTGTCACCATTGCAGTTTAGGGGTGAATAACTTAGTTTTGAGTTTCTCAGGTCTACAGATGAAGCAGAATTTTGTTCCAAGATGTATTAAATTCAGAATCTCAAACTAACTTAGATCATTTTAAATGGTGAGATTTGGGATTTTCAAACTGGTCAGACTTAGATGAGATTTTGGAGTTGAATTGATGCTGTGATTGATTATTTGAAACCTTTGGTTACCCTCAGATGGGTGAATGTATTTTGCATTTAGGATAGATGCGAGTATTTGGAGTAGAGAATGCGCGCTTCCTGTGCTAGGGTGAATATGTCACTTCCCTCCACTTCCCAAAGATGACTACATTCTAATCCCTGAAACCTATGAAAATGTTACCTTATTCATCAAGTGGGACATTGTAAATGTGATTAAATTGAGGATTTTCAGGCAGGGTGATTATCCTAGATTATCCAGTTGGGCGCTAAATATAGTAACAATGGTCTTCAAAAGAAGGAGACAGAAGGATTAATAAGAAACAGGGGATGTGACAATAAAAGAAGATGAAGTGATGAAACGGGGAGCCATGAGCCAAGGAATGCAGGTGGCCTCTAGAGGTCAAAAAAGGGAAAGAAATGAATTTGCCTGTGAAAATTCCAGAAGGAACACAGTCTAGCCAACATCTCGATTTTTGATTGTGAACCTCTGGAACTATAGGAGGATAAATATGCTGTTTTATGCTATTAAATTTGTGGCCATTTGTTACCAAAGCAATGGAATAGTAATACACTGTTGTATTTTGTTTGCTGCCTCTGATGAATAAAATATACTTTTAAGTTATGCAAAAATGAACTGACATTTGTTTTGTGCTCACATAGAGAATATATTTCCAGGAAAGATTTGAAGACACTATTTTATTTTTCTTTCAGGTTTCACAAGGTATGTAGGGACAGATTCCAGTCTCATAAATATGATAGTACTAGATGTTTCTTTTCCTATGAAATTTTCTGTCACAAGCAAGCTTTTATCTTCCCTCTCACTGTTACATTGTATTCTCAATGTCTCACCTTCAGAAATTGAGGCATCTCCTAACATACATTAGACCACACAAGGGCACTTAATCATGTAAACAGTGAAATAAGTGTCACAGCTAATCTTTTATCTAATGGCAGATTTCTTAGTTGTGTGTGCTTTGATGGTAATGATGAAAGGAAATACTTTTTATTTTATTATTCCATAATGCGCATTCCAACTTGAAAATCCTGACATGAACTGGTTGTGATTATAATAAAAATAAAAACTTTCTTTCTTTTTTTTCTTGGTTGCAGACACATTAGCATACTTTGGAATACAAGGCCACTCCAAATTCATATCTCTTTTGTGGGATGTGTAATATAGCAAATATATATGTGATGCCCCTTTAAATATTTTGCCCAAGAAAATGACATATATTGTTATGGTTATATTGCAACTAATGAACTATAGTGAAGCTGTCTTCATTGTGATTCATCAGTCTCAGGAGCTGGGAGTAACATCCGCTTTGCTCTCAATGACTGGTTTCTAAGTGACATGGCCTTTTGTGCTGGAAGAATCTAGTTCTACGGCTTGAGAATTACATTTGGCTAGAAGACAGAAAATGCACTTGTTGTCAATGAGTAAATTAAGATGACAAAAATTATGTGAAATTGTTTGGGTTTCCTGTATCCCAGAGAAACGAAAAGTAGGATGGTTTCTCACATAGTCATATAACTGAGCTCTTTTCCTATATAATTATTAAACAACAGAAACAGTTTGCAATTTGGAAGATTCCACATTTACAAAAGCAGCCAAACAGAACTGCTTGATTTAAGTCACTAATCTAAAATCAAGACTCATCTCTGAAAAAAAAAATGTTTAAACCTAAATCTGATTTGTAAATGATCTAGTTTAAATACTTGGATAATTGACAAGGTATTTAAAATAGCTAGATCATCTTATGTTTTAATATGTTAATCCTTCAAAATTAAAAATGCTGTCATTATCACACATGATAGACACAATCCCATACCAGTGCTATTTTCTTAGCAAGTTTTCAATTCTTCAATTTATCAATTTTTCCATTGTATTAATGGGTCCACTTATTAACCTCAATTTCTTTTATTTTCTTGCAAAATTTAATGAAGTCAGAGTTTATATAGAACCCATATACTTAGAACGCCAAAGCCAATCTGTTCACCCTTAGGCTGTTACATAACTCCTACATTTAAAATGTGGAAGGCAAAATTTCACTGATATTCTCCAAGATATCAAATTGATCCCTCCAATAACTACAACCAATCTTTGGACAATTCATTACTTGTTTGTCTTTGTTAGATTACAGTCCTGTTGTCAAAGCAATGTTGACAGTCACATGCCCCCTGTCTACTATTTCATAGAATGGCTACAAAAAGGAGAAATTAACCCAGTCCTGGCAAGGACTGGGTTATAATCACTGAGAGCTACTTACCCACCCACATCTCCTCTGACATCTCACCTCATTCTTGCAGACCTTTTGGATTTCAACAAAATTTCTTGATTATTAATTGAAATACTGGGAAGATTATTATGTTAATTATTCATTATTTTTAAAGAAAGAAGTCTGTTTTCTTCAGCATTTTTAATGTATTCCTTTGAATTGATCATGTATAATTATGCATTATTTCTGATGAGTGAAATAAATGAAAAATCATGGCCATCCTGAGGAAGCATCTTAGGACTCTACCAAGCTGACCCTTTTATGAGCCTTGTTAGTTTTATTTAAGCAGCGCACATCCATCTCATTATTTACTCTCTGGAACGTTTCATCATCCTTGAAAATTAGGCCCACTAGTGATAGGTGAATTTAATACATTTAACAATTATCTAAATGCATTCTCCATTTATGCAAATTAAGAACTAGGGCAACCCAAATCCTTTCACAAAAATCTAAAAATAAAGTGAGCATTACTTTCTTTACACTCCCAAAGAAGGGCTTTTAAAAATTCTTCTTAAGAATAAAGGAAAAATAAGTAGGTTTTGTTTCGTTTATTCTT
The DNA here is from genome assembly GCF_048565385.1 of Saimiri boliviensis. NCBI lineage: Eukaryota > Metazoa > Chordata > Mammalia > Primates > Cebidae > Saimiri > Saimiri boliviensis. Next base: position 104,838,575 of record NC_133459.1, read on the forward strand.
AAGCTTGTTTATGATGGACCACTCAAAATAAAGAATTTTATCTTTGCATATTTGATGAGCGCATTTTTTTTTTCATGTATGAATGTAAATACTTGCTAGGTTTTTTTTTTTTTTTTTTTTTTTTTTGCTGGCTTATGCCTGTAATCCCAGCACTTTGGGGGGCCGAGATGGGTGGGTCACCTGCTGAAGCCAGGAGTTCCAAACAAGCCTGGTGAAACCCTGTCTCCACTAAAATGTCAAAACTGTCTGAGTGTGGTGGCGCATACATGTAATCCCAGCTTCTAGGGAAGCCGAGGCAGGAGAATCACTTGAACCCGGAAAGCAGAGGTTGCAGTGAGCTGAGATTGCGTCACTGCTCCTTCCTGGGCAACAGAGCAAGACTCTGTCTCTACAACCAAACCAAACGAAACAAAAGGAAATGAAACAAAACAAAACGGAACTCGCTCAGTTTCTTTAAGGTAAGGAAAGTTGGATGGGAAAGTTGGCTGATTTTTGGCTTTGGCATCAAACTGGCTGTATCTGATCCAGGTTCAATCACTTAATTTGGATCGATTATCTCATCTCTATTTCCTTTTCTACAAAATAAAGATAATAAAAAGATGTACCTCACTGTGTATTGTGAAAGTCAAATGAGATAATCTAGATAAAGCACTTGATTTACTGGCATAAAGCAAGCATTCAATGTATTAAATATATTTATTATTCGTGATAGTGCCGTTCATGGTCACACACTGGCTTTGAAAATTGGGCATCACAACGCAGAATAGTCAGAAAACAAATAATCTGGAATCAGCCAACTCCTGGTTTTGTTCTATAAAAGTACATATTCATATAATAGAAAAAAGAGAAAGGGCACAGACTTTCCACATTTTAAAAATAGATTGAACTCAGGATACCTTTCAGTTATTAGTCCTTCCAGTGCTTTTTAAATGTGTTGCAATTTGTAAAAATTTAACTAAGAGAAACTTTTCTGGAATCTAATATTGTGTTGAAATGCTATATCTCTTTGGAGAATAGCCTGATGTCTGTCATTATTCCCCTTTTTTTGGTGGTGGTTGTTTTGCTGGGTTGAAGATAAAACTCCATGGCAAATTCAAATAACTTGTTGTCGTATTTCAGGTTTTCATTCTGTCTTTATTTTTTTATTTTTATGTTTATTTTCTTGAGACAGAGTCTGGTTCTGTGGCCCAGGCTGGAGTGCAGTGGTGTGATCTCAGCTCACTACAATTTCTGTGTCCTGGATTCAAGCATTCTCCTGCCTCAGCCTGCAGAGTAGCTGGAATTACAGGCATGCACCACCACGCCCAGCTAATTTTTGTATTTTCAGTAGAGATGCGGTTTTTACCATGTTGGCCAAGCCAGTATCAAGCTCCTGGCCTCAAGTGATGCACCTGCCTCTACCTCGCAAAGTGCTGGGATTGTTAAGTGTGAGCCACTGTACCCAGCTTCATTCTGTCTTTAGAACATACTTAATTTTTGCTCACTCTTCCCCCAAAACGAGAATGCTGGTGGTTTGGAAGAAAATTAATAAAGCAGTTTCTTTTGATTGAGGAGTGCTGTATTTTCTTCTCTAGAGACACTCAAATGAGTATAAGTGCCCTGCTGGAAATCATAGTGCCTTTAACTTCCCCTGCGTTACTTCTTGTGCCTAGAATTGTGTTTTTTATACAATCACTAAAATAAAAAATTTTCATTGTTTAAGCCATATTTTTTTAAAGATAACTATTAAGTTTCTATATAATTTTTTTGAAAACATCATTAATATCTGGGAAAGAGGGTCTGAAATTACATAAGTCTAGGAATTTTACTTTGTGTAATTTTTTTTCTTCTTTGAGACAGAGTTCCACTCTTTCACCCAGGCTGGAGTGCAGTGGTATGATCTCAGCTCACTGCAACCTCTGCCTCCTGGGTTCAAGCAATTCTCCTGCCTCAGTCTCCTGAGTAACTGGAACTGTAGGTGTCTGCAATCATGCCCGGTTAATTTTTTTGTATTTTTAATAGAGATGGGGTTTCATCATGTTGGTCAGGGTGATCTTGAACTCCTGACTTTGTGATCCACCCACCTCAGCCTCCCAAAGTGCTGGGATTACAGGCATGAGCCACTGCTCCAGGATTAATTTGTGTAAGTTAAACTACAAGAACAAAAAAAAAAAGAAAGTGCAGAAAATTCCTTTTGAGCTAAATTTATTTTTATTTTATTTTTTAAACTATTTTTACTCTATTTTACAGATACGTTTTGAAGAAATACAAACTATTTTGTGAATTACTATGATTAACATAATTTGCAAGAGCAAATAAATTGCACTTTTCTCAGAATCTACTTTTGGTAGATAAATGATATCTGTAACTCAGAATAAAGATCTTCTCAAGTCAAACAAACACAATTTGAGAAATTCTCAGAGCTTATGCGTTTAACCTTGTATATTTAAATTTCAGTTCCTTCTACCATTTTCTATGTTTTTAATACCTTTACTACTATTGCTACCATTATTTGTTGAGAGGCTATATTGTAATAAATGTTTTATATGTTTTACCTCATTTACTCCTCACAATAAAACTTATTGTTAGACATGATTCTCATTTAAAAGATGAGATCAATAAAATTCCGACAGGTTAAACGACTTGCCCAAGGTTTTACAGCTATTGAATGATGGACCCAGGCTTCAAACCAGGATTCCTAATTACAGTGCAACTTAACCATGATTTTATATGCCAGAAATACTATTTACTGAGGAGAGAGAAAAGCCATACACAATTACTATCAAATGTAATGTGTGATGCAGGTGATATAACAGAGAAGTCACGTAGAATAGAGGGGAACTTAAACTGTGCCTGAAGGCATTCAAAATATTTTCATAAATTAGATGGCAACTTGGGGTATGACTTGAAAGACAAATGAGTGTTTACCAGGCTATTAATGGTTATAGAAAATTGTCCAAGGTGTAGAAATCAGCAAAAGAAATTGTTGGTTGTCATATCTGTGCCGAGTGAAGTTTAGTGGGTTGGCATTGTGCGGCTTTAGTTGACTTCATATTGACCAGGCTATTTTCAACTCTTTAAGGGCAGCTGTTAAGTTTTAGAAAACTGAGAGTCATATAAATGATTCATATTCATAGGAGTGAAAATAAATTTTTTCCAGTAAAGATAAAATTGATTTTTATTTAGTACAAATAATAACCCTAAAGGTTGCATTTTGTCACTCTATCGAAATACAGAATATTAACGGGTCTTAAATATATTTGCAAACTTTTTTCAGCTTTTCTAGCAACATATTGGGTGTGTGCGTTTCCAGTGCCATTATTTATTTTATATATATACATTTACATATATGTACATTTTTATATATACACATGTACTCAAATAAAGATTATATATTTTATGTATATTATATACTATATTTATGTGTGTATATTTTTATATGTTATACACTGTATTTTCCTGCAAACGGTATTAACATCTTATTTATTCCTTCATTAATTAATGAGTTAAATAAAATTTTTTCCGGTGTTTGTCTCATATTTACATGAGAATTATGTTTTTAACTTATTAAAACTTGTATTTTAGCAGTATGGTGTAGAACATTTTATTATATCAGCCACCTTCAACATAAAACAGTCTCATGAAAATTGCTTGGCATCTAGTAGTTGTACATACTTCTAAAATACAGGAGAGAAGGGTAAAAGAGAATGCACGAAACAGGGAAGACAAGCAGGCTGTTTTTTTCTAGGCTTTGAATTCTCTGCTAAATAAACTGGATTTATCATATAGGTGTAACTATTATGTCGAACAAAAGAGACACATAAAGTAAAATCAGAAATCTGATATGCTTTTTATTTTTATGCCTTTGCAAACTCATTTTTTGGTGCCCATATATCTATCAAATGCAATTTGAAAATATTGAAATGTTCTGGACAATCTTAAATAATAAATTCTTTAAAAAATCCAAATTCGGTAATTAATATATTCGATTCTAGGCAACAATCAAGGTTTCCAACTTCATTCAAAGCTTCTCTACACTGTAGCTTAGTCCTCCCACAAGGTTGATGGTCAGGCAAAAGCGATCATGGTTATTATCATTCTACTTCGCTTGCCCAGAATCTGGACTTCTTTTTCTCCTCTCCCATGTACCAGATGGCATGTAGCTGCTCCTGAATTGTACTTGTCTACTTCCATCCAAGTGATCAAGGGTTGATACTCTCTTGGCTTGCTATGCATTTAAAACTACGCTTATCTAATAGAGTACCTTTGAAAGTAATTTGGGGAACCTCCTGCCACAGGAATTCTCCTACCTGCAAGTCGTTTAATACAGTAAAGTTCATCAAACTTTGAATGGCTACCATAACAATTAAACAAAGTGTGTAAAAGTACATACTAAATGCTCAGCACATGTTTATTAGTATTACTGTTACTCTTTTCCAGTTTAAAAATGTCTGCAACATGTGATTGCAGCCACAAAAAAAGAAAAAGACGTTTGTTTGAAAACCTTGATTTCCTGTTTCTGATAGTCATAACTATTCTAACAGTGATTCTGAACATAATTCTAAAATGACAGCAAAATACAAATAGGAACACTTTTTGGAAGGAGTCTAACCATTTATATAAAAGTCATTTGCCAAATCACAACTATTTTCTGGCACAGTCATCTCAAGTTATTACACATTTTTGATTTTTTATTACCAAACTGACTGGAATTAATTTTGTTTGCTATTTTTTCAGTTCCCAGGCACCAGCCTAATTGATACTGTGTTTCTGCTTTGCTTGATTAGTTTTTCTGTTTATATGCAATTTGGGGTTTGCAGGGAAACAATGATAAGCAGATGAATGTCAGTGAGTTTATCAACACGTGACTTTGCTGTCTGAATGTGGAACATAAAAATTCATTAAAACTCACCTTTGAAATGTAAAAATAAACAACTCAGAAAAATACCTAATGTGATGGCAACTGAAATTCTCCAAGTATCATGTCAGCCATTACAGTTATTATTAAAATAAAACAAACCAGTTGACACATTTTTCTTTAAAATCCATCCAGGTTGAATAGAAATGCTTCTTTGCAAATTTCTGGGTAAGAATCAGTGGGTGACATTCTTCTGACTTCCTTGCAAGGTGTTTTGTCTTTCACTTGTCTTTGAATTCTTTGCTCTATAATCTTCCCCCAATCTTTCTTTCTGTTTTCACACATCTGTCCCTTGAGTAATACCTTAACTTGCTTGAGGCACATAGTATACAGATATGTTTACCTTCTATGCTGTTATTTCTAACAGCTTCAGAAAACCCATGCCAATGACTTTTTCATTGTTCTGGACTTGAATAACAATATAGTTATTAGATTAACAATAGAGTAAATCTTCTATATTTCAACAAACATTTTCAGAAATTCACCTCAGGAACTCACTGAATAATACCTTTCAGCTCATTATCAAACAACAAAATAAAACAATGCAAAAAAAAAAAAAAAAAAACCCAAAAAAACAAAATGTTACCACTTCTAAGACCTAAACCCTGAATTTCCCTTCTGAGGAATTCAACTTAAAGATCATCTTATTTGTCCTCTACATTTTTATTTCCTTTCATTTATAAAATATTTAATCATAGCTATTGAATGATGTCATAAAAGAACGTATTTAAACATGTTTAAAGACTGCACTGTGGGCATAAGATGAGTGGCTGAACACAGTGGCTCACACCAGTAATCCCAGCACTTTGTGAGGCCAAGATGAGCAGATCACCTGAGGTTAGGAGTTTGAGACCAGCCCAGCCAACGTGGAGAGTCCTCCACCAAAAAAAAAAAAAAAAAAAAAAGCCAGGTATGGTGGTAGGCAGGCACCTATAGTCGCAGCTACTCAGGAGGCTGAGGCAGGAAAATCTCTTGAACCCGAGAGGCAGAGGTTGAATTGAGCCAACATCATGCCATTGCACTCCAACCTGGGCGACAAGCGTGAAACTCTGTCTCAAAAACGAAAACAAACAACAAAAACAAGAAGAAGAAGAAGATATATGTGCAGAAGGCATGTGGAAAATCTCTGAACCCTGCACTTAATTTTACTGCATGTAAAAGTGTTCTAAAATATAAAGTCTAAAATATGAAAAAAGGATTCTGTTACATGTTTATGCAGGATGACCTCATAGAGGTTCTTAAAAATGGCTGAGCAATCTCTTTATGAGCCTATAGTCTTCTTTGAGGATGTTCCAAATCTCTTCCAGTTGTCTCAAGGTCCTTAGCTGCTTTGTCAACCTGTGGCCTTATAGCAGACTTTACATATTTAGACACCAGAAATTGAAAACGAAAACAAAAACAAAACAAAACAAAAACCCTCACTTTTCTCCATCTTTTCGTGTTTCTTTTTTATTGTATTGTCCAGGATGAAGATGTATCATTTCTGTACTACAAGCCTTCTCAATTTGTATGCTCATTCCATCACTCCCCGCTTTCCACCTGGTTTGACTGTTTTCTATCTTGTATTCTTTCTTTCCTTCTACCTTTTTATTTCCTAAATTAAAATAGAAACACTTCTGTAGAATTCTGTAGATGTCGTCAATGAATTCATTCAAAGGACTGTATTATCTCTATGTCTCTTAAAAGGAACACTCTACTGTGATGTTACTTTTTTACTCACTTTTAATATTATTTTAGAATAAAACATATATTAACATGATGACTCAATATAAGTCAAAACAATGGTGCAAAGTATTGTTTGACTAATAGATTCTGACTTTATCTGTTCATACTAAGTTTGAAGTGAAATGTGGGGCAGGGCTTTGTGAATCATTTACTTATTGAGTAGATTTCCCTGAATCTTTAAATTTAGAAAAGAAAGTTTCTGAATCTCAGGGCTAATATTTTAGATAACTTAATATTATTTACATCATGCTTTTTATACATTCTTTTGAAACCTTCTCCTGACTTTTTAGATCTCTGGACATATGACCTGCTCTGCATTCTCAGTCCCTCTTCCTTTTCCCTTCTAAAGGATCACACTCTACAAGGTCCTGAATTCACGCTTCTTTCCTACTCCTTCCCTTGGTGATTTCCATGACTCCTGAAATCTTAGTCTCCCTCTGACAAAATGATTAAAATGTTTATACTTCAAACTGTTATCTTCCAGGGCTTCTGGGATACAGAGTGAACACAGTTGTCTGTATCACCTAAATTGCAACGGTCATCATCCTCCACTCCTGCTCCCTGTCATATTTGTCTCAGTTAATGAAAGCGTGTAACATTCTTCAGAGGCATGGCTCCTAGGTCATCTCTGACTTTTCAACATTCTCTAAGTGCTATGTCCAGAGTCTCATGCAGGTGCCGTGGATTTTACATGGAATTAATATAACATGGCTTTCCTCTATAAGTTTGGCAACTTTTTTTTTTTTTTCTTTTTTTTTTTTTTTTTTTAAGATGGGGTTTCACCATGTTAGTCAGGCTGGTCTTGAACTCCTGACCTCAGGTGATCTGCCTGCCTTGGCTTCCAAAGTGCTTGGATTACAAGCATGAGCCACGACGCCCGGCCAGCAACTTCTTTAGATAAATAATAATATAGAAATTCTAGAATAGGATTCAGAAGGTAATCTCAAGATAAGTTTATCTCCAAGACTTTAACAAAGGTGTTAAAATATTTCAAGAAAATAACAAGAAAAAGTTGTGTCAATCTTGGCAGATTGTTCAGCAGTGGCAAGATAGAATGGCAATGGAACGTAAGAGTTTCCAACAATATCCATAGAAGAATTCAAAACTTGTGTCCTTGTAATGAAAATGGGTGAACTATGCTATCAGGGCTCAATGATACCAGTCTTAATTTCATTCTATTTGTTCTGATGCCACTTTCACTCAGTCACCTTCTCATTAGATTTTGGCTTCTTATGTAGTTTTGCCTACAGAGGCAGCTAAGGTAGTTGTTTAGTCTAAATAATAATTTTATTTTTCATTACAAATTACAATGTTGGCCCCCAGGTTTTATATTATGAGCCAAGAGACTGTTGTTATATTTCAGAAAGATAGCTCAACTTCTTTTTATTTTCCTTTTTATTAAAATATGATACTCATATGAGAATTGCATAGATCCAAAAATTTACAGAAACTGAGAATACTTATGTAACCAGCATCTATCCTGATAAAGAAACAGAAATAATCAACACCCCAAAAGTCACCTAGTCCAAGCCTTTGAAATATTTTACCTAAATCATTTAAATAGACTTCAGGCTGGGCATGGTGGCTCATGCCTGTAATCCCAGCACTTTGGGAGGCTGAGGCAGACAGATTACGAGATCAGGAGTTTGAGACCAGCCTGGCCAATATGGTGAAACCCGGTCTCTACTAAAAATACAAAAATTAGCTGGGTGTGGTGGCAGGCACTTGTAGTCCCAGCTACTCGGGAGGCTGAGGTGGAATAATTGCTTGAACCTGGGAGGCAGAGGTTGCAGTGAGCTGAGATCATGCCACTGCACTCCAGTCTGAGCAACAGAGCTAGAGACTCCATCTGAAAAATAAAAAAGGAAAGGGATTTCCCAGCTTCTCTTCACTGACTGTTTCTCTCTTTCCCCTCCCCTCTCCTCCCCTTTCTTTCACTCTGTCATCCAGGCTGGAGCGCAGCGATGCAATCACGGCTTAGTGCAGCTTCAACCTCCTGGGCTCAGGCTCTCCTCCCACTTCAGTCACCTTAGTAGCTGGGACCACAGGTATCTGTCTAATTTAAAAAAAAAAAAAAAAAATTTTTTTGTAGACATCGTGGGGGTGGGGGGTGCCTCATTATGTTGCCCAGACTGGTCTTGAATTCCTTGGCTTAAGCAATCCTTCTGCCTCAGTCTTCATAAGTGCTGGGATTACAGACAGGTGTGAGCCACTGTGCCCAGCTCATTTTTTTAAAATCATAGTTCTAATCACAGAAGTCATCTGATGATAGACACTTACTGCTTCCTTGCTGCTTACCTTCTAAGGTGCTTAGAAGTTCTTTCTACTACTCCAGCTCCAAATCCCACTTGTTCCCTATCCAAAGTAAATAATTTTCCAGTCCTAGAGATTCCTCAGGAAAGCAAAACAATGGGGATTACTTCTGGATAAAGAAACAGGAGCTACCACCAAACCAATGATTCTTGACCAATGTTGCACTTTGTAATTATCAGAGAATCATACAAAAATATACATATCCGGCCCAATTCAATTTTTTGACTGTTCTCTTTCTCTCACATCTGACAAACGATCTGCTAGCAAGTGATATCAGCTCTGCTTTCAAAATATACCCAGAACCTCACCACTCCTCCCAGCCTCCAAAGCAGACACCCTGGCTAAGATAGCATCCTCTCACGAGGAACACTGCAAGAGTCTCCAAATTGGATGCCTTTTCATTTTTCAGTTTTCACAACACAGTAGTCAGAATGATTCTGTTACAATGTTTGAGTCAAATCATATCTCTTTTTTTTTCTTCTTTTTCAAAAAATCCTCTAGTAGCTTTTTATCTCAATAAGAGTGAAATCTAAAGTTCTTAAAATAGCATTCAAGTCTGTAGTCTCCCTTGTCCAGGATAGTAGTCCTATCCACATGTGGCTACTGAGACCTCCAGATACGGAGAGACCAATCTGAGGACTGCTATACACGTAAAATATACATAAGTTCCAAAACTTAGTGCAAAAAATGTGCTAAGTTCTAAGTACATGTAAAATATACACAAGTTCCGAAACTTAGTGCAAAATATGTACTAAGTATAAAACATGTAATCATCTCAACAATTTTTTATTGCGGCTTAAAATAATTCCCGCATGCTGAGTTAAATAGCATATATTACTAAAATTCATTTCAGTCTTTTTTACTCTATAATGTGGCTGCTAGAAAGTTTAAATTTACATATGTGACTTATATCCTATTTCTACTGGACAGTACTGCCCTAAGCAACCTGGGTTCCCTTGTTTTCCTGATCTCCTTTCCCTACTTCTTCACCATTTCTTACTATACTGTCTTCCTTGTTCTTCTTCGCACACATCAGACATATTTATCCTGCAGTATATTTGTATTTTAATTTTCCTGCAGCCTGGAAGATTCTGTTCCCTAGCATTTCACGGTATCTTCCTCATTTCTTTTAGACCTTTTCTCTAATGTTATCTTTTCAATGAAACCTTCCATGTTTATTTGATCTAATCTTGAAACCCATGGAACTTTGTATCTCTCTTCTCTGCTTTATTTTTCCTTCCATTTCTTATCTATACAACACAGGTTTATCTAATAAAGCAAACTGTATACTAGAGAAATGCTTTAAATCTAAAAGAACGTAGTTTCTGTAGGCCAAAATAGGACAGCCAGATGGGGAGGGGTCCCCAGAGAAACTCCAAGCAGCCTGCATACTGGGGTGGAGCCACAGAAGTTCCCACCATTTGCACTGGGGAGGACCCTGGCCCCTCCTCAGAGGAATAATAGAAGATATAAAATAAGAAGAAGGTCCCTTCTGAACTTCAGACCACATGAATAGAAATTCAGATGTGAAGCAATCAGCACCCAGTACTCACATAACAGTGACTTTCATGTTCAGGAGATATGATCATGAGTTACATAACCCCAGAGCGTGGTCTCCAGAGGACAACTTCGAGAATTTCACGGTAACATGACCAGCCTAGAAGGGGCCTGGGTCATGACAAACTGAGCACTTACGATAGAGGCTGAAGTAGAGCCTCTCTCTTTTGTTTCAATGGGTATGGCAAAGGGTGGGTTACTAAGCATGGGAAGCATTATCTGAGAGAACAAATATATTTGGGTTGTTAGTAATACAAGAGACCTGTACTCCATAAGTGTGACCTTCTTCCAACACCAGAACAATAATCACATAAAGAGATCTTAGGAGACCATTGCTCTCACAATGTACACTTTGATGATTTTCCTTTTTCTGCTGTCCAGGACAATGCAAACAAACTTATAGTCTGGCAGCATCATGAATCTCTTAGGTCACTGCACGGGCCCCTGTACAATAGACTGGTTCACCACGTGTCTCATGAGGGTAGCAGTGTTAATTATGTCACCTCTCTCTGACACTGGAAGGAATGTTCTTCTCTTAGCCACTCATGTCTGAGAACACTACATTTTATCAGAGATTACACTGCATGCTGCCCTTGAAAGGTGGCTAGGTTGCAGCCAGAACGAGTTGGGAAAGAAAGAACAATTACCTCTGGTCTTTTTTTCTTATTTAACCACCTTGCAAGGTGCAATTTCTGCTCACTGCACGTGAATCTCACAAACCACCCAATGTTATCATGTTAATAGCTAGAGAAAAAATAGGTAATAACACTTTATTAAAAATGAAAAGAAAGGACAGTAGGGTTTCAATATCAATTACTACTCAATGTGAATACACACATATTACCAAACAAAAATGAAGGACACAAAAAATTTGTAATAACACTTTATTAAAAATGAAATTTTTAATTTACTATTCAAAATTTGTAATAAAATTTTATTAAGAATGAAAATAAAACACAGTAGGGTTTCAATATCAATTATTAGTCAATGTGAATACATATTATCAAACAAAAATGCAGGACACAAAAAATTTCAAATCATCAGCAGAAAGTATAAAGATAAAATGGGCCAAATGAATGGGAATGCCCATGACAGTCACTACATGTATTTGCTCCTCTTGGACCTGTATTTGAGACTGCACATATCTCTTCAGTACATATTTAACTCTGTCTATATCCAATAGTATAATGTTATCCATAGTGATTTTTATCTGCTTATTTATCGCCCTGATTTTCCTATTTCCTAGAGAATTTCTACTTTTCTGTATAGTTTCTCAGTTTCTGAAGAGAGAAAAGTCTCAAAACAGAAATATTCTAACTGAGTTTCCAAAACAAAAATTGTATGTGTCACACATCGCTTTACAGTTTCGGGATGCACAGAAAGGAACAACTGGGATTGAGAAGAAAAGGGACGTCAGAAAATAAACTACAATGTACTGGGGTGTGGTAATTGTTTATTTATTTATTTTTTAAATGACAGTAAGCTTATTAAGGAAATAAAGGAATAAAGAATCACTGCTCCATAGACAGAGCAGTCTGTTGTAATTGTTTGAAAAAACTGGAATCAACAGCCTGACGAAGTATCAGTGGAAGAGGAAGTGACTTTGGACAGCCTACGTAAGATTTCTGAGCCTCGGTTTCCACAGTGATAAAGGATATTTGCATCCAGTGGATACTATGAGAAGAAAATAATATAACCCATTACAGCACTGTGTCTGATACGTAACAACTATTCCATCAAAGCATTTTTTATTATTGCACTTATTGCTGTTTATCCAATAGATGATATTCAACCCTGATTCTTCACCTTTAATGGAGACATCAAACAACTATATTTTCTTTTTTTTAGTATTTCCAGGATAATTTTTTTCTTGACTAATATTTTGGCCCTTTAATAATGATACTAGAGCATCATCATGAAAGAGAAATTGCTCTTCTCAAAGGCTTCTGTTTATACAGATACCCGACTCCAAGAAATTTACAATCCAATTAGACAAGTAATATTTATACATGTGAAACCACACGATGCCAATACCAAGGGCTACTCTGTACCTCCTAATGATGGACTCCATGAAAGCCATGGCCATTCTTCATATAACAATGACAGGAAGAAACAGAAGGAGAAGAAAAATAATGTCTTTTACTGAGTTTAATAATGTTACTGAGTTCCTAATATTTATTTTATGTCAAAAAAAGGTGTTAAACATTTTAATTGATTTACCATATTTAGCTCTCGTAACACACAACATAGGAAAGCACTATGATCCTTCCTATTTTATATATAATAAATCTGGAGTTTGAAGGGTTAAACTGTCTTGCCCAAGATAATGTACAAGTAAATGGAAGATGCCAGAAGTGAATTCAGTCCTTCTGACTCTACACTCCACTTTGCTGTCCATGAATGTACCCAGGGGACCCAACACAGCGATTGAAACATAGACTATATCAAATAACCTTTTCTGAAATAAAATATCAATCAGTGAATGAGTACAATGTGAGTACCATATACCTTTAGAAATTCCACAATTAAAGAAATTTTTTAATTGATGTTCTACTCAGCATACACTTAGCAAGCATCTATCATATTCCAGGCATGGTCATAAAACCTAGGAATATAAGAAAAGATGAGTTATAATTTTTGCCTTTAGTAAATTCATATTCGATAATTAGAATAGGTGCTTTTGAAAGCTGGGTGCAGTGGTGTATTCCTGTGGTCCCAGCTGCTCTGAAGGCTGAGCTGGGAGGATAGCTTGAGGCCAGGGGTTCCAGCCTGGACAACACAGGGAGACCCCATCTCCAATAAAACAAAACAAAACAAAAAGAATACTTTTGATATTATAGATGCTGTAATAAAAGAATAAGTGCTGTGGTCAGAGGATGACTATGTGGTGGTGGATAGAGAATGTCTATCCACTTGGCTGGTGTGTGGTTAGGGCGAGGAAACAAGAGCTTAGAGTTAACCTGATATAACCTTGGTTTCCTGCGTCTGTAACCCAGAGCAAATTCTGGCCTTGTCTATAAAAAGACTGCTTGGAAAATGAAAGTCAATAAAAGGAAATAGACATAAGGCATACATATTCTAGTAGACTCCTAGGAGGAAGATTTCGCCATCTCTTACTACTCTGACTGAAAACCTTGAACCAGCCCTTGATCTTCCCAGAGGCATCACCTGTGCTTCCTTTATTAGTTGGTCATAAGCCTCACAGCGTAAGGGGCAGGGTCTCTCTCCAGGCCAACAGGCCCTGTTACGTTCTTCGTGCTGCCCCAGTCCATGGACAGTCAGGGGACTGTGAACTTGTTACTAGGTTTTCCCAGGTAACCAAGGTCCCAGGCTTGTGAATGTGCTATCTAGTTACACACCCCCAAATGATTAATGATTGATAAAGCTAAAAAGGCAAGTTTGAGTCATTTAACAAAGGACACTAACTGTTATGTGAGGGATATTTACTGAACAATGTCTCATCCCCCTCTGATTCATAATGCAGAAGCTCTAACCCCCAATGCAACTGTATCTGGAGATAGTAATTAGGTTATTATATGAGGTCACAAGGGTCGGGCTAAGCCAATAGAACTGGTGCACTTATAATAAGAGAAAAAGATCTTTCTCTTTCTCCCCACTGTATGAGGAAACAGTGAAGGCAGCCCTCTGTAAGCCAAGAAGAGGAACTTCGCCATCGCCTGACGGTGATTTTAGCCTCCAGAACTGTGAGAAGATACCTTTCTGTTGTTTAAGCCACATGTGTCTATGAAATTTTGTTACGGCAGCCCGAACAGGCTAAGATAACCGAGGATTAGAAATGCAGTTTGGAGGCAGTGGAGACAGTGATGAGTAGTGGAAATAAACGTCATCTAGAATTGTGAGGCAATAGAAAATGGAAAGGGAAAAAAGCTTTCTAATATCTACTCCATCTTTGTCTGAAGTAATTTATCCTTTACGTACAGTTGTTATTAAGTTTCTAACAGAAGAATGTGTTTTGGAAAAACAACAACCACCACCACAACAACAAAACACATTTTCACTACGCAAGTGAATGTATTATGTCTTCCATAACTGTACTGAAGTAAAAGTGATATAAAGATGAAAATCCATGATAACCAAAAAGGAAAGAATCTGATCTCAAACTTCTGTCATTAGCCAAAGACAATTGCCAGGAAGAGCAATGTCAAATTCTTGAAAATACTTAAAATAGTATTAAAAATTAAACAACTTAGGTATTCCCTCCCCACCACCACCTTGTTTAGAAAACCTGAATGGTGGATGTGCATCTTGACAAGGAAGAATCTTCATTGTATTTCGTGAAAGAGAATTTCTTACTTCTGTTAAGGGTTGATCAGTTCACTTTTGCTCAGAATCCCCTCTTCCAGGGAACACTGTTCAAGGAGTTGTCTCCTTTTATCTATCAGATTTCATATCACTAGCTCACTTTTTCTTCATGTACAAGTTTTATAGATCTTAAAATAGTAGCAACCACAAACCTATCTATTCCTAAAATCTTGCTAGTTTTTCCTCTGTATTCATAGCAAAGCCACTTTTAAAAGTAATTACTAGTTTTCTATTTCCACTTACATTCTTCCTAGTCATGCCTCCACAAGCGGCTCTCTGATTTAGCGCTGAAAAATTCACTGCTCCGTCTTTACTCCAAGCCACTCCTAACCTACTAAATGCTATATCCAGATGACATACTTCATGCTCTACTATCTGACCAATATGCAGATTTTTAAACATTAAAGCATTTCATCCTTCTTGATGTTTTCTACCTCACCTTCTCACCTTTTTCTGTATGTTCGCTTTTTCATCCGACTTCTAGAAAATTGGTCTTCCCCAGAGTTTTGCCTTTGGTCTTCTCTTCTCATTCTATGCATTACAACTGAGTAAATGTATCCACTTTCATGACTTCAACTACAAAGCCAGCAGATTCTACACTTAAATGTTCACAGGAATGCTCTCTTCCGAGCTTTAATCATATATAACCAACAGTCTACGGGGCATAGAATTTAACTAGCTGAGTAACCTTGGAAAGGTTACTGGGTTTTCTTAAATTTCCTTATTTGTAGCATGGGATATAATACTAATAATAATTAACCTCACAAAGGTTTTTTGGTGGGGTGAAAATGAGATAAAAATAAAAGTGGGTTAGGGTGGTACATGTTAGTTACTCTCTATTTACAAATTTTATTGTTATTTCACAATATATAATTTACTTAAACTCCTCATTCCCTCCAAAATCTTCCACTTCTTTATGTCAATGCCTCCATGAATTATGACATCTGAATTTCTTACTGTCCAGCACCTTCCCCATCTTGTTGGTCATCAATCTAGCTAACCTTTCTAGAATCCATTCCGTCTGTATTCTCACTGTCATTGCCCTGAATCTAATCACTTGTCATTTCTCCCTGGGAGAAGAAATGCATTTTAGTTACTTCTAACCTAGTCTTTAGTCCCAATTTGATTAAATTGATCCTCCACAATGCTTCCAGATTTACCTTGATTAAATCTATTCTCTACAGCACTTTCATTGTGTTCTCTTGCAGAAATATAATTGTGCTCATTTTCTTCTCAGTTAAAATCCTTCTTTGATTCATTCTGAAATTCCAGATATAACCCAGGCTTGGGAAGTTACACAAGACCCTTCAAAAACTAAACCTGGCCTACATTTCTTATGTTCTCTCCTATAAAATATCAATTATTTTTAAAGTACAATTCTTCCTCTTTCTAGAGTGCCCATCTTCTCTTCTCTGCCTGACTAAATACATTTTTCATCGATGGTCCTTAAAAGTCTCCCAATCTAAGCCAGAGTTAAGATTGTTACCTGTGCGTCCCCATCACACTCTGTTTTCACATCTATTATATCACTAATTATGCTAATAGCTTTGAAAATAATATTCATATTAGAGAAGATGCAACATGAAAAAGAAATGTAGAGTCCAAGTAACCAGACTATATTTGAGAAACAATGAAGGAAACAATCTTTTATAATTGGGAAAGACTGGCTGTATTGGGGAATTGTAGTACCTGCGTATATGTTTAGTTATGTGGCTGAGTTGATCTGTCAGTTCTGGGAAATTGAGATAGGTCATCTGTTATTTAAAGCTGATCATATTATTTCCCAGTAAATTGAATATCTAGCTACTCAGAAAGTTATTAATCTAGTCAAAGGATATTAAGAGATTTATATGTAATTATTTTCTTCTGACAGTGGAAAAATATGTTGACATGATTGTCATATTCTTTACAACATGTCCAATGGAATAAGAATATTTAATTTTTAAATTCAAAATATAACTAGAAATATATAATAGCCTCTTACAAATTTTTAAATGTTTCATGACTTCAAAATTGCTTGTCAAAAATATTAACTTGCCTCCTTTCTTTTGAAGTTTTCTTTCAGCTGACTAACATAAAGCATGTTACAAATGTTGGCTTATTGGGAAATACATTTCGTTTTAAATAAAAACAAAATATTTGACACTAATTGGTTTGTTTAACCCAGTCTCCAGGCCTGAGTTAAATTAAAAAAAAAAAATCACTTCAGACAGTTTTTTAATTACAATTCACGTTGAGTACATTGAGACTGGATTCCTTTTTTTTTTTTTTTTTTTTTAATGTACTTAGTGTTGTGACTGCATAGGAAAAGAGCAGCAACAATAAAGGTTCTCCAACCCCTGACTATATATTGCTCTTATTAATTTTTTATAAGGATATAAGTACAACATTATCCCTTGGATAGTATGGTTGTCTATTGTTGGCCTGATCCCTAAATCACCTATTTGGATATAAGTAAATATATGTAGGATCTGCAGGTCAGACACACATAAAGAAGGGGAAATTGTCTCAGTGCCAGTACAGGAAGAATTGCAAGGACTGGATCTTGCAAATCAGGCACTGTGATGTGATTAACAGAGTAGAAGAACATAAGCTATGTGACTCTGAATATAAAGGCCAGAGAGCTCACCATACTATGAGCCTCTGACCCAGAGAACCTCTCTCCACATAGACTTCTGAGAGCTCTGAACTTGAGAACACATTTCAGAGTAATACAAAGAGGCAGTGGAAAGCTCTGTCCACCCCTTTGCTTCTTTGTCTAGTTTAGATTCGTTGTAAAACACATTAGTTGCTCTGGGAGTCATCATAATAAAGGCAACCTTGAAATGAGCCCATCTTTTAAACTGTGGTAGAGTTTGTGATCTGCCAATCAAAGATAACCAAATATTCAGTATTTGTAGTACTAGATTTAAAGAGTAAATACTGATGTGGAATCCTAGCTATAAAACCTGTTATGTACAGACTCTTTTACTCTTTATGCTACCCAATCCCAGAGGAAACAAGATCTTGGGAATCTCTCATATAAATTTCTTATTCATACTCATTACACATACGTGAAAAAAAAATCAGAAAATGGGTTTCAAATAACACTTTTCATAAGAGAAAAATATATTAAAAACGTTTTTTAACTAAAATCTTAGATCAAAGGTATCAAAAAGCCAGAAGAAAAAAGTATCAAGAAGCATACTATAACTAGGTTTCTTTGGCAACCAGAAATAGTCTTAATAATTCAATTTAGAAGTATGGCCAAGTGTCATTTGCTTGATGTTTTTAGAGTATATTTCTTATAGATATGTCTCCCCAGCCTTGTTTTTCTAAAAAACAACAGATGTATATTTTGAGGTTAAGGCTTTGGATAAATGGCATTTATAAGTATTTTGCTATATGTTCAGTTGTTTTTAATTGGAAGGCAGAAATTATCTCAGTTTCACTCGCAGTAAATACTCATTAAGTCTCTTAATGCTTTCAGTATGACCACATAAATGAAAGTTTCTTAGAGAGAAATCACTATAAATATTTTTGCACATTATCTACTCTGTGTGTGCATGTGTATAAGTATGTGTGTGGATGCACATGGTTAAATAGTAGAGACTGTTTGTGTCTGTACACATCTTTTTTCTTAAAAAATTTAATGCAAGTATTCTCTAAGATTTCTCCTCTCTGGGCAAGGCATCTCTGAAAGAAAGGCAGCAGCCCCCAGTTAGGTTCTTAAAGATAAAACTCCCATCTCCATGGGACAGAGCACCTGGGGAAAGGGACGGCTGTGGGCACAGCTTCAGCATATTTAAATGTTCCTGCCTGCTGGCTCTGAAGAGGACAACAGATCTCCCAGCACAGGACTCAAGCTCTGCTAAGGGAGAGACTGCCTCCTCAAGTGGGTCACTGATCTCCATGTCTCCTGATTGAGAGACATCTCCCAGTAGGAGTTGACAGACATCTCATTTAGGAGAGCTCTGGCTGGCATCTGGCAGGTGCCCCTCTAGGATGAAGCTTCCAGAGGAAGGAACAGGCAACAATCTTTGCTGTTCTGCAGCCTCTGCTGGTGATGCCCAGGCAAACATGGTCTGGAGTGGACCTCTAACAAACTCTAGCAGACCTGCAGCAGAGGGGCCTGAATGTTAGAAGGAAAACTAGCAAACAGAAAGGAATAATATCAACATCAACAATAAGGATGGCCACACAAAAACTTCATCTAAAGGTCACCAACATCAAAATTCAAAAGTAGATAAATCCAAGAAGATGAGGAAAAACCAGTGCAAAAAAGGAAAATGCCCAAAACCAGAATGCCTCTTCTCCTCCAAAAGATCACAACTCCTCACCAGCAAGGGAGCAAAATTGGCCAGAGAATGAGTTTGAAGAAGTGGCAGAAGTAGGCTTTAGATGATGGATAATAAGAAACTCCTCTGAGTTAAAGGAGCACGTCCTAACCTAATGCAAGGAAGCTAAGAACCTTGAAAAAAGGTTAGAGGAATTGCTAAGTAGAATAGTTTAGAGAAGGACATAAACGAACTGATGGAGCTGAAACACACAGCACAAGAATTTCACAAAGCATACACAAGTATCAATATCCAAATTGATCAAGCAGAAGACAAGATATCAGAGATGGACGATCAACTTAATGAAATAATAAAGTATGAAGAAAGATTAGAGAAGAAAGAAAAAAAAAAGGAATGAGCAAAGACTCCAAGAAATATGGGACTATGTGAAAACACTAAATCTACATTTGATTGGTGTACCTGAAAGTGGGGGGGAGAATGGAACCAAGTGGGAAAACACTCTTCAGGATATTTTCCAGGGGAACATCCCCAACCTAGCAAGACAGGCCAACACTGAAATTCAGGAAATACAGAGAACACCACAAAAATACTCGACAAGAGCAACACCAAGACATTTAATCAACTGATTCACCAAGGTTGAAATGAAGGAAAAAATGTTAAGGGCAGCTAGAGAGAAAGTTTGAGTTACCCACAAAGGGAAGCCCATCAGACTAACGGTGTATCTCTCTGCAGAAGCCCTACAAGCCAGAAAAGAATTGGGGCTAATATTTAACATTCTTAAAGAAAATAGTTTTCAACTCCGAATTTCATATCTAGCCAAACTAAGCTTCATAAGTGAGGAAGAAATAAATTCCTTTACAGACAAGTAAATGCTAGTGATTTTGTCACTACCAGGCCTGCCTTACAAGAGCTTCTGAAGGAAGCACTAAATATGAAAGGAAAAACCACTACCAGCCACTGCAAAAACATACCAGATTGTAAAGATCATCAACACTATGAAGAAACTGCATCGACTCATGGGCAAAATAACCAACTAACATCATAATGACAGGATCAAATTCACATATAACAACATTAACCTTAAATGTAAAAGAGCTAAATGCCCCAGTTAAAAGACACAGACTGGAAATTGGATAAAGGGTCAAGAGCCCTTAGTGTGCTGTATTCAGGAAACCCATCTTACATTCAAAGATATACATAGATTCAAAATAAAGGGATGGAGGAAGATTTACCAAGCAATTGGAAAGAAATAAAAAAAGCAGGGGTTTCAATTCTAGTCTATAATGAAACAGACTTTAAACCAACAAAGATCAGAAGAGTCAAAGAAGGGAATTACATAATGGTAAAGGAATCAACACAATATGGAGGTTGGAATGCAATGGTGCCATCTCCACTCATTGCAACGTCTGCCTCCCAGGTTCAAACGATTCTCCTGCCTGAGCCTCCTGAGTAGCTGTGATTACAGGCACCTGCCACCAAGCCTAGCTAATTTTTTGTATTTTTAGCAGAGATGGGGTTTTGTCATGTTGGCCAGTCTGGGCTTGAACTTCTGACCTCAAGTGATGCACCCACCTAGGCCTCCCAAAGTGCCGGGATTACAGGCATGAGCCACTGCACCCAGCCTGATTCATATTATTTCTAAATTAAATGTTGTGTCAGCTTTGTTTCTACTCAGGCATAAATTTTTACTTTGTAATCAATGTGCCACTGTAATATTTAGCTGGGAAAATATATATGTTTATCTATGTCTGTCATGCTAAATGTCCATTCAAGCATAGCACTGTTGAGAAGATAGGGTGAGAAGCTTGCCGTGGACATCCTGGGGGAAGCCAAGCAGCTGGGTGATGGCCAGGATATTTGAAATCCTTCTAGCTCAAAAACTAATTGAATTCTCTTGGCATTAGTTTCTTCATCTGTAAAATTAGATTAATTTCAAAGCTCATTCCAGATTTAAATAATTTTTAAAATCACTTATATCCAAATGTATTTCTAATCATTTCTTATTTATAATCAAGTTCTCTTATTTATAATCAAGTGGTTTATATGATAATTTTAATTATATAAACCTATATGATAATTAAGAGAGGTGGTCAGGAAGCATTTATTGAATGTTTACTATGTGTTAGGCACATAAAATGTACTCAAAAGAGCTAAAGAGTAATGATGATCACTGTCTACTGTGAAAAGGACTATCTTAGAGACGCACAAATAATGTGAAGAGCTTCTATGTGCTGAAAGGGAGACATAGTCTGGGGTGAGAGTACCTAAGCTTTAGAGTAAATGATATTTAAGCTGGGTGTTGAGAGATAAGAAGGGGTAGGACATAACAGAAAGCAAAAAGGGTTTTTGAAATAGCACAAACACAGATGTGAGTTACAAATATCAGTTAGGAGGCTACTGTAATTATCCACACAAGAAGCAAGAAAGGCCAAACACAAAGAGAAGGCATGGGAGGAAAAGGAAACATTGTCTAAAGCAAAGACGATGCAGCAGATTATATGTGAGGTGGTAAGAAAAAGAAACCCTTCATTCCCTCTCTCTCTCCAAGCCTAGAAACAGTCACTTAGTTGGTGATTTCACCATCTCATATCTTAGGTTTTCAGCACTATCAATCTAGCAGTGTCCAGTAGGAGTTTTTGAGATGATGGAAATTTGATATCTGGGTTGTCTAATAGGACACAATTAGGCATATATGTTACTAGCCACTCATCGAATGTTTTTTATTTTATAATCAACTTAAATTTAAATAGTCATATGGGTCTAGTGTCTACTGTGACAGGATCATTTTTCTGGCTGAAGACCTCTGTGGCTGGTGGTGCTTTTGCTGAAGTTTTGCTCAGTCCTGCTGGGTTTGTTTCACCCAGTCAGCCTGGCAGGCTGCACTCAGCTCACGTGACTGGCTTGAGTCCCATGCCTGCCAAGGGCGAGTCAGACATGGAATGGTGAGGGGTGTGTGAGTGAGTGTTGGGTTTGGCCACTGTGCAGTTAGATATGCCAACTCCTGCAGTGGGGCTGGCAGCTCCAGGTGCTGGCATGGGTGCTAGCTCTCTGCAAAGCTTCAGTCAGACATGGTGCACTGCAAGAAGCTTCCATGGCTGGCACTGGGAAACATGTTAGTAACTGGAAGCTGGGAGATGCCAGGAACCGCAAGGTCCCAAAGAGGGAGTTACAGCTCTGGCTTGGGGAGCTCCCAGGTCTGGGTTTCCTGAAGGGCTGCAGCTCTCCTTTCCTTCTCTTTCCCCACCATGTGACGAGCAAGGGGCTTGTCTCAGTCCTCTTTGTGTTACAGCTCTTTCAGCCTCACCATTCAGTGGGTCCCAAGTTCTTGTCCTGTGACCAGGAAGAATGAGGTACACAGAAAAGTGAAGGTTGAACAATGCAAAGAGGAGTTTTACTGAGTGATAGAGTATCTCAGAGGAAACTCCTCTGAGCTCAGAGACAGCTCCTTTCCACAGACAGTGTGTCCTGATAAGCGTTCAGCTCCTAGAACAAAGGTTAGATTCTCTCTACTAGACAAGTTATCCTGAAGTGTTCAGCTATCAGCAGAGAGAGTACCTCTTTGCTGTAGCCAGTCATCTCATCATCTGCACAACTCTCAGCAGAGAAGAGCCCCCAGACTGGACAGATCCTCTCTTCAGCTGTTTGTCTCAATGTCTTCACAGCTCTAGCTGAGTCCTGGGCTTTTATGGGCCTCAAAGGGGAGCAAGTGCACGATAGTTGGTGCATAGGTGGCCATGGGCAGGCCCAGAAAAGGTACCACAAGCACACTGGTCTGCAAGACTGGCAGCCTAGCCCAAAGCCTTCAGGTCCTCCTTGATCTGAAGGTGAACCCTTACAGAGGACCCACCACCTTCCACCCAGGATCCTGCTTGGCTCCTGCTGCTGTTCATGGCACTCAGGGTGTAGGTACCAAGTGTTGCATGCAGGCCAGTGCCAGGGTACTCTCAGCCCCCATTCAGGTATCCTCCTATGCTTCTCAGGGTCCAAAGTCTGGAGGGGGTTGAGGCAGCAAGAGGCTGGTGTGTTAACACTTCCCTGAGCATGTGCACACCCAGCTGGGCTGTGACAGATCCTGGTCTCAGCTCTGACTTTGTTCTTAGATCAGAGCGTGTGCCAATATCAGGGAGAAGTCAGGCAAAAGAAGCAAGCACTTTTGAGCCTGCAAAGTTAGGTGAAGCCTTTCCAGGCCCCCAGGAGCACAGAGATGCCTCCGTCTGTAGCTGCAGTTTGCATGGTTGCAGCTGTGCTCAGGGGGGCAGGGCTGCTCCCTTCTCTATGGGATGGGATGCCCAGGTCTGTAGGTGCAGTTTGGGTGGCTGAAGCTGTACCTAGGAGGACAGGGCTTCCACCTGCTCCCAGCCCTGCGAGTGCAGGGATGCCCAGGTTTGCAGCTTTAGCTTGGATGGCCACTGGCGTCCAGAGAGCTCCCGCCCAACTCAGAAGGGTTGGGGATCCCACTTGTTCCTGACTCCCTCTGGCTCCATGGAGAATGCAACCTGGCCATGTCTCCCTCCTGCAGCCAGTGTGCTGGCAGCAACCACCCTAGAAGGCCCACCACTTCCATCACTACCATAGTAGGCAGTGAAAATGTCATCTCCTAAATTTATGTTTCCAGCTTGGGTTATCCCCTTACCACATGATTATATCGAACTATTTGCTAAATATCTTAACTTAGATTTTTAATGGACATCCCAGACTTTATAGTTTAAAATTCAGTATGCGGTCTTTTCTTTGAAATCTGCTCATTCAATGTCTTCCCCATCTTAGTAAATAGAAACTCTTTTGAATTCTCTGAGTTCCCTCTTTCTCCAAAATCTACATATTATGTGTCAATCAATCAAGTAAACAAAGTATTTCCAGAATCCAGCCGATCCTTTTCACTTAGTCCACAATAATATTGCCTCCTGTCAGGATTATTGCAATAGCCTCCTGAGCGGTCTCCTTACTTTAATCTGCATGATTTTTAGTAGTTTAGTAAAAAACATAGCACATATTGTCTTATTCTCCCATTCAAAAATTTTACTTTGAGTAAAATCTGAAATCTGCAATTGTACATAAAATCTGGCCCTACATTTCCTCTATTATCTCATTTTCTACTTGCTCCCCCGGGTTCTCTCTGCTCCAGTTTCACTGAATTTCCCTTGCTGTTCCTTGAACACACAGACATGCTCTCACTGCAGGGCTTTGCGTTTCCATTTTCTTCTTCCTGGAATGCTCTTCCTTTGTAGCTCCACATGACTTGCATCTTCATCTTCTACATGGCTCTGCACAAATGTACCTGGGCTTTAGTTCTTCTCTGATCACCTTATTTAAAACCTCACTCTCCAGGCTAACACTCTTAATTCTCCTCCACTAGCATGTTAATGTCCTCTATGCTATTTAGAATCCTCTGGCATAGCAAATACGTCATTTTGTTTATTGACTGTGGTCCTCCTATCTAGACTGTAAGCCCCCTGCAGGTGAATACATTATTGTGTTTATTACTATGTCCCTATAGCACATAGAACACTGTCTGGAACAAGGTAAGTGTTGAACACATTTATTGATCACATGACTAAGTAATTTTCAGATTTCCAACTCAGGTTGAATTGTTGTATCACTAGACTAGAATACATATGAGGAATGGGCATGGCACCTAGTAAGTATCCCAAATATTTGTGTAATGCAGTTTTTAAACAAACTAGTGGGAAATGTGATATGTTTAATTCTGTGTGGTAAAAATAAAAAATAAATTGGTGGAGATCATTCTGAGGACTAGAGATCTAATGTAACAAAAGATAAGGCTGCTGTGTTAATGAGATTTAAGTTTTAATTTTTTATAAGGCACCCTTGAATATTTTAGCTGTGGACTGATATCTGTGGATTATGGCAAAGAAATAAGCCACGTCTGCACTATCTCCTAGGATAGCCAAACTCATCTTCACCATCACTCCAGTTGGGATCCTCATTCTTTTTTGCTAGCAGCAACCTCCCAATCAATCACTTTGTCTCCAATTTTTATTACTCAAATTCCTCCTTCATCTTTCCACATACTAATTTTCTAAATTGTGTATTGTTTCACATATTGTTGACTTTCTACCGTTCACTGATATTTCTTATGTTTATACATAAACCTACAGCTAGTTGGGTCTGAATCTTTAGGGGGCAACTAACAGGATATACTGTTATATTCTGGAAAGTTATTATGAGATAAGGATTAGAGGAATAATTAGAGCCTCATATGGAGTCAGGGACTTCTCTTTACTTATCAAAACGAAGTACAAAGAGCTATTTATTTGTAAGGTTCACTATCTCCAGAAGTATGCTAGGATGATTTGCTATTATTCACTGAGAGTTATTCAAGTGTAGGTATTGGTTAGAATCACCCCTATTCTCTAAGGATTTTGCTTCATAATGCAATGCTTGGCATTTTGTAGCTGAGCTTTGGGGATAGGAACAAGGTATACCATAAGTATGTCCATAAGGGGTACCTTCACCAGCTCCAGTGTTAAGTTATTTCTGGCACAGAACTGTAATTAAGGAAAATGTGCTTTTCATGGTATATGCCGGTAATTAGACAATGACAAAAACATATTCCTTGTTTGACGAACCTGAAAGTGAGAGGATGTGAGAGCAAACTTACTAGAAAGCTCATTCCATCTGACAGTCTACCCCAAGTGATATTAACAAGACTTTAAGTATGTTGATATAAATCAAGATATAGCCAGAAGCAAGGTTAAGACAGCTTGAAGAAACTGTGAGATCAGCTGTATTTATGTCCCTGGAGCAGATAAAGCAATGATGTTGCTTTCGGCATAGAGGAAATTACTGACCCCTTTAGACAGCCAGCTAATGAAAGGGGCAAAAATTTCAACATCTGCTATCACAACTTATCAAGGCAGACATTCGGTGTGTAGCAAGGGGGAATCCACTAGTAAAACCACAAGTTGCCTAAGTTAGTTATCTGGGAGTCACTCTCATTATTTTTCTCTCAACATCCAATTTATTCTCAAATTCTATAACTTTTACTCCTGAATATTTCTCAGATTTGACCCCACTTCTCTATCCTTCCCCAAACTGTATGCATTTGGCACACACTGAATAGTCTTTTAACTTGTCTTGTTTTTAGAATTTACCTCCACTGAATCCAGCTTTAATAAAAAGCTACCAAAGAGAGATTTACCATAAAAATTACTCAGGGGCAACATGTTGACTCCAGTCATAAAATTAATGGCTAATGTTTATTGTGAGCTTACATGCCAGACATTTTCAACAATGCTTTATGTGTTACTATTTTATTTAAATAATGCACCTAGGAGGTGTAGACACCTATAGGATTACTACCCTCAATTATAGATAAGAAAACTGAGTCACAGAGCAGTTTAATGAATTATTCATATTCTCAAATATTTTATCAGAGGTGCTTGTAATAGACTCCAAGTAGTTTGTCCTGATTCTGTGCTTTTAATTACTACATGATAAACATTCTTTGGATGGTGTACAGATGTCATAATCAAGCCTCTACTTCCCTCTCCTATTACAGTCATGACCTGCGTAATGAACTGCCTATGGTAGAGGATGCTCCCGTTAGATTATAAGGCTGTATTTTTACTATTTCTTTTCTATGTTTAATGTGTTTAGATACATAAATACTTACTATTGTGTATCTATGTATCTAAACGCATCTAAACATAGAAAAGAAATACTTATAATTGCCTACAGTGTTCAGCACAGTAACATGCTGTACAAGTTTGTAGCCTAGGAGCAATAGACTATACCAACTAGGTTTGTGTAGGTTTTATATTTTCACAGCAAAATCACCTAGCAATGCATTTTTCAGAATGTATCCCATTCTTTGGCAACACATGACTGTGATCTCTCTAATACTGTCATGCCCACTCTAAGTCTCAGCTACAATTTCTGGAGTGTACCCTGCATGCCCAAAGTTGTATGCTGCCATATTGGCCTACACGATCATCTGCTTCCATTTTCTACCTCTCATTTTTCTACCTCCCACTTTATATATGATGAAATGTTATTTTTTTTTTTAGTTATTTATGTTATTTTTTTGATACAGAGACTTGCTCTGTTGCCCAGGCTGGTGTGCAGTAGCACAGTCTTGGTTCACTGCACTGCAGCCTCTGCCTCTGGGCTTCAAGCAATTCTAGTGCCTCCACCTCCCAAGTAACTGGTATTACAGGCACGTGCCACCACACCTGGTTAATTTTTGTCTTTTTAGTAGAGGTAGGGTTTTGCCATGTTGGCCAGGATGGTCTCAAACTCATGGCCTGAAGTGATCTGCCCACCTCAGCCTCCAAAGTTCTGGGATTACAGGTGTCAGCCACTGTGCCTTTTTACTTCTTCCAAAGACTAGATTTATCTCACAGTGCCATGTTGTGTGAAGTGTAATCTTGGATGTCCTGAATCAGAAGTGACTGGATAATTGCTTAAGAGAAAAGAGCTTCATCCTAGATTCACTGGAGGCAAGTCTTCTAGAATCACTTTTTAAAAACTCTTCAAGTCATACTTATTCACATTAATGTTTGAGAGACATTGATACAGTGATAGTGTAATTGGGCTCTAGAGTAGCTTTGCCACTTACAGTGTGACCATGGGTTAGTTGCCTAAACTGGCTGAGTCTTTCTGCAGCTATAAAACAAAACCATGAACAGTGACTGCTCATAGGACCAGAAGAAAAACAAAGTGAAAAAAAATAAATATAAAGTGCTTGTGAAGGGTGTGGCACATAACAAAAGTTAAAATACTAGCTGTAATTACTCTTGTCTTTTATTTAGCACTTTGTTAATACCACTATTTTGAGAATTCTTTGTACTCCTGTAATTTGGGGTTACACACTTGTCTTCTTTACTAGACTGAAGAGAAACAAGTTGCCTCCAGCCCTGTGCTCCTCATTCACTTACATACACAAGTGTTTCATATATGTCAGTTGAATGCATGAATAAATAATGTTTAAATGTAACACTTTTATTTAAAAACAATTTTCTGAGATTACTGGATCCAAGATGGCCAAATAGGAACAGCTCTGTATTGCAGCTCCCAGCGAGAATGCAGAGGGTGAGTGATTAGCACATTTCCAAATGAATTTTTACTGCCCACAGACAAAGAGATTCCCAGGCAGAAAAGTGCCATGAGTCTCCAACACAGTGGCTTCAGCTGGCGCAGCAGGTCTCCACACAAAAACTCACACTAATCTGGGCACCATTTCAACTGGCACCTAGAATGCCTGGGAGACAGTCACCCATTCAACTGAAAAATTGGAGGTTGAAAAATTGGAGTAAGCCAGGTGATCTGGCTCAGTGGGTCCCATCTCCACAAAGACCAACAATTTGAAATGCTCTGGATTGATAGTTTCACAGCAAGCACAGCTGGACCTGGGATGGTCCAGCTCTGCAGGGTAAGGGCATCTGCCATTACCAAGGCAGTCTACCACTATTGAGACAGCCAACCATTACTGAGGCAGTCTGCCATTACCGAGGCAGTCCAGCATTACAGAGACACTCTGCCATTACTGAGACAGACCGGCAATACCAAGGCAGTTTTAACTATACCTCTATAAACAAAACCAGAAGGAAGTTCACACAGCAGCTGGACAGACCCACTGCAGGTGATCCCCAGGCAAACAGGGTCTGGAGTGGACCTCCAGAAGTCCTTAAGCAGAGGAGCCTGACTGTTAGAAAGAAAACTAAAAAATAGAAAGAAATAACTTCAACATCAACAAAAAGGATGTCCACTCAGAGGCCCCATTCAAAAGTCAACAACTACAAAGACCACAGGTAGATAAATCCACAAAGATGGGAAGAAACCGGTACAAAAGGATGAAAACATCCAAAACCAGAATGTATCTCCTCCTCAAAGGGATAACAACAACTCACCAGCAAGGGAACAAGGCGGGATGGAGAGTGAGTCTGATGAATTGACAGAAAAAGGCTTCAGAAAGTAATAACAAACTTATTTGAGCTAAAAGAACACGTTCTAACCCAATGCAAAGATTTTCTTCCAATTGCAAAAATTTTCTCCCAATCTGTAGGTTGCCTCTTCAATCTAATGACAGTTTCCTTTGCTGTGCAGAGGCCCTTTAGTTTAATTGGATCTCAATTGTCAATTTCAGCTTTTGTTGTCATTGCTCGTGGTATTTTAGTGATGAAGTCTTTGCCCATGTCTATGTCCTGAATGGTATTGCCTACGTTTTCTTCTAAGGTTTTTATGGTTTTAGGTTTTAGATTTAAGTCTTTAATCCATCTTGAGTTAATTTTTGTACAAGGTGTAAGAAAGGGGTCCAGTTTCAGTTTTCTGGATATGGCTAGCTAGTTTTCCCAACAGTATTTATTAAATAGAGAATCTTTTCTCCTTCTTTTGTTTTTGTGATGTTTGTAAAAGGTCAGATGGTTGTAGATGTGTGGTGCTATTTCTGAAACCTCTGTTCTGTTCCAGTGGCCTATATATCTATTTTGGTTCTAGTATCATGCTGTTTTTGTTACTGTAGCCTTGTAGTATAGTTTGAAGTCAGGTAGTGTGATACCTCCAGCTTTGTTCTTTTTGCTTAGGATTGTCTTGGCTATGCAGACCCTTTTTTTTGGTTCCACATGAATTTTAAAGCAGTTTTTTTCCTAATTCCATAAAGAAAGTCAACAGTAACTTCATTGGATAGCATTTAATCTATAAATTACTTTGGGCAGTATGGCCATTTTTATGATATTGATTCTTCCTAATCATAAGCATGAAATGTTTTCCCATCTGTTTGTGTTCTCTCTTATTTCCTTGAGCAGTGGTTTGTAGTTCTCCTTGAAGAGGCCCTTCACATCCCTTGTAAGTTGTATTCCTGGGTATTTTATTCTCTTTGTAGCAATTGTGAATGAGAGTTCACTCACGATTTGGCTCTCTGTTTATTATTGGTGTATAAGAATACTTGTGATTTGGGCACATTGATTTTTGTGTCCTGAGACTTTGCAGAAGTTTCTTATCAGCCTAAGGAAATTTTTGACTGAGATAATGAAGTTTTCTAAATATAGAATTATGTCATCTGCAATCAGAGACAATTTGACTTCCTCTCTTCATGTTTGAATACCCTTTATTTCTTTTTCTTGCCTGATTGCCCTGGAGAACTTCCAATACTATGTTGAATAGGAGTAGTGAGAGAGGGCATTCTTGTCTTGTGCTGATTTTCAAAGGGAATGCTTCCAGCTTTTGTCAATTCAGTATAACATTGACTGTGAGTTTGGATAAATAGCTCTTCTTATTTTGAGATACAATCCGTCAACACCTAGTTCACTGAGAGTTTTTAGCATCAAAGGGTGTTGAATTTTATCAAAGGTCTTTTCAGCATCTATTGAGATAATCATGTGGTATTTGTCTTTGGTTCTGTTTATGTGATGGATTATGTTTATTGATTTGCATATGTTGAACGAGCCTTGCATCCCAGGGATGAATCCAACTTGATTCTGGTGGATAAGCTTTTTGATGTGCTGCTGGATTTGGTTTGCCACTATATTATTGAGGATTTTTGCATCTATATTCATGAGGGGTATTGGCCTGAAATTTTCTTTTTTTTGCCTGCCAGGTTTTGGTAGATCATGTCTCTGCCAGGTTTTGGTAGATCATCTGGTTCTTCTTTTGCCAGCTGTTTCCATTAGTCTTCTTTATGGCACCATCTGCATTTAGTTGCATCCTCTAGTTTTCTTTTCTTTCCCAGTTGCTTCTGTTTTGGCTATTTATTTGCCAAAAGAAAATTCTTCATTTAGCATTTACTAGTTTGTTTCTTTACTTGAAGCTGGTCTTGAGTTCGTTTTCTAGGCCAGGATAAAATTAGGCATTGATAAAGTTAAATTCCTGTCTTCAGCTCCGTTTATTCCTTCAGTCAAGTCAGTCCTTCTACATGACAAGCTTGATCATCTATTAGACACTTCAAACATAACTGTGAGTGACCTCTTGGATTTTGTATGCTATGCTAAAGCCTCATATCTGTCAGTACTGGAGTAAGTCTAAATTCCCATTGCCTATCAAATCACAACTTTCTCCAGGACCATCCACTGTGTTTGCTCATTCCTTACAAAAGAGATTGGTTTTGGTTTTTAGAGTATATACCTATTCATTCCTTAGAGCTGAATCGTATGTGGAATTCAACCTATTTTGTGAAGACCAATTTTCCTGAATGTCTTATTTTAAATTTTTATTCTTAGGTGCTAGACTCTTTTCTTTCAGCAAGAACTGGCATCCTGAGATGGCCACTCAAAAACATAAAGGCCACTCAAAAGCATAAAGCTACCAATGCTATCATTCCCAAAGAGTTTTGACTTCATGTTCAACCTGGAAGTCAGACCCCATCTTGGAGCCAACAGGGATGTACACTGTGATTCAGGGAGTTGGCAGCCATGTAAGAGTCAGGCCCACTGCAAATGTCCCCTAGACTGTGATTTTCATATTTTTAGCTTTTTTTTTTTCCTTCGGATTGAGCTATCATTCAAGTCCTATAAGAAAAATTCACTAGATTTCCTAAGTTATGAAATCAACTCACCAAAAAAAGAGCAAGAGAAGCATCAGCTCAGTGCTTCTTACTTATCATTAATTAATAGAAGCACATAGGTTTCTTGATATTTTATTAAGCAACACTTGGACTTAAACCTTAATATCAATGGTTTTATTGTGGAATTGTAAGCTATAAAGTACTCTTTGTACAAGAAAGTACCTTGCTGCTAGCTTATTTTCTATGGATATGTTATAGTATGTATGTATATATGTACACAAATCTGTCTTTTGCCATATCTATATATAATATAGATATTTCATATACATATATAATGTATATTTTGTATACATATATAAATATATAATTTATATATTATTTATATTCTTATATTGTCTTCAAACACTTTTTAATATAAAAGCATATTATTGAAAGGTTAAAATTTTTATTCACTTTAAAAAATATGGCCGGGCGCGGTGGCTCAAGCCTGTAATCCCAGCACTTTGGGAGGCCGAGGCGGGTGGATCACGAGGTCAAGAGATCGAGACCAGCCTGGTCAACATGGTGAAACCCCGTCTCTACTAAAAATACAAAAAAATAGCTGGGCATGGTGGCGTGTGCCTGTAATCCCAGCTACTCAGGAGGCTGAGGCAGGAGAATTGCCTGAACCCAGGAGGCGGAGGTTGCGGTGAGCCGAGATCGTGCCATTGCACTCCAGCCTGGGTTAACAAGAGCGAAACTCCATCTCAAAAAAAAAAAAAAAAAATATTCATCAGTTTTATACTATTTTTAATGAGAGTATGATTTCAAATATATGATATTATGTCTTTAATTAGAGCCTGTATTAAAACTACTGATGAGATCACAGCAAAATCACTCAAAATCAAGGACATTATTTTTCCCTTCAAAGAAGGCAGAAAATGTTTTGAGCATTAGCTAATGAATGCTAACAGTTTTCTTTCATTTACTTTGTTTTATGCAGGGAAATGGATTGTTATGACTGGATGTTAAAAGTCTGACTAATTGGAAAAGAATGTTCAGTTGCAGGAAATAATAGATTAAGCCTTCAAATCGTTGGCTTCTAGAAGTAGCTATATCTTTCATCCTTTGAGATTTCTACTCATACCTATTTGACATTAAGTTCATTCACAAAAGCTAGAAATAGAAATGGGTAAAATAGATCATTCTTTATATTATTCTGCAAGCAGATGTGGTTTGCTGCATTTTAGTTGGGAAAAATATATACATTTCAATGTCACCAATATTAGATTACTCAGAAAGCTATTTGTCAGACTCTTAATATTTAATAAATTTAAATATTTATTAAATTAATTTCATATCTTGCTTATATATTCAACTTTCTTCCCAGTGTAGGCTCAGAGATGATCACAATGGCTCCTTGCCCACTCAATGTCTAAGTATTTGTATCTATGACTATATACCCCTAAATCCAAGGCCCTCTCCTAGAAAAACTGTATTCATTTTCTCCTTTTATCTTACAGCATAAATTTTATCCTTTATTTCTTGCTATGCAATGGATTCTGCCCCCCTAATATTCTCATATTAAAGCATTAATCCTCATTATGATTTTTTTTGGAGATGGGGTCTTTGAGAGGTAAGTAGGATTACATGAGGACATGAGAGAGGAGCCCTCATGGTAGGATTAATGACTTTATAAGATTAAGAAGACAAAAACAAGCAATGGGGAAAGGACTCCCTGTTTAATAAATGGTGTTGGGAAAACTGGCTAGCCATGTGCAGAAAGCAGAAACAGGACCCCTTCCTGATACCTTACACCAAAATTAACTCCAGATGGATTAAAGACTTAAACATCAGACCTAACTCCATAAAAACCCTAGAAGAAAATCTAGGCAAAACCATTCAGGACATAGGTGTAGGCAAGGACTTCATGACCAAAATGCCAAAAGCAAGGGCAACAAAAGCCAAAATAGACAAATGGGACCTAATCAAACTCCACAGCTTCTGCACGGCAAAAGAAACAGTCAGTAGAGTGAATTGGCAACCAACAGAATGGGAAAAAATTTTTGCAGTCTACCCATCTGACAAGGGGCTGATATCCAGAATTTACAAAGAACTAAAGCAGATCTACAAGAAAAAAACAAACAAGCCCATTCAAAAATGGGCAAAGGATATGAACAGATACTTTACAAAAGAGACATGCAGGAGGCCAACAAACATATGAAAAAATGCTCATCATCACTGGTCATCAGAGAAATGCAAATCAAAACCACATTGAGATACCATCTCACACCAGTTAGAATGGCGATCATTAAAAAATCGGGAAACAACAGATGCTGGAGAGGATGTGGAGAAATAGGAACACTTCTACACTGTTGGTGGGAATGTAAATTAATTCAACCATTGTGGAAGACAGTGTGGCGATTCCTCAAGGACCTAAAAATAGAAATCCCATTTGACCCAGCAATCCCATTACTGGGTATATATCCAAAGGATTATAAATCATTCTACTATAAGGACACGTGCACACGAATGTTCATTGCAGCACTGTTTACAATAGCAAAGACCTGGAACCAACCCAAATGCCCAACGATGATAGACTGGATAGGGAAAATGTGGTACATATACACCATGGAATATTACACAGCCATCAAAAATGATGAGTTCACGTCCTTTGTAGGGACATGGATGAACCTGGAAACCATCATTCTCAGCAAACTGACACAAGAGCAGAAAATCAGACACCGTATATTCTCACTCATAGGCGGGTGCTGAACAATGAGAACACATGGACACAGGGAGGGGAACACTACACACTGGGGTATGTTGGGGGGAAATGGGGGAGGGATGGGGGAGTGGGGAGGTGGGAAGAGATAGCATGGGGAGAAATGACAGATACAGGTGAGGTGACGGAAGACAGCAAACCACACTGCCATGTGTGTACCTATGCAACAATCTTGCATGTTCTTCACATGTACCACAAAACCTAAAATAAAAAGAAAGAAAGAAAGAAAAAAAGATTAAGAAGAGAGATGAATGGTTTTCTCTCAACCATGTGAAGACACAGAAATAAGGTGGCAGAGGTGGCTATCTACAAGTCAGAAAAAGGGTCCTCATCAGAAACCAAATTGACCAGCACCTTGATCTTGGACTTCCCAGCCTCTACAACTTTAAGAAATAAATGGTTGCCGTTCAAGCCACCTAGTCTGTAGTATTTTATTACAACATTCCAAGTAGAATAATATACTCCTTTAAACAACTTACCTCTTAAACATAATTTATCTTGATCTCTGCAAATATATTGCAATTTTAACTATGTATGACTATAAATTCAGTTTATCATTGTATAATCATGCAAGCATGTAACCTTCATGAGGTCAGGACCTTTCTTTTTTTTCATTGTTCATTGGCAGATGCTAACACTTAGAAGACTACATGTTCTTAAATGTACATGTATGTATTTTGTTACATTAATATATTGTCACATTCTTGCTTACCAGGAAGTAATTAAAGTTTAAAAATCCTTAGATATTTTTTTAACTCTTTTGGAATATCAGTTTTATATACATAAAATAGTTCAGTAAGTATGTAGATCTAAAAGGAAGCTCTAGCAAGCCTTCTGGATAGATGTGATATTCATTTATGTATTCAACAAATGTATTATTAAGTACCTACCATGTTTCTTGACGTATCATGTGCCTTGCTAATCCAGGGAGTTCTGCTGTTAACAAAATAGAAATTTCTCTTATGGAACCTATAGAATAATGGAGAAAATAGACATTGCTCAAATAATTATTGAGCCAATAATTATAGGAACAAAAATTTGGTAAGTGATGCACAGGGTGAGTACAGTTCAGTGACACTCCCCGCCTTATTTTAAACAGAAAGAAGCTAGCCTAAGGCTTTTTTTGGCTATGGAGGCAGGTATCCGGCAATATATTTATTTCAATATGCCTTGTAGGATTTCATAATATTTTATGTCTCTTTTGTCACTCTTATTGTAAATTATAATTAATGATTTATTGTGCAATTTATTGTTTAGTGGTTACCTTCCCACACAACGAAAGCTCCAAAGACTACAGGAGTTGTGCCAATAATATTAAATTCTGACTCCCCAGTGCCTAACAATAGGGCCTTATGCTTAGCAATAGTACTGTATTTGTTGAAGAAAAGAATGAACGATGTTCATTATTTAAAAGAATTCTGTGACATATAATATAATGTCAAATTGGGTCTTACTCTCCTACATTTTCAGGGACATGTGGCTGTGTCTTCTGGACATACAACTCCCTAATGGTATAACTGAGCCTGGAGATCAGAGTATTAAATGATGCAATTTATTTGTTAAGCAGGTGTTTTGTGTTTACCAGGAAGGAAGCAGACCCTAGAAGTTATTGTAAATACAAGATAAATATAAAACAAATAATTACTGAAAGACTTACCCCTAGAATTTGGTTGATTACTCTAAGTGGAGTGGTAGGTTTTAGAAGATGTAGAAACTTAGACAAAACCAATACTGGATTAGAAAAACACTTCTGAAGTTTTTAGTCGCAGGATTTCTTTATACTCTAAATTATCCAGAATACCAGAGTTTTTGTTTATGTGGTCATATTTATAGATATTTTCACCTTTAGAAATAAAAACCAGTAATTTAAATTTGATTCATTAAAAATGACAGCAATAAATCTGTTACATATTAACATATATAACATATTATATGAATAACAATTAGATTTTCCAAAACAAACAAAAAATAATGAGAAAAGTGGCATTGTTTCATATTTTTGCAAGTTTCTTTAATGTCTGGCTTAAAAATAGACAGCTGAATGCTCATGAAAATCAGGTAGAATAAAACCTTGAAGCTTAAATATATTGATTTATAAATACATGTTGATTAGCTCTTGAGTTTGTTCTGTTATCTAGTGATGCAGAATCTTCAACTGAAAAGTTGCTGAGGTCACTGAATAACTGAATGTAGTGGCTGGGAAATGAGAAAATTACAGGCTTAGAGTCATAGAAATCTAACCTAAAAATTTCAGTTTTACAAATATATTTACTTGAAAAAGTTGTTTAACCCCTGAATTTTAGTTTCCTTATTTGGAAGAGGAGCCGCTTAATGCTTATAATATAATTTAATGCTTAAATTATATTATATGTGATAAAATTAAGTTAAATAATATGACTGAAATGTCTGGCACATAGTTTGGTCTCAGTAGACGTTAGTTACTTTTCCTCTTTCTTTCCCCAGTTCCCAGATCTTTAAGTAATTTAGTAGAACTGAGGCATGACAGTCATTATATATGTATGTAACATGAAGAATTCTATGCATTAAACATTGTTTCTCTTATACATGTTGACTGACTTGCAAAACTTTTGTATAATTTTATAACAATTTCATGGGATTTTAGTAACGGTTACTATTACCTGCAAGATGGTAATACTATTAATAATACATATTCATTAGGTTATTTCAGAGGTCTACATGTTACAATGTAGGAAAGACATAAACCCAGTGCTTGGCACATAGTGAATACCCAGTAAATATTAGCCACCATTACTATCATTGTGATTATGTCTCCAACTTGGTGAAAATAAATTGATAATTAGTTTATTGAATAAGTAAAAAATATCATAATCAGTTTTTAAAAAAGCTTTCATCAGATGATATTTCAGATAGCCTAATCTTCAATTAAAACTGTTTATTGCATTGTGATATTGAATAAAAATTTCAGATAATAGAGCTACATTATGATATATATTTTTTTGTTTTTTATTTTCTGAGGATTTTGTTCTCTTTCTCATTCTGCTCCAATAAGAAATTTCTTCTATTGCTGCTTGCTCCTCTTTGATTTGCTGGGTAGCTCTCCCTAACTATGCAAAGCATTTGGCACATTGCAAATGAGGGACTGGGTGACGATTTTAGGTCTTGGCGCTAATTATTACTGACACATGGCCTCATCACCTTGTATTTCTAGTTCTGCAGCAAGTCCTAATTTCTACACTAGTTTTTCTTAATCCTGTCTTCCCTACGAATTTTGCAAACAAACTCCCACTCAATTGTGTATCTTGGTCTGCTGACATAATTCTGCCCAAATGTTCACTGTTTCCAATTTCTTATCATGGCTTTGTTTTGACTAAATTAGAGTCAGGCTACTCTCTTTTCTAAAAGCTTCTAAACTCTGATTGCCTCTAAGCCTAAGCAAGCACTAAAATGTGGAATGGGCCCCCCTTATCAGCTTCTCATGGGAATTGGAAGGACGCTTTTCCTGTCAGATCCAATGGTTCATTTCTCTTGGCTTCTCTAACTTCCCTTTACATGATTTTTCTTAGATGTGCTTGCCTTTCTTACTCTATAAAAGAGGATTTTTTTTCTGTTAATTTTGAGATGTTTGCAGATATCTGAGAATGAAGTTTTCCCCTTATTGCAATAGTCTTTCTCCTGAATAAAGTCTCTTCCTATGTGTCTGCATTGTTTTTATTTGTAAATATCGTGGTTCTACTCTCCTAGGAAATTCCCCATTTCACTTTGTTTTTGCAGTACTCCATCTCTTTCCATCAGTATCCTAATCTCCTAGTTGCTTCTTGACAAAAGTATCAGCAACATTTTCTCACATGGCCTGTTTTTTTGACCTTGGATGGATGAGCCTGGGTCATTAGAGACAATATTGGAGTTCAATTTTGGAGATATTTTCTCTAAGTCTAATGAAAATCACCATCTTACACTGAGCAAGTTTCAATATCTTCCAGAGTTTGAAGGGCAGTATAGTGAGATTCAATGTAAAAACTGACTGGATGTGTATTAAGTGACATGGAGGACCAAAAATAAAACAAGAACAATGGATTTTGTCAACACACACTTTCATATCTTTTTCTTAATTATTTTATTTAATGTTTTATTGATTAATTTATATGCTGAATCTAATTATAATATGTCGGTTTGTGTGCTAATTGTATAGGAATTACCGTATTGTTTTTCTACTCCTATTGATGTTGTTAACATGTCCCAATTTAATTATCTGAAAATAACATGGGATTCACTTCTCTTTTAAAGAACAGATAAGAAAGCTAAAACAGTAACATTGCACCCTGGCTTCATTGTGTTCTGACTTCTTTTTTCATCTGGATACAAGTTAATTATTGCCTTCCTGTAGCCTTTCACCATGTGCAAATCATCCTCCATATAAGTAATTTAAAAAAAACCAGATACCTGAAACATCATTTATATCTTGGCATTCTCTTTTTCAGAAGCCTGTAATTTTTTTTAAAGTCCTAATTGTCATAACAAACACTGTAACTATGGTCTTCTCATATCCTTGCCCCTGGTCTCCTGCTTGCGACCAAGTTGGTTCACATAAGATACACAAATCTCCACTTTACTTTCTTACAGTGTATTGGTACAGCTCTGTCTTTCTTCCATCCATTGCTTGAAAATGTATCCAAACATCTTTAGAATATTTGAAGTTTTTTTTTTCCGCAAGGATCACAACACTTGAGTTATTATTTTTTTTGATAATTTAAGAAAACTATACCCAAATACATTAAATTTCCAGGTAATCTTCTTAGATTTCCAGTCCTTTGACCCCAAATGTATTAATTCTCTTAAAATCTAAAACGGTCATTGTTTTGAATTAATTTGTTTGCCTTTCTGTTGACGTTTTTCTCATACGTCTTTATTCACATTTTCCCAGTATTGTTCATCTATCATAATCTCTA
This sequence comes from Saimiri boliviensis, assembly GCF_048565385.1. NCBI lineage: Eukaryota > Metazoa > Chordata > Mammalia > Primates > Cebidae > Saimiri > Saimiri boliviensis. Next base: position 104,877,819 of record NC_133459.1, read on the forward strand.
AATCAATCAGAAAATAATAATAGTCACTAATTTTTTAAATTGCATTTTAGGTTTTGGGATACATGTGAAGAACATGCAAGATTGTTGCATATGTACACACATGGCAGTGTGGTTTTCTGCCTTCCGTCCCCTCGCCTGTATCTGTCATTTCTCCCCATGCTATCTCTTCCCACCTCCCCTCCCCCATCCCTCCCCCATTTCCCCCCAACAGACCCCAGTGTGTAGTGCTCCCCTATTTTTTAAGCACTATAAAATGGTGTTTTCTAAACATTGTCTTTATTATAATTTGGGAGGCAGAAATATTATCTAAATAAAATGACATAAGACCTTTAGCCTCTCTTTATATTCTAATGCAACTATAATTTGAAATACGTTTGAGCAAACCTGCTTTGGGTATCTGAAAAGAAAACGCTTTGGAGAATATTGTATAAATATGTAAATGCTAAGATTTCTACTTGAGAGATTATGAGATAATGTATATATATATATTGTTTTTCTTCCTGAGACTTATAAGGTAAGTGTAGATTTGCACCTAAGCGGTTGTGCTGTTGTGACACATGTTAGAAACCATGGCCAAGAAGACAGAAAATCTCCTGGTGTCCCTCCCCGCTGTCTTGCCTATGAGGGGAGCCACCTGATAGCCACCATGCTCTTCCCAGCCAAACCTTACTCCAGGATGTTTTAACCTGCCAGAAGAGGTGTAGAACAAAAACCAACATTAATAATAATGACACAAAACAGCAAGAAGAATTAGATTGTCTAACATTTGCTAATTAGTTAGGCTCTGCCAAGTACTGTTAAATGTTTTATATAATCATTTTGATTTGATCTTGATGAACCATATAAGCAAGATACAATACTGTCAGCAAATTTATGAAGGTAAATTCACGTTAAATGTTCATAAACATTTCAGATGTGTTCAGAATGTCATGACCTGAGTCTCTGAACTTTCTTTACCTTGTAGCTTATGCTTTTGCTGCCAGAGAAATAAACAAATAGAAGTATATTAGCTATTTTTACTATAATATAGTCTAATGTGTATATTTTCTAAAAGAAATGTGTATTGTAGTTTGTGATAGAGATGCACAAATTGTGAGCATATAGTTTATTATCCTAAGGTAGACATTTTTGAGGCAGAAATGGGAGGATAAAATATTTTAATATGTCAACTGATTTACGTTAGGTATGACTGAATTGTTCTAGGAATATGGGGAACATATTCCTAGAACTGAATTGTTCTAGGAATATCTAAGCCTTGCCTGGTAGCTGTATAATATCAGAAATTTTATGAGTACATATCAAACAGCAGAACACATTATTTATCTACTATATAAAATGTATGCAATAAAAAGTCAAAATGTTTTCAAATTATGAATTGCATATTTTGTTATCCAATTAATTCACTACTAAGAAAATAATTGATATTCAGGCTTCGTACTCCAATTCTATTGAAGATATTTCCAAAATATTACATTATCATTTTACATTAGTAAGCTAGCTAAAAAAATATTGTCCATTAACTTCACCTCATTAGATGGTTAAAGTGAGAAACAAAACAGAATTACTAGAAGAAATAAACCAGCATGCAAATTATAACAGTTTATAATCTTTATACCTTTATATCATTGCTTATTAGTATTTCATTTTCATAACTCATTAAGAAACTCTTTGAATTATGTTAATTTTCTCCTTAGAGTACTTCAGTTTTTTTAATTACCTAAACAATATTGTCTCATTGTCCTGATATCCAGGGTCTTCTACAGACGTGACCCTTTTGTGCTATCCAGTACAGTAGATGCCATGGCAATGATTTAAATTTAAAATTAAATTAATTAAAATGGGTTAAAATTGAGCATTTCCACCATACTAGCCACATTTTGTGTGCACAATTGTCCAGGCACCTAGTGGCTGCTATAGTGGACAGTGCAAAATAGAAAATTTTCATCATCACAAGAAGCTCTATCTCATAGACCTGCTCCATACATTTTCTAGGCTTGTTATCTATTGTGCTCCTTCCAAAAATTTCTTTTTTTCCAAATCAGATTTTTTTCCTCCTCTAACAGGCTGTGCCTTCATTGTCTTTAGCCAACTTGTAAAATTTTATATTGTAACTTGAAATATCTCCATTACTTCAATAATTCATGTCTTTATTCTTGAGGTTTTGAGATTAAATATGTAAAATTTTTTGCGATGACAGAAAGTCTTTTAGGTGTTGTAAAAACAATACCAAGAAATACAGCTCTTGCCCTGCAAAAGGTCACAGTCTAATGGGATAAGTAGACAAGTGAATACAGATGATAGCTGTTAAGGTAGAGGGTGTCAGAGAGTTTTGTGGGAGCAGATATACTCTCCTTATCAGAAATTGGAGGAGATTCAGCAAAAGCTATCTATAAGAGATGATATATTATCTGAACCTGTAAGCATACTAGAAGTTAGAAAAATAAAATAAAGAAGAAGTATGGGGAAAAGCACAGTGATCTGAGAGCGTATGGGCTAGTTAGGTTTTGCACATTTTTGCTATGGCTAAGTTTCAGCACGCAGAGAGTTCACTACTCTATTAGACCCTGGCACTTGAACCATGAAAGAGCTCAAATTCGATGTCGGGAATGTTGGGTTTTATTTGAAAATCTAAAAAGCCAATGAAAGATTGAATGCAAGGATGTGACAGAATTTGATTTGTGCTTTTGAAAAGTTCCCCCTAAAAATACAGAAGAAGAAAGTAATTGGAAGAGAATCTTAGTCCAGAGCTCTTCTTAGTATAAAAGAATACTACAGAATGGAAAATGTATAATGAACAGAAATTTATTGGCTCGCAGTTCTGGGGGCTGAGAAATCCAAGATTGAGGGGCCAGTATATGGGAAGGGCCTTTTTGCTGCCTTATGACAGGAGAGACATCACACGACAGAAGTATGAAAAGAGGGCCAGAGAGAGAGTAAGAGGGGTCTGAACTTACCTTTTAATAAGAAACCTATCCCCAAATAACAAACACAGTCCCATGGTAATGGCATTAATCAATTCATGAGGCTGTTGCCCCCATGACCTAAACAACCTCTCATTAGGCCCCACTTCTCAACTCTGCTGCAATGGGGATTAAGCTTCCAACACATAAGCTTTGGGGGACACATTCAAAACATAATGAGGTGAAAGTCACATAGAAATCTTTGTCAATAATATAGGTAACCAGTAATATGTTCCTATATTAATGTAGTGGGTGTTGGCTAATAGTAAGGTTTTGAGATTACAAATGCATGATTTTTTGGTGATAGTTAATAGATATTGAAAAGAATTTGCTTTCAAACTGCTATTGATTTTGAAAGGTCCAATTCAGATGTCATCTTTAAACTGAAGCATTCCACATCTGAGAATCTCTGCCTTTAAATTCCTACGGTGCTTTAAAAAGAATTACTCATTTTTAATGCTTGTTTCTACTACTGAACTCCTTGACTACGGTCAAGAAGACTATGGTATACTTCTTAGAATCCACTACAACATTACCCAGTTCTTTGCTTTAATGATAATTTATATACATATAGAAAGATATCACTGACAGGTTATCTCCCAAATAATAACAATGGGTAATTGTCTAAATAATCACTAGTCAAAAAACATCTGAGCAAAATAATGAAAAGAAAGTTGTGGGTGGCAAACTTAATACTATCATAACACACAATGTTTCTTGGTTGCACTTTCACAATTGCAATTAAATAACAAATTCTGTAATTGTTTTTTGAGACTTGGTTTTCCCAGAGTATATACATTCTGTGACAGTAAGAATCATGTTTGTCTTGCTTATTGTTGGAGTTTAATGTCTAGAGTGGGATCTCCATTATAGTTAATGCTTAATAAATATTCAGAAAATTAATGAATCTGAAATTTTCTAACAGGAAAGGAATTACCATTTTAAGGCCATTTATTATTTTCCAAATATTACCTTAGGTATAGATATTTAAAATATTGTTTATTTTATTTCTCAAAATATTTCTAATTATTGGTAACATCATAGAATAAGTATTAGTGTCATCATTTTACGATTAAAGACACCCTGGTTTCAAGCACCTGGGTGACTTACAGGACAACCAATGAAAAATAGTTTTGGAATATTAAGGCTATTTTTTTTGTCGCTAAAATCTGTGTTTTCTGGCATGTAAGTTGCATGTAAACATGTAAGTTCCATTTGGGTAAGGATATTTGTGTGCATAAGTATCACTGAACATCATATCTGCATAGGGGGTTAGTGTTCAGATTATCAACTATTTGACTAAGTCCCGCTAAGATATCAGCTAAGGCTCAAAACAACAAAAATTAATTATATAAGGACCCCGTCCTAAACAGCCTTATGCTAGTGATGAAGGCAGATGCTTAAGCAAATAATTTAGATTCAATAAGAAACACATGTGCACACATACACACACATTTAAGCTGACATAAGAATGGTGTGCTTAAGCAATTTTAGAGTTTTAAGGAATATTTTTGAAAGAAGTGAAATATTAATCTAAACCTTAAAGAATAAAAAATATCCAGTAAGGGATAGGAAAGTCAGAGAAGTATTTTAGCTTGAAACCATATGGGTATTCAGCAGAAAACAAATTTAGTGGTTTAATTTGCCACAGCACTGATAAATAATACAGCAAAATGTGAGATCAAGTTAAGAAAGTTAATTGGGCTTCTTATCCCAAGTAACAATGCTTCAACTTCATTCTATTATCAGCATGGAAGGTGTTAAAAAGTTGTATTTTACCTGCCTAACTCTGGTTGCAATTCAGAGAAACTGTTTAAAGAATGAGAGAATTGAGGAAGGGAGAGTATAGACTAATCTAGGTAAGTGTCTAAACTAAAACAATGGCAGTAGAGATGGAGAAAAGAAGCTAGATTCAAGAAATAGAGGATAAATCTGACAGTTTATGATCACTGATGGGCTATGAGTGGGTGAGACAAAGGCACGGAGAAAAGTTTCCATAGTCCAGTCTTGAAGGATGAAGTTGATACAGTGCCTTACAGAAATCTGCAACAAGAATATAGTTGTTTTTATCTATCTTAACAAAAAATCCAGTGAATACAACAAACAAAAGCACAAATCCTCTCGTAACCCACTTCCTCTCCTAATTGTCACTTCATTTCTTTCCTACCTGTGATCATACAACTTTTTGAAGGTGTCATCTAGAGTCGCTGATTCGACTTCCCCTTACCTTGTCCTCTCACCTTCTGTAATAGGGTCCTTGCCCTCACCATTTCACTGCAATTGTTCCTGTGTAGGTCATAAATGACTTTCAAGTTGTCAAAATAGAATGCTCTGATCATTTGTCTTTTCTTATTTGGCCCAAAGCAGCATTATTTATTTCCTCCTTCTTAAAATACATTTTTCTCTTGACTTCTATAATATATTACTCTGCTTATTTCTCTTGTAGGTCTCATTGGCTAGCTTTGTATCCTCTTTTGATGACTAAATCTTGAAATGAACCAGTGCTCCATTCTCCCCTCCGTTTGTATCAATACAATCTCCCTTGAAGACCTTATCTTGCCCCACAGTCTAAAATACAAGTTATATGTAGTAGTAACCTCTAAGTTCATATCATGTGCATTCTGCTTTCCCTTGAATTTCAAACTGATCTTTTCCAAATTCAAAGCTGACACCTCCATAAGCATGTCAATAATTACCTCAAACATTGCCCAAACAGAACTCCTCATACCTGTTTCTCTACTGTAACTACCACTCACCCATTCCTCATCATAATGAATTGTATCACCAGTGAACAATGATCTAGCCATTCATTCATTTTTTCTTTTCCATCATACTTCATTCTCACTTTACTGACAACTTCTGTCACCACCTCCAAATGTACCCCAAAATATCCTCTGCTTTCATCTTTACTCCTACTACTCTCAATTGCCCAGGAGACCATTGTTATATCCCGAACAGTTCAGTGGAACAACCATCTAAGAAGCCTTTTTGTGGTTACTCCTTGCTAATTTCAATATACTTTCCCAAAGCAGCCTGACTTTATAAAGATACAAATTTTTGGAAGGGCTTCAAAATACACAATTAGAGGCATCTTACACTTACCTCCAACACCAAGAAGAAGCAAAATAGTTAGTAATTACACTTTCATCAGATCACTTAAGGAAAAACACTGCCATTAAACTGAGGAGTGAAACATTTAAAGCAAGAAGAGAGAGGGAAGCAAGGTAGTCTGCTTAGATGGGATTCTCTAAGAGTCTGAAATGGTTCTTGAACTGAGGGAAAGCATAAGTTACTGACCCCCAGTGGTTCACATTCTGACCATAAACTCCTGTATCCTAGTGATAGCAAAATGCCTAGACACTGGTGGGCCTGAGGATAAAATAGGGAGCTTCCTGAAAACCACACGAAGGCATTGCTCCAGAGAGGGAACTCACACCGGGACCCATACCCACTCTGAACCTTAAAAAGCTGCAGCATGGCAACATTACTAAGCTGTTTTCTGCCCTGGGGACCAAAAGACCCTGCATCACTGCATCTCTAGAGTACCATTTACATTTCTCACCTGCAGCGACCACCATGGAATGATGATGCCACCTACTCTGAAGCGTGAGCCATTAGCAAAGTCCTTACTGCTCCAGCATCAGAGTTACTGTGAATTTTCATGTGCTCTGAGGACAAACTCTCCTGCACAAAGCAGCTGCAGCTGCCGCCACAGAGAAGCACGAGGGAAGTATGTGCTCCTCAGCTGCCTAAAGACAGCTGCTGCCACTGAAAGCAAGACCACCCTCCCAAGTAGCAAGAGACAAAGAATGTCATTATATAATCCTAAAAGGATCAAGGATATAACAATTCTAAACATATATGCACCAAATAATGGAGCACCCAAATATATAAGGCAAATATTAGTAGATCTAAAGGAAAAGATAGACCATAATACCATAGTATTTGGGAACTTCAACACTCCACTCTCAACATTACACATATCATCCATACAGAAAGTTAACAAACAAAAACATTGGATTAAAACTGCATTTTAGATCAAATGGAACATAAATTTACAGAATATTTTACATAACAGCTACAGAATACACATTCTTGTTAGTACACAGAACATTCTCCAGGACAGATCATAGGTTTTGACACAAAACAAGACTCAGCAAATTAAAACAAAAATAATAATAAGTATATTAGCTATCTTCTCAGATCACCATGGAATAAAACTAGAAATCAGTAATAAGGTGAAACTTTGGAAACTGTACAAGTATGTGAAAATTATCATGCTCTAGAATAACCAATGAGTCAAGAAAGAAAATACAGTGACAAGCAAGAAATTGCTGAAACAAATTAAAGTGAAACACCACATACCGAAACCTGTCGGGTACAACAAAAACAGTGTTAAGAGGAAAGTTTATAGCAATAAATGCTAAATCAGAAAAGTAGAAATGTTTCTAATAAACACTCTAGTAATGCACCTTAAGGAACTAGAAAAGCAAGAACAAACCAAGCCCAAATTTATGAAAAGTAAATAAATAATGAACAGAGCAAATAAACAAAATAGAGACTAAAAGAACACAATACAAAGAACAAACAAGACAAAAGAATCAATAAACTGCTAGCTAGATTAACCAAGAAAAAAGAGAATAAAGCCATACTAAACAAAATTAGAAATGAAAAAGGAGACATTATAGTTGATACTTCCGAAGAGTCTGTTATAAAAGACTATATACTAATAAATTGTAAAACCTAGAGGAAATGGATTAATTTCTCGGTGCATACACCTAACAAGATTGAATCAGAAAGAAATAAAGAATCTATACAGATCAATAATGTGTAAAAGTTGAAATTGTAATTTAAAAAAAAAAAAAAAAAAAAAAAAAAAAAAAAAAACTCCCAACAAGGAAAAGTCCAGAACTGAATGGCTTTACTGCCAATTTCTACTAAACATTCAAAGAAGACTAACATCAATTCTCCTTAAACATACAATCAGACTGAAGGAATAGATTGAAATATTTGATAAAAGAGTGGGGTGACTATCATTAACAACAATGTATTGTGTAATTCAAAGTAGCTAGAAAAGAAGATTTGAAATGTTCCCCACACATAGAAATACTTGAGGTGATAAACACTTCAAACGCTCTGACTTGATCATTATACATTATATTCCTTTAATAAAATATTATATGTTCCACATTAAATCATAAAACTATTATGTATCAATACAAAGATATCAATTACATCATTTTAATTTCCTGTTTCCTATTAAAGGATTCTCATATTGACTTTAAAGCTCTACTGATCTAGCACTTTCTCTAACTATATTTTTTCTCATCATTCGCTAGACTTTCAACCCAATAGACATCTCTGTCCTCTTCAAGCATGCTCAATTTATTCACAACATCAGATGATCAGTTTTTCTCCTGAACTATTCTTATTAGAAACAGTCTGTGGCTGCCTTCTTCTGTTATTCAGAGATCGACTTAAATATCATCTCAATAAAACATTATCTGACTCCCAGTCACTATCATATCAGCTTAATTCAATTATCTATATAGCACATATCAACATTTGTTGTTTTCCATCATTTATTTTATTATAGGGTGTTTCCTTGTATCTGACTTACTTTATTACAGACAGACACAAAGAGAATTGTAAACTATATGGATGTACAAACTTTGTGTTGCTCACTGGTGTATTCCAAAGTCCTACAATAGGCAGTTTGATAAATGAGATGAAAATACAAAGTAACATGGAATCTGCTGGGTGTAATAAAGAGACTGAAAGACAGTGAGAACCAGGTGAAATAGGCAAAAATGGTATTACTGGTTAAGTGATATATTGATATAGAATATATGCCATGAAATCCATGAAAATGAATAACTTTAAAGAAGAAAAAATTCAAAAGTATATTAAAAGCAGCAGATACTTAATAAGGTAAGAACTACAAGGAGTGTCAATTTGAATGGGTTAAATTGTTGGTTTAGGCTCTCATGACTTTGGCCACAGTCATTTGAAGGTTGACTGAGAAGAGAAGGAACGTCCACAAAGCATGCATTTTGGATCAAGAAATTATCTGATATGCTGAGAGAGTGGATTAAGGACATGAACAGGCACTTGTCAAAAGAAGACATTTATGCGGCAAACAAACTTATGAAAAAATGCTCATCATCACTGGTCATTAGAGAAATGCAAATCAAAATCACATTGAGATACCATCTCATGCCAGTTAGAATTGCAATCATTACAAAATCTGGAGACAACAGATGCTAGAAAGGATGTGGAGAAATAGGAACACTTTTACACTGTTGGTGGGAGTGTAAATTAGTTCACCATTGTGGAAGACAGTGTGGTGATTCCTCAGGTATCTAAAAATAGAAATACCATTTGATCCAGCAATTCCATTACTGGATATATACCCAAAGGATTATATATCATTCTATTATAAAGACACATGCACATGTATGTTCATTGTGAAATTTACAATAGCAAAGACCTGAAACCAATCCAAATGCCCATCAATGATAGACTGGACAAAGAAAATGTGGCACATATATACCATGGAATACTATACCACCATAAAAAAGAATGAATTCATGTCCTTTGTAGGGATATGGATGAATCTGGAAACTGTCATTCTCAGAAAACTGACACAAGAACAGAAAACCAAACACCACATGTTCTCACTCATCGATGGGAGCTGAACAATGAGAACACATGGACACAGGGAAGGGAACATCACACACTGGAGTCTGTTGGGGCCTGGGGGGTCAGGGGAGGGAAAGCAGCGGGTGGAGAGGTTGGGGAGGGATAACATAGGGAGAAATGCCTGATGTAGGTGATGGGGGATGAAGGCAGCAAACCGCCATGGCATGTGTGTACCTATGCAACAATCCTGCAGGGTCTGCACATGTACCCCAGAATTTAAAGTACAATTTTAAAAAACCCTGAAAGATACAATTTCAAATTCTCTCTCTGTTGATGAGTTTATTATCGATGGGACATAATTTTGGCAGTATTTCATGGTTCCATAATTTGTTTAATAGATTCTCTAATAACAAATATTTGGGTTTTCAAGAAATATTATTTTACCTCATAGTCCTGCCAATAGCATAAGGCAATGTCCAATTTTCCTCAATGTCACCAAAACTATTTTTTAAATTTTGACCACTCATATAGACAAAAAGTTTATTTTTAATTCTTGAGTTATTTGATATACTGTGCATATTCATTTGTATTGCTTTTTTAGTAAATTTTCTATTCACGGTTGAGGGTCAGTAACCTGTAGAGGTAAAGCTCACAGATTCTCAAGTTAGTGTATCTAGATTTTAAAATGACTTACTAGCTGTATAATCCTTAGCATATTACTTAGCTTTTCTACCTCATAAAGATTTTCTGAGGATTAGATGAGTTAATATAAATAAAATACTTAGGAATCTTCCTGACAGAAGGTAAATGCTGTGTAAGTGCTAGCTCTTGCTATTGTTATTCAAATCAGTTAATCTTTTTTACTTTTTCTAAATATGGTATAGCGTTAGAGTTAAGCATATACATTTGTAATCAGATGGGATTTCGGCACCCACTCTCTTCTTACGGGCTATGTAACCCTGACCAACTTACTTCATCTCCCTGAACTTCAGTTTGGTTATTTACAAAATTAGAATCTTTGTAGGATTGTTATGAGAATTAACATATTAATTATTTGACTATGGATTACCAAGTAAGTGTCATGAAGAAAACACTTAAAGCAACTACTGTAAAACATCACAATAATTATATTCCTTTATAATATATATTATAAACATTAATTTTTTTTTCTGTTACACACATTTATTTTTTTCCTAGTGTATCTGTCAGGGACCCAACAGAAAACTCAGGTGCAAATTATGGTAATTTGAGAAAAATTTAATTATGAAGCTTACAGGGTTTTGTTTTCAAAGGTATGGGCTGGGGAACCACAGGGAGTCGTATAGGAAATCCAGAGCTGATTACCTCCAGGGTGAAGGGACAAGGGGAGGAGAGGTTCCCAGAAACTGAGAAGAAAAATGAACATTGACTCAATGACACAGCAAGTTGTAGGTCACCACCAAGGGAAGATTAAAAAAAGAATATCCTTGATGCCAATCTCCCTCTATCTTACATGCCCTGGGGACTGTGTCCATTGGCTGAGCCCAGGGAAAACCAGAGGGTCCCCAAGAGCCACTAATTTAATCAATTCCAGTGATCCCTGAAGATACTGCAAGCCTATTGTTCAGCCACAGGAATAGAGAGCAGGTTAAAAAAGGATAGAAAGTAGATTCCAAGGGGCAAATCTATAGTGTCATTTTTAGCTATGCTAATACTGTCTTTTGTCAAATATCTGTATCTGATTTTTATTTAATCAAGTTGGTCAAACTTCTTTAGAGTTTTTGGTGTTGATGTCACAATTAGTCTATTCCCACTCTATGTTACAAAAATATTTTATCAATTTTTATGTCTACACTTGTATAGTTTCTTTCTTATATTTAAATATTTTATTCATCTGAAATGTATTTCACATTCTCTTCTGTGTATTTCTGACATGTCTGGTGGGGGATATGCTTTGATTATATGTTTTATTGTGATGGAGTAAGAACTCAAAGAATAGGGTTTAGAATTTGGTGTTAGTTTAAAAAGTTGTGCTGAGGATAAGCGAGAAATATAAATTAGTAGAAGACTAAGAAATGTATGCCAGTAAAAATAATTATAAAATTAATGTGAAATCAGTTCTCCTTTAAGTTTTTATACATATGATTTCCTTTGCCTTCAACTCACCATCCTCATCCCCTGACTCTTTCTAGCAGTAAATCTGATCTTGTTCTTTTACATTCATCCCAAATGTCAAGTTTTGGGACATGCCCTCCATCTCTCCTCTCCACTCAGTCTCTACTCAATGATCACAGGTATTTTGCATACTTATCTTTTATTGTAGGTATAACATTTTAGTGATTGCATAGATTATGCTTCTGGCTAAATTGAGAGACCCCCAGAAGATGAACACTTTGTATTTAACTGTGTTTTCTCTCTAGATTATGGCCTCGAATTTCCATTAAGAATGTTGTAGTTTGTGTTAAATAGAGAATAAGACTGACCTAATTGGAGACATGCATTTTCTCGGGGGTTGAGAAACAAGGGTTATGTAGAGACCTACATTTAGTGCTGAGTTGGTTTACAAAGCAGAAGTCAACTGGAAAAGTCAAAGTTGGCTGAGGAAAGTAAGCTGCCAGGATTCACTAGCAGGTTTGGAATTGGACCTGGCCCTGGGAGCGTAACCAGGTGGATGCAGGAGTGGAGGTCGGCAGCAGTGAGTTAGCTGAGGTGTGACAGTCAAACAGTCACGGTACTCAGTGAAAGGAGGGTCTGTGCAAGGTCAGAAAGAAAATGGCATTCTGAACAAGGAGAAAAGGGAGTCTTATCTTCCTTCTTTAAATCCTATCTTTACCCTTCACATAAAGGCTGTCAAAAGACACAATTACAACAAATTTACTTTAAAGATCTTAATTGGCTTTTATTTGTGATTCTAGTATCAGGCAATATTTTATTCTATGAAATAGAAGGACTGTTTCTATGAACTGAGCAGAGAAGGGTGTTTTATAGACAAAAAAAGGGCTGAGGAAAGCAGAAATAAAGAACAAAAAGTAGTTTGGTCATTTCAAAGTTACTTTTCTTATAAAGGTTAAAGCAGAGGGGACTTCCTTATCATGCCAGCTGAAACTGTCCTGTTTGGAATTTGACTATTAATTCTTTCTCTTCTGATTTCTTGGAAATTAGATAAAGACGTTAGCTTTGGCTTGGTAGTACAGAATTTCAGGATGAGTAACTCCATTTTGGTTTAGTGTGTTAGGCCTAGTGCAGAAGCTCACTTCAAACCAACGGCCTCCTGTAAAGTTTATTATACAAAGTTGTACTCATTTTGAATGTTTAAATTTTCTCCCAACTGTGATTTCATTTGCAGCAGGCACTTAATTACAATAGCTGACATTCTTAGGATGAGTTGACAGTCAGGGCTGCTGAGCTGAAAGAGAAAGAGAGCTAGGTGAACGACATACCTGTAAAGGGTATTGTTTCCATAAAAGTTAAAGCAAAAATACAGACAAATTCCCAGATCCTCATATCCAAGACATGTTATCCATTGTGTAATCCTCACAGTATTCTCTCTACTGCCTCTCGTGCAAATGCTTCAATTGCCTTAATGAACATACAAGATCACATATCCAAATTCCTATCATGGCCACTGAAGTGGCACATCCTGTGAGCTCTACTCAGCCTCTTGTACTTGACATCTCAGTCCTCAATGACTTGCTGATTCTGCTTTAGCCACATGAGCATTCATTCTTTTTTCTGAAAATGCCAAGCTCATGCCTACCTTCTAGCTTTTGCAATAGGCTGTTCTTCCCCAAATATTCCTATGGATGGCTCTTTCTTGCCATTAATTATTAACTCAAAGTTACCCTCTCTTTTATGAACAACTACTTCATTCTATCCTGCGTATTGCATCAGCCTCTTTTTTCTCTCTCATACTTATAACTGTCTGAAATAGTCTTATTTGCCTGCCAGTGTGTGCTCCTTAAGTGCATGGACCATATCTGCCATTTTGATGGTCGTATCCCAAAGCATTGAAAAGGGCTTGATACATGGCAAGTCGTCAACAAATATTTTGTTAAGAGTATTAAATAAATTATAAATAATAACTTCAAAAATAGAAGTAATAATAACTAAATAGAAATAACCAAAATATTATTAATTTATGGAATCATTATTACCTTAAAATGTTGATTTTTGGTTTGATGGAATAATTATGCAGACACACTCAGCTGTTTTCCCACAGGACATCACTATAAACATGAATTCCTAATATGAATTAAGTAGAGATGGAGGGTGCCAGCAAAGTATCAGAAACATCCACTAACGTCAGAGTCTAGAATCAGAGACAGGGCTCACTTATGGTTAAATGAAAACCTAAAAGCTGTACATCTTTTACGTCTTTCTTGAAGAGTATAGAAAAAGGAGTGTAGATTAATTTTGAATTTTATCATAATGGGCTTTTTATTTATTCCTAGCCAAATTATTTGATGCCAGTAATGTTACTACAAAATATGAATACCAAGGAGAAGCTGAGAAGGTGGCAGATAAGAAGCAGGACTAGCTTGAAGTTCCCACTTGGACAGACAGAGTATTATGTGGAGACTCACAGTGAACTTTTGCTCTAAGAACTACCACAGCAACATACCATGAGATCTGAAAGAATGAATCCACAGCCCCTTTGAAGGAACTGGATCATGACGTAGGCTCTCCGAGAAGCTGAAAAACTGTCTGCTTGCTTTCTCACTGGGGAGGCTCCTAGTCTGGGGCAAGTTCTCAGCCTTGGTGACTAGTTGCCTAAAAATAGACTCAGTGCTGTTGTGGGGAGAGTGGCAATGAGACCAACCTCAAGAACTGTGGGCTGCGTGGAAGTGGGGTTTTCCCTCATTTCCCTGGCTACCTGTATGACTAAGCAGAGCCGGCCATAATTCTCTGGGGAAGATAAGTCCATTAGAGTGGAAACCACACCCTTTTCCCCATAGTAGCCACAGCAAGCCCTGCCTAAGTAGTGACTTAGCTCAGACATGTCTATCCCTGCCTCTGCCTTGTGGTCTTTCTCTATTGACTCTGGTAGCCAAAGACAAAGGTCCTAGTCTCTTGGGAGTTCTGTGGCCCTGCTTACCACCTGAGAAACCTGAATACTTAACCAGATGTTCCTAGAGCAAGTTTGCATCCTCCTTATAGGACCACAGTTGATGAGCTCTTAAAAGCGCCACCTCCTGGCTGAAGGCCAACCAACACAAAGCCAGCACACTAAAAAAAAACCACAATCAAGGACCCTCACTTTACTTCGGTGCTACCTCACCTGGAGCAAGTGCTAGTATTCATGGCTGCAAGAACTGGAGTTGGATCACATCACAGGACTCTCTAAAACATTCCCCAGTAGCAGCCTGGAGCTCAGTATCTCTACTGGGTGGCTACACGCAGAAGAGCAAAAACAATCACTACAGTTTTGCTCTCAGGAAGACTAATTTCTAGAGAAACTGGGGGAACACCACATCAAGGGAACACCTCTTGGGATAAAAGAATCTGAACAGCTGCCCCTGAATTACAGATCTTCCCTCTATCATAGTCTACCTAAACGAGAAGAAACCAGAAAAACTGGTAATACAACAAAATAAGGACTTTTACCACCCACAAATGGTCACACTGGCTTACCAGAAAGATCCAAACTGAGACAAAAATCTCTGAATTGTCAGAAAAACAATTCAGAAGGTTGATTTTTTTTTCTGTCTTTTTTGTTTGTTTGTTTCAGAGGGAGTCTCATTGTTGTTGCCCTGGCTAGAGTGCAATAGCGTGATCTTGGCTCACTGCAACCTCCACCTCCCAGTTTCCAGCAATTCTCCTGCCTCAGCCTCACAAGTAGCTGAGATTACAGGCACCCACCATCATGCTTGGCTAATTTTTGTGTTTTTGGTAGAGACGGGTTTTCACCATGTTGGCCAGGCTGGTTGCAAACTCCTGACCTCAGGTGATCCACCTGTCTCGGCCTCCAGTGGTGTTGGGATTACAGGCAGGAGTCACCACAGCCAGCTCAGAGAGTTGATTACTAAGTTAAGCAAGGAGGCACCAGAGAAAGTTAAACTTAAAGAAACCAAAAACATGATAGCATGAAAGAAAAATTATTCAGTGAAATAGAGAGCATAGATAAAAAATAATCACAATCTTCTGGAAATCAATTTACACTTAGAGAAATGCAGAATGCACTGGAAAATTTCAACAATAGAATCAAACAAGCAGAAGAAAGAATTTCAGAGTTTGAAGACAACGTTTTTGAATTAACCCAACCCATCAAAGAAAAGAAAAAAGAATTTTTGAAAAATGAACAAAGCCTCTAAGAAGTCTGAGACTGCAATAGATGTACAAACCTAAGAATAATTGGTATTCTTATAGAAGCAGAGAAATCTAAGACTTTGGAAAACATGCTTGAGAGAATAATCAAGAAAAACTTCCCCAGTCTTGCTAGAGATCTAGACATCCAAAGACAAGAAGTTTAAATAATACTTGGGAGATTTATGCAAAAAAATTTTCACCTAGGCACATAGTCATCAAGTTATCTAAAGTTAAGATGAAGAAAAGAATCTTAAGAATTGCGAGGCAAAAACATTAGGTAATCTATAAAAGAAACTCTATCAGATTAACAGCAGATTTCTCAGCAGAAACTTTATAAGCTAAAAGGGATTGGGGTCCTATTATTAGCCTCCTGAACAAGACAGTTATCAGCCAAGAATTTTGTACCCAGTAAAACTAAGTTTCATAAATGCAGGAAAGATAGTCTTTTTCAGACAAACAATTGCTGAAAGAATTTGCCACAACCAAGCCAGCACTACCACAACTGCTAAAAGAGCTCTAAATCTCAAAACAAATCATCAAAAGACACCAAAATAGAACCTCCTTAATGTATAAATCTCATAGGATCTATCTAACAATAACACAATGAAAAAAACCACAAGGCATTCAAGCAACAAATAATTTGAATTTGTTGATGAATAGAATAGTAAGTCATATCTCAATATTAACATTGTATCTAAATAGCCTAAATGCTCCACTTAAAAGATACGGAATGGCAGAATAGATAGGAATTCACCAACCAGTTTCTGCTGTCTTCAGGAGATTCACCTAACATGTAAGGACTCACATAAACTTAAGGTAAAAGGGTGGAAAAAGATATTACATGCAAATGGACACCAAAAGTGAGAAGAAGTAACTATTCTTATATCAGAAAAAAACAAACTTTAAAGCAATAGCAGTTAAAAAGACAAAATGATACATTATATAGTGATAAAAAACTAGTCCAGCAGGAAAATACTACAATTGTAAATATTTATGCACCTAACACTGGAGTCTCCAAATTTATACAACATTACTAATAAACCTAATAAATTAGCTAGATGGCAGTACAATTATAGCAGGAAACTTTAATATTCCACTAACAGCACTGAACAGGTCATTAAGACAGAAAGTAAACAAAGAAACAATAGACTTAAACTATACCTTAGAACAAATGAACTTAACAGATATTTACAGAACATTGTACCCAGCTACTACAGAATACACATTTTATTCATTAGCTCATGGAACATTCTCCAAGATAGACCATATGATAGGCCACAAAACAAGTCTCAGTAAAGTTAAATAAATTGAAATTACATCAAGTAATCTCTCAAACCACAGTGGTATAAAATTGGAAATCAACTCCAAAAGAAATGTTCAAAACCATGCAAATATGAAAATTGAATAATTCACTTCTGAATGATCTTTGAGTCAACAATGAAATCAAGTTGGAAATTTAAAATTTAAAAATTATTTGAACTGAATGATAATACTGACAAAACCTTTTAAAACCTCTGGGATACAGCAAAAGCTGTGCTAAGAGGAAAGTTCATAGCATTAAATGCCTACATTAAAAAGTCTTATAGCACACAAATAGGCAATCTAAGGTCACACATGGAACTGGAGAAACAAAAGCAATCCAAACCCAACCCAGCAGACAAAAAAACAAAAATCAGAGCAGAACTAAATGAAATGGAAACAAGCAAAGAAAAACATACAAAAAATAAATAAAACAAAAAGCTGATTCTTTGAAAGATAAGTAAAATTGATAGACCATTAGCAAGATTAACCAAGAAAAGAAGAGAGAAGATCATAAGCTCAATTAGAAATGAAATGGGAGATATTACAACTGATACCACAGAAATACAAAAGATTGTTCAAGGTTACTATGAACTATTACAGTCATAAACTAGAAAACCTAGAGGAGATGCACAAATTCCTGGAAATATACAACCTTCCTTCATTAAATCAAGAAGATACATAATTTCTGACTAGACCAATAACAAGCAGCAAGATTGAAATGGTAATATAAAAATTGCCAACAACAAACAAAAAACCCAGGACCAGATGAATTCACAGCAGAATTTTATCAGACATTCAAATAATTGGTACCAATCCTATTAACCTTATTCCAAAAGATAGAGAAAGTGAGAATCCTCCCTAAGTCATTCTATGAAGCCAGTATCACCCTAATACCAACACCGGGAAAGGACATAACAATAAAAAAAACTACAGTACAATATATCTGATGAACATAGATGCAAAAACCCTCAACAAATACTAGTGAACTGAATCCCACAGCATATCAAAAAGATAATCCACCATGATCAAGAGGGTTTCATACCAGGAATGCAGGTATGGTTTACCATATGTAAATCAATAAATGTGATACACCACATAAACAAAATTAAAAACAAAAATCACATGATCATCTCAATAGACACAGAAAAAGCATAGCATTTAACAAAATCCATCATCCCTTTATGATTAAAACTTCAGCAAAATCGGCATAGATGAAATATATGTTAAGATAATAAAAGCTATCTAGGACAAACCCACAGCCAACATTATACTGAATGGGGAAAAGTTGAAAGTATTTTCTCCAAGAACTGGAGCAAGACAAGGATGCTTAGTTTCTCCACTTATGTTCAAAATAGTAGTGACAGTCCTATCCAGAGCAATCAGACAAGCGAGAGAGATAAAGGGCATCCAAATAGGTAAAGAGGAAGTCAAACTGTCACTGTTTGCTGATGAAATAATTGTATACTAGAAAACTCTAAAGACTTTCAAAAAGCTACTAGAACTGGCACATGAATTCAGCAAAGTTTTAGGATACAAAATTAATGTACACAAATCAGTAACTATGCTATACATCAAAAACAACCAAGCTAAGAATCAAATCAAGAACTCAACCACTTTCACAATAGTTGGAGAAAAAAAAAGAATATACAAGAATATACCTAAGCAAGAAAAAGAAAAGCCTCTACAATAAAAAACTACAAAACACTGCTGAAAGAAGTCATAAATGGTACAAACAAATGGAAACATATTCCATGCTCATGGATAGGCAGAATCAATTCTGTAAAAATGACTGTACTGCCAAAAACAATCTACAGATTCAATGCAATTCCCATCAAAATACCACTATCATTTTTCACCAAACTGGAAAAACAGTCTTAAAATTTATATGAAACCAAAAAAAGAGCCCACATAGCAAAAGCAAGACTAAGCAAAAAGAACACATCTGCAGGCATCACATTACCTGACCTTAAACAATACTATAAGGCCATAGTTACCAAGACAGCATGGCACTGGTATAAAAAAAACAGGCATATAGACCAATGGAATAGAATAGAGAACCCAAAAATAAAGCCAAATACTTACAGCCAACTGATCTTCAACAAAGTAAACAAAACATAAAGTGGGGAAAGGACACCCTATTCAATAAATGGTGCTGAGATAATTGGCAAGCCACATGTAGAAAAATAAAACTGAATTCTCACCTCTCATCTTGTGCAAAAATCTACACAAGATAGATTGAATGACTTGGTCTCAAAATCCAAAATCTAAGACATGAAACCGTAAAGATTATAGAAGATAACATAAGAGTAATCCTTTGAAACATTGGTTTAGGCAAATACTTTGTGACTAAAAACCCAAAAGCAAATACAGCAAAAACAGAGATAAATAGATGGGACTTAATTAAGCTAAACATTTTGTGCACAGCAAAACAAACAATCAGCACTGCAAAAAAGCAACCCATAGAGTGGGAGACAATCTTCACAATCTGTACATGCAACAAAGAACTAATATCAAGAATCTACAAGAAACTCAAACATATTGGCAAGAATAAAACAGCAACAACAAATCCCACTGAAAAGTAGGCTAGGGACACGAATAGACAATTCTCAGAAGAAGATACACAAATGGCCAAGAAGCATATGGAAAAAAATGCTCAACATCACTAATTATCAAGTAAATGCAAATCAAAACCCCAGTGCAATAGCACTGCACTCCTAGAAAGATAGCCATAATAAAAATATATATATATGTTGGTGTGGATGAGGTGAAAAAGAAATACTTTCATCTGTTGATGGGAAGGTAGACTAGTACAGCCACTATGAAAAACAATGTGGAGATCCTTAAAGAACTAAAAGTAGATCTACCATTTGATCCAGTAATTCCACTACTAAGTATCTACTCAGAGGAAAATGTCATTATTCAAAAAAGTTGCTTGCACACACGTTTATAGCAGCACAACTTGTAATTGCAAAAATATGGAACGAGCCCAAACGCCCACTCAATCAACAAATGAATAAAGAAAATGCTATATATATACACATATATATGAATATATACACACATATATATGTATATATGTATGTGTATATATATATATATATATATATAGCATATGTAAGTGTGTGTGTGTGTGTGTGTGTGTGTGTGTGTGTACACACTACGGCATACTATTTAGTCATAAAAAGAAATAAATTAATAGTATTCTCAGCAACTTGAATGAAATTGAAGACTATTATTCTAAGTGATGTAACTCGGGAATGGAAAACCAAACATGGTATGTTCTCACTCATACGTAGAAGCTAAGCTATAAGAACACATACATACATTGGATTTTGGGGACTCAGGGGAAAAGGTAGGGTGTGGCAAGGGATAGGAGGCTATCCACTGGGACAGTGTACACTGCTTGGGTGATGGGTGCACCAAAATCTCAGAAATAACCACTAAATAACTTATTCATGTAACCAAATGCCACCTGTTCCCCCCAAAATGTATTGAAATAAAAATTTAAAAGATACAAGATTACTGATAACAAAATGTGATGTGTACAGTAAGAAATATAACATAAAAGAAACTATAAGGGGTGACACAATATAGCCTGTCCTTCACCTAAAAGGTGATAAAGTCTTAATCCCTAAAAAATTTGATTTATTAATAAAAGGACTAAGCGGAGCCTAGCCATTGGTCATTTTGGTGAAGTATCCTGTTGTCACAGATGGGAACCACTGTTCTACATCAGCCTATTCCTGGTATATACCAAATATAACCCCGAAACAGTTGTTTTTATGCAAATTGTCTGTGCTTTTAATGGATTTTTTGTGTTAGAATATTTTAACCTTAAAAAAATCACAAAGTTATGTTCCCCTATAAAAACTTGCCAAAAACGTAGATAGACATGTTTTCTAATGCCTATATGATTATAATCCTTATGTTATATAGTTGTAACTTTTCATTTAATCAATATAAACTTATGGTCTGGGATGTCATGTTTTTTCTTCATATCCTTTTGAGAGCTTAATATAAAAAGCATTTTTATAGAATCTTATCAGTAAAAAGAAATTAGATAAAAGGAAATATTTCTAAGGTCTATTTTATGTTCTAAAGTTGTACATTTATAATTTTTCCATTTTTATACATGCATGCCAAAAGATGACTTTTTATTCAAAGTATTATAAATGATTTTAGTGAGTTTATAGAGATTAGTTTATGAAAATATATTTGTTTAAATGACATTTTAAATATCCCTCATTTGTACTTCAGATGACATTCTCAAACCAGATGAGGTCTCCTCTGATTAATCTAAGTATTCTTTTCATGCCCAACGTTGAGGTTCCCTGGATATTTTAAAATATATGGACAACCTGTTTATCTTGATATGTATCTTTGAATTTACCCATGCTGTGTGTGCTTAGTAATGGGATGCATTATTTTTTAACAAATATTTATTGATTACCCTGGAGACAAATATTTATTGATTACGCCATGGCCATCTACTAAAAATGTAGACATATTTCCTGCCTTCCTTATTCTTCTAATTTAATCTAGTGTTTCTCAAACATTGTTGTACATACAAGTCACCTGGATTGTATAAAATAATCTTTGATGTAGTGGACCTGGTACCTGGCTTGAGATTCTGTATTCCTTTTTTTTTTCTTTTCTTTTCTTTGAGACAAAGCCTTGCTCCATTGCCAGATGCCAGGCTGGAGTGCAGTGGCGCAATCTCGGCTCACTGCCACATCCGCCCCCTGGGTTCAAGCAATTCTCCTGCCTCAGCCTCCTGAATAGCTGGGATTACAGGCACACACCACCACGCTCAGTTAATTTTAGTATTTTTAGTAGAGACGGGGTTTCACCATGGTGGCCAGGATGGTCTCAATCTCTTGACCTCATGATCCACCCACCTCAGCCTCGCAAAGTGCTGGGATTACAGGCTTGAGCCACTACGCCCAGCTGAGATTCCGTATTCTAATAAGCTCCCAGGTGATGTTGATATTTCTGGTTTGTGGAGTACCCATTAAGTAATAAGATTTCATTCTTCCTTGGTGACATTAGGCTTCAGTAATTTCTATTATTTAATTATTACAAACTTATAGTTTTGTGATGAAATATACTATTTAAATAAAATACTTTTAAAAATTTGCTATTAATTTGATTGCCATTCTGCTCTCTCTAACTCAATTACAACCTGTTTGAGGCATGACCCAAGTTTCGTATTTCCTTACCTCTCATAACGTCTAGTGTGCCTGGGATCAGGGAAAGTACTCAATGAATACTTAGTAGAGGATATTTGATAATTTGATTTTATCCTTGAAGAAAAACTGAAGTGAGCATTACACGATTTCTCAAAGACCCCAGTTTGACCATCTAAAAAATCAAATAGATTTGAAGATAATAATCTTTGTATTGGGAGGACTTCGGCCTCCCACTCCACTACACACCCGAATCATTAATCTCCTTTTCATTTCCTGAATACGTTTCAAGCAGATGACATGCTCGGTAAGCAGCAGCAGTTGCTGCATTGCAGAAACCCTCTCACTATCATAAAGCAGCTCTCAAAGAAAGTGCCTATGGATTAAAAAGGTTTGTGGAGAGGAACTACTGGTGTGCCTAATCTGTAGAAAATGTTTGTAGAAAAATATAGGTTCTGAGTATTCCCACAGTACCTCTTCTGAAAGAAATTGGAATTGTGGGTTTCATTTTATTATTTTAATTAGCCTTAAGTAGTGCATTACATATCCCAAAGTGGTCAGAAAGCCACAGCACTTCCATGTGTTTATTTCGTAGTTCTACATGTCATGGCAATTGGCTTTCAGATTTGAGAAAATCTTATCCCCGGGCTTTGGTTAATTGTGACAATAATGCAAGCATAAACGAGTGCATGCACTATTATTTGTTGCATAAACATACACCAAACTACCTAGCATCCTTATTTTTATGGCTTTTTTTTTTTTAAGAAATGTCTTCTCTCAAGCTGACCTTACAAAAAATGTGTTTCTCTTTGTTAAGTTGCCTTCTTAGAGCACTGACTCTTACATGCAAACAGTGAGATTCTTGTCATTTGACAAAGGTCCCTTATCCTTAGTGACAAGGAGCCATTCCCAACTGCTGCAATCATGCAGATGCCTGCTGTTGCAGACCTATCACTGTCACCCAAGTAGTGGTGCTTTTAATTTCTCTAGCATAGGTGACTTAATGTGACAATTGCAATTAGTTGTCAATACTGAATGAATTATAGAGAAAGCTCAGAAAGTTAAAACCCAAAATCAAGGTCTTGTTTGCAGAATTGTAAACCAGACTTTGTTTGTTTTTATTTGCGGGTAACACCAACAGAATCATGTCGTAGACGTTGCCTGCAGGGGAGTGGGTCTTGAGAGTTGAGTCAATGCTGAACACTTTATTTAGATTGCAAATTATCTAGCTACCTTAGCCTACTGTGAAATCAACTGGAAGCTTTTCAGCATTTAATTAAGCAGGACAAAAGAAAGCTCCAATAATAACAGTGTGAAATTGCCAGAGAAAAATTATGAATACAAAGGGAAAAATCATCAGTAATTAACCCCAATCTGAGACTACAGAGGAGACTCCAAAACAAGAGGGAACCACATATAAATAATACTAAATTTGCTTATCTTCAATGATTTAATCATGTTCAACCGAGAAAAAAAAATCCTCCATGTAGCAATTCTTCACAACTTACTAAGGCAGATGAGTTTCTCATCTTGTATGAGCTACCTCTTTGCTTTCTGGCCAGATTTTTACAATATTACTTTATCATCCCCAGCTGAGACACTGGGTGAGGAAAACAAAGAACCACAGATAAGGTGTTTGGGGTTGAGGAAAAGAGGGAATTCTGACTAAAATGAATCTACAAAGTAAGACTTATTAGCAACCTAGAAAACTGCTGCATCTTCTTTACCTTTTCTCAATCTGGAAAGTTCATTTAAAAAATCTAGCTTGTATATTATCTTCCTTAGTGATACCTTCTATGAACTGCAGTGCTTGTCTATTCCTAGCCCTTTGAATTATCTCAATTAATTAGCGTAGTTGACATTACCTTATGATTATTTATTTTATACTACTACTCACCTTATTAAAGCATCTTTAAGGCATAATCTAAATTTTATGTTATTCATCCTTGTATTCCTGTACCTAGTACAGTGCCTGACCACTTATTAGTATTTCAACAAATGTTTTTTTCTTAATTTTAAGTGCTGAGCATTCTACCTCTTTGATATTATGTATACCAGAGATGCAACATAATACATAATAGGATATGTTGGTTTTCAAAAAGACTTGACATGAATATCACAAATACAGATTGAAATTTCAAAAGGAGCATCTTAATAATAAAAAATATGTCATGAATTAAATAAGCATTTTTTCTAAACACCTATAGTACTACACATTACTATGTAGTTTCTGTGAGTTAAGTTCATCTTATGCTGTCTGATTAATAATTACTACAGGTATAAAGACAATGAAAGTAACAAGTTTTATTTTCAGAATTTTGAGGTTTAGAAAAATTAAATTTATTACATAAATATCATTACAAATCACAAAAAAGATATATATATAGTAAGCCTGTATTAGTCCATTCTCACATTGCAATAAAAGACTACTTGAAACAGTGTAATTTATAAAGAAAAGAGGTTTAATTGGCTCACAGGTCTCCAGCCTATACAGGAAGCTGGCTTGGGAAGCCTCAGGAAACATACAATTATGGTGGACTGTGAAGAGGAAATAGGCAAGTCTACATGTGACCAGAGCAAGACTAAGAGAAAGAGAAGAGAGATGTGCTGCACACTTTCTAACAATCAGATATTTTGAGAAGTCTATCATGGTATAGCATTAGAAACAACCACCATGATCCAATCACCTTCTACCTGGCCCCACCTCCAACACTAGGAATTACAATTCAATCTGAGATTTGGGTCGGGACACAGAGCCAAACCATATCAAAGCCTACTTATTATATTATCAGTTAAACAGCTTTATGTGGTATTTTATTCATAGTAATTATATATTTTTTAATAGTCCATGATAACCACCCATCAAAATGCTTGAAGAAATGTAATTTTTAAAGTTTTTGGAATATTATTCACCTGGAAGACACAAAAAATGCAGTTATATGTACATTTTAATTAAAGTACAAATTATGTATATAAACTGGGTTTTATTTATATGTCTCAATTTGAGTGATATGCAAGTAGCCCTCTCTATCTGACTGTAAAATAGTAATTGTAGTTTTTTAAAAATTAGCTTACAGTTTATAATTCTAATGTCATAGTTGCTTTCTCAGTTATTTTAAACTTTATTTTTTTTCTAAAGTGCCAATTTATTGTTGTTCAATAAACACATTTTTAATTTGGACAGATGACACATTGCTAGGTTTTACAATGATTCAAGCATATTTATAAAATGGAGGTATTATTTTAAAAATAATTTCCTAAACCATTGTTAAAACTGTTATTTTGAAAATTAAAGAGAATTTGGCCTAATGATTGTTTAAACAAATTCCTTTGCTAACATCATTCTACCATGGTAAATATCAGCTCTGAATGACATTACATATTTCAGTAAAAATAACCCCCTGGTAATTGATTCTTGACTTTTATTCTTTAGCTTATTATGAATTGGGATTAGTCTCAGTTGTTTAATTTTCCTGCCTCTGTGCATTTGCTCAAACTGTTCTCTCCGCCTAGAATACCCTTACCTCATATGTCTATTTAAATTTCAACCAATTTTTTAACTTTCAGCCAAATTTTTATCCATGTAATATATGCCATCATAGTGTCTTATAATTGCAGGCATTCGCTGTGTATCCATAGGCTTTTTCTCTTGTAAGATGGATTTGTAGTACAGTTCGTCGTATTTCTTCTTCCAGTATGCCTCTAGCAATTGCATTAAACATTCACTTAATAAGACAAATTCAACTAAATGGCATGGATGGCGATTGGCAAGACACAGAGAAAGTGAGATTTTAAATAGAGGGTGATATTATAGACCCCAATCATATCCTGTTCCATTCAAAAGAAATGCACTTAAAGAGCATGAGTTTCTACACTGCTTCTCTAAAATGTTCTTAATCACCTGTGTCTCAGAAACTGAAATCCTGCCATTACATTAAGTTTATCCAACATGACCCCTGCACACAGGCTTATGCTTGATGTGTTGATCAACCAAAAAAACAATGATCTGTTCTAACACTGAAGAAAACCTAACTGAAATAGGATTTAATGTAAAACTCAATCTTTAATGAGATATCTTTCTTAAGGGTTTTCTGGAAAATTTTTAACTATTTACAATTTTTCTATGACTCACTGATTTTATACTCTAACCTTCACCTTAAATGTGACTCCATTTTATCATATTATAAATTACCTCTTTGCATATCTAATTTCTCTATTAGACTATGGTATTACTGTAGGTTAGATTACTGCTTTCAATTCCCATACTCTTTTCCTCATTAACATTATTTATGCTCACTCTTGTTTGTCTTGATGGTGATCAGAGTTTACTTTTTCACTCTTTGATACTTGTCTTGATGATGGGGGGAACACAAGCAGAGACTTTAAATGACTTTTCCTTTTGTATTCTTATGATTCACCATGAGAAGCATAGGCTTTAGGTAGCAACTGTTCCAAAGAGAATAAGCACTTGGAGACATCCTGAATCCAGCCTGCAGGGTGGAATGGAGACATTCAATCACAGTCAACTTTGTCAAAGCCACAGCAAACAAACTGTAGTATAACATTATTTCCTCAACTGTTAAAGGATGATGATGGTGGTGGTGGCATAATATCTATAGCAAAGAGTTCCTGTGTGTGTTACATGAGTTACTATGTATCTTAGAACACTGTCTGATTCATAGTAAGCACTTAATAAATGTCAATTCTTATCATCACAGTTTTAAATCATGGTTTGATCGCTTTACATATAGTATCTCACTGAATATTAAAACACTTATGAAAGAAATATTATCATTATTTCTATTTAGCAGAAGAGACACAGAGGAGGAGAGTTAAATAATATTCTCAAGGTCACACAGCTCTTAAACGGCAAAGTGAGACTTTGAATGGAGACTTGCTGACTCTGGGGTCCACTTTTAATCACAGACATCTTCCATATATTATTTTTACTCTGGTTTCAAATTTTTAGAAACAAAAGCTAAGAACTCTCTAATGCCACTTTAACCTTTTGACTTATCACACACATACCCTAAGGCAATGTGGAACAGAGCCAGCTGACTGCTACAGGGAAAAAAAGGAAATAATACAGGCCAGAACAAAAATAATATCTCAAAATGTTATCCAACCATCCTAGGCTTTTTGAGTAAAAATAATGATTTTACTTTCAATTTGTTTCTAAGTGAGAACATGGCAACACTTAAAAAGTCCGTTCTCATGAATTTCCTTATCTAAATGTCGTTCTTAAGAGCTAGAACACAAGATGAAGAAACTGAGAAAAGAAGGAAAGCAAGGGATATAGCCTCTTTCCAAACTAAACTTATTAAAAATGTTTACTTATTTATATATGTAGATGTTTCTCAGTGGAATTTCAAAGTAAGTGAGGGGTTTTTTGAAAGAACACTATATTTTAAATTCTAATGCTTAGTTGCCCAAGAGTGGTAAGGACATTACATTTCCCTATAGAATCAAAGATTCTGTTTTAGGTAATTTAATTCTTTATCTAATGTCAAATTAAGTAGACTAATGTTCAGCTGATAGCTGTTTTCTCATGCTATCTTGGTTCCCCAAAGGCATTGGTAGATGGGTATAGAGGAAAGAAAAGCATATACCATCTGTACCAGAATTATGGGGATTTCCACTGGAGAGAGTTTCTCCTTCCATTTCAAAAAGTTATGCTGGGAAATGTGCTAAGATCTTCCAGTGGGTTAGATGGGTAGCATTATCCTTTGATAAAGAGAGAATACTGAGTTATTCTGGCAGTTGTTTTGACATTACTGGTACACTAAAATGTTTTTAATAAGTCTCTTTTCCAGAAAACAGAGCTCCCTAAATTGTTAAAGGACACATAATCCAATATTTATGACATATTGCCCAACGTTGGGAATAGAGCTCACCTGATGCCAGACCATGGCTATAGTTCACATATACGTAAGTCAACAGTTGGAGAAATACAGTAAAATCATCCTCACAGGTTAACAAGAATTGCATTCTGGGTTCCAGACAGAAATATAGATACAAGAAAACATTAAGCAGGATGCACTTTGGCCCATTTCCCTACAGTTGTTTCTTAAGCAAAAGTCATGTAGTACTAGATACGGAGCATTTGCAATTCCCTCGTTTCTATTGATAGGATCTCTGCTGTTAGAATCACAAGGTTTTTATTGTTATTAAGATGTTTTGCAAATTCCCAATTCCAGTGGAACAGCTGCTGCCAACCAGTTTGAAGGCCACCCACAGTGAACCAAATCAGCATAAGAATTCGGTTTCTTCATCTCCTGGTCCCAGGACTTCACTCTTTGACCAATCAATGGTCTCTACACCTTTGCCAACTACCTGTCCAAACCTCTTAAATTTCCTAACCCCAAACTCTTCAGGGAGGCAGATAGTGGTTTCCTCTTAACCTCTTTTTCTGCTGCCACTCTGTGTCTTGGTATATTGGCCTACCATGTATTAGGAAATTAACCTGGTATGGTTACATCGGTGAGGCAAGAACTCCCCAGTCTACCTTGGTTAAAGTCCACAGCTACTTATTTAATGGTAGAAAGGAGAGTTGTCCAACATTCATACACATAACTTATTATCTCTGCTATTTATTTTTGGATTTTAGGAGCTTTGGGAGTAACCTGGTAAGTGGATTACCATGATGATCAATGTTCTCACCATGATGCCAATGAAAATGAATCTTTGCGCATCAAGTTTAGAGACCTGGGAATATCTATCTTTGTAAAGTTCTGAGATATCTGCTAGTTGAAAATAATTCAACAACAAAGGCATGGTGTAGTCCTCATCATTCCCTCCCTTCTTAGCAGGAGAAATAAGGTGGCGTTAGGTTGGATCCCAAGAGAAAAGGAAGCCAAGGTTCTGCATTGCCTTTAGTTCCCAAAATGGAATTTCCATTTGTTTGAAATTCACATATAGTGTTGCCTTCCAAATTCTGGTAAATACATTTCAAGAACAGAAGTTAGTTTGGGGATTGATGTTGCTCAGTTCAGCATCCTGAAACATATGCTTTTAAATCCCTAGATAAACCAGTACAGTCGCACCATAGCGTCTATTTCAATAATTCTTTGGCTTTGAAATTATCAATAGCATTTCATATTCTTTTATAATATAAAACATCATAGAAACAACAGTTTTTCCTTTGGTGGATCCGTGATTATTCTGCTGAGACATTTTGACATGTTGGCCTTTTGGCCTAAAATAACACCAAAAGAGAAAACATTTAGGTAAGCTAGCTAAAGCATAAATATCTAGAGAAGAGAAATAACACAAATATTAAAGGGAAGACGTTTTGAGTGAGATTTCTAATAAAAGATCAAATTACAGGCTCTTGTATGCAAGGAGCTCCATGACTAAAATGGAGTGAAAATGGGATGTGCAATGAAAAATATATTAGTTTACAGAGAAAGTAGAAATTATCAGAAATCTGCTCCAATTGAGGAGATTAGTTAACTATCAAATTCTAAGAGGTTGTGGCTATTACCAGTTGCCTTCGTCTGTCTTCGATAACAGAAATATGAGCTCATATTTTCTGGCTTAATCTCTCTGTGTCAATGTTTTGACACAGACAAGATTATTGTGGTGAGAATATGAAGAGTCAGGCTATCCTTGGGGAAACACTTTTCAAGTTTCCTTATTTTACTCTTCTTTACTGAATGCGGCTTACTTAGTAAGGCTGTGAAGAAATCATGTTAAGTATTATGATCAAAAGGCCCACTCAGAGCTCAGTTTCTATCCTGCCAGATGATAATGTATTTCCATATCACTGTAAAAGATAGATTTACTCCATGGAGTAAATCCTTTCATGTCTGATAGGGGTATGCCTCTGATGGCCACTGGCTTGCTGATTTCCCTGAACCTGGCCTTGGGAAACAAGCAGCCTATGTGAATGAAATAGAACTTTTAATTAAGTCCTAGAACCTCTGTCCATTTCTTCTAGCACAGTTTGTCAAATAACTAATTTCATTTATATGAGGTGGAGGGCTATTGAGTAGAGAAGAGAAAAGTGGCAATTATCCTGTACTTGATTCAAATAGGGCAGTGATTTCCAGACCTTAGTCTGCATCAAAATCAACTGATGAACCTGATCATGCACAGGTTGCTGGGCTCTGCTTCTAAAGTTGGTAACTTGGTAGGTCTGAGATGAAGCCTGAGTCTTCCCAAGCTGGGACTGCTAGTCTGAGGATCGCACATTATAAGAAGCACTGGAACGGAGCATATAGACGTTGTTCTTAGAGTTTAAACAAGAGCTATCCCAGTTTTGGTGCATAGACTGCTACAGTTACCTGTAAGGGGAAAAAAAGGATCACAGACCAGGAATATGTGTGTAGCCTGGGAGCCAGGGTCACCCAGGCCTCTTAAGCCTGATAATTCAAGTAGAATCATGTCTAGATGTTTGCCTGCATCATGAACCTATAGTTTAATATGAGACTTATATATTCTACTTACTTTTTTTTTTTTTTTTTTTTTTTTTTTTTTTTTGAGACGGAGTTTCGCTCTTGTTACCCAGGCTGGAGTGCAATGGCGCGATCTCGGCTCACCGCAACCTCCACCTCCTGGGTTCAGGCAATTCTCCTGCCTCAGCCTCCTGAGTAGCTTGGATTACAGGCATATGCCACCATGCCCAGCTACTTTTTTGTATTTTTAGTAGAGATGGGGTTTCACCATGTTGACCAGGATGGTCTCGATCTCTTGACCTTGTGATCCACCCGCCTCGGCCTCCCAAAGTGCTGGGATTACAGGCTTGAGCCACCGCGCCCGGCCCTATTCTACTTACTTTTAAAATAAGATATGATGAGAAAACTTTTCAGTCATTGTATAGGTCAGAAACATTAGCGGAAATAAAAGCGGAAAAGGGTCTGGCCTGAAGCATGGGCATTTCAGGTCAACAGACTCAAGAAAGCCCTTCTCGCAGGGTTGAGGAAAAACCAGAAACAATTGCAGCATTTGTACTTGCCATTTACTAGACTTTTTGTAAATTTTCTTTCCTCCTTCCTCTTTTCTTTTTTCTCTTCCTCTTCCCCTCCTACTCATGCTCTCCCTTCCTCCCTTTTTCCTTCCCTCCTGCTCTCTTTTTTTCTTTCTAACACATACACATAACCAAAGTAAATAAGATATTTTTAGAAAGCAAACGGAAGACATATAGAAAGAAAAATATTTAAGTATCCTTAAGATGTGTATTACCAAATTTTAATCATGGAAGAGAGTATGCTTAAGAAGTAAACATTTGATCTTCTTGCTCAAAAAGATTTGCTCCTTTTAGCATTCCATTGGGAGTATATTTAAAAAAAATTCTCTTCCCCTGCTAAGTAGGTAACCATTTAGCTTCTGACATGAAATAGCTTATAACCATCTCTTCCCTTTCAAATGATTGAAATCGCTGTTGAAGGGATGGTTAATTTTTAATGTACTTGTTTCAAAAGTTAGAATAACTTTTAAAAACTCAAGTCAGAAACTAAAACAGATGTTATCCAATGGACAGATGACATCAATTGAAACGTACTTTTTTTCTTCAAAGTGATTGATGTAATTTTCTATTAAAGTGACCTTTGCTAGAAATGTTTTCCCTTTAATGATTTCCTGTCCCTTTGGCTCAGCAGCCAGAACAGAAAAACTGGTTTAAGCCTGTTTCAGCTACTTGATGTTGAAATGGGGAGAAAAGTGGACTCAAGCAAGCATAGCTAAGGTGCCATGTGATAGCCATGGAAATCCTAACCAAGTGTTCTTGCTTCTACCATCGCAGTCCTCCTTGGTCTTCTCATTGAATAGTATCTGCTACCTTCATGAAGTCCCACTCCCCCTACTTGCTGTCAAGCATTTGTGGTCATGCGGCTACATTCATAGAATTCCAGACGAATATGCTAACATAATCTGTACCAGGTATAGAAATATAAATATATTATGATCTAAAGAAAAATGAGGCAAGGAAGAAGCTGAGATACAGATAAGAAAGGATATTTTAAGGGGATGGAGTGAGAATATACACATGTAACTTAGATTAGCTTGCTGTTCTTGGGTCTGTGGTTGAGAATTTGTGTGTGTGTGTGTGTGTGTGTGTGTGTGTGTGTGTGTAAATCAGCCCTTTCTAGTTTGCTTTTTTTTGCCTTTTTTTTTTTTGTCTGATTTTTCCCTATCTTTAGAAACTGGCACTGGTACCAAAATTCTTCAATGTATTACTGATTGCATCTTTGAATTGCTGTTTTAATACTTTTGTTAATTTAAAAATCATACTACTTTTCTGATCCTGGTATTGACTACCATAGAAAATGCTAGAAAAACACACAAGCATTTACTTGGTTTGTAGATTGATTTAAATTTTGGTTATTAAGAAGGATTGCTTTCCTTTAGCATGTGATCTTGTTTGTAATTTTCTGTCACAAGAAGCAGAAACATTTCTGTGTTAGCATTATCTAATAGAAAGTGACCCTGACATAAAAGTCTTAGCTATTCAAATTTCTCTAGGAAATGAACAAGCAGTAGTACACAGAAACAAAAAGACATGACTGTAAGTAATAATCGGTGATAAGTAGTTATTATGATTTATTTCTCTACTTGTATGGAAAGTATCTACAGACAGAGTTATCTGAAAGAACGTGAATAGTCTCCTCTCTTTTAAGACTTCATGCTGGATCAACAAAATCCATGCTGCTTCTCAACACATATGTACACACATGCATAAACACACACAATCGCACATATTTCCATAGCCACTTGTTGCTACCGCTTTCTTAGGGATAAGAAATACCAATAATAAATACGAAATCATGTGTAATTTTTCTCATTTGAACTTATACTTGAATTTGTTGGAAAAGCCCCTTTAGATTTAACATTATGAACTATACTCAGCACACCAGTCAGTCTCTGTAAGTATTCATTCGTGATATTTATTTACAGGTCCTATCTGAATTTGAACATATTGAGATACAGAGTAATGAGATTAAGACACAGAATGATTTTTATGTCCATTACTTGTAGTGGGATTATTACCTGGGATTATTTCAGGAAAAGATGCACTTAATCCACAGGTCTTAAGTACAGTCCAAATTGATTTAGGCCAGTTGAGTTAATTTCAAATTGCTCTAAAATGAAATAAAAGCAATGATTTTGTTGCAGGAGGATCTGGAGTTTGACATACATATATATCTGTAAAATCAGCCAAAAACCCCAAAAAACTCCTGGATAATGTAAGAATAATTACAAATATTTTTGCTCATAAGTGATAGGAAGAGATTTTTTTTAAAAAAGAGTAATTACAAATAAACAAAAGTCAGGGTGAGAAAATGTGAAAAAGATTATAAAGTGGAATTAAATTTTCCCTGGGTCTCCAAATATCTCTACATATATATCTGACCCAGTATACCACATGATCCTGGGTTGCCACTCTTCCGTTTCCGCACTGTATTATGTCAAAACTTCTTATATTTTTGACCAGACATCATGCTTGATACTTTGCTTATCCATGTAAACTGAGTAAAGTGAGTGGTGAGGTATTTCTCTAATAAGTCCAACTGGCTTGTCCTGTTGAGGATGGAGAAATTGCTATTACTCTCAACCTTTCTCTGGTTTGTAGCTGGACGACATTCAGTAGACACCAAAGAGGTCTGTTTGGAGGTGAAGGATGCTTCCCATTGAAATCTTTCTTTCCAGAAAATAGAATTCTCATGGATTAACAGCAATGCTGAGTTCAAAATCTTTAAAAACAAATTATAAATGATATATATGTAATTTTCTGTAAATATTTTACATCTCTTTCTATATATATAATTTTCGAGACAGAGTTTTGCTCTTGTTGCCCGGGCTGGAGTGCAACGGCACAGTCTCGGCTCACTGCAACCTCCACCTCTCCACCTCTCAGGTTCAAGCTATTCTTTTGTCTCAGTCTCCCGAGTAGCTGGGATTACCGGCGCATGCCACCACGCCCAGCTAATATTTGTATTTTTAATAAAGACAGGGTTTCATCGTATCGGCTAGGCTGGTCTTGAACTCCTGACCACAGATGATCCACCCACCTCAGCCTCCCAAAGTGCTAAGATCACAGGCGTGAGCCACAGCACCTGGATACGTTTCTATATTTTTATTATATATTTTAATCTTTTGACTCTGTGCCTTCTATTGTTTTGAGTATTTTATTGCATAATTCATTGAAAATCATAGATTCTACTTTAAATAACATTTTATTTTTAACAAAAAACTTTAAAATTCAAACTGTTTAGCTAGCATATTTGGGCACTTTCCAGGGATAAATTCAGTGAAATTTAAATAAATTATACATTTAAAAATTATTTGGAAATAAATCATATCAACTCTAACAACATATTAAATCAGATTTTCATCTTACAAACATAAATATTTGTCCTGTCTATTTCACAACTGATCTGCAGAGCTTAATGTATAGTCGTACTGTTTACTGATCTGAAAATCTTAGAGTTGCAAATGAAGAACCTGTTTTTCCACAGGTCCAAGAAGGAGAGAACACTATGTAAAAAAGGCAATCTTCATTTCTGCACAAATAACTCTGCCAAGGCCAGCCATATTACCAAGACACCAAAGTTGAAAGTGGAGATCATGCTAAGTTATCTTATTCATGCTGATGTATGATCTAATTTCAAGCTTTTCACTTTGTAAAAGTTCTTGTTTCAAGGAAACCAATTCTCACTGCCTACAACCTATTTTTATCTCTGAAATAAATAAAAAAATGCAGGATACCCTTGGAATGAAATTTTTTCTTATTAGGAGCTGACTCTGCCCTTCTTTGAACCACAGTTACGTATTACCACTTATCAATAAATCATTTCAGTGACTTCTGTCACCCCATCTTAGGCTGGAAAGTCACACTTCCTCCGATCTCACAAACCTCTTAGGTTACTTCTTTAATGTATGTCAGGTATACCTATACATCAAATGACATTTCAAGAGCTCCGAAGATCTCATTAGTGTTTTAAAATAGCTGAGTTCTACATTACTGTAAAAGAGAAAAAAGATGCAACTTAAGTGACTATGTATTTACCCTTTAGGTATTTATATGTTTACCTCTCTGCCCTGTAGATGGTGAGCTCCTTTGGACTGGGTCTCTGCTTAATTATCTTTTTTTTTTTTTTTTTTTTAACACTCTCCTTTGGTGGAATGCCCTGAACAAACTAGATTATCAGCAAATTTTGAATTGAACTTCGAGATTTCTAGAAACACATGTTTTGTCTACCTCCCACCCCCATTCTATGCCATGGAAAGTGGACAGAGGAAGAGCAAAGGGAGAGAAGATCACAAGGGCAGCATCAAGAAATGTGTGGAAATAGGTACGGTTTTCCTTAGCTTCCCTTCTCCCTCATCACACACACACACGCGTGCACACACACACATGCCCTTCTACCTTGCTCATGTTTACTTATAATCCAATGTTAATATTAATATTAATATTAAATCCTGTGCTTTACTTGCTTTATTTAAACTACTTGCCCTATCTGGTGAGACAGTGTTAGGAATTTGATTTGTTAAATTGTCTAATGTCTCAATTTTAAGTGGCAGGAGTGGAACTGAATGTCTTCGTTTGAGAAGTGTCTGTTCATATCTTTGTTCATATCCTTCCCCTATTTTTTAATGAGTTTTTTTTTTCTCTTGTCTGGTTCAGGACAGGTCCAGGAATGCTGTCCCAGAGCCAAGATCTGGATTAAGGACCCCGATTGCCCACTTGGTGCTTTACCCCACTGTGACTGAGCTAGTATCTAAGGTGCAAGGCAAAGTCTGCTTTACTTTTCCCTCTTCTTTTCTGAAGCAGGAGTCTCTCACTGTGTCCACTACAGTGAATCAAAATGTGCTGGTTCTTACCCGAAGCCAGTAAATCTGAGTCCCACCAATGGTCCATGGTATACTCTCTGGGTATCGGTATTGATTCTTCAGTGCCCAAGGTATCTTCAGTCAAAATCCATCACGCTTTAGTCTGTGATGGATTTTGCCATGACTGAGTCCCTTTTTTCCAAGGAAGTGGGTTCTGTTCCAGCCTAGAATGTGTCCGAAAATATCTGGGAGCCAGAACTTGGAATGAGGGCCTAATAAACCTGACTGGTGCTCTATCTTCCTATAGCTGACTGGTCTCCAAGGCGCAAGACAGATTCCTCCTTACTCTTCCCTTTCCTATCCTCAAGGAGAAGGAAGAGGTCTGTTTTGGAGCCACAGGTTATGTTACCTGGGGTTGAGGGATGGGTAATTCAAGAGCTTCCTTATTTGCCCCTGCTGGTGTCTCAGTAGGTCACAACACCCTACTGATACATTATATATATATATACATATCTGGCCAGACCTTCCAATACTATGTTGAATAGGAATGGTAAGAGAAGGCATCCCTGACTTGTGCCAGTTTTCAAGGGGAATGCTTCCAGCTTTTGTCCATTTAGTATGACATTGGCTATAGGTTTGTCATAAATGACTCATTATTTGAGCTATGTTTCTCCAATACATAGTTCATTGAACATTTTTCATATGAAGGAATGTGGAATTTTTATCAAGGATCGTTTCTGCATTTATTGAGATAATCATGTGGTCTTTGTCTTCAGTTCTGTTTATGTGATGAATTACATTTATTGACTTGTGTATGTTTAACCAGCCTTGTATCCCAAGGATAAAGCCAACTTGATTATAGTGGATATGCTTTTTTTTTTTTTCTTTTTTGACAGAGTCTCACCCTGTTGCCCAGGCTGGAGTGCAATGGCACAATCTCAGCTCACTGCAACCTCTGCCTCCTGAGTTCAAATGATTCTCCTGCCTCAGCCTCCTGAGTAGCTGGAATTACAGGTGCCTGCCACCACACCCAGATGATTTTTGTATTTTTAGTAGAGATGGAGTTTCACCATGTTGGCCAGGCTGGTCTTGAACTATTTACCTTGTGATCTGCCTGCCTTGGCCTCCCAAAGTGCTGGGATTACAGGTGTGAACCACTGCACTTGGTCAGTTTGCCAATATTTTATTGAGAATTTTCACATCAATGTTCATCAGGGATATTGGCCTGAAGTTTTCTTTTTTTGTTGTATCTCTGCCACATTTTAGTGTCAGGATGATGCTGGCCTCAAAAATGAGTTAGAGAGGAGTCCCTCCTTTTTAATTGTTTGGAATAGTTTCAGAAGAAATGTTTAAGGGCTCCTCCTTGCACCAGTGATAGAATTCAGCTGTAAATCCACTGGGTCCTAGGCTTTTTTTTGGTTGTTAGGCTATTTATTACTGCCTCCATTTCAGAACTTGTTATTGGTCTATTTAGGGATTCAACTTCTTCCTGGTTCAGTCTTGGGAGGGTGTTAGTACCCAGGAATTTATCAATTTCTTCTATACTTTCTATTTTATTTGCATAGAGGTATTTACAGTATTCACTGATGGTTGTTTGTATTTCTGTGGGGTCACTGTTGATATCCTCTTTCTTATTTTTTATTGTGTCTATTTGATATTTCTCTTTTCTTTATTAGCCTAGCTAGTACTATATCTGTTTTATTAATTTTTTCAAAACATCAGGTTCTGGATTCACTGATTTTTTGGAAGAGTATTTTGTATCTCTATCTCCTTCAGTTTCACTTTGAGCTTAGTTATTTCTTGTCATCTGTGAACTTTGGGGTTTGCTTGCTCTTGGTTCTCTAGTTCTTTTAGTCGTGATGTCAGCATGTCGGTTTGAGATTTTTCTGGCTTTCTGACATGGGCATTTAGAGCTATAAATTTCTCTATTAACATTGCTGTAGCTGTGTCTCAGAGATTCTGGAATAGTGTCCATTAAGCAACTTCAACAAAGTCTCAGG
The DNA here is from genome assembly GCF_048565385.1 of Saimiri boliviensis. NCBI lineage: Eukaryota > Metazoa > Chordata > Mammalia > Primates > Cebidae > Saimiri > Saimiri boliviensis. Next base: position 104,915,964 of record NC_133459.1, read on the forward strand.
ATACAAAAATCCTTGTTCAGTCACAAGCATTCCTATATGCCAACAACAGGAAAGTGGAGAACAAAATCATGAATGAGCTCCTATTCATAATTGCTGCAAAGAGAATAAAAAACCTAGGAATACAGCTAACAAGAGAAGTAAAGGACCTCTTCAAGAATAACTACCAACTACTGCTCGAGGAAATCAGACAGGACACAAACAAATAGGAAAACATTCCATGATCATGGAGAGAAAGAAATCAATATTGTAAAAATGGCCATAGTGCCCAAATTAATTTATAGATTAAATGCTATTCCCATTAAATGACCATAGAAATTCTTCACAGAATTAGAATAAACTATTTTAAAATGTATATGGAACCAAAAAAGAGATTTTGCAGCCAAGACAATTCTCCAGAACAAAGCTGGAGGCATTATGCTACCTGATTTCAAATACACTATAAGGCTACAGTAACCGAAAGCATGGTACTGGTACAAAACCAGACAAATAGAAAATGGGACTAAATAGAGAACTCAGAAATAAGACTGCACATCTACAACCATCGTTCTTTTAGAATCCCAACAAAAACAAGTACTGGGGAAAGGATTCACTATTTAATAAATGGTGCTGGGAAAACTGGCTAACCACATGAAGAAAATTGAAACAAGACCACTTCCTTACATCTTATATAAAAATTAAGATGGATTAAAGACTTAAATGCAAAACCCAAAACTATTAAAACCCTAGAAGAAAATCTAGGTAATACCATTCAGGACACAGACATGGGCAAAGTGTTCATGCCTGAAATCTCCAAAAGCAATTTTGACAAAGGCAAGGTTGACAAATGGGACGTAATTAAACTAAAGAGCTTCTGCACAGCAAAAGCAACTATCATCAGGGCAAACAGACAGCCTATAGAGTGGAGAAAATTTTTGCAATCTATCCATATGACAAAAGTCTAATATTCAAAATCTACAAAGACCTCACACAGATTTACAAGCAAAAAACAAACAACCCCATTAAAAAAGTGGGCAAAGAAAATGAATAGACATTTCTTAAAAGAAGATATTCGTGTGGTCAACAAACATATGAAAAAACGCTCGGTATCACTGATAATTAGAGAAATGCAAATCATAACCACAATGAGATATTATCTCACACCAGTCAGAATGGCAGTTATTAAAAAGTCAAGAAACAGGAGATATCGGTGATATTGCAGAGAAATAGGTATCTTAGTACACTGTTGATGGGAATTTAAATTAGTTAAACTATTGTGGAAGATGGTGTGGAAATTCCTTAAAGGTCTAGAGGCAAAAATAACATTTGACCCAGCAATCCTGTTACTGGTACATATCCAAAGAAATATAAATCATTTTATTATAAAGATACATGCACTTGTATGTTCATTGCAGCACTGTTCACAATAGCAGAGACATGGAGCCAACCCAAATGCCCACTTGTACACCATGGAATACTATGCAGCCATAAAAAGGAATGAGATTATATCCTTTGCAGGGCTATGGATGGAGCTGGAAGCTATAATCATCAGGAAACTAATGGAGGAATAAAATACCAAACACCACATGTTCTCACTTCTAAGTGCCAGCTGAACAAAGAGAACACATGGACACAATAAGGGAACATGGGGCCTGACAGGGACGGAGGGCTCCAGAGAACAGGGCAAGCATCAGGAAAATTAGCTAATGCATTCTGGGCTTAATACGTAGGTGATGGGTTGATAGGTGCAGCACACCACCATGGCACGCATTTACCTGTGTAACAAACCTGCACATCCTGCACATATATCCTGGAACTTAAAATTTAAAATTCAAATTTAAGAGAAGAAAAAAAAAAGATATAATCTCATTCGTTGAGAAAATTTAGAGTTTTGAAAATTTGCTTTCTCCCACATATTTTCAGAAACCTACTGATTGTATAGTCCACAGTGCTTCTTTCAATCACCCAGTTTCAAAAATGAGGATAGTGATATCTGCCTCAGAGAGTTAGTAGGACAGTTGCGTAAGATAACTTATGAAGTTTCTGGCCCTGAGCTTGGTGAAAATGAAGCAGGCAATAAATACACATCTCTTCTTCTTCCTCTTTCCCATTCTGGTCCGTATTACTCAGCAGATTATTGCCATACTGACCTCAGTGGTCTCTCATTCTCTATCTTCTTTCGCCATTCGCCATCTACTCTGCTTTTTGGGAAAAAATAAAATGAGCTAATGACAGTTCCACTGGAAAAGTCAGGGTGCTAATTCCCCAAAAATCTTTATTAATAAAATCTGTAATAAGATTTAATTTATATTTTGAATGTTAGATGAAAGACACGAGACATTTGTGAAATTCTGGTCCAATCCATTTTCATGACATTTGAAAACATACATTGTGGCTTAATCTATGCCCAATGCTTTCTTCTTAATAACATGCTCGGATAGCCCTTTCCTACACGTTAGTTAGAATTAGCATCAACTTTCTTACTGTCTTTGTTGAGGTAAGAGAAAGTATGTAAGTCATTCCTAGTTGAATGTTTACTCTAGGAACAATTTCTTTAAAAGAAAGTGGAACTGTTACTGTATACAATTTAGAAATCTTAAAGCAAGTTTTTAAATCATTATAAAATATTATAATCCTGTACGATTTCTTTGTGTCTATTGTTCATGCAACAAACCACCTTGAAATAGGGCAATGACTAGAGTTGGTAATATTATATTCTGCCACAACCCTTTCAAAGCTCCCTCTCTGCAAATAAGCCTTTGTTTCCACGGGCAACAAAGCTGTAATGGCATACTGATTCCTAAGCATTCAGATTGACTTGCATGCTCCGAGGTAAACAGTTGCTTGCTCCACATAAATACTGAAAGCAAAACTCTCTTGATAAAAGACCTGACCGGCATCAATTGAGGGGTAAACTACAGGCTGCTCCAAAAAGCCTGCCTCCAACGGCTCCCTGATAAAGCTTCCCAGAGAGAGTGCTTTATGCCCTGTGGTTTCAATAATTTCTACCACTTAGGGATAGGAGTTCTTGTAAGATATTTGCAGCTTTTACAGTGGTTTGACATACAATAGAATGGCATTAATGTCATCAGTGCCCTTCACATTCCAGGGAGAATGCAGTGTCTACAAATTTGTTTGTTTCTTAATCAAGGTAAGTTGAAGGAATTTTGTTCATCCTTTAAAACCAGTAGTTTTGGGCATATGTATATATAATCACACATTCATGGGTATAAACAAAAGTGGGAATGATTATCTTCACATCACTTTCACAGTTAATTCTTTTTCTGTGTCATTTACAGGTTCCGATGTGTTCCATTGCATGATGCTAAGCTATTTCTAAAGAGTTTGATAATAACTGCAAAATTCAGGTGATCTCAGCAATAATGTTTTAATAATGTAGGTAATCAGAATAATAGCTTGTTCAACCTGGATGTTTACCTCATTTTTCTTTCATCAAAATGTTCAAGTGAGAAAGTAAAGATAACAGATCTGGAGAAAGATTCCTAGAACGTGGTGATGTTGGCTTTATGTGACATACTTCCAGATATAAGACAGTTTACTCATGTTATGAACACGGTATCTCTTCCAGAAGCACTGACTATTTAAGAATGTTTTTGTCCTATCCTGTTGATGCACTTGTTCTGTGAAGAGAAGAAGCATGACATAGAGCTCCCTGTTGCATTACCATCCCCCAGTATAACTTGCCATTTAAATATGGCACTTAGTAAGACTTGTTGAAAGATTGGAATTTAAGTTAACAGAAGCATATTCAGAAACACTAAAAGAATTAAACCACACAGCATACACTAGAGCTAGAGATACATAAACCAGTATGTAAAACATGTAAGTGTTGTGCTAGAAATATCCACTCATCTAGAATTCTGCCTCTCATATCTCAAAACATATCAAAATAGTGAACTTATGTTCAGCAATAATAGTATCCTACATTTGTGCAATTGTTTATGAAGTACATTGTCTTAGGTGATCGTCACCACTATACTGTGAGTTCAGGAGAGAATTCATTGAACGGTATATACAATGAGGACAAGTTAAGGAAATTTGAATTATTTCCCTAAGGTTACAAGAAAGCTATTCAAGTCCTCTGAATTCTTTCTTGGTACTCTTTCGATTATTCCCCTGTCTTCTCAGATTCTGAGTAGGCGAAAAGAGGATGGAGCCTTTAGAATGCAGAGATAAGACAGCAGAGTCATCGAGTTGCAGATGGTCATTTAGCCACACAGAATTCAGATAAAATGCATTCAAAATTTGTGGAAGACTCATCCATTTAGAGAATCGTAGATTTATTGACAGATTTAGACCACGCTGCCAAATTGTTAAATGAGAGATACTAATAGAAACATGATTTTAGGCAGTGAATGCCAATATGTTAATTACCAACATTTGTAAAATGTTTTAAAACGTAAAGACCTTTTCTATAGATTATCTTATTTGATTATTCACACAACTCATAATTGGGAGGCACTGAAACTGGACTACACTTTCAGTGGACTCTAAGTCCTGTGATCTTTTTCACTCTAAGCTAATTGGCCAAACATCCTGAAGGCATTGGCAGTACTGCCAGTGTGCTTTATAACCATAGCTAAGTCCCCGGCTGGGCCTGTTTAACTTCCAACAGATCTATGGACACTGCCTGCAGGGAGCTCTCTGAAGCAAACTCTCCAATTCCATTAGAGACAGACCACAACAGTTCTAATCCACCACATTTAATGGTTGATAGTTCTAATCCACCACGTTTAATGGAAGAATATTCATTCAATATTTATTGAACATTTTCTACCTGCCAGGTGCTATATGGTGCTGGCTTTCTTTAAAACAATGAAAATGAGTCTCTACTGTCAACCAGATTATCAACCACACAACAGTTTCTTTGTCTTTCTATATAAAGAAAAGAACATAAGGCTACATCAATTAAGAAATATCTTAAGCAAAATTTCTAAAGAATGAGTTTGCTAAATGAAGTCACAACTGGTGATGTTATTATTAGATTACTTATCACCTAAATGATTTTTCACAGGAATTCAAATTTAGTCTCAGGTGTTAGAAGAATATTTTATTTAAAGTTAGTTTAATGTCTTCTGTAAGTATTTGGGATATTTTTTTCTACTGGTTAAAATAGTTGATTTTGGTTTCTCAGGAGTGTTTATAACTGCAGGATTGATATTTCTGTTAGTCTGTTAGGTTTTTCTCCTCAAACAGATAATCTGGTTTCAGATTATCTACTAGTCTTCTCTTTTCCATCTGGTGAAACGTTGATTTTGTAATATTTCTGCTTGTACTATTTTATATATTAAAACTTCAAAGCCCATTTAAAAAATCCTTCTGAAGTAATATAATGCAAAGAGAGAAGAAATACGGGCTTCAGCCTCAGTCAGACAAGATTTTGAATCTCAGTTTCATTGTTGAGTATTTATATTTACTTTGGGGAGTCAATTCACTTTGCTTCTCTGGCCTTCAATTTCTTCACTCATAAATAGAGGTAAGAGTTTCTGTCTTTAGGTTTTATTAAGAGCTATAAGGCAAATATCAAAATGGTTAACTAAGAAAAATTTATAAAATGAACAGTTATTATAATGCTTGTCACAGTTATCTTTCTAATTCTTTAGTGGCCCTTATATTGACTGATAAAGGCAATTCACAGACTGACGTTTTCATGCATTTGTAGAATTAAATCTTAAGCCTGATCCCCAAAGAATAGACAAAGCATCAAAACACACATGTATCCCTATGTTAAGCATTCTTGGCCTATATACTTTCAATAACGCTGTCTCATGATTGGCTTTTGTGTAGCTGAAACAAATATTGATTATTCATTATTGCATTCAACTGATTAATAAATGTGTAAAATTCATTGATAAAACATCTGATTAATAGATTGAAACTTCAAGAACTGAAAGTATTTTTAGGTAATGTTAAACATTTAAATGCTATTACAGATGAATATTGGAGCAGTGTAAACGGGGTTCTTACTTGGTTTCAAATAGTTTTCCTAGGACTTCCTGAGATTCAATAAAAGTTTTAAATATAATACTATGCTCTTATGTTCCAGCACTATAAACTTACATGCCAGACTTACAATATGTAGCTACAGTGAGAGCTGAGAAATATTCATTTGTTTAATGCGTATCAAATGCCTATTTTGTGCCAGGTACTCTGCTAGGCACTGTGGACACAGTGATGACTAAAAACAGACAAAGTCTCATTCACTGCGTTTTAGACTATAAACCACTCTTCACCTGCCGGGTCTCACAGCATCAACTAGCTCTCTAGGCCATTACTAACTGAACCAGAGGTCAAGATACTTGACACAAACAGCCATTCAAATCATCTCTCTTGAAAATGAAAACTAGAAGCATCAAAATTCAAGCTAGTTGAGCCAGGCAAATGGACTTTGGCTCAGTCCCTGGAGAGGCTGCTTAGGTTACCACTTCCACACCACAGATTCTCATGGGCTCTGGTGGTTTCCGGTGCAGGAACTGAGAGACCCTTCGATGTCCTACCTGGAGGTATGTCTGGCAGTTGTGATATCTGGCACAAACAGAGCCGCAATTCCAGAACTGTAGTAGATGAGCCATGCTCTGCTGATGGTGGACATGATGGACTCCAGAATCCAAGTGGAAATCACAGCTTTTGGACACCTCTGTGTAGAGAATCAGGTTAAGAGCATGTTCCCATGCTTGTCATGGCTTCACCAACAGCATCATGCTTGCGCCGAGGAAGTAAAAGACCTTGAGGAGAACTTGAAGGCTTCCACAGGCCCCGGCGTCCTGTTGCTTGAGACAACACAATTACTGTCAGGTGCATTTCAAGAACTGTCCAGCTTTTGCTGCGAAAGTTGAAGAGAAACTAAGTACAGCATTCCTAAATCTCTGCGTTCCTTTTCCCTGTGACTTGATGAATGTGATTTATTTTGTTGCAAGAGTGAGTTTGAAGAACTATTTCAATAAAGAAATGGCTCTTTTGTCCAATGGCATAAATATCTTTGCATACTTAATTTATGGAAGAAAAAACAATGTCATCCGAGGAGGATCGTACACTGATCCAGTGAGAGGCCTGGGACTGCTTAATCTTCATTTTGCAGTTTTGTTGGGCTAACCTAGTCTACTATCACTATATCTGCTCCTAAATTTAAGCTGGCTTAAAACAATTCATATTTTGTAACCCCTCTTGCCACCAAAAAATATCTAAAGTAATAGATCAAACAATAGTAAGTAAAAATCTGTAATATCCAATTATGTTCTGCACAATATTTACTAATTAAGTATTTTAAATTTGGTTATATTCATCTTTAAAATGGTGTATCAAATTTTAAAAATGCATTCTTGCTTTCTGTGTTCATAGCATTCTGTGTATCTAATGTCCTAGGCTTCATTGGAGATTATGAATTGGGCTACTAACATATATGTCAGGAAGCTCACAGTCCTTGTGAATTTAAACTCACTTTGTACCTGGAGAGATCAGTGAGCATGAAGTTCTTTTCAGTGACTTAATTTTTTTTTTTTTTTTTTTTTGAGATGGATTCTCTATCTGTCACTCAGGCTGAAGATTGTGGTTTTTTTTGTTGTTGTTGTTGTTGTTGTTTTGCTGCAAGAGTGAGTTTGAAGAACTATTCTAATAAAGATTGTGCAATGGCACAATCTCAGCTCACTGCAACCTCCACCTCCCACGTTCAAGCAATTCTCCTTCCTCAGCCTCCTGAGTAGCTGTAATTACAGGCATGTGCCACCACACTAAGCTAATTATTTTGTCTTTTTAGTAGAGGCGAGGTTTCACCTTGTTGGCCAGGCTGGTCTTGAACCCCTGAACACAAGTGATCCGCACACCTCGGCATCCCAAAGTGCTGGGATTACAGACGTGAGCCACCATGCTTGGCCCAGTGACTTGATTTTTATTATAATTAGGAACTTGGTCTCCTTCTTAAAGTAACTTACAGGTTTTGAGAGCATGCCAGCTAAAAAAATTATTTAAATATTACAGTAAGATACTAACCATTGACTAATACCAATTCCCATCACTTCATAACCTCTTCATCTACTTTAATTTTCTTCATCATATTAATCACAATACAACTTCTTTACATATTTTATTTATTATATTTTTCCCCAAACTAGATAGTTAGCTGCAAAACAGCAGGGGCTTTGTCTAGTCTGTGCCTGTCCAGATTACCAGCACCTGAATTGGGCTTTATACTCTTAAACATTCAATTGTTTTCTGTCTAATGAATAAGTGAATAGATAATACGATTAGGCTCACATACTGGTATTAATCAAGCTTGGATTCAAATATTAGCTTGTCAGTTATTTGCTATACAAATTGGGAAAACTAGTTAACTGCTCTAGGATACCATTTTCTTATCTGTTGATGTGGTTTGGCTGTGTCCCCACCCACTTGAACTGTGGCTCCCCTAATCATTTCATGTCATGGAAGAGACCTGGTGGGAAGTAACTAAATCATGGGGGTGGTTACCTCCATGCTGTTCTCATGATAGTGAGTGAATTATCACGAGATCTGATGGTTTTATGAAGGGCTTTTTTCACCCTTCACTCTGCACTTCTCCTTGCTGGCACCATGTGAAAAACTATGTGTTTGCTTCCCCTTTCACCATGACTGTAAGTTTCCCGAGGCTTTCACAGCCCTGAGGAACTGTGAGTCAATTAAGCCTCTTTCCTTTATAAATTACCCAGTCTCAGATATGTCTTTATTAGCAGTGTGAGAATGGACTAATATATCTATAAAATGGGTATAATAACTCAGTTGTTCTTTTGGACAGTGACTTGTATGATGTGATTCTATAGCTGGTTCATCATAAGTGCTCAGTAAATGATAGATATTGTTGTGGAGATATTAGCATTGTGAGCGCTCAGAACAGGCGTCCCCAAACTACGGCCCTTGGACCGCATGCAGCCCCCTGAGTCCATTTATCCGGCCCCCTGCTGCACGTCAGGAAGGGGCACCTCTTTCACGGGTGGTCAGTGAGAGGAGCACAGTATGTGGCGACCCTCCAACGGTCTGAGGGACAGTGAACTGGCCCCTTGTGTAAAAAGTTTGGGTACGCCTGACTCAGAATGTAATCTATAGTTATTCCTTTTCTGATTATTTCCAACATAAACTGGTGTTTCGTTTAATTGTATATTTTGGTTTTGATTTTATTTTGGTTTTTGAGTGACTAATGAAACACACAGTTTTGTTTTTGCCTTTGACCTGTGGTCATATCTTTATGACTATTAATATAATTCAGAGTTGCAAATCATGCCTTTATAAATTGTATTCATTTTCCTTTTGACAATATTTTAAAATCTTATAATGAGACTGAAGAATTGAGTATACTGGTTTTAAACTAGTTTCATGTTTAGCTTGTTCTTGTTGTTCAGATTAATTCCCAACTAAAGTTACCCACCACCTAACAGAAACATCTAGATTTACTGGGTGAAAAAAAATGAATATTCAAATGACAAAATATTTTCATTGTCTTACCACAAAATATATGTTTATTTTTAAAGGAAAGTAAGAGCAAATCCATATTTAAAGGCATGAACTTTTCAACCATAAGAAAAACCTATACTGTACTTCCTGAGAGAATTTTACTTATTTATACAAGTAATACTGCACACCATGCAGTATAGCAGGCCACTGTCGTCATACAGCTTATGATACAGGGATCTTTGAGTCCTCTTTTGTTGTTACATCATCTGCACATCAAACAAAGTACAATGTATGTAGCTGATCCCCAAACACTGCTGTTATTTGTGCTCAAATGAGAACTCTGATGTGGTCAAGTTAAGTGAAACAGCAGTATCTTATCCATAAGCTCACGCTCAGTGAAGGGAATGTGATTTAACATAGAGTCCACATTGCTATAAATTAATCAAGTATATCTTTGAGTTATAGAATTTAGTTTTAGTTACATAATACAATGAAAATATTTCTAGGAGATGCACTTATCTCTAGGTCACCAATATTTATTTACTCCTCAATATATCTAAGGCATTATGCTAAATTAATTCATTGCTTTCTTCCTGCCCTGAGTTGCCATGCAAGAAATGCTATTATCTTGCAGGAGATGCCTTGTTGCAAGGCCTTCAGGCTACCTGGGAGAAAGGGGCTCAGTTGAACCCAAATTTCCGTCCAAGGCTTGGCCATATAAGTAAATATCATGCCCCCTCCATACTAGCTGTAACACAAGTATCTCTAAGTGATCTCAATTTATTGACTGTAGAATAAAAGTACCATTTCTAGTATTTCTGGAAGAAGTCTGAAACTCTGACCCAAAAATAATAAAGTAGAATATTTTTGTGCTTTTCAGCTGTTACAATTGTGGCATTTTGTTAGGCAGCAATGGATAGCTAGTCATGCAAATTGGTATATAGTTATAAACACTACAACTACACTGGCTGAAAAGATAGGCTGCATTGCTTAAAATAGTTTTAATGGAGAGTTCTGGTCAGGTGTCAATGTTTGTTTGTTTGTTTGTTTGTTTGTTTGTTTGTTTTCAATTATTTTACATTAATAAAAAGAATGTAAGTAGAGTGTGTTCTGAAAAGGAAGTTATTGGTAATGGGTTATAAAAGTGCTGAAAGCATTCTTCTACATGTGGATATCCAGTTTTCCCAGCACAGTTTATTATAGAGGCAGTCCTTTCCTCATTGTATGTTCTTGGCACCTATGTTGAAGATTAATTGACTATAAATGGGTGGATTTATTCGAGAGACACCACATGAGACACCATAAATAGATACAATTTTTGCTTGTTACTTAAAACTTAAAGGTTGGGAAGAAAATGCTAAAAGAAGCACCTAAATTGGACTGGTATGGTGGCTCATGCTTGTAATCCCAGCACTTTGGGAGGCCAAAATGCAGAGGTCATTTGAGGTTGGGAGTTTGAGATTAGCCTGGCCAATATGGTAAAACTCCATCTAAAATAAATACAAAAATTAGCTGGATGTGGTGGCATGCACCTGTAGCCCCAGCTACTCAGGAGCCTGAGGCAGGAGAATCACTGGAACCTGAAAGATGGAGGTTGCAATGAGCTGGAATTGCTCCATTGCACTCCAGCCTAGGTGAACTGGAAAGACTCCATCTCAAAAAAAAAAAAAAAAAAAAAAAAAAAAAGCACCTAAATTGGATGTACAGGAAGCTGAAGGTTAACATCACTTAAGTCACAATTGTCTCTTAAACCATGTCTTCCCCACCTCCAATGGAGTTTTGCTCTTATCGCCCAGGTGGGGTGCAGTGGCACCATCTCGGCTCACTGCAACCTCCACCTGCCGGGTTCAAGCAATTCTCCTGCCTCAGCCTCCTGAGTAGCTGGGGTTACAAGTGCCAGCTACCACACCAGGCTAATTTTTATATTTTTAGTAGAAATGGATTTTCACTATGTTGACCAGGATGATATCAAACTCCTGACCTCAGGTGATACACTCTTCCTCGGCCTCCCAAAGTGCTGGGATTACAGGCGTGCTCCTAAAGCATTTCTATGAACTCACCTAGAAGGTATACTATTTAATAACTGCTATAGAATATCTTATTTATAGAAAAAGTTTTGA